>NC_044976.1:147833680-149033680 GCF_008728515.1 Papio anubis | reverse complement strand
TTTAGATATACTACCTTGAGGTTGTTTCAGTAGTTTATAGTAAGTAGCATTTTTTATTTTTATTTATTTATTTATTTATTTATTGAGATGGAGTCTCGCTCTGTCACCCAGGCTGGAGTGCAGTGGCGCGATCTCAGCTCACTGCAACCTCCATCTCCCAGGTTCAAGTGATTCTCCTGCCTCAGCCTCCTGAGTAGCTGGGACTACAGGCACGTGTCACTGCACTCAGCTAATTTTTGTATTTTAGTAGAGACAGGGTTTCACCATGTTGGTCAGGCTGATCTCGAACTCCTGACCTCAGGTGATCTGCCCACCTCGACCTCCCAAAGTGCTGGGATTACAGGAGTGACCCACTGCAACCAGCCAGTGTTTATTATTTATAATTAAAATAGAGACAAGGTCTAACTATGTTGCCCAGGCTGGTGTCAAACTCCTGAGCTCAAGCAATCTACCCACCTTGGGCTCCCAAAATGCTAGAATTATAGGCATGCGGCACTGCTCCCAGCCTAAGTAGCATTTATTAAGTGTTTGCTACATGCCAGACACTGAACTAAGGCCTTTCTCGACTTTACCTCATTCAGTGTTTCACAGCAACCTTCTGAGGAAATTACTAATTTGTAGCCAACCATTCCCCATTTTTATAGATGAGGAATCTAAGGTCTAGGGATTAGTAACTGGTCCAAAGACATATGCTAGTGAAGTGATGGAGACGAGTTAGTCTGAATTCAAAACATGTTCCTATAGCTACCATGCTCAACAGCGCTATGGAACAAATTGGTCCATCTTTCAGTTTTTAAATTCACATGATTTTGGAGATCTGGGTTATATTATGAAAGTTTTCTGAAATGTTTTGATTTGCTTAGAAAAAGTATTTTTTTTTTTGGAAGTGTTTATGAAATTCACTGTAACTAGCATTCTGTGACCATCTCAGAAAATAACACAGCCAGAAATGGTTGTAGTGCATTTTTACATACAGGTAACTTTCACTGTGGCACTTAATTAGGAATGTGGGCTTTGGACATATATAGACCTGATGACCCTGAGCAAGTTATTTGACATCCAGAACTCTGTCTCCTGATCTATACAGTAGACTACAGCCTACTTTACAGGTTTATGTAAATTAAATGAGGCAATATTTATATTGACTGAACATAGGGCTCAAAACATAGTAAATACTCAATGATAGCCCTTCTGATTGTATTGATGAAGCATGGGTGAACAAGGATAACTAAAATGCAGAGAAAACTTTAAATTTTGATATATTTATATTAAATGTATATTGTTTGGAACTCTATTCTTTTTTTTTTTTTTTCAGGGCAATGTTGTGGCCCTTGTGGCAGTTGCCGAACATTCAGGAGAATTTGAAAAGATTATGCAACTTTCAGAAAGGTGCTACTTTTAATTAGGATTTTAAAGGGTTGCTAATAAGAACACAGTTATGACATCCAGTTTATAATATCAAAGATCCATTTTTAATGAGAATAAAGAGGAAAAAGCATTTTAGCATAGCCCTGAAAAGAGATTATTTTCTACTCATTCTTTTTTTTTTTTTGAGAGATGGAGTCTTGCTGTGTCACCCAAGCTGGAGTGCAGTGGCGCAATGTCGGCTCACTGCAACCTCTGCCACCTGGTTTCAAGCAATTCTCTGCTTCAGCCTCCCAAGTAGCTGGGACTAAGGCATGTACCACCAGGCCTGGATAATTTTTATATTTTTTGTAGAGACAGGATTTCACCATGTTGGCCAGGCTGGTCTCAAACTCCTGGCCTTAAGTGATCCACCTGGCTCAGCCTCCCAAAGTGCTGGAATTACAGACATGAGCCACCATGCCCGGCCTCTACTTATTCTTTAGAATACATTGTAATATACTAGTCTACTGTTCTTGCTTTCTCAATTGGTTCTACATTTTTAGGTATAATGGGTTTGTCCTACCATGCTTGGGTGTTCATCCAGTTCAAGGACTTTCACCAGAAGACCAAAGAAGTGTCACACTAAAGGTAACAGTCATACAAAACAGGAACCATTAAAAACAAACAAACAAAAGAATTATTTGACTCAGTAATCCTCCTCTTTCTAATTTATATTCTCAGGAAATAATCCAAAAGAAGGAAGCACTACCTTCTTTAACGAAGATATTTGTTGCAACATTATTCGTAATAGAGAAAAAGTAGAAACAGCTTAGAGGTTCAGAAATAAAGGAATCATTAGTTAAGTCGTAGAGTGTTAAATGTAATGCATTTATAGAAAATGAGGATTATAAAGTGTATATAGCACATGGAAAATGCTTACTCTATAATATAGGGAGAAAAGCAGGATACCAAATAGCGTATTCACTATGAGTGACATCTACATAAGCATATATTCATAAGGAAAAGACTGGAGAGAAAACACAGAAATGATAGTAATTGTGATGATCTGTTAGAAATATGTGTAACTTTTTTCACTTTTTTTGGTACTATAGTCATGTTGCTTTGGCAAAAAAAAGTGATAGAATATCTAGAAAAAGAAAGATACAAATTCAGAGGTGCTATATACTATTAGGGAACAGATGAGTTCAAGTAAGTAGTATTATCTTTGAACATAGAACCATTGTTACAGGATTGCTCTCCAGCTATTAAATTGCACTGATTTTGTACCCGCTCTGGAAACATCCTACCCGCACGGTCTTACTGACTCACAATAGTCGGTATGTCTTATATTTCACACTTGTCTCCTGACTCAGCATCAGGAAGATCCACAGTTTCATGAGTGCTTTATTGCATAATGGGCTTGATAGCACCATTTCAAAGAAGTAATGACTTTTTGTTACCTATGAATAAATTGAGATATAGTGCCATTTAAAAAATAATCATGTAGGCCGGATGCAGTGGCTCATGCCTGTAATCCCAGCACTTTGGGAGGCTGAGGTGGGTGGATCACGAGGTCAGGAGATTGAGACCATCCTGGCTAACATGGTGACACCTTGTCTCTACTAAAAATACAAAAAATTAGCCAGGTGTGGTGGCATGCACCTGTAGTCCCAGCTACTCAGGAGACTAAGGTGGGAGAATCACTTGAACCCAGGAGGCGGAGATTGTAGTAAGCCGAGATTGCTCCACTGCACTCTAGCCTGGGCAACAGAGTGAGACTCCATCTCAAAAAAAAAAAATAATAATAATAATAATGTATCTCTGTTCCTATATTAAGATACCTTAGGTAGCTCTACTTATTTCAAAATAAAATTCATGACCGGGCGTGGTGGCTCATGCCTGTAATCCTAACACTTTGAGAGACCAAGGTAGGAGGATCACTTGAGCTCAGGAGTTCAAGACCAGCCTGGGCAACATGGTGAGACTCCATCTCTCAAAAAAAATAAAATAGAAATAAACAAAATAAAATTCATTCATTTCAGGTAAAAATGTTTATCCTGGAGATATCCTGAATTGTTAAATATGATAAAATTAGCTACCTTGCCAGATAGTCACAATTCTACAAATGTGGAATCATAGCAAGGCAGCGCTTCTTTCTTTTATGTGGGGATTTATACTAATAGACATTCATTTAGTTAGGTAGTCAACCAGTGTGTACTGAGCACCTGCTACATGCCAAGCACTGCTGTCAGCACTGCAGACCCAATAATGAGTAAGATCCCTCTCATGGAAGCTAGATTCTAGATGGTGCAGACAGACAGTCAACAATTACATCAACAGGAAAACTTTTGATAGCACTAAGTGCTTTGAAGACAGTAAAACAAGTTTATGTAGTAGGTGTTGTGGATGCTGGTTGTTAGATGATGTCATCAAGGAAGGACTCTGGTAGTGACAATTGAGCTGCAACCTGAATGTTACAAAGCAATTGGCCATGCAGAGAGAGGATCAGGGTGTTCTATGCAAAGGAAACAGCAAAGCACAAAGGTCCTAAGGTAGGAATAAGCTCAGTGTAGTCAAGAAACAGAAAGAGGGCTGATATGGCTAGAGGAAGAGAGGAAGTGATAGTGGTAAGAGGGATGGGCAGAGATCTCATACAGGACCTTGTTGGATTTTAGTTTACATGCAGTGGAGGGTTTAATGTGAGAAGTACCAAGATGTAATTTATGTTTTAAAAAGATCCCCTCGGCTCTGGCAGTAAAATGAGTTTAGTGAAGAAAAAAAAAAGATCCCCTTAGCTTTGGTATGAAGAGTGAGTTTTGAAGAGGGCAAAAAATGAAAAGGGGAAAAAGTTAGAAGGCTACAAATGATGGTGGATTAGACCAGAGTACTAGCATTGGAGGTACAGAAATGACTGGATTTGGCATATATTTGGCGTTAATATAGAATTGATTGGACTGCTTAACTTACCAAAGCAATTAATATGCCAACAGTATGATAGGTACTTCTTTTTTTTTTTTTCTTTCTGAGATAGAGTCTTGCTCTGTCACCCAGGCTGGAGTACAGTGGCGCCATCTCGGTTCACTGCAGCCTTTGCCTCCCTGGTTCAAGTGATTCTCATGCCTCAGCCTCCTGAGTAGCTGGGATTACAGGCATGTACCACTACACCCGGCTAATTTTTTGTATTTTTAGTAGAGATGGGGTTTTGCCATGTTGGCCAGGCTGGTCTTGAACTCCTGGCCTCAAGTGATCCACCTGCCTTGGCTTCCCAAAGGGCTGGGATTACAGGTGTGAGCCACCATGCCCAGCCGATAGGTAATTCTTGATTATCAAAGCAGATATGAACCCATCAAATGTTGTGATAATCCTCTGGAATAGACTAGAGATGAGCAGAGTTAGCCCTGTTTTATTCCAGTTGCACTTGTAGTCCATACTGCAGTTTAGTTTTCTCCTGCTAATTAGATTATAAACCCCTTTGAAACAGGAAGTATGCCTCTTTGCATGTTTACAGGCTTCTAAAATATGTGGTACAAAGCTAGGTATGTAGTAAGTATTCATCAAATTAACTTGTTTTATAAGATGAATTGCCTAGCATCACACAAATCCTTTTAACATATTCCTGAATTAATTAATTCTTGCAATAAATATTATTACCAGGCACAGTTTAGGCACTGGGGATGAACCACAATGAACTGTGGTGAACCACAATTCACTGGTGGCATTCTGCTGCCCCTCCATGCAGGGTATTCGCTCTCTAGTTAGCTACTGTTTCTACTTGTCCCACTTCACTAATTTCTGTTAAACACCTGATCCCTGTTCTAAAGGTTCTGAAGAGTAAACATTTTCTATAATAAAAAAATCTATTGTAATTATTTAAAATCATTCTGAATAAATCTCTTTGCTTTGATCCCTTTTGCCCTCCTTCCTTCTTTCATTCATTCCCTTTTTTGTCCCTTCTTCCATTCTTCCTTCAGCAGCATGGTGGAAACAGCATGCATGAGCTTTGAAGTCAGAGGGACCTGGCCTACGGACTTCTGTGATCTGTGGCACATTACTTACCTTCACCAAGTCTGAATTTCCTCATTTGTAAATGATAAATAATTATATAGTAGTATTATGCCCAATCATAAAGTATAGGGGTATATAATCTTTTTTGTACAAAAACTGTAATAGGGTGGGGTGCTATGGCTGACTCCTGTAATCCCAACACTTTGGGAGGCCGAGGTGAGAAGACTGCTTGAGGCCAGGAGTTGGAGACCAGCCTAGGCAACATAGCGAGACCCCATCTCTACACAAAAATTAAAAATATTAGCCAGGCATGGTGGCACATGCCTGTAGTCCCAGCTACTCAGGAGGCTGAGGTAGGAGAATCATTTGAGCCCAGGAGATCAAGGCTGCAGTGAGCTATGATCGCACCACTGCACACTCCAGCCTGGGTCACAAGCTGAGACCCTATCTTTAAAAAAAAAAAAAACACAAAAGTATAATAGAACCATTAGCTGTTAAGGAACTTAAGACCTTCTGAAGGGAGTGGGGATAGAACTGAGGGCAGAAATAGACCTATAAATAGCCTTATAAATATGTTTACACCTACTAAAATGAAATGACAAAGACCACACACACAAATGCATTTGTACATATTAAGTAATATGAATTACATTCTACTATTAAGTTTTATTTATCATTCTTGACTTGCTGAAAGCTTCCAAATCTATTTTATTAAGAGTTTGAATAGTCTCACTATAAATCTGTTTTGCTTTTTCATAGATAATACATATTCCAAGAGGCATGGTTTTTTCTTCATCTAATCTTCCTCCAAGCGCGTAATTTCTGTGACTCAGGCTTTCTAAGTGTTAGACATTTCCTGGGTGATTTCTCCTACTTCTCCAGTCCCTCTGAGATCTCAGAGACATAGAGTAGTTTGGATGTGTGATATGGAAAAAGCTTTACCTAGAACTGTTTAACCTACTCAACTTGTCAAATAGCTTTTCTGACATCTAGGGTCATATACCCATCATTTTTCATGACAATGTTAATTCTTCTTCAAGTCCACTAGAATGTATTTCAAGTCTACTAGAATATATTTCAAGGCCTTAACTTACCTTCCTTCATCTTTGTTCTCTCTCATAGTGGTAAAATCTACTCCTGTTCCTCTATCATCTGCTTTACCTTCCTTTTCTTAATTCTGTCTTGTTCTGATTATCCTCAGGAGAAATACTTTGCAATCTATATATCCTGAAACTAAAATGTGCAATATAGTCTAAAAGGTATCTAGAAGCAATTTTCCATATATTTGTTTTCCCTACCTAAGAAGGGAACCCTCACAGGGCAAATTATCCTCAGTGGAAAAGGTAATATCATTGAAACTAATGGTACACAGCTACTTCAATATTTAACAAACATATATGAGATACTCATTGTTTATATTGCTGGGCATTTAGGACAAGTAGTCAAAGCAGGACTAAAGACAAATGAAATCAGTGAAAACAGTGCAAAGAAAGTATGGGATTATTATTATAAACTCACCAACCAGACGAATTCTAAGGGGAGAACACAACAATGCAGTCGCAAAGCTCACATGTAAAGATGACTCCCTGGTGGTTTGCCTCTCTCTTTCTTAGTGATTTCAGAATGTCCAAATGCCTCCTAAATGTCAGGAAATACCCCCTAAACAGAAGGCAATATTTAAGTGGTGCTCTTCATAAAAAGTCATATTCTTGTAACCTGAATGGGTATGGGATATGTTTCTACTCAAATTTACAGGTAGAGGTACTCACCATTATAGAAGGATTACTATTGCTAGTTCTTTGACTGCTTAAATGGATTAAATGTATGTAAAGCACCAGGATAGTGTAGCACCTAGCACATAATAGGAGCTTGTGAAATAGCAGTTCCCTTCTTCCATTTTAACAATTTTACTTTTTTTCTCCCAGGATTTGGATGTAGCTTTGCCCATTATCGAGAATTATAAGGATCGGTTGTTGGCAATTGGAGAGGTAAATACCCACTAGCTGATCAAACGACTTCTAATTCAGACTTCTATATGATATATGAAAATAATTTTTAGTTCAGTATTGGTGATTATAACTGACTTGTATAATTGTGTTCACCCCACTTAGCCAAATAATAATTTGTTGATACTTCTTTAATAAGCAAGAAAGCTTGGGGATGAAACAATCAAAAGCCTTGCCATAGACCTACCTTAATTGGAGAAAAATAATAGCATTTCTAAATACTTTGCTTTCTTTTCTTGTGCTTAAATATGGGTCCTTGCTCTGGTGAGTTAATATAGTATCTATAATTCTTCATAAGTAATTTAGAAACACACTTTAAATGGGCTAGAGTTTGTAATTAAAGAACTTTTTTATTTAAATATTTATAATTGTGATTTTTTTTTTGAGACAGAACCTTGCTCTGTCACCTAGCCTGGAGTACAGTGGTGCAATCCCGGCTCACTGCAACCTCCGCTTCCCAGGTTCAAGTGGTTCTCCTGCCTCAGCCTCCTTACTAGCTGGGATTACAGGCATGCACCACCAACCCAGCTAATTTGTTTGTATTTTTAGTAGAGACAGGGTTTCACCATGTTGGCCAGGCTGGTCTTGGACACCTGGCCTCAAGTAATCCACCCACCTTGGCCTCCCAAAGTGCTGGGATTACAGGCATGAGCCACCATGCCTGGCCAATTGTGAAATATTTTTATTACTTGGTAATAAATTCCATTTTTAATTAAAGACGAAAGATAAGAATAACACTTAAATTCAAAATATAGATTATAGAATGCATGCCAAAATAGTCCCAGGAGAAGGAGTCATCTGTAGTCTGTGCCGTCCAATATAGTGGCCACTTAACAGCTCCTGAGCATTTGAAATGTGACTGCTCTGAATTGAGATGTGCTATAAGTGTAAAATACACTGTGTATTTCAAAGTTTTAGTACCAAAAAGGAAAAAAAAAAGACTGGTCATGCCTGTAATCCCAGCACTTTGGGAGGCCAAGGCGGGCTGATCACTTGAGGTCAGGAATTTGAGACCAGCCTGACCAACATGGTAAAACCTTGTCTCTACTAAAAACACAAAAATTAGCTGGGCATGGTGGCGGGCACCTGTAATCCCAGCTACTCAGGAGGCTGAGGCAAGAGAATCACTTGAACCTGGAAGGCAGAGGTTGCAGTGAGCCGAGATTGCGCCACTGCACTCCAGCCTGGGCGACAGAGCCAGACTCCATCTCAACAAAACAAAACAAAACAAAGGAATATAAAATAACTCAATATTTTATATTGGCTACATGTTTAAAATAATAATATTTGGGATATATTGGGTTAAAGTATCTTAAGACTAATTTCACCTGTTTTTGTGAATATTTTTAATGTGGCTACTAGAATTAATATTTTTATGTGGCTTGCTTTTCTGCCTCACATTATATTTCTATTGGATAGCGTCAATCCAAAGATCTCTTTTGAGGTTCCTTAAACCTAAATATGTAATATCTTTTATTTTTCTGCTCTAGGTTGGACTAGATTTCTCCCCTAGATTTGCTGGCACTGATGAACAGAAGGAAGAGCAAAGACAAGTCCTAATCAGACAGATCCAATTAGCCAAAAGACTAAATTTGCCTGTGTAGGTTAATTATTTTTTTATGTTAATAGCTATAGAGCAAATTAAATAATGATCAGAGTTCTCCTGAAATGGAACTCTACATTTATCTTTCTCTGAACTACTTTAGTAGATCAAAAACACTACTTTCAGGGTGGTACTTAAAAGACATGTTGTTGTTGTTAAACAGAAATGTGCACTCACGCTCTGCTGGAAGACCTACCATCAACCTTTTACAAGAGCAAGGTATTTCATTTCCTGAGAAAAATAGGCCTAATGTTCAAGTTTGACAATTCCAGTTTATGTTCTCACAAAGCAAGCCATGTTTTAATCTGATTTCTTGAAGGGCAGGGGCAAGAAGGGGGGTGAAAATCATCTAAGATGATGTTGCAGGTCAGGCTATTGTTTACACAGTTTTCAATGTAATTATCATATTTCCCAGGCCCAGACAGATTAAATGAAAAGTTGAATAAAATAATTTATGTCCCTGAATTTAAAAATTAGCACCTTCATAAAAAACAAAGCAAAGCAAAATTAGCAGCTCCAGTTTCTTTTATTTATTTATTTATTTGTTTATTTTTTGAGACAGAGTCTCACTCTGTCACCCAGGCTGCAATGCAGTGGTGCAATCTCGGCTCACTGCAACCTCTGCCTCCTAGGTTCAAGCAATTCTCCTGCCTCAACCTCCCATGTAGCTGAGATTATAGGCACCCACTATCATGCCCAGCTAATTTTTGTATGTTTAGTAGATCTAGGGTTTCGCCATGTTGGCCAGGCTGGTCTTGAACTCCTGACCTCAAGTGATCCACCTGCCTCAGCCTGCCAAAGTGCTGGGATTACAAGAGTGAGCCCACTGTGCCCAGCCTATTTTATTTTTTGAGACACAGTCTTGCTCAGTTCCCCAGGCTGGAATGCAATGGCACAATCTTGACTCACTGAAACCTCCACCTCCTATGTTCAAGCTATTCTGCTTCAGCCTCCCAAGTAGCTAGCAGTACAGGTGTGCGCCACCACACCCAGCTAATTTTTGTATTTTTAGTAGAGATGGGGTTTCATGATGTTGGCCAGGCTGGTCTTGAACTCCTGACCTCAGATGATCTACCCACCTCGGCCTCCCAAAGTGCTGGGATTACAGGCATGAGCCACTATGCCTGGCCAGCAGCTCCAGTTTCTTAATCAGCTCAGTCAGCTGATTAATGAGGAAAAGGTTAAAAAAAGAAGGGCTATCACACAGCAATCACATTGGGTCACTGTTTTGTATGTTTTCCAGCTGCTGCTTCAGAAATGCAGGATTTACAGAAATGCAGAAATACAGATTTTGGCCATCATATATAAACACACTCTTTTTTGTTTGTTCCTAAAGTAAATTTACATCTTATAGCATTATTTTTCAATATTTTAAAGGTGCCATCTACAGTAAGAAATATAGTTTATTTTGAGACTCATATTTACATAAAGAAAGCTAACAAAAGTTTAACAAGCAATCCATATATGTGTATGTATAGGTATGTGTGTGTGCTACATACACACCCATATATACATATAAGCACTCATTATTGGTTGTGACCTACTAAGTTGGTTTCGTAACTTACTTATGGTCATAACTCTCTAATGGTCATTCATACCATTTGAAAAAACTCTGTCAAATAATAAAGTAAATGTAATTGCCTGCAACTAGGAATCAGTGATGAATAGTTCTGAGGTCACTGAAAGCATGATTTTTATGCAGGCTGAGCAGCTACCCTTTAAGAACTGGGGATAGTTTTATGAAGCCCACTCTATGGAATTTGTGTCACTTAGTTCCCCATTTCTTCTTTCACTAGCATTTTTGTTAAGATAATCCATTTGACTGCCTAAAAACCTCCTGTGAGAAACAATTAGACAGCTCACAGACTTCTAGAAAAGATGTGATGGTGCAGGAAATTTATATTTGTCTTTAAAATTGAGTATTTCTCCTTTTTTTTTTTTTTTTTTTTTTTTGAGACTGGGTCTCACTCTGTTGCCCAGGCTGAATTGCAGTGGGGCAATCTCTGCTCACTGCAACCTCTACCTCCCGGGCTCAAGAGATCTTCCCACTTCAGCCCCACAACTAGTTGGGACTATGGGCACACACCACCACACCCTGCTAATTTTTTGTGTGTATATTTTTAGTAGAAACTGGGTTTCACCATGTTGCCCAGGCTGGTCTCAAACTCCTGAGCTCAAGAGATCCTCCTACCTCAGCCTCCCAAAGTGCTGGGATTACAGACATGAACCACTGTGCCTGGCCAACATTATTGAATATTTCAATTTTATTCTGAAGATTAAGAATTTTCTCTCTCTCTGTCTGTCTGTCTGTCTGTCTGTCTATCTATCTATCTATCTATCTATCTATCTATCTATCTATCTCTCTATATATTTTTTTGAGATGGAGTCTCGCTGAATTGCCCAGGCTGGAGTGCTGTGGTGCAGTCTCGGCTCACTGCAACCTCTGCCTCCCGGGTTCAAGTGATTCTCCTGCCTCAGCCTCCCAAGTAGCTGGGATTGCAGGTTCCCACCACTACTCCCAGTTAATTTTTTTGTATTTTTAGTAGAGATGGGGTTTCACCATGCTAGTCAGGCTTATCTTGAACTCCTGACCTCAGGTGATCCGCCCACCTCGGCCTCCCAAAGTGCTGGGATTACAGATGTGAGCCACCACGCCCGGCCTATATATATTTTTATTAGTTTATTTTTTGAAACAGAGTCTCACTCCAATGCCTAGCTTAGAGTGCAATGGTGCGATCGCAGTTCACTGCAGCCTCGACATCTCAGGCTCAGGTGATCCTCCCACCTTAGCTTCCTGAGCAGCTGGGACTATAGGCCTGCACTACCATGCCCAGGTAAATTTTGTATTTTTGTAGAGACAGGGTTTCACTATGTTGGCCAGGCTGGTTTCGAACTCCTGGGCTCAAGTGATCTGCCTGCCTTGGCCTCCCAAAGTTCTGGGATTACAAGTGTGAGCCACTGTGCCTGGCTTAAAATTTACTGTATTTTTATTCTACTCTTTGGACACTGTACATTTATCTACCCTTTAGAAGTTATAAAACCTCTTGTTTATATCCTAGTGACCAACATTTACTTAAAATTTCAGACTTCTCTTATTTAATTGGATTAATGGGAAATAAAATGGAATTCTGCCTTATCTTTCATTTTTGAAAGGTGCTGACAAGGTACTACTGCATGCATTTGATGGTCGGCCATCTGTAGCCATGGAAGGAGTAAGAGCTGGGTATTTCTTCTCAATTCCCCCTTCTATCATAAGAAGTGGTCAGGTAAATTTTGTCATTGAAACTCATCTAACACTTTATGAAATAAAATTTAAAACATGAGCTTTTATTACATACTTATGATACTATTCTAGTTACTTTACAAAAATTAATCTTAGGTCTCTACCTTACATATATATAAAAATAAACTCAGAAATTAATCAAAGACTTAAATATAAAACCAAAATAAGGCCAGGCACAGAGGCTCATGCTTGTAATCCCAGCACTTTGGAAGGCTGAAGCGGGTGGATCACCTGAGGCCAGGAGTTTGAGACCAGCCTGACCAACATGGTGAAACCCTGTCTCTGCTAAAAATACAAAAATTAGCTGGGCGTGCTGGCATGTGCTTGTAATCCCAGCTACTCGGGAGGGTGAGGCAGGAGAATCACTTGAACCAGGAGATGGAGGTTGCAGTGAGCCGAGATCAAGCCATTGCACTCCAGCCTAGTCAACAAGAGCAAAACTCCATCCCAAAAAAAAATAAAAGTAAAAATTCCTAGAGGAAAACAGGCCTTAATTTGTGTGACTCCTTGATTAGGCTGTGGCGTCTTAGATAGGTCATTAAAATCGTAACCAAAGAAAAAATTTATTGGACATAATCAAAATTAAAAATTTTCACAATAAAAAATTTAAGACTTTTATAATTCAAAGTACATTATCACAAAAGTGAAAATACACCCTTAGAAAGATAAAAAATCTTTTCAAACCATGTATCTGATAAGGGTCTAGTATCTGGAATATATAAAGCACCATTACAACTCAATAAAAAGACATAACCTGATTAAAATATGTGCAAATTATTTAAATTAGATATGTCTCTAAAGAAAACATGCAAGTGGCCAATAAGCTCATAAAAAGATGCTCAAGCTCATTAGCCATTATGGAAATAGAAATCAAAGGTACAGTGAGAGATACCAGTTTATGCCAGTAAGTTTGGCAGTTCCTTAGAAACGTAATAAAATTACCATGTGACCCAGCAATTCCACCCCTAGGTAGATACCCAAAAGAGATTAAAACATATGTCTACACAGAAACTTGTACATAAATGTTTATAGCAGCATTATTCATAGTAGCCAACAAGTAGAAACAACCTAGATGTCTGTCAGCCGATGAATGGATGAATAAAATGTGCTATATCCACACAGTGGAATATCAAGTCATAAAAAGGAATGAAGAGGAATAAAGTCATGAAAAGAAATGAAGTACTGAGTCATGCTACAGCATGGATGAACCTTGAAAACATTATACTAAGAGAAAGCGACCAGATAAAAAACCACATCTTGTATTATTCCATTCATGTGAAATGTCCAGGTGAGGCAGATCTATAGACACAAAATAGATTAGTGGTTTCCAGGATTTTGAGGAGAAGGATAATAGGGAGTGACAGCTAATGGGTATGGGGTTTCTTTTTGGGGTGATGAAAATATTCCAGAACTAGATAATGGTGATGATTGTACAATTTTGTGAATATAGCAAAAAACACTGAATTGTATACTTTTAAAGAGTGAATATTATGGTATGTGAATTACAGCTTTAAAACTTAAAAAATTAGGCTGGGCGCAGTGGCTCACACTTGTAATTCCAGCACTGTGGGAGGCGGGCAGATCACAAGGTCAGGAGATTGAGACCATCCTGGCTAACACGGTGAAATCCTGTCTCTACTAAAAAATACAAAAAATTAGCCAGACATGGTGGCAGGCACCTGTAGTCCCAGCTACTTGGGAGGCTGAGGCAGGAGAATGGCGTGAACCTGGGAGGCGGAGCTTGCAGTGAGCTGAGATCGCGCCACTGCACTCCAGCCTGGGCGAAAAGTGAGACTCTTTGTCTCAAAAAAAAAAAAAAAAAAAAATTAGCCAAGTGTGGTGGTGTGTGCCTGTAGTCCCAACTACTTAGGAGGCTGAGGTGGGAGGATGGCTTCAGCCCAGGAGATGGAGGGTCCAGTGAGCTGAAAATGTGCCACTCCACTCCAACATGAGTGACAGAGCCAGACTCTGTCTCAAAAACAAACAAAACCCTTAGATTTATAAACATAAAGCTTTGAGTGCCTTAAAGTGGATGTTAGAAAGAAACACTGAATGTGGTGAGGGTGGAGAAACAACAGAAATCACTTCCTTGTCAATGTTGGCATGTGATAACAGATGTTTGGATTTCTGCTTGCTGGGTATACCTCATTTTTGCTGTGGTTACTATTTTTTGGTTTCCCTAGAAGCTTTGGATAACTTCTAGGAATTAGTGTTTATATTTTAACATAACTTTTAGTAGTGGAATTATGAGAACATCCAGTTAGCATTTATCAATTGAATTGTTTTTTTGAAGCAGAGTCTCACTCTGTCGCCCAAGATAGGGTGCAGTGATGTGATCTTGGCTAACTGCAATCTCCGCCTCCCAGGTCCAAGTGATTCTCCTGCCTCAGCCTTCCGAGTAACTGGGATTACAGGCATGTACCACAATGCCTGGCTAATTTTTAAATTTTTTTTTTCCACTCTTGTTAGGCTGCAGTGCAGTGGCATGATCTCAGCTCACTGCAACCTCTGCCTCCTGGGTTCAAGTGATTCTGCCTCAGCCTCCCAAGTAGCTAGGATTACAGGCGCCTGCCACCACGCCCAGCTAATTTTTGTATTTTTAGTAGAGATGGTGTTTCACCATGTTGGCCAGGCTGGTCTCAAACTCCCAACCTCAAGTGATCAGCCTGCCTTGGCCTCCCAAAGTATGGGATTACAGGTGTGAGCTACCACAACCGGCCTATCAATTGAATAGTAAAAAATAATTTTTTTTTTTTTAAATCCCAAAGTATGGGATTATAGGTATGAGCCACCACACCTGGCTTAATTTTTGTATTCTCAGTAGAGATGGGGTTTTATCATGTTGCCCAGGCTGGTCTCAAACTCCTGGTCTCCAGTGATCCACCCAGCTCAGCCTCCCAAAGTACTGGGATTACAGGTGTGAGCTACCACAACCGGCCTATCACTCTGTTGCCCAGTCTGGAGTACAGTGGTGCAATCTCGGCTCACTGCAACCTTGCCTGGCTAATTTTTGTATTTGTATTTATATTTTATTATTTGTTTATTTTTTTGAGACAGAGTCTTGCTCTGTCGCCCAGTCTGGAGTTCAGTGGCATGATCTCGGCTCACTGTAACCTCTGCTCCTGGGTTCAAGTGATTCTTCTGCCTCAGCCTCCTGAGTAGCTGGGATTACTAATAGGCGCCCACCACCATGCCTGGCTAATTTTTGTATTTTTATTAGAGATGGGGTCTCACTATGTTGGCCAGGCTAGTCTCGAACTCCTGACATTGTGTTCTGCCTGCCTTGGCCTCCCAAAGTTCTGGGATTACAGGCGTGAGCCACCACGCCTGGCAATTTTTGTATTTTTAGTAGAGACGGGGTTTCACCGTGTTGGTCAGGCTGGTCTTGAACTCCTGACCCCATGATCCACCCGCCTCGGCCTCCCAAAGTGCTGGGATTACAGGCGTGAGCCACCGCGCCTAGCCTAAAGCATAAATTTTAAGTTCTTGCAGAATAAAATGCATTGTTAGCATGTCAATTTAATGCTCTTTTTCTTTATTTCTCATGTTTTAAACTTACCTGCTTTTTCTTTTCTCTAAGAAGCAGAAACTTGTGAAACAGTTGCCTTTAACCTCTATATGCCTAGAAACAGATTCACCTGCACTAGGACCAGAAAAACAGGTAAATAGTTTTCTAATTTCTATATTATTTAGATTGTATCTTTCATTTGAGTTCTTTTCAATTTAGCTGTGTTTCTCATTATAGTGTAAATACAGTGGAATCCTCATATGGTGCTAGATTAAGGGCTTGTATTAACTTTATTTCAGGTCTTTCTAAATATAGCTGTTGTGCTCCAGAGAATATTATTTGATAATGGAGCATGTCCTAATGTATGTAATAATAAGAGTCAAACCAGTATAGTAAAAGGTACAGTGTATGCAGTCAGAAAGACAAATTCAAATCCTCTTGTCTACCTACTAGCTGACTTTGGGCAAGCTACTTAATCTCTCTGAAACTGCTTTTTCATTTATAAAATGTGGGTAAAATAATAAATACATTAAAATATTATGGTGGGCTGGGCACGGTGGCTCATACTTGTAATCCCAGCACCCTGAGAGGCCAAGGCAGGCGGATCACCTGAGGTCAGGAGTTCGAGACCAGCTTGACCAACATGGAGAAACCCTGTCTCTACTAAAACTACAAAAAAATTAGCTGGGTGTGGTGGCACATGCCTCTGAAATCACACCTACTCAGGAGGGTGAGGCGGGAGAATTGCTTGAACCCGGGAGGCGGAGGTTGCAGTGAGCCAAGATCGTGCCATTGCACTCCAGCCTGGGCAACAAGAGCAAAACTCCGTCTCAAAAAAAAAACAATTATGGTAAGTACTATATGACGTAATGTATGTGAAAGTGCCTAGCAGTATCCGGTATACAGTAGGTACTCAATGAATGTTCATTTTTCCTCTTTTAGTTAGCATGTTATAATGAAGTTCTATTTCTTTCAATACAAGTATTGATACAGTCATGGGTTTATTTATGATCTTTGCTGTTAGTATCTCTTTTTGTTATTGTAAGCCACAAAGAATCGTAGTTTAAATTTCACTCTCTTTAATATTACTACTATTTTAAATTATAATTTTCTGAAAGTAAGCCACAGTATATGCTTTATTTGCTTTAGGCAGTACCTATTACAATGACCTCCCAATATGCAGTTTAATAAGTGCCTCTGACTACCCGTCAGACCTGTGTCTCTATGCGTGCCAAATTCAGAGAATTAGCACTCAAAATTTAGAGGTTTGGGACCAGTAGCAATTATTATCAGTTTATTCAGAAACTATGATTATATGTGATTGCAGTGTGAGTTTTACTAATTGATGTTCAATAATTTTTTTTTTTTTTGAGACAGGGTCTCACTCTGTCACTTAAGCTATAGTGCAGTGGTGTGATCACAGCAACCTTGACTTTCTGGGTTCAGATGATTCTCCATCAGGCATGTGCTATAATGCCTGGCTAGTTGTTTTTGGGTTTTTTGGGTTTTTTTGTTTTTGTTTTTGAGACAGAGTCTTGCTCTGTCGCCTAGGCTGGTGTGCAGTGGCGCGATCTCAGCTCACTGCAATCTCTGCCTTCCGGGTTCAAGCAATTCTCTTGCCTCAGCCTCCCTAGTAGCTGGGATTACAGGCTTGTGCCACCACACCTGGCTGATTTTTGTATTTTTAGTGCAGATGGGGTTTCACTGCATCGGTCACGCTGTTCTTGAATTCCTGACCTCAAGTGATCCGCCTGCCTTGGCCTCCCAAAGTGCTGGGATTATAGGCATGAGCCACTGCACATGGCCATTTTTATATTTTTTGTAGATATGAGGTTTTACCATGTTGCCCAGGCTGGTCTTGGACTCCTGGCCTCAAGGAATCCTGGCCTCCCAAAGTGCTAGGATTATAGGCGTGAGCCACTGTGCCTGACCTTTATTTTTATTTTCTTTGAGACAGGATCTCACTCTGTGGCATAGGCTGGAGTACAGTGGCACAATCATAGCTTACTGCAGCCTCCACCTTCTAGGCTCAAGTGATCCTCCCACCTCAGCCCCCACCTCCAGTAGCCGCCCAGGCTGGTCAATTACATATTTTTATAAATCAGCTATTATAAGAATGTAAAGCTGGGTGTGGTGGCTCACACCTGTAATTCCAGCACTTTGGGAGACTGAGGCGGGTGGATCACCTGAGGTCGGGAGTTCGAGACAAGCCTGACCAACATGGAGAAACCCCGTCTCCAATAAAAATACAAAATGAGCCAGGCGTCATGGTGCACACCAATAATCCTAGCTACTCAGGAGTCTGAGACAGGAGAATTGCTTGAATCAGGGAGGCAGAGGTTGCCGTGAGCCAAGATCACGCCATTGCACTCCAGCCTGGGCAACAAGAGTGAAACTCCATCTCAAAAAAAAAAAAGAAAGAAAAAAAGAATGTAAAATATAGAGGAACGGGAAAGTAGAGGATCACACTAGTTTTTCCTGTTTTGGTGTAGGACAGAATGGTACAAAATTGTCACTTTGATTAGTATAAAATGGAAGGAAAGGACCTAGCATTATTCTTCCTAAACAGGAATAAATTTTGATGGCCATTGTAAGTCAGTTTTATATTTATATTTAGTTGATTTGACAAAAAAATGTGAGTTTTTGGCATAGTGCCTTGTGCAAAGTAGGTACCAGTTGAGAGCATCCCTAATCTGAACATCCTAAATCCAAAATGCTCCAAAATCTAAAACTTTTTCATCATCAGTGTTGCACTACAAATGGAAAATTCCACAAATGAGTACTTAACAAAACTTTATTTCATGCACAAAATAATTTAAAATACTGTATAAAGTTACTCTCAAGCGATGTGTGTAAGGTGTATATGAAACATAAATGAGTCCAGGCACAGTGACTCATGCCTGTAATCCCAGCACTTTGGGAGGCCAAAGCGGGCAGATCACCTGAGGTCACGAGTTTGAGACCAGCTTAACCAACATGGAGAAACCCTGTCTCCACTAAAAATACAAAATGAGCCGGGTGTGGTGGAGCATGCCTGTAATCCCAGCTACTCGGAAGGCTGAGGCAGGAGAATTACTTGAATCCAGGAGGCGTAGGTTGCAGTGAACTGAGATTGCACCACAGCCCTCCAGTCTGGGCAACAGAGAAAAAAAAAAGGGAGAGAGAGAGAGAGAAATGAATTTGTGTTCAGAATTGGTCCACATCCCCAAGATATCTTGAGATGCATATGCAAATATTTTTAAAATTCTAAATTTGAAACCCTTCTGGTTCCAAGCATTTTGGGTAAGGGATACTCAACCTGTACTCAATAAATATTTTTTGATAAATGAATTTCTTAACCACATATTATTTTTGTTAAGTAAAATGTGTCTGTTATAGAAAGTTAGAAAACACAGAAAATCATAAACAAGAAAATAAATCATCTACCACCCAAAGGTTACCACTATAATATAGTAGCTAAGTCCATAAACTCTGAAGTCAGATTGCCTGGGTTTAAACCCCAGCCAGGCTACTTACTAGCTGTTTGGGATTCCTTCTTATCTATGAAAATAGGGATACTATTAATAATAGTACCACAGAGTTATTTTGAGGATTAAATGAGAAATTCCGTGAAAAGCTTAGAACAATGCCTCATCTACAGAAAACACTAAAGTTTGTGTGTTCTTTCAGACTTTTTTTTTTTTTGACATAGTCTCACTCTGTCACCTGGGCTGGAATGCAGTGGCACTATCTCGTCTCACTGCAACCTCCGCCTCCCGGGTTCAAGCGATTCGCCTGCCTCAGTCTCCCAAGTAGCTGAGATTACAGGTGCCTGCCACTATGCCCAGCTAATTTTTTGTATTTTTAGTAGAGACAGGGTTTCACCACGTTGGCCAGGTTGGTCTCTAACTCCTGACCTCATGATTTGCCCGCCTCGGCCTCCCAAAGTGCTAGGATTACAGGCGTGAGCCACCATGCCCAGCCTTCTTTCAGACTTTTTTATGTTCATTTATGTATGCACATATATTTCATAAAAACAGGATTAATTTGGACATATTATTTTATAACTGATCTTTATGTGGTAAACCTCTGTATATATATTTTTTTGTTAATTTTTTTTAATAGAGACAAGGTCTCACTATGTTGCCCAGGCTGGTCTCATACTCCTGAGCTCAAGTGATCCTCCCACCTCAACCTTCCTAAGTGCTAAGATTACAGGTATAAGCCACTGCACCTGGCTGAACCTCTGTGTATATTAATAAACATACTTTGCTTCATCATGTTTAATAACTGCATAATATTCCAGTATGTGAGTTTACCATATTTTACTTGATATTGGTCATCTAGATTGTATTATAAATAACATGATTAACATAAATCTTTGTGCCCATTTTTAATTTTTTTTTAGGCTACATTACCAAAGTGGGTTTTTGAAATTTTTAACAGTAATGTTATTCCTCTGAACATTATCATCCTGAGTAGATGCTTATTGATAGTAACTATAATAATTTATTTCATCAAATCTAAATGCTACTGATTGTAGAGGCACCATTGTTTACCATTGTTTTATGACCATTAAGACAGAAAAAACACTGCCAGTTATACTATGAAATACCACTGAATCTAAATGAAATATACTATATCAATTTCAGAGATGTTAAAATAGGGGAGGAAATGCATCTTAGAATCAGTGAAACACCAGTACATAATCTATTTCATCTTTCCAATACATGTTGGCAATTCTTGAATCAAACTGTCATGTAGCCTGTGAGGTAGGCGGCCAAGCAGCAGAGCAGTGACCTTTTACAAGCATTCATGTAAGCAACAAACCAAAGGACAGTTAATCCATGTGTCAGGCAAGTGTTACCAAGTGTTCACTGTTTGCAGACTTCTTCATGTGCTAGGAGCTAGGGACTTCAATTGTTAATACCACAGGGTTCTTTTCAGGAGCGGCGTAGATTTACAATCAACATTGCAGCCATGCCTCCCTCCCAGCCCTCATCCCCATCTAAAAAGGAAAAAAAAAAAAAAGGAACCCATCAGTTGTTTTTACCAACTCATTTTCTTCTGTTTTATCTATAGTCTCCAAGGATCTGCTTCCCTTCAGTGTCATGTTTGACAGGGTGTGTCTGCTGTCTTGTTTCAGGTACGGAATGAGCCCTGGAACGTTTCTATTTCGGCAGAATATATCGCCCAGGTGAAAGGGATCTCAGTGGAAGAAGTGATAGAAGTGACGACACAGAATGCATTAAAACTGTTTCCTAAGCTCCGACACTTGCTCCAGAAATAGCTTCAAAACCATCCATTACAAAATCTAATCAACTGCAGGGGGCAGCATTTGAAAAATAGAAATGTTCTGATGAAGAATCTGAACTAATTAGAAGCTGTTTTATAGGGTTATAGAAGATTATAATTGTAGAGAAATATTTCTCTTAGAAATAAAACTGGTCTTGGATCCTGAAACCCTGGGTTCTGATTCTAGCCTTGTGCTGCTTTTCAATTAGCCGAGTTCTAGCAGGATATTGGGAAAATACTGCTACTTCTTACATTGCCCTTTTATATAGAACCAGCATCTGAACTGAAACCATTGCTTCTGGGAATGGGAAGGGTGGCTCCCACAGGAAGAGTATAAGCACTCCTGTGATAAGAATGGAGTAGGCGAAGGTATGGTTTTTTTGTTTTTTTTTTTTTTTAGATGGAGTTTCGCTCTTGTTTCCCAGGCTGGAGTGCAGTGGCACGATCTTGGCTCACCTCAACCTCTACCTCCTGAGTTCTAGCAAGTCTCCTCCCTCAGCCTCCCAAGTAGCTGGGATTACAGGCATGCACCACCACTCCTGGCTAATTTTGTATTTTTAGTAGAGACAGGGTTTCTCCATGTTGGTCAGGCTGGTCTCGGACTCCCGACCTCAGGTGATCCGCCCACCTTGGCCTCCCAAAGTGCTGGGATTACAGGTATGAGCCAATGTGCCGGCCTAAAGTGTGATCTTACCACCTAATTTTCTTCCCATAGGATTTAGCCAGTGAAAGGAGAATGTCTGGTTTTCTATGCTATCAGAAATCTCTTTTCTAGGTTTGTAAAATTGAACTTTTAGTACTTTGAATTATTTCTCTTTAAGATAAAAATGCATAAGGTTTTTACACTTATCTTAGATTTTTGACTTACAAGGCCAATGGTTTAAACAATCATTACTAAATACCAAGCCCAATGTTTAGTTAATACACCAATTTTAAGTTGTGGTCCGAATTTTGTCAACATATTTAGAATGTAAATGGCATCATTTAAAGTGTTTCTTACTTCTCTGTGAACAGTAGTATTTTGTATTTTTAAGTTTAAAAATGTTAGTGTAAGCCAGGTACAATGGCATTCGCCTGTAGTGCCAGCTACTCAGGAGGCTGAGATGGAAGGACCCTTTAAGCCCAAGTTTGAGTCAGGCCTGGGCAACATAGTGAGATGTGAGAACCTCTCTCTAAAAAAGTCAATAAATAAAAATCTCAAAAAAATTAAAAATCTCAGGTGTAAAAACAGTTCTGTAGATAGATGGTAGTGATGGTAGCACATCAATGTGAAGGTATTTAATGCCACTGAACTGTGCACTTATAAAGAATTAAGATGATAAATTGTATGTTATGTGTATTTTACTACAATTTTTTTTAAAATATAGTTTTAACAGATGTAGTCAATATCAAAATTTGGGTATTTAATCTTGTTAAATTATATAAGCAGCAAATGCTGGAAAAAGTACCTGTCATAGAAAAAAATAAACTTCCTAAATCAATGTGATTTTATGAAATAGATCTTCAATAAATATTTTGAAATGAATTCATTTATCGAAGAATCAAAACTAGGGCAGATTGTCCAAACCAGACTAAGAAACAGAATAGGGTATTTTATGAGATATTTCATGACTCATCAGCACGATTATAAATGAAATTCCTACATTTAACAGGAGATTATATTAAAACCAGACTTTTAAGCTCTCTTCCAACTCATTTCTTTTTCCTGTTTCCTACCTCCTGTACACATACCCTTTGTCAGACTCTTACCATTAAATCCTTTAAGGTTCAAGTTAAATTACTTCATCTCGCCTCATCACCGCAGCCAGACGTGATCTTTGCCCTCTAAATTGTTTAGCCATTTTCTTCATTTATTCATCCATTTGTTTGTTTCAATTATTAAGCCCCTCCTATAGGTTGCCCACTAGTCTAGGTCCCTAGGTTACAAGGAGGAATAAGATATGGTCTTTGCTGTCAGTTCACAATTTAATCAAGGAGATAACCAACTGGACAAGTAATTTCAAAGCAATGTTAGAAGTGCTATTGTTAGAGGAACTTCTGCTTACCAGGCCTCTGGTTTAATAAAACATGACTAGAGGCCGGGCACAATGGCTCACGCCTGTAATCCCTGCACTTTGGAGGCTGAGTCGGGCGGATTACTTGAGGTCAGGAGTTCAAGACCAGCCTGGCCAACATGGCAAAACCACATCTCTACTAAAATAAAAATATATATATATATATATCAGCCAGGCATGGTGGAATACACCTGTGATCCTAGCTGCTCAGGAGGCTGGGACATGAGAATCACTTGAACCCAAGAGGCTGAAGTTGTAGTGAGCCGAGATCGCACCACTGCACTGTAGCCTGGGTGACAGAGCAAGACTCTGTCCCCCCTGCCGCCAAAAAAAAAAAAAAAACATGACTAGAATGACCCCGTCTTAAAGTGAGTAGCTAGGCCCTCACAAGGCGGTTATATTAATACTTATGGTCTGAAAATAGCCATAAGTATTATAATTCCAAACTATTCGCACATGTAATCCTAACCCTTTGCGAGGCCAAGGCAGGTGGATCGCTTGAGGCCAGGAGCCTGGCCCACGTGGCAAAACCCCATCTCTACTAAAATATTAATATTTTAAAAATCTGGGTGTGGTGGTACATGCCTGTAGTCCCAGCTACTCAGGAGGCTGAGGCATGAGAATTGCTTGAACCCGGGAGGTAGCAGTCGCAGTGAGCCAAGATGGCGCCACTGCATTCCAGCCTGAGCAACAGTGAGACTCTCTTAAAAAAAAAAAAAATTACGGTCATGCAGGACATCTCCCACCAAGCCTGCAGAATGTCCAGATATCCTGAGTGCAGCCCATTTCACTCAAAGATAACATTAATGAGTAGACTTAGTTTGAAGGATTAATGTTTATTATCGTACCAATAGCCTTGACCTTTAGTGAGCATATCCGTACATTCCAAGTTTAATCATAGCTCCTTATAGTTTCTTCTAAGTAGAGACACTACCCAAGGACGGTGTGTTCCTCCTGCTTTCTGAGGACTGGCTACTCTCTCTTTTTTTGAGATGGAGTCTTGCTCTGTCGCCCAAGCTAGAACACAGTGGCACAATCTCAGCTCACCGCAACCTCCGCCTTCTGGGTTCAAGCGATTCTCCTGCCTCAGCCTACTGAGTAGCTGGGATTACAGGTGTGCGCCACCACACCTGGCTAATTTTTGTATTTTTAGTAGAGACAGGGTTTCACCATGTTGGTCAGGCTGGTTTCAAACTCCTGACCTCATGATCCGCCCGCCTCAGCCTCCCAAAGTGCTGGGATTACAGGCGTGAGCCACCGCGCTCAGCTGGACTCGCTACTCTCTAACAGAGTAGTTCCAATAAACTTGCTTCCTTCACTGTGCTCTGTGACTCCCCTCCAATTATTTCCTGTGCTAGACCCAAGGACTGGCCCTTGGAGTCTCTTTTCCAGCAACACTGTAGTAATGTACAACAAAGTACTATAAACCAATTCGTTGACACTTATCACATAATGCTTTTGACTATAGCTACCTTGTGTATGCGTTTTCCAACTTTAGAAATTGCAAGCCTTTTGAGAACAAACCAATTTTGGTTTGTTTTTGCATCTTCTATATAGTCTGAAACAAGGCCTGCAATATGATATGCTCTCAATTTTTTTATTTTTTATTTTATTTTTTTGAGACAGAGTCTGGCTGTGTCACCTAGGCTGGAGTGCAAAGGCACAATCTCGGCTCACTGCAACCTCTGCTTCCCGAGTTCAAGCGATTCTCCTGCCTCAGCCTCCCAAGTAGCTGGGATTATAGACACCCGCCACCACAACCAGCTAATTTTTTTGTATGTTTAGTAGAGACAGAGTTTCACCATGTTGTCCAGGCTGGTCTTGAACTCCAGACCTCAGGTAATCCGCCCTCCTCGGCCTCCCAAAGTGCTGGGATTACAGGCATGAGCCACCATACCTGGTCTCAAATATTTTTAAATAAGTGAAGGGAAGCAGTAAGTCTTAAACTGACTACAATTGAGAAAAATATTTTATCTTTCAATCTGCTCTTTGGAATGGATATTGGATATTATATACCTTTCCACAATTTTTTTTTTTTTTTTTTTTTTTTGAGACAGAGTCCCACTCTGTCACCCAGGCTGAAGTGCAATGGCGTGATCTCGGCTCACTGCAACCTCCACCTCCTGGGTTCAAGTGATTCTCCTGCCCCAGCCTCCTGAGTAGCTGGGATTACAGGCACCCACCACCACGCCTGGCTAATTTTTCGTATTTTTAGTAGACAGGGTTTCACCGTGTTGACCAAGCTGGTCTCGAACTCTTGATCTCAGATGATCCGCCTGCCTCAGCCTCCCAAAGTGCTAGGATTACAGGCGTGAGCCACCACGCCTGGCCTCCTTTCCACAGTTTTTTGAGAAACATATTTTTCTCCTTTAACTTGTAAATCTACTAAATACCATCCAGAGATTTCCTAATGTTGAACCATTCTGAAAAATAGGAATAAACTCTTTTGGCCTGGAACAAGTCTTCCTGCATTCTATAGGAACATCCTCTCTCCTCAACTGAAAGGCAAAAAGGGATCTGCTGCCTCCCTTCCCACACACCCCAGCATATGGTGACCTTCCTTACTAAAGAAAATGGTTCTTATTCTAGCTCTTTTTTTTTTTTTTAGGTTAGAGCAGAAGTTTAATAAGCAAAAGGAAGAAAGCCCTCTGGATTAGAGAGGGGTCCCAGAAAGATGGGTTGCCCTCTTATTCTAGCTCCTGTCTTTATTTGAGTAAGAATCAGATGAAATTGTATTCTTCTTTAAAGAAGTGTTATCAGCTCTTTTCTTTCATTATTTTGCAACTAAGAGTTCATTTAATCACTTTGCTGCTTGCTCTTTACCTCTGGTTCACTATTCTCCTTCATAATCCCTTCCGTACTTTGCTGTTGTACATTTCCTTCCCCTCTCCAAGCCCGCCTTCTAAACTAAACATAAAGAGAAATCCTGTTTTCGCATGGTCAAGCGACACTCATACTTTAGAGTTTAATTTCTTGCCTTTGCCCTTTCTTGCCCTTTTGTGCTTTTGACAGAATACTTCAAAGCAGCATATGTGAATTTTCATTTCATTTATAGGATCGGAGTAACTTAGAAAGGGTTTCCAGAGACTGTTCTATGCTTGTTAGAGCTTAACTTTTCAAGCATAGGCAAATCTCACTGTCCTTTATAAATTATGACAAAGTCAGTACTGATAATTACAGAGTCAGTCAAAAAGATAAAATGGAAAGAGATGAGATAATTCAAGGATTACCAGTGCTACAAGTTTAAACATAGGACTCCAAGCAAACATACCCTAATAAGACCTCCTGAAACCCTTCCTCTTTGGCTAATTCTGAAACACACATATCTCCAAAAAAGATGACTTATTTGGTGAGCATTCCTGTAATTCATGAAAATCTGTAGTATTTATGCCTTAGGTATTAAAAATGGTACAAATAACTTCTCATTTCTCAGTTCAGTAGTTTAAGTTATACATATTGAGGCTGGGTACAGTGGCTCATGCCTGTAATCCTAGCACTTTGGGAGGCCGAGGCGGGCGGATCTCTTGAGATCGGGAGTTCAAAACCAGCCTGGCCAACATGGCGAAACCCTGCCTCTACTAAAAACACAAAAATTAGCTGGTCGTGGTGGCATGCACCTGTGGTCCCAGCTACTCAAGAGGCTGAAGCAGGAGAATCACTTGAACCCAGGAGGTAGAGGTTGCAGTGAGCCAAGATTGTGCCACTGCACTCCAGCCTGGGCAATAAGACATAAGACGAGATTCAGTCTCAAAAAAAAGTTGTACATGTTGAGAACCATGCATAGCATGTAAGAACAGAAAGTGCTAAGAGCCTAATTCGTGCACAAGACTTTTCTGTGGATTACTTCTGAGGCCCAAGTAATTTAAATTGTATAAATTCTTCCAGCTAATGTGTTGTACATTTAGAACTATAATACCCTGACTTCCATCCCAGCACTGTTTTCTGAGTATCACAATGCCTCCCAGTCTGCTATCTACATGAGCTTAAGTGACATCCTTCACAGGCCATCCTTAGAATATTGCAAATCAGGAACTCTGAATTGGGGGGCTGGCTTCTGAGTGTACAGGCAATAAATGAGGGAAGTATAAGGGAGGGAGAAGGGATCTTGCAGTTCACATGGGTGGACATTAGACAGGTTTGTTGTTTTTGTTTTGTTTTGTTTTTGGTCACCGCATATATGAGTTCCCTTTGTGTGGGGAATGCCTCACCTTATTAAGCAGAACCTGCTTCCCACTATAGAAGTTAAAACCGCCAAGCAATCACTTTCCAGCCTCTCTTGCAAACAGGACACTGATTTTTAAAAGCCAGGACTGAGCATACTCCATGCTCACAAGTGTGGGCAGTGTGGCAGGGATTTTAATGGCAATATTCTGAGCCTGGTTTGCAGAAGTTGGCAGTGTTAGCCACACAGTCTATGCCCAGTGTCTGTGGCAGTGGAGTCTCTATGGTTTTTGTTTACTGGCATGAGTTTGTTTTGTCATCCCTCCTAGAGATTTTATGAACTATTCAATATCCTTCAGTAAATTCCTTTTCTGCTTAAATTAGCCAAATTTGGCTGGGAACAGTGGCTTGCACCTATAATCCCAGCACTTTGGGAGGGCACGGCAGGGGGATCACTTGAACCTAGGAGTTCAAGACCAGCCTGAGCAACACAAGGAGACTCTGTCTCTACAAAACATTTAAAAACTTGCCAGGCATGGTGGTGCACGCCTGTGGTCCCAGCTACTTGGGAGGCTGAGGTAGAAGGATCGCTTGGGCCCAGGAGGTCAAGGCTACAGTGAGCCATGATTGTGCCACTGCACTCCAGCCTGGGTGACAGAGCAAGATTCTGTAAAAAAAAAAAAAAAAAAAATTAGCCAAATTTGGTTTCTGATACTTGCTTTTTTTTTTTTTTTTTTCCATGAGACAAAGTCCCTCTCTGTCACCCAGGCCGAAGTGCACTGGTACGATCTTGGCTCACTGCAACCTCTGCCTCCTGGGTTCAAGCAATTCTCCTGCCTCAGCCTCCTGAGTTGTTGGGATTACAGGTGCCCACCACCACGCCCAGCTAATTGTTGTGTTTTTAGTAGAGACGGGATTTCTCCATGTTGGTCAGGCTGGTCTCGAACTCATGGCTTCAGGTGATGCGCCAGCCTCAGCCTCCCAAAGTGCTGCAATTACAGGCATGACGCCCAGTCATGATGCTTGCATTTTCAAGAACCCTGTTTAATGAGAAAATCAATACCCCAAAGTAGTTGTCATCAAGAGACCCTTAGGAAAATGAAGGAAAATAGGAAAGAAGGAAGAGAGGGAAATCTGGCATTGGTTATATGGCCTGCATAGGTCTCCAGGCAGCAAAATTCCAATTAATTTAAAGGACGTGACACTGGAAGGCTATGGAAGATGCTGATCAAACTTGTGAAAGCATTTTAAATTCTTATGGCAAGAAGGATACGTATTGACTCGGGGGCAACCAAGGGATACACTACAATGAACATTTTTTAGTATTTTGGTTCTACTTTTCATATAATAAAGAGAGAAAGCCCTCTGCCTCAAGATGAGGCAGAACCCATCTTCCACCCTAGAAACTGAAAATGCCAAATACATACTTTCCCAGTGTTCCTCACTATTATGGCAAACACATGACTTAAGTTCCACCAATCAGAGGTACACAGCCCAGATTTTGAGTCAGAAGCCAGGAATATAAAGAAACCAACTGCATGGGACTTTATGCTGGTGTGGGAAGTAGCAACTGCACCCATTTTCAGAGGCAGTAGTGGCATTGATCCTAGTAGCTGTATCCAGTGTCCCAAGGCAGTGAGTCTTCATGGACCAGCCCTGTGACCTGATTTGGAGCACTGTTTCTAGCTCTATAACCTACAAACCTGGTTTTTGACCCTCTTGGAGATTATGTGAGCTACCTAATATATTTAATAAATTTGTATGTTTAAATTAGTCAAGGTTGGTTTCTGTTTCTTAAAACTAAACTCTGATTGATAGAGAAGGCAATCAGTCCACAAAATTCCACCATTCCTAAGATCAAAACTTACCTTCCTCTCTTTCACTCCCATCTTTCATGTATTTTGAGGCTTCTTTCTTGATTTTAAAATGTCAGGATAGGAATAAGAACTTTGAATTTTCCAGGAATTGCTTAACCTCAACCCCAGAGATGGTCTTGAGCCATTAAACCCTTAGGGGTAGTTATGCCTTGCAATTCATCAATAGCCACAATTCACTGCTTATGTAATACTCAGGTCATTATAAAAAGCCCTCTTATTGAGGCCAGCAGTGGTGGCTCATGCCTGTAATCCCAGCACTTTGGGAGGCTAAGGTGGGAGGATCACTTGAGATAGAGCTCTAGACCAGCCTGGCCAAATGGTGAAACCCATCTCTACTAAAAATACAAAAAGTAGCCAGGCATGGTGGGTGTGCCTGTAGTCCCAGGTACTCAGGAGGCTGAGGCACGAGAATCACTTGAACGCGGGAGGTGGGGTTGAAGTAAGATGAGATCAAGCCACTGCACCTGAGCCTCGGTGACTGAGCAAGACTCTGTAAAAAAAAAAAAAAAAAACAAAAAAACCCTTTTGTTGGAAACTCAGAAGAAAAGTCAGGAGTCAGGAATTAATTTGACCAGAAAGAATACACCCACTGGAATCAAACAAAGGATCGAGTCTGAAATTGTAGCCTAAAACCCCACACAAAATAAGTCCTAGGGGAACTTCTCCCCAATCCCCAAAGGTCACAAGAGATCTCCAATAACCCCATTTACCGAGGTTCCTCTCTGGATTTGAGGTATGTCACACAGCTACCTCTACTACCACAACGAAGCTTGTCAATGCAATACTGTCACCAAACAGAAATTTACTGGACTGACGAACACATATTATCAGGGAACTCCATTTTAACAGGGGCCTTCTGAAATCAGTAGCTTCCTATAGAAGGACTCTACATGCAAATATCATTTGAATCTGCTTCCTCTCACTTTCTTATCTGGGACCCAAATGGAAACGTTTATTATTAATAGAAGTTAAGAAGCCTAAAAGCGATCATTGAAATATCTAGTTTCTTGTCTGTGCCAGGGCAGCACGTGGTTCACGCGAAGCAATAGAGATGCTCAGGCTGTGCCCTCAGGGACCAAATGGGAGAGAGCAGCATCTGTGGGGACAGAGAGCCCAGACATCAAGCTCTTTGGCAAGTGGAGCACCCATGATGTGCATGCAGATCAATGACGTTTCCTTACAGGATTACACTGCAGTGAAGAAGTATGCCGAGCACCTGCCTCACAGTGCAGGGCAGTATGCTGCCAAACGCTTCCGCAAAGCTCAGGGCCCCATTGTGGAGTGTCTCACTCACTCCATGATGACACACGGCCGCAACAACTGCAAGAAACTCGTGACCTTGTGCATCGCCAAGCATGCCTTCGAGACCATTCACCTGCTCACAGAAGAGGATTCTCTGTAGGTCCTGGTGAATGCCATTATCAACAGTGGTCCCCAGGAGGACTCCACATGCATTGGGCGAGCCGAGCCTGGACCATGAGATGAGAGGCTGTGGATGTGTCCCCATTGTGCTGTGTGAATTAGGCCATCTGGCCATTGTGCACAGGCACTCATGAGGCCCTTTGGGGCAGCCCCACGAGAACAGAAGAGAAGAGAAGAGAAGAGAAGAGAAGAGAAGAGAAGAAGAGAGAGGAGGAGAGAGGAGAAGAGAGGAGGAGAGAGGAGGAGAGAGGAGGAGAGAGGAGGAGAGAAGAGGAGAGAGGAGAAGGAAAGAGAAAGAGAGAAAGAAAGAGAGAGAGAAAGAGAAATAAAGATCTAAAGCTGTGAATAAAATAGCAATTTGGTTTTTTTTTGGGGGGGGTATGTTTTTTTGTTTGTTTGTTTGAGATGGGATCTCACTCGACAGATGGACAATCCAAGCTGGAATGCAGTGGCACCGTCTTGGCTCACTGCAACCTCTGCCTCCCTGGCTCGAGCCATCCTCCCACCTCAGCCTCCCAAGTAGCTGGGACCACAGGCACAGGCCACCATTCCTGGCTAATTTTTGTGTTTGTAGTAGAGTCAGGGTTTCGCCATGTTACCCAGGCTGGTCTTGAACTCCTGAGCTCAAGCAATCATCCCACCTCAGCCTCCCAAAATGCTGGGATTACAGGCATGAGCCATTGCAGCCAGACACAAAATTTGTTTTTATTTAAATATTATTAATTTATGTTTAGGGATGGGCTCTTGCTGTGTTGCCTAAGCTTGTCTTGAGCTCCTGGCCTCAAGCAATCCTCCAGCCTCAGCCTCCCAAAGTGCTGGGATTGCAGGCATGAGTCACCACACCCAGCCACAAATAGCAAATTTCTTACAATTCCTCCAGAGTGCCAGTCAGCCTTGCTCTTTACTAAATTTCCCAGAAGCCTACCAAGGCTGCCCTGTGGATTTCCTGAGTCACATCGTAGAGCTGAGGATAATGGGTTTCATGTGGGGCCCCCTCTACTCCTCTCTGGTTCTCAAGGGCATGGGTAAGGCTAGAGTCCATCCACCCCAGTGGAATTCAGAGAGAAGGGAATTGGAAATCACGAGCTTTGGCCTGGGTCTTTCAGATGCCAGAGAATCCCCCAGTATAAGGTAAAGGATTATTCTGTGGGACAGCTTCTGTGATGGTTAATTTGATGTGTCAACTTGGTGAGGCTACATTACTCAGCTAGTTGGTTAAACATTATTCTAGATGTTTCTGTGAAGATATATTGTAAATTAGATTAACATTTAAATCAGTCGACTGTGAGTGAAGCACATTACCCTCTGTAAAGTGGGTTGGCTTTATCCAATCAGTTGAAGGCCTTAGAAATAGAAAAAGACTGACCTCCCCAAGCAAGAAGGAATTCCACCAGCAGACTGCCTTTGGGCTTTGCAGGGAGCCAGGGCAGAAAAGGAGGAAAATGTCTGTGATTTAGTGCTACTGAGGAAACCTATGCATTGACAGATTTGAAACACTCCTGGGAGTGGGTAGAGAGCATGTGGACTTTCTGCCATTTCAGGTAAGGTCAGAGTCCCAACAGATATATTGTCTTGTGACTTTTGAGTTTCTGGTTTTAGCCTGAGACTGTTGTAGGGTGTATAGAGGAGGATAAAGTAGAAAATGCCTAAGGTGGTTTTAAAAAATGCAAATGCTTGTTCCCCAGTGCCACGAAGAAATAGCACTCCAACATAAATTTAATTTTCTCAGCAAGGCAATTTTTACTTTCTGCAGAAAGTGTGCCCCTCATAGATGGAACAATGGCGAGAGCACACTTGCACAGGGGAAGGGAAGGAGTTCTTATTCCTGATGCAGGTAGCCCCTACTGCTGTGTTGTTCCCCTATTGCCTAGGGTTGGACAGCACCGTCTAAGCTAATTCTGATTGGCTATTTTAAAAAGAGCAGGAGTATGAGCTGGAGTGGCAGGGTGAGTAGTTTGGCAGGAAAGATGGTTAGGAACAGGTAACTAAAGGTGACTTAGGTCAGAGTGGGTGACCAGGCATGACTCAGGTCAGAGCAGGTGACTGGAATGAGTCAGGATGAAGCAGGTGACCAGGGGAACAGATGTGAACTACTAACTAGGACCAGCAGGAAAGTGGTTTACTGAAACTAGAGGCAAGGGGGTGAAGAGAACCAGGAGGTTAAACTTTAAAATGGAGAATCAAAGAATAAGAGAGCTGAACATAACCTACTCGGCCGAACGTGGTGGCTCACGCCTGTAATCCCAACACTTTGGGAGGCTGAGGTGGGTGGGTCACTTGAGGTCAGGAGTTCAAGACCAGCCTGACTAATATGGTGAAACCCTGTCTCCACTAAAAATACAAAAATTAGCCAGGTGTGGTGGCACATGCCTGTAATCTCGGCTACTCGGGAGGCTGAGGCAGAAAAATTGCATGAACCCAGGAGGAGGTTGCAGTGAGCCAAGATTGCGCCACTGCACTCCAACCTGGGTGACAAAGCAAGACTCCATCTCAAAAAAAAAAAAAAAAGAAAAAAAACAGGCTGGGCGCGGTGGCTCACACTTGTAATCCCAGCACTTTGGGAGGCCAAGGTGGGTGGATCACGAAGTCAGGAGATTGAGACCATCCTGGCTAACACCGTGAAACCCCGTCTCTACTAAAAATACCAAAAAAAAAAAATTTAGCTGGGTGTGGTGGTGGGCGTCTGTAGTCCCAGCTACTTGGGAAGCTGAGGCAGAAGAATGGTGTGAACCCAGAGGGCGGAGCTGGCAGTAAGCCGAGATCACACCACTGCGCTCTAGCCTGGGCAATACAGCCAGACTCTGTCTCAAAAAAAAAAAAAAAAAAAAACATGCTAACATACTGATTCTTTGAAGAGAAACTTGGGGTTCATTATATTTAACAGTGGGATCAGGGTGAGGGAAGGTTTCTAGAAGGAGGTGGTATCAAATTAAATGTTGCACAAATTGAAGTTAGGTAAAGAGGAGGTAACAGAATAAGGCAAGTTCACAAGTAGAGAGTCACAAGTAGTTCTATAAAACCAGAGGCACACAGGGGAGGAGGGTGGATAGGGTTAGAGAGAGCTGTGGTTAGAGAATGTGTTAATTGTACTGTCCAGCTAGGTGTGGTGGCTCACATTTGTAATCCCAGCACTTTGGGAAGCTGAGGTGGGAGGATTGCTTGAAGCCAGGAGTTTGAAACCAGGCTGGTCAACATAGCCAAAGTAAAAATATTAGCTGGGCATGGTGGTGCACACCTGTCTTCCCAGCTACTTAGGAGGCTGAGGTGGGACAATTGCTTGAGCAGGAGAGGTTGAGGCTGCATTGAGCCATGATCACCCCACAGCACTCCAGCCTGGGCAACAGAGTGAGACCCTGTCTCAAATAGAAAAAGAAGAAAAAGAAATGTATCGTCCATACCCTGACACTCCTTTACCACCTATGTGTTTATTTCCTATTATTCATCCCAGCTAGAGCCAAAGAAATGATACTGTATTTGATAGTCTTTATTTGAACTTCTGAGTGTGGGGAGATAATTCTCTACAGGACTTCCATGTTTCTGCACATCTAGGGAGCAGAGGCACTGACAACCTTTGTTCCAGATAATCTCTTTGGAAGATCGTGACCCTCTGGAGCAGAGGGCAGGTCTGTTTATCATCCACTATAATGAAGATAATGTCTCCTTCTGGGCAAAGGTTGGGTTTCTTTAAGCTCAGGATTCCTCAGCTATGAGGCACAACCTCCGCGTGTGTGGCATCTACCTGGACATCTTCACATCGCCCCGTGAATCTTGAGGGAGTGGGGGAGGGCAAGGGGAACCAACCCGAACATGAGGCTTGTGTTCCTTGCTGTGCTCTAAGTAGTAAAATCCTTTGCCTCTGAACCAGGAGCCGCATGTCTTCTATAGGTACCCATGACCACCATGCCAGGATAATCCTTTACAGTTCTTGACACTAGGTATTTGCTTTAAAACAAACAAAAACAGGCCAGACAAAGTGGCTCATACCTGTAATCCCAGCACTTTGGGAGGCTGAGGAGGGCGGATTGCTTGAGGCCAGTAGTTAAAGACCAGCAACATGGCGAAACCTCATCTCTACTAAAAATACAAAAATTAGCCAGGCATACCCTTGTAATCCCAGCTACTCAGAAGGCTGAGGTGGAGAATCATCTGAGCCTGGGAGGTCCAGCTGCAGTGAGCCATGATCATGCCACTGCACTCAAGGCTGGGTGACAGAATGAGACCCTGTCTCAAAAAAAAAAAAAAAAAGAAAAAAAAAGGCAGACTTTCGCCACGTTGCACAGGGTGGAGGGCAGTGGCTATTCACAGGCATGATCCTAGCACACTACAGCCTTGAACTCCTGGACTCAAGTGATCCTCCCACTCCAGCCTCCTGAGTAGCTGGGACTATAGCTATCTGCCACCACTGCCTGGCTAGGTATTTGCCTTTTGGGAAGTGAAAAATTAGCTGTAGTTCTGTGTTGTTTATTATGATTTTTTTAAAACATATTCTCATGGTGGATGAGTCTTATCCACACTGTGCCCTACTATATAGTTCTGGCTGACATAGGGTTTTAAGCCAGCTGACTTATCCATATCCCTTCAAATATCAGAACGCTTTGGCTTTCTATGAATCTGAGCTTCCTGTGGAAGTAGAGGGCAACCAAAAAAAAAGTGAATGTCTTATTGAAATAAATACAAATGCCAAGAAGCTCTGGGTTCCAGCCCAGGCAGTGCTCTGCTTGGCATATGGACTAGGTTCTTAACCACACAAAGGAACATAAGCCAAGTTAAGATTTGAAAAGGCTCATGCCTGTAATCCCAGCACTTTGTGGGGCTGAGACGGGCAGATCACCCGCGGTCAGGAGTTCGAGACCAGCCTGGGCAACATGGTGAAACCCCATCTCTACTAAAAATACAAAAAATTAGCCTGGCATGGTGGCACACACCTGTAGTCCCAGCTACTCAGGAGGCTGAGATGAGAATTGCTTGAACCTGGGAGACAGAGGTTGCAGCGAGCCAAGATCACACTACTGCACCCCAGCCTGGGCAACAGAGTGAGACTCCGTCTAAAAAAAAAAAAAAAAAAGATTTGAAAAGACTGTGATCCAAGAAGCAATGAAACAGAGGTGATAATAGCCAAACAGGATGCGGCCATAAGATAATTCTAACACCACTGTGGGGATGGACACACTGTGGGGAGTTTCGATCTTGTTGCCCAGGCTGTAGTGCAGTGGTGCAATCTCTGCTCACTGTAACAGAAAGCCCTGTCTCTAGGCACCTTATATTAGCCTCTCAAATATCTCCTTATTCAAATCATCAAAACTATAACTTTAACAGAGGAAGTTATTCTATCATTTAGAAGCAAGTGTTAACTTTTTAGCCTTCAACCTGATCAGTGGGGTTGGTCAATATATTCCACTGAGTTATAGAAACAAATATAAACTATTATTTAAACATTTTAGATTACTAAGGAGAAGATCGCCCAGGTGTGGTGGCTCACGCCCGTAATTCCAGCACTTTGGGATGCCAAGGCAAGTGGATCACCTGAGGTCAGGAGTTCAAGACCAGCCTGACCAACGTGGTGAAATGCCATCTCTACTACAAATACAAAAGTTAGCTGGGCATGGTGGCATGAGCCCATAGTCCCAGCTTCTCAGGAGGCTGAGACAGGAGAATCGCTTAAACCCAGGGGGCGGAGGTTGCAGTGAGCCGAGATCGTGCCACTGCATTCCAGCCTGGGGAACAGAGCAAGACTCCGTCTCAAAAAAAAAAAAAAAAAAAAAAAAAAAAGTTGCAGGGGGGAATCACTGTAAAGTAAACTCTTAGGAATTCATCTTTGAAAGTATCTAAAAAACTCAAATCCTCTCTTCAAATCATCTAAGTCTAAATAACAGAATGGAATGAATAAAGATGTAATATGTTTTATGTGACTTAATGTTTTTTGAGGGATCTAGTGAATACTTTTGTTTAGTTTTGTTTATAATTAATAATTTGTAAATAATTTAGGCACACTGAAGAAGAATCAAAGAGAAGGTATTTCTGTGTGTCTTTGTCTCTGGAGATGCACTTTATCCAAATATGGCATTATCTGAAAAATAAAAAATAAAAAGTATTTGTTATATAACTTATAATACATTTCATGGTTTTTAAAATAACCCTGGAGGGCAGAGTATTGTGTTTCAGATACAGGAACTACGGTTTAGAAACACCAAATGGGCCGGGCGCAGTGGCTCACACCTGTAATCCTAGCACTCTGGGAGGCCGAGGCTGGTGGATCACCTGAGGTCAGGAATTCGAGGCCATCCTGGCCAACATGGTGAAACCCCATCACTACCAAAAAAATACAAAAATTAGCTGGGCGTGTTGGCACACACCTGTAGTCCCAGCTACTCAGGAGGCTGAGGCAGGAGAATCGGTTGAACCCGGGAGGCAGAGCCTGCAGTGAGCTGAGATCACGTCACTGCACTCCAGCCTAGGTGACAAAGCGAGACTCTGTCTCAAAAAACAAACAAACAAACAAAAAATTAGCCGGGTGTGGTGGCGCACACCTATAATCCCAGCTACTCTGGAGGCTGAGGCAGGAGAATCGCTTGAACCCCGGCCAGCAGAGATTGCAGCGAGCCAAGATCAGGCCACTGCACTATAGCTTGTGACAAAGTGACAGAGTGAGACTCAATAAATTAAAAAACAAAACAAAAAACACCAAATGGCTGGGCACAGTGGCTCACGCCTGTAATCCCAGCACTTTGGGAGGCTGAGGCAGGCAGATTGCTTGAGGTCAAGAATTTGAGACCAACCTGGGCAACATGGCAAAACTCAGTCTCTATTTAAAAAATACAAAAGTTAGCCAGGCATGGTGGCACATGCCTATAGTCCTAGCTACTCGAGAGGCTGAGAGGTGGGAGGATCGCTCGAGCCCAGGAGGTTGAGGATACAGTGAGCCATGATCACACCACTGCACTCCAGCCCCAGTGACAGAGCAAGAATCTGCCTCCTAAAAAAAAAAAAAAAAGTCAAATTACTAAAAGCATGATAGTATGCTTTTAGTATAGTATCTTTATTTCATTGGGTAGACCCAGATAAACAAGTTTAAAAATAGTAAATGTCAGCCGGGAACAGTGGCTCACGCCTGTAATCCCAGCACTTGAACAGAGGCAAATGACAGAGGCAAAACTTGAACCCAGGTGTTTTTAATTCTATGTATTTAAATAAACTGCCCCTCTTTTGGGCTCCACATCTCCAAGTGGAAGATTGAAAAGAGGACCTGGAAATCTCCAAAAGAACTTCTTTCCTAGTCTTCATGTCATTATTAATAGAAGCAAAGAGGAGCTCCCAGAACTCCAAATACTCTATGAGAAAACTGTAACATTCCTTCCCCTCAACACACAGGCCTCCCCACCAGGTTAGACCACCACTAGGTTCGACCATCAGGACTAATCTCATTTTGTCCCTTATCCCTGTTTACACTGGACTCCTCAAGGAACCCAGGAGTCCTGGGTCATCCCTCATGCCCTGGATAGTAATAGTAAGTTCTATGGGCAGCAATACACCCTCCATCCAACAATTCCTATCCCCCACCCTGCTGTTTTCTGTTTCCCCATAGCTCTTACCCATTTATCACTATCTGATCTGACATTTACTTTTTTTTTTTTGAGACGGAGTTTCGATCTTGTTGCCCAGGCTGTAGTGCAGTGGTGCAATCTCTGCTCACCGTAACCACCTCCTCCCGGGTTCAAGCGATTCTCCTGCCTCAGCCTCCAGAGTAGCTGGGATTATAGGCGTGCACCACCATGCCCGGCTAATTTTTGTGGGATTTCATCATGTTGGTCAGGCTGGTCTTGAACTCCTGACTTCAGATGATCCACCTGCCTTTGCCTCCCAAAGTGCTGGGATTACAGGCGTGAGCCACTGTACCCAGCTGACATTTACTATTTTTTAACTTGTTTATCTGGCTCTACCCAGTGAAATGTAAGCTTTTTTTTTTTTTTTTTTAAGAAATAGAGACGGGGCATCTCTAAGTTGCCCACACTGGTTTCAAACTCCTGGGCTCAAGGGATCCTCCTGCCTCAGCCTACCAAAGTGTTAGGATTTCAGGCGTGAGCCAGCACACCAAAACCTAAGCTTTCTGAGGTAAAATTTTATTCATCACTGTATTGACAAGCACGTAGAAGAGTGCCTGACATAAAGTAAGCACTCACATGTATTTGTTGAAAGAATAAAGAATAAATGAGTGTTTCTTCCTCTCGCACAGGTATGCAAAGGAAAAGAATACAATGCCTTCCAATTCTTACGGAATATGTCCAGCAAAATATACTGTATTTTTTTTTTTCTTTTGAGATGGAGTCTCACTCTGTTGCCCAGGCTGGAGTGCAATGACGCAATCTTGCCTCATTGCAACCTCCACCTCCCGGGTTCAAGCAATTATCCTGCCTCAGCCTCCCAAGTAGCTGGGACTACAGGCATGTGCCACCATGCTTGGCTAATTTTTATATTTTTTAGTAGAGACGGGGTTTCACCACGTTGGTCAGGCTGGATAAATATACTGTATTATTACCCTCTTGCATTTCTAAAGATTATTCCACAGCAACCATCTAAGGTTGCTGCGAGAAACTCTTAAGTTTGTGAGCCACTGCCCAAGGACATAGCTATTGGTCTCGAGAGGAATGAGGTAAGTTCTACCACTACTTCTGGGAAAGTATATTCCATGTCCCAACATTTATTCAATCAGCCAGGAAACGTTTCCTCAGTTCCTAATTTGTGCCAGACACTGTTCTAGGGACTGAGGATAAAGTAGTGAAAAAAGCAGATACCATCCCTGCCTTCAAGGAGCTTGGCCTTCATTAGGGAGTGACAAACACTGTGGTAAAAAAGAAAGCTGGGTAAGGGATTGTAGAGTGTTGAGGAGTGCTGCTTAGATAGGGTGGTTTCTTTTGTTTATGTTTTATTTCAGTAGTTTTTGGGGTAAAGGTGGATTTTGGTTACATGGGTAAGTTCTCTAGTGGTGATTTCTGGGATTTTGGTGCACCCATCACCCGAGCAGTGTACATTGTACCCAACATGTAGTCTTTTATCCCTCGCCCCTCTTTTACCTTTCTTTCCCTTGGGGTTCCTAAAGTCCATTATATCATTCTTATGCCTTTGCATCCTCATGGCTTAGGTCCCACTTATAAGTCAGAACAGACAATATTTGGTTTTCCATTCCTGAGTCACTTCACTCAGAATAATGGTCTCCTGGCAGGGCGCAGTGGCTCAAGCCTATAATCCCAGCACTTTGGGAGGCTGAGGTGGGTGGATCACTTGAAGCCAGGAGTTTGAAACTGGCCTGGCCAACATGGCAAAACCCCATCTCTACTAAACAAACAAACAAAAAAAATAGCCAGGCGTGGTGGCAGGCAATCCCAGCTCCTTGGAAGGCTGAAGCACTTGAACCCAGAGGGCAGAGGTTGCAGTGAGCTGAGATCACGTCATTGCACTTCAGCCTGGGCGACAGAGAGACTCAGCTTTCACAGAATTGAAGAGAGTTAGGGCCTTGCTCTGGGTTAGGCTTTGGCTTAAGGAAATGTTGTGGCTGGGTTGATCTGTCCAGATCACTGAAACTTTCTCCCTATCGGCAATAAGGCTGTTTTGCTTTCTTATCATTTGTGTGTTCACTGAAGGAAATTTTTAATTTCCTTCAAGAGTTTTTCCTTTGCATTGATAATTTGGATAAATGATTGGCACAAGAGTCCTGGCTTTTGGCCTATCTTGGCTTTTGCCATGCCTTCCTCACTAAGCTTAACCATTTCTAGCTTTTGATTTAAAGTGAGATGTAATACTTCCTCCTTTCATCTCAGGTGATCTGCCCACCTCAGCCTCCCAAAATGCTAGGATTATAGGCATGAGCCACCGTGCCCAGCCCTAGAGTTATTTTTGAATAAAACGAACACATGACTCTTACAGATGAACTCTAAACACAGTGGAGAATTTCAGCTTTCTACACCACACTGTATCACACTCTACTCCACTTCCTGAGAGCACTGGGGAAGGGTAAAGTCACAGCCACATCAAATAAGTGAAATCTCAAATGTGGTGATTCTTTTGTTTCTGATCTAAATTAGTAACTTGTTGGTTGTATTAGATATGGTTACACACCCCCTTCTCTTTTTTTCAAATAAATTAAAATATGCTATCTCAGCTGCCTGCCTAGACTAAGAAACAAGTATTCACAATGAAGGTATTTATCAGCTCCCCTTCTTCCTTCTATAAAATAATACCACCACCATCACCACCATGCCATCCCCTGCCCCCAACAACTTTCCTCCACTTTTTTTTTTTTTTTTTTTTGATAAGGAGTCTTAGTTTGTCGCCTGGGCTGGAGTACACTGGAGTGATCTCGGCTCACTGCAACCTTCACCTCCAGTATTCAAGCAATTCTCCTGCCTCAGCCTCCCAAGTAGCTGGGAGTAAAGGTGCCTGCTGCCATGCCCAGCTAAGTTTTGCATTTTTAGTAGAGATGGGGTTTCACCATGTTGGCCAGGCTGGTCTCAAACTCCTGACCTCAGGTGATTCGCCTGCCTCGGCCTCCCAAAGTGCTGGGATTAGAGGCGTGAGCCACTGTGCCCAGCCCCTCCACATTTTATTAGGGCTTTTTGTATGATGTTTATTATCAAAAGGATCTCCACTGCACCTCAATTTTGCACATGAAATGTTTGTAAAGGCCAGAAAAATTGATGAGATAGCAGGTTTCTGAAGTTTTTGTGGTCTATTGTAATTACTGTAACAACTCTTATCAAAATGTGGTTCTCAGGCCATCAGCATCAGCATCACCTTAGTCTGCTGAGAATGCAGATTTCCAGGCACCTCCCTAGAGCCTACTGAATGAGATGGCTTGAAGCTGGGGCCTGGGACTCTGTATGCATAAAAAAATGAGAGTCTCTGGTCTATAATACATCTTACAATCCACCAGCCTGTTTAATGACACTTTTACCTTCAAACAGATTGCCTTTATGCTATACCAGGGCAATACTCAGGTACCTCTTTCAATCCCAGAAATTATTCCTAATTCTTAGGAATACCTACAAATCCTTCCTATAAATTGGTTAAGAATCGTATCATAGGCCAGGTGTGGTGGCTCACGCCTGTAATCCCAGCACTTTGAGAGGCCGAGGCGGGCGGATTACCTGAGGTCTGGAGTTCAAGACCAGCCTGACCAACATGAAGAAACCCCGTCTCTACTAAAAATATAAAAAAAATCAGTCAGATGTGGTGGTGCATGCCTGTAACCCCAGCTACTTGAGAGGCTGAGGCAGAAGAATCGCTTGAACCCGGGAGATGGAGGTTGCGGTAAAATGAGATTGTGTCATTGCACTCCAGCCTGGGCAGCAAGAGCAAAACTCTGTCTCAAAAAAAAAAAAAAAAAAAAAAAACACAGTCCTATCATAGGCTGGGTGTGGTGGCTCATGCCTGTAATCCCAGCACTTTTGGAGGCCGTGGTGGGTGGATCACCCGAGGTCAGGAGTTTGAGACCAGCCTGGCCAACAAGGTGAAACCCCGTCTCTACTAAAAAATACAAAAAAATTAGCCAGGCGTGGTGGCAGGCGCCTGTATTCCCAGCTACCTGGGAGGCTGAGGCAGAAGAATCGCTTGAACCTGTGAGGTGGAGTTTGCAGTGAGCCGACATGGTGCCATTGCACTCCAGCCTGGGTGACAAGAGCAAAACTTTGTTTCAAAAAAAAAAAAAAAAATCCTATCATAACTTCTTACTTTTTGGTGGAAAGTGCTTTCTCTCCGTGTGAGCAAGGAGACTCAGCTTGACCCAGGAGCTCCTGCCACTGTCGGGAATAGGCTCTTTGGTTGTGGTATGAGTAAAGGACTGACAGGCACTCGGGAAGTGCCTCTTTTGAACTCTCAGTAAGCTGACTTGATTGCTTCGTTCCACCAAGCAGTTTGATTCACGCTTTTTGTTTATCTCCTCCAGGAGATGTTGTTTGCTTACTCCATGTTTTTTAATTATTTCAATGGTTCTGTTTATAGATGCCATTATGCTCACAAACCAATTGTCAAGCGATTCTTGCTATCCTACAAACAAAAGAAAAAATATTTTTGATTGTCTTTTTGACTCAGAAGCCAGTATTCACAATCACGTTGACCAGTTTCTCTTTTTTCCTTCTATACAATAACATCACCACCCACCACCACCAAGCCTCCCACCCCACACTTCACTTTTTTATGTACTTATTTTTTTAGACAGGGTCTTGCTCTGTCTCCCAGGCTGGCACGCAGTGGCATGATCTCAGCTCACTGCAACTTCTACCTTCCAGATTCAAGTGATTCTTGTGCCTCAGCCTCCTAAGTAGCTGGAATTACAGGCTTGCACAACCATGCCCGGCTAATTTTTCTGTTTTCAGTAGAGATGGGGTTTCACCATGTTGGCCAGGCTGGTCTCGAACTCCTGGTCTCAGGTGATCTGCCTACCTCAGTTTCCCAAAGTGCTGGGATTACAGGTGTGAGCCACCATGCCCAGTCAGCACACCTCACAATTTTTTTTTTTTTTTTGAGACGAAGTCTCACTGTCACCTAGGCTGGAGTGCAGTGGCTTGATCTCAGCTCACTGCAATCTCCGCCTCCTGGGTTCAAGCAATTCTGCCTCAGCTTCCTAAGTAGCTGGGATTACAGGCATGCACCACCACGCCCGGCTAATTTTTTTTTTTTTTGTATTTTTAGTAAAGACGGGGTTTCACCATATCGGCCAGGTTGGTCTCGAACTCCTCAACTTGTGATCCACCTGCCTCGGCTTCCCAAAGTGCTGGGATTACAGGCATGAGCCACTGCACCCGGCCACACCTCACCTTTTATTATTGTTTCTTAAGGGTTTTATTTTTTGTTTTTTAGGTTTTCTTCAGGGGTAACAAAGGTTAAAAAGGTATGGTAAGAGGATATATTATTGTTTTTGAAAATTATACTATGCATTGTTTTTTGCTTTTAGAAGCATTTATTATTTCTTCTGATTATAAAAATAATACATGTTTATTACATATATTAATAATGTAATAGATAAATAATACATGTTTAAATACATGATTATAAAAAATGATACATATTCATGGTAGATAATTAAGAAAATACAGAAAAACATAAAGTAGAAAAGTTAAAATTACTCTTTTTCCAGAGACATCCATTAATATTTTGGGTATTACTTTCCCAATAAGTATCCAAAGGGATTTTAATTTTAAAAAGTGGTGGCCAGGCACTGTGGCTCATGCCTGTAATCTCAGCACGTTGGGAGGCCGAGGCGGACAGATCACGAGGTCAGGAGTTCAAGACCAGCCTGGCCAACATAGTGAAACCCCGTCTCTACTAAAAATTAGCCGGGCATGGTGGCAGGCACCTGTAATCCCAGCTACTCCGGAGGCTAAGGCATGAGAATCACTTGAACCCAGGAGGCAGAGGTTGCAGTGAGCCAAGATCACGCCATTGCACTCCAGCCGGTGTGACAGTGTGAGACTCCATCTCAAAAAAAACAAAGTGACCAGGCACAGTAGCTCACGCCTATAATCCCAACACCTTGGAAGGCCGAGGTGGGAAGATCACTTAAGCCTGGGAGGTGAAGATTGCAGTGAGCTGAGATTGTGCCATTGCACTACAGCCTGGGTGACAGAGCAAGATTTGGAAAGAGAGAGAAATATTCAGAACTGATAAATGATATAGTTCACAGTCTCAAGAAGCTCAAACAATAGCAGTCAGGATTTTTAAAAAGCCCACGCTGAGATTACAGTGAATTTAAAAAGAAAAGAAAATCTTAAAAGCAACCAGAGAATAAAAGGAGGGGCAATTGAACCAACAGCTGACTCCTCAACAAGCAAAAATATAAGCCAGAAGACAAAGAAATGGGGCCTGGTGTGGTGGCTCACACCTGTAATCCCAGCACTTTGGGAGGCTGATGTGGGTGGGTCACCTGAGGTCAGGAGTTGGAGACCAACCTGGCCAACACGGTGAAACCCTGTCTCTATTAAAAATACAAAAAAATTAGCCGGGCATGGTGGTATGCACTTGTAATCCCAGCTACTCAGGAGGTGGAAGCAGGAGAATTGCTTGAACCCGGGAGGCAGAGGTTGTAGTGAGTCAATATCATGCCACTGCACTCCAGCTTGGGCGGCTGAGCAAGACTCTGTCTCAAAAAAAAAAAAAAAAAAAATACATTCATTATCACCAGTCACTAGGAAAGTGTAAATCAATACTATAATGAGATATCACTAGATACCACTAGAATGGCTGAAATGAAAAAGATTGACCAAACCATGTGTTAACAAAGATATGGAGGACCTGGAATTCTCATACGCTGCTAGTGAGAATGTAAAATGGAACAATGTCTTTGGAAAATAATCATGCAGCTTCTGAAAAAGTTAAATATACTCCTATTATTTGATCCATTCCTAGGTATTTACCCTAGAGCAATGAAATTCTCCACACACACGCATAAAGAAACGTATCAGTACATATGAAAACTAACTCATTAATTTCATCACAGCTTTCTAAAAAACTTTTGTTTTTTTTTTTACACAGCTTTATTTTTATTTATTTATTTTTGAGACAGGGTCTCTTTCTGTCACCCAGGCTAGAGTGAAGTGGTGTGACCATGGCTTACTGTATCCTCAACCTCCCAGCCTCAAGTCATCTTCCCACCTCAGCCTCCCAAGTGCTGCGATACAGGCGCAGGCCACCACACCTGGCTATTTTTGTTTTTATTTTTCATAGAGATGAGGTCTCATTATGCTCCTAAGGCTGGTCTTGAATTCCTGGGCTCAAGGGATCCTCATGCCTTGGCCTCCCAGAGTACTGAGATTACAGGTGTGAGCAGAGCCACCAGGCCCAGCCCAAAGCTTTATTTTCATGAGCCAAAAAGTTCTAACAATCCAAATGTCCATCAACAGCAGAACAAATAAATTGTGGTATATGTACACAATGGACACTGAGTTATAAAATATATTTATATATATATAGTATGTATATAATATATTCCTTTTACCTGAGATGCTAATTCATCAATATATATATTTTGAGTTGTGTTCATATATTGTTGATAAACACAATATTATGGCTGAATCTCTAAATAACTAGGCTGAGTTAAAAAAAAAAAAAAAGCCAGACAAATCAGAATGTATAGTGTATGATTCCATGCATATAAAACTCTAGGAAATATTAGGCTAGGCATGGTGGCTCACACCTGTAATCCCAGCACTTTGGAAAGCTGAGGAAGGAGGACTGCTTGAGCTCAGGAGTTCAAGACCAGACTAAGCAACATAATAAGACCTCATCTCTACAAAAAATTCAAGAACTTAACTACCTGTGGTGGCACCTGCCTGTAATCCTAGCTATTCAGGAGGGGGTACAAACAACAAACAAACAAACAAAATTAATTTTAATTTTAAATTCTTTTGTTTTTATTTTGTGTTGTTTTTTTGAGACAGAGTCTTGCTCTGCTGCCCACGCTGGAGTGCAGGTTCAAGCGATTCTCATGCCTCAGCCTCCCAAAGTAGCTGGGATTACAGAGGCGTGCCACCATGCCCAGCTAATTCTGGTACAGGCGTGAGCCACCGCACTCGCCTGTTTTTGTTTTGTTTTGTTTTGTTTGAGACAGAGTCTCCCTCTGTCACCCAAGCTGGAGTGCAGTGGTGCAATCTTGGCTCACCGCAAGCTCCGCCTCCCAGGTTCAGGCCATTCTCCTGCCTCAGCCTCCCCAGTAGCTGGGACTACAGGTGCCAGCCACCACGCCCGGCTAATATTTTGTATTTTGAGTAGAGAGGGGGTTTTACCCTGTTAGCCAGGATGGTCTCGATCTCCTGAGCTCGTGATCCGCCCGCCTTGACCTCCCAAAGTGCTAGGATTACAGGCGTGAGCCACGGTGCCAGCCCCGGGCTCGCCTTTCAGATTCTTTTATTTATTTTTTATTTTTTTATTTTTTTGAGACAGAGTCTCGCTCTGTTTCCAGGATGGAGTCCAGTGGAGCGATATTGGCTCACTGCAACCCCCGACTCCCTGGTTCATGTGATTCTCCTGCCTCAGCCTCCCCAGTAGCTGGGATTACAGGCATGTGCCACCACACCCAGCTAATGTTTGTAAGTCCTTTTAAATTCTTTTGGAGTGGGAGACATCATCTTTCTTTTTTCTTTTTTTTCCTTTTGAGATGAGGGCCTCATTCTGTCACCTAGGCTGGAATCCAGTGGCATGATCTTGGCTCACTGCAACCTCTGCCTCCTGGGCTCAAGTGATCCTCCATCTTCAGCCTCCTGAGTGGCTGGGACTACCACAGGTGTGCACCACCATGCCCAACTAATTTTTTTGTATTTTTGGTAGAGACAGAGTTTCACCACATTGCCCAGGCTGGGCTGAAACTCCTAAGCTCAAGCGATCTACCCACCTCAGCTTTTCAAAGTGCTGGGATTACAGGTATGAGCCACTGTGCCTGACATTAATTATTCTTTTTATTGTTAGACTTTAGGTTGTTTTCAGTTTATTTTTATAATAATGTTTTGAAACACATTAAAGTGACAGAAATCACACAAACACACATTGTTTTAGGAAAGCTACCAGAGCCATCAATTTTTCATTCCTAAATAAGCAAAGAAGAGAGGTAACTTTTTTTTTTTTCTTTTGAGAAGGAGTCTTGCTCTGTCGCCCAGGCTGGGCATCACTCCGTCTCAAAAAAATAAAACAAAATAATAAAATATAAAAAGGTCAGTTGGTCAATTGCTTGTTTTTGTTTGTTAGTTTTGAAATGGAGTCTCACTCTGTCACCCAGGCTGGAGTGCAATGGCGCGATCTTGGCTCACTGCAACCTCTGCCTCCTGGGTTCAAGTGATTCTCCTGCTTCAGCCTCCTGAGTAGCTGGGGCTACAGGTGTGCACCACCACGCCCAGCTAAATTTTTTTTGTATTTTTAGTAGAGAGGGGGTTTCACCATGTTGGTTGGCCAGGCTGGTTTTGAACTCCTGACCTCAAGTGATCTGCCTGCCTTGGCCTCCCAAAGTGCTGGGATTACAGGCGTAAGCCATTACCCCCGGCTTGAGTTAATTTATATTTTGTTAAAAGTCCATTTTAGGCTGGGCGCGGTGGCTCATGCCTGTAATCCCAGCACTTTGGGAGGCTGAGATCAGGGGTTTGAGACCAGCCTGGCCAACATGGTGAAACCTGGTCTCCATTAAAAATACAAAAATTAGCCAGGTGTGGTGGCAGGCACCTGTAATCCCAGCTACTCAGGAGGCTGAAGCAGGAGAATCGCTTGAACCCAGGAGGCAAGAGGTTGCAGTGAGCCGAGATTGCGCCATTGCACTCCAGCCTGGGGAACAAGAGTGAGACTTGGTCTCAAAAAAATAAAAATAAAATAAAAGCCCATTTTATAGGTGAACTGCAAATAAAACATCGATGCCTTAGTTAAAAGTTCACCATGAAGATTGCAAAATTCAAACTCTTAATTACAAGCTGCCTGACAACTGGAGCTAAATAAAACAAAATAGACACAGTAATAGAGTCTAGTGGTACAAGCATATTTTTTAAGTAAAAAAGATTTGATTAATATTTTACCTGTGCTGCCTCCTAACTGTATGATCTTGTTTAAGTTACTTACCTTCTCTGGGCCTCAGTTTCCTTATGTGTTAAATGAAAATAATATCCAGGCCAGGCACGGTGGCTCATGCCTGTAATCCCAACACTTTGGGAGGTCTAGGCAGGTGATCACCTGAAGTCGGGAGTTCGAAGCCAGACTGGCAGCATGGTAAAATCCCACCTCGGCTGGGCACAGTGGCTCACGCCTGTAATCCCAGCACTTTGGGAGGCCGAGGCGGGCATACCACTAGGTCAGGAGATCGAGACCATCCTGGCTAACACGGTGAAACCCCATCTCTACTAAAGATACCAAAAAAAAAAATTAGCCAGGCATGGTGGTGGGCACCTGTAGTCCCAGGTACTCCAGAGGCTGAGGCACGAGAATGGCGTGAACCCAGGAGGCGGAGCTTGCAGTGGGTCAAGATCATACCACTGCACTCCAGCCTGGGTGGCAGAGCAAGACTCCGTTTCAAAAAAAAAAAACAAAAAACAAAACAAAACAAAATTAGCCAGTGCAGTGGCACATGCTTGTAATCCCAGCTACTCCAGAGGCTGAGGCAGGAGAATCAGCTTGAACCCTGGAGGAAGAGGTTGTGGTGAGCCAAGACCACGCCATTGCACTCCAGCCTGGGCAACAAAAGCAACACTCTGTTTCAAAAAAAAAAAAGAAAGAAAATAATATCAAACTCACAGTGTCATAAGGACTAAATGAGCTAATAAATATCAAGAGCTTAATACAACCAACCCTCAGTAAGTGGTAACTTTATCATATTAAATAGGCACTTTGAAAAAAGTTGTGTTCAATTCGATAAGTAAATAATTTAGTATTTTCTTTTCTCCCCAGTTTCTAATCTTGTTTACTTGCTGTGTGACTAGAATTGGCTACATAATTTGTAGGGTCCAGTGAAAATAAAAATGCTGGACCCTTTATTAACAAACAATGGAGACGTTCAAGGTAATGACAGTAAAACTTTAAGCCAATTGTGAGACCCTTCTGAGCAAAGGGCCCTATGTGCCTGTTTGGGTCTCATGCCTGTGAAACTGGTCCTGTGTGTGATATACGAACAGGCCAATTTCAACTGCTAATTTATCCAATTTTACAATCTCTTAAATGGAGAAAGTAATATGTTTAACTCATGACTTTGAAAGGTCTGGTCCAAAAACCAGACAAGTCTTACAGGTTAGTTCAGGATCTGCACCTTATCAACCAAATTGTCTTGCCTATCCACCCCATAGTGCCAAACCCATATACTCTCCTATCCTCAATACCTCCCTCCACAACCCATTATTCTGTTCTAGATAAACCTAGCTGACCCCATAAATCCTAAATCCTTTCCCCACTCCCCTTTCTATTCCTTAAAAAACAGCCCTAAAAGCTGCTCCCACACTAGCTCTCCCTAACTCATCCCAACTTTTTCATTACACACAGCTGAAGTGCAGGGCTATGTGGTTGGACTTCTTACACAAAAGCGGGGACCACACCTTGTGGCCTTTCTGTCCAAACAACTTGACCTTACTGTTTTAGCCTAGCCCTCATGTCTGCATGCAGTGGCTGCTGCTGCTTTACTACTTTTAGAGGCCCTCAAAATCACAAGCTATGCTCCACTTACTCTCTACAGTTCCCATAACTTTCAAAATCTATTTTCCTCCTCACATTTGATGCATATACTTTCTGCCCCCCAGCTCCTTCAGCTATACTCACTCTTTGTTGAGTCTCCCACAATTACCATTGTTCCTGACCCAGACTTCAATCCGGCCTCCCACGTTATTCCTGATACCACACCTGACCCGCATGACTGTATCTCTCTGATCCACCTGACATTCACTCCATTTCCCCATATTTCCTTCTTTCCTGTTCCTCACCCTGATCACACTTGGTTTATTGATGGCAGTTCCACCAGGCCTAATTGCCACTCACCAGCAAAGGCAGGCTATGCTATAGTATCTTCCACATCTATCACTGAGGCTACTTCTCTGCCCCACTCCACTACCTCTCAGCAAATCAAACTCATTGCCTTAACTCGGGCCCTCACTCTTCCAAAGGGACTACGCATCAATATTTATACTGACTCTAAATATGCCTTCCATATCCTGCACCACCATGCTGTGATATGGGCTGAAAGGGTCCTCCATCATTAATGCCTCTTTAATAAAAACTCTTCTCAAGGCCACTTTACTTCCAAAGAAAGCTGGAGTCATTCACTGCAAGGGCCATCAAAAGGCATCAGATTCCATTGCTCAGGGCAATGCTTATGCTGATAAGGTAGCTAAAGAAGCAGCTAGCATTCCAACTTCTGTCCCTCAGGGTCAGTTTTTCTCCTCATCGGTCACTCCCACCTACTCCCCCACTGAAACTTCCACCTATCAATCTCTTCCCACGCAAGACAAATGGTTCTTGGACCAAGGAAAATATCTCCTTCAAGCCTCATAGGCTTATTCTATTCTGTCATCATTTCATAACTTCTTCCATGTAGGTTACAAGCCCACTAGCCTGTCTCTTAGAATCTCTCATTTCCTTTCCATCTTGAAAATCTATCCTCAAGAAAATCATTTCTTGGTGTTCCATCTACTATTCTACTACCCCTCAGGGATTGTTCAGGCCCCCTCCCTTCCCTACACATCAAGCTCAGGGATTTGCCCCCTCTCAGGACTGGCAAATTGACTTTACTCACATGCCCCAAGTCAGGAAACTAAAATACCTCTTGGTCTGGGTAGGCACTTTCACTGGATGGTAGAGGCCTTTCCCACAGGGTCTGAGAAGGCCACCTCGGTCATTTCTTCCCTTCTGTCAGACATAATTCCTCGGTTTGGCCTTCCCACCTCTATACAGGCTGACAACAGATGGCCTTTATTAGTCAAATCACCCAAGCAGTTTCTCAGGCTCTTGGTATTTAGTGGCTCCTGGTTTTACCTCAAATCGCCACCCTTAAGTCTCTCTTGAAGTGGATAGAAGATCTTCAGTGGCAAGGTACGCTCCACACTTTCACCCTGATGAAGTCCTATTCTTTACTTTTATACTCACTCTTATTCTGGTTCCCATTCTTATGCCACCCTCTACCTCTCCCCAGCTTTCTCCACCATACTATCAATCTCACTCTCTCCTAGCTGTTTCTAATCCTTCTTTAACAAACAATTGCTGGCTTTGCATTTCTCTTTCCTCCAAAATCTCCGAGGCCTGGACTTACTCACTGCTAAAAAAAGAGGAATCTGTATATTTTTTAATAGAGAGTGTTGTTTTTACCTAAATTAATCTGGCCTGGTATGTGACAACATAAAAAAACTCAAGTATAGAGCCCAAAAACTCACCAACCAAGCAAATAATTATGCTGAACCCCCTTGGGTGCTCCCTAATTGGGATGTCCTGGGTCCTCCCAATTCTTAGTCCTTCAATATCTATTTTTCTCCTTCTCTTATTTGAATCTTGTGTCTTCCTTCCATTTAGTTTCTTAATTCATATAAAACCACATCCAGGCCATCACCAATCATTCTATACAACAAATACTCCTTTTAGCAAGCCCACAATATCACCCCTTACCCCAAAATCTTTCTTCAGCTTAATCTCTCTCACTCTAGGTTCCCACGCTGCCCCTAATCCCAGTCGAAACAGCCCTGAGAAACATCGCCCATTATCTTGCCATACCACCCCCAAAAATTTTTGTTGCCTCAACACTTCACCACTATTTTGTTTTGTTTTTCTTATTAACATAAGAAGACAGGAATGTCAGGCCTCTGAGCCCAAGCTAAGCCATCATATCCCCTGTGACCTGCACGTATACATCCACATGGCCTGAAGCAACTGAAGATCCACAAAAGAAGTGAAAATAGCCTTAACTGATGACATTCCACCATTGTGATTTGTTCCTGCCCCACCCTGATAGGATATATTCCTCCCCCTCCAGCCCTTAAAAAGATACTTTGTAATATCCTCCCCACCCTTAAGAACATACTTTGTCCACCTATCCTAAACCTATAGGAACTAATGAAAATCCCACCACCCTTTGCTAACTCCTTTTTCGGACTCAGCCCGCCTGCACCCAGGTGAAATAAACAGCCTTGCTGCTCACACAAAGCCTGTTTGGCGGTCTCTTCACATGGACGCCCGTGACAAAAGGGGCTTTGAAGAGCTGCCCAAAATAGCTCAGTTGGGAGAGCAAAATAGCTCAGTTGGGAGAGCATTAGACTGAAAGGGGCTTTGAAACTGTTTTTTCTTTTTTTTTCTTTTTTCATTTTTTGAGACAAGGTCTCACTCTGTCACCCAGGCTGGAGTGCAGTGAGTGACTTGATCACAGCTCACTGCAGCCTCAACCTCCTGGGCTCAGGGGATCCCCTCACCTCAGCCTTCCAAGTAGCTGGAACTACAGACACACACCACCATGCCTGGCTAATTTTTGTATTTTTTGTAGAGATGTGGTTTCACCATGTTGCCCAGGCTGGTCTTGAACTCCTGGGGTCAAGTGATCCTCCTGCCTCAGCCTCCCAAAGTGCTGGGATTACAAGTGTAATTGTGCCCAGCCCAGGTTTTGAAAATATTAAACATGTATATACTATAGACCCTCATTATTCATTGATTACATATTTGCAAATGTGGCTACTCCCTAAAATGTATTTGTTACCCAAATAGCACTAGTAGCACTAGCCTGGGAAAAAGATCAAAAGTATGGTTTCTATTGAATCCATATTGCTTTTGTGCCATCGTAAAGTCAAACAATTTTATGTCAAACCATTGTGAGTGGGGGGCCAGCTGTATTCTTTCTAGGAGCAATGGTTCACTATTTGCTAATTTAATGTTTGTGACAACTTTATAGAATATATGATATATATATAATATAAATGTTATGTATATTTATATGTAAATACATTATATATACTTATATATAAATACATTGTATATATTTATATATACATTATATTATATATAATGTATATATGATACATTATATATTTATATATAAATACATTATATACTTATACATTACATATATTTATATATTATATATACATTACATATTTATATATACATGTGATATAATTATATGCATATAATACATATTTATATATTATATATTTATATATTATATTATATATTTATGTTATATATAAATATATAATAATGAGAATTGACTGTATGAGAAAATACATTACTATTTCTACAGGTATATTATTATAAATTACCTTTAACATACTAACATACAGCAACCCAAAGCGTGTTTCAAGTCCACTGGTGTGGATTAGCCCACTGGGATGCTGCCTTGGTGATGGAATATTCTGATCAGTGACATTCCAACTTTGTTCTAGTCATAGAAGCCTGGTTAAGAGAGATTCTGGAGTCAGAGAGATCATTTACTTACCAGCCAGGTGACCTTGGATAAATATAAATTACTTAATCCTCTTTTTTTTTTTTATTTAATTTGGAGACAGGGTCTTGCTGTGTCACCTAGGCTGGAGTGCAGTGGTGCAATCACAGTTTCATTATGTCAGCCAGGCTGCTCTTGAACTCCTGGGATCAAGCGATTTCTCTGCCTTGGCCTTCCAAAATGCTGGGATTATAGGTGTGCATCAGCCATTCGACCCTCATAATATTGGTTTCATCATCTGTAAAATGGGGCTAAAGATATTGCTTTCACCAAGCTGTGTGTTTATATGTGTGGTAAGTGATGAGGAGGGAGTTGAGATTAAATTAGGAATGCGTGTAAAGCTTTTTGCATTGTGCCTGGCATGAATTTAATACACACACTGATATGTTTTCAGCACATACTCCACTTGGTGCTGTTGTGGATACTGGGGACAAACGGGTCCTTGACCCCATGAAGAAGAGTTCTAATCTAAGGATTCATTGTAAGTACTCAGTAAGTGGTAGCTACTTTATTGGTTTTATTAAAACTTTATATTTTACATGGGGAATTTGTTGTCGTTGTTTATTTTTGTTTTATTTTGGTTTTTGAGATGGAGTTTCACTCTTGGCACCCAGGCTGAAATGCAGTGGCACGATCTTGGCTTACTGTAAGCTCCACCTCCTGGGTTCAAGTGATTCTCCTGTCTCAGCCTCCTGAGTAGCTGGGATTACAGGCATGCGCCACCACATCCGGCTAATTTTCTATTTTTAGTAGAAATGGGGTTTCACCAAGTTAGCCAGACTGGAACTCCTGACTTCAGGCAATCTGCCTACCTTGGCCTCCCTGGCCTGTTTTGTTTTTCAAGACAGGATCTCACTCCATCGGACAGGCTAGAGTTCTGTGGTGTGATTGAGGCGTACTGCAACCTCAACCTCCTGAACTCAGGTGATCCTCTCACCTCTGCCTCCTGAGTAGCTGGGACTATAAGCGTGGACCACCACAACTGGCTAATTTTTAAATTTCTCATAGAGACGGGATTTTGCCATGTCGCCCAGGCTACATGGAAAGTTATTTTATTCATATGTTTCTTTTGTAAGAAGAGGAGGTCTCCAGTGTTTGTTTTTGTTTGTTTGTTTGTTTTTAATCTTCAGGTCACTCTAGAATGTTTCCAATGTGGAGGAAAGGGGCAGGGCAAAACTAACTGACTAACTCACTACATGGCAGAACAGCTCAAGAAACAAGCTGACTCAAGAAATTACAGATCATTTATAGAGCCATTGCTGCCTTCAAAGGTGGGCAGTGCATTTTTAAAAACACATTTATTTATTTATTTTTTTTGGTGGCAAGGTCTTGCTCTGTTGCCCAGGCTAGAGTGGAGTGGCATGATCTTGGCTCATTGCAACCTCCATCTACAGGGTTCAAGCCATCCTCCCACCTCAGCCTCCCAAGTAGCTGGAAGAATAGGTTTGTGTCACCAGGCCCCGTGAATTTTTGTATTTTTTGTAAAGACAGGGTCTCACTATGTTACCCAGGCTTGTCTCGAACTCCTGAGCTCAAGCCATCCTCCTGCTCAGTCTTCCAAAGTGCTAGGATTACAGGCCTGAGCCACGGCTCCCAGTCAACACATTTATTTACTTTTAGGAAATACAGTATAGTTCACATAGTTAATGTATAACTGCTTTCACTACATCTTGAGAGATTCAGGAAAGTTCTTGCTAATAATAAGGCCTAGCATGGAACTAGGATGTACTTTGCATTTGTATAACCCAGGTGGAAGAGCACACATAGGCTAAAGAAACAAACAAAAAAACCGATAAAAGAACAACAGGGCCCAGCCAGGGTGAAGGTACCTTAAGGCAACAAGAGAGGGAGGAAGGGGCTTCCGAGAAGCAGGGAAGGAAAAAAACTTCAGAAATAAGTGTTAGAGGTCTGTTGCAGTGGCTCACTAATTCCAGCACTTCGGGAGGGTGAGGCAGACAGATCACTCGAGGTCAGGAGTTCAAGACCAGCCTGGCCAACATGGTGAAACCCCATCTATACAAAAAACACAAAAATTTGCTGGGCATGGTTGCATGCGCCTGTAATCCCAGCTATTTGGGAGGTGGAAGTGGGAGGTTGAATCTGTTTAGTAAATTGGGGGCTTAGAATATTTCATTTTTGGTTTACAAGGGCTTGAGTTCTCCTTGTGGCTTGCCTCCATATGGAATTTCCTCCAATTACAGTTTTCAGGAGCTATTTGATCTCTCAACTCTAAGCATACAGACCCCTTAAGACTCCTCTGTAGAGAAAGGTTGGGTTACCCACAAAGGGAAGCCCATCAGACTAACAGCAGATCTCTCGGCAGGAACTCTACAAGCCAGAAGAGAGTGGGGGCCAATATTCAACATTCTTAAAGAAAAGAATTTTCAACCCAGAATTTCATATCCAGCCAAACCAAGTTTCATAACTGAAGGAGAAATAAAATCCTTTACAGACAAGCAAATGCTTAGAGATTTTGTCACCACCAGGCCTGCCCTACAAGAGTCCCTGAAGGAAGCACTAAACATGGAAAGGAACAACAGCCATTGCAAAAACATGCCAAAATGTAAAGACCATCGATGCTAGGAAGAAACTGCATCAACTAATGAGCAAAATAACCAGCTAATACCACAATGACAGGATCAAGTTCACACATAACAATATTAACCTTAAATGTAAATGGACTAAATGGTCCAATTAAAAGACACAGACTGGCAAATTGGATAAAGAGTCAAGACTCATCAGTTTGCTGTATTCAGGAGACCCATCTCACATGCACAGACACACATAGGCTCAAAATAAAGGGATGGAGGAAGATCTACCAAGCAAATGGAGAACAAAAAAAAGCAGGGATTGCAATCCTAGTCTCTGCAAAAACAGACTTTAAACCATCAAAGATCAAAAGAGACAAAGAAGGCCATTACATAATGGTAAAGGGATCAATTCAACAGGAAGAGCTAACTATCCTAAATATATATGCACCCAATACAGGAGCACCCAGATTCATAAAGCAAGTCCTTAGGGACTTACAAAGAGACTTAGACTCCCATACAATAATAATGGAAGACTTCAACACCCCACTCTCAACATTAGACAGATCAACGAGACAGAAAGTTAACAAGGATATCCAGGAATTGAACTCAACTCTGCACCAAGCGGACCTAATAGACATCTACAGAACTCTCCACCCCAAATCAACAGAATATACATTCTTCTCAGCACTACATCACACTTATTCCAAAATTGACCACATAGCTGGAAGTAAAGCACTCCTCAGCAAATGTAAAAGAACAGAAATTATAACAAACTGTCTCTCAGACCACAGTGCAATCAAACTAGAACTCAGGACTAAGAAACTCAATCAAAACCTCTCAACTACATGGAAAGTGAACAACTTGCTCCTGAATGACTACTGGGTACATAACGAAATAAAGGCAGAAATAAAGATATTCTTTGAAACCAATGAGAACAAAGATACAACATACCAGAATCTCTGGGACACATTTAAAACAGTATGTAGAGGGAAACTGATAGCACTAAATGCCCACAAGAGAAAGTAGGAAAGATCTAAAATTGACACCCTAACATCACAATTAAAAGAACTAGAGAAGCAAGAGCAAACACACTCAAAAGCTAGCAGAAGGCAAGAAATAACTAAGATCAGAGCAGAACTGAAGGAGATAGAGATACAAAAAACCCTCCAAAAAATCAATGAATCCAGGAGCTGGTTTTTTGAAAAGATCAACAAAATTGATAGACCGCTAGCAAGACTAATAAAGAAGAAAAGTGAGAAGAATCAAATAGATGCAATAAAAAATGATAAAGGGGATATCACCACCAATCCCACAGAAATACAAACTACCATCAGAAAATACTATAAACACCTCTACGCAAATAAACTAGAAAACCTAGAAGAAATGGATAATTTCCTGGACACTTACACTCTCCCAAGACTAAACCAGGAAGAAGTTAAAACCCTGAATAGACCAATAGCGGACTCTGAAATTGAGGCAATAATTAATAGCCTACCAACCAAAAAAAGTCCAGGACCAGACGGATTCACAGCCGAATTCTACCAGAGGTACAAAGAGGAGTTGGTACCATTCCTTCTGAAACTATTCCAATCAATAGAAAAAGAGGGAATCCTCCCTAACTCATTTTATGAGGCCAACGTCATCCTGATACCAAAGCCTGGCAGAGACACAACAAAAAAAGAGAATTTTAGACCAATATCCCTGATGAACATCGATGCAAAAATCCTCAATAAAATACTGGCAAACTGAATCCAGGAGCACATCAAAAAGCTTATCCACCATGATCAAGTGGGCTTCATCCCTGGGATGCAAGGCTGGTTCAACATATGCAAATCAATAAACGTAATCCAGCATATAAACAGAACCAAAGACAAAAACCACATGATTATCTCAATAGATGCAGAAAAGGCCTTTGACAAAATTCAACAGTCCTTCATGCTAAAAACTCTCAATAAATTCGGTATTGATGGAACGTTTCTCAAAATAATAAGAGCTATTTATGACAAACCCACAGCCAATATCATACTGAATGGGCAAAAACTGGAAGCATTCCCTTTGAAAACTGGCACAAGACAGGGATGCCCTCTCTCACCACTCCTATTCAACATAGTGTTGGAAGTTCTGGCTAGGGCAATCAGGCAAGAAAAAGAAATAAAGGGTATTCAGTTAGGAAAAGAAGTCAAATTGTCCCTGTTTGAAGATGACATGATTGTATATTTAGAAAACCCCATCATCTCAGCCCAAAATCTCCTTAAGCTGATAAGCAACTTCAGCAAAGTCTCAGGATACAAAATTAATATGCAAAAATCACAAGCATTCTTATACACCAGTAACAGACAAACAGAGAGCCAAATCATGAATGAACTCCCATTCACAATAGCTTCAAAGAGAATAAAATACCTAGGAATCCAACTTACAAGGGATGTAAAGGACCTCTTCAAGGAGAACTACAAACCACTGCTCAGTGAAATGAAAGAGGACACAAACAAATGGAAGAACATACCATGCTCATGGATAGGAAGAATCAATATCGTGAAAATGGCCATACTTACCAAGGTAATTTATAGATTCAATGCCATGCCCATCAAGCTACCAATGAGTTTCTTCACAGAATTGGAAAAAACTGCTTTAAAGTTCGTATGGAACCAGAAAAGAGCCCGCATCGCCAAGACAATCCTACGTCAAAAGAACAAAGCTGGAGGCATCACGCTACCTGACTTCAAACTATACTACAAGGCTGCAGTAACCAAAACAGCATGGTACTGGTACCAAAACAGAGATATAGACCAATGGAACAGAACAGAGTCCTCAGAAATAATACCACACATCTACAGCCACCTGATCTTTGACAAACCTGAGAAAAACAAGAAATGGGGAAAGGATTCCCTATTTAATAAATGGTGCTGGGAAAACTGGCTAGCCATAAGTAGAAAGCTGAAACTGGATCCTTTCCTTACTCTTTATATGAAAATTAATTCAAGATAGATTAGAGACTTAAATGTTAGACCTAATACCATAAAAACCCTAGAAGAAAACCTAGGTAATACCATTCAGGACATAGGCATGGGCAAGGACTTCATGTCTAAAACACCAAAAGCAATGGCAACAAAAGCCAAAATTGACAAATGGGACCTAATTAAACTAAAGAGCTTCTGCAAAGCAAAAGAAACTACCATCAGAGTGAACAGGCAACCTACAGAATGGGAGAAAATTTTTGCAATCTACTCATCTGACAAAGGGCTAATATCCAGAACTTACAAAGAACTGAAACAAATTTACAAGAAAAAAACAAACAACCCCATCAAAAAGTGGGGAAGGGATATGAACAGACATTTCTCAAAAGAAGACATTCATACAGCCAACAGACACATGAAAAAATGCTCGTCATCACTGGCCATCAGAGAAATGCAAATCAAAACCACAATGAGATACCATCTCACACCAGTTAGAATGGCAATCATTAAAAAGTCAGGAAACAACAGGTGCTGGAGAGGATGTGGAGAAATAGGAACACTTTTACACTGTTGGTGGGATTGTAAACTAGTTCAACCATTGTGGAAAACAGTATGGCAATTCCTCAAGGATCTAGAACTAGAAATACCATATGACCCAGCCATCCCATTACTGGGTATATACCCAAAGGATTATAAATCATGCTGCTATAAAGACACATGCACATGTATATTTATTGCGGCACTATTCACAACAGCAAAGACTTGGAATCAACCCAAATGTCCATCAGTGACAGACTGGATTAAGAAAATGTGGCACATACACACCATGGAATACTATGCAGCCATAAAAAAGGATGAGTTCGTGTCCTTTGTAGGGACATGGATACAGCTGGAAACCATCATTCTCAGCAAACTATCGCAAGAACAGAAAACCAAACACCACATGTTCTCACTCATAGGTGGGAATTGAACAATGAGATCACTTGGACATGGGTAGAGGAACATCACACACTGGGGCCTATTGTGGGGACGGGGGAAGGGGGAGGGATGGCATTGGGAGTTATATCTGATGTAAATGATGAGTTGATGGGTGCTGACGAGTTGATGAGTGCGGCATACCAACATGGCACAAGTATACATACGTAACAAACCTGCACGTTGTGCACATGTACCCTAGAACTTAAAATACAAGAAAAAAAAAAAAGACTCCTCTGTAGTAGATGCTCTGAACGGTGCCAGGGCTGGGAAGGAGGTCTATTTTTTTTTTTTTGACTCAATTCTTTCATCAGAGTTTCAGTGAGTTCCAAAGTAGTGAATGAAGAGGAAACATGTGAAGCAGTTGCACAGTTTTTTCAGAGTAAATCTGGAAATGAAGATATTAGTTCCTACAGGTGGGAGGGGTGAGCAGAGGCAGATTTACCATGAAGTTAATATGAGGGTCTCTGAAGGCTTGTATCTCTCTCTACCTCTTTTTTTTTCTTTTTCTTTTTTTTTTGAAGATAAGCCCTCACTCTGTTGCCTAGGATGGAGTGGCGTGATCTCAGTGGCGTGATCTCAGCTTATTGCAGCCTTGACCTCCTGGGCTCAAGCAATCCTCCCACCTCAGCTTCTCAGGTAGCTGGGACTACAGGTATGTGCCACCACACCCAGCTAAATTCTGTTATTTTTTTGGTAGAGAAGGGGTTTCGCCATGTTGCCCAGGTTGGTCTTGAACTCCTGAGCTCAAGCAATGCACCTGCCCCGTCTTCCAAAGTGCTGGGATTACAGGCGTAAACCACCACACCCAACCTCATTTTAAATTTTAATTTTGATGTTAGTTTCTTAAATAACACCCCCATCCCCAAATTAAGCCTTTAGGCTCTAAAAACCTGGATCAATTCTGGATATGGGAAGTGGGGTTGAAGAGAGATAGTACGTTTCATTCCATTCAAATTAAGCAGTTAAAAATTGTAAAAGAAAGTGATAGTTTTAAAATTGCTAGTACTGGCTGGCTAATTTTGTATTTTTAGTAGAGACAGGGGTTCACCATGTTGGTCAGGCTGGTGTTGAACTCCTGACCTCAGGTGACCCATCAGCCTCTGCCTCCCAAAGTGCTGGGATTACAGCTGTCAGCCACCTTGCCCAGCCTGAATCTCGTGATCTTTAAAGCCAACATGTCAACTAGCTAATGTGATAAATTAAATAATGCCCAAAGGAATAAGAACCAGATGTAACATGGAAAATTTAGTTGTGATTTGACATTGGTTATATTTAAACCACGCAACAGGTAAATTTTAAGCAGACATGAAAGGCAGGATCTGCCTTAGCAAATCCTCAGAGATGTTTTAGGGCAGGAAGCTCTGCTGTTGCAGAATTAAATCTCTAGTAGCTTTACACAAAAATGTACAAATAGTTTCCATCATCTTTCTGTGCCACCATAATGGTGTGCATGAATGCCAAAAAGAGACCCAAACGCCAGGTTCTTATCAGGTCATGCTCCAAAGTCATGGTCTGGTTTCTAACTGCGATGATGAAGCATTATTATATTGGTGAATTAAAAGTCATTGATGATCCCAGAGCTGGGAAAATTGTTGTGAACCTCATAGGCAGGTTAAACAAGTGTGGAGCGATCAGCTTCATATTTGATGCGCAATTCAAAGATCTAGAAAACTGGGCCGGGTGCAGTGGCTCACACTTGTAATCTCAGCACTTTGGGAGGCCGAGGCCTGCAGATCACTTGAAGTCAGGAGTTCGAGACCAGCCTGGCCAACACGGTGAAACCTCATCTCTACTAAAAATACAAAAATTAGCTGAGCATGGTGTGGGCACCATAATTCCAGCTACTCAGGAGTCTGAGGCAGGAGAATCTCTTGAACCCAGGAGGCGAAGGTTGCAGTGAGCCAAGACCTCGCCATTGCACTCCAGACTGGGTGACAAGAGCGAGACTCCATCTCAAAAAAAAAAAAAAAAATTAGAAAAGTGACAGAATAATTTGTTGCCATCTCACCAGTTTGGTTTTGCTGTACTGATGACCTCAACTGGCATCATGGACTGAGAAGAAACAAGACAAAAACAGGAGAAAAAATCCTGGGTTTTTTTTTTTTTTTTTTTTTTTTAGGAATAAATAAATACATACAAATAAAATGTCTCAATGGAGGGAAGAATACATGTGGGAGAATTCTGATTTCCAGCCTTCTCCTCTACTCCTCCATTTCCAACTTGGTCTTTTCACAGAATAGAACCATATAGCCTCTGCTGCTCAGGGGGACAAAGTCTGGTGCTAGTAGGAGTAAACTGAAGGCAAGGCTGCCCAAATCTACCCACCTCCCCATGAAACATTACGGATTGCATATCCAATAGCATTGTTCTGGTTTGCATCTTAACCTCTGAGGCTCGTAAACTGTGGGAAACCTTTGTTCAGGGACAGCTACATCACTCCTATTAGCATCTTGGACCTTGGCTCCTGGATGCTGTCCAGGTCTCATATTGCTGAAGTCTTACTTATTCAGATCTCTCTGACTTGGCATTCCACACCCTTTAAAGTAGCTCAATCTCATCTTGACTCCTAGCCAAATGATGCTCCCAGCAGTATCTTTTTTGACAGAGATTAAGGTTCATTCTATGTTATACATCCAAACATTTGATATAAATTATGACTCATGTTTAAACTGGTTAATAAGTATCTACCACTGAAGCCAGAGAAAGAAGACAAGATTAAGAAATTAGAATGGCGGCCGGGCACGGTGGCTCATGCCTGTAACCCCAGCACTTTGGGAGGCTGAGGCAGGTGGATCACCTGAGGTTGGGAGTTTGAGACCAGCCTGACCAGCATGGAGAAACCCTGTCTCTACTAAAAATACAAAAATTAGCCGGGTGTGGTGGCAGGCACCTGTAATCCCAGCTACTTGGGAGGCTGAGGCAGGAGAATCACTTGAACCCTGGAGGCAGAGGTTGCAGTGAGCTGAGATTTCGCCATTGCACTCCAGCCTGGACTCCAAGAGCAAAACTCTGTCAAAAAAAAAAAGAAAGAAAGAAAAAGAGAAAGAAAGATATTTCCCTCCCTCCTTCCCTTCCTTCTGGAAGTTTGCAAGACTTTTTTTTTTTTTTTTTTTTGAGACGGAGTCTCGCTCTGTCACCCAGGCTGGAGTGCAGTGGTGTGATCTTAGCTCACTGCAAGCTCTGCCTCCCGGGTTCAAGTCACTCTTCTGCCTCAGCCTCCCAAATAGCTGGGATTACAGGCGCCCACCACCACACCTGGCTAATTTTTTGTATTTTTAGTAGAGATTGCGCTTCACCATGTTAGCCAGGATGGTCTCGATCTCCTGACCTTGTGATCCACCTGCCTCAGCCTCCCAAAGTGCTGGGATTACAGGCGTGAGCCACCGTGCCCGGACAAGATTTTTTTTTTTTAAGAAACAGATTGCACGTGGTGGTAGGCATCTGTAATCCCAGCTACTTGGGAGGCTAAGGAGGGAGAATCGCTTGAACCCAGGAGACAGAGGTTGCAGTGAGCCGAGATCGTGTCACTGCACTCCAGCCTGGGTGACAAGAGCGAAACTCCGTCTCAAAAAAATAAATAAATAAAAAATAAGAATTTTTAAAAAAAGATTTCCTTCCTTCTCTCCTCCCTCCTTTTTTCCTTCCTTCCTCCCTCTCTCTCTCTCTCTCTTTTTCTTTTTCTTTCTTTCTTTCTTTCTTTTTCTTTTCTTTCTAATTTGGAACACAAACACTTTATTTAAATGCATATCTCAATTCCTGTGTGGCCGGCAAAAAATAAAATAAAGGAGCAGGTCATGGCACAGCACTCTCACGGACCAAGTGGTCGAACCCAATATTCAAGACCCAGTGAGCAGCCAAGCTCAGTGCAACCTCCAGGCCTCTCGCTCTGACTCCAACAGGGTGAGCACACAGCCCTTACGCACAGAGTCTTTTACACTGTGGATGATGGAGTGGCTTGTGTCGTCCACAAATTCCTGCGTGTACTGTCCCTGAGAGCTGGTTCTGCCCAGGACCGTGGTGACCCTGGCCAGCTAGACAGGCTGCACGTGGCTGGTGTCCATGATGGCGATGCAGCAGCAGTTGGGAGGAGAGAATAAATACATTCCTTTACAAAGCAAGCAATTATTTAAAATATTCACGGTAATTCAGTGCTCATTAGCTGTATTCAGTAAATATTTATTGAACACCTACTATGTGCTAGGTACACAAAGTACACTGGTTACAAATTCTTGAAAAATAGTAGCGGTAGCAAAAAGCAACAAAACTTTCAGCCCTGCCCTTACAGAACTCACATTCTAGTGGGCAGGGAGAAAATAACCGGAAAAAGGACCAGCACAATGGCTCATGCCTGTAATCCTAGCACTTTGGGAGGCCAAAGTGAGCTGATCACTTGAGACCAATCTGAGCAATGTGGCAAAACCCCATCTCTACAAAAAATACAAAAAGCACTCAGGCTTGGTGGTCAGCCGAGAAGAGAGAGAGAGGGAGAGAGAGAGAGAGAGAGAGAGAAAGAGGCCAGGTATGGTGGCTCAGGCCTGTAATCCCAGCACTTTGGGAGGCCAAGGTGGGGGGATCATGAGGTCAGGAGTTCGAGACCAGACTGGCCAATATGGTGAAACCCCATCTCTACTAAAAAAAAATACAAAAATTAGACAGGCATGATGGTGCAGCCCTTTAATTTCAGCTACTCAGGAGGCTGAGGCAGAAGAATCACTTGAACCTGGGAGGCGGAGGTTGCAGTGAGCGGAGGTTGCAATGAGCCGAGATCACACCACTGTACTTCAGCCTGGGTGACAGAGCAAGATGAAAGAAAGAAAGGGAAGGAAGGAAGGAAGGAAGGAAGGAAGGAAGGAAGGAAGGAAGGAGGGAGGGAGGGAGGGAGGGAGGGAAGGAAGGAAGGAAGGAAGGAAGGAAGGAAGGAAACTAGAAAAAAAATAAGTAAAAATATAGGGCATTTTAGGTGAAGGTAAGCACTAGGAAAGAAAGAAAAACAGCAGGGAAGGGATGTTGGCGGGGCGGGGGGTCGGGGGTGGCAATTTATACAGTTTGGCCAAGGAAGACATTATAATGCACTTATTCCTTAGTTTAGAACATGTAGCATTTCACCTGTACCGAGAGATGCCTGAAATATTTCATACATGACCAAAATAATAATGTAAGAGGCAATAAAAAAGTGCAGGGTTTTAGGGTTCTAGATATCAGCACTTTTTAAGATTAAATGCATGGTAAGAACTCTTGTACTATATACACCTAGTTTCAACTTCAATTTAATAACAAATTCTTTGGGGTCTCTTTCTTTTTTTTCCCGAACAAAGCTTCCCAAGAAGCAGAAGGGCTGAATTTTCTCTAGTCCAGGAAGACCGCAAGGCTACTGTGCTCCGGATAATCTCGTTTTTATTTTTTTATTCCCCAGATCGCAAGACAGTGTCTGGCACATACCATTCAGCGCAAGTTTGGTACCTGGAACCCACTGGACCCACTGAATGTGCATGTCCAATAACTATTAACTACATGTGTTGGTCCAAGGGAGAAGGTCGAGCAACCAGATCTGCTCCATCACAGCCCATCTCAGTCGCTTCATTCAAGTCAGCGGGGTGAGGTTGAGGGGATTCCAACTTCACAAGGGCAGATTTCTCATGGATTCTCTTTCTCTGGTTGTACTGGAACGCTTTCTGGCGTTATTCCTCTGCTGGGACAGTATGAATTTATGAAACGTGGTCCTGTCTGCCCTAAAGCCAGGGTCTCACTGAGACAGACAACGATGCTGGGGCGAGAATAAAGTTCATCCCGGGCCTGCGTACGGTACAGCGACCTTGGGAAGCCCTTGTGGAGCTGAGGGTGATGCCCACTTCTTTGTCTCCCTCATTCTGTTTCGGTGGCTCTCTCGTTCCCAGTTCCAAGCTGCCCACTTGTTAGAGAAGCCACTGCTTACCAGGTATCTGGTTTAATAAAACACAGCCAGAGCGACTGCATATTAAAGTGAGTAACTAGGCACTCACAGGGCACCTATAAGGTTAATGCTAAAGATCTGAAAATAGCCGCATTCTAAGCTGACCAGCAATTATAATTACACAATATTTATGACCATACAGGACTTCTCCCACCAAGTCTGTGGAATGTCCAGATGTCCTAATTTTTTTTTTTTTTTTTTGACAAGGTCTCACTCTGTCACCCAGGCTGGAGGGCAGTGTGTTGCTATCTCAGCTCACTGCAACCTCCGCCTCCCAGGTTCAAGTAATTCTCCTGCCTCAGCCTCCCGAGTAGCTGGGACTACAGGCATCCATCACCACGCCTGGCTGCTTGCTTTTTTTTCTTTTTTTCAAATAGATGGCATCTCAGTATGTTGCCCAGGCTGGTGTCGAACTCCTGGGCTCAAGGGGGCCTCCTGTCCAGCCTCTCACAGTGCTGGGATTACAGAAGTGGCCACTGAGCCCGGCCCAGCCCTCTACTCAGAGATAACGTCAATGCGCAGGCTTAGGTTGAAGGATTAATGGTCATTAGTGCACCAACAGCCCCTACCTTTAGTGGGCACATCAGCACATTCCACGTTTAATCACAGCTCCTCACAGTTGCCTCTAAGTAGTGACACTACGGAAGGACGGGAGTTCCTCCTCCTACAGTCAGAGGACTTGCGACTCTGTAACGGAGTAGATTCCAATAAACTTGCTTCCTTTACTGCGCTTTGTGACTCGCCTCCAATTCTTCCCTGCGGTAGACCCAAGAACCCTCTCTTGGGGTCTGGATCGAGACCCCTTCTTCCAGCAACACAACCCGCGGGGCCGCCTCCCGCCCACCCTCAGGTGCAAAGGACCCCGGGCCATGCATTCTTCCGGGCAGGAAAACGTCAGCAAGTGCTCCCAGCCCGCTTTCCTCCCCTGCCTCCCTCAGTTCGCGCCCGGCAGCTCCCCGATTGGCTCTCGCGCCGGGCAAAGGTGCGTGCTGACTGGCCGGAGGGCCGTCGTCATGCGGGACGCGCGACTCTAGGGGCGGGACCAGACGAGGGGTGACTGCCGCGCGGCGCCGGGGAGGACGCCTTCACCTGTTCACACTGCAGCGCGGATTGCGGTTCGTGGCTCGCGCCACCGGGGAAGGAGCGGTGGGCCGAGGGGGTGGAGGTGGGGTCCCAGGAGGACCTCGGGCTGTGGACCCGGGGAGCGGAGTCGGGGAGTGGGGCGGGGGAGCGAGGTGGCGCCCGGGAGCCAGGGATATGGCGCGGCCAGACGATGAGGAGGGGGCGGCGGTGGCGCCCGGACACCCGCTCGCGAAAGGATACCTCCCGTTGCCGAGGGGCGCGCCAGCTGGGAAGGAGAGCGTGGAGCCGCAGAACGGGCCCAAAGCGGGCACCTTCCCGGTGAACGGGGGCCCCCGGGACAGCCTCGCTGCCGCCTCGGGAGTTCTGGGCGGGCCTCAGACTCCGCTGGCTGCAGAAGAGGAGACCCAGGCCCGGCTGCTGCCTGCGGGCGCCGGAGCGGAGACCCCGGGGGCCGAGAGCACCCCGCTGCCCCGGACGGCGCTCTCCCCGCGGCGCTTCGTGGTGCTCCTGATCTTCAGCCTGTACTCGCTGGTAAACGCCTTTCAGTGGATCCAGTACAGCATCATCAGCAACGTCTTCGGGGGCTTCTACGGCGTCACCTTGCTGCACATCGACTGGCTGTCCATGGTGTACATGGTGGCCTACGTGCCCCTCATCTTCCCGGCCACCTGGCTGCTGGACACCAGAGGCCTGCGGCTCACCGCCCTGCTGGGCTCCGGCCTCAACTGCCTGGGTGCTTGGATCAAGTGCGGCAGTGTGCAGCAGCATCTCTTCTGGGTCACCATGTTGGGCCAGTGCCTGTGCTCCGTGGCCCAGGTGTTCATCCTGGGCTTGCCCTCCCGCATCGCTTCAGTGTGGTTTGGGCCCAAAGAGGTGTCCACAGCTTGTGCCACCGCCGTGCTGGGCAATCAGGTAAGGACTGGAGTGGTAGATGAAAGATCCTTAGAAGACAGAAAATGTCATAGGCCGTGAGAACTATGGCCTGTGTGGATGAACTGCCCCAGGAGGTATTTGTCCATAAAAGAGGAGATAAGGCCGTTAAATAGACTTCCGGTCTTGGATTGAAGAGGGCTATAAATTTCTTTGTAAGGACAGAATTTTCCAAACCACCTTGTCATCTTGCTTAGAAAATTACCTGTAAAATAATTAACTGGGCCGGGTGCGGTGGCACACACCTGTAATCCCGCCACTTTGGGAGGCCGAGGTGGGTGGATCACTTGAAGTTCGGAGTTCCAGACCAGCCTGGGCAACATGGGGAAACCCCGTCTCTATTAAAAATACAAAAATTAGCCGGGCCTGCTGGCAGGCACCTGTAGTCCCACCTACTCAGGAGGCTGAGGCAGGAGAATCTCTTGAATCCGGGAGGTGGAGGTTGCAGTGAGTGGAGATCACACCTTTGCATTCCAGCTTGGGTAACAGAGTGAGACTGTATCTCAAATAATAATAATAATAAACTGTAACCATAATAATAATAATAATTAACTGTATTGGCTTGTTTATGCCTAACATAGAAAACTTGTCAATGCAGTAATAAACAAGACTTGGGTAGGTATTATTTTTGTCACCAGTGTATTTGTGAAACGAAGGTATTGGATTCTGGAAAGATTGTTTCCATTTTGAGAGGTCATTGTGAACAGCTCCCTTTTAATTTCATATATTAACAGTCAGCACAGTGCCTGACACATAAAGAACACGTAAATGACTGCTAACTAACAGTTCTGGGCTGGGCGTGGTGGCTCATGCCTGTAATCTCAGCACTTTGGGAGGCTGAGGCAGGCGGATCACTTGATCAAGGCCAGGAGTTTGAGACCGGCCTGGCCAACATGGCAAAACCAAATACACAAAAATTAGTGGCGCATGGTGGTGCATGCCTGTAATCCTAGCTACTCAGGTGGCCGAGGCACGAGAATCTACATGCTTATTGCTTTATAGTCATTTCCCTAATCTAAAAGTACAGAAGATGGAGTAGGTTGATAGTTGTTTGTGTGTCCAAAACAATTTATGACTGATACTTGAGTTGGTTGCATCTGCAGGTTTGGACAGAAGCTATTATAAAGTTTTTTTTTTGTTGTTGTTGTTTGTTTTTTTATAGAAATGGGGTTTCTCCATGTTGCTCATGCTGGTCTCGAACTCCTGAGCTCAAGCTCTCTGCCCACCTCTGCCTCCCGAAGTGCTGGGATTACAGGTGTGAGCCACCACGCCCGGCCATGATTAGATTCTTTTTGTCACACATCTGTCAGTTTAAATTCATTTTAAATATTCAGTAGCATTTCTTGATCCCATTTAGAGTTGCCCAGTCACTCTCTTTACATTATTTTAATTCTCCTTATAGCACTCATCCCTGTCTTATATGTTATTGTTTACACGTTTATGTCACTTACCTATTACTCTTCTCCCATCCCCACCATTAGATTGTAAGTTTCATGAAAATAGGCATGTGGTCTGAATGTACACAACTGTATCACCAGCATTTATTACTCTCCTTAAAACCATGTTGAATAAATAAAGGAGCTTCAGACTCATACGGATACTGGCCAGCTGGGTAGTCTACTTGGATATCTCATGGGAACACATCACTCAAAATTGCTTTCTCCTTGCTCATTTCCCTTTATCTCTAATGCCACTGTCTTGGTTTGGGCTGGAGCTTGCTAATTGTCCTCCCTATCTGTAGCCCTTGCCCTATTCCCTCTGTTCTCCACATTCATCCAGTGTGGTCTTTTACATGTGTGAATCTGTTCAGGGCACATCCTTACTCCTGCAGTGGCTTCCGTTGTCCTTAGGATAAAATTCAAACACTAATGCAACATATGGTACCCTCCAGATCTGCCTCCTGCCAGCCCTTCTGCTTTATCTGTCTCCACAACCCCTGTCCCCACAGACGTATGCTTTCTCTGCTCTATGCGGAACTATGCATACTTACAGTTTCTCACAAGGTCATGCCCTTTCCCTCCTGGCCTTGTATGTAATGTCCTATTGGCTTGGAATATTTCTTCACTTGACTAACTCCAATTTCTTATTCAGATCTTTGGTCCTCCAGGAACTTTTTCTGAACCCCATTTCTTTTTTTTTTTTTTTTTTTTTCCGAGACAGAGTCTTGCTCTGTTGCCCAGGCTGGAGTGCAGTGGCGCAATCTTGGCTCACTGCAAGCTCCGCCTCCCGGGTTCACGCCATCCTCCTGCCTCAGCCTCCCATGTAGCTGGGACTACAGGCGCCCGCCACTGCACCCGGCTAATTTTTTGTATTTTTAGTAGAGACGGGGTTTCACCATGTTAGCCAAGATGGTCTCGATCTCCTGACCTCGTGATCCTCCCGTCTCGGCCTCCCAAAGTGCTGGGATTACAGGTGTGAGCCACTGCGCCCGGCCACCTGAACTCCATTTCTTTTACTTCATTCTTTTTGATAGCTGAATAATATTTCTATGTAAGGTGCTCCCCCAAAGTACTCTCTTAACTACCATGATCATATGTCCCAGTTTGCCTGGGATAGTCCAGGTGGTACACCTGTTGTCTGGTATAATTACTAATGAAGTCCCTTTCATTCTGAAGAGTGTTCTAGATGGATAGTAAATTACGTGGTCTTCCCAGTCTTGGCCCTCTTTATGTCTCAATCACAGTTCTGTATTACTACACTGTCTTGTAATTATCAGTTGTATTCTCTCTATCCAGCTTTTTGTAAGGCAGCAAATGAAATATATGATAATTGTGACTCTCTGTGCCTCAGACTCCTTTCTTGGGCCCTTTCTCTTCACACCCTTCCTCCTAAAAATCTTCCTCCTAAAAACCTTCCTTCATTGAACCTCCTAATAGTTTGATTTTAATTCTTGTTGTGATTATGATATTTAGCCATATTTTTTGTTGAGGTAAAATTCACATAACATGAAACTAACCATTTTAATGTGTACAATTCAGTGGCATTTAGTGCATTTACAGTGTTGTGCAACTGTTACTTCTATCTAGTTTCAAAACATTTTTATCCACCCCCAAAGAAGACCCAATACCTACTAAACAGTCACTTCCCCACCATTGCCCCCTCCCCTAGCCTGTGGCAAGTACTAATCTCCCTTCTCTTTCTGTGGATTGACCTGTTTTGTTCTGGATATTTCATATAAATGGAATCATACAGTAGGTGACCTTTTGTGTCTGGCTTCTGTCACTTAGCTTATTTGCAAAGTTCATCTATGTTGTAGCACTGTATCAGTACTTCATTCCTTTTTAATAGCTGAATAATTTCATTGTATGAATATACAACGTTTTGTTTATCCACTTATCTGTTGATAAACATTTGTGTTATTTTCACCTTTTGGTTATTGTGGTAATGTGAATAGGGCTGCTATGAACATTCATATATAATTATTTGTTTGAATTTCTGTTTTCAGTTTTTGGGACATATACCTAGAGGTATAATTGCTACATCATACGGTAATTCTATGTTAAACTTATTAAGGAACTGCCAAACTGTTGTCTGCAGTGGCTGTACCATTTTATAGTTTCACCAGCAGTATTCAAGGGTTCCAATTTGTCCACATTCTTGCCAACACTTCCCTATTGCTATTATTATTATTATAGTAGCCATGCTACCTGGTGTGGAGTGGTATCTTATTATAGTTTTGATTTGGGCATGTTTTCAAATGTTTATTGACCATTTGTATATCTTCTTTGGAGAAATGTCTCTTCAAGTTTTTTGCCCATTTTTAAATTGGGATATTGCTTTTTTGTTGTTGAGTTGTAATCGGTATTTATAGATTTTGGAAGCTATACCCTGATCAGATATATAATTTACAAATACTTTCTCATTCTGTAGGTCATCTTTTGTCAGCCTTATTTTGCATATTCTTATTCCCCTTTTGTAGGCATCTACAGGGCAAGGACTGTATATTACACAGCTTGATAGCAGCATCACTCAGATGGTAGGAACTCAGTAAATGTTTTTTGAATAGGAAAGCTATTGGTCAGCAGTTTCCCTTTAACAATACAATAGTAAAAAAGACATTGGAACATAGTAGTTTAGGCTGGGTGCAGTGGCTCATGTCTGTAATCCAGCACTTTGGGAGGCCGAGGCAGGCAGATCATGAGGTCAGGAGTTCGACACCAGCCTGACCAACATGGTGAAACCCCGTCTGTACTAAAAATACAAAAATTAGCTGGGCGTGGTGGTGTGTGCCTGTAATCCCAGCTACTCAGGAGGCTGAGGCAGGAGAATCGCTTGAACCTGGGAGGGACAGGTTGCAGTGAGCCGAGATTGCATCACTGCACTCCAGCCTGGGTGACAGAGTGAGACTTTGTCTCAAAAAAAAAAAAACAAAAAAAAAAACAAAAAAAGAACATAATAGTTTAATTTTCAAAGCACCTTTATAAACACCAGCTGTCCTCTTTATGTTCTGTTAATTGCCAGCATTTACTTTTTTCTCTAATGATAATAGCTGTTAACAGGACTATGTGTTTTTCAGCTTGGAACTGCAGTTGGCTTTTTGCTACCACCAGTTTTAGTACCCAACACACAGAATGACACAAATCTCCTGGCTTATAATATCAGCACCATGTTTTATGGAACATCAGCTGTTGCCACACTTTTATTTATTTTAACAGCAATTGGTAAGTGAATTACTTTCCCTAAAGCTTAAATGAATGCATGATAGAAATTTGAGGATGACTAACTCTGGAAATTTTTGTTGATAATATCTCAAGTGTCATATGCTTGTTTCATTCTTCCATGCCCTGTCTTGCTTAGGTAATGAATGCTACAACCCTAGGGATGTTATGGCCCACTACATCTGTTTTCACATCGTAAAGGGTTTGAGGACTAATTCATTTATCTCTCTACTAACTTTTCTTCTTGGTAACTGTTGGTTTCAAATATATTACCTGCCTCCTTTTCCCATATTCGCCTACATGATCTGCATCTTATGCCTTTTATGCCTACCTAGCCAGGAAAAAGTTCTTGCCATACTTTGAAGTGATGCCCGTAGGCTATGGTCTTTCTGGTAATGCTAAATTCTCCCAAGATTTCCAATTTAACAATTAACTGGATCTGAAAATGTTGACTAGTGAATGGTCCTGGGCAGCAGCTGTTCAGCAGAATTTCAAACTGTGGCAACTATCTACTTGTTAGGCCACTCCAGCAAAGCACGGCTGCCACCACCCGTCACTGAGTCCTCTCGTCTGGGCCTGTCTCTTGAAGCAGTCAGTCAAAATCAGCTGCAAGCAGCCATCATCAGTTTGGAAGAAGCTTTGGGAAGGTCTGCTTTTTAAAGTTTATTTTTAATGGGAAACTTTTGATTTCAGGGAAAAGGATAGGTAAGGTTTATTTAAGTAATATAGCTGCTAGCATAACTATAATATTGCCCTTTAGGCACTCATATCTGAAATTGATTTGAAGAGGAAAATAACTAATAAAGTTGAAATGCTATCTTTTAATCATTCAAATTTATAATTTCAATATAGCTGGAGTTTCAAAATTTTTATACTCGTTTTTACAATGGCTATAATAGTAATGGAAAATTCATATTTTATGATCTCCAGATATAAAATCCTTAGTTTTCAAAGAAATGTATGCTGAACATTCTAGAGTGTTTGAATAGAGACTGCCTTGGTAGATGAACTGCAGGATCCAGGTACAGGAAGGTCAGCCCACGTACTTAATTTCCCTTAATATAATGAGCAGAATGTTCTCTTGGTATCATATGAAGTATTCCAACATGTCTAATCCACTTACTGGTTTTTGTTTTCAGTTAGTTAGGGAATGGCATATTTGTGATTTGCAGACTACCAAAAAGGACACATTATTCCTATCCTATTTTAGCAGTTTAGCAAAGTTTTAAAAGAAATTTGTATTCTTAAAAAAAAAAAAACACCAAAATTATTAAGTCTACTTTTCTGGTAGCCATGTTTGATTTGCTAGATGAAATAGGAAATACATTTTGCATAAATGGACCTTCCATTTGCAATAGGGAATTTTTTTTTTTTTTTTTTTTGATACAGAGTCTCGCTCTGTCACCCAGGCCAGAGTGCAGTGGCATGATCTCAGCTCACTGAAGCCTCTACCTGCTGGGTTCAAGTGATTCTCCTGCCTCAGCCTCCCAAGTAGCTGGGCTTACAGGCATGCACCACCATGCCCAGCTAATTTTTGTATTTTCAGTAGAGACAGGGTTTCACCATGTTGGTCAGGTTGGTCTTGAACTCCTGACCTCAAATGATCCACCTGCCTCAGCCTCCCAAAGTGCTGGGATTATAGGCATGAGCCACTGTGCCTGGCCAGCAATAGGGATTTTTAAAGTATAGAATTCTCTTTTCTTTTTTTTATCGAGACGGAGTCTTGCTCTGTCGCCCAGGCTGGAGGGCAGTGGCGCTATCTGGATTCACTGCAATCTCTGCCTCCTGGGTTCAAGCAGTTTTCATGCCTCAGCCTCCCTCCCTGGAATTACAGGCGTTTGCCACCGCACCTGGCTAAGTTTTTGTGGGTTTTTTGTTTTTTGTTTGAGACAGAGTCTTGCTCTGTCAGCCAGGCTGGAGTGCAGGGGTGCAATTTCGACTTACTGCAACCTCTGCCTCCCAGGTTCAAGGAATTCTCGTGCCTCAACCTCCCAAGTAGCTGAGATCACAGGCGCATGCCACCATGCCTGGCTAATTTTTGTATTTTTAGTAGAGACAGAGTTTCACCATGTTGGCCAGACTGATCTCGAACTTCTGACCTCAGGTGATCCGCCTGCCTTGGCCTCCCAAAGTGCTGGGATTACAGGCCTGAGCCATGAAGCCCGGCCTTTTTTTGTGTGTTTTCAGTAGAGACGGGGTTTCACCATGTTGGCCAGTCTGGTCTCGAACTCCTGACCTCAAACAATCCGCCTGCCTCGACCTCACAAAGCGCTGGGATTACTGGCGTGAGCCACTGCACCCAGCCAAAATTCTCTTTCTTTTGATTGCTTTTGTGTCTTCACATAAATTCCAGTTTTCCTTTTTTTTTTTTTTTAAATCCTCTTCAATTGCTTGTCTCAGAAAGAAGTGAGAAAGTAAGAGATTGCATGTAAGATATCACAAAATCATACATGTGATGTGTGTATGTTTAAACTGCTACAAATATAAGATTTTTACTTGTTGAAGGAGGGAGACCAAGAATGTTATTATAATAATAGGTATGACTATTGGCATATTACCCTTTGTTATTTGAGAAATTAAAAGAGAGAGCTAATTATGTACTTAACTAATTATGTACTCATGGCCTACAGGTAGAGAATGGAAATAGAAATGAGGGGAAAATAATGAGAAAAATGCCTTTAAAAAAAGGCTCTTGGTCAATTTTTGCTTGGAGGACTCTAATTTTAATTTTATGATCCCAAACATATTATAAAAGCAAGATAATATGTAGTTGTGATATGAAAGTCTTAAGTTGAAAATTGTGACATTTAAATAGAACATGTACTTGTTTTCCTCGTTCCCAAATATTTGCTGTTGAGCAAACTTTGGATTATTTAAAAAATCCATACCAAATAAAGTTCCTTAATTACTAAAAGGTGATTTTACTTCTCTCTAAATTCTACCCATAGTTATTTTGGAAGTCCCACCAAATTCTTACAAAGTAATTTAATTTTGTTAAGGTTTTTCAGCAATGTGACATGTACTAAATTGATAGCAGTCTACTTAAAATATTGTCTCAAAGGTTCATGCCATGTAATTGTGTTCCTCTCCCTCATGGAGCTTATATTGAGTATAATCCATCTAGTGTTTCCAGGAATTAACCCAAGTATTCCACTGAATTTCACACTAATACTATTCCTATTAGGAGAACTCTATTATATCCTCAAATATTTGGTTTGTTGATATGTACCAAACGTGTTTAGAGGCTTACTACATGCTGTATATCATTTAATCCTCATGACTGTATGAGGAAGGTACCAATATTATTCCCATTTTATAGACGAGGAAACAGACACAGAATTTAGTTAAATCTAATTTGTCCAAGGCCATAGTAAACACTGAAGGTCAGATTTAAGCCTAGACAATTTAACTCCATATATAAAAGTTACAGATAAAAATATATCATTTTAATTTTTACTGAGCCTATTTTTTGTTCGAATTCAGATTCTTGCATAAGTGGTAATGCTATTGTATTTAAAAGCTGTTCTTGTGCAGCAGAGCAGTAAACTATGTCATTTAACTCATGTGTCAATTAAAATACTTTCCTGTCAGGCCGGGCGCGGTGGCTCACGCCTGTAATCCCAGCACTTTGGGAGGCCAAGGCGGGTGGATCATGAGGTCAGGAGATCGAGACCATCCGTCTCCGTCTCAAAAAAAAAAAAAAAACCTTTCCTGATTCACTAAATTGAGTGGATGACAGAAGCCAAAAGTAATCACAATAAAAATATTTAATATTAATATACTTAAACACATAAGCATATAATGTGTGTATAATTTTACTTTTGATTCTTTTTTAAGAGATGGGGTCTCACCCTGTCACCCAGGCTGGAGTGCAGTGGCACAATCTCAGCTCACTGCACCCTCGATCTCCTGACCAGACTCAAGCAATCTTCCTACCTCAGCCCTCTGAGTAGCTGGGACTACAGGTGTGCGCCACCATGCCTGGCTAATTTTTATATTTTTTGTAGACAGGGTTTCACCATGTTGCCCAGGCTGTTCCCAGCTTGCCTTGGGCTCCCAAAGTGCAGGGATTACAGGCATGAGTCACCATGCCCAGCTGCTTTTGATTCTTAATTCAGGATATCTATAAACTTTATTTTGGCCGGGCGCGGTGACTCACGCCTGTAATCCCAGCACTTTGGGAGGTCGAGGCAGGCGGATCACGAGGTCAGGAGATTGAGACCACCCTGGCTGACACGGTGAAACCCCGTCTCTACTAAAAATACAAAAAATTAGCCGGGCGTGGTGGCGGGCGCCTGTAGTCCCAGCTACATGGGAGACTGAGGCAGGAGAATGGCCTGAACCCAGGAGGCGGAGCTTGCAGTGAGCCGAGATCACGCCACTGCACTCCAGCCTGGGCGACAGAGTGAGACTCTGTCCGCTCCCCCCCCCCAAAAAAAACAAAAACAAATAAACTTTATTTTATTTTGTTTTGAGACAGAGTTTAGCTCTTGTTGCCCTGGCTGGAGTGCAGTGACGCGATCTCGGCTCACCGCAACCTCCGCCTCCCGGATTCAAGCCATTCTGCCTCAGCCTCCTGAGTAGCTGGAATTACAGGAGGGCGCCACCACACATGGCTAATTTTGTGTTTTTAGTAGAGACAGGGTTTCTCCATGTTGGTCAGGCTGGTCTCAAACTCCTGACCTCAGGTGATCCGCCTGTCTCGGCCTCCCAAAGTGCTGGGATTATAGGCGTGAGCCACCATGCGCGGCCCGGCTGCATACTTTTAACAGAAACACATTTAACTTAGTCTGTAAGAATTTCAAGCTCCTGAGGTAGTCTCTGATTTTTTAAAATAAATATTCGTCCAAAAAAGACAATATATTTTGTGTTGCACTTGATAATTACAGAATTATTTTACATATATTGTATCATGTAATCTTCATAACAGCTTGTTATTGTTATTTACATTTTATGGATGAGAAAGCTGTAAAGGCGAGAGACAGGGATTTACTTCCTCAAAGTCATACAGTGAGCTGAGGCAGAGCCAGGATTCAAACATTTATTTGTCTTTTAATAACCGAATATATGTAATATATGCCTGAATCACACAGGGATAAATAATGAAATTTTTAAAATGTTAAAATATGATTGAAGAAGTAAAAGTGGCCCTAAACAGCAATAGATTTACAACATATTCATCACAGGAGGAAAAGTTTGAATGTGGTGCTCGAGAATATTTTGGCTACTTTATAAGACTAACGCCAGAAGTGGAGAATAACTGCTTCAAATAATCAATTGTTTTATTGGTGCAAATTTTTGGTTGGGAGAAGACAATAGAAAGCTATTATTTTTCTGTTTCAAAGGAGAAAGAAGAAGCCATATTTCATCCTTTAAAAGTAGCAGCTAGGCATAAACAAGGTCATAGATCTGTGGCTTTTTGTTTCTCTTTCTTCAAGTAGACTTAAGTTCGACTTTCCTACAACATGTAGCTGGTAAATACAGGCTTGATTTTTGCCAAAAGATAGTTTGACTTCCTGAAACTAAAAGATAACTCTTGTATTAAAAAAAAATAAGTGTAGTGGATTTAAAGACTGGTAAGAAGTATTTTCTTTTCTTTTCATTTTTGAGACACAGTTTCACTCTGTTGACCAGACTGGAGTGCAGTGGTGCGACCTCAGCTCACAGCAACCTCCGCCTCCTGGGTTCAAGCGATTCTCCTGCCTCAGCCTCCCAAGTAGCTGGGATTAAGGCACCCACCACCCCTGGCTAATTTTTGTGTTTTAAGTAGAGACAGGTTTTTGCCATGTTGGCCAGGCTGGTCTCCAACTCCTGACCTCTGGTGATTCGCCTGCTTCAGACCTCCCAAAGTGCTGGGATTACAGGCGTGAGCCACTGCGCCCAGCCAGAAGTCAGAAGTATTTTCATTTTTGCATTTCAGTTCAGATTTGAGCCATTTAGATTTATTTTGCCATGGTAAATAAAAAAGTAAGAGACTTAAGATTCATTAAGTACCCATGACTACCTAGTAAGCATAGTTTTTACTTTCTGAAACTTCGTTTTATAACTATATGAGTTCTGCATTACCAATCTTAGTAAAAAGAGATATTTCCTATCTAATTAGGATACAAAGAGACTCAGAAAAGGACAACAGACATCCTAACAGTACAAGATCAGATAGAATGAAAGGAAGAGGAGGATTTGCAACTTAAACCTTTTATGTGTACCAGCCTTCCAATGTAAGGATATTAAAAAGTAAATATTTATGAGTTATATCTCCACTTTAATTAGTTGTGAGATCTGTGAAAATAGAAGTATATTTTAGTTTGGTAAGTTTTAGTTATATCACAGTTAATGTGTTAGTCAGCAATGAACTGTAATTTAAAACATTTTTAGCAGCAAACAGGAAAATTAGAGAATTACAGTATTTCATGGAAATTTTAAGGGTTGTTTCTTACTTTCCCAGTGATTGTTTCTCCCTGGCTGGTTTTCAAAAGCATTTGGGGAGTTTTGTGTTTAAAACAGTTTCTTTGGCTTCATCCTGGAGTTTCTGATTCATTGAGCCTTGGGTAGAATCTCAAAATCTTTATTATTTTTAAATTTCCAAATGATTCCAGTTGATAGGTCCATCAGATATAACCCTCTTTCAAACTACAAAGCAGGTCTTCCTTGTTGGAAGAAAGAAATAGCCAATTAAAAAAAAAAAAGAAATCCTAATTTCTATTAAAAAATGTTTTTTCTTACTGTCTGGCTGAGGATGGCAGAAAAATCCTAATTTCTAAAAAAAATTCCTAAACAATGTTATTTTCTGATTCCATTTACCTTCTTTTTTCTTTCTGTTTTTTTGTTTTGTTTTGTTTTTTGAGACAGTCTCACTCCGTTGCCCAGGCTGGAGTGCAGTGGCACAATCGTGGCTCACTGCAACCTCCACCTCCTGGGTTCAAGCAATTCCTGCCTCAGCCTCCCGAGTAGCTGGGACTCCAGGCATGTGCCACCATTAATGCCTGGCTAATTTTTGTATTTTTTTGTAGAGATGGGGTTTCACCATGTTGGCCAGGCTGGTCTCAAACTCCTGACCTCAAATGATCCACCTGCCTCGGCCTCCCAAAGTGCTGGGATTACAAGTGTGAGCCACTGTGCCGGGCTTCTTTTTTCTTTTTGAATTTACCCTGTTTCATCAATCCCAAGGTATACTTTTTTCATGAAATCTCTGAAATCAAGATGCCTTTAATAATCAGTGGCATCTAACATTTGTGGTAATTGAGACATGGTTATGTGAAAACCTTCTATTGATACCTGGCAAGATCATTGACTGCAAGCATTAGAGTATTTTAGATTCAATGAAGTACAGTATTTTCCTACTATTGTAGTTAACAATTTTGAGACACTTTAAAGTTTGGAGTCAATACAAAGACTAGATTTTAATTTCTGCTGTACCGTATATTAGCAGTTCAGCCCTTCTGTAAATAGTTTTTTGTGTTTTTTTGTTTGTTTTTTACAGACAAAGTCTTGCTTTATCACCTAGGCTAGAGTGTAGTGATATGATGATCCCAGCTCACTGCAGCCTTTACTCCTGGGCTCAGTGAAGCGATCCTGAAGTGATCCTCTCACTTTAGCCTCACAAGTAGCTAGGATTATAGGTGCATGCTGCCATGCCTAGCTAGTTTAAACAATTTTTTTCTAGCAACAGTCTTGTTCAAATGATGCTTCCACTTTGACTTCCCAAAGTGAGCACCATGCCTGGCCTATGAATTAGTCTTGACTTCTGGTTAGCCTAATCCTAAAGAAATCTCTCTATAGCCATCTTTTGTGGAAAGTTGGTTGATCCTTTCCTGCACAGCTAAAAGGTGGTCTCTAGACGTGTGCCTGGGATGGCTGTGAAATTTCTAACTAGAAATGGACAGTGCTGAAACTTACATTATCAGACACCATATACTACACTTTTATGTCTCTTAGCTCTACCCCTGTACTTTCCATATGCAGCTCAAGTGAGTTAGTAAGACCTAGCTCTGCTTCCATGAATCCACCTGAAGTTTTTCAATCCCAGAGGTGCAATTGGATCAGATGATAAACTTTATATCAAATTTCAGAAGAAAATGGTTACTAACTCAAGTCCTTTAAAAGTTCAATAGTATATTGGCTTCCTCATATCTGATTTTTTATTTCTCTCTTCTATTTTCCTTTTTTTTTTTTGAGAGAGGGTCCTGCTCTGTTGCGCAGGCTGGAGTGCAATGGCGCAATCACAGCTCACTGCAGCCTTGACTTCCCAGGCTCAAGGGTTCTTCCCGCTTCAGTCTCCCAAAGAGCTGGGATTACAAGCATAAGCCACTGTGCCCAGCCTTCATGTTTATCTCTAATTACAAATTGAACTGAATTTAAAAGTAGAGTTGTTGAATATTTGATGTAGTAAAAATTAGTCTTTCTTAGGTAAATAGAATAATCAGTCAGCAAGGTTGTGGCATGTTATTGATGGTTTTGCAGTTCATTATGTGAAATTGGCCATATCTCTGAGTTTTAGTCGGTTTCAGAGAACTGAGATGACAGTGTTAAACTATTCTTCACTTAGAAATCAGTGAAAATGAAAACCCTCACCATAAAAGACTTATACTACCTCTTTAAACTTAGACTGTGTTCTGTCTGCTCACTAAGGAAGAGACATATAATTAATTACTTATTGTAATATATAACAACATATCATACATATATTAAATATACATAATCTTTTTATATATATTCTCAGCCTTCAAAGAAAAACCTCGGTATCCACCAAGTCAGGCTCAAGCAGCTCTTCAAGACAGTCCCCCTGAAGAGTACTCCTATAAGAAATCAATAAGAAACCTGTTTAAAAACATTCCTTTTGTCCTTCTGTTGATCACTTATGGTAAGTGGTTTTCTTGTACTTTCTTTAATGTCTGTGTGAGCCTTTCAGCGTTGTGAATTCTTTTCATTTAACCTAGTGGTTTGAACTTCAACAAGATTGGCCTGTTAACTCTATAGCATAATCATGAATTTAAATTTTAAACTAAAAGCAGAAAATCCAGGATGGATCTTCTTACATGTTTTTAAAAATAATAATTTTTAAAAAGTAGTTTTTGGCCAGGCATGATGGCTCACGCTGGTGATCCCAGCACTTGGGTTGGCCGAGGTGTGTGGATCACTTGATGTCAGGAGTTTGGGACCAGCCTGGTGAACACGGTGAAACCCCATCTCTACTAAAAATACAAAAATTATCTGGGTGTGATGGCACGTACCTGTAATCCCAGCTACTCGGGTGGCTGAGGCAGGAGAATCACTTGAACCTAGAAGGCAGAGGTTACAGTGAGCCAAGATTGCGCCACTGCACTCCAGCCTGGGCAACAGAGTGAGACTATCTCAAAAAAAAAGAAAGAAAGAAAAGTAGTTCTCAAATAGAGAAACTCAGTCTTCTTTTGTGAGTTCTCATGGAGTGTTTTAGGCCATTTGTGAACTATAGTTATACTGGTATAAGCATGTGGGAAATGCTATCAGCAATACCTTTCTTTGACACTGCAAGCTGGCATCTGTTTTGACTTCTCAGTCAAAACTAGACATTAAGGAACTCACCTTAACCCGTTTTGACATCTAAGAAAATTCTCTCTCTCCAGATCTTTCAGGATAGCTGACAGGTATTCATCCTGACACTGTAGGTTTGACTACAGACACCAACACACTTGGTTTTCTTCAGAGTTTTCTGACAGTTCATTCTTTGTTTCTTGTGTTAACACCATTTACGTGAACACCAGCACTCCCTATTTCTATCTTACTTGCCTCCAGAAATCACTCACTGCTATTCTCTGTTTCACATTTTTTGGGGATACAAACCCTGGTACATAAATGTTTTACAAGTTATAGCAGATTAAGTCCTGACCTAAACTATTTTTACCAGGATTAGTTCTTTTTTTTTTAGTAGAAATTACTCATCACCAAAGTTGAACATTTAATCTAATAAATTCCTATATACCTATGTCCTGTGTATGCCATCACCCAGCTTCAACAGTTATCAACATTTTGCCATTCTTGCTTCATCTATTTCCTCCATTTTTTTCCTGGAATGTATTTTTTTGAGACGGAGTTTCACTCTTGTTGCCCAGACTGGAGTGCAGTGGTACAATCTCAGCTCATTGTATCCTGCACCTCCCAGGTTCAAGCAATTCTTCTGCCTCAGCCTCTCGAGTAGCTGGGATTACAGGTGCCCATAACCACACCTGGCTAATTTTTCATATTTTTAGTAGAGATAGGGTTTCACCATGTTGGCCAGGCTGGTCTCAAACACTTGACCTCAGGTGATCTGCCCGCCTTGGCCTCCGAAAGTGCTGGGATTACAGGTGTGAGCCACCACGCCCAGCCTTTCCTGGAATATTTTAAAGCAAATCCCAGATGCCGTATCATCTCATCCTTATATATTAATACTTTTGCATGACGTAGTTCGTTTTCTTAATTTTGCTGGTTACCTCCTTGTTTAGCTTAAACCTAAAATTCCTAATTAGATACAGAGAAAATATAGTGGCTTATTGTTAAATAGTAGAGCAAATTAATTTCTTTTGCCTGTCATTTAAGGTGGCTTTTTTCTTTTGTTTTTTTTTTTTTTTTTTTTGAGACAGAGTCTTGCTCTGTCACCCAGGCTGGAGGACAGTGGCGCAATCTGGGCTCACTGCAACCTCTACCTCTCAGGTTCAAGCAATTCTCCTGCCTCAGCCTCCCTAGTAGCTGAGATTACAGGTGCATGCCACCATGCCTGGCTAATTTTTGTATTTTTAGTAGAGGCGGGGTTTCACCATGTTGACCATGCTGGTCTCAAACTCCTGACCTCGTGATCTGTCTGCCTTTGCCTCCCAAAATGCTGGGATTACAGGTGTGAGCCACCACATCTGGCCTGGCTTTTTGTTATCACTCCTTTATCACTCACTTTCCCAATACAAAATTCTCTTTCAGCCACACTTATAACTAACCCCCTGTCACAGACATACACAAGCACACACACACAGACACATCACCACATGATATACACTGTTAATTCTAGTCTCTGTAATTTTGTGCCAATATTTCTTTTACCGGAAATGTGCTTCTTTTTTCTGTAAGCAATCCTGCAAGAGCTAGCTTAATCTTTGCCTCACTTATTGTTCATTTTGGTGTTCATTCTTTTATTTATTTATTCCATCAATAGCTATCAAATACCAACTAAATGTATAGTAGTGCTCTAGATGTTTTGTGGCTAGAAAGAGGCATGATATATGATTTCTGTCCATAGGAAATTGATCATCTAACTGGGGAGATAATATAAACGTCTGAAAAGTAAGCAACATTACAGTTGGTATTTATCAAAAGGATAACAACACAAGATAAGTTGTATGGCAAGTGCATGCTGAAGGCCTTCATTGAGACCTATCATTGAGAAAGGATAAACAAAGGGAAGGCCTAGGGATGGCAGGGAGAGTCTCACAGAAGGGAGTGGTTGAGCTGGGCCTTGAAGAGTGGGTTGGATTTGAATAGACAAAGGGGAGGAAGAAAATAGCACCAGCGAGGGTGTTAGATTGTGCCTTCAGTGAACACTCAGGTATCTGTGGAGTTTTGGTGTCTTTGTACCACATCGCTTAATACTTACTGGGGCTGGGCACAGTGGCTCACGCCTGTAATCCTAACACTTTGGGAGGCCAAGGTGGGTGGATCACTTGAGGCCAGTTCAAGACCAGCCTGGCGAACATGGCAAAACCCTGTGTCTACTGAAAATACAAAAATTAGCTGGGCATGGTGGTGTGCACCTGTAGTTCCAGCTACTCGGGAGGCTGAGGCAGGAGAATCACTTGAACCCGGGAGGCAGAGATTGCAGTATTATGAGACCGTGCCACTGCACTCCAGCCTGGGTGACGGATCAAGACTCTATCTGAGAAAAAAACAAAAAAACAAAAACCTTGATTATACATAAATGATTAAGTTAATTGCAATATCGGTTTTGTTGGTTTCTCACTCTGTCACCCAGGCTGGAGTGCAGTGGCGTGATCTTGGCTCACTGCAACCTCTACTTCCCGGGTTCAAGCGGTTCTTTTGCCTCAGCTTCCTGAGTAGCTGGGACTACAGGCAAGTGCCACCACACTTGGCTAATTTTTGTGTTTTTAGTAGAGATGGGGTTTTGCCATGTTAGCCAGGTTGGTCTCGAATTCCTGACCTCAGGCATCATCTAGGTATTAAGCCTAGCATCCATTAGCTATTATTCCTGATGCTCTTCCTCCCGCAAACCCGAAATGTCCCAATGTTTGTTGTTTCCACCCTCGTGCACCATGTGTCCATCATTCCGCTCCCACTTATAAGTGAGAATGTGTTGTATTTGGTTTTCTGTTATTGCCTTAGTTTGCTGAGAATAACTGCTTCCAGCTCCATCCATGTCCCTGCAAAGGACATGATCTCATTTCTTTTTTTTTTTTTTGAGACTGAGTCTGGCTCTGTCGCCCAGGCTGGAGTGCAGTGGCCGGATCTCAGCTCACTGCAAGCTCCGCCTCCCGGGTTTACGCCATTCTCCTGCCTCAGCCTCCGGAGTAGTTGGGACCACAGACGCCCGCCACCTCGCCCGGCTAGTTTTTTGTGTTTTTTAGTAGAGACGGGGTTTCACCGTGTTAGCCAGGATGGTCTCGATCTCCTGACCTTGTGATCCGCCCGTCTCAGCCTCCCAAAGTGCTGGGATTACAGGCTTGAGCCACCGCGCCCGGCTTCTTTTTTTTTTTTTTGAGACAGAGTTTCACTCTTATTGCCCAGGCTGGAGTGCACACAATCACGGCTCACTGCAACCTCCGCCCCCCAGGTTCAGGTGATTCTCCTGCCTCAGCCTCCCGAGTAGCTGGGATTACAGGCATGTGCCAACATGTCCGGCTAATTTTTGTATTTTTAGTAGAGACAGGGTTTCACCATGGTGGTCAGGCTGGTCTCGAACTCCTGATCTCAGGTGATCCACCTGCCTCAGCCTCCCAAAGTGTCAGGATTACAGGCATGAGCCACCGCACCCGGCCTGATCTCATTTCGTTTTGGCTGTATAGTATTCCATGGTGTAAACATACTACGTTTTCTTTATCCAGTCTATTGTTGATGGGCATTTGGGTTGATTCCATGTCTTTGCTATTGTGAATAGTGCTGCAGTAAACATACATGTGCATATATCTTTATAACAGAATGATATATGTTCCTTTGGGTATATACCCACTAATGGGATTGATGGGTCAAATGGTATTTCTGCTTCTATATCTTGGGAATTGTCACACTGTCTTCTACAGTGGTTGAATTAATTTATACTCCTTCCAGCAGTGTAAAAGTGTTCTTTTTTCTCCACAGCCTCGCCAGCATCTGTTGTTTCTTGACATTTTAATAATCGCCATTCTGACTGGCATGAAATGGTATCTCATTGTGGTTTTGATTTGCATTTCTGTAATTACCAGTGATGTTGAGCTTTTTTTCATGTTTGGCCACATGAATGTCTTTTGACAAGTGTTTGTTCATGTCCTTTGCCCACTTTTTATTGAGGTTGTCTTTTTCTTGTAAATTTAAATTCCTGTAGACTCTGGATATTAGACCTTTGTCAGATGGATAAATTGCAAAAATTTTCTCCCATTCTGTAAGTCGTCTGTTCACTCTGATGATAGTTTTTGTTTTGTTTTGTTTTGTTTTTTGCTGTGCGGAAGCTCTTCAGTTTAATTAGGTGCCAACAAATGAACTTTCTGAACCTGATAAAGCTTATCTACAAAGACCCTATAGCAAGTATTATACTAAAGGCAAATGTTAGAGCCATTCTCCTTAAGAATCAATAAGAAGTATCCTTAAGGATATTTACTGTCATCACTTCCATTCAACATCTAACTGGAGGTACTGGCTGGCTCAATAACACAAGAAAAAAGAAAGAAAAGGCATATGAAACAGAAAACAGATGTTATTGCTCATACTGTAATTATTCATATCAGAGGTCAGCAAACCGTGACCCATGAGCCAAATCTGGCCATTGCCTGTTTTTATATTAAAGTTTTGTTTGTCTACATATTGTCTATAGCTGCTTTTGAACTACTAGGGCAGAGTTGAGTAGTTACATTAGTTACATCAGAGACCATATGTCCTACAAAGCTAACAAAGGTTTGCTACCTGGTGCTTTACAGAAAATGTTTGGTGATCATCCATCTATTAAAATAATATGAAAGAACCTAGAGATAGCTATTAAAACTAGTAAGAATGAGTTAGCAAAGTTACTAAATAGCTGACAATGTGAAAATATCAATTGCATTCCTATGTATTTATAAGTATTGTATTCCTATGAAAGATATCTTTTATAATAGCAACTAAAACTATAAAGATATCTTAAAATAAATATACCAAAAGAACTTCATAGAGAAAATTATAAAACATTGAAAGGTATAAAAGGAGACCCACATCCTAGGCAATGTGGCAAAACCTCATCTCTACAAAAAATACAAAAATTATCCAGACACAGTGGCCTGTGCCTCTAGTCCCAGCTATTTGTGGGGCTGAGGTAGAAAAATCATTTGAGCCCAGGAGATCAAGGATGCAGTGAGCTGTGTTTGTGCTGCTGCACTCCAGTCTGGGCGACAGAGCGAGTCTCCGTCTCAAAAAAAAAAAAAAAAAAAAGAAAAGAAATATATTTCCACAATTGTCACATAATATTCCATGTCACTTCATGAACTGGTAAATGACACACTTTTAGTATTCTCTTTATTATTGTAGATATCATGATTTAACATCATCTTTATTATTGTAGGTATCATGACTGGTGCCTTTTATTCAGTCTCAACATTATTAAATCAAATGATATTGACATATCATGAGGTAAGCTTCTGCTTGTGTCAGATTGCATGCCTGACCAAGAATTTTTCTTTAGCAATATAACTGTCGTTAGCAGGGTCATGAGATTAAGGATTATGACATTGTTGCTATCAAATATTTACATTTGTTTTAATTGAGAATATATTTGTTAAAAAATGAAATTTCCACAACTTTAGAGATCTGATTGGCTTTTATTATCGATTCCTTTATTGGACAGCATCCCATCTAAAGATTTAGAAAGGTACTGATGAGCTGAGCAGAGGAGACGGGCTTTATAGACAGAAAAAGACTGAAGAAAGCAGAAACAAGGAGCAAAGAGCAGATTCGTTGTTACAAAGTTACTTTCCTTATAGGATTAAAACAAGGGGGACTGGGCCCCATCTGACAGGTTGCTTATGAATCTCTTTTTTTTGGAAAAGTGGCCCATTTTAAATTTCAGTTTGATTATGTGGCACCTAGCGCTAGTGACACTGTTCTGTGTGGTCTGGTCTGTTGGGTCTAGTGTGGGAGCTCACTCCAAAACAATGGCCTCCTATCATTTTAATTTAACATATTTAATCCAGTTTATAAAACACACAGTATGGCCAGGCGTGGTGGCTCACGCCTGTAAACCCAGCACTTTGGGAGGCCGAGGAGGATCACCTGAGGTCGGAAGTTTGAGACCAGCCTGACCAACATGGAGAAACCCCGTCTCTACTAAAAATACAAAATTAGCTGGGCGTGGTGGCGCATGCCTGTAATCCCAGCTATTCGGGAGGCTGAGTCAGGAGAAACGCTTGAGCCTGGGAGGTGGAGGTGGCGGTGAGCCGAGATCGTGCCATTGCATTCCAGCCTGGGCAATAAGAGCGAATCCCTGTCTCAAAAAAAACAAAAAACACGCCAGATGCTGTGGCCCACACCTGTAATCCCAGCCAAGATAGCACCACTGCACTCCAGCCTAGTGACAGAGTGAGACTCCACCTCAAAAAAACAAACAAAAAAACTCACACAATATGGAAAGCAGAAGTTACTATCCCTGTGATGATACCTAAGTTTATTTTTAGGAAATAATATGATTGGTTATATGGAAAAAGACAAAACATTTTAAGGGAACTCAGCATAAATATAGATAAATAAATATCAAGTTCCGATTGATGTGTCTTTGCTTTTGAAAGGGTAAAAGCAGTTGTACTATGTAAAAGCTATCGATTAACCTCCTTTTGAGACATCTATACAGTGTCATACCTTGCTTAGTGACAGGGATACCTTCTGAGAAATTCACTAGGCAGTTTCATTGTTGTGAATATAATACAGTGTACTTCATTGTTGTGTGAGTATAATACAGTGTAGTAGGCAAACCTAATGGTGTAGCCTACTACATACCTAGGCTGTGTGGTATAGCCTGTTGCTCCTAGGTTACAAACCTGTATAGCATGTTACTTTACTGAATATTGTAGGCAGTTGTAATGCAATGGTAAGTATTGTGTATCTAAATATATCTAAACAGAGAAGGTAGAATAAAAATATGGTATTATAATCTTACGGGATCACTTCTGTATATATGAGTCAGTGTTGAGCTAGATGTCATCATGGAACACATGACTATCTATACTTAAGAATCCTCACAAAAATCATTGTACTTCTAACCATAGAGGATTAAGGAAATTTTTCCTTTTTTATTTCTTCTATTATTTTAGGTTTCTTTTCTTGTTTTAAAATGTAATGCTTATGTATATTCTTTACCTGCCCTCCCCTCTCACCCTAACACGTGTACTAAATCTTCCTACTGTGTGCTTAGTTTTATCTAATTATTTTCATTGACTATGAAAAGGTGTGGGAATGTGAAGAGTCTGAATTAGTTAATCCATTTATTTGATCAACTTCTTATGCAAATTGTTTTCAGGGAGAAGAAGTCAATGCTGGAAGGATTGGGCTAACACTAGTAGTAGCTGGAATGGTGGGCTCTATTCTTTGTGGCTTATGGCTGGATTATACCAAAACATACAAGTAAGTGAAAGTAAATACATGTATGGTGTGTAACCAAAGGTATTTTGATTTTAAAAGACAATTTGCTTTTTATTTTAAGAAATTTAAAACATGTTATTACTTAGATATGGATTCTAAACACTAGTAGGTTCTCTTCACTTAAGTGTTTCAATACTCTATGTATTGTATTATTTTATTGGTCACATTTATTTCAATTTTGAGAACTTGGATACCTTATGAATCCCTTCTTTCTAACAATACTCATACCTACCACTTCAGAAGGAATTATTTCTATTCTAAAAAGAGCCCTTTCTGAGAAATATTTGACTTTTGATAGACTTTGTCTTTTTTTTTTTTTTTTTTTTGAGGTGGGGTCTCACTCTGTCACCCAGGCTGGAATGCAGTGGTACCATCTTGGCTCACTGCAACTTCTGCTTTCCAGGCTCAAGTGATTCTCCCACCTCAGCCTCCTGAGTAGCTGTGACCACAGGTGTGCACCACCACACTCAGCTAATTTTTTGCCTTTTTGGAGACAGGCTTTCACCATGTTGCCCAGGCTGGTTTTGAACTCCTGAGGTCAGGCAGTCCACCCACCTCAGCCTCCCAAAGTGCTGGGATTACAGGCAGGAGCCACCATGCCCGGCCTATCTTGTTCTTTTCTTATGTTGTGGGCTTAAATACAAAAACAAAAAAGTAATTATTTCCAATCAAAAAATTATCATTGAGCATAAGGCTTTATTTTGCTAAAAACTTTTTGGCTAAAGTACCCCCAGACTATAGTACCAGTTAACTGTAATATAATGCATAATGTGAAAGTGCTGGCTTGATACAATGTCTTACACCTGTAATCCCAGCACTTTGGGAGGCCAAGGTGGGTAGATTGCTTAAGGCCAGGAGTTGGAGACCAGCCTGGGCAACATGGCAAAACTCCATCTCTACTGAAAATACAAAAAGTAGCTGAGTGTGGTGATGGGCATCTGTAATACTAGCTACTCAGGAGGCTAAGGAAGGAAAATTGCTTGAACCCAGGAGGCAGAGGTTGCAGTGAGCTGAGATAGCATGCCACTGGACTTCAGCCTGGGTGACAGAGCAAGACACTGTCTAAAAAAAAAAAAAGAAAGAATATATTCTGTTAATTGTACATTATATGGAGCCACCAAAATGCTAATACCAAAGAAAATAAATGATACCAACTGGGAGACTAAGAAAGGGTTTCAGAGGCAGCATATTTTGCTCTGGGAGTTAAAAGAATCACCACATTTTTTAACAGGCCAAAACTTCCCCCTGTACTTGGAAATGAATGAATGAAACTATTAATAAATAAATGAATGAAATATGGAACTGTGTCCTGTGCACCTTTCAAGGCTCAAGATATATTTGATATTATTAGTCTAAACCCTACCAAAAATATCTCTAATCTTGAAATTCTCCAAGATAATTTTTCCATAATTTAGGACAACACTTACCTTAGCTTCATTATTGTAAACTGATAGCTTAGAGTGAAACCTACTTGATTTATAGATGAAGGAAGCATAGGTAAAGGATTAAATTCCTTAAGTTTTTCATCCATTATACATTTAGAAAACTTGATCGGCATAGACGTGTGTTCTTTGCCACTGTGGCTTTCTTCTCAGGGTAACTGCCATTCATTCGCCAAACTCCTGTTATGTGCATCTCTCTTAGATGAAAATTATGGCAAGCAGTATGTGATCCCTGTTGTTAACATGTTTGTGGTCTAAATGGAGCAAATAAGGCATTCACATGTGAAAAGTTAAATAATATAACAAACTAAAATAGATGTCATCAGTTTTATAGTACCAAAATGACAAAGGAATTTGGAAGAAAGAGAGACCCTTATAAGCTGGTGTGGTTCCAGAAGGCATTTGGAAGAGGTAGAATTTGATCAGAATCTTGAAATGTGAATAGGGAACTATCCCATTTGGTGGCATAAAAATGATTTTATTCATAAAAAAGTATCCCCGTCTGAGCATTCGATACAGTGTGGTTTTGTTTCCTGATGCTGCTGAATCTTAAATTAAAAATGCTTTAAAATTTATGCTTTGGTGGATACATTTTCCATAGACAAGAAGCAGTGAAATTTGAAAAACAAAGATTCATTACTGAACAGATAAGAGTGATGATTTTTATATGTCTAGGAGAATTAGACAAAATACTAACAACTTTGTTGTTTTTGTTTTAGACAGACTACTCTGATAGTTTATGTTTTGTCTTTTATTGGAATGGTTATCTTTACCTTCACATTGGACCTTGGATACATTATCATCGTGTTTGTTACTGGAGGGGTGCTTGGGTAAGTATCAGATGTGTTTAGGAGGAGTGATAGCATGCTGTTATAATTCTGAAGTATTATTACTCTGGTCTCTAATTTTTTAAGTTCATCCAAAGGTTCTTCAATATTTTAAACTTTAAGGATTCATTCTATGCATATAAACGTGTAATTCTTAAGAACTATTAAAATTCTTTAAAATTGGTTTTTGGTATACCATAGGTAAAAAAAATGGATAAGCCTTACTTAATCTGTGTAAGTTTATTTGGTTACAAAGACAGTTGACTTACAAAACTAGAAGTAAATTTTTCTCAGAAAAAAATTTGATATTTGTTGCTTCCAGTTCTGTAACCTTGAGCTGATTGGTCAATAATAATAGTTCCTTACTTTGACATAGCAACTTCAAAATATTCACTTATTTGGTCATTAGAATAAGCCTGAGATGCAGAATGATTACATCAGTATGTGATTGTGACCTTCTGATAATTCTTTCTATAATTCTGGATTTATTTTCCTAGCTTCTTCATGACTGGTTACCTCCCTTTGGGTTTTGAATTTGCTGTTGAAATCACTTACCCTGAATCTGAAGGTACTTCATCTGGTCTTCTTAATGCTTCTGCACAGGTAAACCTCTGATTTCTCTAAACCTGAGATGATTATTGTACCAGATATTCTAGTGAGTAATGAGTTTGACCATGGTTTTATTTGTTGTTGTTGTTGTTTTGTTTTTTGGAAACAGGGTCTTGCTCTGCTACCCAAGCTGGAGTGCAGTAGTGCAGTCATGGCTCACTGCAGCTTCAAACTCCTAGGCTCAAGCAATCCTCCCTCCTCTGCCTCCAGAGTATTTGGGATGACAGGTGCACACCAGCATGCCCAGCTAAATGTTTTTTGTTATTTTTTGTAGAGAGGGGGTTTCGCCTTGTTGTCCAGGCTGGTCTCGGACTCCTGGGCTCAAGCAATTCGCCTACCTCAACCTCCCAAAGTGCTAGGATTACAGGTGTGAGCCACTGTGCCCAGCTTGACCATGGTTTTTGTTTAATAATTCAACTTTTCAATGAATGTTTCTAGAAAACAAATCATATAAACAATAAGTTAAGAAAAGTTCTGGTGAAAACTTTATACTTGTTTTAAATAAGTAAACTTAATAACAAATTATTTTTCTTATTGTATTTTAGATATTTGGAATTTTGTTCACATTGGCTCAAGGAAAGCTCACATCAGACTATGGTCCTAAGGCAGGAAACATTTTTCTCTGTGTCTGGATGTTTATAGGCATCATTTTAACAGGTAAATTAGGGTGTTTGCCTGGCAAAAGGACTTGTGTCATGTGTTGATTTTCATGTATATTGCTTCTCAATAGCTTGGCAGAACTCAAGGGGAAAAAATGAGGTAAAAAGCAGGACATTATTTGTTTTCTTCTAAGGACATGAATCTATTACTTCATTCTGCAGATTTCAAATTCAATATAGTTACTCTGCATAGCAAGCAAAACTGTTGTAAAAAGAGTAGTAAAGGCCTGGTGCGTTGGCTCATGTCTATAATCCCAGCACTTTGGGAAGCAGAGGCGGGCAGATTACTTGAGGTGAGGAGTTTGAGACCAACCTGGCCAACATGGCAAAACCCCATCTCTACTAAAATTTGCCAGGTGTGGTAGCGCGCACCTGTAGTCCCCGCTACTTGGGAGGCTGAGGCAGGAAAATTGCTTGAACCCAGGAGACAGAGGTTGCAGTGAGTCAAGATTGCACCAGTGCACTCTAGCCTGGGCAACAGCAAGACTCTGTCTCAAAAAAAAGAGTAGTGAAGACCTGGAGTTGGGAAGACCTGGCCTCAAATTGCGATTCTGCTGCTCACTGGGAGTGTGACTTTAGACGGGCTGCTTAACCTCTCACATCCTCCTTTCCTCATTTATATAATAGAGCGTTAAAGCCTGCTTTATAGGGTTACCGTGAGGATTAATTGAAATGGTTCATGAAAAGTTCCTAGTGTCTGGCACCTGGGACGTGCCTAACACGTGTTTCTACTGTTACAGTGTGGTAGAGGTGGTAAGCAGTCAAGTGGTAGTGGTGGAAATAGTATGTGGAATCCTTAGCTAGTGCTTATACTTCTCAGGTATAGTCATCATAGACATGGGCAGGAAAGAAAATAGTGCTCAATCTCCAGAGAAAGAGAATGTCAAAGAATTTTTATCCATAGTTTGCCCATGCACATGGGTGTACAGTAGATTTGGAAGCAAGACTTATGTTCAGAAGTATTTCCAGGTGCATGCTGGCTTGTAGTATTATTTTACTTTGTGAATTTCCTTCTGTATCCCTTTACCGTCGTGAGGGACAGAAGCTTTGTATATTCAGGAGAGATTATAGTCAGCCCTTTGTGTATCCCGTGGGTTCTTCATCTGTGGATTCAACTGTGGGTTGAAATTAATTGGAAAAAAAATGGATGGTTGCATCTGCACTGAACATGTACAGACTTTTAAAATGTCATCATTCCCTAAACATTATAGTATAACAACTATTTGCATTGTATTCGGTATTAGTAATCTAGAGATGGTTTAAGTATGTAGGAGGATGTGTGTATGTTATATATAAATACTACCCAGGGGGGTCCAATCTTTTGCCTTCTCTGGACCACATTGGAACAAGAATTATCTTGGGCCACACATGAACTACTCTAATACTAATGATAGCTAATGAGCTAAAAAAAAAATTGCAAAATATCTCATAATGTTTTTAAAAAATTTATGAGTTTGTATGGGGCCACATTTAAAACTGTCCTGGGCCACATATGGCCTGCAGACCACAGGTTGAACAAGCTTATACTACACCATTTCATATAAAGGAATTGAGCATTCATGGATTTTGGTATCTGAGGTGGGTTCTTGGAATCAGTTCCTTGCAGATACCAAGAGAGATTGTGCTTCTTTGATCTGGTTATAACTTAGTTGGAGGACAGAATCTATCAGAAAGATGTGAATCAGAATTTCTTCTACTGTTTGTTGAATACCTGATCATTCTTTGTGAAACCTTCAATATGAAATCTCACCAGTGATAAAGATTTTGGGTATACACAACTACCTAAGGTTGCTCACTCATTGTTTTATGAATGATAGGAACCTGAGCATTCATTCGTTAAGCTAAAGGAAAGTGAGTGTAGTCTGTTTCCTCAAAGAAAAAGCATCTTATCACAAGGGAGTTTTTCCCCCATCCAATTAGTAAAATGAAACATACAAAACTGTGAAATATGTAATATATTAACAATATATTAAATAAATATGTAATATTTAACTATTCTTTAATAAGTAATTCCATGTTGGTTCTTAATTTCTAGGCAAGTATTATATCTTATCTAAGACTATTACTATTGGCAGGACGTGGTGGCTCACGGTTATATTCCCAGCACTTTGGGAAGCTGAGACAGGCGGATCATTTGGGGTCAGGAGTTCGAGACCAGCCTGACCAACATAGTGAAACTTCATGTCTACTAAAAATACAAAAAAATTCAGCCAGGTGTGGGGGCACACACCTGTAATCTCAGCTACCTGAGAGGCTGAGGCAGAAGAATTGCTTGAACCTGGGAGGCGAAGGTTGCAGGGAGTGAAGATCACACCACTGCACTCCAGCCTGCACAACAAGCAAGACTCTGTCTCAAAAAAAAAAGTATTATTGTTATACCAAAGAAGGGAGCAGTTTTGTAATTCCCTTTCAAATTACTTTTACAAGAGATTCATGAATACTAATTCAAACAAATCAAGTCTTGAAAAATAAGAAGTGAGAATAAATCTTTAAAATTAGTTTTACATTAATGCTTTTACCATCTCAAATGCTAATTAATTTCTCTCATATGTTGAGTATTTTACTACAGAGCTTTATTATTATTATATCTGTTATGGTCTTCTGCGATAGTGATCTTTGGTGTTACTATTGTAATTGTTTGGGGACATCATGAACTACACCCATAAAAGACAGCGAACTTAATAAAGGTTTTGTGTGTTCTGACTGCTCCACTGACCAGCCATTCCTATATCTCTCTTCCCCTTATTGGGCTTCCCCTGTTCTCTGAAACATGCAATATTAACATCAGGGTCCTGATTAATACCCCTGAATTAATATCCCTACAATGGCCTCTAAGTGTTTAAGCGAAAGGAAGAGTAGTAAATCTCTCATCTTAAATCAGAAGCTAAAAATGATTAAGCTTAGTGAGGAAGTCATGTCAAAAGCCCAGAGAGCCCAAAAGGTAGGCCTTTTGCACCAAACAATTAGCCAAGTTGCTAATGCAAAGGAAAAATTCTTAAGGGAAATTAAGAATGCTACTCCATTGAACACACAAATGATAAAGCACAACATCCTTATTGATATGGAGAAAGTTTGAGTGGTCTTGTTAGAAGATCATACCAGCCACAACATCCCCGGAAACCAAAGCCTAATCTAGAGCAAGGCCCTAACTGTCCAATTCTGTGAAAGCTGAAAGAGGTGAGAAAGTTGCAGAAGAAAAGCTGGAAGCTAGCAGAGGTCAGTTCATGAGGTAAGGAAAGAAGTTGTCTTCATAACGTAAAAGTGCAAGGTGAAGCAGCAAGTGCTGATGTAGATACTGAAATAAATTATCCAGAAGATCTAGCTAAGATTGTTGATGAAAGTGGCTACAATAAACAACAAATTTTCCACGTAGATGAAACAGGCTTATATTGGAAGAAGATGCCATCTAGGACCGCCATAGCTATAGAGGAGGAATCAATGTCTGGCTTCAAAGGACAAGCTGACTCTCCTGTGAGAGGTTGATGCAGCTGGTGACTTTAAATTGAAACTAATGCTTGTTGACCATTCTGAAAATCCTAGGGCCCGTAAGAATTAGGCTAAATTTGCTCTGCCTAAGCTCTATCAATGGAACAATGAACCTGAAACCTGTAGTTGATAGTACATCTGTTAATAGCATGGTTTGCTGAATATTTTAAACCCATTGTTGAAGCCTGCTACTCAGAAAAACATTCCTTTCAAAATATTACTGCTCTTTGACCAATTCACCTGTTTACCCAAGAGCTCTGATGAAGATGTACAAGGAGATCAACGTTGTTTTCATGCCTGGAAATACAGCATCCCTTCTGCAGCCCATAGATCAAGGAGTAATTTCAACTTTCAAGTCTTATTCTTTAAGAAATACATTTCAAAAGGCTGTAGCTGCCAGAAATAATTATTCCTCTCTTGGATCTGGGCAAAGTAAATTGAGAACTTTCTGGAAAGGATGCACCATCCTAGATGCCATTAAGAACATTCTTGATTCATGGGAGAAGGTCAAACTATCAACATTAACAGGAGTTTGGAGGAAGTTAATTCCCATTCTCATGGATGATTTTGAGGGGTTCAAGACTTCAGTGGAGGAAATAGCTGCAGATGTGGTGGGAATAACAAGAGAACTGGAATTAGAAGTGGAATATGAAGAGGTAACTGAATTGCTGCATCTGTAAAACTTGAACAAATGAAGGGTTGCTTCTTATGGATAAGCAAAGAAAGTGTTTTCATGAGTTGGAATCTACTAGTAAAGATGCTGTAAATGTTGAAATGACAACAAAGGATTTCGAATATTATATAAACTTAGTTGATGAAGCAGTGGCAGGGTTTGAGAAGATTGACTCCTATTTTGAGGAAGTTTTGTGGGTAAAATGTTATCAAACAAGTATTGCACACAGAGAGATCTTTCGTGAAAGGAAGAGTTGATTAATATGGCAAACTTCGTCACTGTCTTACTTTAAGAAATTGTCACAGCCACTCCCACCTTTTAGCAACCACCACCCTGATCTGTCAGCAGCCATCAACATCAAGGCAAGACCCTCCACTAGCAAAAAGAGAACTTGCAGAAGGCTTGGATAATAATTAGCATTTTTTAGCAGTAAAGTGTTTTTTGTTTTGTTTTGTTTTGTTTTAGATGGAGTTTCGCTCTTGTTGCCCAGGCTGGAGTGGAATAGCGCCATCCCGGCTCACTGCAACTTCTGCCTCCTGGGTTCAAGTGATTCTCCTGCCTCAGCCTCCTGAATAGCTGGGATTACAGATGCCCACCACCATACCGGCTAATTTTTGTATTTTTAGTAGAGATGGGGGTTTCACTATGTTGGTTAGACTGGTCTCAAACTCCTGACCTCAGGTGATCCTCCTGCCTCGGCCTCCCAAAGTGCTAGGATTACAGACATGAGCCACCGTGCCTGGCCAGTAAAGTGTTTTTAAATTAAGGCATGTAGATTGATTTTTTTTAGACATAATGCTATTGCAAACTTTAAATAGACTACAGTATAGTATAAACATAACTTTTTATGCACTGGAAAACCAAAAAATTTGTGCAGTTTCGTGATCTCGGCTCACTGCAAACTGCATCTCCCAGGTTCAAGCAATTCTCCTGCCTCAGCCTCCCTAGTTGTTGGGACTACAGGCGCGTGCCGCCATGTCCGGCTAACTTTTTGTTTTTACTAGAGATGGGGTTTCACTGTGTTAGCCAGGATGGTTTCAATCTCCTGACCTTGTGATCCACCCACCTCGGCCTCCCAAAGTGCTGGGATTACAGGCATGAGCCACCGTGCCCAGCAATATTCACTCTTGTGGTGATCTGTAGCTGAACCCACAATATCTCTGAGATATACCTGCATTCCCTTCTGCCTAGAATGTCGTCCTCTCCTCTTGTCTGCTTGACAAGTTATTACTCAGTTTTTTCCAGTATCAAGTATGTCTTCTCTGGAAAGCCTTCTCTAATTTCCTTTGGCTGACGACATAGACTTTTTTGCTCCCACTTCCCCACCATACCTTGCAATTATCATACACTGTTATACTTGTTTACATGTCAAAGTTTCCCTAGATGGGAGAGTCCTTTCATAAAAAGAATTAGTTTTTATTTTTGTATCATTGGTTGCTAGCATTCCCGTGTTTGTTCGATAATGAATGACTTACTAATTGTTAACAACTTCAGAGAGGTACTATTATTTTTCAGGCTATTGGGATGCTGTTAAATATCATGACACTACAGTGTATTAAATTTGACAATACCAAGAAAGACTTTGAGTTGCTTTTAAAAAAATCTTCACAAAACAGTTTATAGTAAGTCCATTGATGCCTCTCTGTTTCAGCATTAATCAAGTCGGATCTGCGAAGACACAACATAAATATAGGAATTACAAATGTTGATGTTAAAGCTGTAAGTAATGAATATTTTTATGATTATACTGTTGAGAAGTATGTATAGAATAAATGTGAAACCATGTTTTTTTATTTAGCTATTTTTCCCCCGAGTCAACTGTTGATCTGTTATAATAGGATATGCCAGATGCTATACATTTTTAATCTTCTGATTATTTTTATAGGTACCAGCTGACAGTCCCACAGACCAAGAATCAAAAACGGTTATGTTGTCCAAGCAGTCAGAATCAGCAATTTGAAGAGAAAGGAAAAGTTACTATCCTGTAGTAATTGGGGACAATGTGATCATCCTTGGAGAGATATATGAGCACCAAGACTGGGTTTGTATGTGGTGGGGGAATAGACACACTTACTTGAAAATTACCATATGAGCTCTAAATGCATAATTATTATTTTGCTTAATTGTTAATTTAAGGGAAATTTTCTTAAAATTCTTCTGTTTACATCATGTTAACACTATTGTTTATCTAATCAGTATCCAGTTTTTAGTCTTATATTGTATCTGAAAGTAAGCTTCTTGACATTTACTTTTTAAAAGTCGATGTTTTTCTTTTTTGTAGAAAATGGAAGCTTAGAAGACTTTTTAAAGTGATAATATGGGGTGTTCAGTCCCCATAAGATATAATAGTTCATGCAGTTTATATATTAAAATATCCAGTGGAACTAAATGTACAATATATTCCTAATTGGCTGCCTTTTCACTGTGCTGACCAACTGTTCAAGCCACTTCATATGAGTACAACATACCAACATGACACTACTCACCCACAAAGGACAGCATTGGGATCAGGCTTTCAGATGACCTCTACGATTTTTCCCATTTACTGTACTCTTGTTACAAAGTACTTCTTAACACATGCAGTCAAATGGCTACAAAAACTATTCTGTGTACAGATTCTACCCAGACTTTGGTCTTAGAATTATGTTCTCATTAAGGAGCCTGGTTATAGGCTCGTTCTGTCTTGAGTTCTGTTCTGTGCTGCCTTTCTATCATGGATAAATGCTAACACTGTATTTCTTTCATTTCAACTTGAGATAGAGTAGTTTTGTACCCATTGCCTTTTTTTTATTTTAAACTCTCTTCTTTCTTTTTCCTGATGTGTAACTTTCTAGTAAGACAATTTTATCATATATGTTACTGGCTATTTCATGATTTCTTGTATCACATCCTATATTTTGCTTCGAAGATTCCTGAAATAAGGAAATCTGTAATAACCAGATAGCCTACATGTCTCCATTTAGTGGAGATCTCTTGAATGCTGTTTGAATTCTGCAGTGTCATTTTTATGACCATTCTCCTTTGAGGAATACTATTCCCAGGTACATGCTCCATCAGTGTGCCAGGGAGTGGATTCTTTTCTTCACTGCAGCGTCATCACACTGTTGGAGTTGTCTGCTCTTTTACATGCTCAGGTAGGGAAAATAGGACCAAATATATTTCCACAGTGCCTACCACTGTGTCATGTTTACAGTGAGAGGTTAAGTATTGTTGATGTCCTGACTCTGAGCTCATGGGGAGTATCTTTATAGTAATGACATTTGATCAGCCATAGAATTTACATTATGTTCATATGCACCCAAAAAAGCTAGTCAGGTAATGAATACCCTTGAAGTGAATAGCAGTTTTGATTTAGGCAGTGTGTTAGGCCATCCTTGCATTGCTATAAAGAAATACTTGGGCCAGGTGTGGTGGCTCACGTGTGTAATCCCAGCACTTTGAGAGACCGAAGCGGGTGGATCACCTGAGGTCAGGAGTTCAAGACCAGCTTGGCCAACATGGTAAAACCCCATCTCTACTAAAAAAATAAATAAATAAAATAAAATAAAATAAAATAAAATAAAATAAAATAAACCAGGCGCTGTGGCTGTGGCTCATGCCTGTAATCCCAGCACTTTAGGAAGCTGAGGCAGGTGGATCACGAGGTCAGGAGTTCAAAACCAGCCTGGCCAAGATGGTGAAACCCTGTCTCTACTAAAAATACAAAAATTAGCCGGGTGCAGTGGCAGGCGCCTGTAATCCCAGCTGCTCAGAAGGCTGAAGCAGGAGAATCACTTGAATGTGGGTGGCAGAGGTTACAGTGAGCTGAAATCACGCCACTGCACTCCAGCCTGGGAGATAAAGTGAGACTGTCTCAAATAAATAAATAATACCTGAGGTTGAGCACGAGCACGATGGCTTACACCTATAATCCCAGCACTTTGGGAGGCTGAGGTGGGTGGATTACTTGAGGTCAGGAGTTGAAGACCAGTCTGGCCAACATGGTGAAACCCCATCTCTACTAAAAATACACACACACACACACACAAATTAGCCGGGCATGGTGGCACACGCCTGTAGTCCCACCTTCTTGAGAAGCTGAGGCATGAGAACTGCCTGAACCTGGAAGGCGGAGGCTACAGTGAGCTGGGATTGCACCTCTGCATTCCAGCCTGGGTGACAGAGCAAGACTCTGTTTTAGGAAAAAAAGAACAGAAATACTTTAGACTGTGTAATTTACAAATAAAAAAGGTTTAAGTGGCTTATGGTTCTGCAGGGTGTGCAAGCCTGGCACCAGTGTCTGCTCGGCTTCTGGGGAGCCCTCAGGGAGATTTACTCATGGTAGAAGGCTAAGTGGGAGCAGAGATGTCACGGCGAAGCAGGAGCAAGAGAGCAGGGAGGTGCCATACACCTTCAAACAACCAGATTTTGTGAAAACTCACTCACTACTGCAAGAATAACACCAAGCCATGAGGGATTCACTCCCAGGACCCAAACACCTTCCATTAGGGCCACCCTGCAACATTGAGGATTACATTTCAACATGAGATTGGAGGGACAAGTATCCCAACTTTATCAGGCAGAATATATGCATTGATATATATTGAAATTATAACTTTATAATCAAGTTACTGTAAATTATGTAGAATCTGACCCTGGAGAATGTGTTACCTTAAGAATTTGACTAAGAATCAGGAACTCTGTGTCCATGTCCTGGATGTGTTTCTGTACGTTCCTATAACTCTGGACAAGTCGTTAAACCTCTCTGGGCAGCATTTTCCTCATCCATAAAATGGATGTGTTCAGTTTGATCTCAAAGATCTTTTCAAAATATTAAATGCTATTAATCATGGAATAGACCAAATTATTATATCACAGGAACTTGAATCCAGCCAGAGAAAAAGTCCCTGGACAACAGTCAGTTGAGGGTAACTCAAGCAGAGTATGTCCAATCATTACTTCTTTTGATATTTATGTTACAGGTAAAAACAGCCAAAAATATATTTTAAGGTCTCTCCCCAAATAATTGTTTTTGTTTTTAAACTATCAGTGTTGTTTAAACTAATCATGTACTTGTTGAGTTCCTGAGGTTTTGAACAAATTACAAATGAAATTTAGAATACTTTATTTCTGAAAAGCATATACATATATGTTTGTGTATTTTTCCTTGTTAGAAAGGAGGTGAAATATGTGACAGAATGCAAAATGAATTGATAATTTTTCTGTATTTTGAGTGAAAGTTGTCTGTAATATGTCAAACAAGAATGTTATAAATCTACAGTAATATGTGACTTAATGACAGCTATATTCTGAGAAATTTGTCGTTAGGTGATTTCATCATTGTGTGAACATCATGAAGTGTACTTACACAAACCTAGGTGGTAGAGCCTACTACACACCTAGGCTATATGGCAAAACCTGTCACTTCTAGGCTACAAACCTGTACAGCATGTTCATGTGTTGAATACCGTAGGCAATTGTAACACAATGGTATTTGTGTAGTCTAAACACAGAACAGATAATACATTGTGCTACAATGTAACAATGGCTGTGGCATAACTAGGTGATAGGAATTTTTCAGCTCCATTATAATCTTATAGGATCTCTGTCATATGTGGTCCGTTGTTGAGCGAAACATCATTATGTGGCACATGACTGTATGTCATATTTTCGGAAAATGGAATAGGTAATCATCACTTGTGTGAATTTTAATCAAATGATTTAGGAAAGAAACTGGATGTTTTAAAAGCTGTTGCATTTATTATAAATGTCACAAATACAGCTCTTGCCTATTGAGAATGTTGGAGAGATGTCTTTAAAAAATGTTTATATGTAAAAATGTGTTTGTATGCAATAGCTCGAAAAATGCCTGTGTCGTAAGTCATTACTCATGTTCTAATTTTTGCTCTTTGTACTGTTTATCTGTATGCTTGTTCTTCAATATTTCAGACTCAAAATAAATTTATTTTTTTATGTTAATTTGCTATGACTTTTTGAAAAATTCTGATGCTTAGGTACACATGGGGAGTTTAAAGGGATTACAAAATTTCAGAATGGGAATGAGGGAATGAGGTAGTGCGTGGAACATAAAATAGGGAAACAAAGTCTACCAGGATCAGGGCTAAAATAGATACTAAAATATTTTATTCCTTTAAAAGTAACTTTAGAGAGTGATGTTAGCACGATGGCAGAATAGGAGCTTTGTATCATCATTCTTCCACAGAAGCATTGATTTTTACCAGTACTTTCAGACGATAGTTCTTTTGTAGGAATCCAGAAGTCCAATGTAGAAGTTCCAGCACACCCTTGGAGCAGAAATATCTGAGAATAAATGCATTAAAGAAAGGAAAAAGAACATTTTCACTTTATCTGCATCACTCCTCCTTGAAGTTGGCACAACTTAGTGGCAAGAGAGACTCCCCTCAGTCCACGATTTCTCCCATAGGAGAAGGTGATAGCATAGTGAGTGAGTGCTCAGCCCCTAGCTGTGTGGGATGCAGCCTAAGAACCCTACCTCTTTCTTACCCCAATTAAAATACTGAGGTGATTGGCATAGCTAAGTGTTGGGAAAGGCTGGGAGGAGGGAAGAAAGGCTCTGAAACCTGCTCAGCATTCCACAGACTCCATCAGGAAGCGTACACACCAGCCACTGGGATACCTTGCATATGGACCTCCCACATGACCCATGGCCACCCCAAATGCTCTGTGCACCTCACCCCCTTCTCCCTGAGGCTGGCTTCCCAAGCATGCCACATTGGATGGCAACTGCAAACATCAAATATAGAGACAGATGGCTTGATTGTGGAGCTGGAGCAAGGTACACAAACTTGAGTACTTAAGGGCACCACCCTAGGGGAAACAAATAGTATGCTGTCAGCACCTGGCCTGGCTTTGTGGGATTGAGAGAAGGCGTATAATTTCTAAGAATCCCCTGCTGCAACTGAGAACGGGTTGTGGAGCAGGTGAATCCACAGGAAAGGTAGGAGAGAGCCTCAGAATTCCTAGCCAGGCAGATTGATGAAGGCATTTCTCTCCTGAAGCTAGTCAATTAAGACTGGAAGAAGTGATTTTCTTCAAATGCAGGGATAGAAATGGAAGACTTCAAGAAAACAAACAAAAAATGGAAACATGATATCACCTGAGGAGCACAATAATATTACAGTAACAAATCCAAAGAAATTGAGATCTATGAATTGCTTGACAATACATTTAAATTGTTTTAAGAAAATTCACTGAGCTATAAGGAGAACAGATACACAACTCTATGAAATCAGAAAAACAATGCATGAACAAAATGGAAGTTCAGCAAAGAGACAGAAATAAAAAACAAATTCTGCTGCTGAAGAATACAATCAGAAAGGAAAAAAAAGAATCTGAATTCCAAGACAGGTCATTTGAAAATATCCAGCCAGAGGAGAGAAAAAGAACGAAAGGATTAAAGGGAGCTTATGAGATTTATGAAACAATATTAAGAGCTAACATTTGCATTATGGAAATAATGAGAAGAGAAAGAAGGAGCAGAAAGCTTATTTAATAAAAAATGGCTGAAAGCTTCTCAAATGTGGGACACAGACATTAAGGTATATGACGCTCAAAGGTCTGCAATCTGGTTCAACCCAAAAAAGACTTTGCCAAGACACATTGCATTCAAACAGTCAAAAGTAAAAGAATTAAACTTTGTTTATAGTATAGTCACAGATGTATGCAACCATTACCACAGTCAACTTCAGAGCATTTTCATCACTTCAAAAAGAAATTCCTTACCCCATAGCTATCACTCCCCTATGCCTTCATCTACCACCTCATTGATTCCTTAAGGATCTAGAACTAGAAATACCATTTGACCCAGCCATCCCACTACTGGGTATATACCCAAAGGATTATAAATCATGCTGCTATAAAGACACATGTACACATATGTTTATTGTGGCCCTATTCATAATAGCAAAGACTTGGAACCAACCCAAATGTCCATCAATGATAGACTGGATTAAGAAAATGTGGCACATACACACCATGGAATACTATGCAGCCATAAAAAAGGATGAATTCATGTCCTTTGTAGGGAGATGGATGAAGCCGGAAACCATCATTCTGAGCAAACTATCGCAAGGACAGAAAACCAAACACTGCATGTTCTTACTCAGAGGTGGGAATTGAACAATGAGAATATTTGGACACAGGGTGGGAAACATCACACACTGGGGCCTGTCGTGGAGTTAGGGGGAGGGGAGAGGGATAGTATTAGGAGATGTACCTAATGTAAATGACGAGTTGATGGATGCAGCACACCAACATGGCACATGCATACATATGTAACAAACCTGCACGTTGTACACATGTACCCTAGAACTTAAAGTATAATTTTTAAAAAATGAAAAAATAATAAAAAATTTTTAAATAGAGATCAAAGGAATTTTTAATGCAGCACAAGGAAAAAGAAGCTTATCACATATGAGGGAGACCCCATAGGCTATCAGATTTCTCAGCAGAAACCTTGCAGGCCAAGAAACAGTAGGATGATATATTCAAAATGTTGAAATTTAAAAAACAAAAATAGGGCCAGGCACAGTGGCTGACGCCTGTAATCCCAGCACTTTGGGAGGCCGAGGTGGGCAGATCACAAGGTCAGGAGATCGAGACCATCCTGGCTAACAGAGTGAATCCCTGTCTCTATTAAAAAATACAAAAAATTAGCTGAATGTGGTGGCGGGTGCCTATAGTCCCAGCTACTAGGGAGGCTGAGGCAGGAGAATGGTGTGAACCTGGGAGGCAGAGCTTTCAGTGAGCCAAGATCGTGCCACTGCACTCCAGCCTGGGTGACAGAGCAAGACTCCATCTCAAAAAAATAAAATAATAAAATAAGATTAAAATAACAAAAAAAACCCTGCTAACCGAGAATACATTACCTGATAAATCTGTCCTTCAGAAAAGGAAAGATTAACTTTCCCAGACAAACAAAAACTGAGGGAGTTAAATCACCACTAGACCTACCTTGTGAGAAATGCTAAATGGAGTTCTTCAAGTGGAAACAAAAGTATGCTAATTCTAATGCTAATATGAAAACATAAAAAGGTATAAAACTCTCTGGTAGAAAAATTTTGACTATACATATATAGTCAAAATCAGAATATTCTAATATTGCAGTGGTTATGTGTAAATCATTTTAATGCGTGTACAGGCTAAAAGACAAAAATATTAAAAATAACTAGCTTTGGTAATTCATTAATTGATACACAATATAAAAGGATGAGTATTGTGACAGCAAAAGCATAAAATGGGGGCATATAAAAGTGTAGAGTTTTTGTATGTGAACAAAGTTAAGTTGTTATCAGCTTAAAATAGACAATAAGATGTTTTATGTAAGCCTATTTTAACCACAAAGCAGAAACCTGTAGTAGACACACACAGCTAAAGAGAAAGGGATCTGGCCGGGCGCGTTGGCTCACGCTGGTAATCCCAGCACTTTGGGAGGCCTGGAGATCAAGACCATCCTGGCTAACATGGTGAAACCCCATCTCTACTAAAAAAGACAAAAAAATTAGCCAGGTGTGGTGGCAGGCACCTGTAGTCCCAGCTACTTGGGAGGCTGAGGCAGGAGAATGGTGTGAACTTGAACCCAGGAGGCGGAGCTTGCAGTGAGCCGAGATCGCACCACTGCACTCCAGCCTGGGCAACAGAGAAAGACTCTGTCTCAAAAAAAAAAAAAAAAGAAAGGAATCTAAGTATACTACTAAGGAAAATCATCAAATCACAAAAGACAGCAAGAGAGGAAGAAAAGAACAAAGGATCTTTAAAACAGCCAGAAAACAATTAACCAAACGCCTATAAGTTCTTACCTGTCGATAATTACTTTAAATGTAAATGGGTTAAATTATCCAACCATAGACATAGATTGGCTACATGGATTTAAAAACCAAACTGTATGCTGCTTACCAGAGTCACTTTAGCTTTAAAGGTATACATAGGCCATAAAGGGATGGAAAAAGAGAATCCATGCAAATGGAAACAGACATAGAGCAGGGTAGCTTTATTTATTTATTTATTTTTGAGACAGAGTCTCACTCTATCACCCAGGTTGGAGTGTAGTGGTGCAATCTCTGCTCACTGCAACCTCCAACTCCTGGGTTCAAGTGATTCTCATGCCTCAGCCTCCCAAGTAGCTGGGATTACAGGTGTGTACCACCACACCCATCTAATTTTTATATTTTTAGGAAATGGAGTTTCACTGTGTTGGCCAGGCTGGTCTTGAATGCCTGACCTCAGGTGATCCGCCCACCTTGGCCTCCCAAAGTGCTGGGATTATAGGCATGAGCCACCATGACTGGCCAAAGTTAAGTCCATTTGGTCTAAGGTGTAATTCAAATCCAATGTTTCCTTATTGATTTTGGCTGGATGTTCTATCCATTGTTGAAAGTGGGGTACTGAAATCCCCTATTAATTCTACTGCTATCTATTTCTCCTTTCAGATCTGTTAATATTTGCTTTGCATAATTTTAAGTAGTCCACTGTTGGCACACACACACACATGCACATACAGCTTGTTAGATCCTCATAAAGAATTGACCCCATTAAGGCCAGCCACGGTGGCTCATGCCTGTAATCCCAGCACTTTGGGAGGCCAAGGTGGGCAGATCATGAGATCAGGAGATAGAGACCATCCTGGCCAATGTGGTGTATCGAATATTCCATTTAATAGCACAGAATATACATTTTCCTCAAGTACATATGGAACATTCTCCAGGATGGATCATATGTTAGGCCCAAAAGAATGTCTTTAAAATACATTTAAATAAGAAATACAATTGAAATAATCATATATTCCTTAAGACATAATATCATATTAAGCAACTTTTCTGATGCTTACAATGATAGGAAATTACACAACTACATATTATTTCACAATGACAAGAAATTACCCACCAACAGAAGGAAAACTGGAAAATTCAAAAATATGTAGAAATTAAACAACAGATTCTGAACAACCAGTGAGTCAAAGAAGAAATCAAACAGGAAATCAAAAAATATTTTGAGACAAATGAAAATAGAAATACTTTCTATTTCCATTACCATATCAAAACTGATGGAATGCAGCAAAAACAGTTCAAGGAGGGAAATTATAATAATAAATGCCTATGTGAAGAAATATCTTAAATAAATCACCTAACTTTACACCTGAAGGAACTAGACAAAGAAGAACAAACTAAGCCCAAAATTAGTAGAAGGAAGGAAATAACAAAGATGAGAACAGAAATAAATGAAATGTAGACTAGAAAAATAATAGAAAAGATCAGTGAAACCAGGAGTTTTATTTTTTGAGAAGAAAAACAAAATTGATGAACCTTAGAGTAAGAAGGAGAAGTCTCAAATAATTGAAATTGTAAATGAAAGAGGAGATATTACAACTGATACCACAGAAATACAAAGAATCATAAGAGACTATTAGGAACAATTGTACTTCAACAAACTGGATAACCTAGAAATTAATAAATTTCTAGAAACATACAACCTACCAAGACTGAGTCATGAAGAGAGAGAAAATCTGTGTAGACCAATAACAAGTAAGTAGATTGTATCAGTAATCAAAAATTGTCCGTAGAAGTAAAACCTAGGTCCCAGTGGCTTCACTGGTGAATTCTACCACACATTCAAAGAAAATAATACCAGTTCTTCTCAAAGTCTTCCATAAAATTTCAGAGGATGAACACTCCAAACTAATGGTCAGCATTACCCTGACACAAAAACCAGTCAAGGACACTATAAGAAAATAAAACTATAGACCAGTATCCCTGATCCTCAACAAAATACTAGCAAACCAAATTTAACAACACATTAAAAGGATCATACACTATGATCAAATGGGATTTATCCCTGGGATATAAGAATGGTTCAACATATGCAATTCAATAAATGTGATATACCATAAGAGTAAAAATTATATGGTCACCTCAATAGATGCAGAAAAAGTATTTAACAAAATTCAACACCCTTTCATGATAAAACCTCAAAAAAAAATAGATATAGAAGGAACTTACCTCAACACAATAAAGACCATTTATGAAAAGCCCACAGCTAACATTATATTCAATGATGAAAAAGCTGAAATCTCTTCCTCTGAGATCCAGAACAAGGCAAGGAGGTCCCCTCTTACCACTCTATTTAGTAGGATTGGAAGTTCTAACATGAGTAATTAAACAAGAAAAAGAAATAAAAGGCATCCAGATCTGAAAGGAAGAATTAAAATTGTCTCTGTGTGCAGATAACATGATCTTATGTATAAAAAACTGTAGAGATTCTATGAAAAAACATTTAAAAATAATAAATTCAGGAAAGTTGCTGGATACAAAATCAACATATGAAAACTGTTGCATTTCTATATACTAATGAACTATCTGAAAGACTAAGCAAAAAATTTCATTTACACTAAGATCAAAAAGAATAAAGTACTCAGAAATAAGTTTAATCAAGGAGGTGAAAAATCTGTACAATGAAAACTACAATGCATTGATGCAAGAAATTGAAGACAAATTAATGGGAAGATATCCCAAGGACATGGATCAGAAGAATCAATATTGTCAAAATGTCCATACTACCCAAAGCAACCTTAAGATTAAACACAGTCTCTCTCAAAATTCCAATGGCATTTTTCATAAAAATAGAACGATCTTAAAATTTGTGTGGAATCTCAAGAGAACTTGAATAGCTAAAGCAATCTTGAGAAAGATCAAAGCTGATTCACACTTTCTGATTTCAAATTATATTACAAAGTTACTGTAATCAAAACAGCATGATCATGGTACTCTCATAAAAACAAACATACAGGCCAGTGGAACAGAAAGCCTAGAAATAAACTCATACATATACTGTCAACTAATCTGTGACAAGAAAACACAATGTGGAAGGGATAGTCTTCAATAGATACTGTTGGGAAACCTGGATAACTACATGCAAAAAAAAAAAAAAAAAATGGAATTGGATTCTTACATCATACACAAAAATCAACTCAAATGGATTAAAGACAGGGCAGGTGCAGGGGCTCCTGCCTGTAATCCCAGCACTTTGGGAGGCCGAGGTGGAAGGATCACTTGAGCTGGGAGTTTGAGAACAGCTTGGGCAACATAGTAAGACCTCGCCTCTACCAAAAAAATTTAAAAATTAGTCAGGTGTGGTGGCACATGCCTGTAGTCTCAGCTACTCAGGAAAGCTGAGTTGGGAGGATCACTTGAGCCTAGAAGGTTGAAGCTGCAGTAAGCCGAGATTGCACCACTGCACTCCAGCCTGAGTGACAGAATGAGACCTTATCTCAATAACAACAACAACAACAATAACAAAGACTTAAATATAAGACCTGCAATCATAAAATGTAAGGAGAAAACACAGGCATTGATGAGCAATGATTTTTTTTTTTAATATGACACTAAAAACAGAGGCAGCAAAAGCAAACATAAACAAGTGGGACTAAACTTTTAGCATAGAACAGTAATTTTACCCACCACCACCACCTTTGCACCATCATTGCAAATGTCAACACAGTGAAAAAGGTATATAGCTTCTTTGTATTATCATGAAAAGAGTTTGAACATTATGGATTCCCTGAAAAGGGTCTTGCTTCTAGAAAGGAGAATCTGGCTATCACTGCAATGATCAATGATTGACAATCTGAGAATATAGAAAGAATAAAGAGTAAGGGAGGATCAAGGATCAAAGGTAGGTGGAACATAAAGGAGGTAGGTGGAACATAAAGAGTTAATGGAGACAAAGAAGGAGCCTAAGGGAAAGACAGGAAGAATTTGGGTGGTTTTATTAGTGAGGCCAAAGAGGAGAGAACTGGTAGCTGCAAAGGAAGATACTACCTCTGTGTAAAAGGAAAGTTATAAAACTTTCCATTGTCATGCCATTTAAATGATAATTAGTATGATATTTCAGGATAAAGTTTCCAACATTATTTAGCTTTACAAACAGCTAAATATTTGAGGCAAAAGCCATGGAACTGTTTAAAATATAAAATAGTAACATGGCATTTTATCTGTTACTAGTTACCCTATAAGAAATAGAAACTTTAAAATTTAAGACCTTTCTCAGATCCCATTGAGAATCACTAAAATTTACATTTGGATTTTCAGTGGGAAAAACGACTTCCATCCAGAAAAAAAGATACCTTTTTATTTTCAATAGCAGGCAAAGAAATCTAGGTAAGTAACACATTTCTGAAGTCAACTCTTTCCTGTAACCCACCTGCTAGTGTCAGCTTCCTGTCCTCACCACACTGCCCCTCACTTTCTGCAAGAAGAGTGGTCAAACTAACAGGTGACAGCCCACCCTGAAGTAATTTCAGGGCCCTTGACAGGATCCCATGCCTGGAAAATGCCTTTATGACCTTTCACCGGAGATACAATATCTTTGGGTCCCTAAAGAGAGATAAGGTTTCAAAGCACAGCAGACTACCAAGAGGGAATATCTCATCTTAAATCTGTGCTAGTATCTGATGGCTGTCCTGCGAGCAGGTTTGAATAGGCCTGGAGGCCCTATAGCCTTGAGAAAGGAGAAGAGGACGGCACAGGAGAGAAATTTAGAAAGGACTCCTTAAAATAAGACATATGAGCCTCATTTTCCATTTCGAGAAGTGACGTATTAAGCCTTTGCTTTATCTTGTTATATGTACCCATTTGCACTTTTCCCTTTATCTAGATTATTTTAACCCCCTGATGAAATGGTAACTGTAAAGAGAACAACCTGGCGGAAACCAGTGGAAACTTGATTTCTGGTTGGAGCCCGTAGGTTTTGGTTGACAAATGCTGCTTGAGTGTACCTCTCATTCCCATAATGAGGAAAACATTTGGTTCTTCCAGGGATGAACTGGCCCAAAACTCCCTGAGATAAAATGATACATTAGATTTTTATAAAGTTTCATAATGCATAACAATTAAAATGAGGCTGAAATAGGAGTGACAGTGCTTTCTTTTTCAGTGAAAAGACTGAATCCTTCAAAACATACTTTGACCCCAAACCGAGACAGACAAGCTCTGGGTCATTCCAGCTAGGGCAGAATTTGTCCACGGCCAGAGCTTTCTATTGTGTCATCAGGAGCTCAGAATTTAAAAAGATGTCCCTGGAGAGGCTATACACAGCAATAGACTCATTCTTTGCAACGTTATTCAATACTTGGTACTCTTATTCATAAGGTAGTTTCTTTGAATGGTTTTCTTCTGTTATTTATGTGCATTATCTCACTGCCTCAACTGTACCATGAGCCCTTTGAAAGTATTCATTGGCCAGGTGCTGTGGCTCACGCTGTAATCCCAGCACTTTGCGAGGCCGAGGCGGGTGGATCACCTGAGGTAGGGAGTTCAAGATCAGCCTGACCAACACGGAGAAACCTCATCTCTACTAAAAATGCAAAATTAGCCAGGCATGTTGGCACATGCCTGTAATCCCAGCTACTCGGGAAGCTGAGGCAGGAGAATCGCTTGAACCCGGGAGGTAGAGGTTGCGGTGAGCCAAGATTGCGCTATTGCATCCCAGCCTGGGCAACAAGAGCAAAATTCCATCTCAAAAAACAAAAAAAAGAAAGAAAAGAAAATAAACAAAATATTCATCACGGATTACAGGATAAAAACATGGTCTTTCGGGGGCTCGAAGTCTTAGGTTTGAAACCTATTTATGATCTTGAGGAAGTAACTTAAACCCTATGAATTTCCGTTTCCTCCTCAATTAAATAGGACAATATTTCCTGTTTTGCAGCTTTGTGGCGAGGGTTAAATTTAAGCAGAAAGCACATAGTAGGTCCTCAGTGAATCAGATCCATTATGATTCTCATTTTAAAAAACAGTGTGAATAGGAACTTGCTGCTGATAACACACACTTGAGAAGCAACAGCCTGATTTGAAAGAACCAGTGTTTGAACTTGACGTTTTTTGTTTGTTTGTCTGTTTGTTTTTCGAGATGGAGTCTCGCTCTGTCACCCAGGCTGGAGTGCAGTGGCACAGTCTTGCCTCACTGCAGCTTCCACCTCCGGGTTCAAGTGATTCTCCTGCCTCAGCCTCCTGAGTAGCTAAGATTACAGGTGCACGCCACCACACCCGGCTAATTTTTGTATTTTTTTTTCAGTAGAGATAGGGTTTCACCATGTTGGTCAGGCTGGTCTCGAACTCCTGACCTCATGATCCGCCCGTCTTGGCCTCCCAAAGTGCTGGGATTACAGGTGTGAGCCACTGCCCAGGCCTAAACTTGACGTTATTTATAAGCAGCTGCCAATAAAATTATTATTATCCCAAAATATTGTCACTTGCATGTGCATGTGGGTACAGTGCTGAGCACTGTGCAAAGATGGTGAAACAAAAATGAATTCAGAAGATACCTGAATTCAGGGGAAATATGGGCAAATGATACGGTAGCCAAGGGATTTGGACACCAAAAGAACAAAACTGAGTTGCTTTTATGAGCAGGAAAAATGGTTCCTATATTTATTGTGCAATCCTCAACAAAGGAAATTAAAAAACAAATTTTTTGTGGTGAGGGGGTTGGGGGTGTTGAGGATAAGGGACAAGGATGTGCCAGCAAGCCCACTACCCATACACAACTCAATTTTTGTTCTCTTTTAGTTTATATGCATGCATAATTTTACATAAGAATAAAGCAATTTCTATATTTAACATAAGACCATAAGCATTTTCCAATTGTCCTTTTGAACCGTTATTTTACATAACCACATAATACTGCAATAAGCTGACATAACATCGTTACCTAATGCTTGTCTACTCGTGGACATTTATTCATTTACTTATTCAACATGGAGCATTTAGAATTTTGTCAGTTTGTGGTAGCAGCTGGAAATGCAAAGACAGTGTTCCTCTTTCAAGATGCTCAAAGACAAGAAAAGAAATCATTTCAGTCCACAGCACTTGCCAAGAGGACATACACGTGCAAATGAAACAGGAGCCCCAGGGGGACAGCGGCCCCTCCTGCTAGACACAGACACGCAGGAGCAGACTCAGTTTTCAGTGTTGGAATCAGACAAGGCTTTTCTGACCGTTTGAGCAGAGGATTGCGCTGCGCAGGAGGCCCCCGTTTGACTGTTTTATGCCCCTTATGCTTCTCTGTCCATCCCAGAACTCATTCTCACCTTCTAGTTTGTCAAAATACTCTCTCATCTCCTTTCATCTCAGATACAAAAGACAGGCAACAACCTCAAATATAATCCCAGTTGTATTTGCATTTTAATGTGATCTAGGCTGAATAGATACAGCTCAGCCAGCATCCATTGTCCAGTAAGACAAACGGGGTGGGGTTTTGGCTCTCCTTGTGTCCTTAAAATTACTCTGCCTTAGACCAGTGCCTCTTTGGCTTGCAAGTACATCTGACTTTTTCTAAGCCCTGAAAATCTGGCAGCTAGACCCTGACCTGGCACTGTACCTGGAGAGAGCCATTTCCATTCCACAGATGGGCAAAGCACCCTCTCTACTGGTCATGTCATGAACTGTTACAGATTCATTGCTGAAATTTCACTGGATTGTGGTGAGGGGGTTGGGGGTGTTGAGGATAAGGCACAGGGATGTGCCAGTTCATTTCAGCCATATCATGAAACCTGTAGCAGTCACTTGCCCCAAACACAGACACGCACACGCACGCACACAGAGACCTGCCACTGCCTGGATGGAAGGTCACATTGCATGGGGCAGTGGTGAAACATTAGCCATCAATGACCTTTCCAGTGACGCAGGAAGCCAAATCATGGGATGGTCTATGCGAGAACAGCCCAGTGACTCAGCTTACCTGGAGGTAGAAGTTGTCCAGGACACCACTTCTGTGAAATGGGAGAGAGCATGCTGTTTTTCACCAAAGGCTGCTCCTTTGTGTAATCCCTTGGGCGCCCTCGGGCTGTGCTGCTCCAGGCCCCACCCAGTGGCCCAGTGAGGGGCTCCCTTCCACAGGAACCCCTCAGTCACACCCGCATGCTTTCTCTATTCCCGGTCCCCGGGGACGAACAAGCAGGAAACGGCTGCCCTGCGCTGAAACAGCAGATGCACGTGGGGCAACAGGATTTGGACACGGTGTTAGCCTTGGAGCCAGGTTACTTGGGAATCTGTGAAAACAAGCTCTCCAAGTCTGGAGAGATGCTCTCCTGTGCCTGGAAGAGTGAAAGCACCATTCCTCAGCCCAGCGTTTCTCCCTCATTGTATGCTTCTCGGGGAGAAAAGGACACGATTTTCACACACACACACACACACACACACACACACACACACACACACACACGAGTACTGTGTATTTCTGCAACACTGGGGTAAACGGATGAGGCCTGTGAGTGGAGCCCCAGCATGATCTCCAGTACCCCACCTCCTGCCTCCCACCCCAGGGCCGAGGGCTCGCTACATGGCATCCGTTAACCCAGAGGTTCCCAAAGTTGTAGCTGCCTGGGAATCACCCGGAAGGCCTGTAGGAACACAGTAGGTCTGAGGCGGGACCCAAGATTTTGTATTCCTAACAAGGTCCCAAAGAACCCTGGGATCTTGCTGGAGCTGTTGATTTGGGACCACACCTTGAAAGCATCGTCCTGCAGTAGCTGCCCCAGGCAGCCAAGAACAGCCACTGCCTCTCCCCACCGTGGCTCCGTGGCTCCCGGGCTGTCCCAGAAACACTCCCTCTGGCCTGATTGGAAAGATGACCGGGCTGTTCTTTTCTTTACGGAAGGCTTTTGTATTTCCCCCATGAAGAGGAACAATATAGAGATTCGGTTTCCGGGCAGCCTGGCTGTTCCAAAACCGTGGGTGCATCTGTGACTGTGGTGGGGAAAGAACACAGATGGTGCTGCCAGGCCGTCTCCAGACTGTGGAAGCCACAAGCCACCGGCGTCTGCTTCTGTGGAGAAACAAACTTCAGCCACCCACGGGCGCCCCCGCACGGGCCGGGCTGATTCCTCGAGAGTGGCTGGCGCTGGGCCTGCCCAGCACTCTCCCCTACCTTATCCTTACCTTCCTCCCCTCCGCTATCCTCTGGGGCAATTCAGAAACGGTACAGTGGATGTGAGAAGGGAGTGGAGGATGGGGAAAGGCAGGTTGGAAAACCTGGCCTCGAGGTAATAAAAGTGATTTCCCACCTAGTGAAGGCAGCACTGACATCCGCTCCATGCAGTCCCGGGATGGCCACCAAGTGAGGGAGCAGCAAAAAGGAGAAGACGCAGGGTAGGAGAGAAGAGGCTCTGCCTCCCAGACTGCAAAGGAGATCCACCGCTTCCAACAGAGAGCATTCCTAGGCTTCAACCACAGCCCTCGTTCTTCTGAGAGAGTACAGGCAGGAAAGACAGACGTTCACAGTCTTGATTTTTTTTTTTCCTCCAGAAATTACCTAGAGATCCCCAGGACTGCCATGCTGGGCCAGACTCACAGGACACTACTTCCCTGAATTATTTGCTTCTAGAACTATTGATGATGGGTTCGTCTAACCCTTCCTTGATTTGTTTGTTTCCATTATGTTATTTATAAAGATAATGGGTTGTATGATAAAGACTTCTTTTTTTTTCTTCTCTCTTCTTTTTTTGGGAAGGAATCTCGCTCTGTCGCCCAGGCTGGAGTGCAGTGACGTGATCTCGGCTCACAGCAACCTCTGCCTCCTGGATTCAAACAATTCTCCTGCTTCAGCTTCCCATGTAGCTTGGATTACAGGTACCACCACTACGCCTGGCTAATTTTTGTAGTTTTAATAGAGACAGGGTTTCACCATGTTGGCCAGGCTGGTCTTGAACTCCTGACCTCAGGTGATCCACCCACTTCGGCCTCCCAAAGTGCTGGGGTTACAGGTGTGAGCGCCCGTGCCCAACCTTCTTTCGCTCTTTAAATTATCTCTTAAAATTGATTCTCTCCTTTGGGTGTTCATCCTACAAGTTGATTATGGAATTGGTTCATTTATTCTTTCAACACACATCTAACAGCACTTTGGGCCAGGGGTTGGGGTTGCAGAGCCAAGCAAGACCTCATGCTAGCCCTTTTAGCCTAGTGAGGACAGACATGTGGAGAACTTCAAAGGTGAGAAAGTGGTAAGGAGGGGCCACACGGCACGCTGTGGCGCATTAGCGAGGACGGCTCTGTGGAGGGGTGAACGTGCTGGGGAGGGAGTGATGGAGAAAATGGCATGGCAGAGCGGAAGTTTGGGCAGAGTCTGATGGGGCCCCCACCTGTCCCCCTAGTGAGACCTCTTCTAGTTTTCTATCTTTTACCACAGACAGGAGTTTCTGCCCTTAGCAAAAGCTGCAAGTGCATTTAAAACCTGACCTCCCCAGTCCTCCTTTTTATCTCGGGTTTTCTTCCTGCACTGTCTCAGTTGACTTCCCAAAGGGACTCTTGGCTGATAAGTTTTATGCATTCCTGTTGTTTCCTTATCCTCCAAAATAAGGTGGGCTCTTTAGAAATGGGAAAGAGTGTCTGGAATTTGAATGGTTCACAAGAAGTCTCTTCTGGACAGGGGACCAGATCTCATGACAGTTCCTTTCCAAGTGTGCACAACAATAAACAGGAGTGCTTATAATTTAAAAAAAAAAAAAAAGACACAGATCGCTCAAGCTCACTCCCAAAAATGGATTTCTTAGACCCAGGATGGGGTCCTGGAATTTCATATTTCACCAGCATCCCCGTGTTCCTGCAATAATTGGGCAGTGGTCACCTTTTGAGGACTACTGACTCATTAGAATAAAGCCCTCAAGCTTTTGAAGGCTCTGGTCACCTATTCGGAGGACCGCCTGGGCTGTTGATGAGTAGGGAGTTTCCTCCTGAAAATGGTGCTCTGGAGGCTTGGCAGATCTGATGAAGTCCCTGGCTTGGGAAGAAGCCCCCAGGCAACAAGCTGGTGCGTGGTCCAGGGCTGGGAAAATGCTCATTGGTGACTCTTCTGCAGAAGGGGTCCCAGGGGACATCATTCACTGTGCCATCAGTAAGCAATGCTGGTCAGGCTCTTGGGATCCTTCTGTAGGAGGGGCTAAGCATATTCTCTGTCTGTGGAGAGCATGACAGTGCCTGAAGGGCTTCATCTTCATCTGCATGATCTCTTTTGACCATTGCAACTACAGCATGAGGGAGGCAGGCTTTGAGTCACGTAACCAGTGGCAGCACCAAGAGATATGTGGGAGGGGCTCAGTATTGCCCTGGTTCCCAGTCACCAAGGCTCCCGAGCCGTCTCTAGTTAGCCTATAATCTAAGCAAAAGATAAGTCTACTGAGATATCTTGTTGGGCTATACCTAAATGTTTGGAATGTCTATTTTATACGGAGTGTGCCTAAATGTCAGCAATGTTATCATGACCTAGAATTCAATTATGAAAACAAACCATAAATAGAATAATATTGCTTGCATTTGATGTTCATACTGTTTCTCTGAAGAACTGAAGATGCACCTGTACCAGATGTATTGGTGTAAAAATAATAAACAATCTGTAATAAAAAGAAATGGCAAAGCCAAAAAAAAAAAAAAAAAAAACACAACTAAGCAAAAGAGTGTGCCTGTGCTTCCAAACCATTTTCTGGCACCCCACTCCCCTTCTTTAGGGCACATTGGTGTTCATAAGTGCCTCCTATAAAGAAGACTGGAGCCTCACTCAAACAACCATTTCGCAGAAAAGTAAACTCAGACCCAGGCTTACCAAAAGATGCATGACTAGAAAAGAATTGAGTCAGAACGAGGGCCCCACTCTTGAGATTCCCAGGGGAGGACTTTCCTGTCCCATTCGGCTTCCTTGGGAAAGGGAAGGTTGGATCAACCTTGAGCAGGGAGTGGCTGGCAGCAGCCTCAGCCTCAGGCAGGTGCCAGTCCATCCCCACGACACAGAGGGATGCCTTCACGGAGGAGTCTGCGCCGATGACCAACCTGAGGGCATCAGATGTATGCTGTCTTCCACCTGGCAGGGAATTGCTGCTGGCTCTTCTGCCTCCCAAGGCCTGAGACATGATTGCCTGGATTACTCCATGGAGCCGGGGCCTATGCAGACCCTCAAGAGAGGTCTTTTGCACCCAACCTGTTGGGCAGCCACCCTGGTGCCCTCAAAGTGCCCCCTTTTCTGTGCCTACCTCATCTTCGGGGCCTCACAGTGAGGATCTGGCCAGTGACAGGGGCTGGGGAAGACACACCAGGGTAGAGAGGCGGACACTCTGGGCTTCTGGTTATGATGATGACGATGGTCAGACTGGTGATTCCCAAACTGGAGGGTCCTTGGGATCTTCTGGCAAGGCAAAAAGCCAGCATGCCATACCTACCAACTCCTGAGTCAGATACCAGGAAAGAACCTGAGGTTATCTATGTCAAGCTCTTTGATGACAATTTTGTGTTGGATAAAGTTTAAAGCACAGATCCATTCATGCTTTCTCATGTTTATTTTAACAACTGTTAAGTACTTTCAAGTCTGCGGCTGGAAATGTATCTTTAAAAACCACCTTACTTTTGAGTGATCTCTACTCTGAGGGGCTGTGGCCCACGTGGTGCACCCAGAACAGTAGGGCATCCGAGGACCACCATCCCAGGCTCACAGGGGCTGGGCACCGGCATCTGGGGCTCGTGACGGCCGAGCTGCCGAATGCTGCTACAGGGGCCCCATCCATCCTTCCTCTGGATGAGCTGGGCAGCGGCTTTGCTGCTCTTTCTGCCTCCCATCCCAGGCTTTACTCTGCATCCTCAGCTTGGAGTTCTGTGCTCTCCCAGAGAAGAGAGGACTCTGCCTGCCCTGGTACCCCCCGAGGATGACGGCAGCATTTTGAAGCCTGGCCCTTGATGGGTTCATCGGTCAACCACAGATGCCTCTTCCACCCAGCTGTGCCTGGTCCCTATGAAATGTAAATGTAGGTGGGTTCACCCTTCTGGAAACAGACTTTGGGTCTGGCTCTGGGCTGGACTCTAGTTCAAGTCTTAAAAACTGTCCAAGAGGCGGACCCAGGTTAGCCCCATGCTGGGCACTGTGGGGTTCCCAGCGCCTTCCAGAATCTACTTCCTAATCTACGTGTTATCATTGTTGCCACCTCAACCCCAAGTTTGTCCCCAGAGCTGGAGGCTTGACTGTTGTTCACTTAAAGGCCACTGGAGGGCAGTAAGAAGCACTTCCCCATTTGCACCCTTCCCGTGGGCCTCATCCATCCCCACAGCAGGGACTGTCAGATCTGCGTGCACCACAATCACCTGAAAGTCTTGCTCAAATGCTTTTGTCCTGTCTCTTACTTGCCATGTGACTTTGGGCAGGTTACCGACTTTTCTGAGCTGAGTTTCTGAGTTAGCTGGTGTGGGAGGGGGCTGAGAGTTTGCATTCGTAAGTTCCTTGGTGATACAGCTGCTATGGATCAGGGAGGGCAGCAGAGGCTAAGAGCCCCTTGCAGGCTCCTGGGAGCCTGGCAGCCTGGGATTGTGCTCTCCTCGTCTCACAGGAAGCAGGTGGAGGTGGCTACGGCTCTCCTCCCTGGAAGGTTCCTCTACCAGCTCCACCCTTCAACATCCCTTGTTGCTAAATCCCTAGGGCGCCTCTCCACCAAAGGCCTCCATGGCCAAACAATGAACCTTTCTCCAACCACAGGAGCTCAATAGAGGGTAGATGCCCTTGGAGAGAGAATAGGAAGAAGAGAAAAGTAACTGGAGAAGGCCAGAGAAGGAGACTGGGGCAATGAGCCCCACACACGGACAGTGGCCCTAGAGCAAGTTGCAGACAGCACAGCCACCATGAGTCTGGGCGCCTGAGATGGGAGACAGTCTGGCCCACTAAGAAGACCCTGGAGGTCGAGTCCTAGAGGCCCCTGTCTTAGTCTGTTTGGACTGCTATAACAAAAATACCGTCAACTGGGTGGCTTATAAACACCAGCCATTTCTCTCTCGCAGTTCTGGAGACTGAGAAGTCCAAGATCAAGTTGCTGGCAGCTTTGGTGCATGATGACAGCCCATTCCTCGTAGAGGCTTCTTGCTGCATCCTCACATGGTAGAAGGGGTTAGCCAGCCCTCTGGGATCCCTTTTATAAGGGCACTAATCCCTCATGACTCCCTAAGAAACCCACCTCTCCCTACTTTCACACTGGGGGTAAGATCTGAACATGTGAATTTTGGGGGAACGTAAAATTCAGACCACGGCGGCCCCTCCCGCACTTCCTCATGGGTACCTTTCCCAGGCACCTGTGGCATACGACTGAGTTCTGGCTGGTGGGATGTGAGTGGAAATGATGCCACTCCCTGGCCTGCAGAGGCCTTCCATGTGACTGTGTACTCACTCCCTCATGTGGTGTGTCACTGGGATGTCAAAGCCCTGTGATGCCTCAGGACTCATGCCTTGAAGATGATGGCACCTCAGCACCCTAAATGGTTGCATGAAGCCCAGCACCCCCTCCCCAGGCACATCAGACTTTACATGAGAGAAGAGTGAACTGTTGAATGAAGCCACTGGGATTTCAGGGCCTACCTCTTATAGCATCTGCCATTACCTTAACCAACATATCAGCCCCATGCTCTGATGGGAAATGAGAAAGAGCAGGTACCACCATGACATACTTCATTAGCTTCATCACAAGCACATTTAACATCTTCTGCTCCAGGATAATAACAGTCACCACGAACTGAGTGTTGATCATGTGTCAGCCTTTCTTAGTAACTGCTTTGCCTGTATTAATTCAGGCAATTCTCTTCACAACAGTCTAAAGGTTAGTAAAAGGTGGTGCTATCACAATCCCTGTTTTGCAGATGCAAACTGAGTTAGGTGGCTGGGTGCTGTTAGATATTGTGCCCAAGGTCACACAGCGATAGTCTCTAGTAAGAGGCCATCTGTCTCTAGCCCTCACATGCTAAACTACACCATCTGCTCCCCAAAGATGCAAGGCCCAGTCCTCAACTGTGAGGAGCTTATGTTTCAATTGGGAAGACCTGATATATACCTGGGAGCGTGAATTTGGGATCAGGGAGCAGAATTTTTCTGACCCTACTGTTGCTTGCTAAATTCAGACATATATGACCCTAGAGTTGAAGGAGGAAAGGAAAATGAGATTAATGGGATAAGGACAGGTCCATAGTAACCTTAGGGATTTCAGAAAATAATATACACGTTTGAAAAAATCTGTGTGACTCACATCCCCAAATTTCCCTTTCCCTTCCATTCTCTGCACCACCCTGCACACTTCTTTAAGTTTATGGTTTCAGGTCTCTCTCAGTAGTTGAACACAGGAGAGAGTCCTGTTGTATCCCTGGAGCCTACAACAGTGCCAGGCACATAGTAGATGCTCAGTAAATATTTGTGGAGTGAATCAATGGGGAGAAACAGTTGGCTGGAACTTGTCAGCTAGTTCCCATCCACTCGGAGTCTCAAATCATTGAACCTTATGGACCGTGGAACACTCAAGAAGCCATTTGGTCTATGCTTTGCTTCTGCTGAGGACTGCCTGCCAGCCACCCCCTCTTTCCTTTTCTTAAAGACTTAATGAGGCCGGGTGCGGTGGCTCACGCCTCTAATCCAAGCACTATGGGAAGCCGAGGCAGGTGGATCACCTAAGGTCAGGAGTTTGAGACCAGCCTGGTGAAACCCTATCTCTACGAAAAATACAAAAATTAGCTGGGGATGGTGGTGGGTGCCTGTAATTCCAGCTACGTGGGAGGTTGAAGCAGGAGAATTGCTTGAATCCAGAAGGCAGAGGTTGCAGTGAGCTGAGATCACACCACTGCATTCCAGTCTGGGTGACATGAGCGAAACTCCATCTCAAAAAAAAAAAGACTTAATGAATGTCAGGGCTGATGGAGACCTTTAGATACCATCCAGCTGTGCTGTGGACCCCACTCCTAAAGATTCTGATTGAAACAGTCTGGGTTGCAGCCTAAGCATCGAGAGTTTTTAGCAGCTCCCAGGTGATTCTAATGTGCAGTCAAGCTTTAGAAAAAGGGATGTCGTTCAGCCCCCTCCTTTTCTGGACCAAACTTCAGAGAGGGGAGGGGCATGCCCAGGATTATCCACGGATTATTGACGGGGCTGACCCCAAATCCAGCAAATGCTGCTCTCTACCCAAAAGGCATCTCCATTATCTGTCCAGAAAATGCATTTTAGGGTCTCCTGGCTCTTTCTGTAGAAGGTTCTTCTTTAAGTCACATCCTTCAAGCTTTTCCTTGATCTGCCCAGAGTAGATTTAGTTTGAATCTAGCAGAGAGTGCAGCTTCACTCAGGTCCTCCCTGCTGTTCAGTGCTGTCCTCCCTTTAAAATTCTGTGCGTAGCTGGGTGCGTTGGCTCACACCTGTAATCCCAGCACTTTGGGAGGCCGAGGTGGGTGGATCATGAGATCAAGAGATCAAGACCATCCTGGCTAACACGGTGAAACCCCGTCTCTACTTAAAATACAAAAAATTAGCTGGGCGTGGTGGCGGGTGCCTGTAGTCCCAGCTACTCAGGAGGCTGAGGGAGGAGAATCGCTTGAACCTGGAAGGCGGAGCTTGTAGTGAGCCGAGATTGCGCCCCTCCACTCTAGCCTGGTGAGAGAGTGAGACTCCATCTCAAAAATAAAATAAAATAAAATCCTGTGCATTGATGTATTCAGTTTCTCGGAGAAGTCTCCGATGATGTACCTCCTTGGATGCCTCACTCTGCTCTACCCCTTTGTCCCTTGCCACTTTGTTTCTGGCCTGCCTTCCTCCACCTGGCCTCTAACCCATTCGTTCTTCTTTGGGCTAGTCCCCCCCAGATCATCACTGCCCCACTGAGCTGCTCCCCAGCAAGAACTGGAAATAAGTGAATTTTTGCCTCCTCATTTTTCACTCCTTCATCCTTTTGACTTCCCTCCGGCTCTGCAAAGGGAGGGCTGGCCCCAGAGGATCCAGCTCTGTCTCCCTCACAGCTGGCAAACAGCTAACTTGAGTCATGGCCTTGGAACACAAATAATCTGTTCTCATTTATTTAAAAAATAAAACAAACAATCAGCAGCCAAAACAACACACTGATAAAGGCTTTGGTGAAAGATGATCCAGAGCAGATAAACTGATCCTTAATCAGCAGTGCGGTAAATAAAACCCCTCTCGGGGAGCCTTGCTGAGGGTATTTTGGGCAGCCTGGAGAGTTTTTAACCCTCATTAGCCCCAACTAAAAATGGACCCACTGGAATTTCTGCACCCAGCTATTAAGCATTGAGTAGGACTTTGAGTGTGTTATTACAAACGCTCTTACTGATTTTGCCTCCCAATCCCTCATGAGCAGAGGAGGAGGCTGTTTTGTGCCTGCCTTCCATGGGTGAGATCACTGCTGCTCTCACCCCTTCCTGACAATTTCTTCACCTCCCAGCCATGCCCTTGGGCTCGGTAGAACACCTCCTGCTGCCTTTTAGAACTTTGCCAATCATGGCTGGGCATGGTGGCTCATGGCTGTAATCCTAGCACTTTGGGAGGCTGAGGCAGGAGGATCACCTGAGGTCAAGAGTTCAAGACCAGTCTGGCCAACATGGTGAAACCCCATGTCTATTAAAAATGCAAAAATTAGCTGGGCGTGGTGGTGGGTGCCTGTAATCTCAGCTACTTGGAAGGCTGAGGCAGGAGAATCACTTGAACCAGGAGGGAGAGGTTGCAGTGAGCTGAGATCATACCACTCCACTCCAGCCTGGGCAACAGAGTGAGACTCCATCTCAAAAACAGAAAAAAGAAAAAAAAAAAAAAAACTTTGTCAATCATGTCTATTTCAAGCATATTACAGCCAATAAAACCAGGAGTCAACTGTACGTACGTAGCTCAGACACCTAATGATGTATGGAAAGCATAGGCTCAATGTCTCTGATACACAGCAGAAGTTCTATGTATCGTGGAGAATTCATTGTTCACTGGTTGCTTCCCTCTGCAGCACCTTATTTAATCTTTATGGAACTCCTGTGAAGTGGGTGTTACTGCACCAACTTTTAAAAGAGGAAGCACACTCAAAGACATGTGGCATGGCCAAGTCTACTGCTTGCACTGATTATGCCTTAAAACAAGTCTGCATCATTTTGGTTCTCATTTCCCCAAAGGCAGGGACTTAGCATCTGCATGCAAGAATAATGCTGAGGCCAGGCGCAGTGGCTCACACCTGTAATCCCAACATTTTGAGAGGCTGAGGGGGGCAAGTCACCTGAGGTCAGACATTCAAGACCAGCCTGGCCAACATGGTGAAACCCCGTCTCTACTAAAAATACAAAAATTAGCTGGGCATGGTGGCAGGTGCCTGTAATCTCAGCTACCTAGGAGGCTGAGGCAGGAGAATCACTTGAACCTGGGAGGTGGAGGCTGCAGTGAGCCGAGATGGTGCCACTGCACTCTAGCCTGGGCAACAGAGTAAGACTCCATCTCAAAAAAAAAAAAAAAAAAAGAAAGAAAGAAAAAAAGAATAATGCTGAAAGCAGAGAATGATGGCCAAGGGGAGAGGCAATAAGAGAAAGGTGTATAGAAAAATAATCTAGCCCAGAAAGGACAAAGTGGCCACTGCACACTGAGAAGTCCCATAGATGTGTCTTCATTGGCCTGTACACTGTTTTGTGGTGGAATTCCTTGCTAACAGTTGAAAAACCAGAACAATTCCTAAAAAGATCCAGATGTCTTGAAAAACTGTAGCTCTGAGAACAGGAGGCACTTGGCCAGCGATTGGTTGCTGCTGACCAGAGGCTGCCTCTCTCTCTCTTTTTTTTTTTTTTTTTTTTTTTGAGACGGGGTCTCATGCTGTTGCCCAGGCTGGAATGCAGTGGTACGATCTTGGCTCACTGCAACCTCTACCTCCCAGGCTCAAGTGATTCTCATATCTCAGCCTCCTGAGTAGCTAGGACTACAGGCGTGCACCACCACATCCAGCCTGTTTTTTTTTTTTTTTTTTTTTTTTTGGTATTTTTAGTAGAGACAGGGTTTCACTATGTTGGCCAGGCTGGTCTTGAACTCCTGGCCCCAGGTTGATCTGCCTGCCTCGGCCTCCCAAAGTGCTGGGATTATAGGCATGAGCCACAGCGCCTGGCCAGAGGCTGTCTCTTTCTAAGGGGGCCTGCCCTCTCCAGTTTGCCACACCCCGGTGCAGACAACTTTGTTTGTTTCTTTATCCGTTGCCTCCCTGTTGACATCTGGGGCTATGACCCCTGATCTATTTCCACCCACCCCTTTTCTGTAAGAAAAACAGGACCCTGAGAGATGAAGAGACCAAAATCTAAGGCAAACGGGTGAGTTTGAGAAAGCTACTTAGCCTCACTATGCTGCAATTTCCTCGTTAATAAATGGGGAATATTGATAGTGCTTGTATTAGGCTGCCATAACAAAGTGCCACAGGCCGAGTGGTTTAAACTAAACATTGACTTTCTCGCAGTTCTGGAGGCTAGAAATCCACAATCAAGGTGTTGGCAAGTTTGCCTTCTGATAAGGGCTCTCTTCCTGGCTCGTAGATGGCCACCTTCTCACTATGTCCTCACATGGCATGTGTGTGGAGAGACAGAGAGAGAAAGAATGTGAGGGAGAGACAGAAAGAGAGGCACAGTGAGAGGAGAGAAAGAGCTTTGTGGTGTCTCTTCTTTTTTTTTTTTTTTTTTTTTTGAGACGGAGTCTCACGCTGTGTCACCCAGGCTGGAGTGCAGTGGCACGATCTCGGCTCACTGCAAGCTCCGCCTCCCAGGTTCAGGCCATTCTCCTGCCTCAGCCTCCGAGTAGCTGGGACTACAGGCGCCCGCCACCACGCCCGGCTAGTTTTTTGTATTTTTAGTAGAGACGGGGTTTCACCATGTTAGCCAGGATGGTCTCGATCTCCTGACCTCGTGATCCGCCCGCCTCGGCCTCCCAAAGTGCTGGGATTACAGGCTTGAGCCACCGCGCCCGGCCGGTGTCTCTTCTTATAAGGACACCAATCCTATTGGATCAGGGCTCCACCCTTATGACCTCACTTAACCGTAATTACTCCCTTAGAGGGTCCATCTCCAAATATAGTTGCTCTGGGGTTAATGCTTCAACACATGAATGTGGGGTAGGGGAGGGCACACAACAGCACCCTTTCCTAGGGAGGTTGTGTGAGGATGGAGTGAGTCCGTGAGAAGCACGGGAACGATGTCTGGCATGCAGTACGTTCTTGGTGAATGTCAGCAATAATACATGCTGGTCATATCGAGGGGAAGGGTTTTCTCCTGAGCCTTTTGCAGCACCTCTTCTGTCAAAAGATGTATTTGTCCTGGGTGCTCACTCTGCTCCCCAAATAGCTGCCATCTTTCATGAGGCCTAGAAAAGTGTTACGATTAAGAAAGACCTGTTGGCACATTTCTTTCCTTTTGTTTTTAGACAGATTTTCCCTCTGTCAGCCAGACTGGAGTGCAGTGGCACGATCTCGGCTCACTGTAACCTCCACCTCCTAGGCTCATGTGATCCTCCCACCTCAGCCTCCTGAGTGGCTGGGATTACAGGCACCCAGCACCACACCGGGCTAATTTTTGTATTTTTAGTAGAGACAGGGTTTCACTATGTTGGCCAAGCTGGTCTCGAACTCCTGACCTCAAGTAATCTGCCTGCCTTTGGCCTCCTGAAGTGCTGGGATTACAGGCATGAGCCACTGTGCCCAGCCTGTTGGCACATTTCTACTGCTGAACCTGTTCCTCAAACCAGATGCTCAGGGAGGATCAAGAAAGAAGGTTGGATGCCCTTCTTATAGAGCCATGGGCTCATGGTCTCAATCCAGTACATCAAGGAGCAGATTCAGCCTCTGAATGTGCTGGCGCTGACAGTCTGAACACACCAATGCCTTGTTTTCCCTCATGTATTATTCAGCCCTGTGACGTCTGATCTGTTTTTCCCTTTTATCTCTGTGTGTAAAACACCCCCAGAAGGCATGGGGTATGTGCCAGTGTCCTGAAGACTGGGGATGCATGAGATAGTCTCTGTCTGTTCCCCAAATCCACTTTCTTCCCTGCTCTGTGCACAGGAGGCTGCCCTCAGAGGGGCTGGGCTCCTGGGGCTCCTGCCCTTGCTGGCTCCTCCAGGCCTGGGTGGGAGAGCTTTCCAGATGTTTCCAGTCCTGGCTGCTTCCCCATCCTTGGTGTTTCCCTTCATCCTGCCTATACCTCTGTTAACATTCCGTTCACAAAGTTATTTCACTTACACCCTTTTCAGAGTTCCACCTGCAACCTGCTTGCCCCCTGACTGATACAGGAGGAATCTGAGCTGTATATAGTTTTCTGGGGAATAGTGGAGAAGTCTGAATTCAGATAATGCTGTTCAGTGGCCAGACATGAAGGGGATACACCCATTGTGCTCAGGGAAGAGTTTCCGACTCTAATTTTGATGACTATTCATAATACAAATCCTCTGGCATTCACTAAATAGGTAGGGCGGCTACCTGCCTTGCCCAGGACATTGCAGGCTGAGCTGAGACGAGCAAGTATAGCTCCCTGCACAGCACGCAGGTTCCCAACCCTTCAGAAACTCCCCAGTGTGGCTCCTGTACAATCCCAATGCCATGCCTCCAGCTTAACTGCTTGAGGTCTTGCTCATCGGACTGGACAGGCCTGTAGCAGTGTGTTCTCATTTCCCTTGGAATAAAGATGCTATCTTATTAAGCTCATTGCATTTTTGTCTTTCTGAAGTGGCAGGGAGCCCAAAGGGGGAACTTCCCCACACCACCCCTGCTGTCCCAAGGCATCCGGCAACAGCTCCTCTCTGTATAACTCTGTCCAGGAAACCCCCGCAGAGGCCAGGCCGGAGCAGCTGCAGGATGGCTGCTTTCCTGGGAAGGGCAGGCACAGAGCCTGCGGCTGCGCTGTTAAAAAGGTGACAGCAGGTTTCTCCCTGAAGGCTGCCATTGTAAGAGAAGGCAGTCATTTTACAGCAGATGATCCTCTTCGCTGGACAAAGAGGAGCTGTCATCCAAGAAAGGCTTAAATTTCTGCTCCCTCTCACCAAATGTCCTCAAAGCACCCTAGAACCCTAAACCTGCAGGAAGGACCATTATCCAGGCCCGAGGCTCTCCAGTGGATTACTCAGATCCTAGTTTGGCTCTTTGCCCTGGCCGTGGTCATTTAGTTTCTAATTCTCTACCATTTCTCCCCTCCTCTGGCATCCCCCCTCCAAGAGATAGATGAGAGATGTAGATGAATCTGAAATTCCAGGCACTTCCCTTGGAGGCAAAAGTTTGAAGCAACAGGGCAGTACAAACTCTTTGATCATCAGGATGTCTGGGGAGTGTCTGTTATTACCATTTAAATCTATGTTCTTCCTGCTATTAAAAAGGAAAAGAAAGACAAGGAAACAGGAAATCATTATATTAAAATGATTTGGTCTAATTCCCAGTTCTGACACTTACTAGTTACATTACCTTGCAAGTTACATAAATTTTTAAACCTCAGTTTCTTCTTTTGTAAAACAGAAATAATATGTATCTCACAGGGTTATTATAGTGGATATTTATTATGTATTTTCAGTCCCCGCCCTTTCAAACTTTTCATTTTGAAATAATTTAAAACTTACAGAAAAGAGGCAAGAATAAGAATAGTACAAAGAACACCCCATATATCCTTTACTCAGTTGCAAATGTCATGCTCCTTTTTCTCTACATATTTCAGTGTGTATTTCCTACAACTAAGAATATTCTCTTATATCACTAATGTCATTAATAAATGGATAGTTACTAGTTAACATGAATACAGTATTTTTTATCTAATCTAATATGTATATTTCAATTTTTGTCAACTGGTCAAATGATATCATTTATATTTTTTCCTGCGGGTCAGGATCCAGTCTATGGTTATCTATTACATTCAGTTCTCTTTCTTCAGTCTTCTTCAGTTTGAAACATTTCTACAGCTTTTGTCTTTTATTGCATTGATAGTTTTAAAATATGCAGTTTTTAAAAAATATAGAACGTCCTTATTTTGGATTGGTCTGATGTTTTTTCATGGTTAGATTCATGCTATGGATTCTCAGCCAGAATATTGCATGGGGAATGTTGTGTTCTTCTCAGGACATCACTTCTGTGTACATATCATGTCCATCTGTCCATCAACAGTGATGTTAATTTTGATCACACGGTCAAAAGTTACACCTGTTGTATTACTATTCGACTGAATAGTTACTATTTTTCCCCTTGCAACTAATAAGAAATCTGGAGGAAGACGCTTTAATATCATGCATAGCCTACTCTTCATCTGAATATCCCCCCTAGATTTAGGATCCGTTCCTGATTCTTGCCTGAACTAATCTTTATTGCAATGGTTGCCAAATGATGATTTTCTAACTCTAGCACTCTCTCCACACTGGCATTGTACTCTACACAAGGATCTTCCCTTCTTCCCAATTTGTTTGTTTATCTATTTATAACCAATATGGACTTATGAATTCCTATGTTTTTCCCCAATGGTTTGTAATTCATTACTGTTGTTATTTTACACTAAAAGTGTCCCAGATTTGAAGCTAACTCTTTGTCCTTGTGCCTTTGTGAAGTGCCCTTATTATTTTTTAAGCAGCTAATTTCTGACAGAATAGGATTGTGATAGTTAATTTTGGGTGTCAATTTGACTGGGCTAAGTGATGCCCACATAGCTGATAAAATATTATTTCTGAGTATGTCCATGAAGTTATTGCTGGACAATATTATCATTTGAATCAGTGAACTGAATAAAGCACCTGGCCCTTTTCAATGTGGGTAGCATCATCCAGTCCTCCAAGGGCCTGAGTGAAACCAAAAGTTAGAGGGAAGGTGAATCTGCTGTCGCTGTTTGAGCTGAGATGTTCATCTTTTCCTGCCCTTGGATGTCAGTGCTCCTGGTTCCTGGACTTTTGGACTCAGACAGGGACTGAGACTATCAGCTCCCCAATTCTCAGGCCTTCCGACTTGGGCTGAATTATACCACTTGCTTTACCAGTTGCCAGATTGCAGACAACAGAACATGGGACTTCTTGACCTCCATAACCATGTGAGCCAATTCTTTTGATAAATAGCCTCTAATATTATCTCTACATAACCTGTTGGTTCTTTTTCTCTGGAGAGCCCTAATACAAAGGCAATCTGGGTTCATTCTGTGTTTACCCTGCACCAGCCATGGAACTGGCCATTTCTTTATTTTCTTTTTCTTTTTCTTTTGAGATGGAGTCTCGCTGTGTCACCAGACTGGAGTGCAGTGGCGCAATCTCAGTTCATGGTAACCACCGCCTCCCGGGTTCAAGCAATTCTCCTGCCTCAGACTCCTGAGTAGCTGGGACTATAGGCGCGTGCCACCATGCGTGGCTAATTTTTGGATTTTTAGTAGAAATGGGGTTTCACTATGTTGGCCAAGCTGGTCTCGAACTTCTGACCTCGTGATCTGCCCACCTCAGCCTCCCAAAGTGCTGGGATTACAGGCGTGAGCCACCGCGCCTGGCCCTGGAACTAGCCATTTCACCAAGGAGCCCTGGGTTTTGTTTCGTTTTTCGATGGGTGGGGAATGGCATTTAAAAACCAAGATATGGGTTCCAGGCTTGCTCATTGCTACTGGGGCATCTTTGCTTCTTGGCTATTTCAGCATATGGCACTAGTAAATGTACATATATAATACATACAAACATGCATAAATATGTAGATATATACATGCATCTACACATATTTTAGAAATGAGTTCTTATCAATACCTACAACTCCAATTCATCCTACAGGGTTTCTTTTTTTCTAAATTTTAAATTTCTTTAAAAATTTCTGATTCTGCTGCTTAACTCAGAGCCACAGGGTTTTGCTTTATTTTTTCTTTTGTTTCCCCTCATTCCATATTTGTATGTCTCTTCTCCCATAGTGAGAACACTGTCTCCCAACAAAATCAATATATTTACTTATTTGTTCAACCCTATAAGACACCTAAAATAGTTTCAGAATTGTGCAACCTCTTTTTTAAATGTATTTTTTTCATATAAAAACCCCATAATGGGATGCAACCTCTTTTGAACACACTCTTTTTATGTCTGTGGAATTTCCCACCATGTGAGTCTAAAAAAAATCTAAAAAACTCCCTTCCCAGTCTTCTTCGTAGATAGGCACAAATAAGTTACCTGGGTTCCACCAGTCACATTCACCCGTGTGGGATGCTGGTCCACAATAAAGCAATGGGAGGAAACAGGCTCTGCCCTAAACATCTATTTACCTGGTGAGAATGGCTGATGGCTGAAAAGTCTGGAATTCAGAGCCCACTGAGTGTGTTAGGTGGAGCTCTACACAGAAATGGCACTAGAGGTGGCAGTAAGGGCCACTCCAGCAAAGTCCAGTTGGAGGCAATGCAAATTGCGTGGTCTAGTATCAAAGGTGGTAGCAGAAATTCCTCATCAGACTAGTGCTGAAATATGGTTTTGGATATTGACCTTGGAAGCTTAGCCTAAAGCATAGTTCTCTAGTCCTACCAGAAATTCTGTGAGCTACTCAGTGTTCTTTAATAAGTAATATTTTTTCCTACATGGGCAAACAGTCAGCTTTGAAGCTTATTATGAATAATTCTGCCCTGTAAATTTTTCTGATCACGGGTCAGTTTCCTCCAAAAATTTTACATTTGTTTTTCTTTATTTTGTTGTTATTTTTTTCATTGAGATGGGGTCTCACTCTGTCACCCAGGCTGGAGTGCAGTGGCACCATCGCAGCTCACTGTAGCCTCAACCTCCTCAGGCTCAGGTCATCCTCCCAGCTCAGCCTCCCAAGTAGCTGGGACTACAGGCACGCACCACCATGCCCAGCTAAGTTTTGTATTTTTTTGTAGAGACATTATTTCACCATGTTGCCCAGGCTGGTCTAACACTCCTGGGCTCAAGTGATGTGCTTGCCTTGGCTTCCCAAAGTGTTGGGATTATAGGCATGAACCACCACACCCGGCTTTGTTTTTCATTTAAATAATTAACTCACCTGGAATTTTAAAACTTTCTTTTCTTTTTTTTGAGATGGAGTTTTGCTCTTATTGCCCAATCTGAGTGCAGTGGTGTGATCTCGGCTCACTGCAACCTCCGCCTCCTGGGTTCAAGCGAATCTCCTGCCTCAGCCTCCCAAGTAACTATGATTATGGTGATGCGCCACCATGCCTGGGTAATTTTGTATTTTTAGTAGAGATGGGGTTTCACCATGTCAGTCAAGCTGGTCTCCAACTCCTGACCTCAGGTGATTCACCTGCCTTGGTCTCCCAAATTACAGGCATGACCCCACCTAGCCTTAAACTTTTTTTCTTAAGGCTATGTCTTAACCCAGGTTCCCTGAAACTTGCTTCTCAAAGTGGGGTCCTCAACTAGCAGCATCAGGGACAGCTTATTAGAAATGTAGAAGCTTAGGCCTCACTCCTGACTCACTGAATCAGAATCTGCATTGTAATGAGCCCCCTAGGGGATGTAAAATTTGAGAACCACTGCCCTAAAAATAGTGTCTGAAGCAAGGATTAAGTGCTGATGCTTTATTTGGCGGGTGTTAACTCAGAATAACAAGATTGGGAAAAAAGAGAATTGAGGCAAGGAAAACTAGAAGTAATGCATGGTGGTGGGTTTCTACTCTGGCCTCTACTTTATAATGAGTAGAGGCTTGCAGGTTGCTTGGCAGGAGTGCACACTTGACCATGTGGCAAGTGTTTGGACAGGATGTATGGAGAAACCCTGCCTAAGAGAAATCCACCAAAGGAGGTAGGTGAGGGAATTATCCTCCCATCTCCTGTTTCCCAATGATTGCTCCACAGGGGGTTAACCCTTATGCTTCTGGGTCATGTAAGTCAGACCCTTTGGTGGTCATTCAGAAGCCAGATTACATATCCTGTTGCATACTATTTTATCCAAGTGTGGAAGTGGCAGGAGAAGCCAGAGAGTGCATCCACCAGCTAGTCACTGTGGTTATACAACAGCAGCCAGAAAGAAGGGCCTGGGCAGTGGGACTGGGTGGAGCTGGTTGGCTACAGCCGCAGTCAAGGCCAAAGAAATCTGAGAAGACGTCAGAAGACATATCCAATACAGCTTACCCATTCGCCAGTCAGAAAAGTTGTGTGGGGTAACATGCCAATGGATAGGACCTTCTGTAAGCTTTAGATGGTGGTGTTGGTTGAAGCCCTGTAGACAATGAAAGCGAACTCATATATGCTATGCATATTGATTCTGGTAAAAATAAATCATTGCCCCAGAGTAGAAGGCATGGCTTTCCATTACAGATGGTTCTCACACTAGAATATGGAGCTGCCGTTCTCAAAAAATAAAAAAATAAAACTCGTCACCTCTTTTCTAAGAGAGGAAATACAAATCCTTTTATTTATAAAGTTCCCTTTAAGGTTGTCGCCAGTTGCAATTTTCTGGAAAGCGTAATGGAAGAGACAGATGTATCAAGCTACAGAAGGCTTGATTCAAGCTACCGTTACTAGTTCTAAGGCCATAATTGATATTCATCATCTCCCTTCTCCACCACCCATGCTAGACTTCCCTCTTGTCCAACACTTCAGCTGATTCATCTAGATTGGTTGCCTGATTGGATGATCTTCATACCTAGGGGAGGAGGTAGGGATCTGAAGCTCTTAGTTGAACAGCCCTTTCTGAGTTATAATTGCTTTACCAGGAGTGGAAGTACTAGGAGGTATCTCAGTGAATCTCCTGGATTTCCTGCAATCCAAGAGGAATAATCCAGGCTGCTAAAGGTTTTATAATTTTTTTGGAGACAGGGTCTTGCTCTGTTGCCTGGGTTGGAGTGCAGTGGCATGATCATGGCTCCCTGAAGCCTTAAACTCCTGTGCTCAAGCGATCCTCCTTCCTCAGCCTCTTGAATGGTTAGGACTATAGGTGTACACTACCATGCCCAGCTAATTTTTTAATGTTTCTGTAGAAACAGGGTCTCACTATGTTTCCCAGGCTAGTCTTGAACTTTTGGGCTCAAGCAATCCTCCCATCTTGGCCTCCCAAAGTGCTGGGATTATAGGCTCATTCATGAGTCTCCACACCTGGCCAATTATTATAATTATTCTACTTTAACTCCTTTCTTTGCCCACTGACTTGCAGTGCTCAAGGCAGCCAGGTAAGTAGTTACAGCTTCCAGGTCAGTGGAACCTGAGTGTGTGCCCTCACAGAGATATCTCCCGGGAAACCAGAACTTCTAACATAAGAGTCCAAAGTTCTGGGAACAAAAAGCAAAAATTCCTCAAATGTATCACTGGGTGTAAGAGTGAAAGGGGCCACTTCTACTTCCATCCCTTGCTTTCTGGATTCATCCTTTCTAGTCATTACAGATTAGTACCATATATTGGTCTTTAGTTCAAAGAATATTATAACCTGGAGGACTGGGCCACAACCCTGTGAGATGTTGTCACCTTGTTTTGCCTTATCTGAGTCTCAACAGGCTTTTCCACAATATTATCAGGTCAGCTGCTCTTGTGTGTGTGGTACATGGTAAGGCCAGTAGACCACGGTCATCAGCCCATTTTCACTCCCTCTTTCACCATAAAATAGCTCTCTTGTTTGGAGGAAGTGTTGCATGGGTTAATATGTCAATGGATAGGGTGTCTATGAGCTCTCAGATGGTGGTACTTCTGAAGTCTGTGGCAGGAAAGGCAAACCCATGTATTATGTTTATATTAACACGTGTTTATATCTTACCCCTTGTGTTTCTACCTCACCCCTTGGTAGGGTGACCATAGGTGGCAGTTTGATTGGGATGGTCCTGGTTTACACCCACGGGTATTTACCCATTGTTCCTGTGTAATCATGACTAGCATTCCTTTTTGCTCTCAACAGTGACCCAATTTGGACAATAAATTCTGTGGTTACCCTTTCCCTAGGAACACCATGCTATGTTAGCCGAGCACCATGAATCCCTGCAGAGAAGGTCATCCTGATTGCCCCTCTACCTTGCTGTCTGTTGTGGTAAGTATGGTAAGTATGACTGCCTTGTCCTTTATGGTGAAGTGCTCCCGCCTGGCCCCTGCAATTCTGGGATTTTTATCATCTCCGCTACCAATAGGGAACTCAGTTCCATAGCAGCCTTTTCCTTAGCAACAACTCTGGACTATAAGGAGAGCCAGTACCACCCAATGCCTCCAAAAGCCTCCTCCATGGTGAATTCTTTTTTTTTTTTTCTTTCGAGATGGAATCTCACTCTGTTGCCCAGGCTGGAGACTAGTGTGGCATGATTTCAGCCCACCGCAACCTCTGTCTCCCGAGTTCAAGCAATTATCCTGCCTCCGTCTCTTGAATAGCTGGGATTACAGGCGTGTGCCACCAAACCCAGCTAATTTTTATATTTTCAGTAGAGACAGGTTTTTGCCATGTTGGCCAGCCTTGTCTCGAACCCCTGACCTCAGGTGATCTACCCGCCTCTGCCTCCCAAAGTTCTGGGATTACAGGTGTGAACTACCGTGCTTGGCCGATAGTGCATTCTTTATTGGCTTAGTAGGGAGTGTCCTCTGGGCCAGCCCAGGGCAGGTGGTGGGTTCTTGAGCCATACCTAGGAAACATTTTGAATACTCCCACCTCCCTGAGCCTTCTGACTCCTTCCTCAATAATACACAAGGAAATCTGGCTTCTCCACTTTATTTATTGTAGGCCATTGCTGGGACCAGGCTTTCAAGAACCATCCCAGAAAACATCTAAGACAAACTCCAGCCTTCCCTACTGAACATTAATTCTCATGTTCTGTATGTGTGTATTAGCCAGGGTTCTCCAGAGAAACAGAACTGATAGGATATACACAGTGATATATAAGGGAATTATTATGGGAATTGGCTCAGGCAATTATGAAAGCTGAGAAGTCCCACAATCTGCTGTCTGCAAGCTGGAGAAACCAGAGAAACTGGTGATGTAATTCAGCCTGAGTCCAAAGGCCTGAGGACCAGGGTGGCTAATGGTGTAATTCTCAGTTCTGGGTCCAAAGGTCTGAGAACCAGGGTGGCTGATGGTGTAACTCTCAGTCCAGGGTCCAAAGGCCTGAGAAGAGGGTGTGGGGGCAGCTTGGGTATAAGCCTCAAAGTCTGTAGGCCAAAGAACTTGGAGTTCTGATGTCTGGGAGCAGGAGAATATGGATGCCCCAGCTCGAGAGAGAGAGAGAGTTTGCACTTGCTTTGCCTTTTGTCCTATGAGGGCCCTCAGTGGATTGAGTGATGCTTGCCCATATTGGGTGAGGGCAGATCTTACTCAGTCCAGGGAGTAAGATCTGGGTAACCCATAACCCTGTCAAGTTGACACCTAGTCAAGTCCACACACATTTCACAGTTCCTGCCAGTCCACATTAGCCAAGCTCTGCGATATCTTTGGCAAGTATGCTTTTTTCTCCCTGGAGCAGGGCATTTTCTTCCCAGTATGGGCTGTGCTACAACCTGACTCTGGTATTGTTGGAGGCAATAAAGGGGGGGGCCAGGTCTTGAGGAGAACAAGTCATGGGGAAGGGGGTCTTCCTTGGGCAGGAGACTTCAGGGCATTTGAATGGTCATGATGCTCATTAACTCTGATATCCCTATCCCAGGTCTCAGGGTCCCACTCTTTTCCTATCTGGGCTCTCACTTTGAAATGGCAGCCTGTCAAGGGCATGCGTTTAGTTTCCTTTGCCATTCTGCTACCCTTTAATCTTGGGCTTGATTTTAAGACCCTATCCTATGACTACAGGAAATAAGACTCTCAAAGTTTCCATAGAGGCTTTCTGGCTTTAAAGCATTGCATGACTTGGCTCCGAGCCTGCTATTTTTTGTTTCCAGGATCTCCAGTGCCTTATAATTATCATTGTTTCTGAGCTGATTATCACAGCTACTTGATCTTCCAAAGTCTTGCTCTCCATACAGTTTACTCCAAATAAACTCAAGTGAAAGCTACGGTGCTATTGCATATCAGGATTATCACCATCTGCCTTAGAGAGTCTCTATTGATTTCAGGAAGGTGAGCCATACAAACCCAAAATTTATCTTGAGGATTTGCTTTCTAGAACTACTTGTGGACCCAATTGTCTTAACTCATTTTCTCTAGAAAATAGAATCTGAAACAAAGATTAAATGCTGATTGGGAAAGCAAACAGAGAGAGTAAAAAGGGAAATGACATTGGCTAGGATGAGAAGCAATGCAAGGTGGTGTGTTATCATATAGGCAACTGCTTCATGACCAGTGGCAAAGAGCCATGGCAGGCTACTTAGTAGCTATGTCTGCTCAGCCATACAGGACATCTCTGGACAGGCTGTTTTGGAAAATCATAACTCAGTTCATAGGAGGGAAGAAAGGGAATTTATCTGACCAGCTCCCTCCTGGTTTGTTGGTTTTTATTTTTATTTTTATTTTATTTTATTTATTTTGAGAGAGTCTCACTCTGTCCCCCAGGTTGGAGGGCAGTGGGTTAATCTTGGCTCGCTGCCACCTCCTCCTGCCAGGTTCAAGCAATTCTCGTGCCTCAGCCTCCCAAGTAACTGGGATTACAGGGGTGTACCACCACACCAACCTAATTTCTTGTATTTTTAGTAGAGATGGTGTTTCACCATGTTGGCCAGGTTGGTCTCAAACTTTTGGCCTCAAAATGATCCACCTGCCTCAGGGTCCTAAAGTGCTGGAATTATAGGCATGAGCCACCGTGCTCGGCCTCCCTCCCATCTTATTTCTCATTGGTCAATATGCTCCCCATAGGGAATTAATTCCCTAGGTGGCATCCTCCAGCTCCTCTGGCTGCTCGGAAGCCAGATCCCACATCCTGCAGTGTGGCATTTCATCTGAGTCCAGAAGTGGTGGAGGACCAGAGACTCCAGACAGGTGGCTGGCCAGCCTTATTGTGCAGGAGCAGCCAAACGGAGAGTTGAGCACTTCTGGGCAAGTGACTAGTCAGTTGCAGGTGACTGAATGCACAGATCTAGTTGGCCATGAAGGTAGCTGTGGAGCCAGGAGAAAGGCTAGACCTAAGGAATGTGAGGCAGCACATGGGATGTGTCTGATACATTTATTAATAAACTATTAATACACATATTGTCTTTGCTTTATATGGAAAAGGTCAAACATTCATAAAAATTAGGAAAATCGTTTAGTGACTCTCTGTACCCATCTTTTAGTTTCAACAATTATGATCATTTTACCAACTGTTTTTTTACTGCAACATTGTAAAGCAAGTCCTAAACATTGTGTCATTTCATCCATAAATATTAATTATGTGTTTCTGAGATTTTACATAACCACTATGTCACTAATAAAACTAACAAATTATCAATAGTTTTGTAACATTATATAATGCTTAGTCTATATTCAGATTTCCTTAATTCTCTCATAGGAGTTTGTTTTATTTTGGTTGGTTTTGGTTTTATAGCTGTTTATTTGAAATAGAATCAAAGCAAAGTCCACACATTACGTTTGGTTGCCATGTATCTTAAATCTTTTCAGTTCTATTTGGTTAATTCCCCACCCCATCCCACACTTTTGTTTCCCCATTGCCATCAGTTTGCTATTGATTTGTTAGAGATAGTGTAACATTTGTCTCACATTCTGAATTTGACTGATTGTTTCCTTCTGGTGTCACTCAACTGTTTCTTCTATCCCACCTTTTAATTTTTTTTTTTTTTTTTTTTTTTTTTTTTTTTTGTATTTTTTTTTGTAGAGTTGGAGTTTCACCATGTTGGCCACTCTGGTCTCAGACTCCTGACCTCAAGCAATTCGCCCTTCTCAGATATCCCTTTTAGTTCCTAAAAGTTGTTCTTTAGATCCAGACACTTAATTATAGGTTCAATTGTGTTTTTTTAAGGCAAGAACACTTCATAAGTGCTACTGTGTACTTACTATGGCACAACACCATAAGGCTCATAGTGATGATGCTCTGACTGACAAACTCATGTGGAATTAATTTTCTTATGTAGTGGGAGGTAGGAATCCAGCTTCAACTTGGTTGTGAGGCATGATAGCTTTTATACATTGCTGGATTCCATTTGTGGATATTTTGTTTAGGATCTTTTCAGTTATGTTCAAAAGTAAGATTATCAGTAATGTTCCTATCTTGTACTTTCTTTGTCTTATACCAAGATTTTACCAGCTTAATACAATTAATGGGGGACTGGTTCTTTTTCTATTTTCTCAAAGATTTCATAGAGGATTTGTTTCTTCAATATTTTATGTGACTCAAGTAAAACTCTCTGGGTCAGGTGATTTTTTTTGGAGGGTAAATTTTAATAGTTACAGGACTACTAAGGTTTTCTATTTTTTCTCAAGTCAGTTTTGAAAATATGTTTCCTTAGAAATTTAAATTGTTAGCTGGGTGTGGTGGCTTACTCCTGCAATCCCAGCACTTTGGGAGGCTGAGATGGGTGGATCACCTGAGATCAGGAGTTCGAGACCAGCCTTTCAATATGGTGAAACCCCATCTCTACTAAAAATACAAAAATTAACTGGATGTGGTCGCAGGTGCCTGTAATACCAGTTACTTGAGTGGCTGAGGCAGGAGAATCACTAGAACCTGGGAGGCTGAGGTTGCAGTGAGCTGAGATCATGCCATTGCACTCCAGCCTAGGGGACAGAGTAAGACTCCATCTAAAAAAAAAAAATTAAAATTGCTTTTTGTTTGTTTTTTGAGACAGGGTCTCACTCCTGTTGCCCAGGTTGGAGTACAGGATACAATCACAGCTCACTGCAGCCTTGACTTCCCGGGCTCATATGATTCTCCCACCTCAGCCTCCCGAGTAGCTGGTACTATAGGCACATGCCACCATGCCTGGCTAATTTTTGTTATTGTTTTACTTTTACTAGAGATGTGGGAGGAAAAAGAAATTTAAATTGTTGACTTTGTTTTCAAATTCATTGGCATAAGTTTTCATAGTATTCTATTTTCTTTTTAATCTGTCATATCTATAATTTCTCTTCCAACTTCATTTGTTTCTATTATTGCTTAAGTCATTCCTCTTTTTTCTTATTAGTCGTATCAGAGGTTTTGTTTTAGCTCATTAGTCTTAGTCTTTAAAAAAAATCAACTTTTGGTTTTGTTGATCCTGTCTCCCATAACTTTCTTTCTTTTTTTAAAATTTATACCTGTTCTTTTATTATTTCCCTTTTTATTTTCTTTAAGTTAATTCAGTTGCTGTTTTGTAACTTCTCATGTTGCATGCTTAACTCATTACTTTTTAGCCTTTCCTATCAGTACTAGAAGTGGGATCCTAAACACGTGATCCTATCACAGTGATATGTTGGCACATGACAAGGAAATACACATCATAGGCTGGGAATATAAGAACCTAGGTTATGTAGTAACAAAACACTTGGTAAAATGGCTGCTTGCAGTGATTTGATTGCAAATCTGATCAAGTGCCTGATACTGATTCAGTTGCTTCAAGGAAGTGGTTGGAAAGAGCCAGTGTTAGCATGTGTTGGTTGCCTTTTGCTTTGTTTAGCAAGGTTTTTATATAAAGAGATAATCACTGGAAAGAATTGACTAATACATGAAAAATGGAAAAGAATGGACTGAGCGCAGATATTTGGGGCTTTCTTGTGTTAGAAAAAAATTGCTTTTAGACCCCAAATACAAAGTAAGACTGATAAAAGTTTTGAGTGACTAAAGCCAATTAACACTTTCTAAAAAAACACAAAGTGATTCAGTCTATGGCAAAGATTGGATTGGAAGTTGAGACTTCTCACTCAAGCCTATTATTTCAGATGGCCTCAAAATAACCATTATTAGGTGAAACAGAAAGGCATGGGGACAAGGAAATTAATCAGGCTTGGGAATTTTATTTAAAAGAGAAATTTGGATGTGCTTGTTGGCATATGGAACTATCTAGAAGCAAGTAAGTTAGAAGCCTACTAAATTTGTAAGGAATCGATTAACCAAAGAAAACACAAATGCACCTTTGAAAAAAGGCTTCGACTATTTAAACTTCAAATTAACTCTAAAGTCCTTAAATTCACACCACTATGGCATTGGCTATAAGAGTTCTGCAGCCCCCCAAGGATGTAGCCACTTCAGATGTGTTCATAGAAGAACCAGAGAGCAGAGTGAGGGGCCATGATAACACAGGATAAAGAATCTTTCCAGAACGCAGAATTAGGGTCTAATGAAGGAACTTTCCCTATCCTTAGGTCAGACTTTATAATGCTTGTTTCTCAGGGTGTAATTGATAAGTTCTAGTGACTTTTTTTTTTTTTTTTGACAGAGTCTCTGTTGCCCAGGCCAGAGTGTAGTGTTGCAATCTCCACTCACTACAGCCTTGAACTCCTAGGCTCAAGCAATCCTCCCACCTCAAGGCACCTGAGTAGCTGGGCCCACAGGCATGTACCACCATGCCCAGCTAATTTTCTGTGTGTTTTTTATAGAGACGGAGTTTCGCCATGTTGGCCAGGCTGGTCTCAAACTCCTGGCCTCAAGTGATCCGCCCACCTAGGCCTCCCAAACTGTTGGGGTTACAGGCGTGAGCCACTACTACTCCCAGCATGCATCTAATTTTAGTATCTGAAGTTTTTAGAGATTTAACTCTAGTTGTGTATGCTGACTCTTGGTTTTGGTGGCTTGCTTCCTTGTGACTTGGTAATTTTTAGACATGGGTTTCTCTTTGCCTGAGCTCTTTAGGATTACTTGTGGGCCTGGGTTGAGGATGTGTTTATCCAGAGAAGATGTATATTTGCTGCTTCCAGGCACCTAAGGACATTATCAACCTGGCACTATTTAAACATAATTTTTCAGCTTGGGTTTTCCTGAACTATCTAGATAGTGTAAGTTAAATGCAAGGCCAGACAATACAGTTACAACCTCTTGAAGGAACCTTTTTTATTATTATGTTTTTTTCTATTCAGAGCTGAGGCTGAAATGGACATTTTATTTTTGTGGTTTTCCTTTGTTGGCTGGACCTTGGGCCAATTATTTAACCTTTTCCAGTTTCAATTTAAAACTTACAGCATATATTTCTTGTGAGCATTAAATGACAGAATGCAGGTGAGGTGCTTAGATTGTGCTTGGCATAAAGTACTTGATAAGTGTCACTTTTTGGTTTGCTCTTTCTATGGCAAAACCTAGATCCAAACAATTAGAAATGGTACAAAACAGACCAGGCATGGTGGCTCACTTCTGTAATCCTAGCACTTTGAGAGGCTGAGGCTGGTGGATCTCTCAAGCCCGAGTTTGAGACCAGCTTGAGTAACATAGTGAAACCCCGTGATATGACTTGGATTTGTGTCCCTGTCTAAATCTCAAGTAGCATTGTAATCCCCAGTGTTGGAGGAGGGACCTAGTGGGAGGTGATTGGGTCATGGGGGTGAATTTTCCCTGTGCTATTCTCGTGATAGTGAGTTCTCATGACATCTCGTTGTTTAAAAGTGTGTAGTACCTTTCCCTTTGCTCTCTTTCTGCTGCAGACAAGTAGGATGTGCCTGCTTCCCCTTCACCTTTCACTGTGATCGTAAGTTTCCTGAGGCCTCCCCAGCCATGCTTCCTGTACAGCCTGTGGAAACATGAGCCAATTAAACTTACTTTCTTTATAAATTACCTAGTCTCAGGCAGTTCTTTTTTTGTTTGTTTTTGTTGTTTTGAGATGGAGTCTTGCTCTGTCGCCTGGGCTGGAGTGCAGTGGCACGATCTCAGCTCACTGCAATCTCTGCCTCCCGAGTTCAAGCGATTCTCCTCCCTCAGCCTCTTGAGTAGCTGAGATTACAGGTGTGCGCCGCTGTGCCTGGCTAATTTTTGTATTTTTAGTAGGGACAGACTTTCACCATGTTGGTTAGGCTGGTCTCGAACTCCTGACCTCGTGATCCACCTGCCTCGGCCTCCCAAAGTGCTGGGATTACAGGCGTGAGCCACCGTGCCTGGCCTGGCAGTTGTTTATAGCAATGTGAGAATGGACGAATACATACTGTCTCTGCAAAAAAAAAAATACAAAGAAAAAATAGCTGGATGTGGTGATGTGCACCTGTGGTCCCAGCTACTCAGGATACTGAGGTGGGAGGATCACCTGAGCCTGGGAAGTCAAGGCTGCAGTGAGCTGAGATTGCGCCACTGCACTCCAGCCTGGGCCTATGAATAGGTGACAATTCATGTGATTCAGATACTACCATGGAATATATGCAAAATATCCTTTAGGGAAGTGAGAGATGAAGAAGCTATTTGATTTTTCTGAGACCTCCAGGAAAGACACTTAAGTTCCTCATTTGGCATTCTCTTCTGTGGTCCTAGAACAACACCAGGTTTGCTAAATCTCATGATTACAGAATACTAGTGTTGATATTTAGTGAAAAAGTCAGTTCACTAGTTCAGTGCAGTGGTAACATTCCTCATGAGGATGATCATAGGCCCTAAACAAATGGGCTGAACCTCCATCAGTCCCATGTGGGTATCAGCCTCATATGGGGTATATTAGTTTGCTAGGGTCGCTATAACAAAGTGCCACAAACTGGCCAGGCGCGGTGGATCATGCCTGTAATCCCAGCACTTTGGGAGGCCGAGGAGGGTGGTTCACCTCATGTCAGGAGTTCGAGACTAGCCTGGCCAACGTGGTGAAACTCCGTCTCTACTAAAAATACGAAAATTAGCAGGGCGTGATGGTGGGTGCCTGTAATCCCAGTTACTTAGGAGGTTGAGGCAGGAGAATCACTTGAACCAAGGAGGCGGAAGTTGCAGTAAGCTGAGATTGTGCCACTGCACTCCAGCCTGGGTGACAGAGCGAAACTCTGTCTCAAAACAAACAAACAAACAAACAAAAAAACAAAGTGCCACAAACTGAGTGGCTTAAACAGAAATTTATCATCTCACACTTCTGGAGGCTGGAAGTCTGAGAGCAAGGTACTGGCAGGGCCAGGCTCCCTCTGAGGGCGAAGGGAAGGGTCTGTTCCAGGCCTCTCTCCTGGATTCTGGTAGTTCCTTGGCTTGTGGCAGCATCACTCCAATCTTCACATGGTGTTCTCTCTGTGCACATGTCTGTCTCTGCATCCAAGTTTCCCTTTTATAAGGATATCAGTCTTACTGGATTAGGAGCCCAATCTACTCTAGTATGATCTCATCTTAACTAATTACATTTGCAACGACTCTATTTTTGAATAAGGTTATATTCTGAGGTGCTAGGGGTTGGAACTTCAACATATGAATTTGGGGATGGGGACGCATGACTCAACCCGTGACTGGGTAGATCTTCCTCTGTGCTGTCAATAGAGGCAGAAACAAACTCTTCCTGTTCCTGTGTGCCGCTGCCCGCCTACTCCTGTGCCTCCCAGCTTTTTCTCTTCCCCTCCATACACCCATGGCTTGTTTGAAATATACATCCCTTTCCCTGAGCAGCTGCAGTAATTTCTCAGTCTTGACTCCCAGGCAGTAAAATGTCTGGGAACAGATGTCTCCAAATCTGTTTGTGTCACTGTCTCAGATTCAGATGAAGGCCCAACTTAACATGTACCAGGCACTTAGCAAGTGTTACCTTGCTAGGCACTTACCTTACTTCTCTGTCCTCATAACATCCCTCTAGAGTAGTATCCTATCTTCTTCATGAGGAAATTAAGGTTCATAGATGTTGAGTAACTTACCCAAAATTGCACCATCAATAAATAGTAGAACTAGAAATATGAACCATCAGGGTAGGATTTTGTCTTATTTCTCATCACGATAGCAGCTGGCATTTGAATAATGAGATCTTATCTGAATCCAGTTCTTCTCATTCCAAACTTTTCCACTATGCTTCTCTGCTATACCAGTAGTTATGCCAACAAATACAAGTGGCCCTTCTCTCAGAGGTTGAGAATCCAGTCACCAAGTCCTTGTTCAAACTGCAAATTGGCCTTGTCCCACTGTGTGTATATGTGGCTGTGTCAGTCTTACTAACTATCAGAACATTCAAAATCCTTAATCTAACTGGCCTGGGTTCACTGGAGTGTCATATAACACAAAATACACAAGGAAATGAAGAACAAAGTTGGCCTGCCCATGCAGCCTAGTGCAACTGTCCAATGAGAAGCGATTCTGAAGAAGAGAGCCCTTCTGCCTGACAATGCCCTTGCTGAGACAGCACAGTTCACTTCAGAAGCTTCCTTACCAGCTCTTCGGAGAAGTAGCAAAATCTCCTGACTATATTCATGTGCCATGCCACTTGTCTCTCCACGCCATCCCACTGCTAGGGAAGAGAAGAAAAGACAATTGGAATATTGGAGATGAACAGCAAAAGCTCTTCCCTTCAACTGTCAGGGAGTCCTGAGGTGCCTGGAGGCAGGAAGATGAACTGATAACCCTCTCAGGTCCCCAGGACTTTAATTCAGGTAAAGCAGGATGCAGGCTCTGGCTTAACAGGGTAACTGTAGGAGCTCGGACTTGACCTGAGTGGGGACACTGGGAAGTGATTCCAAGGAAGATGACCCTTGCCAGACATCCTTCGATGTTCACCAACTGGTCTGTTCACCTGAGATTTGAGAGCTCAGTTTTCTCCAGAGGGACTGTCAGGTCAAATCCTCATTCTCTGCATACAGGTCCGCATCCTGAAATTCTAGTCTCCTGGACTTGAAACTCCCGGGAAATGTGGAGAAAAGGGTGGATTTGAGAGGTGAATGCAAAAAGAAGGGAGGAAGAATGTTCAAGATGAGAAAATAGATCAGTCTCTTTGGCATGTTTTCTGTTAATCAGGAAATGAAAACTGAGGCAATTATATAGTGAGGGGATAATTTTCTTTCACTTCTTGCTTTTTCTTTCCAGGTGTTCTTCTTGCAGACAAATGAGTCAATTTCATGAATTGGCCCATTTCCTTTGTCTCTATGAACCTAAGGTATTATTCCCATTATTTATTTTTGTTTTACTTTTAGAAATGGAGTTTCACTCTGCCAACCAGGCTAGAGTGCAGTGGTGTGATTGAACTCCTAGGTTCAAGCAATCCTCTCACCTCAGCCTTTAAAAAAACTTTAATTTTAATTTCAATAGTTTTGGAGGTACACGTGGTTTTTGGTTACATGGATAAGTTCTTTTGTGGTGATTTCTAGGAATTTGGTGCACCCATCACCTGAGCAGTGTATACTATACCCAATATGTAGCCTTTTTTTTTTTTTTAAAAAAAAAAGACTGAATCTCACTCCGTCGCCCAGCCTGGAGTGCAGTGGTGCAATTTCAGCTCACCGCAACCTCCGTCTCCTGGGTTCAAGTGATTCTCATGCCTCAGTCTCCCGAGTAGCTGGGATTACAGGTGCTGTGCCACCACGCCCAGCTAATTTTTGTATTTTTAGTAGAGATCAGGTTTCACCATGTTGGCCGGGCTGTTCTCGAACTCCTGACCTCAGGTGATCTACCCACCTCAGCCTCCCAAAGTGCTGGGATTACAGACATGAGCCACCCCACCAGGCCCAATATGTAGTCTTTTATCCTCTGCCCGCCTCCTCCCCTTCGTCGCTCCCCCCACCAAGTTCCCAAAGTCTATTATATCATTCTTATGTCTTTGCATTCCTATAGCTTAGTTCCTACTTATAAATAAAAATATTTGGTGTTGGATTTCCATTCCTGAGTTACTTCACTTAGAATAATGGCCTCTAGCTTCATCCAAGTTGCTGCAAAAGACATTATTTCATTCCTTTTTATGGCTGAGTAGTATTCCATGGTGTATATATACCACATTTTCTTTATCCACTCATTAGTTGATGGGCACTTAGGTTGGTCCCATATTTTTGCAATTGCAAATTGTGCTGCTATAAACACACGTGTGCAGGTGTCTTTTTCATATAATGACTTCTTTTCCTTTGGGTAGATACCCTGCAGTGGGATTGATGGATCGAATGGTAGTTTTAGCTCTACTTCTAGTTCCTTAAGGAATCTCCATACTGTTTTCCATAGTGGTTGTACTACTTTACATTCTCACCAGCAGTTTTAGACATGTTCCCTTTTTGCCACATCCATACCAACATCTATTATTTTTTGACTTTTAAATTATGGCAATTCTTGCAAGAGTAAGATGGTAATTTTTTGTGGTTTTAATTTGCATGTCCCTGATAATTCGTGATGTTGAACATTTTTTTCATATGTTTGTTGACAGTATATCCTCTTTTGAAAATTGTCTATTCATGTCCTTTGCCCATTTTTCGATGAGATTGTTTTTATCTGGCTGATCTGTTTGAGTTCCTTGTAGATTCTGGATACTGGTCGTTTGTCAGATGCACAGTTTGTGAATATTTTCTCCCACTCTGTGGATTGTTTGTTTATTCTGCTGATTATTTCTTTTGCCGTGCGGACCCTTTTTAGTTTAATTAGGTCCTGTTTATTTATTTTCATTTTTGTTACATTTGCTTTTGAGGTCTTAGTCATGATTTCTTTGCCTAAGCTAACGTCTAGAAGAGTTTTTCTCATGTTATCTTCTAGAATTTTTATGGTTTCAGGTCTTAGATTTAATTAAGTCTTTGATCCATTTGGAGTTGATTTTTGTGTAAGGTAAGAGACGAGGATCCAGTTTCATTCTACATGTCTGCTTCAGCCTTCTGAGCAGCTGGAACTACAGGCGTGTGCCACCACATCTGGCTAATTTCAAAATATTTATTTATTTATTTATTTAGTAGAGACAAGGTCTCGCGATGTTCGTCCAGTCTCTAATTCCTGGCCTCAAGTAATCCTTCCTCCTCTTTCTCCCAAAGTGCTGGGTTTAAAGGTGTGAGGCACCGTGTCTGCCCTATTCTCATTATTGAATCTATAAAGTCCTTGGCATAGACTCTGTCTCAGGGAGCAGTGCAGGGCTAAGTCCAGAATCCAGGTCTTCTCACCCAAGCCCTGGCTCTCAACTACCCTTCAGGGGGTCTCTGCCCTCCTGTGGAAGAGAAGTTCCGGTTCCATGACAGGCAACTTGTCAGGGTAAGCATTCAGAAACTGATCCGCCCTCAGTGGCTCTCTGACAACTGTCTTCTTAATTCAAGGTTCACTTAGCATAGCTCTCATAACTGCTTCGCTCAGAGCTGGCCTGCTGACCTGCAGTTTAAAGAGAAAGGATGCTATGGCCAGGATCCTCAGTGTCACAAGAGAGGAAGTCAGGGAATCACAGAACCTTACAGCCAGAGCAGACCCTGGAGGGCGGGAGGTCTGCTCTCATTTCAGAAAGAGAAGCTAAGGCGCAGAGCAGGGAAGTGGCTTGTCCAGGGTCACACAGCTGAGCAAAGTGACAAACCTGGACTTGGAGCCAGACTTCAGGTCAGCAGTCTGGTGCTCTTCCCACCTCAACCTGCTCTCCTCTTTCTTAAAGAAAAAGAAAGAGAAGGCGTTTCAGTAGTGAGTGTGGGATAGCCACCCACTTCACCATGATTTGGAAGCATCTCTCCATCCCTCCTCTCACTGGACAGCTGTGGCAGAACAGTCAGGGCCTGCCTGACCTCTTGAGTTTTATTGTCTCCTCTCAACTTGGGCTTAAAGGGACTTTATTAACCGTGACTAATACCAGAGGATCCAAAGCTGCACCCACTTGTTAATTTTGAGGAATTTGTAAATGCAGGATTGAAAAAAGATTTAATTTTACGCGTAGGTATGAACAGCCCCTCATAATCCCGGGTAGAGGATGAACCACTCATCATCCCGGGTAGAGGCAGGTAAGTGTGTCCAGCGTCCCTCAGGGAATGCTGTTCTGATGCCAAACCCTCTGCTTCCGCGGGGTCACTTCTTGGGTGGTTTTGTTTCTCCTCTGCTTCCACAGTTGCAAACCCTCGAAGTGCCACGACCCCTGGGGTAACTCGATCTTAAGTCCCATGGCCAAACGCTCCAGCCCGCGGGGCTCCCAGGACACGACAGCGATCGGATTTCGCGTGGCAGCCAGGCTCCCCCTACTCCGGTCCCCTCCCGCCAGGGAACCCCTGGAGCCAATCAGAACGTCGCGGAGCTCGGGGTTGTAGAGTCCCGAGCCCAGGACCCGCCCCTCTTTGTTGCGGTGGCCAATGGACGCATTCGGAACATCGGTGGCTGCCCGGGTGACTCGGTTATATGTCACAGAATAACATTCGAGAATGGGACATGGAATGAGGCGACGGCCGCAGCAAGCCCCAGCAGCCCCAGCCCCAGCCCCAGCCCCAGCCCCAGCCCCAGTCCCAGGCCCAGCAGCAGCAGCAGCAGCAGCAGCCCCCACTGTCCCGCCGCCCGGAGAGGCTCTGCAGCCATGAAGCCGACCGTCCCGAGGTAGGACACTGGAGCTGCCGCGCGCCCTTCCTGCGCTCCGCCCGCCTGCAACCAGTCCCTCCCGGTGCTAGGCGCTGGAACTCGGGGAAAAGGGGGCGGATGGAGCTCTTTCCACTAGGTCCCCGCCGGGGTCCGGGAGGGCTTCCTGGAAGAAAGCGGGCCGCCTTGCAAGCCAAGGCTGCTGCAGCGCCCTCGCGCCAGCCCTGGGCGCTCACGTGCCGGCACGTTCGTGGCTGCGCTCCTTTCTCGGCCACATCTGGGGACCTAGGAATGTGTGGAGCCTTGCGGGAACCTCCTGTTCCTTCACGCTGCACAAGCTGTCTTTCTTCTCCCCACACCTTGCGCTCCGCATCCCCCACGCTCCTTGTGCCCCTCCATCCCCAACCCCCGGGGTTTAGATGTGTGTGAAGCTTCGTAGCACATTTTGAGCTGCCTTTCTAGGTAATAGCAGGGCTGGAAACCCGTCATCGATTCCCAGGGAGGTTGTCAGCGTGCAGGGGGAAGCGGGGGGTGTCGTGGAGACACTCCGGGGCCCCTTACTCGGTTCCTCTGTGGGTCCACTTAGCTGTGGTGTCAGCTGTGTCTCCGCTGATTTCAGGCACCGCCGGTAAGCAGGGAGTCTCCGCGGAGCTCCCGCCGCCGCTCCCCCTTGGCGCGTCCTGCCGCAGCAAGAGGCATGGAGAAGGCCGCCCCCGCGGGGCGCTGATCCCCGCGCCGCGCCCGCGCGCACACGCCCCCCGCCGCCGCCGCCGCCGCCGCCGCCGCGCGTCCCCAGTACTTCGCTCCCCGCCCAGGCCCCACCATGACCGGCTCCGCGGCCGACACTCACCGCTGCCCCCACCCCAAAGGCGCCAAAGGCACCCGGTCCCGGAGCAGCCACGCGCGGCCCGTGAGCCTCGCCACCAGCGGGGGCTCGGAGGAGGAGGACAAAGACGGCGGGGTGCTGTTCCACGTTAACAAGAGCGGCTTCCCCATCGACAGCCACACCTGGGAGCGCATGTGGATGCACGTGGCCAAGGTGCACCCTAAGGGGGGAGAAATGGTGGGCGCCATCAGGAACGCCACCTTCTTGGCAAAGGTCAGTGGCTTCCAGGGCGGGGCTGGGGGTTTGGGGGTAGGTAGGCAAAGAGGGGACCGTTTCAGCCTGTACATAGCAAATAGAGGCAATCTCCATTTTCCTGGTCCTGCTACAAACTCCTTCCTCTCCCCATTCCTCCCTGCCAGCCCTTTTCTAATTGAGATGTTTAGATTGGAAGCCTAAGAAATGGGGAAGGGAGAGGTAGTGGGCTTGCTATCCTGGGACTATGTAATTGGATTGTGCCAAGGTGTCTTTGAACCTCCAGCCAAACTCTATTATTTACTCACCTCCACATACATCCTTCTTCAGCAAAAGCTAGAGCCAGCAGGTACCAGCGATGCCAAAGAATGCATAGACCTCAGGGATCCCACTCTGCTTGTTCTCTTTAGAGTGTCTTGCTCCTCCTCTGCTCCCCTCTTCCCCCAGCAAATGATTTATTAAGCTGTGAATGAATTTGAAATCAACCAGTCAGACTTCTCAGTGTGAATCATTTCCAGACTTTTTGCCAATTTTTTTCTTTTCTTTTTTTTTTATGACAGTGACTTTCACCTCTGAAACTTGCAAAACAGTGAACTCTCTCTCTCTCTCTTCCCAGCTTATTTGGGCTCCAAGAAAAAAGAAATACTTTTGGCTGAGACTTAAAAGGGACTTTCCAGTACACATGATGAATTAGTCTCACTGGATAGAAAAAGAGGCTGAGGAGTGAAACTCTCTTTTTGCCTTGGAGAGAAGCCAGTGAGCCATTTGGGTTTGGTGGCTAAGGATATCGTTACCGAGGGAGGTAGATGTCCCCTGGTGGGAGTAGATATGTTATATGAAACATCAAAATGCAAACTGGGGAGAAATGCTGCCGAGCCTCGGGGTTATAGCGTGACGGATGGTTTCCCCTGGACCCTGGGGACGCTGGTACGGCTGAGAAGATTCCTGGGCAGGTCTAGGAATGCCAGACTTGAGACCCTGAAGGCCATCTGGTTGAGTCCCCAGCCTGGTGACAGCTGAGCATCTGAGCCTGCAGGCCAGAAAGCTGTGTGTGTCCTTGGGGAAGTGACAGAGCCTCTAAACTTACTGCTGCAGTCAGTTACAGTGTTCTGTTACTCTGCTGGTCAAGGAGATCTTCATTGTGCCCAGCTAGAATCTTGCCTGCTTTAGTGTCAACCATAATTACCCTTGCTGAGTTCTTGAACATGAGAACAACCTTGTTCCTGGTTTGCAGTTCTGACTTGAGAATTGAATTTTTCCTCCAGTGAGGAGCCGAGAGCCCTTAAACTTGGAAGAAAAGTGACCACAAGGAAAAACACGCCTGTTCCTACTGTCCCATGCTGCCTTCCTTAGTAGCACCAGCACCAACCCTGCCTCTAATTGTGCTTTCATCCTTCCCCCAACCATGTATGGGGGCAGGTGGGGGGGTGCATTCTCTATGTGGGAATCATGGAATTTTCCTATTTGTAGAGACCAGTCTCCCACCTCTCACCAGAATCCCCTCCTCTTTCTGAAGACCTCTTGGGAATGGGGAGCTTGCTGCTTCCCAGGCAGCTGATCTCAGGCCTGGCCAGAGTTGACTGTTAGGAAGCTCATAGACCAACCATAAATCCTCCTCGCAGCACCCTCCCACCCCCAAATCACATTTCATCACTGATTATTGTGTTGCCTTTGGAATCAGGGCAGAGCATTGGCGACTTCCTTTGCTACTCACAGCACCCTTGAATGTTATGAGAGAGTGCTCTTAGGATGGAAGGGACTTGGAGTAAACATCAAGGAACTGAATCCTAGTCTTGCTTGTATGACATCCAGCCCTTGTGCCTCACTTAAGTGAGGTCATTCACTTAAAATCTCTGCCCTTAGTTTTCTCATTTATAAAATGGGAATAGAGCAGACTTTGTAAGTTCTTTCCAACTCTAAAATCTCATGATGTTATGACCCGTGAGTCTCCAGGTCGCTAATGCTGATCTGTGTGATGCTAGAGGTCCGCTGGACTATGAGCACTCAGGACTGTGACTTTTTCTATCATTCTGCTTCTGCTTCTTCCTTTAGCCTTCTTTGTCCACAGATAGCTCCTTTTGCCCTTTTCTTTTTTCTTTTTTTGGAAACAAGGCCTTCCTCTGTCACCCAGGCTGGAGTGCAGTGTGTGATCATGGCTCACTGCAGCCTCAACCCCCCAGGTTCAAGCAATCCTCCCACCTCAGCCTCCTGATTGTAGCTGGGACTACAGACACATACCACTCAACCTGGCTAACTTAAAACAAATTTTTTTTGTAGAGACAAGGTCTCACTGTTTTTCCCAGACTGGTCTCAAACTTCTAGGCTCAAGCGATTCTCCTGCATTGGCTTCCCAACGTAGTGGGATTACAGGCATGAGCCACCGCGCCTGGTCTTTTGCCTTTTCTTATGTGTCATAATTCCCAGACCAACTCACCCTCCTCCTTCTGAGACAATTCCTAGTTTGTCATTAGTCATTTGCAAGCACATATGAAACACAGTATTCTAAATCATGTCTGAGCAGTTTAGAACACAGACTGCTACTTCCTGAGACCTGTACTTGATTTTTCCATTATTGTAGCTGAATCCTGTGTTCTTAAGAAAGTGTTCCTTCTTTTTTGAGATGGAGTCTTGCTCTGTCGCCTAGGCTGGAGTACAGTGGCATGATCTTTCTTCACTGCAAACTCCGCCTCCCGGGTTCAAGCAATTCTCCTGCCTCAGCCTCCTGAGTAGCTGGGATTACAGGCATGTGCCACCACACCCCGCTATTTTTTGTATTTTTAGTAAGACGGGGTTTCACCATATTGGTCAGGCTGGTCTTAAACTCATGACCTCATGATCCACCCGCCTCGGCCTCCCAAAGTACAGGTGTGAGCCACCGCGCCCGGCCAGTCTTCCCTTTTTTATACAGTGGCCATATCATATTGTACTTTTCATAGTAACTAAAAGGTCACATGAAAACTGCTTCCAAACCAGGAATCCCCAGCCCAAATGTGGACAGTCAGCTTTTTGGCCCTAAATATAAAGAACTTAACATTTCTCTTACATTGCATCTTAATGGTTGGTTCTGTATCCCCAATCCTATCATGGTATCTCCCCTGGCCCCGACATTCCCCAAGCCCTGACCCCTGCCTAGGCCTTAACATGGGAAGAGCCTCAAAAGCTCCCTTTTCCAGGGGCTACTCCTCTGGGATTAGAGGATTGTTCCTGTGCTCAGCTTGGCAGACTCTTTCCTCTGGGGTCGAGTCGTTTTCTCCATCAACCAAATCAATATCTTACTGAGGAATTTGTACAGAAGAAGGGTGGTAGGGTGGCAGCAGTGGTAAAAGCTTGGTGGGCTTCAGGGGGATTAATCATTTTTGGCCATTGACTATAGACTAAGAAGCAAAAGAAGGGGATGGGGGAGGTTTTCAAGGACCTCCATGGAGGACTAAATGACACTTCCTTTGACTACAGGACATTCCCTTAGCAGCCATGGTAACTTCTGCCTGAAGGGTCCAGATGTCCCCTCCTTGCAGGGATTCCCCTGCTTTGAGATCCTCCTTCTAAATTTGTGACTCCAGGCCTCTCCCCTGGTGGTTGTTGGGTCTGAAGATAGCAATTGACCAGGTCAGAGGCAGGATTTTTTCAGAGAGACTTTAAGGAAACAGCAAGAGTCAGTTGGAGGATAATAGCAGATGGGAAGCGAGGCTCAGAGAGAGTGGCCAGCCCCGAAAAAAACAGTGGACATTCTAGGAAAATTCTAGGGCAATCCTCCTCTTTCTTAACAGCCTGGAACTAGACTCTCCTTGGGGCAGAAAACCAGGATGGATTCAGCAAGAAACAGCAGTCAGTTTCTTGCAGACCCCACTTCTTGTGTCTTACTCTCGTGTTGATTCCCAGTTGGAAAATAATTCACATTTAGAGGACTGAGTTTCACCTGAGTGAAGACACGGGCGTGTTTAGTACTAGAGACCTGGCTGCAGTCAAGGGCCATCCCTGCCCGCTGCCAGCTCTTGCGGGCAGCTCCTTCCCTCCCCAGTCCTGGATTGAGAACCTTCTGTCTGTCTGTCTGTCCTGCACCTCTGTCCCACAGATTCCTGGCTGCCTCTGTTGCAGGAGCCTGGGGCTCATCCTGGGCTTGCGGGTGCTGTTTTGTGCTTCTCTTCCCAAGCTGCCAGAGAAGATTCTTCTGTCTGGTGCCTGCATAGTGTTTTCAGAGTAGGGATGACAAAAGGTTTTGAATTCTCCTTGCTCTTGTTAAAGATTCCTAGTGCCTGGGGTTCTTACTGCCTCCCTGGCTCCTTTCCTGGTCTTTCCCTTCTCTCCCGCACGGCAATGTCAGTTACACAACTGTGTCGGTCCGTATCACCGACAGGTCTGTGCTTCACAAGAACAGAGTGGAAGAGAGGCTCCTCACAAGAGCTTTGCCTGTGGTTTGTTTCATTATTCTTTCTCTTGAACACCATCTTTCTGTCCACTCCACTCCCTCCTTGTGTCCCCTAGCCCCCAAGTTGTCTGGGGCCTCCACCCCTAGAAAACAGGCACAGTGCCTGTGTGAAGAGGTTGGTTTCTATCTGTTTCCTCTAGATTCTGCCTTCATCAGCCTGGCCACGGCTGTGGGGCTAATGTAGGCAGCAGGTGGTGAAGCCCTTGAGGGGAAGGGCACAGACAATCAAAGCTGGAGTTTCAGGTAGTACAGCAATTGATGAAATCTGGCAGGAAAATAGCATGAGAAGGGACTCTGCGGGCCCCAGTCACGAACAGAAAAAAGGGATGTGCCCTGGGCTTTTCCTAAAAAGGTTGTACCAATTTATGTTTGCCTCGGTCCTGTAGGAGAGCATGCTTACCAGCATTGGGTATCTACATTTCAGCATGTTTTTGCTAACTGGAAAGGTGGAAAATGATGTTTTGCAGTGGCTTTAATTTGCGTTTCTTGTATTACTAGAGCACTTAAACAATTTCTTCAAATATTTGGTTACTATTTGCTTTTCTTGTTTTGTGAATTGTCTTTTCATGGCTCTTAAAATTGTGGAGAGAGAGAGATATATCATGTAATTTACCGTTTTTAAGTGTACAACTCTGTGGCACTGAGTACCTTCACATTGTTGTGTAGCCGCCACCACCATCCATCTCCAGACGTTTTTCATCTTCCTAACCGAAACCTTGTACCCATTCAACACTGACTTTCCGTTTCCCTCTCTCCCCAGCCCCTGGCAGCCACCATTCTACTTTGTGTCTCTATGACTTTGACTACTCTAGGAACCTTATGTAAGAGGAATTATTCAATATTTGTCCTTTTGTGACTGGCTTATTTCATTTAGCAAAATGTCATCAGGTTTCATCCATGTGATAGCATGTGTCAAAACGTCTTTCCTGGCCGGGCGCGGTGGCTCAAGCCTGTAATCCCAGCACTTTGGGAGGCCGAGACGGGCGGATCATGAGGTCAGGAGATCGAGACCATCCTGGCTAACCCAGTGAAACCCCGTCTCTACTAAAAAATACAAGAAAATTAGCCGGGCGTGGTGGCGGGCGCCTGTAGTCCCAGCTACTCGGGAGGCTGAGGCAGGAGAATGGCGTGAACCCGGGAGGCAGAGCTTGCAGTGAGCTGAGATCCGGCCACTGCACTCCAGCCTGGGCGACGCAGCGAGACTCCGTCTCAAAAAAAAAAAAAAAAAAAAAAAAAAAAGTCTTTCCTTTTAAAGGCTGAATACTGTTCCATTGTATACCATCGTATATTCCGTGGGATGCCACATTTTGTTTATTCATTCATCTGTCAATGGACATGGGTTGCTTCTGCCTTTGGGGGCCATTTTTAGTTTCACTGAGGCCTAAAGAGTTTTCTTGTCACTTTGCATGAACTCATAATGAATTAAGGATATTAACTCATTGTCATCAATGCATCCCCAGGGAGCAGTGAACGTTTTCATCCTCTCCGTTAAGGTGGGAAGGTATCTTCATGATGTGAAGCTCCCAAGTTGAGTGTCCAGGGACTCTGCTGCTGCTGATTCTGTTTTCCAGTTCCAGAAAAGTATGGATCATTCAGGTTTCCCCAGCCTAGACCCCTGACAATATATTGGTGATGAATAATAACACAGCTTACACTTTTCTTTTTTCTTTTTTTGAGATGGAGTATTGCTCTGACACCCAGGCTGGAGTGCAGTGGTTCAATCACTGCAATCTCCGCCTCCCAGGTTTAAGCAATTCTCCTGCCTCAGCCTCTCGAGTAGCTGGGATTACAGGCGCCCGCCACGACGCCCAGCTGATTTTTGTATTTTTAGTAGAGACGGGGTTTTGCCCTGTTGGCCAGGCTGGTCTCAAACTCCCGACCTCAAGTGATCCACTCACCATGGCCTCCCAAAGGCGTGAGCCACAGGGCCTGGCCAACACAGCTTACACTTAATGAACACCATATGCCAAGTCCCAAGCTGCCTACTTTTGCATTAGGTCATGTAATGCTTACAACCAGCATGGAAGGTTGGAAGTAGGTGATACTATTCCTATTTTATCAGGAAGAAAACAGAGGCTTAGAGAGGTCATGCAGCTTGACCAGGGCCCACAGCTAGTAGGTGGCAGAGCAGGGCTTTGGACCTGGTTGTGTGTGTCTCCTAATGACACTCCAGGAAGCCCACCTGGTTTACAGTCCATGGCCAGTGGGAATGTTGGCAGCCCGAGGCGCTGGCCGGAAGTGGACCCTCCAGGGTAAGCCCAGCCATCTCTCCCAGACATCAGAGTGAGCTGTAGCCTATGACATCATTCCGTCTGCGGTCTCTGCACCTCCCCACCACAGCCCTGCCCCCAGCTGGGACTTGGGGAATGTATACGTTTGTCCTCCCAATGGGCAGGAAGTGTGGCCACAGCTCCTGCACTCAGCTCACAGCCAGGCTGAGGTAACCATGCAGCTGTTTTTAAAAGCCCTCGGGCGCCATCGGGTTGCTATTCTGAGGACCAGCTGCCGTCGGCTCCCACCCTGCCATCTAGCTCTTGTGGGCTTTGTTGGGCTTGAGGGGGGTTGAAATAATTTGGTGGTCAGTCCTTCAGCAGACTCTTGAGCCAAGTCTTACTGGCTACAGCAAGGCTCTGGCCTAGGGACACCTCTCTGGGGATCTCTTAGGTGGCTGGTGATTCTTCAGGGCGTTTTCCCACGCTTACCAGCTTTTCTATTAAAGAGGTTTAGCCTGTGTTTTTCTGTGCAGAAATGTTTATGTCTTTTGTTTTGAGACAGGGTCTTGCTCTGTCACCCAAGCTGGAGTATGGTGGCTCATTTATGGCTCACTACAGCCTTGACCTGTTGGGCTCAAGCCATATTCCTACCTCAGCCTCCTGAGTAGCTGAAACTACAGGCCTGCACCACCATGCTCGGCTAATTTTTTTTTTTAGTGATGGGGTCTTACCATGTTGCCCAGGCTGCTCAAGCGATCCACCCACCTTGGCCTCCCAAAGTACTGGGATTACAGGCATCAGCCACTGCGTCCAACCTGCGTATGTCTTCATAAACTAGAATTCCCCTCCTCTCTGCCTCTGCTCCTGGGCTTTCTCTCCCGTTCATACAGGGCCTAAAGCTTGAAACACAGGAGGTGCTAAAGACATACTTGTTCGCGTCTCCCCTTCTCTCCTCACCTTGTGAAATCTCTGGCACATTTTTTACATAAAGCACTTTCTAGTGTATGTTAGGGCAAACACACAGGATACACTTTACATTTTGACTTGCTGTGTGTGTGTGTGTGTGTGTGTGTGTGTGATGGGAACAAATATTCAATGTTTTGCCCCCGAAATGACACTCCCAGACAGAAGTGTGATTGATTTGGGTTGACATGTCATACACAAAATGGAGCTTGCAGAATAGCTGTGCTTGAATGGGCACACACACTCACATTCACACGCACATTCACGCACACACACATAATACCTTGGCTGTAATGCAGGAAGTGTGATTCTGATGAGTTTCCTTCCAGCTGACGAGGCAGTTGCTGTGAAGTAGGACATTTCAAAGCCAAGAGAGAATTGAGGCAGTGAGAGGAAAGGAATGTCAAGGAGCATTTGCAGTAAGTGCAGCCAGAGGGGTGGAAGTATGGAAAGAGCCCGATGCCCAGGCGGGAGACAGCGTGCCCTCAGCCTCACACTGGGGCTGGTGCCTGGAGAGCCAGGGAGAGAGCCTCGAACAGCCTTAGGCAGTGTCTGGCTCTGCTGCCTGGCCTGGCTGCCCAGGGCCATCCCCGTCTCCCCAGCGGAGTCCCCTTCCATCAGCGGAGCACCAAATCCCCAGGGCCGCCCTTGCCCTATTTGCTCTGAGGGTGAGTGTCACCCGTCCTCAGGCCCTTTCTGCTTCTCCTTAAGTGGCTTGGCCTGGAGGAGCCTCATTTCTCCTTCCCAGCAGCAGCACTGCCGGAGCCCCACCCACGTGGGCTGAGATTCTCTGTCACCAAGGACCTCAGGAAGACAGAGGTCAGAAGACCGAGAGACACATAGGGGAAATAAAGCAAAAAACAAAACCAACCAAGAAAACCCCAAACCGTGCCTGGCTTTTCAGCAGTGACTCGACTGGACGTCCCTGTCTGTTCTTGCTCTTGGCCTTCAGGATAGGGCTGCTTCCCCCTTTCCAGTCCTTGCCTGCCTTTGGTTCTTTCTCTTCCTGGCAGGGATCAGGACTTCATCTGCTATGTTGTAGACATTCAGGGAGTGTTGACTGAGGGGCAGACTAGGAGGTGAATGTGTTGATTGAGTTGCTATGAGGGGTAAAGTGGTAAGATGACTCATGAGTCAGAGGAGCTGCACTTGCCTGGGGAGAGTCAAGGCAAGAAGAGGGATCTTCCCTAATCCATCTGGGATAGGACTCAGGGAAAGGGACACACTGGGCATTGCAGGGAGGGTGGTATTGAGATGTGGCACTCTTGGTGCCATGTTGCAATTTTCTAGGGCACCGTTCACTTTATTTATTTATTTATTTATTTATTTATATTTTAGAGATGGTGTTTCACCATGTTGGCCAGGCTGGTCTCGAACTCCTGGACTCATGCGATCCACCTGTGTTGGCCTCCCATAGTGCTGGAATTACAGACGTGAGCCACGGTGCCCGGCATCCATTCACTTTATATTCTGTGTAAATGTGGCCCTGCAGTAGAGCACTTGTAGTGGATCACCACTGGCCACGCAGCAAAAGGTGTTATGCAATCATTGATGAAGTGCTTTCATGCCCGTCCTGGGCCAGGCTCGGCGGGGGACACGATAGAACGTGGTCCTTTGCCTCAAGGAGGCGTTAGGCTCCTGCAGGGAAGAAAGCTGTATTCACACAGCACGGAGGGCCATAGAGAACCACCATGACTCAGAGGGAACTCAGAGAGGGAGAGCGTCAATGAAGGACTCACTGTTCCCGGGAGACCTCATGGAGGAGGCACTGCTCAATCAGGTGGCCACGCCAGGGTGACCATGTTGCCATTGGCTCTCAGGAGCACCTCTCTCTCTGGTGGCTTCAGCCCGCTGCCTGTCCCCAGAAGCTGGGCCCCAGAGCGCCTCCTTAATAAACACTTCCTCTTCTCTATTTCTCTGCAGCCTTCAATACCCCAGGTCCCAAACTACAGGCTCTCGATGACGATCCCAGACTGGCTCCAGGCGATCCAGAATTACATGAAGACCCTACAGTATCCTTCCAACCAAGGTCTGAGCACACCCAGCCAGGGGACAGGCATGGTGATCGCAAGCCTGGTGGCAAATCTGTCCCCAGCTGGTCATCAAAAGCTCTCTAAGGTTGGTGAGGCCAGGCATGGAGGGATGCCCCAGGTGGGAGTCTAGAAAGAGTGTGCACGGAGGATGTAATTGCAGTGACCCAATGGAGCAGGCTGGTCCACCTTGAGTCCCTCTGGCTTCTCTTTCTCCCTCCTCGTCCCTGTCCTTTCCCTTTTTCCCCTGAGCACCTCTCTTCCTTCTATCTTCTCTTTTTCCACTTCCTTCCTCTTGGTCATCTTTGTTCCCCTCCTCCTGTTCTCCTTCAGTGTCTTTCTTTTTTAGATGAAGACTTGCTCTGTCACCCAGGATGGAGTGTGTTGGCACACTCTCGGCTCACTGCAACCTCCACCTCCTGGGTGCAAGCGATTCTCCTGCCTCAGCCTCCTGAGTAGCTGGGATTACAGGCGTCTGCCACCACACCTGACTAATTTTTGTATTTTTAGTAGAGACAGAGTTTCTCCATGTTGGTCAGGCTGGTCTCGAACTTACCTCAAATGATCCACACGCCTCGGCCTCCTAAAGTGCTGGGATTACAGGCGTGAGCCACCACACCCAGCCCTTTACTGTCTATTGCCTTCTTCCCTCCTACTCTTCCATTCCTTTTCTCTTTCTCTGTTTTGCCCTCATACCTAACTGCTCATGATCTACAAGAGGCCCACCTGGTGCTGCCTTTGTTTCCCCAGGTGACCCAGGCTGGTGACCTGCTCAGTTCTACATGAATGGTTGGGCTTCTACAATTGGGGGCCCTCTCCCCCAACTTGAGCTTGAGGAAGACCTAAGAAACTCACTGGGTTCAGTCCGAGTTCAGACCAGCCGGTTTGGTCCGTTTCTCCTCCGCATCTGCAGGTTGTCTGTAGTCAGGATTAGATCAGTTCCGAAGACTCCCACGAGCAACACTGTAGGGACAGGGGGACAGGAGTGGATGGTCCACCTGCCCCTTCTGGCATTTTATAGAGAGAGGAGTCAGATGGGAAGCTGGACCCCAGCACACTGTCCAGGAGGTCAAGCTTCTGTGGACCGCTAGCCTTCCTCCATAAATGTATAAAACATAGCCTGTTCTACAAGGTCCCGGGCACACTGACCGGCTTCCTGTTTGTCTGTCCATACCCAGCCCTGAGGCAGAAAGGATTTCAGGGGACACTGCACACATGCCCCACATGTGCCAGAAAAGCCCGTCCATTCTATGTTATGGCAAAAATCTTCCGGGTGGATTTTTGTGTCTTCCCTGCAGGGACCAAACACTAGCACCGCCCCCGCTCCCAGGGCTTGGTATTACTAGATCAGAAAATACCAGTTTCTGCTCATTTGGGTCGGGAGATGACTTGATTGGCTTCTTTGTTTTCACTTCACGGATCATCAGCTCCCCAGCCGGCATCTTCCCAGTAAATCCTAAGGCAATATTAGGAGGAGCAGGTAGCGCCAGTCTCCAGGAGTGAGGCTGGCGGCCCTGGCCCTTGGAAGGCTGTCTGGTGTTTGTGCTGATGCCCACCCTGGGACCCACATGGGGAGTTCCATGTGGTCCCGAGGCACCAACTCCTGCCAGAGCAGACCCGGACCCAAGAGCTGGCCCTTTCTGGATGTGACTGACTCCTCATAGACTATTCTAGAAGGTGACAGCAATTAGAATGCCTCCCACCTCTTTTTTTTTTTTTAACTTAAAAGTTAATTATTTTTTTTAAGACCCCCCCCTCTTTTTTTTTTTTTTTTTTTTTTTTGAGACAGAGTCTCGCTCTGTCACCCAGGCTGATGCAATCTCGGCTCACTGCAAGCTCCACCTCCCAGATTCATGCCATTCTCCTGCCTCAGCCTCCCGAGTAGCTGGGACCACAGGTGCCCGCTGCCATGCCTGGCTAATTTTTAGTAGAGATGGGGTTTCACTATGTTAGCCAAGATGGTCTTGATCTCCCGACCTTGTGATCCGCCCACTCCAGCCCCCTAAAGTGCTGGGATTACAGGCGTGAGCCACCGCACCTGGCCTAAGGCTTCCCTCTTCTATCTAGGACATGGTCTTCACAAGGATCATCTGGCTGAGAGTTAAGAGAATTAGCCTAACTGGGAATGCATTGATAGGGGCAAATATGCATGTGCTTTACATATCATTTGCTCACACTGCTGTAAACCTGTCAGCACATTATCTGCCACCTTTTCATGGTTGCCCTGAAGGATCTGCTTTTCCATTTTTCTCTTCTCTGACCCATTATGACTGCAAAGGTCAATGACCAACAGCATCACTGACTACAGAGAGGGCCAGAGAAGGGAAGCACCAGCAGGCTGCGGGGACCTGCTCCCGGCCCCCTGCCCACTGGGGCCACTGCACGAGGAAGGCAGGGCACCCACTCTTCTACCTGCTGACCTGACTTTTATTTAGTTCCTTGGGACTCCCTACTGCTTTGTCCTGGACACAGTGACAGGTGCCAGGATATGGGGACTGGTTGGCGTCAGTCCTGACGGTGGATGTGCTCAGCTGGCAGTGGAGATAGGAAAGGACGAATCCTGCTTTTCCCCTTGGACATCCTCAGAGCAGCAACCAACAGGAGTGCTGGTGTTGCATGGGGTTCTGGAGAGAGAGGTGCCACATGAGCTCTGCTGGATTAGGGGAGAAGCCTTCTAACAGCAAATTCAGGCTCAGTGAGTATCTCCCCCTCAGGGCATGTTTAGAGCAGACTTCTCCCCAGCCCACTTTCGGGGGCTCAATGATTAAGGAGCCGAAAGAAGACGTTCAGGTACACTTTTTAAAGTTATTTTACTATATGCTTGTCTCACTTGATACACTAGATGTATAAATTAGATATGTGAGCAGAGGAAAGTTGGGCATAGAAGTGAATTTTTGCCAACCGAATTCTACTTTATGTACCAGGAACCTCATTGCTTGTATAAATTTTTGGTGAGGTAAAGAAATCGCTTCACAATGAGAATATTTAGCCCTTCATTTTTGTCTTTTACCTCTAGGATCTTGTATGTTGTATGCTTTAAAAACTGGGCAAGCCTGTAAGGTTAGTTGTTGTTCTTACGGCCCAGGTCAGTAACCCTCAAACTGGTGATCTTCAGAGGTCCCCCAGCCCCTCAGCCTGGAGCTTCCTGCTCAGTCATCTAAGGTGAGGTAACTTTGAGTAGCATCTGGGGTTATGAACCATGGCCTGAAGTCAGACTCTCCAGGGCTGGAGCCCAGAATCTTCTTATACCGAGCTCTTCAGAGGGTTATGTGTGCTCGTGTCTGAGTGACCAAGCACAGCTGTGCCAGGAGAGGAATCCCAGCCCTTTTCAAAAAGGAGGGATCAAAGTGTTTCCAGGCACCCTTGTCACTGTGGGGCACCCACTGACTCTCCCACACCCACCTGACCTGCAGCAGCTCTGGGCATGGAAGTTCAGGCTTCATTAGCACCTTCCCGATGTGCACTTTTCCTATAGGCTTTTGTTTGAGGCAGAAGAGCAAAACCTACAAAGCAACTTCTCACTAGACTCAGAAAAATAAAAACCCAGCCCTCAGAGAGCACAGCATCGGGAAACTCTTCATCTCCTTCAGAACAACTTGGTGCAAGCTGGTCAGTTCCTGAGACCTTCTGGGTAGTCAGCTAAATCCCAGATAGTCAATAATGGTACAGCTTCTCAGATTTAGTAATCAATGCCAAGTGCCAGCACAGGCATGAAAAAAAGTGACATCGCCACAGTAAGCCCTGCTACAGAGTCTGTGCACTACAGAAAAGCCCTATTGCTGTCAATCCACCCTTTCATCCTTGCTTCCATCCATCCCCATCTGCCCTTCCATTCTATCCATCCACTCATTCATCCATCCATCTTTCCATCCATCCATATATTCATCCATCCATTCATGTATTCCTCATTCATTTAGTAATATTTGTTAACTTGCATATGTTGGGTTTCTGCCAGTTTTTTTTTTTTTTTTTTTTTTTGAGACAGAGTCTCACTCTGTTGCCCAGGCTGACATGCAGTGGTGCGATCTCGGCTCACCATAACTTCCGCCTCTTGGGTTCAAGTGATTCTCCTGCTTCAGCCTCCTGAGTAGCTGGGATTACAGGCCCATGCCATTACACTTGGCTAGTTTTTGTATTTTTAGTAGGGACTGGATTTCGCCATGTTGGCCAGGCTGGTGTCGAACTCCTGACCTCAGGTGATCCACTCACCTCAGTCTCCTAAAGTGTTGGGATTACAGGCATATGCCACTGTGCCTGGCCTTCTGCCAGGTTTTATGGGTGATACAAAGATAATGAAAGAACAGTTCTAGCTAGGTATGGTGGTGTATACCTACTACTTGGGAGGTTGAGGCAGGAAAATCACTTGAGCCCAGGAATTCAAGACAAGCCTGGGCAACATAGAAAGCTCATGTCTTAAAAAAATTGTTTTTTTAAAAAAGAATAGTACCAACTCTTGAAGAGCTTGTAGTCTACTAGGTGAATTAAGACAAATATTCAACTACCCAGAATACAGAGCAGATTGAAAAGAGCTAGTATAAAGGTCTGTGGTACTTTGAAGCACAAGTTAGAAATTAGATTTCCAGGGCAAGATAGTGAGGAGTTAGAGGCTACTGGCTACCTTCCGGGTACTGGCGACTTCTGAAAAGCCCTCACATCCTCATCTCATTGAGAAATCAGAATGCATAGCTTTCTCTGCCACATTACTGGGACCTTTGGAGTTTTCTGTCACTTTCCCTTTACATACTTTACACAGATATAATCACACAGGGACCCAGTTCTTTGAAATTAGGAAAATGAGACCGCTGAGTGGGTAAGTGGTGCATGATCTATGGGCCAGATGACCTCTCTCCTACCCTCAAGCTGCCATCTTGCTCTCCCAACCTCTATTCCCATAGCCCAGGGCTCAGGTATCCTAGTCTGTAAGGGGTGGAGGTGGAGGGTGCCCCAAGGCCAGGTTGGAGGTGGGACTGAGGACTGAGCTCAGTGGTGAATTCTAACTCCCAGGATGGAGGAGGCTTGTAAACTCTGCCTCATGAGACTTCCTTTATTTGTTCTATTGTAATGCCCTCTGTCTTGGGACATTGGGAGGGTGCTATGGAATACTGGCACTAACTCCAGGAATTAACTCTTGTGCTTTGGTGCCTTCCTGTGAGGCGACTTCTCCCTTTTCCCTCTGTGCTCCTGCGTGGTTCCTAGTGTGGGGATAGGCATGCTGATGGATTGACAGACTGACCCGAGTGTGTAATTAAATAGGTTCTGAGATCCTCTGCTGTGCTCTATCCTACAGGTTAATGGAAACAGCAAAAGAAATGACGCGAGAGTCCTTGCCTATCAAATGCCTTGAAGCTGTCATCCTGGGCATGTATCCTTTAAGTTATGTATGCTTAGTTTACTGCATAAATGGTGGCTTCACAATGGGGCTGGTTGTGCCTTTAACATTGTAAATCCACAGAGATGATTATCTCCTTTGAGGAAAGTGTCAGACTCCTCTGGTTCCTCTCTTTAACTTCCACCATGGAGAAGTGAACCAAATCAATGCTTGGCTTCTTGGACCAATATTAGTCTCACCTGTGAGCTGCAGCCTCCATCAGGGCCAGCTCTCAGGCCAGTGACCTTGCAGACTCACTAATACTCACTAATCACAAGGAGAATTCTAACTTGGAGCGACTACAGAGAGTGCGTATGTGGCTGTTCTTTGCATTAATATGACATTGCAGCAGGAAAGACAGTCAAGGGGAAATGCAATCAGAGCCAAGAGTGCTAGTATCCAAACCCATCTCCAGGGAAAAGTCTTTGAAAATTCAGTGATGTGATCTCAGCTGCCTGCAACCTCCGCCTCCCAGGCTCAAGTGACCTTCTGACCTCAGCCTCCTGAGTAGCTGGGACTACAGGCACATGCCACCATGCCCGGCTAATTTTTTTTTTATTTTTGTATTTTTGGTAGAGATGGGGTTTCACCATGTTTCACCAGCAGGCTGTTCTCAAACAGCTGAGCTCAAGCGATCCGCCCACCTCAGCCTCCCGAAGTGTTGAGATTACAGGCAGGAGCCATCGCGCCTGGCCTGTCAGGAAAAATTCTAAGAGTGGCGTGTGGAGGAGACCAAACAGTGCTAGTGTATCCTGACCTGACAGGACCTCCAGCTAAAACAAGGGTCTAGCTTCTCCCAAACTTTCTGTTCCATTTTTCACCAGACTCCTGGCTCTTCAGCCTGAGAGGTATATGGTGCAGAGAAATTGTGATGGCATCAACATCTTGGTGGTGATGGCAATTGAACACGATCAGATAGAAAAGCAAAGACACTCCGAAGTCCTATGGGATGGATGCTGGAAGGGACAGTGGAAAAGGAAACACTGCAAGACAGGAGCTTGAGAGATGGTCCCAGGCAAGATCAGTTAGGTCCTTGACTGCTGTGCTGAAAATGACTGTTTTCCAAAAGGCAATGGGCAACCCAGATGAAAACTCTGAAGCAGAGGTGTGGCGTGCTTCGGTATATGCTCTAGAGATGTAGTTTTCCAAAGGACAGGCTAAAGGGCAGATTGGGGAAGGCTGAGCTGGATCAGCAAAGCCCGTTGGGAGCTGTTACATGAGGGAATGGTGAGGCTAGACTGATGGCCCTGGGGATGGGAATGGATTTCAGGGAATGTGTTTAAGAGCTATCAAGGAGATAGAATGTATAGGACTTCTAGGCCAACTAGATACAGGAGTTGATGAGGAAGGAGTCAACAGCTCCAGGTTTCTGAATTGGGCAATCGACTGCGGGATTAGCAGGAGGAATGAGAGTGGCAGAGAAAGGAGATGCTTCAATGCAGACCTGAATTAAAACAGCGCCAGTGAAGGTGGAGGGAAGAGATGGAGGCATATATCATCACCACCACTGGGGGACTGCTTAGATGGGAGGAGTTACTGGAGAACGGCAGTGACTCCATATTTCTGGCTTGCATGATAATGCCATAGTCCAAGGGAAGGACTTCAAGGAGAGGATTAGATTTAGGGAGAGGTGAGCTCAGATTTGGACATGTTAAATTTGAGGTGCCTTGTGGGATGTCGGGATGAGGTATTTGCAGTGTGGAGCTCACAGAGAAATCTGCACTGGAAATGCGAATTTAGGAGCTGTGATTAGGGGGTTGCGCTTACTGTTCAACAAGTGAGAAGAGAAAAAGATCAAAGATGAAATCAGTATTTTTTTGGTCTAGTTTGGCACAAAGAGCCCATGAAAGAGACTTAAGAAGGAAAGTCAGAGAGGTAGAAGGAAAATCAGGAGAGAAAGGAGATGGAGAAGTGAGTATAAGGACATGTGGCTCAAAATTAGACTGGGGACAGGAGGATTGATCTAGTCTGTTTTCTGGGTCTCCTGGACGTCTTTGTGGGAAGGGGAATCTCTGTGTCTTTCTGCAGCCTGTGGAAACACTTGCAGGCCTGATCTGAAACAAGATTGACCACAGGTGCCTTGGCTGACATTTGAAAAATGGAAACTTGAACCTTACTGAGGCCCCTCTCCAACCCTCCTGTCATCCTCCTCCCAGTTTCCCACAAAGGAGATGAGACATGTGCCTGGGGAACCCAGCAGGAGGCTGGGAATGAGGGTCAGGGCAGCAGATGGCTCAGGGCCCCAACTCTTTAGTGGCAGGAGTCAGCCACAGCTGTTCAGCGAAGCCTCCTGCAAGTTTAATGGAGGCAGACAATTGGCTGGGGATGCGCTGGTGGACGAGATCAACGAAGGGGAACACAAGCCCAGGCCCTTCATGGGGTGGACAAGCTAACTTCAGACTCTTTGTTGAGGTGTGTCTGAGTGCCTCTGGATTTAGGTCATTGAAATGACCACCTCCCTTACACAATAGTCTCATCCCTGCACAATTTTATACATTCGAACATCATGCCATTGGAATCACCCACAACCTTTTGGAATTGTGGGGATAGACCCAGGAACAGCCTTTGAGCCTGTCCAAATCAGAGACAGTGTGCTGGTGGTTTTCCTTTGTTCTTATCCTTCTGACATTTCAGAAAAGTGTGGGAAGGTGGAGAGCTTCAGTTCACACTGCTGAACTCAGGGAAATTTGACTCTTGCACACAGACAGGAAACACAGACCTGAAATCATCTTCTTTTTTTTTTTTTTTTTTTTTTTTTGAGACGGAGTCTTGCTCTGTGATCCAGGCTGGAGTGCAGTGGCGCGATCTCGGCTCACTGCAATCTCCACCTCCTGGGTTCAAGCGATTCTCCTGCCTCAGCCTCCCAAGTACCTGGGATTACAGGCGTGTGCCACCAACCCCGGCTAATTTTTTGTATTTTTAGTAGAGATAAGGTTTCACCATGTTGACCAGGCTGATCTCGAACTCCTGACCTCAGGTGATCTGCCCGCCTCAGCCTCCCAAACAGACCTGGATTCTAAAGGTTACAGCATCTTTGTCTTTTTGCGCCGGTCAGCATCCCTGGGTCCTGCTTTCCACTCGGGGATAGTGAAGGTTATGAATGGGGTCATCCGTCTGTGTCTCCCACAGGCCCTTCTGCAGGTCCTGGCTCAACAACTTTGAAACTGGTTGGCTTGGCTGCTTGGACACCTGTGTCCATCGGCCTGTCCTTCCTTGCTTTCCTTGTTTTTGACTTTAGCCCAGAGTTCGGGATTCATTAGTGCTGAGCCACTTCTTTTTAACTTGCTTAAGGACATGCGCATGCTTTTACATGCATGCTAGAGAGGTAGACCTTTGCTTCCAAATTATCTTGTGAACTATGGCAGGTATTTTGGGGGACCTCACTGGCCATGGTGGGGCTTGCTGGTGGTACTAAAGCACTGTGGTTTATTAAAGTAACAGGTTCATTATGAGAGGCAGGTTAGGAATAGCCCCAGGAGGCTGGATGCTGGAAAGATGATCCCGGGTTTGGCACTGCTGCTCCCACTTCCCTGGAAAAGCTCAGGTTACTTCCCTGCCTGCCTCCATACTACCTCGCCACCTCCCTCTCCATTCCCAGTTGCTCCAGGTCCCAAGGCTTTTCCAATTGACGTCATGATGGGACAAATCCTCGAAATCAGTGACTCATGACACGAGGGACTGGTGCTCTCTCTTGTCTCCTCCCCACTTCTCCACCTGGCTGACTACTTATCCTGTAAGACGAATTCCAGTGTTACCCTGCTGAGGCCCCTCCTCTGTCTACCCAGAGGTTGCTGGGCTTGCCTTTCTTATAGCACACATCACATTGTGTTTTGGTTTTTATTGTGGTAAAATATTTATAACATAATTTACCATTTTAACCATTTTTAAGTGCACAATTCAGTGACATTAAGTACATTCATAATGCTCTGCAAAATGACCACCATTCTGACCAGGCGCGGTGGCTTGCTCCTGTAATCCCAACACTTTGGGAGGCTGAGGAGGGCGGATCACCTGAGGTCAGGAGTTTGAGACCAGCCTGGTCAACATTGTGAAGCCCTGTCTTTACTAAAAATACAAAAATTAGCCGGGTATGGTGGCGGGCACCTGTAATTCCAGCTACTCAGGAGGCTGAGGTAGGAGAATTGCTCGAACTTGGGAGGCAGAGGCTGCAGTGAGCTGAGATCGCGCCACTGCACTCCAGCTTGAGTGACAGCGTGAGACTCTGTCTCAAAAAAAAGAAAGAAAGAAAGAAAGAGAGAGAGAGAGAGAAAGAAAGCAAGAGAGAAAGAAAGAAAGAAAGGCCACCATTCCTCCCCAGAAATGAAACCCCATACCCGGTAAACAGCACTCCCCAGTTTCCTCCCTCCAGCCCCTGCCCACCACCGTTCTACTCTCTGTCTCTGCACTTGCTACTTCAGGTACCTCAGATGAACGGAATCATACCATATTTGTCCTTTTGTATTTGGTTGATTTCACTCAGCATGTCTTCAAGACTCATCCTGCCCATTGCAGAATTTCCTTCCCTTATGAGGCTGAATAAATTCTATGGCATGTATACACTATATTTTGTTCATGTCTTTATCCATCGATGGATATTTGGGTTGCTTCCACCTTCTAGCTGTTGCAAATAATGCTGTTCAGAGCATGGGTGTACAAATATCTGTTGGGGTTGCTGCTTTCAATTCTTTTGGGTATGCACCCAGAAGTGGAATTGCCAGGTCCTAGGGTACTCCTGTTGAATTATTTGAAGAATTGCCATACTGATTTCATTGTGTGCATTCTGAGTCCATCTCCCACCAGACCTCTGGGGAAGGGTTGTGTTCTTATCTTTGGCTCCATAGCCCTACCTGGCAGGCTGTCGGGCACAGCAGACACTCAGGGTTAAGTGTTTGTTACACTGACTTAAGCAGCTAAGGAATGCCCTTGTTCCAGCCCCAGAGAACTTGCCCCAGAAAGCAGCTAGGAATTTACGTAAGAGGACTCAGAAGGATGTGATTTCACTCCCTAACTGCCAATTGATCTCACATGATAAAGTGAAGAGAAAGCAGCTACAAAACATTTTTAGAGAGTGGAGCCATCCGTGACTAAACCGAGGGCAGAGGGTGAGGCTGCTGCCAGTGCTGTGGATGGGTTCTGTCGGCATCCTTCCCTTCAGGACACCTGGATTAGCTCTGCACCGAGAGCAGTCCTTTTAAGTGTAAGGCAGTGCGCATCCACAACCTAAGGTTCATTCTTTCTGTAAACATTAAACAAGCCCGTCTGTGTACCAGGCCAGTGCTGTGCCCAGGGAATGCCAGGATGTGAGACACAAGCCCTGCCCTCACAATTGCAACACAGGATGGGTAAGCACCAAGTGCCATGAGGGCTCTTGTGTGTTTTGGAAAGATGATCCCAGGCTTGGTGCTGCGGCTCCCCCTTCCCTGGAAAAGCTCAGGTTATACTCCCCTGCCTGCATTCACACTTCCCTGCCACCTCCCTCTGCATTCCCAATGGCTCCAGGTCCAAAGGATTTACCAATTGACTTGGGGCGGGGCAGGGAGCAAGAATACCTAAACTAGGACGAGGAAGGTCAGGGAGGCATGACACCCAGGAAGGGAGAAGGGATGGTCATGAGGCTGTTCCAGGCCGGGATGCAGCCTGTGTGAGTCCTGGGAGCAGAGGAAAAAGTGCCTTGTTTTGTTTTGCAGGTATGTAATTACTGAAGAAAATGACAAGTTTTTCTTTTTGTCTCATATTAACTTGGTTTGGATATACAACATATAGTAGATAGTTAAAGATAACAAGCGAATGGTTTATAAAAGGATTAGTCCGGAAAAGTTAGATGTGGGCCTGCGCAGAGGCAGGGGGATGGACTCACTGACCCCTATGAGACACTTTCCCTTCCTGTGCATCCAGGCTCCGAATTTTCAAGGCCTCCTTTCTCTTCCTTGACTCGGATTGTCTAAGCTACTTAACCAATGGACAGCCTTCCATCGAGCGGTTCCCCATCAGCTTTAAAACCTACTTCTCAGGAAACTACTTTCATCACGTTGTGCTGGGGATTTACTGTAACGGCCGCTATGGCTCACTGGGTATGAGCCGCAGGGCTGAGCTGATGGACAAGCCATTGACTTTTCGGACTCTGAGTGACCTCATCTTTGACTTTGAGGACTCCTACAAGAAATACCTACACACAGTCAAGAAGGTCAAGATTGGACTATACGTCCCCCATGAGCCTCATAGCTTCCAGCCCATTGAGTGGAAGCAGCTGGTCCTCAACGTCTCAAAGATGCTGAGGGCTGACATAAGGAAGGAGCTGGAGAAATACGCCAGGGACATGAGAATGAAGGTGGGTGCTGGGAAGACAAGGAAGCCATGCAGGAGAGCTCTTTTCCCATTCCTTTCTCTCTGCCTCTTGCTCCAGGCCTCATTTTTCTAGGATGGTCAAACATTTCTTGAGGTTAAAGTCTCTCTTTGCACGTACTACTGCAAAGAAAACCATATAAAATCAGTTTAGATGTGACATTTAAAATAATGTCTTGTCCTGCAATTCCTTCTATGAAATCAGATCTAAAGTGTTAGTCATTTTATACTGAAGCTCTAGTTTGTTCTGTTTTGTTGATGTAATAGGGTGACCAATTGTTCCAGTGTGCCTGGAACTGCGGGCCTTCCCAGGACAAGAGATTTCCAGTATTAAAACCTGGAAAACATTACATGCTGGCCTTATATAGACTATACTCATACGTCCCTCTTCCCTCTCTCAGTTTTACCTCCAAAGTGATGTGATTCTCGCTTGTCCATGTCCCTCCAGGGCTTGTGCAGTCACTAAGAGAAAAGGATTATGCTGACTTCAGGCCTGGCTATGTTTAGCACTGGTGGACTTGTCATGTTCAGTCTGCAGGACCTGGAGTGACGATTCCTGATCAATTAAAACCATTCTGTCATATGTGTGGGATGGGAGCATCAGAGGAAGAACAAGCTGGTTTCTGGGGCAATGTAGATGGGACTTTGCCTTCATGAGGAGAGGAACTTGCCAAGCAGATACACACAGCCCCGGTGTGGGGGCTGAGGCACTGGGCCGTGTTCCTCTCTCCACATGGCACGGGGCACAATGTGACCATCTGTATATCCGTCTTAGAAGTGGTGCCCTTGCTGCTTGACAGTACAGGACGAGAGAGGAACGTGTGTGTCTCCAGCCTCCTTTTTTTAGAAATCTTCCTGCTCAGTGCTTTCTAATCCATGGCGTCATGATTGGGCTGGGGGTGTGGGATGCGGTGCTGGAAGAAGACGTGGGGCTGGAGATCCTTTAGGAACCAGGGTGATTAACTCCTCACATCTCCTTCAGATCCTGAAACCTGCAAGTGCCCACTCTCCGACCCAAGTGAGAAGCCGGGGAAAATCCCTGTCCCCCAGAAGAAGACAGGCAAGCCCCCCGAGGAGGCTCGGCAGGCGAGACAAGTCGTGAGTAATATTTCCTCTTCCCCAACTCAAAGCCCAACACACACATTCAAGGGGTTGTCCAGGCCCATGGGGACAAAGCTGTGTCTTGGGCCCAGCATTTGAACCAGACAGCAATCTCCAAGAGGACTGCCCCTCATTCAGGGGACGTCTATGGAAAAGGATCCGCTGTGCACATCACCCCCATTGCCACTTCTCTGCTATCAGTTGCACACACAAATGGAGGGATAAGTCCTAGGCAGAATGAGGTGAAGAATAGCCTGAAATGCAGGCAGCCCGGAGGGAACTTCGGACTTAGAATTAGGAAACCTGGGGCTGGAACCGGCTCAGCTGCTTGGGGATGTCTTTGTTATCTTTCTGGGCATAAGTTTTTCTCACCCATAAAATGAGATTGTTAGAATTTATGAACTTTCCTAAAATTCTGTAGTCCTCTGTACCCAGCAGAAAGTGTGATAACCATCAGTAGACGGTGGCGTCAGAAACACCCACCCGCTCATCTTCTTCCTTGGCTAACTCTACCCTCTCCGTTTCAGCCCTGAGGCCAGTGATCCCACGTCTACTTCTTAGGTCAAAATAACCCACTTAAGCAATGACAGATTGGAGATGCTGGGGATGCCCAAATTCACCAGTGATTATCTGCTGGCAAATATTTGAACGATAGCCATCCTGGGAAAAAGCACTGCTTTTCTAACAGTAGCAGCATGCTGTGTCACCCAGCCTCTTGCCATGCTGGGACCATGTGGCGCAGAGCACAGAGGGGCTTGGTTGAATCCCAACTCTGTCACATGTTAGTTGTGCAGCTGGGCACATCCTTCCTCCTCAGGGAGCCTTGGTTTCCTCATCCATGAAAGAATATCAAAATGCTCTCCTCGCCTATCTGACAGGGTGGTTTGTGAAGATCCAGGTAGATGATGTAACGAGAGTGACTTGTCAACAGTGAACTGTGTTCACACAAGCACATTATCATCGCCACATCAATCCTGTACAGTGAGCAGGGAACATTTTACAAGTTTTGTTTTCAGGTGAAGAAACCAGGACCCAAAAAGGGCTTGTTATCTTGTAAGTTCTGTAGCTGGTCAGTGGGAAGTGGGGCTGAAACCCAGGTCATCTGATTCTGGGAGGTGGCAGGGCAGAGTCGGGGAGGGTTCTGTTTTCAGAAGAACAGGACGGGACGAAGTACTTTCATTTCCAAGGATGGTTTTTTACTTGCCCCATTCCACATCCTAAAGCCAGTCCTGGGTTCAGCAGGTACTGCCATGAGGGCCTTGGTGACAATGGCTGTCGTTCTGGGCTGGAAAGGAGGGTGTGAAGCAGTGAGAGGTCACGTGTTCCCGGTAGCAAGAGAGGCTGAAGATGAGAATGGCTTCGGCATTGGTTTGCCCTTGTAGGGAGCAGGATGGCTTCCGACCTTTCACACATGGCCTCCTGACCCCAATCCTCCCCCTGATGCTGGCCACTGCCCTTGACCCTTCACCCTAACCTTAGCCCTTTCTCTCTCTCTGTCTCTCGCTTTGATTCAAACATCCATTAATTGCTGTCGCTGCACAAAGTAGGTTGTCTCAGAGGACTATGAACATAGAAACCCTTCCCAGAGGGCCATTTAGCATAGAGTGAGTGATCCAGCAATAGCAAGTTGCTCATAAAACAACTGATTTTGTCTGATTTATTATCTGTTTTGCCCAAGGAGGGCTGAGTCATTCCCTGAGGAGCTCCCAGTCTTCAGGAAATGTCGAGCAGTCTATAAAAGCCTGCCCTTCCCTTTAGATTCTAGAATCTAGAGCATATGAAGGCCCAAGCATTCCGCCTGGCCATGGATTCCTGCACAGAATGGCAGCTATTGATTTTGAAGACTAGTCCTGGTGGATCCATTTTACTCGGATCCACAGGGACATTGCATTCACAGGGCCATGTTGAGTTTTTAACCAGGAAATGTGACCATAAATGCGAGGGGATGGTAAAGATCCTAGAAACCATGGTAACAGGATGATGTCAGGAGTCAGGAGGTGGTGGTGGCTGTTTGGGAAATGTGGAGGAAGGAGCGTTTGAGTTTGGATGATGGAATGTGGAGTGCATCTTTGACATCAGGGGAGTTGCTGAAAATGCAGACCTGGAGTTTGAGGAAGCTGGGGGATAAAGGTCGTATTGGAGCCATCTACTTAGAATTGCCAGTTGAAATGACAGCCGGATAAGTCTGTGAGCAAAGAAAGTAGAGAAAAAAGAAATGGCTGGACGTGGTGGTTCATGCCTGTAATCCCAACACTTTGGGAGGCTAAGGAGAGATAATTGCTTGAGCCCAGGCGTTTGAGACCAGCATGCCTATGCCACATAGGGAGACCCTGTCTTTACAACAACAACAGATTAGCCAGGCATGGTGATGCATGCCTGTAGTCTCAGCTTCTTGGGAGGCTGAGATGGGAGGATCTCTTGAGCCTGGCAATTCAAGCCTGGATAGTGCCATTGCACTCCAGTCTGGGCGAAGGAGTGAGGCCCTCTAAAAAAAAAAAAAAAAAAAAAGAAGATGATGAGGCCCTGAGGAAGCCCAAGAAAAAGAGGCAGAACAGAAGATGGAAAAGGAACAGTCAGAGAGGGAGAGGATGGATCAGGACTGTGAGCGCACCTGCGCCTGCAGAGGACAGCTGTCAGAGTGCAAAGCTACCGTGAGTGCAAAGCTACCTTCTGGTGTTGGGGCACCACTTGCCCTCTGCCCTCCTGCCCATCTGGCACACCAGAGTGGGCTGGGAATGAGGAGAAAGACCAGGGAAAGGGAGTGGTCACCTGAGGTCAGGAAGGAAGACCTGCAGGAAGAGGGCGACTCTCCTCCTGCCTCGCATGCCCCGGAGTCGACCCCAGCCCCACTGGGGGAAGCACAGGAGCACAGAGGTGATGACTCATGGCTCAGCAGTGAAAACATAAACTTTTCAAAAACGATGAGAAGTGGCTGCAATAAGGTGAGGAGGAGTGGGTTTCAAGGGGGAGGGGGGAAAGTAGTGGGGGAAGGAGAAGCGCTATGGACTGGGGTGACATTTAGAGAGGCAGTGTTGAGAGGGCTGAGGGGCTGGAACCAGCCTGGGAAAGGGAGTGAGAATGAGAGCTGATGGAGCTGATGCAGGCCAGGATTCGTTTTTCAAGAAGGAGCCCTGAACAGAGATGCAGCAACCTGATTTCTGACTCCAACTCTGCATGAACCAGCTTGTGGCTTTGAGCAAGCTGCTTCTCTGTGCCTCACCTGTGTAAGGGGACAGGGGACTTAGAGCAGATTGTTCTAGGTAGTTTGTAAACTCTGTAGAGTTCCCCTGGGGCTTTTGTCTTTCTAGAATTGGAAGAGACCAGAGTGTCTTTGGACACATAGAGGAAATAACCAGGAGAAAGAAATGAATGTTCAAGAACAAAGGGATTAATGGAGCAAGATATATGAGCAGCTGGGGTCAGAGGGGATGGAAGGCTACAGAGAGGGCTTAGAAGGTGGTGGGTGGGGGAGAGGGTAGGAGCAAAGGAAGGGGGGACATTAGGGAGAGCTTGACATACATGAGGAGGTAGAAGTTGAAGGACTGTACCTTAAGTGGCCTTTATCCTGCCGTGAAGGAGTTGAAGAAAGGGCCCAGCTGAGGACAGATAGATAGGTCCTGCCGTCCTGTTCTCAACTCTGAGTGTGCACCAGCATCACCTGGAGGGTCTGTTGAAACAGAAGACTGCTGGACCTCTTTCCCAGAGCTTCTGAGTCAGCAGATGTAGGATGGAGCCTGAGAACCTGTGTTTCGAATGATGCTGATCCTGCTGGTCCGGGGACCACACTTTGACATCTACCATTTGCTTCAGCCGCAGGCCTCCCCCTGTGTTTGATGAATCAGAATGGGAAAACTGAGTTGGTGGTTGACCCTAAAAAATAACAGTCACCGGCTGAAAGTACTGGGTCTGTTGAGAGGGCCAGATAAAGCCATTGGGTGTGATTTAGGGGCTCAGCCTTGTCCAGTGTCACCTGGATCTCTGGATAATGAGGTTGTGGAGGTGAAGTTAGGGGGTCTGACCCTGCGCTGGCTCCCATGTTTGGGCTCCAGTGAAGTCATTCTGGGAGGGGCCTGCTGGTCACTCTCCTGGGGCCCAGACGGGGCCTCCGATCCTGCATCCCCTAGGCCATGCCCATACGCTAATCTCTGACTACTTTGTCACGCAGCCGAGGCAAGTGAGCACCCCTGCGCTTGCAGAGGACAGCTGTTAGACTGCGCCAGCTGTGAGTGCAAAGCTCTCCCGCTCCCCTCCTACCCCGCTGGCACATCAGACTGGACCTGGGAATGGGGAGAAAGACCAGGGGAAGGGAGTGGTCTGTCACTTGAGGTCAGGAAGGAAGACCTGCAGGAAGAGGGGAATTCTCTTCCATCACCCTCCTCCCTCCATGCCCCAAAGTCGATCCCAGCCCCCCGTGGGGAAAGCCCCAGGAGCATGGAGGTGATGGCTCATGGTTCAGTGAAATCATAAACTTTTCAAAAAAGGTGAAGAGTGACTGCCACCTGCCTCAGAATCCCCCTGACTCATGCCCCAGCCCCGGAACCCTTCCTCCCAGGTAAACATTGATTCCCAAAAGTCCTCCTTCCTAAACTGCTCCCAGTAGGTCAGAGTCTTCGGGGTTTTTTTCCCCACAGCTAGGGCCGAGTGGCCTTGGAAGAGTTTGACCATCCACAGAGCCCAGTTGGCTTGCAGGTGCCCGTGGACAATTTTGTATGCGCAAATCCAGTAAGGCCATGGTTAGTCTTGGTGGCAGAAACCCCTGCCACTTCTTTTCTCTCTCTCCAGCGCTTGGAGGTTGGGAGGGAACCCTAGAGGGCACATATCTCAGCTGAAGTTTCGAACGGATTGAGGTGTTCCAGGAGGGAAGATTCTCTCCCTAATTCCTCTGAAACCTTGACTTCTGAGTTGCAGGGCTGGGGAAGGGATTGCAGGGGCTACTGTGTAGGAGAGGGAAGAGAGGTGCGGGACGTGAGAATAAGAAGGGCTGTGAGAAGCCACAAGAACTGGAGCGCCAAGCCCCAGCTTCCCTCTCTAGATTCCAGCTCCTGCCATTCTGCCACACTCCACCCAGGGGCGGCCGCATTCCTGGAGGTATGTTTGGAGAGAGGCAGCCCCTCAGCTTCCACCCGTGGCCTTCGCCAAGCAGGCTTTTCTCCAGGTAATCTTGCTTTTGGCGAGGAAATGAGAAAGTGACAAATACGGTCTTGACCCAATCACTGCACAAACTCCGGGAATCTTACTGTAAGATGCCAGGACTAGGGTTTGGTGACTCTTGTCGCTGTGCTATTCTGTCAGCATTACATAAGGCCATCGCGTCATTTCTAAATGTGTTGGGTGTCATAAGGAAGCCTGGGAGGGGCCCAAAGGGTGGAAAATTACCATAACAGGCGAGAGGCCCATCAGCTGTGGGGTCCCAGTCCCTGTCTGCCATGGATAATTTTAGTGGCATTATATCCCCATCCACCTCCTCCCTCCAGCTGGAGCGACTTCCAGCCTTGAATTCCTCTCCATTTTTGCACTTGTCTAAATAATCCCTTTTGAAAGAAGGATCAGTGTCACTGGGTTGACAAGAATCAGCTGAGTGGGAGGGCAGGTGAAGATGACTGTGTGGCATCTGTTGGGACCAAGTTTCAAGAGGGAAACCAGGACTCCCCCACCCTTCCACCCACGGGTCCTTTCTCACACTCTGCTCCCCTGGGAGTGTTTAAAGCACCTACTACACTGAATTGTCAAGTTTTTTCCTGTGGTTTGTAAAGAGGAAGGGAGAGGGAGGTTGAGATTCATGTTTCAAAGGCCATCTGTGAACTTAAACCAACTCCTTCCCAGCCCCGGGCCTCGGAACCCTTGCAGCTGTTCACTGAGGGGTGTTCCCAGGGGTTCTCAACTGGGTCAGCTCTGGGAGAGGAGGGTTAGAAATGTGGTGGGAGGTGGAAGTTTTTGCTTCTCACATCTCGGTAAAGTGAGGAAGCTCCTTGTTAGGGCCGGGGGTCTGAGACGTAAATGCCCCGCAGAGCCCAGGACCACCCTGCCCAATAAAGAACCGTTCCACCTCAAATGCCAACAGCGCCCTCGCTGGGAAGCTTCAGCGCTCTCTGAGGTCCTTTCCATTTCTGACAGTTCATGACTCTTGGCTTGCTGCCTATGACCTGGCCCTGGGCAAATTGGAGTGAGCAGATAGCGATTTTCTGGTTTTGCAGCCAGAGTGACCATGTGGAACATTTTTCTCAATTGAGGCCAGTGTTCCTGAGGACCCATGAGAACCTCTTCATCTTCTCTCCCCTGTGTGGCTGCTTTTTCCCGCTGTCCCTCCTCCTGTTTTCTTTGCTGGTCATCTTTCTTTGCCTCCCCTTTTCTTCCTCTTTGATTTCCCTTCTTCGTCATCAATCTCTGTGGCAGTTGATGGCTCCAGTAGGCTCTGTCTGCCCTGCTGGACACCCTGGGGGTCCCAGAGGTTAGTAAGCCCTGAAAGCCCATCTCCTTTCACTGCAGGGCCTCTAGCTGGACAATGGGATTCCTGCTCCATTCTGTCAGGAAGGATTACGTATGTCCAGACATCTGGTTGAGTGAGGGCAGAGGTTGTTTTAATGAGGTCATCGAGAAAATCTGATTCCATGGTCTAATCACATTGACTGGTGCCCAAGAAGTAATTCTCCTTAGATCCCAAGTGAGAAATATCCCCAGTGGGAAAAGGAGATTTCCTTAGGGTGGAAAGTAGAGGGAATAAAACAAAACAAAACAAAAACAAAAACAAAAAACAAACAAACAAACCAAAAACACTAGGAAGGCTATGAAGGGAAAAGCTAAACCTCCAAGATGGTGAAGGGGCAGTTTCTACTCCAATGACTGCCTGGTCAGTTCCCCCAGGGAAATTCATGTGGCCCAAAGTCCCCAGGGATGCTTGATGGAATGATGGGCCTCATCAGAAAAGACCACCTCAGGCAGAGTGAGCCAGGAGCCTCTGTGAGCTCCCCAGGGTCACACAGGGTCAGACAAGGGCAGACAGGGTGAGGTTTCCTAGAGCTGAGGGGTTCTTGTCCCAGAAAGGAGAAGTGACATCAGAGCCTGGAAACTGTGCCCTGGAATCTCCAACAGTTGGCCTATGGCCAGAGTCTCCTGCCTGGGGAGAGCTCAAAGGGATGAGCACCGGCTGAAAAATCTCTTCTGGGCCGAATCCGTCTTGGCTGAGGCCTCCGTTTACATAGCAATGTCAGCTGTCTGCCCTGGCAGCTGCCAGCAGCGGTGCCTTCCATTCAGGGAAGCAAGGAATGTGAGGGAGGAGCGGACTGGCCTGGAATGAGGGTGACCGGTGTGAATGAACCTTCCTTCATCCCTGTGTCGGTCTAGCTGAGGCCATGCTGTGCCTCTGCGGCCTACCCAGATAGGCAGTGTATGCTAAATCGGGGCCTGGTCTGACCTGATTCCGGCCAGACTCCACAAGAATGGGGGCCCTGGGGTCTTTGCTTAAACTTGTAAATGCTGGGCCGAGAGCACCCCTGGTTTAATCTCTTCCACACTCTTAACATCGGGATTAGGAGTCTAACGGTAGAGTGGCACCTTTCCCACACATCCCTTCCTGGACTCCTGAGCCTGCAGGCTGTACCGCCAGTCTGGCCTTTGTATTTCTGGGTGAGGGTGAGCACCTGCCAGCACATGTGCCCAGATATGGCCCTCGGTCAGAGATGCGGAAGAGAGACTGGGTGGTTGAGGGAACCTGGCGAACTTCCTCTCCTCTTCCTATTTCTTTTCTTAAACCTCATCTCTTCCAGATACACTCCTATGCATGTTCAGCCTTGGGATGTGTTGATGTCTCCACTCCATCACTTTCTGGTTCTGAGGCTTCTTGTGGCTGCACAGATGGCACCATCTGGTCAGGCCGAGCTCTTCCTCTGCACCGAGGCTGCCTCAGAGTGTGAAGGACTTGGTGTGCAACTGTCAAAGTTGAGGTAGCAGTGGTGGAGACTAGTAGGATTTTTCACAGAATAACTTCTCTGTGGAGCCACCACCCTGCTCTCCCCAGCCTACCTCCTGCTTTGAGCAGCCTCTGTCCACCTGGCTGCGGGAATGCAGACCTGTCATTGGGGTTAAGCATAGCCTTGGGGCCAGGCCATCAAGCTTTCACCCTAGCTCACTCTGAGTCCATTCACTTCACAACAGGTGAGGCTGGGACTATCCCTGCGTGCGGATATCGTTCCTCCTGCAAAGTGAGTCAAAGGAAAGTTTTCTACTCTCTTTCCCCTAAGATAAAATGTTGCCTGAGAATCTTGAAAAAAGAAAATTCTTTCCTTTCTTTGCCTTGTTTGGAGGAGGATGGCAGGGGGGTGGGGTTGGAGAAATATATTAGTCTAAAATAATAACCCTGGATCCGATGAGAGGTTCTGGGCAAGTGCAGACCCGGCTGAATCATCATCCTAGTGCTCGTGTTTCTTAAAAATAAACCCCCTTGCAATATTCTAATTATAGCTGGGGGAGCACTTGGAAGAGGCCTCTCTACACACAATGGCTCACCCAGCTCTGGTCCTGAGATGAGCTGGCAAGGACTGAACAGCATTTCTGGCTGGGCCCCACAGGCAGGTGGCATGCTGTGATAACCTACTTCTGCCCTATGCCAGCCAAGGAAATTGCAGCCGTGGTTTCTGTAAAAGAAAAGGATTTCATCTTCTGGGCAGTTCACCAGGAATCTCAGTTTAGCTCATTTTCTGCCAATATTAGCCCTTTTCTTCTCCTGGGTTCTGGGTACTTAGTGGAAGGCCACGTGGCAGGGGTGGGGATACAGAAGAAGATGACCTAGTCCCTTTCCTTTTGAAGCACTCAAGCTGTTGATGCATTCAGCTTAATGAGTAGGCAGGTTCTCCACATGGCTTTCAGGGGTAAAGCAAACCCGCTCCAATACAGAAAATAAATGTTCTTCCTGCTTGTTAATTCTGAAAATGTTGTCATGGTAACTTGAATCCCTGGCTTAGGACTTTGTCTCTAAAATAAAATATCCCATGATGAAAGTAACAGATGATTCCCTATCAATCATCCATTTACATGTTAGTGAGAATTTGATTGATAGGTACATATTCCGCAGTGGGATTCATAGATGAATTTCCTTGGTCCCTGCTTTCAAATTGTTCACAATCTCTGAGGCAGGGGTAAGGGTTATGAATTGGCAGGATTCTTGAACAGATGTTGTCTTAGTCCATTTTGTGTTGTTGTAACAGAATACCTGAGACTGGGTCCTTTATAATGAACAGGAAATGTATGTATTGGCCCATGGTTCTGGATGCTGAGAAACCCAAGATCAAGTGGCTGACATCTGGTGAGAGCCTTCTTGTTGCCCTGTCCCATGACAGAAGGGCAAAGGAGGGAGAGAGGAAAGAGAGTAAGCACGAGTGAGCAAAGGGGCCAAACTCATTCTTTTATAAGAAACCCGCTCCTGAGAAAACAACACTAATCTATTCATGAGGGTGATGCCCCAGGATCCACACACCTCCCACTAAGCCCTGCCTCCCAACCCCACTGCACTGAGGATCGAGTTTCCAAAGGATCCACACACCTCCCACTAAGCCCTGCCTGCCAACCCCACTGGACCGAGGATCCAGTTTCCAAACCCGTGAACTTTGGGGGACACATTTAAGCCACAGCAAATGTACCAAAGAAAATGACAGAGCATACAGAGCAAGTAGTGGATTGTGACGGTAGGGAGTCAGAAAATAAGTCCTGAAGTAAGTGACATTTGGGATGGCCCTCTAAGGATGAGGAGATGTCAGGGAGAACATTCTAGACAGGAGACAGCATAAGCCAAGGTGCAGAGGCAGGAGTGGCCATGGTGTCCTTCCCAGATGCTTGGAAAGATGCTTTGAGCTGGCAGAGGAAGGGGGAAGTTTGCATTGTGGTTAAGGGTGTGGGCTCTAGATTCTGGGGACCAACTCTGGTTCCAACGCCTGCTAACTGTGTGACTTCGCTTTGAGCAAGTTCCCTACCTTTCAGTACCTCCATTTTCTCTTCTATAAAATGGACAATACCAGTATCAACCCCATGGGTTATGGTGAGGATTAATTAATCCACGGAAACCTCTTAGAACAATGCCTGGCACATCGTTAAGTGCCTGAATACATAAAAGCTATTTATAATGGTGATTTCCTGGTACCTGGAAGGCATGGGAAAACTGGTGCAAGTGCCAGGGAAAGACTAAAAAAAAGAGTCCAAAGGTTCCCAAGTTAAATTTCATCTATTTTCAAAGGTGCCAATAGCAGAACACAGGTAATGGTAGAGTGAAGTTTAAGAAACACATGAACTACAAAAAAAATTTATGGACTGAGGGGCTCCAAAGTGAGGAATTAAGGCAAGTGGCCAGAAAGTGGCTTCTTGAGGAGGTGGCAGGCCTGTGGCTAGTTAGCTACAGTGATCCCAGTGAGCCTCCATGACAGGGATGAGCAGGTGGGTTTTGTTTTCTCCCTGAGCCTACCCTGTAGGCTCTCCTGGCCACTGACTTTCCAGGATAGACTGCCCGGCACAGGACTGAGAGAGAGAACAGGTCAGTGCATATCTGGTCCAACAACTTGAAAATACTATGAAGCTAGTGTCTTATTTTCTTATATGAAGGGCAGCATATTTAGAGTTTCAGAAGGAGGAGAGGTGTGACTTGGTGTTGAGGAAGATGCCAGGCCAGGAAGGGAGCATATGTAAGAAAGCTTCAGAAACTGGGATGAGCTAACTGGTAGGTCCTACAAGGACCATGGAACGAGAGAGTCTCTTGTTAAGCACATGCACTGCTTAATTTTCAGAGACAACAGGAGATCTAAAGAGCTACCATGGCTTAGGTCCTACATAGTTTGCAGGGTTACAGGGAAGAAGACTGACTCTTAGAAGTGAGTATGACTCCTGACTTCATTTGGACTGTGGCCATTCCTCCCGAGTTAGAACTTGCTAGGAACATGTTCTCCATACTCCACACAGTAACCTTCCTCAGGTTGACTTAGCACCCACTATTAGTGGAACAGATTTGGCTAAGGTTGGGTGTAAGCTGTAGCTTAAACATAATTCACCTTTTTTTTTTTCTCTTTTTTTGAGATAGGGTCTTGCTTTGTTGCCCAGGCTGGAATGCAGTTGTGCGATCTAGGCTCACTGCAACTTCCACTTCCTGGGTTCAAGCAATCTTCCCATCTTAGCCTTCCAAGTAGCTGGGACTACAAGTGCACGTCACCACGTCTGGCTAATTTTTTTGCATTTTCTTTTTTTTTTTTGTAGAGATGGGGTTTCACCATGTTGCCCAGGCTGGTCTGAAACTCCTGGGCTCAACTGATCCTCCCTTAGCAGCCTCCCAGCTTGTAGTGCTGGTACTACAAGCATGACCCACCGCACCAGCCATGATTCACTTTTATGTAAAAGCAGCTCAACAGAGGTGGTGGAAAGGGGCTTCCTGCTGCGTTGCTATCTTTAGAACCCATCTCTTTTTTTTTTTTTTTTTTTTTTGAGACAGAATCTCACTCTGTTGTCCAGGGTAGGGTGCAGTGGCGCATCCTTGGCTCACTGCAACCTCCACTTCCCAGGTTCCAGCGATTCTGCCTCAACCTCCCAAGTAGCTGCGACTACAGGAATGCACCACATACCCGGCTGTTTTTTTTGTATTTTTAGTAGAGATGGGGTTTCACCATGTTGGTCAGGCTGGTCTCAAACTCCTGACCTCAAATGATCCACCCACCTCAGCCTCCCAAAGTGCTGGAATTACAGACCTAAGCCACTATGCCCAGCCCTAGAGATCATCTTGAGGTCCCCATTCCAGCCATCACTTCCACGTTCCCATCAGCAGGAAGAACAAAGGAAAGAAAAAGTTGAAGGGCACATACCAGTTGTCTTTTGAAGACATGTCTGCTAACTGCCACACCACACTTGCATTTAAATCTCACTGGCTACAACTTAGTCTGAGGCCATGCCTGGGTACAGGGAGGCTGGAAGATAGACTTTGTATTCAAGGCAGTTATACACCTAGCTAAAAGTCAGGGATGGGAGACGGGGGTGTTTACTAAAGAAGGGAAGAGTGAATGTGGAAGGGCAACTAATAGACGCTGCCACACACAGATTGTTAGATAAATCAGTTATGAAAATCATCTAATACAAATGTAGTTTATATTTGGGTAAGAAATATATGCTTGGCTGGGCGCGGTGGCTCAAGCCTGTAATCCCAGCACTTTGGGAGGCCAAGACGGGCGGATCACGAGGTCAGGAGATCAAGACCATCCTGGCTAACAAGGTGAAACCCCATCTCTACTAAAAAATACAAAAAACTAGCCGGGCGAGGTAGCGGGTGCCTGTAGTCCCAGCTACTCGGGAGGCTGAGGCAGGAGAATGGCGTAAACCCGGGAGGCAGAGCTTGTAGTGAGCTGAGATCAGGCCACTGCACTCCAGCCTGGGTGACAGAGCCAGACTCCGTCTCAAAAAAAAAAAAAAAAAAAAAAAGAAAGAAACATATGCTTACCTAGTTACAAAACCAGGAACGCTAGTGTGGAAATAGTTTTACTAGCTCTAGGAAATGACCCGCATTTAATCTTTTTCTAAAGCAAGGAATGTATAGGTACTGCAGGTTTATCCTTTTGCCATATCCTGCAAGCAAATTGAATTTTTGATTGCTGAATTTTCTACAAGTGGGGCACACTGCGGAGAAATGATTTACTTTTCTAACCACATTTTCGTCAGGCTGATGCTAATGTATGGGGAGTCTACTTGAGAAAGTCTCAAATTAGCTATTTGTAAAGATGACACCACCTCAGGCAAGGAGACAAAATGGAGGCTTCACTTCAGGCTTTATGAGAGAACCAGATGCATATGGACTCATTAAACCTGACTTGTGTGTAAGAACCCTGGTTCTCTCCACATTAGTGGGCTGAGGGCTAGGGTTGGAATATAAGTTTGAATCCCCAAGCAAATGTGTGTTCCTTTTCCTGTCAACCCAAGAATGGTCCTCATAGTGTCCTCTGGGGCCCACTCCTCCAGGCCTGTAGTAGTGGCTTTGTTTAGGGGAATGGCTAATCTCCAGGGCATGCAGAGGCTGGAGGACACCATCCCCTGAAGGCCAAAAGCCTTGAACTCTGATACAATGAGCTGGAGTCTACACACTGAAGTGTAGGGATTTCTACTGGCAGTCAGCTGTGTTAATTAGCATCATGTGTATGTCCCAGGCACCATGGGGAGACACACAAAGAAATAAGAGGCATAATTCCTGATCGATAAAGGAGGGGACATGGTCAAGCTAAGAAATAAGGCTCATGCAACAGATAAGTGAGGTTACAAGTTATTTGAGTAGGGCCTAGTCAGGGACGGTTTCTTGACCACCTTGAGTAGTCAGGTTTCAGAAGGGATGATCAGACTGTTGATGACTGTTCCTCCCCATCTGAGAGAGAGAGAAAGAGAGAGAGAGAAAGAGAGAGAGAGAGACAGAGAGAGAGTAGTGGAATTGCTGGCAGAGATTAATGCCATTTACTGAGCTGTGCTTTAGATAGAAGCTAGCTGATTTCTAGTTCTATCAACATTGAATTAATTGGACCACTTTTATGCCAGGGAAAAACCATTAGCTGTTAGGAAATCTTTCAAGGGCATCAACTAAGAAAGCTTCTAACAATTACGTTTTCTTTTTGGTCTTTTTTTTTTTAAATACTTAAGAACAAGGTTTCGCAGGGTGCAGTGGCTCATGCCTGTAATCCCAGCATTGTGGCAGGCCGAGGCGGGGAGATCACCTGAGGTCAGGAGTTCAAGACCAGCCTGACCAACATGGTGAAACCCAGTGTCTACCAAAAATACAAAATTGGCCAGGTGTGGTGGCACGTGCCTGTAATCCCAGCTACTCGGGAGGCTGAGGCAGCAGAATCGCTTGAACCGGGGAGGCAGAGGTTGCAGTGAGCCAAGATTGTTCCACTGCACTCCAGCCTGGGCAACAAGGGCAAAACTCCGTCTCAAAAAAACAAAAACAAAAACCGACGTTCATGTGTAACCTAAACATGTCTTTTTCTTGCAAAAATGGATGTGAAACTTTTGAATTAGAACTCACTAGCCATACTGAACATCCTAATCTTGATTCATCTCAGTTCTCTCTTATCCAAGGTGAGAAGAGGCTCATTAAGAAATGGAAAAGTTGTAAGACACATTGTGAGATTGTTTAGGCATAGTTGTATTTTGGAAGTCATTTAGGATGCATCTTTAATGAAGACAGATGATGTGCTACTGAATGTTGTATTTCCCAGCTTGACGTACTTTCTCACATGACTTTGCATAATTGCTTAGTTGTAGTTTTATGTTGGAAGTGACTTTAGCATGTTTTTAGGGGAGAGGTGTTTCACCACTGAGTGTTTCCACACTGACATGCTTTTTCAGATGAATCCTAAGATTCACCTTGATTTTATACATTTAAGCCTGGAACATTAACCCTCTCCCTGGGAATGTGAGTCGTCTTTGATTCCTTGGCTTTCTCCAGGGCACATACACTAGGAAGCCAATGTTTCAAGGAGAATTCGACTCCGATTGTTGGCTCTACTGTAGTGTATGTGACTTTTAGATCCTTGCAAGGTTCAAGGGTATTGGGTTTCAAAAGTTTTAGTGTGACCAAATTCAGGCTTAAAGCTGCAAAAGCTCATTCAACACTCTGAAAACTCTCCTGAACTCTACACTGAAAGTCTGTTAAAATGTTCCTTAAAACCTTTAGAGGTGGACTTAAGAACAAGAAGTAGAGTTGTGAGCTAAGACTGGCAGGTTGGGGGAATGGGAGGATGAGACAAGTATCAGAAGGATTAGGAAAACCGAATAGAGGCCCTTGAAAATGCTCAGTTATCTTTCTTTGTCCCATCCTCTCTCCTCCACCATATTTCTGTCTTTTACCCTTAGGCCTGCACTGCCTGAAAAGAAGGTGGCTGATCTAAGCACTCTGAATGAAGTGGGCTATCAAATCCGAATTTAGCCAAGCCATACCGGCCAGCAAGAGGGTTTCTGTGGTGCTTCTCTCTGCACTTTACCCAGCATCTTCAGGAGGAACTGCAACTATTTATTAAGAACTTGTGAATTTTATTTTTAAGGATTCACCTGGAAATAGAATCTGAGTGGGTGGTAACCATTAGCTTTAAAAAATTCACTAAGAGGCACCATGAAAATGCTGAAGTAATAAACCCCACTGGGGTTGGACTATGTCCCTCACTCAAGATCTTAAGGATAACAACCATTAACTGTAGTTTTATATTTTTCCATTTACCTACTTTCTTTCACTTGCTTTGAACATTATGCCTCACCAATAGTAAATGTTCATGAAATAATCTCTTGAACTTTTGGTATAGTAAGGTAACTCAAACAGTATTACTGTCTTTTTCAGCAATAACAGAAAGCAAAAATGGGTGGGTTTTTTTTAAGCAGTTAATATTACCTCAGCATTTTGACATCAGATATGCAAACTTAATGGCGTTTTGTTTTTTTATATTCTATTTATATTCTTTCCCCAGTATTTCCCATGGGGATCTCCACAAGCTTGAAGTTTTTTCCTGGTGCACACACATGATGAGATTTAAGGTATTATATGCAAGTGTTTTACTAAAAAGCACTGAAATTCTTCTGGCAATACAAGAACCATTTTCAGGATCTTGGAGTTACTTCCTTCTTAATCTTTCTTAAAGCATTCACTGATGTTCTTTCAAAATGAAACAAAAATATCACATTGAGAAGCTAGTCTATGTTCTGTCACTAACATTTAAACTTTGCAGACTCTAGCAAAAAGCACAAGAGGTCATGTACTATTATACAAATTTAGCAGTACTGGATTACCTCTGGACACTAACACACTCAGGCAAAGAAACCAGGAGTGATGATCAGGTCTTCAGAACCAAAAAACCTTTCTATTCACATTTCATCTGATTTTTAAACTGAAGCAGGCTTTGATTCTTCTGAAGGATGCAAAGAATCAAACTAAAGGAGGACTCACTGTTGTTAAAGATGTGTTCTGATGTCTTATATTAAGACCAAATGTGACATAATGTGATTATCTTCCAGTACTTTGCTTTTACCTACCACTTCATGACATTTTAGGAATGAGTATTGGAAAATATAACGAATTAGAAAAGCAGCACTTTTTTTTTTTAATGGAGAAGTCTTCGGTCCAGTGTTACACCTTATAGTGTGATTCAGTCCCTAAGCACGGAATGAATGTCTGGCCTGCATATGGTAGTTACGGTGTAACCTCTGGCTGCAGACCACAGAGGACAACCCTAACAGCATAGTCTTGTATGGTATAAATATCAAGAGTACAGCTTCGATTTCATTTGCTTTATCTTAGCAACAATGCCAACTCAGGAGACCAGACGGCCGATTTCAGTGAAGTCTGGTAGTCAACAGATGTTATTTCAGTCTCAGTGCATGTCTTCTGGCTTTCTTTGACTGAAGGTGTCTATAGGAAGGAAGTTAAAAAAATATATCCTCATTGAGATTCTTTACCAATTCTTTACAAGATTTCTGGGGGTGATAGGGAAAGCAAAAGGACTTCATCCTTTAGCTATGTGCACAAGAGCTTACTTTACCCTAATAATACCTTTTATTATTAATGAAAAGTACTGTTTTCTTAAAAAAAGAAGTCTAATGTCATGTAGATGAACAAGACCAAGGATACATCTCCATTAGATTAAAATGTAGCACAGGGTTAAAAATTCTCAGTTTAATCTCTTTAAGAACAGTATTATCAGAGTTTAAAATGAGTTATCTCTGTCTATCTTCACACAGCAAACCCATTTGCAGCCTCTTGGTCACATGTATTCAGATGTTTGAAATAGTGAATCATTTCATTTTCATTCTAAAACAATACTGACTTAAACATATACCTTCTGTTTGTCAATCTGAAACTTGCTTACATCTAGTATGTACACCTCTTATAACACTGCATCCATTCTAAGAGTTGGAATTTATTTTTGCCCAAGTATTAAGTACTGTTACATCTAAAATACAGAATGTCAAATGGTTGCATAGCTTGTTTCCCACAACAAGGAGGAAAATAGGAATACAAACTCTGTAATATGCTGATATAGAAGCCTTAGAACTGCCAACTGGCTTGATGGTTCAATTAGTAAGCTAATTTCTCCCACACCCGCTCCCGCCCCAAAGCAAGGTTTAGTCACACAAACATGAAAGTACATTTAAAATGTCCTTAGTTGTCATCCTACTTTTATTGCCTATGGAATATGCTAATTTCTTAAAAAAAAAATGGGAAATGCACCAAACCCCTAAATTCTAGTGCAATAATTTAATAAAAAAAGACAAACAAACATGTTTTGTGCACCCCCCTCCCAAAGTTGATTTTAAGACTGGCTAGAATTCAAAATGTAAAAAATAAAACTGAAGTGATTTGAAATCGATTTTTAAAAGTTCTTAGTGCAAGAGAAATTTTATGTTTAAGCCATCATGGCAATATATGCAAAGTTTAAATGAATGACAGAAATCTTGATTTTAGACTGTATGTTGTGCTGTTTTGAGTACACTTTATTTCAGAAAGTGATATTTAGTATTTTCTATACACTCTGAAATCATGAGCATTTCACTTTTTCTAAGTCAATTCTTTCATAAGGATTTTATTAATAGATATTGGTAAATAGAACTTTGGAAATCTTAATTCAGAATTCTTACTATACCTGAGGCTTTTGTAAGCTATAGTTTTATGTACAACCTTGTACAGTTTTTTTGACATACAATTCAGAACTTTGTTTATTCTCTTGGACTTTGTTCTGGCCAATACATTTTTTTAAAATCTTTAAGAAGAACTGTGATTGTTTTAGTGGGTATTTTTCTAAGTAAATGAAAACTTGTATAATGGTATTTTAGAGAATGCCAGATAAGTGCATGTTTCGAGTTAATGTTTTTCTCATCACTTGTATGTTTCTAACACAGCATGGGACTTTAATAAAACCATCCTGGAAACTTAACCATTGTTTTTCTTCTAAATATGTAAGTTGCAGCTGGGCTCAGCGGCTCAAGCCTGTAATGCCAGCACTATGGAGGCTGAGGCGGGTGAATCACCTGAGGTCAGGAGTTCGAGACCAGCCTGACCAACATGGTGAAACCCCGTCTCTACTAAAAATACAAAAAATTAGCCAGGCATGGTGGCGGGCACCTGTAATCCCAAGTATTTGGGAGGCTGAAGCAGGAGAATCGCTTGAACCTGGGAGGCGGAGGTTGCAGTGAGCTGAGATCCTGCCGACACACTCCAGCCCGGGCAACAGTGCAAGACTCAGTCTCAAAAAAAAAAAAAAAAAAAAAAAAGAAAAAAAAGTAAGATGGTGTGATTTTTTTTGGTCATCGTATTATATACTTATTCTAGTGAACCTGTTCATCATTCTTTCACCCTTCTTTCACAATCTGCAGACTCTATATTAAAAACTACTCTATTACTCTATTTTGACACATCTCAATTCACTCATCTTTTAGCACCACCCTAAGTAAAAATGGCTGAAAAGAGCAATGAAATAGTTTAGTAAAGGTAACAGGACAGCTTATACATCTCAGTATACCTACCACAAAACCTTCAGGCACAGAAGTATGAGTATAATAGTTTATTACATAACTTACAGGTACAAAGTGCAAATGACTTGACGCCTCTCTTTCCCCAATCCCTTGAACTCTCTGGATCTCAAACTTTCTTTAGGAAAGCAAATGGTTAAAAGCAGACAGTAACTGAATTACAAATAAAGACAAGATTTCAAACATGCATATTATCTTGATAGCAAAATGTACAGTAAAACCAAAATTTCATTACTCCACAGTTTACCTTTCCATTTAAAACTTGTATAGTATAACACTTGAGACTGAGAGATTTGGTTTCAGGCATTAACCAGATTTAATTGCTTTTGGCAGGTAAGTAGAGGCTCCGGCAGAGTTACCAACTATTCTGGTCAACAAAAGTAAAGACAAGTGGATAATTATTTTTAGTGGAGCTTTAAAAACCTGTGAGAAGCTCACATTGACTTTCTGGCCTCCAGTCCACAAAATAATACTTCATTTGATAAGCTAAAGTAGGGAGCAATTTTATGGATTAACTCTATCAAAGTGAAGCACATGAAAAATGGGCCAGAATATATTAATCAGGATATAAAAACTTTTCACAGAGGTTTTCAGGGATGTTCGTTTGTTAACAATGACCTATATGTAATAATGTTATTTGTTAATAAATTCACACAACACAAGGCAGTAATTAACTAATGAATTTTCATTTTTCTTTTCCCCAATACTAAAAAGGGGATTATTATACTATCAAATTATACTATCATTATAATTTGATGTCTGTATCTGCTAATTAGGGCACATAATATTCTGTAAACTACTACTATAAAATGTGGGAAATCTTGGAACTACAGTTAATACTGCAATTAAAATCCCCCCAAAGGCCAGGAGTGGTGGCTCACGCCTGTACTCACAGCACTTTGGGAGCCTGAGGCAGGTGGATCACCCCTGAGGTCAGGAGTTCGAGACCAGCCTGGCCAACATGGCGAAACTCCATCTCTACTAAAAATACAAAACTTAGCTGGTCGTGGTGGTGCACACCTGTAATCCCAGCTACTGGGGAGGCTGAGGCAGGAGAATTGCTTGAGCCCAGGAGGCGGAGGTTGCAGTGAGCTAAGATCGCGCCACTGCACTCCAGCTTGGGTGACAGCGTGAGATGCCGTCTAAAAAACAAAAACCCCCCCAAAGTGAGAAATTAAATATTTAAACATATTCAATTACAATTTTTACTAGATAAATCTTATAATCCACATGCCTCCTTTGAGGTTTTCATCTGTTTTTTTAAAAATAATTATAGCAAATGCTTTAGTACAAAGACTTAGTCCAAGACTATCATTATTTTCCAATTTAAGGTGAAGCATTCTATTAATAAAACTCACTGTAAAAACATTTATAATTCAGTGTAAAATTACTACTTAGTAAAAATGTATGTAATTCCTTGTTCCTACTGTCTACAAAAAAGGAAATTTCCACTTTTTATGTTTTAAAATCAATTCAAACACTTGTATATAGGATTTATTAAACCTACTCATAACCACTTCATAGAAAGTGTCAGCACCATCTCACACTGGTGCATCACTGTAAAAGAAAACATTTTAGAAACAAAACCACTAAAACCAACAGTTTAATGACTATTTACAGAGTATTAGGACTCCAAGTTAATATCTTCCCACTAGAGTTTTACAGGCTTCCTCATATTTCTGAGGCATAACAAAAACAATTTTATAGCTGCCATTTTGTTCCAAAGACAAATTTCCTAATAAAATAAATTTCTACAGAACTGGTTCAGTAAAATAAAATCTCTCCCCTAACCCAGAGATCTTAAAACTGAATTTTTAAAAAATGCTGCCAGCTGCAGTGGTTCACGCCTGTAATCCCAGCACTTTGAGAGGCTGAGTTGGGCAGATCACCTGAGCTCGGGAGTTTGAGACCAGCCTAACCAACATGGAGAAACCCCGTCTCTACTAAAAATACAAAATAAGCCGGGAGTGGTGGCGCATGCCTGTAATCCCAGCTACTCGGGAGGCTGAGGCAGGAGAATCGCTTGAGCCCAGGAGGCAGAGGTTGCAGTGAGCAGAGATCGCACCATTGCACTCCAGCCTGGACAACAAGAGTGAAACTCCATCTCAAAAAAATAATAATAATAAATTAAAAATAAATAAATAAAAATGCTAGGGAAACAAAGGTATATCCCCAGTCTCTGCCTCTATTAAGCCCACCTTGTCTGTTCCAGGGTGAAAGAGTGAGCTTTACATGTTATGCTGACTTACATTTCCCAAACATTTCCCCAACACGATGCAGGCATATTACATGGCTCAGGACAGTAATATGATGGATTAAGCATTCTGTACAACTTAAAAAGCATTATCAAACCCCTTCAAAAACAAACTAAACAATGGCTGGTTGGATACCTGTGAATGACCCAAGGGTTTCTAAGATAAACTATTTAGAACTCAATAGAGGGGTCTCCTAATGAAATCAAGCCTTCTGGAAAGAAACCGCTTATAGTTTGCAAGAACTCAAAGATATTTTGGATCCACTACAGAGCTCACCAAAATTTATGAAATGAAATTTTTTACAAGCAGACAAAGGAAGATGCATTATATTTAAAAATCACTGTCAATTTCACTAGGATTTAGAATACAAAACCTTTACATCTCTTTTACAATAAAGAGTATTTAGATCTCACTTGTCAGAAAAATATTTTTCATTATTAAAAAAATTGTTATAAAGTTGTTTCTTCTGATACAGAGTTTCAAAGCATCTAACATAACCTCCTCAGAAACTCCACAGTGCAAAAATAAACAACATGCATACACTTAAGAACTTTACATTCTTTGAAAAACAATACAAATTGGAAAGAAAATTAGTATGTGATCAAAGAAGTCAGAGCTCAAGTCTGAACTTTGCCAATAAAGGCAGATGATCTGAAGAGTTATTTTCATTTGGAAGTCCATTAACAGTCCATAAGTCTTGTTCTGTAAGAAGTGACAGTCTAGCTAGAAGTTTCAAGCCACCAACCAAAGCAACTTCAGCTCCTAAAGAAGCACATACATATTTAGTAAAACTGTCAACAAGTTATTGTAAATTAATCATACAAGTCTTTTCTTTTTCATATAGAACTTGAGGCCCCTCCAGAAGACTAAAAACTATGAAACAGTTTTTAGAATATTTAAGCTTAATATTGAGTTATAACCTAATTGTAATTACCAAACACACAGCAGTTTGAGATATTGTTTCTATTTCCAGCTCTGTAACTGTAAGCAATCTTTAGAAGAAAATATAAATCAAATACTTAAGAATGTTAAGAGTAATTTGTGATTGACAACTACATAAGAAACTCATCCAGCAACCATTCTGTAGTTGCATAAAGCCAGAGATACCGGGCCACAGCCCTGCAGAAGTTTATAAGGTGAATGGAGAATAAATTAGTATAACTTAGTCCCGAGTCAGCAGCCACAGAAGTAGAGTAAAAGATGACAGGCTCTTATCGTTAAGAAATTTGAAATGCTGATTGGTAACACTCTCCCGCCACCTAGTGAACTTCTGGCAGCATGACAACTATGAAAACCTTACTATAAATTCAAAGCAGCAGGCATATTTTGTAGAGTAGATCTAGTGGCAGGGGTAAGTCATCTCCTGAGTGTTACTAATAAGGTTATTCCCAGAAGAAAGGAGGGGGGAACAAACAGGGGAAAAGGGTAAAGAACAAGAAGCATTAAAAAAAAAAATGGAAGAGAAAAAAAATGAAAAAATCAGAAAAGAAAAAGCTGCCCACATTCCAAAGTTTTCTTAATGATATTTTTGTACTTCCAGTAATCTTAAACTGCATTTTCTTCTCCACTTTAAATCCTTTGGCTAATGTTTAAAACCTGATTTTCATTGAGGCGCACAAAGAAAACTTTTATCACCTTCACTTTTTGAAAACACCTAGTAATGATATAGACTTTTCTGACCGAATGTGGAGGCTCATGCCCGTAATCCAAACCACTTTGGGAGGCTGAGATGGCTGGGTTGCTTGAACCCAGGAGTTCAAGACCAGCCTGGGCAACATGGTGAAACCCTGTCTCTACAAAAATTAGGCAGGCATGGTGGCTCGTACCTGTAGTCTTAGCTACTCGGGAAGCTGAGGTGGGAAAGTCACTTAAACCCAGGAGGCAGAGGCTGCAGTGAGCTGAGAATCCCGCCACTGCACTCTAGCCTGGGTAACAGAGTAAGACTTTGTCTCAAAAAAAAAAAAAAAAAAAAAAAAAAAAAAGTGTATATATATATATATATATATATATATATATATATATATATATATATACACATTTCCTCTTCAGAAAAATCCAATATTCCAGAGTCAACATGACAGCATAAGCTGTGTTGCTGGCAGTGTAACTAGGGTCCTCCAATGAAGGCAGCATGCCTCCGTAAAATTTAAGCACAAAACTATGATGACCATTAACAACATACTCAGTTCCTGTCACAGGAAAAACAGTAAATTTATGGCAAGTAAAAAGAAAGGGCAATATGAAAGACCTGTAACTCAGAGGCTGACTGGAACTGGAGGGTAGGACTGATAATGTAATTCTTGGGTAATAATTTGCTTGAATGTGTTTTATTGCCTCCCTCATATGCAAGTAATCAACTGATTTATTCAAAGATATTACCAATCTGTCTATTTCAAAATATTTTTACCTTCTAGATCTAGAACTTCAACTGTATGTTTAGAGAGCTTTCTTAACTTTAACCTTGAGGTTTTAGCTACTGTGCTCTCTAGCAGAATTTAAGATTACATGCATTCCTTACCTGGGTGCCCAGCAACATCTTCCTTTTCTGCAGAGTAGAAAATATAATCCACAGTTATGGCACTTCGGGAATGACAGGTGGTCACTTCTGGAATTCCAGTGTCAGGAAAGTAATGTGAATAAACAGATGACAAGCTGAAATGGTGCTGTAAATTTGAAGATAATCTAAATAGAAAAGAAGAAGTGTTAAGTATTCAAGTTTTTTGTAACTTCAAGAATTCCTCCTATCTGAAGTTCTTTTTCATTTAATTTCTAGACTAAGACCAGACATTAAGACAAGCTTTATTTAAATAGACCATATCATAATTTAGTATTAATTTACTTATGCAGTGATATCTAAAACCCATCAATAAAGCCATCTAAATGTGGCTTAAAAGAAAGCTCTATAATTAACATACTAATGTGTTCATTATTTATAACATGTGTAAATGCCTCCATTTACTAAAGAATACGTATTCTAAAATAACTTAGAAGTTTCATTGTGTTTTTAAGAAAGAGAATGAAGGGGGTCTTCAGGAACACTATTTGGAATCCCCTAGACTTCTGATGACAGAGAGGCCATATTCTAATTTTTCTTGCTATGACATATGAGATAATTTTGTATTGCATCTTAAAACAGCTTCTCTAATGGTTTACTACATTTTTCCCATGCACAAATATAATGCATGTGATGTTATGAGTAAAAGGTTTAAAGATAATTTTCTAGTGATACTTTATGAATCATAAAGATGTTTTACGCCTTGAAGGAAAATAAAATTTTAAAAAACTTATCCAACAAACATTTACCAAACACCTTCTAAGTTCTAGGCACTATCTCAGGTGCTGAGAATATGTAGATGAAGATGTTTCCCTTGCTTTTAAAGTGTTCATCTGTCAGGAACAAAGGTAAATCCTTAAAAATGCCCTCTAAGTTTTAGCAACTTTTTATGTCTAAGGATTTATAATATTAAACACAAATAGGGCCGGGCATGGTGGCTCACACCTGTAATCCCAGCACTTTGGGAAGCCAAGGCAGGAAGACTGCTTGAGCTCAGGAGCTCGAGACCAGCCTGGGCAACACAGTGAGACCTCCTCTCTACAAAAGAAAAAAAAAAACTAAGAAAATTAGCTGCACATGGTGGCCCATGCCTGTGGTCTCAGCTACTTGGGAGACTAACGTAGGAGAATTGCTTGAGCCCAGGAGGTGGAGGCTGCAGTGAGCCAAGATCATGTCACTGCACTCTAGCCTGGATGACAGTGAGATTGACTCTCAAATAAAAATAATAAATAAAAATAGGTCTTCGGCAAACTGTTATTTTACTATCAATTTTTCAGTTTACAGATATAAGCTATGCATATAAACACTCTATTTATATATAGATACTAAAAAGTATCTTTTTTTTTTTTTTTTATGAGACAGAGTCTTGCTCTGTCACCCAGGCTGGAGTGCAGTGACGTGATCTCAGCTCACTGCAACCTCCGCCTCCCAGGTTCGCACCATTCTCCTGCCTCAGCTTCCTGAGTAGCTGGGACTACAGGCGCCCGTCACCACGCCCAGCTAATTTTTGTATTTTCAGTAGAGATGCAGTTTCACCATGTTAGCCCGGATGGTCTCAATCTCCTGACCTCATGATCCGCCTGCCTCGGCCTCCCAAAGTGCTGGGATTAAAGGTATGAGCCACCGCGCGCGGCCTCTGTTTTTCTTTTAATTTTTAGATAGACACCAAGGGCAAGTAAAGTATCTGTTTTATTTTTTAATATTATTATTATTATTTTGAGACGGAGTCTTGCTTTGTCGCCCAGGCTGGAATGCAGTGGAGCGATCTTGGCTCACTGCAACCTCCACCCCTCTGGTTCAAGCAATTCTCTGCCTCAGCCTCCCTGGGATTACAGGTGCCTGCCACCACACCCGGCTAATTTTTTGTATTTTTAGTGGAGATGGGGTTTCACCATCTTGGCCATACTGCTCTTGAACTCCTGACCTCGTGATCCACCCGTCTCAGCCTCCCAAAGTGCTGGGATTACAGGTATGAGCCACCGCGCCCGGCCAGAATGTTTTATTTTTTTCTTTGTTTTAAAATAGAGGCAGGGTCTCACTGTCTTGCCCAGGCTGGTCTCAAACTGCTGGGCTCAAGCAATCCTCCTGACCTGGCCTCCCAAAGTGTTGAGGTTACAGGCGTAAGCCAACACGCCCAGCCAGTATCTTTTTTCATATCCTATATTGTTATAAAAAGATTTAAGGATTACTCAAAACTAAGTACTTGTTAGATTAGCCTCCTTATTAATCTTATTCAAAGAAGTTTTTACTCTATTGAAAGGTTTAATCATTAATTTTTAAATATTCATTTAAAAAAATTTTTAAAAAATTGCTTCCATTCTTACTAGTTCTTATTTATGTAGTAATATTTTCTCAAAACAAGGTATACAAAATAAAGATTTAGGCAGATAAAATGAATGAGAATTTGTTCCTAAATTTAAATGTTAAAACAAAAACCTATAAAATAGCCACAATATAAAACAAGCAAGATATTTCAAGAATCTTCCCAAGATTTAAGTCTCTGTCCTGTTTTATTAACATGTATCCATTTCTCAACCATAGCCCCAAATATTCCTATTTCTTTAATGAAGAATCCCAGCATCTTTACCCCTCTGACAATCTTTTCCTACAGTTCAAGAGATAAATTTAAATGATCATCTTTTCAACTGGAATATTCATTTTTGGATCAATTCTCTTATAGACGGTTTTGAGATTTAGTAAATCAAAGACAACTAAAGATCCTCTTGATATCTGAGAGATATGTTTCTGTGATCTTGACCTTTGTTTAAGTATGTGAATTTCAAAGAGTACTTGAGCTGGTCCAGGTCCACAAACAAGCTGTTTCCCTTCCTAACACTACCTAGGCACTTAACTATGTTTCAAACATTGTGTTTTATATGCTTTGTCTCATCTAATCCTCACAACAACCCGAACTACAGACAAAGAAACTGAACCTCAGAGATGTTAAGTTTCTTGCTTAAAATTATTCAGCTAAAACACAGCAGAGTCAGGACTGGAACTCAGGCCTATTTGACTTAAGGGCCTGCACTCTTCACCAGCACGGAATATTATCACCTTAATTTTTTTATCCAAGTGATTTTTGAGAAATGAGTTTTTTATTCAACTAAAGTTAGCAAATGTCTCCTTTTACTTTCCAGAACTCACTTTTCAGCAGTCACTAGGACCTCTGTTTGCTTCAGTTGTGTTTGTGTCAGATCACTGTCTGTAAGAATAGAGGAAAATATATTAATTTTATTAATATAGTTTTGTTCTAGCTTGCCTTAATACCGTCATCTTGCTCCAGAAACAATATTTAAGACTTATCTAGGTTAGAAAGATGCCTAGTTACATGTTTCATTCTGGAATCTATATATTTTGATGGCCTCCAGAATTCGGAAAAATAAAAAAATGCAAACAATTCCAAAGCAACATGCAAGTAAATCATGCACAGATAATTCTGGAAGTTCAACTTTAAAAAGGTAAATTTAGAGGTCTTAAGAAAAAGAATCAATAACTATATATTTATATATATGAATATTCATCCCTGGGATTTTATCTTTTTAAAAACTTAAGTTTTATGTCTTCAAAGGGAACATGATTACCCAGCAGACTGCCAAAATGTATTACAAACACTTACCTGTCTTTTCTACTTTTGGTACCTGCTGTACCTCATACACACAGTTCTGTGAGATACCTAGGTTTGGGGGCCAAATTGGAATAGATAAAATTCTTTGTCCCCGTGAAGACTGTTCCTGGCCAGATACCTAAACAAAATTTCAACAGGTATCTTAAGTGAAAATATTTTAAATAGTTTATGAATTGAAAAGTTTATGTCTTAAATAAAAGGTAATCCAAAAGTGGTAAATTATTACCCTTTATTCATTATATTAAGTGATTCTTTGGCCTTATAAAATCTTCTTTTCTTCAAATACAATTCAGAAAACACTTATCATTTACATAAAAATGACAATCTTTTTCCCATACATGTTTTTCTTTAATTTGGACATACAAATGATCTATCACTTTGGACTAATACTACTCATCCTTTTTTACTACCAGCAATATAGTTCCCATTGTATCAAATACAGGCATGCTCAGAGATACCACAGGTTTGGTTCCAGGCCACCACAATAAAGTGAGTATCTCAATAAAGCAAGTCACATAATTTTTTCAGTTTCCCAGTGCATATAAATTGTGTTTATACTATACTGTAGTTTATTAAGTGTGCAATAGCATTATGCCTAAGAAAATACATACCTTAATTTAAAAATACTTTATTGTTAAAATATCCTAACAATCATCTGAGCCTTCAGTGAGTCATCATCTTTTTACAGGTGGAGGGTCTTGCCTAGATAATAATGGCTGCTGGCTGATCAGGGTGATGGTTGCTTAAGGTTGGAGTTGGCTGTGGCAATTTCTTAAAAATAAGACAACAATGAAATTTGCTGCAGCCATTGATGCTTCCTTTCATAAAAGATTTTTCTGTAGCACGTGATGCTGTTTGACAGCACTTTATCCATGGTAGAACTTTTTTCAAAATTGGAAACCTTGCCAATGTTTTATCAACTAAATTTATGTAACATTTAAAATCCTTTGTCGTCATTTCAGCAATGTTCACAGCATCTTCACCAGGAATAGACTGCATCTCAAGAAAATACTCTGCTCATCTATAAGAAGCAACTCCTCATCTATTTAAGTTTTATCATGAGATTGAAACAATTCAGTTAATTCTTCAGGCTCCACTTCTAATTCTAGTAATTCTAGTTCTCTTGCTACTTCCACCACATCTACAGTTACTTCCTCCACTGAAGTCTTGAACCCCTCAAAGTCATTCATGAGGGTTGGAATCAACTTCTACCAAACTCCTTTTAATGGTGATATTTTGACCTCCTCCCATGAATCACGAATGTTCTGAATAGCATTTAGGCTGCTGAATCCTTTCCAGGTTTTCAATTTACTTTCCCCAGATCCATCAGAGAAATCACTTCTATGGCAGCTATAGCCTATGAAATGTATTTCTTAAATAAGGAGACCCGTAGATACAAAATTACTCCTTGATTCCGGCTGCAGAATGGATGCCGTGTTAGCAGGCATGAAACAACACTCATTTCCTTGTACATCTTCATCAGAGCTCTTGGGTGACCAGGTGCCTTGTGAATGAACAGTAATTTTAGGAAAGGAATCTGTTTTTCTTAGTGGTCTCGGCAGTGTGCTTAAAATATTCTATGCCACAAACAGATGCACTGTCATCCCCAAGCTTTGTTTTTCCATTGATAGAGCAGAGGTAGAGTGGATTTAGCATAATTTTTAAGTGCCCCAGGATTTTCAGAATGGTCATCGAACGCTGACTTTAAATAACAAGCTGCATTAGCTCCTAACAAAAGAGTCAGCCTGTCCTTTGAAACCAGGCACTGACTTCTTCTTTCTAGCTATGAAAAGTCCTACATGGCATCTTCTTGCAACAGAAAGTGGTTTCATCCACATTAAAAATCTATTGTTGGCCGGGTGCGGTGGCTCACACCTGTAATCCCAACACTTTGAGGGACTGAGGCAGGAGGACTGCTTGAGCCCAGGAGTTCGAGACCAGCCTGGGCAACATGGTGAAACCCCATCTCTACCAAAAAATATTAAAAAATTAGCCCGGCATGGAGGCATGCACCTGTAATCCCAGCTACTTGGGAGGCTGAAGCAGAATTGCTTGAACCCAAGAGGCGGAGGTTGCAGTGAACTGAGATTGTGTCACTGCATTCCAGCCTGGGCAATAGTGTGAGACTCTGTCTCCAAAAAAAAAAAAAAAAAAAAAAATCAATTATTTAGTGTAGCCACCTTCATCAACGATCTTAGCTAGATCTTCTGGATAACCTACTGTAGCTTCTACATCAGCAGCACTTGTTGCTTTACCTGTACTTTTATGTTATGGAGATGGCTTCATTCCTTAAACCTCACAAATTAAACTCTGTTAACTTCCAACTTCTTTTCTGCAGCCTCCTTATCTCTTTCAGCCTTCATAAAATTGAAGAGACTTAGTGCCTTGCTCAGGATTAGGCTTTGATTCAAGGGAATGCTGTAGCTGCTTTGATCTTCTATCCAGACCACTCAAGCTTTCTCCATATCAGCAATAAGGCTGTTTTGTTTTCTTATTATGCCTTCATACACTGGAGTAGCACTTCTAATTTCCTTCAAGAACTTTTCCTTTGCATTCACAACTTTGTTGTTTGGTGCAAGAGGCCTAGCTTTTGGCCTCTCAGCTTTCAAAATGCCTTCCTTGCTAAGCTTAATCATTTCTAGCTTTTGATTCAAAGTGAGACATGTGAGTCTTCCTTTTACTTGAACACTTAGAGAGTGCTGCAGGGCTATTACTTGGCCTAGTTTCAATATTGTTGTGCTTCAGGGAATATAGAGGCCCAAGTAGAGGGAGAGAGATGATTAGTGGACCAGTCAAAACACACTTATCGATTAAGTTCATCATTTTATATGGGTACAGTTCATAACACCCAAAACCATTATAATAGTAATATCGAAGATCACTAATCTGGGATCAACATAACAGATGTAATAATAATGAAAATGTTTGAGTAATGCAAGAGTTACCAAAATGTGGCAGAGACAGGAATTGAGCACATGCTGTTGGAAAAATGGCACCGATAGAGCTGCTTAAGGCAGGGTTGCTACGAAACTTCAATTTTCTAAAATGCAGTATGGTTGAAGCTCGATAAAGCAAAGCACAATAAAATGAGGTATACTTGTACTAACAGAGATTAACTTTTATAAAATTTTAAACTATCTGGGCACGGTGGCTCATGCCTGTAATCCCAGCACTTTGGGAGGCCGAGGTGAACCTCCAGATCACCTGAGGTTGGGAGTTCGAGACCATCCTGGCTAACACTGTGAAACCCCGTCTCTACTAAAAATACAAAAAATTAGCCAGGTGTGGTGGCGTACGCCTGTAGTCCCAGCTACTCGGGAGGCTGAGGCAGCAGAATTGCTTGAAACTGGGAGGTGGAGGTTGCAGTGAGCCAAGATCACACCTTTGCACTCCAGCCTGGCAAAAGAGCAACACTCCATCCATCTCAAAAAATAATAATAAATAAATAAATAATTTTAAACTATCACTGAAAACTCTAGTGGTGGAGAGCTTATTTTGGTAAATATACTGAAGATCAAATGATCTAAAGTAACGAAAGGAAAGCACAATAAAAATAATTACATGAGCTAAATTGTGCTAAGCTAAAGAAAATATTTATTATTATACAAGGGAAACTTATATAATAAATGCTGAATTACTATTTTGCCCACATCCAGTTTTCCAAATTCTATCCTGCCACCTTGTGTTACTTATTCTGAAGTATCCATGTCTGTCAATACTTTTTTTTTTTTTTTGCTGCCTGTTAATTCCTCCAAGCAGTATGTTGCCACAGACAGATGAAAGAGATGAAAATCAACCAAATGAAAATAATTATTTATTAGACGTGGCTGGGCACAGTGGCTCACGCTTGTAATCCCAGCCCTTTGGGAGGCCGAAGCGGGTGGATCATGAGGTAAGGAGTTCGAGACCAGCCTGGTCAACAAGCTGAAACCCTGTCTCTACTAAAAATACAAAAATTAGCCAGGTGTGGTGGCGCACACCTGTAATCCCAGCTACTCAGCAGGCTGAGGCAGGAGAATCACCTGAACCCGGGAGGCGGAACTGAGCATGAGCTAAGATCATGACACTGCACTCCAGCCTCCAGCCTGGGCGACAGAGGGAGACTCCATCTCAAAAAAAAAACAAATAAGAAGTCATGGAAAATCAGTTTGATAAAGTGAGGGTACTGGATCATCCAAGGTTTTTAAACAGCCATGTAATGAGTATCTTCACATTATCATGAGCAGAGCAACTATGTCCACTTCCTACTAACAATGGAGCAAGCACTTACCTTTCCTATGGGAAGTCCTTCATAATTCAATTTTCCTTCCTTTATGAAACTATATAGTGGAGAACCAGGAACAGAATTAAAGTCACCACACATAACAATAGGGCAGAAGCTGCCATCTTTCTGGTGGGCAACACTGGAAATCTCTGCCAGTAGCATTGCCAATTGGGTCAGCTTAATATCACCTCGCCTTGGATTATACAACAGATGGGTATTTGCTACACAGATCGCAGGAGAGGCAGCACATGCAATTTTGGGCTGCAAGAGTAAAACTAATCCAACATTGTCTCTGTCCAACAGAGAAATATCAGGGCGGAAGAATTCCACTGGATTCACTGACAAGAGTGAAAATTTGGAATGTTTGAAGCAAATAGCGCAGCCATCAGGTTTCCTTCCTGTCCGCATCTTATATTCACAGTGATAACCTATAAGAAACAAATGAATTTAAAACAAATGACTGCTTTTATATATTTGTCAAAACACAGCTCACCTGATACTTCTGAACAATGTTTACCAAACTGTATTCTGCAAAACATTAGTAATGTAGGATGTCAATAAACATTGGAATAAAAAACGTTTGACACTGGGTCTAACAGGCCTCTTTATATGCAGACTTCAGCCCTTGATATGCTAATGTAATACTTATCAGTCTCCCATTGCCATCCTAGTAAAACTTGGTCATGGCAATAATAGTAAAGCCCTTCAATAATCTATTCTCACACTCTCTCCACCCTATATTCCTGATCTTTTTGCTTATAATTCCTTCCCCCTCACTTCATTCCAACCTCACTGGCCTCCTCACTTGCCTTAACACACTCCAACCTCAGGGCCTTTCCCTTGCTATTTCTGTTGCCTAGAATGTTCTAGGCATAGCTTATTCCTTCACCTTCAAATATTTGTTCAAATGTCACCTTGTCTGATCCTTTTGTTTAAAACTGAAACCTCTCGCATTCCACTTTCCTGCTTTTCTCCAGAAAACTATCATTACTTAATATGCTATTTACGTATTTATTTGGTTAGCCTTTCTCCACTAGAAGGAACACTCCAGATGAGGGAGAAATTTTTTACATCTTTTTTGCCCAGTGCTATATCCTCACTCCCTAGAACAGTGCATAGTATATAGTAGACACTCAAAAAAAAAATTGCTGAATGAAGGCCGGGCGCGGTGGCGCACGCCTATAATCCCAGCACTTTGGGAGGCCAAGGCAGGCGGATCACGAGGTCACGAGATCAAGGCCATCCTGGCTAACACGGTGAAACCCTGTCTCTACTAAAAAAACACAAAAAATTGGCTGGGCGTGGTGGCGGGCGCCTGCAGTCCCAGTGACTAGGGAGGCTGAGGAAGGAGAACGGCATCAACCTGGGAGGTGGAGCTTGCAGTGAGCCAAAATTGCATCACTACACTCCAGCCTGGGCAACAGAGAAAGAATCTGTCTCAAAAAAAAAAAAAAAAAAAAAAAAAAAATTTTGCTAAATTTATGAATGCAAAGCAGGCACATTTCTCAAGTATGTGGGACCACAGATAACTTGTTTCTAGAAGTGTTTATTTATCAAACAGGTTTTTGGCATCTATCCATTAGGTAGACACTGGTAGGCACTGGTATTATAATGATGAAAGAGACAAAATGGTCCCTGACCTCATGGAGCTCAGAATCTAATAGGTCTAGAGGTGGACAGAACAACTCCTAGGAAAGGGAGTTACTAAGAGATTCTTACACATCTTTCTGTTTGAATTAAAATTATACTCCAACACAAGTTTCCAGAGAGTACCTCAACCTTTTCCTGACTCTTTGAGAATTTTTTAAAATTACGATTTTTAGCCAAAATATGCCACACATCTTTGTTAGCAAGTTATATCTTAATGACACATGAATTTTCAAAAGTAAATTTGGCTAAGATAAAAGTTACATTGCCTTGTCTCTATAAAAAAAATTAAATAATTAGCCAGGCATGGTGGCACACATCTCTAGTTCCATCTACTCAGGAAGCTGAGATGACAGGATTACTTAAGCCCAGGAGGTTGAGGCTGTAATGAGCCATGGTTGTGCCACTGCACTCCAGCTTGGGTGACAGACTGAGACCCTGTCTCAAAAAAGGAAAAAAAAAAAAAAAAAAAAAGAGTTACACTGTACCCAGTGATTCCAAACTTGGCCTGATCTCTGCTCCATAATGATCTTCTTGAACTTCTTGCAAACAAAGTACCTTGGAAGAAAAAAAAAGCTTGAATTAGAACACAGAGATACAAATATGAATTTCCTGGTGCTTTTATCTTAAAATATCTAAAAGCTGGCTTCTAAAATTCCACACCTGATAATAATTGAAATAAAAGGCATCCTTTTTTCTTGTTGTAGATCTACCAAATTAATGTTTCCAAATTTTGATCAATCTCAAAACTCTGGCCCTCAATCACATGGAGCTCCCTTAGTACTCAAAATTATTATATTCAAAAGGAAATATTCTTAGCTTACACGTCAGGATATTTTTTCGGGTTTTACATGTTCATTGGTACTATCTTTCAGGTCTTAAGAGGCTGATTTATTTGAATGCTATCAGGTAGGTGACATTTTTGCATGAATTACTGAAACTTTAAATCAAAGTTAATATTTACTGAATACTTAATATGCTGCCAATTTCTGTCTCAAAACTGACCCATACTTAAAAACGTTTTGGATCCTTTTTGAAAAGTTACATGATTATTCACACCAGCTACCACTAACAAATGCCTCTCTGAAAGTCATACCTTATTAAGACTTATTCCATCATTATTCTTAAACACATTCCTTTCTTACCCCACAAACAAAACAGAGAAAACCATTTAGTTCATAAATGCACAAATGAAACATGTAACCCAACTTTTTCTTTTTCTTTTTTTTTTTTTGAGGCAGAGTTTCACTCTTGTTGCCCAGGCTGGAGTGCAATGGCGCAATGTCAGCTCACCGCAACCTCCACCTCCTGGGTTCGAGTGATTCTCCTGCCTCAGATTATAGGCATGCGCCACCAAGCCTGGCTAATTTTGTATTTTTTAGTAGAGACGGGGTTTCTCCATGTTGGTCAGGTTGGTCTCGAACTACCGACCTCAGGTGATTCACCAGTCTCAGCCTCCCAAAGTGCTGGGATTACAGGCATGAGCCACTGTGCCCGGCCCCAACTTTTTCTTATGTGAAGAATTTCAATAACATTTTGCACTTACGTCTGCATCAAAATGTTTAATTTCTTTCAGAATATTGGGAAACCTAAAACTCCAGTGTAATACTGGCCGCCGGCAATGTCTATAAAGGTGAGAGTTATCTTCCAGTAAATCTTGTGAAAGTATATTATAGGACATCACTGAAAAGTCAAACTTGTTCTCACTGTCTTCACATTTGGGATCAACATTTTTGTCTCCTAGGATCTTCGTTTTTTCTTTATCATGGCTACACATATATTCCCAATTCCGCTTTATCACGCCTGTTAAAAATATATTGCACAAATATAAGGAATTAATCAAAAGCAGACCATACAGTTTCCCACATATATGTAGTTTTCAGCCTCTTAAAAATTCCTATAAGCAATGAATAGAATGTTTTTCCCTAGGAAGTGGCAATATAGCACTGAATAATTAGAACTGTTACCAAATTGGTAAAAATGTGGTAACACAATATACTGACTGACCAACAGGTTTAAACAGGTTTAAAATAACCTTGCAAGTCATTCTGGAGGCTGAGAATACGTGCTTATAAAGCTAAGACTATACGGAGGTTGTGGTTTCTCACTTCTCTACAGTTAAGAAGCGGCTCTGCCACAGATGTGATTGACACTTTTATAACTATAACAACATATTTGTATGTCAAAGTTGGCTTTTCAATAAGATGATTTTACATTGTATTTTATTCCCTATTAGTGGGATAAGATCATCAAATGATTAACTAAGTTCCAGTAGCAACCCTTAGTTCAGAATTCTAGTGTATACATGAAAGAAGCATATACGATGGCAATATATGGAAGAAGTTTTAGTGTTTAAAACACTAAAGTGGAACATGCAAACCAAATAAACAAAAGAAATCTTTTAAATGTACAATAAAGAAAAAGTTAAATATGACATAGCTACAGAATGCTAGTAAATGATGGCTAACCAACAAACCTAGCATGCAACAACCAGAAATGTGTCACAGTTCATATTCTGCAAACACATCATGCATTCTGCAAAAGTGATGAAAAGAGAATTTAAAAAATGAGACTTTGCAATCATAGGCAGTCCCTGACTTAGAAATAACCACGTGTGTGATGCGTGTCTGTGTATTCACCTTTGATCTTGCCTCCTACATCCTATCATTAAAGAGGATGCTCTTATTGCCATGGAAACCATGAAGAGAAACACAGAATTTTTAGAGAATTTATGAGCTCAAAAGAAAGAGAAAACAAAAAATGGGAAGAACATGGGAAAACAGATTTGGAAATGGACTTCTAAGTATGATTAAATAATATAAAAAATTTCAGTCCTAGAATATCTCCCTCTATCCTGCAAAGGTTTTCACTTCACTGGAATACAATGCCTAGAATTCCACCAATCAAAAATTAAATTGAAGTTAAAATATCCTATACACTTATACAGAGGGTGAAAGAAAGACTAAAAGGAAATACACCATTTTTTTTAAGAGTAGTTATCTCTGAGTGTTAGGACTGTGAAATATTTTTGCAAATCTTCTGCACAATACATTTACAATCAAAATATCGATATGCTACGTAAAAACGCCAATGAAGTAATCATTTTAAAGTATGATTAGGCTGGGAACAGTGGCTCACGCCTGTAATCCCAGCACTTTGGGAGGCTGAGGCTGGTGGATCACCTGAGGTCAGGAGTTCGAGACCAGCCTGGCCAACATGGCGAAACCTTGTCTCTACTAAAAATACAAAAATTAGCCGGGTGTGATGGCTTGCGCCTGTAATCCCAGCTACTCAGGAGGCTGAAACGGGAGAATCGCTGTAACCCGGGAAGCAGAGGTTGCAGTGAGCCAAGATCACACAATTGCACTCCAGCCTGGGCAACAAGAGTGAGACTCCGTCTCAAAAAAAAAAAAAAAAAAAAAGATAGAAACAAAACCAGACAAGTCTTCAACTATGAAGAATTTTGCCTAGGGCCTATCCTATGCCCAGGAAAGGAAACTATTCCCTATCATTCACTGAAGATAGGAATCCTACCCCCAATAGCTCAGAACTAAGGCAAATTGTACAGGCTCTGCAGAGCCACTCAGGTTTGTAACAAAACTTCTATAGGGAAAACAGAACTGATTGGCTGGGCACGGTGGCTCACACCTGTAATCCCAGCACTTTGGGAGGCCGAGGAGGGCAGATCACAAGGTCAGCAGAGCGAGACCATCCTGGCTAACACGGTGAAACTCCGTATCCAAAAAAGTACAAAAATTTAGCCGGGCGTGGTGGCAGGCACCTGTAGTCCCAGCTACTTGGGAAGCTGAGGCAGGAGAATAGTGTGAACCCAGGAGGTGAAGCTTGCAGTGAGCCGAGATCGCGTCATTGCACTCCAGCCTGGGCAACAGAGTGAGACTTCTTCTCAAAAAAAAAAAAAAAAAAAAAAAAACTGATCATGTGTAGAACACAATTCATTCATAAACTGGAGACTGTCTATGATGGTTTTAGCCAAATCAAAGTCTTCTTACGTATACAAGATGGAAAGGGTTCTAGTCATGCAAACAATATATAAGCTATCATCATAGATGGAGCACTACCCTGGTGTCACTGCCATATTAAAATATGAAAATTAAGGTCTAAAAACCTCATTCATATTTCCTTATAAAACACGTACATGTAATGGCATATAAATGCATTAAGATTTGTATTGTCCTGGTCATTAAAGCTTGTAACCAACTCTTTTTGCAATTCCATTTTGTAAACAACCAGGACCATTAGATTATCTGGTTAATACAGTGGCTTTCAAACTTCTACAGCTTGTAGAACCCTTCTGCGTTACTTTTCATGTCATGGAACACCAATCCCTGGCATGCTGGGACTGGGGCTGGGATGATGGGGTGAACACACATTTTATACTGACCACATTTGCTTTTAATAAACTTACAGAAATGTGTTCAAATGTGAGGGTTCCATGGAAGACAATTTGAAAACCACTGATAGAGTGGATAGTCTCTGGCCTTCATATGCTTCACAACATAAATTCACACTACAAAAGCTTATATACCTTCCATATCAGGAGGAACAAGGTGATCACAGCAGAGAAGACAGATGAATCAAAGAAAGTAAGCAATAGGCCTGATCGGGTTTTTAGGGTGCCTAATTACAAAGTCATAATTGTATCACACAAATCCTTCAAATACCACTTTAAAGTGATAGGCAAGTTAGCAATGCTGTTTTCTTGATTGAAAAGTATTAGTGAAATATCGGAAGTCACAAATATGGCTTAACGAAGAGCATTTTCCTTATTCACAACACCTAGGAAGAATGGACATATAGAGAGTCAGGTTGTAATCAAGCTTTATCAGTAGGTAAATGTAATTCCCCATCCATTAAGGGAAAACAACACCATAATTTTCTGAGTACCTACTATGAAGCCAACAGTGTGTTAGGCACTTTGACATACAGTATCTCATTTCATTCAACAGACTTTCAAGTAGGCATTATTTTACATGAAAAAATCAAGGAGCAAAGAGGTTAAGTAAGCTGTCCAAGTTCACATAATTAGTAGTGGGGCAGAAAGGAAAGCAGGGAGTGGTTCCTCAATCAATGCTTATGTAGCTATGCCACAGCTCCATCTGAAAGCACCCCAGATTTATAAGAGGCTAAACAAAAGAGGAGTGTGCTGACCTGATGAACAAATTATATGAGTGAAAAGCAATCTGGTATCATCATACAGCCCTAGATGTATAGATCTTAGGATTGTTTTCAGAAACCTAATTTTAATGCCTCTAAATACACCTTTCATTCATTCAAATATTTCTTGTTTATCTCCCTATGCTGTGGTTAAGTACTACACACAAACAGATTTTCACTTTTGGATAGTTAAGAATTTCTACAAGTGTTTGTTTTTTCTGACTAGGTTCTTTGTAACCGTATAGCAATAAGTTACACATTTATTTGAATATTAGCTTAGCAAAGTTGATTGGGACCCAGCGGAAGCCTGTAGACTACTTTCTGATAACAAAACCAGAGGGAACCTGAAGAGCACTAATTCTAGCTTTGACTTCCAGACGAGACTCACCTTGAATGTCTTCCTTTGACAAACTTATATATCAGTTCCCTAAACATTAACACCGACACAGCCTTCTCTCAAATATCTTCAGAGGAATTATCCTCACTGAAAATTACGGTTCAATAAGAAAGACAATTCCAAATCCAAATTCTACCTAGACCTCTCACTTATACTTTCAGGAGATGGGGTTGTGGTGGGGGCAAGACTGGCAGCAGAGAAGGAGTCTAGTGAATTGTTCAGAGTAGAAAGAATATGAAAAAATAGAAGTAAATTAACACATTTTTAAAAACTGTTTCTCAAAGTGGAGTAAGATGTGGTTCCCCTTCTAAAAGATAATACTTCTGGCAAACTCTCAAGATTTTATCTATGGACCCCAATTTGAGATATACAGATTTAATAAACAAAAATCTTATCCTATAACACCATGTCTTTCATTTATGGTTGCTTCTATTTATGAGTCCTTTTGTCTTACATAAAAACGTTGCCTTAAAAATGAAAACACTAAAATTTTTTTAGCTCTTTAGACTTCTAAGCCTATAGCCATCAATTTCTAAGAAGTCTAAGGGCTTTTGTTTCAAAAACATTGGATTTAAAAATTATGCTTAAATAAAACTTACTTTTGTAATCTATTTCTCCTTTGTTTGCCAATCTTACTCTATCTGTAGACTCATTTCTATTTTTACAGCCAGAAGTACACAATTAGTTGAAGATAAAAATAAAGACTTCATTTAAGGAAGAATTCATTTTTTTCTTTTTTTTTCTTTTTTTTTGAGACGGAGTCTTGCTCTGTAGCCCAGGCTGGAGTGCAGTGGCGCGATCTCAGCTCACTGCAAGCTCCACCTCCCGGGTTCACGCCATTCTCTTGCCTCAGCCTCCTGAGTAGCTGGGACTACAGGTGCCCGCCACCACGCCCGGCTAATTTTTTGTATTTTTAGTAGAGATGGGGTTTCACTGTGGTCTCGATCTCCTGACCTTGTGATCCGCCCGCCTCGGCCTTCCAAAGTGCTGGGATTACAGGCGTGAGCCACCGCGCCCGGCCAAGAATTCATTTTTTTCTAACATAAAACTACTGGCTAAAAATCAACACCAAATACCTCTAAAACCTTAGGAGGTTTAAAGGATTAGATATGAAAGTTTCAATTTAGTCTATCACTTGTATCTATTTCTACACCAAGATAAACGTCACCTTTACCTTGGTGTTTTCTTCGTTTTGATGAAGGCTCATCTCCCTCAGCGTTCATGACGTAACTAGAGAGATGAATCAAAGATGTCTGGCTCAGGTTGTCAGGTCTCCAGTTACAGTACTGGAACTGAGTTCTAGACTCAAACAAACAGGGTGGTCTCCAATTTAGTGAAAAATGCCTACTACTGAAGTATGGGTAAGGAGCTTGATAGTAATGTCCAGGCCACCTCATACAACTAGAAATATGTCTGTTCCAGCAACACCTTTGTAGATTCTCCCACGGTGTAGTCCAGTCTCTGCCCAGACTCCTCGAGTGATGGGGAAACATGGGGTATCTAAAAGAAATAAATACACTCCTTGAGGCACCACTTTTTGTTCAGCTATAGTTTACAAAATCTAAGCCTATTTCCTCAAGGGAAGATAATATCTAATATTTAAAATCTGACTTCTAAATCTGTGAAGGATGAAGGGGAAACCACCCATGATTTACCTATTAGCATCAATATCTCAAGACTCTCATCCTAAAAAACCATTCATGGTATTCTGAATACTTAACACAGCATGCCTCCCAGGCTCCCAAAACACCACATATCCCTCAAAACGTACATAGTTCAACTGAGAGATGAATCAACTATCAAAATGATATTCAGAGTAGCTTTCAAGCACCTAAAAAACTCAATGAGAAAATAAAATACACAACAAATATTATACTGAAACCGAATAAGGAACTCTTATCACACTACAATCAAAGTAAATCTCTCCTCCCACGTGGAGTGATAACAAGTTTCTGAACAGTTTTTTATACCAAGGGCAGATTTTTCCAAACACCTGTATAAGCTAGGAAAACAAAAGCCTATCCACAACTTCATAAATTCACAAAACTACTTCTCTTACTAATCAACGGGTGGATAATTTATTTTTCCATTCTTTTTTAAGCATGATTCTCCTTGGGGGAAATGAAAGACGATGGGGATTACTTATTAAGAACGCACCAACACTCCAAACCAACAGCTTCAATTTAACCCACCATCCAAAATATCTCCAAAGAGGCGCTAACATTTTTAATAGATAATGTTGCTCTCAGGCTCTCAGGAGACATTTCAGCTTAATAAAGCACCATGTTCCTCTCACTACACTACTTTGGCAAAATGTTAAGATTCTGAGGACTTCTATTCTTTCCTCCAAAATTCTTAACAGCCACATTTCTACCACAGCATCAATAATGTGCGCTCCCATCCCTAAGAGAATTGTGTTTAAGTTGCATTTACTGTTATTTAACTTTATACGCTGTTATTTTCGTTTTAACAGCATTTAAATTTTTATTATATATTTTTACAGTTTAAGTATTCCCTAGTTGTTCTCTAAAATCAACTTAATTGTAAATCTTTAAAGGCATAAAACATGGGTATCTTACACTGCTTTGTGATAACTCTGAAAGCCATAGGAATTTGGGCACATGGTCCACGCATTTTCTATCCTAATAAGCCACTGTATTGAAATACAATACTTGTACTACAACAGTTATTCTCTATATTTGCAGTTATTTATTCAGACTTTTTTTTTCTCTTAAGATGTTAAGCTCCTTCAGGGCCAGAACCGTCTTATTCATTTTAATTCTGTTCTTTTCACAAGTGCCTAGCACAGTGCCTGGCAAACAGCTGGTACTCAGGAAATATTGTTGAACTGAATTACTATCAAGTCCCAGGCCTATGGGAGTTAAAACCAAATCCCCAACACTTATGCAATAATACATGCTGTGTTTCCAAAGCGTGGTGGGTGGTACACGAGTCGGTTTCATAGAGTACACAGTTAAATTACTTAATTGTAATATCTAAATATTTGTTAGTTTATTAGGAAAAAACATAATCGCACATCAAATCCAAGACTGCTGACACTGCTTAGGGCGAAGCTAATGTGGGCCGCACCTACTGAAGTGCTTTTTTAAAAAACTGAGTCAATTTAAAGAAAAATATCTAGTAAATAAAACACGTGGAACAAGAACTTAGCTATAACAGTAAGGGATGACATACAAGTGACTAAAGTTTGAGAGACACTAACACATCAACAAATATCAAGCCCCTCCTGGGCGTGTGCCACACGCGCGCCTCCAGGGTTTCAGGACCGCCGAGACCTACTGCGGAGAGGCGGCCTCCCCGCCGACGCTCGGTGCTGCGGAGTGTGGGGAGCAGGCCAGCGCTGCTCTGGAGGCTGGGTGGGGGGAAGCGGGCCAGGGATCCAAAGCCACCGGCGCAAGCCTGGCCAGCGGCCCAGGAACTCCGCGCCAAGACCCCAGACTTCGTTGGCCCAGCGTGCCGGTGGCTGCGCGCCGGGTTTACCTATCCCTCTTGGTCTCTGGAGGCTCGTCCCGGATACACCATCACCCAGACCCTCTTCCTCTTCCTTCCTCCCCTAGCCCGCCCCGCCCCGGGTTAGTCCCGGACGCCCGCCCGCGCCCTCAGGCCGCCCGCCCCTCTCTCCTCCCTCCAAGTACCCAGCCCTACTGACCGGCCTCTTCCCACCACACAGTGGCCGTAGCCCTTCCTCACGCAGCGCCAGGCTTCCATCTTCGCCCTCCGCGTGCGTCCAGTTCCCAGGCCCCGGGTTCCACCTTAATCTCTATAACCGATGCGGTGGCCTAAAGTACCTAGGGAACCCCATCACTCTAAGTACCGACTCCGGTCCCGGCTGCAAGGCATGCTGGGAGGTGCAGTCTCGCCGCCGGCCGGTCTACTCTCCATCTTGCGCAGTGAGAGTCCCTGAATGCCTTAACCCGGAATTCTGCTCAAAGAGCATGCGCACAGCGTGGGAAGCGCGAGCAACCATTTCTGAAGAGGGCAAAACACCCGACCTTCGTCTTAAAGGAACAGAATGAAATAATTTTTTTTTTTTCTTTCTTTCTTTCTTTTCTTTTTCTTTTTTTGAGATGGAGTTTCGCTCTTGTCGCCCAGATTGTAGTGCAATGGCATGATATCGGCTCATTGCAACCTCCGCCTCCCGGATTCAAGCGATTCTCCTGCCTCGGCCACCCAAAAGTAGCTGGGATTACAGGAATGAGCCACCACACCCGGCTAATTTTTGTATTTTTAGTAGAGACGGGGTGGCACCATGTTGGTCAGGCTGGTCTCGAACTCCTGACCTCAAGTGATCCACCCACCTCGGCCTCCCAAAGTGCTGGGATTACAAGAGTGAGCTACTGCGCCTGGCAGAAATAAACTTGCTTAACAGGACTAGCTGAGGAAATAACGTGTACACAGCAGTGAAAATTTTTAATTGCCCAAACTGCAGATTCCCAGCTGAGGCTGAACAACGCATCCTCTGGGTGCCCATGGAACTGAGGTACCACAGAATTTTGCAATTAATTTTGCGGAAGCACAGCCATAGCTCTCACTTTAAAATGTACGTGTATGTCCTGTGTGTCCACCTTTATTAAATGTAGTATAGGACTGTAGATTGTTGGAAGACATTATTTAAGTGGAGACCCCGCAAGAAACAGAAAGAAACCGAGAAAGAATAAAGTGTAGCGAGTAGAGAGGAAAAGGATACTAGAAGGCAGGAGCACTGCTTTTATAGGCTCTTTGAAACAGTGGTAGTTTCTTGGGAAGGCTTTCCTTACCCCTGGTGCTTAAAAGGAAATCAAGTGTATTTGGAAAAAACCCTTTCCCTCAGTATGTAATTGATTCTTGTTATTTGCAGTAGTTAGGTTCTGTAACGTTGCTGGAAACACTGAATTAGTAAATACTGAATCATTGCTCCTAAGGGACAGGATTAGGATCCAGTAAGCCTCTGGTCGCATTTTCATCAACTTATCAATACACAGTTTTGTTATGTATGTGTTTCCGCTTAAAGACATCTTATTTAATATATATTGTTGATTCAGTAACATTGAACTCAGTCAACAGCATTATAATTCATACCTCAACAAAGCTTACCTAACACTGCTATTTTCTCTGCAAGGCTCATGACAGCCTTCTTGTGCTTAGGAGCACTATACAGCACAATGCTTGGGGACCATTTTAAACAGCGACATCAACAAAAAGTACAAAAACGTGAAAAACGTATCACTAAATGGAATGTGAAAAGAACACTTGGTCCTGATGGCTTATGCCTGTAATCCCAGCAATTTGGGAGGCCAAGGCGGCTGGATTGTTTCAGCTGGGGAGTTTAAGATCACACTGGACAACATGGCGAAACCCCGTCCCTACTAAAAGTACAAAAATCAGCCGGGTATGGTGGCTCGAGAGTTTGAGGTGAGAGGATTACTTTAGCCCGAGAGGGCGAGGCTGCAGTGAGCCAATGTAGTGTCACTGCACTCCAGCCCGGGCAACAAGGGACACTGTTTATGGTATAGTATGAGAGCTGAAACAAGAAGGCAGAGGATGCCTTGTTCAGCCTCAGCTGGGAATGTGCACTTTGGGCAATTAAAAATTTTCCCTGCTCTGTACGTGTCCAAGAATACATGGAGGTTACAGATAAATTTTAGCAAGTAGGCAAATTTGCAAATATGGAATCCACAAATAAGGGAGAAAGACTGTATTTCTGTTTTATACTGCCCTATTTTCTAGTTGTACTCACAATTTTGTAGTTCATTAAATTAATTGACTAGTAGTTTACTGTATGTCTTGTCTCTATAATGAGATTGTAAATAACTTCTGAGGAAAGACCATGACTCATTATTTCCAAAATTTACTTGACCTAGTGCTGTGCTAAGTATATATTATTTTTTATAATATATATTTAATATATAGTATATGAAATAAAATATAATATATATTTACTATATATTAGTAAAAATATTTTGAATGAATGGTTAACAGTGGGCCAGAACTTAGGGCTTGTGAATGTCCAGAAACTTTTTCCTTTAGCATATCCTAAAAGGTAAGGAGCAATGTAACATTTTAAAATAAGTAACATTTTTAAATAAGTAAAATAAATTAATGGATATCTTTTCATGCAGTGTTGGAATTTGGGGGTTTATCTGATCCTAAAAGATATTGGCCTTTATCTGGACCTAGACTATTGCAAAGATTAAAGTTAACTTGCAGGGTGCTCATGGCAGTGCAAATGATTCTTGTCTATGGACTTGTGAAATAATTCTACCCGGTTGGGGGGTGAACTCTCCACCTCTATGGAAAAGCCAGTTTTGGCCGCAGGCAGTGACTCACGCCTGTAATCCTAGCACTTTGGGAGGCTGAGGCGGGCGGATCTCGAGGTCAGAAGTTCGAGACCAGCCTGACCAACATGGTGAAATCCCGTCTCTACTAAAAATACAAAAATTAGCAGGCGTGGTGGCGCGCCTGTAATCTCAGCTACTCAGGAGGCTGAGGCAGGAGAATCTCTTGAACCTGGGAGACGGGGATTGCAGTGAGCTGAGATTGCACCACTGCTCTCCAGCCTGGGTGACAGAGCGAGACTCCATTGCAATAGTAGTAATAATGATAATAATAAATTAAACAACAACAAAAAAGCCAGTTTTGCACCATTTGCAAGTTCAATATTTCTGATCTGTAAACATGTCTCCTCTTTGGATTCTTCTTTGAACAGGTGATAGCATCTGTCTGGTTCACCTATTTAATGAGTTAAATAAAATGGCTGGGTGCAGAGGCTCACACCTGTAATCCCAGCACTTTGGGAGGCCGAGGCAGGTGGATCACTTGAGGTCAGGAGTTCAAGACCAGCCTGGCCAACATGGTGAAACCCCGTCTCTACTAAAAATAGACAAAAATTAGCCAAGTGTGGTGGCTTATGCCTGTAATCGCAGCTACTTGGGAGGCTGAGGCATGAGAATCACTTAAATCTGGGAGGCAGAGGTTGCCGTGAGTCAAGATCGCACCACTGCACTCCAGGTTGGGCAACAGAGTGAGACTCCATTTGAAAATAAATAAATAAATAAAAATAAAATAAAATGACTGATGTGTTCGTATTATATCTGTTTGAGAGTCATTATTTTATTTATTTATTTTTTTTTTGCAAATTATCTTTTAAAAGTTCAGTAGTTCCCACCAAGATGCCCAATGTATTCATCTGACAGGTGAATTTTATCACTGGAAAAGTACACTTCATGGGTTGCCTGAATCCTGGCAATTTTCTTGCTGCCAGAGATAAATCTAAAACTGCAAAAGAATGTTGCTGAGTCTTTGTTTTCCTAATTTTTATTTTCTTCTCCACTAATTGTGTGTTTTTCTTTGGTTTGTACAAGCATATCTTGTTTTATTGTGCCTCACTTTATTATGCTTCACAGATACTCTGTTTTTCACAAATTGAAGATTTGTGGCAACCCTCCCTTTTGCAATTCTATTGATAACCATTTTTCCAGCAGCATGTGCTGACTTTCTTTCTCTGTGTAACATTTTGGTGATTCTCACATATTTCAAACATTTTCATCATTCTTATATCTATTATGGTGATCTGTGATCGGTGGTCTTTGATGTTACTATTGTAATTGTTTTGGGGCACCACAAACTGCACCCATTCAAGATGGCAAACTTAACAAATGTTGTGTGTGTTCTAACTGCTCTACTGACTGACCAACCATTCCCTGTCTCTCTCCCTGTCCTCAGGCCTCCATATCCCCTACAAAATATTGAAATTAGGCCAATTAATAACCCTATGATGGTGTCTAAGTGTTCAAGTGAAAGGAAGAGTTACACATCTTTAAATCAAAAGCTAGAAATTATTAAGCTGAATGAAGGGACGACAAAAGCTGAGATAGGTCCAAAGACAGGCATCTTGCACCAAACAGTTAATGAAATTGTGAATGCAAAGGAAAAGTTCTTGAAGGAAATTAAAAGTGCTACTCCAGTGTATGAAGGCATGATAAGAAAGCAAAACAGTCTTATTGCTGATACAGAGAAAATCTGAGTGGTCTATACAGAAAATCATACCAGTTACAATATTCCCTTAAATCAAAGCCTAATCCGGAGTAAGGCCCCAACTCTCTTCAATTCTATGAAGGCTGAGAGACGTGAGGAAGCTGCAGAAGACAAGTTGGAAGTTAGCAGAAGTTGCTTCATGAAGTTTAAGGAAAGAAGCTGTCTCCATAACATAAAGGTGCATAGGGAAGCAGAAAGTACTGATGGAGAAGCTGCCGCAAGTTATCTAGAAGATCTAGCTTTGATTACTGATGAAGGTGGTTACAATAAACAACAGATTTTCTGTGCAGATGAAACAGCCTCTGTTGGAAGAAGATGCCATCTAGGACTTTCATAGCTAGAAAGAAGTCAATGCCTGGCTTCAACGCTTCAAAGGACAGGCTGACTCTCTTGTTAGGAGCTAATGCAGCTGGTGACTTTAACTAGAAGCCAATGCTCACTGATCATTCTGAAAATCCTAGGACCCTGAAGAATTCTGTTAAATCTACTCTGCCTGTTCTCTATCAATGGAAGACAAAGCCTGGACAACAGCACATCAGTTTATACCATGGTCTACTGAATATTTTAAGCACGCTTTTGAGACCCGCTGCTTAGAAAAAAAGACTCTTTTCAAAACGTTACTGCTCATTAACAATGCATCTGGTCACCCAAGAGCTCTGAGTTGAATGTTATTTTATCCCTGCTAACACGACATCCATTCTGCAGCCCATGGGATCAGGGAATAATTTTGACTTTCAAGTCCCCTTATTTAAGAAATACATTTTCTACGGTTATAGCTGCCACAGAAGTGTTTCCTCTGAAGGATCTGGAGAAAGTAAATTAAAAACCTTCTAGAAAGGAGTCACCATTTAGATACAAATCTTCTGGAAAAGATTTACCATGTTAGATGCCTTTCAGAACATTTTGATTCATGGAAGGAGGTCAAAATTTCCACATTAACGGGAGCTTGAGAGAAGTTGATTCCAGCCATCATGGTTTGCTTTGAGGGGTTCAAGACTTCAGTGGCAGAAGTAACAACAGATGTAGTGGAAATAGTAAGATAACTAGAATTAGAGCTTGAAGAGGTGATTGGATTGCGACAATCTCATGATAAAACTTGAACAAATAAGAAGTTACTTCTTATGAATGAGCAAAGAAAGTGGTTTCTTAAAATAGCAGCTACTCCTGGTATAGATGCTCTGAACATTGTTGAAATGGCAACAATGGGTTTAGAATATTATATAAACTTAGTTGATAAAGTGGAATGAGCATTTCAGAGAATTGACTCCAATTTTGAAAGACATTTTCTACTGTGTATAGAACGCTATCAAACAGCATCACATGTATAGAGACATCTTTCACGAAAGGAAGAGTCAATCTATGCAGCAAACTTCATTTTTTTCTAAGAAATTCCACAACCATCCCAATCTTCAGCAACCACCAATCTGATCAGTCAGTAGCCATTAACATAAAGGCAAGACCCTCCACCAGCAAAAAGTATTATGGCTTGCTAAAGGCTTAGTTGATCATTTGCATTTTTTAGCAGGAAAGTACTTTTTAATTAAGATACATACTTTAGGCTGGGCGCAGTGGTTCACACCTGTAATCCCAGCATTTTGGGAGGCCAAAGTGGGTGGATCACTTGAGGTCAGGAGTTCGAAACCAGCTTGACCAATATGATAAAACCCTGTCTCTACTAAAAATAACAAAAATTAGCCAATGTGGTGGCATGTGCTTGTAATCCCAGCTACTCGGGAGGCTGAGACAGAAGAATTGCTTGAACCTGGGAGGCAGAGGTTGCAGTGAGCCCAGATCGTGCCATTGCACTCCAGCCTAGGCAACAAGAGTGAAACTCTGTCTCAAAAAAAAAAAAAAAAAGATACATACTTTGTTTTTAGACACGATGTTATTGCACACTGAATAGACTACACTATAGTGTGACCATAACTTTTATATGCACTTGGAAACCAAAAATTTTGCATGACTTACTTTATTGCAATATTTGCTTTATTGCAGTGGTCTGGAACCAAACCCACAATATCTTTGAGATATGCCTGTACATGGCCAATAAGTTATTTCCCTCTGTTGGGAGCAATGATTAAGAGTTTGGTTATATGGTCTAACCATTTGGTGATCTCTATAAAAGGACTAGTGGTTTACAGAGATATAATTTCTGTTGAGTGAGAAATAACAGAAAACCTGGTATGTTATTTTTATTTATTTGTCTATTTGCCTATTTTGAGTTCAACTCAAGAATTTTGTGCCCATTGGAAGGAGAATAGCTCATTAATATCTGGTCTGGTGAGTTTTCGTGTTCCTGTGTTTACTTTTGACCCATGGTTGAAATGGTAGAATTGAAGCTGTAAATTCTCCATATATCTGTCTGTGTGTCTGTAATTTATAAACATCTTTATACCTCTCTATGTGAGTATAAGATACTGTCTTGCCTCTGTAAGGTATTACTAATTAAAATCTAGTTTATTTTTGTCAAAGGATCTCTGCTCTGATTGGCTTATAGAGATAAATAAGCACTTATATAAATTTAATTTCTAAAATTACCTGAAAATAAGTAAATCAAGACATTCCAAATGTAATATACTTTAAAGAAAAATAGACGGCTGGGCGCGGTGGCTCACTCCTGTAATCCCAACACTTCGGGAGGCCGAGGTAGGCGGATCACGAGGTTGGGAGATCGAGACCATCCTGGCTAAGATGGTGAAACCCTGCCTCTACTCTACTAAAAATACAAAAAATTAGCCAGGCGTGGTGGCTTGCGCCTGTAGCCCAGCTACTCAGGAGGCTGAGGCAAGAGAATTGCTTGAACCTGGGAGGCGGATGTTGCAGTGAGCCAAAATCATGCCACTGCACTCCAGCCTGGGCGGGAGAGTGAGACTCCGTCTCAAAAAAAAAGAGAGAGAGAGAGAGAGAGAAAGAGAAAGAAAGGTATATAGAAACTAACTCAGAAATATTTAAAGAATTCAAGCTTACATCATTAAGGTCAATCTGTAGTGAAAGGTGATTTCTTTTTTAGAAGTAGTGTAATGTTAATAAGAAATGGGTAGGGAGAAACATTGATTTTAGAATACCATCCCACCATAACTGCATACCTCGCCAGGGATTGAGACAATGAAGAAGGGTGGGCAAAAAAAAACTCAGAGACCAAGGTCTCTGCTAAAGAGAAGGCAAGTATTTTGGACAATCACACGGAAATTCATCTACTACGGATGGAACTTGAATTGGCTGCGGTGTGGGTAGCCAATATGGCAAAAGTATGAGTTAAACTTCACTCAGAAGGACTGAGGTTTGAAAGAAAATGGAGGTACTTCAGAACTCACATTTCTATGAAATGGAGAGAGCTTGGACACTCTCTGGAAGTTGTTCTCCCTGGCAAAAACTAAAGTAGGTAAGACTGTCCTCTCTTCTACTGGTATTGCCAGAGCTGATTACAGAAAAGAGAGGAGGATTGAGAGGTACAGCGGAATGAAGTCAGTGTGTCTCCCGTCCTGAGAAATAAATCACTAGTGGAGGTACTTTCAGAGTGTGACCGAGATACAGGGAATCTCATTAAGGACTGTACAACTAGAAATAGAGAAGGCTAGAGCTACTGAAATGTGACAGAGGATGAAACTCAGCATATGAATTTTTCAGCAAATAGCAGAGACCCTTAGAATTATCTGAAAAGTGATTGTTTTTCAGATCCCTGAGCAGGAGAGTGACCATTTCAGCTATCTGGTCTAGAATATCCAGATTGACTCAGGAGACAAGGCAGAGCCAGGTTTATGATGGAGGAAAAATCCAGAACAGACTAGAAAAGAAACATTTTATTTTCACATGCCTATATAAGGCCTTCATTAGTTTCTACTGGGCAGGAGTCACAAGTTAATAGCACAACAAGAGGCTGGGTGCAGTGCTTCACACCTATAATCTCAGCACTTTGGGAGGTTGAGAGTCCAAGACGAGCCTGAGCAACATAGCAGCACCGTCTTTAAAAAAATAAAAAGTAAATAAAAATTAGCTGAGCATGGTGATGCACACCTGTGGTCCCAGCTACTCAGGAGTCTAAAGCAAGAGGATCACTTGAGCCTGGGAGGTCAAGGCTGCAGTGAGCTATGATCATGCCACTTCCCTCCCGCCTGGGTGACAAAGTAAGACCCCATCCCTGCTCCCTCTCCCGCACAGAAAAACCGTTAACAAGAGCCTAGCACTTAGCAATTTGTTAAATTCCAATTTAAAAAATCTTTCCAGATACTATTAAAGTTCTATCTCTATACCAGATGGACGCCAATGACATTTGCAAATTCAAAATTGATTCACTCAGTCATTTATTTATTTATCCCCACACCTAGTTTAAGACATAAAATATTACAAATACAGTTGAAGCCTTGGCATCCATCTGCAAACCCTTTTCCCTCCATCTCCCAAGATGAAACTACCATCCTAAATTTAGTGCTTTTCATTCTCATGTGTGCCATTATATATTTTTATGTGTGTATTATAGACAATATATAATAATTTTATATAATATATTTTGGAACTATATATAGATGGTATCATACTCGGTATCTTTCTCCAACTTGCTTTTCAGTCTCAACATTATATTTTAAGATTTAACCATGTTTTTACCTGCAATTCTGGTTAATTCATTTTTCACTACTCTACTATATTCCAAATACAAATCACAATTTATTAATCCTTTATTCTGCTGATACACATTTAGTATTTCTCCTCCTTCTCTCTTCCTTCTCATGCTCTCTATGCTAAGACCTTGATGAATTCCTCAGTTCTACTAATTCACTAATTTTTTCCTTAACTGAGACCAGTCTACACTGTATTTTGTCTATTCAGTATTTATTTCAATTGCTATGTTTTTTTTATTTCCAGGATTTCTTTGTTGATTTTTTCTGCATCACCCTTTTTTGTTTTATTTCTGCTTGCTTTTATAATTCCTTATTCTTGGCGAGTGTCTCACGCCTGTAATCCTGGCATTTTGGGAGGCCGAGGCGGGCAGATCACGAGGTCAAGAGTTTGAGACCAGCCTGGCCAACATGCTGAAACTCCGTCTCTAATAAAGATACAAAAAATTAGCCTGGCATAGTGGTGCGGCGCACCTGTAATCCCAGCCATTTGGGAGACTGAGGCAGGAGAATTGCTTGAACCCGAGAGGCGGAGGTTGCAGTGAGCCGAGGTTGCACCATTGTACTTCAGCCTAGGTGAGAGGTCGAGACTCTGTCTCAACAACAACAACAAAATTCCTTATTATTTTTTTCTTTTAAGTCTCTCAAATGATACTACCCACACTTGTTTTTTGTTTTTGTTTGTTTGTTTGTTTGTTTGTTTTTGTTTTTTTGCGATGGAGTCTTGCTCTGTCGCCCAGGCTGGAGTGCAGTGGCGCCATCTGGGCTCACTGCAAGCTCCACCTCCCAGGTTCACGCCATTCTCCTGCCTCAGCCTCCCGAGTAGCTGGGACTACAGGTGCCCGCCACCATGCCCGGCTAATTTTTTTTTTTTTTTTTTTTGTATTTTTAGTAGAGACAGGGTTTCACCGTGTTAGCCAGGATGGTCTCGATCTCCTGACCTCATGATCCACCTGCCTCGGCCTCCCAAAGTGCTGGGATTACAGGCGTGAGCCACCGTGACCAACCCTCCATGCTTGTTTAAAGCTCATTTGCTGATTATTCTGTTATGTTCATTTTGTCTGGAGTAAATTTATCTTCCCTATTTTGATTTTGTTGGTGGCTGTTCTGAGTGTGAATTTCTTCATGTGTTTTGGAATTTTCATGTGCAAACATCCTGTTTAGGAGATTTTTATTTTTTCTCTCTGTTGACCCTGTTTGTCTTAATTGCCTCCATTCCTCCTCAAGGGACTCCTAGACCAGAATCAGGTCTTATATTGGTGGCTTGGGTCTGTCTAGCTATGCTATCAGAGATGTTACATTTCCAGTCTGTGAGCTAGTGGATAGCTTGGCCCAGGTCCTGGATGGGAAGCTGTTTATCCCTTTTCTCCTGCCTCCCTAGGCCATGGCTATGGAAGTAGTCACTGCAGCACCTTTCAGCCTTTCTTCATGAGTAAAGTGGCCCTTAGTTTCAACAGTCAGCCTGAATCCATCCCTTCTCTTTCCTGGGAAGACTTTTAGTTCCCGTTACCTTTTAGTAGCAAAATTCCTAGATGGGAGGCCCAGCATGTCTCAGCTTTGGTGTTTCTGGGCCTTGAAAAAAGTTAATATTGCTTTTGAGCATGATGGTGTTTTCCAGTTCTGTTTTGTTATGATTTCTCTTTTTATATTTTTATCTCTCACTGCTATGTGTTTGGAGCAGAGAAGGTCTTCAGTGCAAGAATTTAAGTAGTATCTTCACTAGAAGTACAAATATACAGTATTATGTAATATCCAGAAATAATTTCTTTATAAGCTGAAAGTCTGTTCCTCAAGAATTATTGAGATGTAGTGTAGCACAGTAAAATGGGAAGACTTTTTTTTTTTCTTTTTTGAGACAAGAGTCTCAAAGCTGGAGTGCTAGTGGTGTGATCTCAGCTCACTGCAGCCTTAACCTCCTGATCTAAAGCATTCCTCCTGTTTCAGCCTCCCAAGTATCTGAGCACCACTATGCTTGGCTGATTTTTTATTTTTTTGTGGAGACAGTGTCTTGCTATCTTGCCCAGGCTGGTCTTGAGCTCCTGGGCTCATGGCTCCCACCTCAGCCTCCCAAAGTGAGCCACCGCACCTGGCTGGAAGACTCTTGAGTCAAATAGACCTCGGTTTTAACACAGACTCTGACGCTTCTCAGTTGTGGCATTGGGCAAACATATCACTTCTTTGGTCACAGTTACCTGTAAAATGGGGATAATAGTACTTATAAAATATTATGAAGATGGCTGGGCGCAGTGGCTCATGCCTGTAATCCCCGCACTTTGGGAGGTTGAGGCGGGCACATCACAAGGTCAAGAGATCGAGACCATCCTGGCCAACATGGTGAAATCCTGTCTCTACCAAAAATATAAAAATTAGCTGGGCGTGGTGGCATGTGCCTGTAGTCCCAGCTACTTGGGAGGCTGGAGCAGGAGAATCTCTTGAACCTGGGAGGCAGAGGTTGCAGTGAGCCAAGATCGCACCACTGCACTCCAGCCTGCCGACAGAGCGAGACTCTGTCTCAAAATAAATAAATAAAAATTAAGATAAATAAAATGATAGATGTAAAGTACCTGTCAAAAGATGCAGAGGGGCAGAAATATTTGTTTTTTTTAAAATCACATTTATGTACAACTTTTTTCATCACACGAACTTGATTAATAAATAGCATAGCTGGGGGCAGTGGCTCATGCCTGTAATCCCAGCACTTTGGGAAGGCAAGGCGGGTGGATCACCTGAGGTCATGAGTTCGAGACCAACCTGACCAAAATGGAGAAACCCCATCTCTACTAAAAACACAAAATTAGCTGGGCATGGTGGTGCATGCCTGTAGTCCCAGCTACTCGGGAAGCTGAGGCAGGAGAATGGCATGAACCCAGGAGGTGGAGCTTGCAGTGAGCTGAGATTGGGCCACTGCTCTCCAGTCTGGGCGACAGAGTGAGACAACATCTCAAAAAAAAATAAATAAATAAAGTAGCATATAATGAGTAGATAATATACATGTAACAGAACTTTGTGCTGTTCTGTTCCTTTGGAAAATAGTACAGAGAAAAATTAAAAACAGAAGACAAAAATTATATAAAATGAGATGTAATATCATATAGATTCAATACTTGAGAGAAGTATCTATGTGATACTTTCAGATTTTTCTAAAAAGTTATCTATTTCGGTTATTGTACATTAGCATACTCCTTTGGAAGACTGATGCTAATCTTTCTGTCCATCAGGAAAATGAGTATTCTTTGTTAAATAAAAATTTCCCCAGTTGGCAGTTACATAATCATATATACATGCTGATAACATGTATATATAATTATAGGGTATAAAAATTACTTTGCTCTTTTCTTCTTAGTCTGTTTTGTGTTGCTATAACAGAATACCTATGGGTAGTTTATAAAGAAAAGAGGTTTATTTAGCTCACAGTTCTGCAGGCTTGGTTCAAAAAGCATGGCACCACCATCTGCTCAGCTTCCGGTGAGGGCTTTTATGTTGGCTCAAGGCATGGCAAAGAAGGTCAAAGGGGAGGGGAACGTGTAAAATCCCAGGGGCGTACTGGCTTTACAGCAATTCACTCCCATGGGACCTTCCCACAAAAATTAATGCAGTCTTGTAAGACTGAGAACTCACTAACTATTTCAAGAGCTGCACCAAGCCATTCATGAAGGATCTGCCCCCATAACCCAAACACCTCCCACTGGGACCCATCTTCTAACACCACTACATTGGGAATCAAATTTCTTTTGTCTATTTTTTTTTAATTATTTATTTTTTGAGACAGGTTTCATTCCCGTTGCCCAGGCTGCAGTGCAATGGCATGATCTTGGCTCACTGCAACCTCCACCTCTGGGGCTCAAGTGGTTTTCTTGCCTTAGCCACCCGAGTAGCTGGGACTACCAGCACACACCACCACGCCATGCTAATTGTATTTTTTGTGGAGAATGGGTTTCACCATGTTGCCCAGGCTGGTCTCAAACTCCTGAGCTCAAGCCATCTGCCTGCCTTGGTCTCCCAAAGTGCTGGGATTTGTGAGCCACTGTGCCCAGTCATGGGAATCAAATTTCAGCATGAGTTTTGGAGGGGACCACAGTACCTCTTATAAAACAGAATTTGGCAAAATATAGATTGCAAGGAAAAGCTAAAAAATAAGGATGAAAAGCCCATTCAGAATGTCTCTCAACTCCCACACATGTACTTGTACTTCGCTCTCAGCCTCCAAATCCTGGAAAATGTTCTGTGTAACCTACCAACTCTTTCAATAAAAATATCCCAGGTTGTCATGGTGACATAGTTTTTCCCCTACAGAACCTTATAGTCTGTTATGGTAGTTTCCTAATTTTTTATGGTTGTGGAATTCTTTCTTTCTTTTTGGTACTGTTTCTCATTTTTCCAGCTGAATATTATATCTAGGCTTGCTGAAGAGGTAGCAAATTATAGATTTAATTTGAAGCAGGGCAGATTTAACCAATGGTCTTACAGTCATCAGTAAGTCAGTCTGTAACGCTGATAGAGTACTCCGTGGGTATGTGTTCTGCAGTGGTCCTTGATGAAAGCATCATAACACGTAGCCCTTGCTAGAATGTCTCATTTCTTTCTCTAACATGTGTAGGCTAAGAACTTTTGATGTCCAGGCTTTTAAAATGAAGAACAACGATAGAAATTTGGTAGTCAGGATATAAAATTTAAGTTAGCCCTTCTCTTTTCTCCATCCCTAAACCCTTCTTTTTTTGTCACCCAGGCTGAAGTGCAGTGGAACGGTCTTAGCTCACTGCAACCTTCGCCTCCCTGGTTCCAGTGATTCTCCTGCCTCAGCCTCCAGAGTAGCTGGGACTACAGGAATGTGCCACCACGTCCGGCTAATTTTTGTATTTTTAATAGAGACGGGGTTTCATCATATTGGCCAGGCTGATCTCGAACTCCTGACCTCGTGATCTGCCTGCCTCGGCCTCCCAAAGTGCTGGGATTACAGGCGTGAGCCACCGTGCCTGGCCAACCCTTTCTTCTTCTCAGCCCCAGAATGGGGCTTTGCAGATTTGTGACAACTTACACTACAGAGACTTGTGGATGTTATGTAATTGAGCTAATCTCTAGCAGATGACCTTAGTGCCTGGCCTGGTTTGTTTTAGGGTTCCTAAAATGGTTTTTCTGGGAAGGTATTAAGGAGCAGGAGCCAATCTAAGGGGCTCCTTAGACCCAGGAAAGAATGAAGAGGCTGAGCAATGGAAAGTCAGAGGAGAAATGAGAAAGTTGCATGTAAGAAACAGCAAAAGTGCTTTCTGTGATTGTCTGATACCCATTTGAGGAGAGAAACCATGTCTATTGTTTGTTAAATAATGAATGAATAAACGGCTATTTGGTGGTCACGTATTCTGCCTCTGCCCATGCCAAAGCTAGATGTTGATCTGGAAGTAGTGTATGTTCTTGAGGACGATTAACATCAAGGAGTAAAGTATGTATCCTTTTGTTCCTTTTAATGAATGTTTCATTTATTGATATCTAAACCTTGGGTATCTGCAATACTGGAGGTTAAAAAAATGATTCAAGGGACTCTTTGAGTTATTATAATATTTTGAAAAAAATCTAATAGAAATTGAAGAAAAATTCACAGCCATAAATCAAAAGTTCACCAAAACCTCAAGTGTCTTTGTTTTTGATTGATAACATACAAGCTTAATATGGTAAGACTTGTTATTCTGGTCAGAAGCTCAGATCTGTCAATGACTTCAATTGGCAAAGACAAAAAAATGATATTATTATAACATATTTAATTTAGTTATACATTAATTGCCTTTTATTTGTGATTCATTAATCTGGACAGCCTTCATTCTACAAAATAGAATTAGAACTTTCCGCTGGGTGCGGTGGCTCACGCCTGTAATCCCAGCACTTTGGGAGGCTGAGGCGGCGGATCACAAGGTCAAGAGATCGAGACCATACTGACCAACAAACATGGTGAAACCACATCTCTCCAAAATTACAAAAATTAGCTGGGCTTAGTGGCGCACACCTGTAGTCCCCAGCTACTCAGGAGGCTGAGGCAGGAGAACCGCTTGAACCTGGAAGGCGTAGGTTGCAGTGAAATGAGACAGCGCCATTGCATTCCAGCCCGGGTGACAGAGCAAGACTCCGTCTCAAAAAAAAAAAAAAAGAACTTCCATTGGCCAATAACAGAAAAATGGGGGCCGGGCGCGGTGGCTCAAGCCTGTAATCCCAGCACTTTGGGAGGCCGAGACGGGCGGATCACGAGGTCAGGAGATCGAGACCATCCTGGCTAACACGGTGAAACCCCGTCTCTACTAAAAAATACAAAAAAACTAGCCGGGCGAGGTGGCGGGCGCCTGTAGTCCCAGCTACTCGGGAGGCTGAGGCAGGAGAATGGCGTAAACCCGGGAGGCGGAGCTTGCAGTGAGCTGAGATCCGGCCACTGCACTCCAACCTGGGCGACAGAGGGAGACTCCGTCTCAGAAAAAACAACAACAACAAACAAACAAACAAACACCCAACCAAACAAAAAAACAGAAAAATGGATTTTGTAAGATGGGAACAAGGAAACAAAACAAGAACAATAGAAAAAAAAAAAAAAACTTGGCCAGGCGTGGTGGCTCACGCCTGTAATCCCAGCACTTTGGGAGGCTGGGACGGGTGGATCACCTAAGGTCAGGAGTTCGAGACCAGCCTGGCCAACATGGTGAAACCACTTGTCTACTAAAAATGCAAAAATTAGCTAGGCACGGTGGTGCACACCTGTAATCCCAGCTACTCGGGAGGCTGAGGCAGGAGAATCGCTTGAACCCGGGAGGTGGAGGTTGCAGTGAGCTGAGTGGAGTACAAGCACCCTTGTACTACAACCTGGGCAACAAGAGTGAAACTCCATCTCGGGGAAAAAAAACAAGCAAACAACAACAACAAAAAACCTAAATGGTTAACATCAGGTTCCTTTTATGTAAAGGATAAAGTAGAAGAGACTTCCTTGCTATGATAACTCAGTTAGACTAGAATCTCTTGTTTTCAGAAAAGAAACTGGTATTATTTGGAAGCTATCTACTTCCTTAAAGTTTCAGTTTGGATAGGTGGCATTGAGGATGAGTGACCCCATTTTGGTTTGGTTTGTTTTGGGCCCATTGCAGGAGCTCAGTTCAAACAACGACCTTTCATAATCTTGTTCAACAATTCTTCCCTTTTTGGTCAGGCTCTCTCCTAGGTGGGAGCGTGATCAAAACTTAGGGTGTTAGTGCTACTCTCAGTTACCACCACTCTGGGTTTCCAGTCTCAATACACCATTCATAGGTTACAATGTCCTCATGATCGTACATTTCTTTATTCCAGCCAAAAAGAGATTATTTGACGTTTGATGGATGACTGCATGCAAACATTTAAAGCTTTTGAGAGAATACAGCATGCCAGAGAGACTTCTATTATGATTATCAGAAGAGTAATCCAAAAGTTTGAAGTATGCACTTGAGCCAGGGTCCCCATGAACCAAACCAACTAAAATTGATTAAATCACAGAACGAGCCAGATGAGAAGTCTACTCATTTTAACCAAGTAGCCTGTTGGTTAATTTTTGCAAATGAGGCTCTACAATATCTGATGTATTTATCCATGTGCAACAAGAAATGTCAGCAACTGCACAGACTCATCCAATTCATTTAGCAGATAATCTAGCATCCCATGACAGGGTTAAATTAAAACAGGGAATGAGAACAAGTGGATCCAGAAGTTTAACTCTATAAGAGAGACCATGAGTACAATTTGAAAAAAACAGTGGCATTAGGGATGTTGCTAAAGTTAGCCAATGGGTGAACTAATGGATCTTTAAAGCCATATAAAGGTTCAGGTTTGACATGACAGATCCAGCTCTTCTAGTTGCCTGCAGAAGCTACTGATTGTGAAATTCTAATTACAGCATTATCCTGCCAAGTGAAAGAGGTAGGTGTAAGCAAAGAAAAATTAAGAGAGGGAAGAGTCTCATTACGATGGGGAGTCTTTTCTGATGTCTTGGGAAAAGCTGTCCAAAGCATGAAGTCATCAACCTCCCATGGCTTTCTATAATTTTCATTTAACAGTTGTACACTGTCTTATATCAGCATTCACCATTTCATAATTTCTAGAAATATGTTTCCATCATTTTGCATGTTAATTAACAGATCCAAATACGTTTAGCTTCTTTATACTGTACAAAAACAAGATGCCAGTATATATTTTAAAATTCTTTTTTTTTTGAGACGGAGTCTCGCTTTGTCACCCAGGCTGGAGTGCAATGGCGTGACCTCGGCTCACTGCAAGCTCCGTCTTCCGGGTTCACACCACTCTCCTACCTTAGCCTCCTGAGTAGCTGGGACTACAGGCACCTGCCACCACACCTGGCTAATTTTTTGTTGTTTTTGGTAGAGACAGGGTTTCACCATGTTAGCCAGGATGGTCTTGATCTCCTGACCTCATGATCCGCCTGCCTTGGCCTCCCAAAGTGCTGGGATTACAGGCGTGAGCCACCAAGCCCGGCCTATATTTTTAAATTAAGTTCAACAATTAATGTTTCAGTATTTTAACTTACTCAGAAATGACTCAGACATTTCATGAATATCTATCTCATATAATATAGCTAAACTTTCAAGTTATGAAAAAGAATTCTGTAATTATTACATTAGCCTAATTTGCTCATTCTTACCAATCATGTTTGAATTGCTAATGGCAAACTTCAGATGATTGCCATGATCACTTTTTAACAAGTCAGGCAAGTATCAAAAATATCACAGAAGCAAAGAAATGAAAAAGTTAAGTATGATTTTTCCCTCTGTTTTTCTTTCATTAATGACATGCATTAACCAATTTATTTTCATCGTGTATTCAGCTCCTAAGTTGGATTTATAGTATTATGACCTTAACCATCTAGGAGATAAAACTTGTTTGACTAGCAAGTTTATGTTTTAAAACTGCATGCTTGGGCCAGGTGCGGTGGCTCACGCTTGTAATCCCAGCACTTCGGGAGGCCAAGGTGGGCGGATCATGAGGTCAGGAGTTCGAGACCAGCCTGATCAACATGGAGAAACCCTGTCTCTACTAAAAATACAAAAATTAGCTGGGTTTGGTGGTAAATGCCTGTAGTCCCAGCTACTCAGGAGGCTGAGGCAGGAGAATTGCTTGAACCCAGGAGGTGGAGGTTGCAGTGAGCCAAGATTGTGCCACTGCATGCCAGCCTGGGTAACAAAGCGAAACTCCATCTCAAAAAAAAAAAAAAAAAAAAAAAAAGACAGCTTAGAGCGAGCGTGTAGGTCCAAATATCTCCAAAACTCACCTGAGTGACAGGGCATCCATTTCTGCTAAAACTGGATTTGATGTATTTTCCTCTAATTTGGTCTTGAGGTTGTCTCTGCAGAGCGGCTATGAATTCTAGCCCTGTCCTGGTGGAAAACCAAGAGATGTGGTCTTGGATATTTACAGTATGCCTTTCATGGGATACTTCTTTATCCTGGAAGGCAGCCTAACACCTAAATGACTGGTCTGCAATATGTCCCTCTGAAAGGAAACTTGTTTATACTGCAGATGCCCATGTGGCTCCATGATTGACCTGTGTCCAGTTTATTCCTATCATGAGAGCCACTTTCTAGGACAGCCCTGACCAGAAGAGTTAGGCTCAGCTGTGTCAGCCAGGCGAGACACAGAGGCAGGCACCTGTAATCCCAGCTACTCAGAGGCAGAAGAATCGCTTGAACCTGGGAAGTGGAGGTTGCAGTGAGCCCAGATCATGCCACTGCACTCCAGGCTGGGCGACAGAGGGAGGGAAAAAAAAAAAAAAAAAAATTAGCTGCGCCTTGTGGTGCGTGCCTGTAATCCCAGCTACTCCGGAGACTGAGGCAGGAGAATCACTTGAATCTGGGAGGTGAAGGTTGCAGTGAGCTGAGATGGCCTCACTGCACTCCAGCTTGGGCAACAGAATGAGTCTCATTTTTTTTTCAAAGAAAATGAAAAAGCCACCTGTATCTTTTTCCCGGGACTGTCATAAAGTACCACAGACGGGGTGTCTTAAACGATAGAACTTAACTTTCCCATGATTCTGGAGGACAAGAAGTTCAAGATCCAGCCTGGGTGACAGAGCAGTACTCTGTCTCCAAAAAAAGAAAAAAAGTTAAAGATCAAGACTGGGTGCAGTGGCTCATGCCTGTAATTCCAGGCGAGGCGGGAGGATCATGAGGTCAGGAGTTTGAGACCAGCCTGGCCAACGAAGTGAAACCCCATCTCTACTAAAAATATTAAAAAATTAGCCGGGCATGGTGGTGGGCCTCTGTAATCTCAGATATTCAGGAGGCTGAGGCAGAAGAATCATTTGAACCCGGGAGATGGAGGTTGCAGTGAGCCGAAATGGTACCACTGCACTCCAGCCCGGGTGACAGTGTGAGAGTCCGTCTCAAAAAAAAAAAAAGAAGTTCAAGATCAAGGTGTCAGCAGGGCTGTTTTCTTCTGAGGGCTTCTCTTCCTGGCTTTTAAATTTACTAATACTAATTGGGGTACAACATGCCCATAGATGCCTATCGTCTGTGTCTTCAAATGGGCTTTCCTCTGGGTCCTAGTTTCCTCTTCTTGTAAGGACATAAGTCATATTGGACTAGGGCTCATCCATATAATTTCATTTTACCTTGATTGCCTCTTTAATGGCTCTATCTTTAAATACAGTCACATTCCGAGGTACTGCAGGCAGAACTTTTCAGTATATGAATTCTCCGGGACACAGTTCAGCCCATAACACCATCCTAATGAATGTGAATGTGTAGCTCATTGTGGTTTTGATGTACATTTCCCGATGACTAATGCTACATCTTTTCATGTGCTTATTGGCCATTGGTATAGATTCTTTGGAGAAACATTTTCAGATCATTTGCCCATTTTAAAATTGAGTTATTTATCCCTCTATTGTTGGGTTGAAAGAGTTCTTTATATATTCTGGATACTAGACTCTTGTCAGATACATGATTTGCATATATTTTCTCCCGTTCTGTGGATTCTCTTTTCACTTTGACAGTGTTCTTTGACACACAAAGCTTTTAATTTTGATGAATTCCAATTTATCTATTTTTACTTTGGCTACTTGTGCTTTTTGGTGTCATAGCAAACCATTTCCTATTACAAGGCCATGAAGATATACTTACATTTCCTTCTAAGAGCTTTATGCTTTTACCTCTTACATTTCCATCCTTAATCTATTTTGAGTTAATTTTAGTATGTGGTGTTAGGAGGGGTCTAAATTCATTATTTTACATGGGAATATCTAGTTTTCCCAGCACCATTTGTTGAAGACTATTTCTTTGCTCTCCCCATCTCTCCTTCCTATTGATTGCTCTTTGTTGAAAATTGCTTGACTGTAAACGTATGGATGTATGTCTGAACTCACAACCCTATGCCATTAGCTATGTAGTTACCTTTATGCCAATATCACACTGCTGTGACTACTGCAGTTTTGTAGTGAGTTTTGAAATCAGGACATGTGGATTCTCTGATCTTTATTAAGATTGTTTTGCTTTTCAGAGTCCTTTGCATTTCCATATGAATTTAAAGATCATCTTGCTCCTTTCTGTTAAAAAAAAAAAGTTGTAAATAGGGATCGCACTGAATATGTATTCAATTTGGGGAGTATTGCCATCTTAATGACTTTCAATATTTTATTATTTTAGGTGTACAAGCATTACATTTCCTTTGTTAAATTTATTCCCATTAGCCAGGTGTGGTGGCGCACGCCTGTAGTCCCAGCTACTTGGGAAGCTGAGGTGAGAGAATCGCTTGAACCTGGGAGGAGGAGATTGCAGTGACCTGAGATTGCACTGCTGCACTCCAGCCTGGATGATAGAGTGGGACTCCATCTCAAAAATAAATTAAATAAATAAATAAATTTATTTCCAAATACTTTATTATTTTTGACAGTATTTTAAGTAGAATTATTTTCTTAATTTCATTTTTGGATTGTTCATTGTTAGAGTATAGAAATATAATTAATTTTCATATAGGGGTCTTGTATGTTTCAACTTTGTTTAAACTTATTCTTTGGCTCTAAAAGCTTTTTGAGAGTGTGTGTAGATTCTTTAGAGTTTTCTATATATAAGATCACATTGGCTGGGTTTGGTGGTTCACGCTTGTAATCCCAGCACTTTGGAAAGTTGAGGTGGGTGGATCACTTGATCCCAGGAGTTTGAGACCACCCTGGGCAACATGGCAAAACCACATCTCTACAAAAAATATGAAAAATAGTAGGGCATGGTGGTGCGTACCTGTAGTCCCAGTTACTGGGGAGGCCGAGGTGGGAAGATCACCTGAAGCAGAGGTAGAGGGTTGGGGGAGATGAGAGGGTGGGTTGAGGCTTCAGTGAGCCATGATTTTAAAAAGACAAACAACAACAACAACAAAAACTAAAAACAAACTTTTGCTGGATGCTGTGGCTCACACCTGTAGTTCCAACACTTTGAGAGGCCAAGGCAGGCAGATTGCTTGAATCCAGGAGTTGAGAACCAGTCTGGGCAACATGGTGAGACTCCGTCTCCATAAAAAAATACAAAAATTAGCTGGGCATGGTGGTGCACACCTGTAATCTTAGCTACTTTGGAGGCTGAGGTGGGAGGATCACTTGAGTTCGGGATGTCGAGGTTGTGATGAGTCAAGATTGCGCCACTGCAGTCCAGCCTGGGTGACAGAGTGAGGTCCTGTCTCAATTAAAAAAAAAAAAAATCATATCTTCTGACAATAAAGATTGTTTTACTTCTACCTTTCCAACCTGGATGACTTTTATTTCTTTTTCTTGTCTAATTGCCTCGACCAGAAGTACCAATACAATATTGAATGGATGTGGAAGAGTGGACATCCTTGTCTTGCTCCTGCTTTGGGGGAAAGCTTTCAGTTTTTCACCATTGAGAATGATGTTATCTGTGGGTTTTTCATCAATGCCTTTTTTCAGTTTCAGGAAGTTCACCTTCTATTCCTAGTTGGTTGTGTTTTCTTATTATGAAAGGATGTTGGACTTTGTCAAATGTCTTTTCTGCATCTGTTGAGATGATCCTGTATTTTTTCCCTTTATACCATCAATATGGTGTACTACATTGATTTATTTTCATATATTGAACCAACTTTGCATTTCGGGGATAAATCCCACATGGTCATGTCACATAATCCTTTTACCATGCTGCTCGATTTGGTCTGCGAGTTTTTAGTTGAGGATATTCACAAGGAAATTTTTTTTCTTGTGATTATTTGGCTGTGTTACCTGGGTAATACTAGCCTCATAAAATGAGTTGGAAAGTGTTCTCTTTTCTTCTTTTATTTGACAGACTTTGAGAAAGACTGATGTTAATTCTTTTTAACATTCAGTTTCACTGAATTCATTGGAAAAAGCTTCTAATCCTAGGTTTTCGTTTGTTGACATTTTTTGATACAGACTTAATGTCTTCACTGGTCTATTCTGGCTTTTCTTTCTTCTTGAGTCAGTTTTGTCTTTGTCTTTTGTTCCTTTAGACGTGGTTTTCTTTGGCTTTTTGGATGTATTTAAAATAGCCAATTTAAAATTTTTGTCTAACAGGACCAACATCTGAGCTTCCTCATGGACATAGGTTTTAACTGATTGCCTTTTTATCTGTGTATATGGGTCATACTTTTGTTTCTTAAAATGCTTCATACATTTTTGTTGAAAATTAATTATTTTACATGTTCTAATATGACAACTCTGAAAGTCAGGGTATCTCTCCTTCCCAGAGTTCATTGTTAGTGCTTATTGTAGTAATTGTTTGTTTAGTTTTCCGAATAATTTCGTTAAGTCTGTTATTTGTTGTGTGTGGCCACTAAAGTCTCTGTTCTGTTGGCTTATTAATTAGGCAGAGATTGGACAGCAAATGATTGGATAGTGATTTCCTTAGATGCTGGAAGCAAAAAAATAGCTCCCAGTCTTTGCAGAGAGGCCTTATTTTTATTTTATTTTAATTTTTTATAGCGGCAGGGTCTCACTATATTGCCCAGGCTAGTCTCAGACTCCTGGGCTCAAGCGATCCACCTACCTCAGACTCCAAAGTGCTGGGATTACAGGCATGAGCCACCATGCCTGGCCTTATTTTATTTTTCGTTTTTATTTACTTATTTATTTTGAGACACAGTCTTGCTCTATCGTCCAGGTTGGCATGCAGTGGCATGATCTTGACTCACCACAACCTCTGCCTCCCAGGCTCCAGCAATTCTCTTGTTTCAGCCTCCTGTGTAGCTGGGACTACAGGTGTACACCACTATGTTGGGGACCAGCCTCAATACCACCCGTAGGGTACTCGAAGTCTGGTGGTGACAAAGGAATGAGAAGAGACAGGTTAAGAGTCTGTAAAGGTGGGAGCCAGGGGGCCAGTTGCAAAATGGAGGCTGCAAAAGGTTCAGAGCTCTGGTCTCTATACTATTGATTAAGTACAATTACTTAGATTTAAGAAGCAAATGTTTAGGGCAAAACAGTGAAAGGGTGGCAGTGTGTCATAGGCATAATTTAGAGCAATAGCTGTTTAAATGAATCTTTTTTGTGCTCAAACAGCATATCTTTAACTTATCGGAGAGTAGTTAGTGGGAGCGACTTAACTAGGAGCCTGCATGTCTGTCTACATTTCAGTGTTTTAAAGGAGTGTCTTTCACTTTGAAAACAGTGTTTACAGATAAGAGAGCGGGTCTCGCTCTGAGCATGGGAACATGATGGCAATTAGGAGGCTTTCCTCCTCAGAGTCCTCTTGTGGCTTTCTATGACTTATTGTCTCATATTTTTATGGCCAGTTTATACAGGCACCCCATAAGCCCTTTTCCCGCATGAGAAGAGACAGGTTAAGAGTTTATAAAGGTGGGAGCCAGGGGGACAGTTGCAAAATGGAGGCTGCAAAAGGCTCAGGGCTCTGGTCTCCACACTATTTATTGAGTACAGTCACTTAGATCTAAGAAGCAGATGTTCACGGTGAAACAGTGAAAGGGTGGCAGTGCGTCATAGGCATAATTTAGAGCAATAGCTGTTTAAATGAATCTCCTTTGTGCTCAAACAGCACATCTTTAACTTATCGGAGAGTAGCCAGTGGGAGCGGGCTTAACTAGGAGCCTGCATGTCTGTCCACATTGCAGTGTTTCAAAGGAGTGTCTTCTTCCTTGAACACAGTGTTTACAGAGAAGAGAGCAGGTCTTGTTCTGAGCATGGGAACATGATGGCAATTAGGAGGCTTTCTTCCTCAGAGGCCTCCTGTGGCTTTCCATGACTTATTGTCCATATTTTTATGGCCAGTTTATACAGGCACCCCACAAGCCCTTTTCCCAACACCACTGTGCCCTGCCAATTTTTTTTTTTTTGCATTTTCTTGTAGAGATGGGGCCTCACTATGTTTCCCAGGCTGGTCTCGAACTCCTGGGCTCAAGTGATTCACCTGCCTCGGCTTCTTAAAGTGGTGGGATTATAGGTGTGAGCCACTGCACCCAGCAGAGGCCCTGTTTTTATGCAGGTGTACATCTTCAACACTCAGCCAGGCAGTTTACAACCCTGCCTTAGCCTTCTCATCTTGCTTGTCCAGAGCTTCAAGGTTGGCCAGATGTGAAAGCTTAAAGCCTTCTCAAGTCTTTCCTGAGCATCCGCATAGCTCTGGTCATGTGCATGGTCTTCTAGATTCTCAGGAATATATTGGAACTTTTCAAGGCCCTTATTCTTCCAAAGCTTCTCACTCTCCAGCCTTTTCTCTCAAGCTTCTTGGGCAGTTGATTGTGTGCTCAGCTGTCATCCATTACTTCAGGCAGCAATGACAAACACATTTACCTGTAAATATTGTGTGAAAAAATGTTCCCTGGTTAATGGCTTCAGTATTGGGACAAGGTGAATATAAGCCTTTTGAGTTGGTTTTCTGAAAGCCACCAGACAAATAAGACCAAATATTTATTTATTTATAGTAATCGTTACTACTTTATAAAAATGAGCTCTCTTCTCCCTCAGAACTGGTTCTAGGAATGTTGGCTGTTATTTTCAAGGATATCCCTGAGCTGAGGAGCAGGGGATGGGCCTAGGGTAAGTCAAAATGCCAGAAAGTTTGCTGTTCTTAGAGATTCAGCCTATTTTCTTTTTCTTTTTTTCTTTTCTGAGACAGAGTCTCGTTCTGTCGCCTAGGCTGGAGTGCAGTGGCGTGATCTCAGCTCACTGCAACCTCCGTCTCCCGGGTTCAAGTGATTCTCCTGCTTCGGTCTCCTGAGTAGTTGGGACTACAGGTGCCCACCACCACGCCTGGCTAAGTTTTTGTATATTTAGTAGAGATGAGGTTTTACCGCATTGGCCAGGATGGTCTCGAACTCCTGACCTCATGATCCACCTGCCTCGGCCTCCCAAAGTGTTGGAATTACAGGTATGAGCCACCATGCCTGGCTGAGATTCAGCCTATTTTCTTAAGTAAGTGCTCCTGGGTTGCTGTAAGCTTTTGGTTAGTTTCCAGAGTTCTGAAAGAGTTAATACTGAGAGTTTTGTTAGGTTTTTCATAGTTTATGCGGAGCAGTGAACTTTTGGAGATCCCCCCCAACAAAGAATCAGTTTTTGGTTTCATTGGTTTTTCTTTATTGCTTTTCTCTATTTCTATTTCATTGTTTTTCTCTTTTTTAGAAAATGTCATTGAGTTATTACTCTTTTGTTTATGTTTTTTTTCCTTATTCTTGCTCTCAGGTTTAATATATTTTTTTCTAGCTTCCTTTTTTTTTTTTTTTTGAGATGGAGTCTCGCTCTGTCGCCCAGGCTGGAGTGCAGTGGCCAGATCTCAGCTCACTGCAAGCTCTGCCTCCCAGGTTCACGCCATTCTCCTGCCTCAGCCTCCCATGTAGCTGGGACTACAGGCGCCCGCCACCATGCCTGGCTAATTTTTGTATTTTTTTTTTTAGTAGAGACGGGGTTTCACCGTGTTAGCCAGGATGGTCTCGATCTCCTGACCTTGTGATCCGCCTGTCTTGGCCTCCTAAAGTGCTGGGATTACAGGCTTGAGCCACCGCGCCCGGCCTCTAGCTTCTTAAAGTAGAAGCTTAGTTCATGACCCTTCTTCTTGTTTACTATAAGCGATCAAGGTTATACATTTCCCTCTAAGCACTGCATTAGCTGTGTCCCACACATTATGACATGCTTCCATTTTCATTCAATTCCAAATATGTTTAAAAGTCTTTTGTCATTTATTTTTGATCCAGGAGTCCTTAGAATTGTATTTACTTTCCAAATATTTATGAATTTTATGGGTAACTTTCTATTATGAACTTCTAGTTTAATTCCCTGAGGTCACAGAGCAAATCCAATTTATATTGGTTTTAAAGAATTGGTTAACATTTACTTATTTATTTACTGAGATGGAGTTTCATTCTTGTTGCCCAGGCTGTAGTGCAATGGTACAATCTTAGCTCACTGCAACCTCCGCCTCCCAGGTTCAAGTGATTCTCCTGCCTCAACCTCCTGAGTAGCTGGGATTACAGGCATGTGCCACCATGCCCGGCTAATTTTGTGTTTTTAGTGCAGACAGGGTTTTGCCATGTTGGTCAGACTGGTCTCGAACTCCCAACCTCAGGTGATCCACCCCCCTCGGCCTTCCAAAGTGCTGGGATTACATGCATGAGCCACTGTGCCCAGCCTGTTAGCATTTATTTTATAGCCCAGGATATGGTCTGACTTGTTGAATGTTTTCCGTACACTTGAAACAAACATTTTCTGCTACTATTGAGTGGAGTGTTCTATAAATGTCTATCAGGTAGAGTTGGTTGATAGAGCAGTTCAGGTTTTCTGTATCCTTATTCATTTATTTGTTTACATATTTAGTCAATTACTGAGAGAGGAGTGTTGAAATCTTTTTTGTTTTTTTGAGACAGAATCTCGCTCTGTCGCCCATGGTAGAGTGCAGTTGCATGATCTTGGCTCACTGCAACCTCTACCTCCCTGGTTCAAGTGATTCTTGTGCTTCAACCTCCCAAGCGACTGGGATTACAGATATGTGCCACCACACTCGGCTAATTTTTGTATTTTTAGTAGAGATGAGGTCTTGCCATGTTGGCCAGGCTGGTCTTGAACTCCTGGCCTCAAGTGATCTGTCCACTTCAGCCTTCTAAAGTGCTACAGCCTTCTAAAGTGCTAGGATTACAGGCATGTGCCACCATGTCCGGCCTGAGTGTTGAAATCTTAACTATAATCGTGGATGTATCTATTTCTTCTTTTAGTTCTAATGGTTTTTGCTTTTTACATTTTTAGTTTTGTTATTAGGTATATACACATTTAGAATTGCTCTGTCTTCTTTATGAATTGAATTCTTTAAGTTTTGTCCTCCTTTATTCCTGATCATATTTCTTTGTCTTAAGTCTTTCTGGTAGTGTTTTTGTGGCACACGTTTTTCCACTTTTTAAATTTTTAATCAATGGTATCTGGTAAATCAAAGAAACTCAGAGATCATGGAGAGGAAGTTGCTAAGGATGATCTCAAGTACCTAACTAATGTAATTAAATGGAGAGTAAAACCAGTCATGGAGATAGAAATAGGTGTATGAGGGGAAAAAATGTTGAGCTTTTGATTTGTTCTGTTTCCAGTCGTAGATATATAATAAAGATGTAAGTAAAGTGAGTCAAGTCGTGGAAGAGAGATATGCTGGGAGATAGACATTTGCAAGTCAGTGGGAATAAAGAACAAAGAATCAAAGGCAAAATCTTGAGAATATTGAAAGTTCCTGGAAGGAAGAGAAACCAGCAAAGGAGACTGAAAAAAGAGTGAGTTATCTGAGTATAAAAGAGAAAAGAGAAATAATGCTGACTCATGTGCTAAGAACACAGAAAAGTTTTAAAAAGGTAGAAATGGTCAGAGACTTTCAAAATCCAGAAATATTGGGCAAATTGAGGTCATTGGAAACGATTTTCAGAGCGGTTTCAGAGTAGCAATAAAGAGGTGAAACCAGATTGAATTGGACATGGGAATAAATGGGTGATGATGCAATATTGATGTAGATTACTTTAAAATCAACTTAAACAACTTTGACAGTGAGTGGAAGGAGAAAGAAAGGAAGAAAAGAAGGCAAAATGAATAATGCCCTTTACTCCCTTCTCACCTGGCTAACTCCCATCTCTCTTCCAACATTCAGTCTTCTATCAGAAAGCTTTAGGCGATCTTTCATTCTGAATTGGTGTGATCTGTAGCACTCCATATATACATTCACCATGGTAGTTATCACAATGTATGTCTTTACTTTTCCTACTAGATGGTACTTGAGAACAGGCACTATCTACTTTTTTTTTTTTTGAGAGAAGTCTTGCTCTTCTCCCCCAGGCTGGAGTGCAATGGTGGGATCTCGGCTCACCGCAACTCGCTCCCGGGTTCAAACGATTCTCCTGCCTCAGCCTCCCAAGTAGCTGGGATTACAGGTGCCTGGCACCACGCATGGCTGATTTTTTGTATTTTTAGTGGAGAAGGGGTTTCACCATATTGGCCAGGTTGGTCTCAAACTCCTGTCCTCAGGTGATCAGCCTGCTTCGGCCTCCCAAAGTGTTGGAATTACAGGCATGAGCCACCGTGCCCGGTTGGAGAACAGGGACTATCTTTGTAACTCCAATGCCAAATTGGCATCATGTGGGGCACATAGTAGGTGGTGAATTCACGTTTAATGAATGACTAATAGACCGACTTAGATATATGTAGGTTGAAAAGAAGGAGCCAGTGGTGAGAAAGAGATTAAACATACAGAAAGGAGATTTGGAATGTCATTGAAACAGTCTTAAGGTTGGCCAAAGAGGATGGGATTCAGATCACAGGTGCAGTCATTGGTTGTAAAAATGAGCAAGTGATATGTGCACATCTCAGACTGGCATGGAAATATGAGAAGATGAAGGAATTGGTACTAACGGTTATAGCTGCTTCTTCCTCTTCTTTTTTCCTTGTAAAGAAGGGTGGTGGTGCAGAGAGTAGGGAGGCAAAAGGAAGAGGAACAGAGTCTTTAGGATAAAGGCAAAGACTTGAATATTTTGGGGAATGAAAAAGAACCCCAATCACAAAAAGATAAAGGAATTGCCAAGCGTTGATAATAACCTCAGCTGAAGTTGGAAACTGTAGCGAGTGGCTTGGAGAGTTCTAGTGACATACATATTTTTTTCTTTCTTTTAGCCAGAGGCAAACTCCAGATTTTTGAACCTGAGGGGATTTTAAAAAGATTGATACTGGCTTGGGAGCTTTTTGGGTTGGGAGCTTGCCGTGTATATGTGTTACAGAAAGGCGCTCAAGGGAAGGAAATTCGTCTTAGAAAGAAGTAAGGAATATGTCTCAGAGAATGAGATGTTGCTGTGGGTATATAAAATGATAGACCGTGAATAGGTAAGGAAAGAAGGTGCTAGGCTATGGTATCTCTCCATCCCTTCACCACTCCACGTAAGTTTGTACTACGGCGGGGCGGAGGCAGGGAGGATCACACTTTCCCGGTGTGGCGTGGCTATACCAACTCTCACAAAACCTAGAAGGTGACGGAGCTAGCGTACAAGAAGTCGTCTTTAGTGGAGAGGCCTGAGGTCTCCGCAGTGACGGGGATGGCAGCGTGACCCCTTAATCTTCAACTACAGGCCAGTCCCAGTTGCCCCAAAGGGGTTAGAATCTAAGGGGGTAGTCTCCCCTCGCCCTAGAAGCGGGAGACGGCCTGGCCCGGAAGCTTCTTTGCTGACCCGGAAGCAGAGCTGTGCCGCTGAGGCGCCGCCGTGGAGCCGCCTTGGAGCCACCGCCCCCTCGCCGCTTCGCCGCTGCGTTGGGGAACCGGGACCGCGGTGGCGCCGGGTTGCCCTGATGATCCCGGGCGGGCGGTGGCGGCGGCAGAGGCGGCGGGAGGATGACCTCTTACCGGGAGCGGAGTGCCGATCTGGCCCGTTTCTACACTGTTACCGAGCCCCAGCGACACCCGAGGGGCTACACAGTATATAAGGTCACCGCCCGGGTGAGTGCGGGTGTCGGGCTGGGATAGGAGCTTGGATTGGGTCCTGAGGATCTGGGGTGGGGACCCTGGTGTGAGGGTACCTGACTCTGGCTCAGAGCCGAGGGTGGGACTGGGTGCTGCGCCTACTGGCGGGACTTGCGTGTCGGAGGTTGGGATTTCTGGAGTAGTGGCTGAGTGTGGTATGCCCAGGGCTTCACGGTAGTAGGTCGTGGTAGAGTCTTCTTTCTGGGGGTGGGGTAGTCAGTGGTTGATGGTTTTAAATTGATGACTCAGTTCCCATCCCGTTTGGACTTTCTCTTCTGAGTTCGCAATTTGCAGAAGTGGTTTTGCTTGCTCCAGGAAGATAATGCAGATTTAAAAGTGTTAATTTATGTGTTCTTTGGCTTATGTAATATAAGTTGTTTTTTCTCTTGACCTTTATCAGGTTTGCTGTGAGGTAGACAGACTCTTGGGACAGATGTCAGTGTTAGGCCACCAACCTAGGAGTTGTGGATCCGAGCTTTGTCAAACCCTTAACTTTTTCACGTTTTTCAGTAGGAGACGTGAAAAAGATCTGCTGAGGGTGGCTTGTGTGAGCTACCATGAGGTCACATTTTAAAGTTGGGAGGCTCCTTTACATCGACTAACTGGTCCAATTTTTAGTAACCACTTTATGTTTCATTGCTTTTGCCTTGAGTTTTAAAGAGAGTCTGCATCTTCTAGGAAAGTAAGAATAAATTAAAATTAAATAAGTATATATGTATGTGACGTATGTGTGCATGAATATGTGTATAGTAGACATTTTGTACACATCACCCAATTTAATTCTCATTTTAATGATGAGGAAACAGATTAAAGGAAGTTTAGTAACTTACCCAACTTTACATTGCAAGGCAGTAGCAGATCTGCCTGGGATCCGGAACCAGTTTTGCCTGACTCCAAGTTATATAAAATGTTAAGAATTAACTTTATCATTATCAATTTTTAAAGAGGAGAGGTACAGATTAAGTAATAATAGTTCAATATACATTTGGAGGATGTAAAGTAGGCCTTCAGAAGAATCTTTTTTTTTTTTGAGACAGAATTTTGTTCTTGTTGCCCAGGCTGGAGTGCAATGGCTTGACCTTGGCTCACTACAACCTCTGCTTCCCGGGTTCAAATGATTCTCCTGCCTCAGCCTCCCGAGTCGCTGGGATTACAGGCATGCGCCACCATGCCCGGCTAATTTTTTGTATTTTTAGTAGAGACCCCGTTTCTCCATTTTGCTCGGGCTGATCTCGAACTCCTGACCTCAGGCCATCTGCCCGCCTTGGCCTCCCAAAGTGTTCATGCCGGTGGCGTGAGCCGCCGCTCCCAGCCTGAGAAGAATCTTAAAGGTTAAATAGATTTAGATCAGTTTGGGGCATGGGAGTGGCACGTGGTGTATGGAAGTGGTGCACAGTTCAGATAAATGTGAGAAGGAGGTATGGATGAACATGTCTGTATAAGGATAATGAGAAGATCCGACCTGCTGTTGCCAATTGCTGTAAGGAGAATAGAGGGAAGTTTGTTGCTCCCTTTTTGCACAGAAGGTTGTTATATGGGTGGAATGTTAGTTTCAAGTTGTGTAAGAAATTTTGTGAGATTGAGGGGCCCTTATTATACCACTCTTGAAACCTTTCTAGTCATTGGGCCCTTTGAAATTCCAGACTTAGTTTCCTAACACATAGTGTATGAAATCAGAACAGTTTTCAATATATGTAATGTTTCTCTCACAGCATCCTACTTATCCCTTAATTTAACAAGAAAGTTATATTGTATTTAGTTGCATGTCTATGTCTCTTAGTGGATTTAGAGCAGTTCTCTATCATTGACATTTGTTTCTGCTTATATCGAATAATAGATAAAAGAAGATGCATGTGCATGGCACACAGTGCCTGAAAAACATTGTTGAATGTTTTCCTCTTCATTGTACGCAGCATACCCAATAAATGTTTAGATCCACGCACTAAATACTGTGAGGGACATAAGGCTGAATAAAGCATGGATCTTTCTTTCAAGGATACACGTAGTAGAAGAGAGTTTAGTATACTTAAAGAAATGTGATAAAACACAGGAAGTTCCAGCAGACACTACAGAAAAGGGCTGTGGGAAGACAGATTGCTTCTGGATCAAGAGATTGGGGAATATGTACCAATCAAGATAGTTGAAAGGGGGGAAGAATCCAGAAAAGGAGAGGGTGTGAAAGGTAGACAGTTGAAAGGGCAGAGTCCATAAAGACCTGGAGGTGTGAATGTGTGTGGAACTTGAATTGGAAGCACTGAGTATAATTATTTGTATTGTTACTTTACAAAAGGAAAGGTTAACCAAATGCAGATTTTTTTTCCCCCAAGGTGTAGTCTCGCTCCCTTGCCCAGGCTGGAGTGTAGTGGCATGATCTCGGCTTACTGTAACCCCGCCTCCTGGGTTCAAACGATTCTCCTGTCTCAGCCACTCAAGTAGCTGGGGTTACAGGCGCCCGCCACCATACCCGGCTAATTTTTCTATTTTTTGTAGAGACGAGGTTTCGCCATGTGGGCCAGTCCGGTCTCGAACTCCTGACCTCGGGTGATCCACCCGCCCCAGCCTCCCAAAGTGCTGGGATGACAGGTGTGAGCCACCGCACCAGCCAAATTCAGATCTTAAATATCTGAAGCTGTGACCTATTTACTGAACTAAGTTTTGACAATATAAACTAGAAGATAAAGTAGCACATTGCCTTAGAACTAACCAAATTTATATATATGCGTATTACATATTGCTGTGGTTATTTGAACTTGAAAATTGCACACACTGCCTTTTTTCTTCCCGTATATGTTTATGTCTTCATTTATTGCTTATGTTACCCATTTTGTTTTTAAAATGTAACGTCTGAGAGTCAACATGGAGGCATACTTTCAAAATAACTGTGCTTAGTATTATAAAATATTTCTTGAGAGTTAAGGAGAAAAACACCTTTTTTCAGGATAATTAACTAGGTAAATAGTGCTCTCCTGAGAGAACTTCATGAGATAAAAATTAAGAATGGCTTCTGTATATTTGCTACAACTGGTTTACTTCTAGCTTCAAGGAACAATTTTCTATATTTTTAGTCCTTGCAGGGTTATTTCTGTAGGAGTAGAGTTTTAATCATTGGAAGTACCAGTGTTAAATTTTGGATAGCAAAAGAGCTTTTTCATCTTCTTAAATCTCCTGTGTGCTTTTTTGCAGTTCTCTGAAACCTGGCAAGCTTAGATGATTTTGAGGCCAGTTACAAGCATACTAACAGATTCCACAGTTAAACTCTGTATTATTTTTTAATTTTTATCTAGAATAAGTACCTCTATTCAGAATTGGAAAGTTCTTTCTTTTTTTTTTTTTTTTTTTTTTTGAGACGGAGTCTCGCGCTGTGTCACCCAGGCTGGAGTGCAGTGGCCCGATCTCGGCTCACTGCAAGCTCCGCCTCCCAGGTTCAGGCCATTCTCCTGCCTCAGCCTCCGAGTAGCTGGGACTACAGGCGCCCGCCACCACGCCCGGCTAGTTTTTTGTATTTTTAGTAGAGACGGGGTTTCACCATGTTAGCCAGGATGGTCTCGATCTCCTGACCTCGTGATCCGCCCGCCTCGGCCTCCCAAAGTGCTGGGATTACAGGCTTGAGCCACCGCGCCCGGCCGGAAAGTTCTTTCATAAGTTCCTTTTGATTCTTTAGTTGAAGGAGACACAAGTGTACGAGAACCATCAGCAGTGTTTTCAGTTATTTCATGCTAAGTGTACAAAATTCTCATATTGTAGTATAGATTTCTCAGCAACAGTAGGTGAATGGCAGTTCTTGCCTGTATTCATTTCGTGAGTATAAAAATTAGTTTTTATTCTCAAAAGACAGTGCTGCAGTATAACTTATTTTGTTTACATTGAGTCATAATTTACATACAGTAAAATTCAGCCATTTTAAGTGTCCAATTTGATGAGTTTTGACAAATGTATACAGTTGTGTAACTACACCGTGTTCATCACTGCACAAGTTTCCTCATGTTCCTTTACAGTCACTCACTCCCCCTCATCCCATATCTCTAGGCAACCACTGGTTTGCTTTTAGTCATTGTAGATTGGGCTGCATTTTCTAGAATTTTGTATACAAGGAATCATACAGTATGCACTTTTTGTTTTTGGTCTGGCTTATTCCACTCAGTATGATTATTTGAGATTTATCCATGTTGTTTTGTGTTTCATTCCATTTTATTGCTGACTCATATTCCATTGTGTGGTTATACTACATTTTATCTGTTCACCTGTTGGATATTTGGGTTGTTTACAGTTTTTGGATATTATGAATACAGCTATTATGAACATTCATATACAAGTCTTTGTATGGACATACGGTTTTATTTCTCGTGATACCACATGCCTTTGTTTATGTAGCTTTATACTAAGTTTTGAAATCAGGTACTCTAAGTACTCTAACTTTCTTTCTCAAAATTGTTTTGGCTATTCTCGATTGTTTGCGTTTGTGTATAAAATTTAGAATCAGCTTGTCTGGTTTCTCCAAAAATACCTGTCCAGATTTTTGATTGGGATTATATTGAGAATGTAGATCAATTTCAGAAGAATTGATATCTTAACAGTATTGTCTCTGAGCCATGAACATATATATCTCCCCTTTTATTTAGCTCTTCAGCATGAGCAGTGCTTTGTAATTCTCAGAGTACAGTCTTGCACATATTTATGTTTGTTTATTGATCTTTTTCAGAGATGGAGGTTTCACTGTATTGCCCAGGCTCGAGTGCAGTGACGCAATCATAGCTTACTGCTGGTGGAACTCTTGGGCTCGAGTGTTACTCCCTCCTCATTCTGCCACCTGGGATTGTGGGCACAAGCTACCTCATTGGCTTTGCACATATTTAAAGTAGTTTGAGTTTATTTTGAAACCAGGAGAATGTATAAATCCTCATTTTATTATACATAGCTAGTGTTTGTTGAGTAATAACAGTAGACACTTACATGGCGCTTACTGAGTCAAGCAGTTTATATTAAATTAAGACGTTTGTCACAGGGGCCCAGTGAGTAGGTGCCGTTATCATTTCCACATTTTCAGTGAGGAAGTTGAGGCACAGAGACATTTGGTAACTTGTCCAGGGTCATCTAGCCAGCAAGTGGTAGAGTCTACATTTGAACCCAGGTAGACTGGTCCCAATCACAGTGCTTTTAATCCTAATGCAATGCTGCCGAATACCTGTATTATAAAACACTTTTCATTAGGTGCTGTGAGTGTGCATATGGGGACACCTATGTGTCCCCACAAGGGCATTACTATAGTTTGGCAAAAGTGATGGATACACATGAATAATAAGTGACTGTGATGATGTGAACAAAGGGGAGTAAGGGAATTAATGGGAAGTACTGAGCTTCACTTAAGTCTGAAAAATTACCATTTCCAAAGCTTCAAATCAAAACACTATTTATATTGCTTGGAGGGAACCTGTCCTCAATTCCTGACCATATTCTTGAGTAGCCTGCTTGTGCCTGGGAAAGGAATTATTTGTAGTTTCCAAATTAGGCTAGAACACTATGTTCTTCCATATCTCTCTGTTAGATGCCATTTTCCCTGTCTGGAATACTCTTTCCTTTTGTCTTGGCAATCTCTGCTCATCTCATCTCAGGTGTCAGCTATACCCTGTGTTCCAGAAGCTTTTTTTTTTTTTTTTTTTTTAGGCGTTGCTCTCTGTATGTCTTGTATCTCCTCCATTATCATAATGTACTTGTTTGACACCTCTTCTGATGGCAGACTCTATTCTTTTTTGAGAGTCTCACTCTGTCGCCCAGGTTGGAGTGTAGTGGGATGATCATGGCTCACTCTAGCCTTGACTTCACAGGCTCAAGCCATCCTCCCATCTCAGCCTCTCTAGTAGCTGGAACTACAGATACATGCCCCCCTGCCTGACTAATTTTTGTAGCTTTTTAAGAGACAGGGTTTCACCATGTTGCCCAGACAGATCTTGAACTCCTGAGCTCAAGCGATCCAGCCGCATCGGCCTCCCAAAGTGCTGGAATTACAGGCCTGAACCACCGTGCCTGGCCGTCTCTGTCTTTTTAACTGTGTATTCTTGGTGCCTAGCACAGAGCCTGGACTATAGTAGGGATTTGAGGGTAGGCTGGAAGGAGGCAGCACTTTGCTTTTCAAGTGTTGATTTTTAAATTAACATACAATAAAATTGACTTATTCTGTTGTATAATTCTTTGAATCTTAACACGAGTTTAAATTCATTTACCACCGTAATCAAGAAACAGAAGTTTCATCATCCCAAAAAACTCCTTCATGCTATCTCTTTTTCATATCCTTCCCCCTACCCCTTATACCCTGGCAAGCAGTGATCTATCTCTACAACTATACTTTTGTCTTTTTGAGAATGTCATGTAAATAGAATCATACAGTATTTAGCCTTTTGAGACTGATAATTTGCCTATTTTTTTTCTTTGGGTTGTTTGTTTTCTTACTCTTGAGTTTTGAGAGTTCTTTATGTTCTGGGTATCTTTTTTGGGGGGTCAGATATGACATTTGCAAATGTTTTCTCCTGATCTAGAGCATATCTTTTCATTCTCTTAAGTACCTTTTTTTTTTTTCCCTTTGAGACAGAGTCTCCCTCTGTTGTTCAGGCTGGAGTGCAGCGGCGTGATCATGGCTCACTGAAGCCTTAACCTTCTGAGCTGAAGCAATCCTCCCACCTCTCAGTCTCCTGAGTGGCTGGGACTACAGGCATGTGCCATTGTGCCCGGCTAATTTTTGTATTTTTTTAAATAGAGACCCAGTTTCACCATGTTGCCCAGGCTGGTCTCAAACTCCTGGTCTCAAGCAATCTACCTGCTTTGGCCTTCCAAAGTGCTGGGATTACAGATGTGCACCTGGCCTTTTTTTTTTTTTTCAGAGATGGGGTCTCGCTGTGTTGCCAAGGCTGGAATGCAGTGACTATTTGCAGGTGTGATGATAGTGTGCAACAGCCTCGACCTCCTAGGCTCAAGTGATACCCACCTCAGCCTTCCAAGTAGCTACGACTACAGGTATGCCACTGCACCCAGACAGTATCTTTTGCAAAGCACAATTTGTAATTTTGGTGAAGTCCAGTTTATCAATTCTTTCTTTGGTGAACCATGCTTTTAGTGTCATACCTAAAATCTCTGCCCAACCTGAGGTTACAAATATTTTTCCCAATGTTTTCTTCTAGATAACTTATTGCTTTGCATTTTATATTTTGCTCTATGACCCATTTTGAGGTTTTTTTTTTTTTTTTGTATAAGGTGTAAGGTTTGGGTGAAGGTTCTGTTTTTGTCCCTGGTTGTCCCATTGCAACAAAACACCATTTGTTCAAGAGACTAACCTTTCTTCATTGAATTGCCTTTACTCCTTTACCAAAAGTCAATTGACTATATATATATGTGTAAAGCTGTTTCTGGATTCTCTTATTTTGTTCCATACCATACTATATTGATTATTATAGCTTTATACTAAATCTTAAAATTAGACAATATTGTTTCTCCAATTTTATTCTTTTTCAGAATCATTTTGACTACTCTAGTTCCATTGCTTTTTCATATATATTTTAGAATCAGTTTATCTATAGCTACAAAAAATCCTTTTGGGATTTGATTAGGAATGCATTAAATCTGTAGATCACTTTAGGGAAAAATGGACATCTTTTCTATGTTGAATCTTCAAATCTATGAACACAGTATGTCTTGCAATTTATTTGTGTTCTCTGATCTCTATCAGCATTTTGTAGTTTTGAGCAAATTGATTCTCTATATGTTTTGTTAGATTTATTCCTCACTATTTCGTATTTTTGTAGCTATTGTCAATAGTATTTTTAAAAATTTTGGTTTTGAGCTTTTCTTTGCTAGTATATAGAAATTTGGTTCATTTTTGTGTTGCCCTTATATCATGTTGACCTTTCAAACTGACTTACTAGTTCTAAGACTTTTTAGTAGAATTCTTGTTTTTTTCCTGCATAGACAATCTGTGTTGTCTGCCAAAAGGCATAGTTTTATTTATTCTTTCCAATGTGGATGTCTTTTATTTCTTTTCCTTGCTTTATTACACTGGCTAGGTACTTCTAGTCCGCAGTCTTGAATAGGAGTGGTGAGAGTAGACTTCCTTGCCTTGTTCCTGATATTAGGAGGAGAGCATTCAGTCTTTTATCCTCTAGTATAATTTTCACAGTAGAGTTTTCGTATATGGGAGGCTGCATGTTTTATTTATTTTTATATATATTTTTTGAGACAGAGTCTCACTCTGTCATCCAGGCTGGAATGCAGTGGCGCTATCTCAGCTCACTGCAGCCTCCACCTTCTGGGTTCAAGTGAGTCTCCTGCTTCAGCCTCCCGAGTAGCTGGGATTACAGGCATGTGCCACCACACCCGGCTATTTTTTTTGTATTTTTGGTAGAGACAGGGTTTTGCCATGTTGGCCAGGCTGGTCTCCAACTCCTGGTCTCAGGTGATCCGCCCACCTCAGCCTCCCAAAGTGCTGGGATTACAGGCGTGGGCCACTGCGCCCAGCCTGCATGTTTTAATTTTTAGTTTTGTTAGCTTTTAAATTTTAAAGTAATATATAGTCATACACATTTCAAGCAATAATTTAAGTCACTTTAAAGGAAAAAAAAGAACCTACTGAATTTTAAATCCTTAACCTGTTAGGATTACTAACAAATGTCTGGTATTAAAGCAGTGGGAATTGTTAGATTTCAGTCGTTAAATCAGTAGCTTCTTGAAGATTTCTTGAATAAATACTTAGTTTTGGCTTAATCTGGAGATATTTTCAACAAACAAAATAATCATAAGGATATGGAGGGCAATTAGTTTGTTGTAAAATATAGTTATGCTTAAAATTTTTCAAAACTGGCTCTCAAGGTGTCTTGTGTTTTCTAGAGTTTAGTTTTATTCTACTGTTCCTTTGTTTTTGACTTGTAATATTGTTTAGTAGAAAACTATCTAATATACCAAAAATTTCAGGAAATGGAACTTAAAAAATGTAAATTATTCCGATTTCATCTTGTTTGTTGACAACTTGATCTCAGATATTAAGATTTTATGTTAAACTGCAAACTTTCTTTAACATTAAGGATTTTGATTTTCCTTGAACCTTGATTGGAAAATAGTTTAGAATATTGCTATAACTGGTAAAACTTGAGGTGAGAAAAATAACTTTAGCAACCATTATTGAGTATCTAGAGATAATTTGCAGTTTTAGCTTCTTTATTCTCCCTGAGATTTTGGGATTTTAATAATATAGAAAGCCACAACTCCTTACCGTCTTTGGCGGTTTGGACTTTTATAACAAGATACTGTAGACTAGATGGCTTCAACAATAGACATTTATTTCCCACTGTTCTGAAGGCTGAAGGCTGGGAAGTCCAAGACCAAGATGCCAGCAGATTTCTTCCTGATTTGCATACAGCTGCCTTCTTGCTGTATGGTCTCATGGCTGAGAGAGATCATTGTCTTTTTCTTGTAAGAGCAGTAATCCCATCATGAAGGTCCCACCCTCATGACCTGATTACCTCTAGAAGGCCTCACATCCAAATCCATCACCTTGGGGATTAGAGTTTCAACATGAAATTCAGTATGAATTTTAGGGGGAACACGAACATTCAGTCTGTAGTACTTTTGACATAATGCTTTCATGAAAACTTGTTAGAAAGGTGAATGTCTAAAATTTGTCCCATGGACTTATCTATCTTATATGGGAGTTCTGTCACTCCAGAGAACTAAAAATTATAAAATGTCTAATTATGGTTTGTGCAGGTGTTGCCTCTTGGGTCCAGACTGCCTGGCTGGTGGGTAATAACCAGCCCAAATATTCTTGCCAACCAGTGCCACCTGTGGCTCTGCAGGGAAAAGCGGGAGAGAGGAACTGAGATACAGGTGGTCGTGAAAGGGAGGTTGAGTTTGGTAAGGTAGCAATTGCCTATGTGAGTTGGGTGCTTTGACCTACTTTTCCTGCAAGACTTGTTTTTTGTTTTTAAATGTATGAAGTACAGTTTAAATATGTCAGTATATTTACATGAAAGTATGGATTTTATGAAAGTTAATGTCTGAAAATCAGGACTGCTTGTATTATAGTGATGAATGTGCCACTTGGTGTACCTAATCACCACAAGGAGAAATATTCAGAATAGTGTAGCCTTCTATTTCTGCGTATTGTACTATTCCTGTCCCACATTCAGAGATTGATATCTTTGGAAAATGAAGAGTGGACATGTTTTCCATGTTTGATTATTTGTACCTTGACACTTAGTGTAATTACTAAGTATTCCTTTTGTCACTTTTTTTTCTTAGCTCTGCTACCCTAAACTAGCAGCTGAACAGTGATAGTGAAGTAGCCCTCAGAAGACTTGATTACAATACTTTGCTCATGAAAGTGGCTTCTTAAATTTTATATTTAACTTCTTATCAATACTGGTTTCTAAAGGGGCTTGTTTTATCTTTTTTTTCCCTAGGAAATATTATAAGATTGAATAATTTTTGTAGTTTTGTTTTCTAGTACAGGTTGAGAATCCCTATTCTGAAAGTTTGAAATCCAAACTGCTCCAAAATCTGAAACTTTTTGAGTGTCAAAATGATGCTACAAATGTAAAATTTCACACTTGACATCATGTGATAGGTTGTAGTCATGCAAACAATTATTAAAAGTACTGTATAAAATTACTTTTGGGCTATGTATATAAAAGTATATATGAAACAAATAAATTTTGTGTTTAGCCTTGGGTCATATCCCCAATATATTTCATGTATGTGCAAATATTCCAAAATCCAAAAAAAAAATCCCTAATCTGAAACAATTCTTGTCTCATGCATTTTGGAAAAAGGATATTCCACCTGTAGCTATTATTTGTTAATCTTAACAAAGAATACAGCTTTTTGTATATGTCTGAGTTAACAGAGTGATTTCTAATCATCATTATGGTGATGGTGGTAATCAGATAAGAGAGTGCTTTTGAATCTTTTTTTTTTTTTTTTGGACGGAGTCTCGTTCTGTCGCCAGGCTGGAGTATAGCGGCGTGATCTCGGCTTACTGCAACCTCCGCCTCCCGGGTTCAAGCCGTTCTCCTGCCTCAGCCTCCCCAGCAGCTGGGACTACAGGCATGCCCCACCACACCCAGCTAATTTTTGTATTTTTAGTAGAGACAGGGTTTCACCGTGTTGGCCAGGATGGTCTCGATCTCTTGACCTTGTGATCCGCCAGCCTCGGCCTCCCAAGGTGCTGGGATTACAGGTGAGCCACCGCACCTGGCCAAGACAGTGCTTTTGACCTGACTTTTAAGGAAACCTGGAGATATTTATTAAGAAGTAGATAGAATAAGTTAGCATACTGGAAACGATTTCAGAGACCCAGTGACAATGTGACCTGTTGATAGTTATGGAACTGACTTAGGCCAAGCCTCAAAGTCTGATCTTTGTTTTCAGAATAGGCAAGAGGGCTGACTTTGGGTCTTTTATTTTACTTTGGTTTAGTACTGAGCTGGCAGAAAAAGCAGTTCATGAGCAGTGCCAACACCATTATTAAGACCTCATTCATTTTAGTTCCAAGCCCCTTGTTTTTTTTTTCTGCTTTTCCAAAGTGGTTCTTCAATTTGTATTTTAGTTGACTTATAAGACACAGGGTTTACCTAACTGTAATGCCTATAGGCATTTTGTCAGAGATATTTTGTCAGGAATATTACCTGAATACTTGGGATTTTAATCTTGAGGAGAGCCAATTGACTTATGTTCTAGAGAGAGCACTTTGGAGTCATGGAGTTGTGAGATCTGGTCCTGCCTCTGTTATTTGATTGAGTCTATTTTCTAGGTCTTTGGTTATTTCATCTTACCAAGCATGGTGGTTGTGATTATTGAATAAAGTAGAGTATTTAGTTTCTTAGCACAATAAGAGATAGTTACTTTTGCTGTGAGACATTGTTTTTCTAAATTCATAATTTGCTGTTCATGAACATAGGCAGATGGACTACAAAAATTGTGGTAGTATTTCTCTAGTGCTTCAAATTTTAGTAGGTGTTGTACTAAATAAATAATGAGGATGATAATAATAATAAATAACATAAAATTAAAAGTTTATTGGCTAGATGTCTTTGGGAAATACTATGTATCTTCCTTTTGGGGATTTACTAGGTGTATTATTGTATTAAAGGTTTGAAGAATTATTCTGTAAACAACATTCCCTTCTTAAACAGAGGTAAACTGAATTGATTATTAAGCCCTTCCTGTGAGATCACTGATTTTAGAGAATACTGGTATTCCATGTAACATGGTTTGTGAAGCACTGCTGTTGGGTAATACTTCTTAAAAATTTTTTGTATTTTTAGTAGAGGGTAAGGTAATACTTTTTAAGATGACTTGGTGATAAATTTCTAAAAAGCAAGAAGCTTTTCAAGATACATAGTACTAACTGAGTCCGTGGTAATTAATGCTTGCAGTGGAAATTTGTGAACTTTATTTTTATTTTTATTTATTTATTTTGGGACGGAGTTTTACTGTCACCCAGGCTGGACTGCAGTGGCGCGATCTTGGCTCTCTGCAACCTCCACCTCTCTGGTTCGAACAGTTCTAGTGCCTCAGCCTCCTGAGTAGTTGGGACTACAGGTGCATGCCACCGCACCTGGCTCATTTTTATATTTTTGGTAGAGGCAGGGTTTCACCCTGTTGGCCCGGCTAGTCTTGAACTTGTGACCTCAGGTCATCCACCTGCCTTGGCCTCCCAGAATGTTGGGATTATAGGCGTGAGCCACTGGGCCTGGCCAAATTTGTGAACTTTTTTTTTTTGAGACAGAGTTTCGCCCTTGTTGCCCAGGCTGGAGTGCAATGGTGCGATCTCAGCTCACTGCAACCTCCACCTTCCAGGTTCAAGCAATTCTCCTGCCTCAGTCTCCCTAGTAGCTGGGATTATAGACGGATGCTGCAACACCTAGCTAATTTTTGTATTTTTAGTAGAGATGGGGTTTCACCATGTTGGTCAGGCTGGTCTCAAACTCCTGACTTCAGGTGATCCTCCCACCTTGGCCTCCCAAAGTGCTGAGATTACAGGCACGAGCCACCGTGCCCGGTCTTTGTGAACTTTTCTTTTTTTGAGATGGAGTCTCGCTCTTTTGCCCAGGCTGGAGTGCAGTGGTATGATCTCAGCTCACTGCAAGCTCCGCCTCCCAGGTTCATGCCATTCTCCTGCCTCAGCCTCCCGAGTAGCTGGGACTACAGGCACCCGCCACCACGCCTGGCTAAGTTTTGTATTTTTAGTAGAGATGGGATTTCACCATCTTGGCCAGGCTGGTCTTGAACCCCTGACCTCGTGATCCACCCACCTCAACCTCCCAAAGTGCTGGGATTACAGGCTTGAACCACCACTCCCGGCCCTTTGTGAACTTTTAATGAAAACAATCACTGTTTTAAATTCCAACTTTTGTGGACTTTATTGGTTGAACTTTATGACAAACTCTCTTGAAATTTTTCCAGAGAAAAATTACTGAGTGCTAACTCAGTTTTATTCATTGTCAGTATGGTTATATTCTTCCCTCTGATTTCTGATTGATATTCTTATTTTTCATTAACTTTTCAGTCACGGAAGATAATTACGCAGAAAGAATTGTTACTCATGGATGTTTGCACTCAATTCACATTATCCTAACCATTTTGTGGTTTTGGTTTCCATTTTGGGGGACACATTTGTAAAGTATTTAAATGAGATGACACATTTGGGAATACTGAATCCCTAATAGTGGGGTACTAAGTGGTTGAAGTTGATAATGTATTTGGAAAGTGATTGTATTTTTATAATGCAGTTGCATAAGAATCAGACCTAGTATATTCTCCATTGTACTACAGTACCTGGCAGCAGAGAGGCACTAATATGTGTTGAATGAATAGGTGAAATAAACAAAAACCTAATGGTGATGGAATTTTATGGAAATAAGTAAACTTCATTATTGCTGAAAATACCACAGATAAATAGAGGGAGGCAGTGTAATATAGTGGAAAGAGCACTAGACCAGGAGTCAGACAGTCGAGGATCTCATTCTGACTTTGAAGGTGAATAGCCATGTGACTTTAGACAGGACTCTGAACCACCTTGTTTTCTTATCTGTAAAAGGGGAAGTCATAATAACTACTCCTGCCTAACTCATAGGTTGTTGAGAAAATGAAGTGATTCATTAATATAAAATTCTTTGCAAATGTAAATGTACAAAGTCAAGTTTTCCCTATGCCTAGCACAGTGCCTTGAACAGTATTAGCACAAATATAGACTGTTAATAATAAAAAGGAGGCTGAAATACAAGAGTTTAAAGCTGATTCTTGGAGTGCTCACAGAATACTAGGGGGCAGAAGGATGAAGAATAACCTGCAAAAGAGAAACAAAAGCACCAGAGAGGAAAGAGGAGAATCAGGAAAGTATAACCCTGTACTTTTAAGACACAATTTTCATTAAGCTTTAGGCTTGTCAGATAATACCTGAGTAGCTTTTGCTTTGATTTTCCAAACCCTGTCTAAATTTCCTCCTTCTTTGTGAAGTATTTGGTGGGCACAGAGTAGTTCCTTTTGTAAGCCTAAAATTAAAGACCTTCACTTAGATAGTTATACTTCAACTTTGATTTTCTGTATATTGCTTAATAATCATGAGTTACTTTTGTTACCGAAACACAGGGGTTCCGTCTAGGTCCTGCTGCTTGTCACACAGAAAGCAATCTCTGAGACAATGAGTATTGCTAAGGAAGCCGGCTTTAATCAGGTGCTGCAGCCAAGGAGATGTTCAGATCCATTTCCCTGACTGACTAAAATTAGGAGTTTATATAGCAGGGAGGAAATGTGATTATGTATGAGAAAACAGGAACTACAGAGGGTTAAGGAAGCCATCGTGACGGATGAGAGGTCTGGCATCTCATTGTTTGGATGCAGTGATCTGGTGAATTTCAGTTCATTTGATGCTGTAAAAGGAAAATAAATCTTGGGGCCCCCAAATCACTAAGCTAAAGGTAAAAGTCAAGTTGGGAACTGCTTAGGGCCAACCTGCCTCCCATCCTCTTCAAATTCACCCCTCGGCTCACTGGATAACAATTAATACATACCAGATTGCCTCATTTGGAGAGACTAATCAGAGACTCAAAAGAATACAGCCATTTGTCTTTTATCTACCTGTGACCTGAAAGCTCCCTCCCTACGTCGAGTTGTCCCACCTTCACCTCGAGTTGTCCCACCTTTCTGGACTGAACCAGTGTCTATCTTACACATATTTATTCATGTCTTATGTCTCCCTAAAATGTATAAAATCAAGCTGTGCCCCTACCACCTTGGGCACATATTGTCAGGATCTCCTGAGGCTGTGTTATGGGCGCAGATCCTCAACCTTGGCAAAATAAACTTTCTAAATTAACTAAGACCTGTCTCAGATTTTCGGGGTTCACAATGTTAATACTTTTTGAGAAGCCTGAAGGCCCTTTCCTGAAGGTAACTCTGATAAAACAAATGTTAAGTTTCAAGCTTTAATACCAGAAGGGTCAGTTTCCATGTTTATCCAAAAAAACCTGTCCGTGGGACTGTTGGGTCAGTTTCACTTTTATTATCAAGAAGATCATTAAAAGTCTTACATCACTAAACCATGACTGGTTGACTGCTTTTGGGATGCCACTTTGCTCTGCAGAGGGAGGATGCAGTGTCATGGGAAGGATCTAGGATGAAGTGTTTCCCAATCTGTTGCTTAGCACACTACTGTTCCCTGAGGTATGGAAATACATTTGGGAAATACACCCTCCTCCGCTCTGCACTTCCCTCCCACCCCACCACCGTGTACCACTAGATTGTGAACTCCAGGAAGGAGGGGACTTGCTCACCGATGTAATCCAGCACATAGATGTATGTAAACCACTAAGAGGACAGCTGAGAAGTAATCAAATTTGTTATTTCTGATAAGATGGTTTTAATATTATGGCTGTTGTTAGGGGATGGCTAATGTGTTTTTGTTTGTGCAGTACACATGTGTTTGATTTCCAGGACTGGCTCATCTGAAGAACACTCAAAATGCGATACTTCTAATATGTACACCAAACTAAGAAATAAGTTCTTCCGTCTCAAAAAGATCATTTGCTTCTATTAAGGAAGATTATTTAAAATAGTTAAGATACCTTAATATATTTATAAATTCAGGAAATGTATTAAATTGAGAAAAACATAAATTGTGAAATTTTAAGTACATTTGAATAGATCTTGCTGTGAATGATCATTTGTTATTTTTGGTGGGTGGATTATTAGTGGATTGGTTATCCATGACTTTTCTTCTCAATACATTTCATAAAAATGTAAGGAAATGGCGGGGCACAGTGGCTCATGCCTATAATCCCAGCACTTTGGGAGGCTGAAGCAGGTGGATCATGAGGACAAGAGATCAAGACCATCCTGGCCAACATGGGGAAACCCTGTCTCTACTAAAAATACAAAAATTAGCTGGGCATGGTGGCACATACCTGTAGTCCTAGCTACTTGGGAGGCTGAGGCGGGAGAATCGCTTGAACACAGGAGGCGGAGGTTGCAGTGAGCTGAGATCACACCACTGCACTCCAGCTTGGGCGACAGAGTGAGACTCTGTCTCAAAAAAAAAAAAAGAAAGAAATGCTTATAAGAAGCAAAATTAGTCATACTATGTGAAATACTATACTTTTAGAAAGGTGTGTGTGAGGGGACAGACTGGTATTTGAAAGTAATAGTTAAAATCAAATATTTGAATAATATATAGTTGTTAGTTACCTGTTGTAGTCTCTAATATTAAATCTGTGTTGTCTAATTTGATAGCCATTAACCACATGTAGCTATTTTGATTTAAATTTAAATTAAGGCCTGCAGTGGCTCACACCTATAATCCTAGCACTGTGGGAGACTGAGGTGGGAGGATTGCTTGAGCCCAGGAATTTGAGACCAGCCTGGGCAACATAGGCAGACCCCCATCTCTACCAAAAAAAAAAAAAAAAGTGTGTGTGTGTATATGTGTGTGTAAGCGTGTGTATGCCGACTGTGGTGTTGTGTGCCTGTAGTTCCAGCTACACAAGAGGCTGAGGTGGGAGGATCAGTTGAGTCCAGGAGTTTGAGGCTGCAGTGAGCTGTGATCCTGCCATGGCACTGTAGCCTGGGTGAGAGAGTGAGACCCTGTCTCTTTAAAAAAAAGTTTTTTTTGAATTAATTTAAATGAAATAAAATTAATGTAGTTTCTCAAAGTAGCCATATTTCATGGGCTCAGTAGCCACACACATGTGGCTAGTCGTGGCGGTGTTGAACACTGCAAATAGAGAACATTTTTTTCCATTATCACAGAAAGTTCTATTGCATAGCAGTGTTGTATAAATTAATGAAAATTGTTACAAGATTTCACCAACTTTATATATTCTGAAAGTTGGAGAACAGAGTGCAAGATACTTGTTCTCCGGAATTCTTAGGTGGGACCTTTTACAATGGTTAACCTGTCTGGTAGGGGACAGAGGAAACTTTTAAATTATAGAGTTCTTGCTATGTTCTTATTTGTTGTTCACAACAGCCAGGCCAGGCAGTTAGTATTATCTCCATTTCATAGATGAGATCAAACCTGTAAGTGGAGGAACTGTAATTTGAACCAAGGTTTGTCTGAGTGTAAATCCTCCATTTTTTGTTCTTGTTTTGGACTTTAGGGGTGGTGCTGAATGGATTCTAATCCCTAGTTCGTGGTGTATTGTCATTGGCTATCAAAGACCTTTTCTTCGTCACACTCATAGGCAACCATTTTAATGCATGTTTGATTTATCTTTTTAAAAAATTTTTTTTAAAGTGAAAGCAAGTTTATTAAGAAAGTAAGGGAATAAAGAATGGCTACTCCATAGGCAGAAAAGCCCGATTTATCTTTTTGTTTATTTTTGCAAGATACACCATTGTAGCTTCAAAACTGTTAATTTGACACTTACATGGATGGTCCTGTGTTATATAATCTGAGATTTTCCTAGTTTAGGATGCTGTTTGATGATTTAAACACCTAGCCTTTTCAAAAGTTTTGTGAAAAAAGTCTTTTTACCTGGTGTTAGACTTTTTGGCCTTTGTAATCAGAGAAGTCTGAAAGACTCTCCTGTTTTCCTCTTTGCTTAGGGAGTATTGATAGAAGGATTATTTGTCCCTGAATATTTGTAAATAATTTATATTACTTTTGTTTTCTTCATCATTAGGCAGCCAGTAATTACTTCTCATACTTTTCACATGGTGTGTCTGAGCATTGTAGCTGCTTTTTTTTTAATTGAAATTTTTATCGTGCTAATTGTAGATTCATATACAGTTGTAAGAAATAATGTAGAGAGATTCCTTGTACACTTTGCCCAAATGCAGCTGCTTTTTATGCTTCCAATTTGTATGTAGGCTTGCTGGGAAGGGGAGATGTAAACAAGCTTGTTAGAATTATGTTAATTAAGAGTAAAGGCCGGACACTTTTTCTTGAAGAATATAGTGAATATATGAACTTTAGCATGTGGACTTACTTTTAGCTGCTTTTTTGTTTAATTTTTAGTATTGTTAAAATAACATTTTTAGCCAAATTAAATTTAAAGAGTTTAATTGAGCAAAGAATGATTCACAAATTGGTCAGTCTCCTCAGTCAGTGTAGGTCCAGAGAGACTCCAGCACAGCCACGTGGTGGAAAATTTATGAACAGAAAAAGGAAAGTGATGTACAGAAACCGAAACTGAAACAGCTGCATTCGTTCCAACTAAACATTTGCCTTATTTGAACACTGTTCGAACACTTGGCCCCTTTCGGCCAAAACTTGGTGATTGGCAACAGAGTAGGTTACTGTCTTTTTACACATCTATTTACATATCTGTTTCTCTGTTCATTATGTACAGAGAAACTTTTAGGCCAAACTTAAAATATGTAGCCTAAAGGAGGTAACTTGATTTCACAGTATGTATTTCAGGTAGTGAAGTTATTATATAGCTGAGTTTTGGATAAATGATATAGTTTTTTTTTTTTTTTTAAAGTAAATTGAATTTTTCATACAAATACTATTGCAGGTTAATTATACAAATATGAAATCTTAAATTTTGATAATGATTAGAGATTTCTATGTATGTTTTGTTTTAGGTTGTTTCTCGAAGAAATCCAGAGGATGTCCAGGAGGTAACATTTATATGCAGATTTTATTTTATGTATTTGATAAAAATTTAACTAAATGCTTTTTTGAGAAAATCGCCTGAATCATTTATACATCAATCTCTTTTTTTCTGAGACGGAGTTTCGCTCTTGTTGCTCAGGCTGGAGTGCAGTGGCGTGATCTCGGCTCACTGCAACCTCCACCTCCCAGGTTCAAGTGATTCTCCTGCCTCAGCCTCCTGAGTAGCTGGGATTACAGGCATCTGCCACCACGCCCAGCTATTTTTGTATTTTTAGTAGAGACGGGGTTTCACCATGTTGGCCAGGTTGTTCTCGAACTCCTGACCTCAGGTGATCCACCCGCTTGGCCTCCCAAAGTGCTGGGATTACAAATGTGAGCCACTGTGCCCGGCCTGTACATCAGTCTTTATATGTTTGCGTGAGGATTGTCTTCAGTTCACAAAACAGTAGCTGAAGTGTCCTATTTGAGACCTACTGAAGTGTTAAGTTTTAGTAGGTGTTAAGTTATACAAATAAGAATTTAATGAATTATGGTGCTGTTTACTACGTGATAATTGTTCTGGTAACTGGTGTTTACAAGATGTCAGTATCACTCACGGGTCCCTATTTACCCATTTCAAGATCATAATGCCTGTGTGATAAAAAGTATTTGGTAACTAATACTTATTTTAAAGATTCTAACAGTAAATTATGGGTCTCCAACTACTTTTACTTTTATGTTGAATTGACATGTTGACATCTTGGAAAACTGCTTTAGGCATAGATGTTTCTTTTTTTAAAACTTTTTAAGTTAGTACTTTTGGAGATTCTTCTATGCATTTTTTCCTTCTTTCTATAGTGATACCAACCTGTTATGTTTTGCTTAAAATTGTGGAATTCTCTATTTGTATTTACTTTGCACTTGTTGTACATCTTTAGGAATCCTTACCGAGGAACTTGCTGCATTGAATGTTTCTTGATTTACTTTCATTTTAGTCCCTGCTCATTTTCACTAAGACTAGAAGGAAATATATTGGAATTTTTTCCCCTTCCCTAATGTGTTTAAAACAGATACTTTAAGTTTACAGTGCTGATTCTGCAACAGTGTTTTTTTTTTTTTTCCACAATTAAATATGAATGTCTTTGGGTGGTAGGTTCTTTCTGTTTAGCCACAGGTCTCACTACTCTACAGAAAATACCTGGCTTGATTCATACATTTAAGGTGACTGTTTGGTACTGGTTGGTATGAGTGTGTGGCCCCAGGTTTAGATAATATTTAATGTTTTTTTTTTGTTTTTGTTTTTTTTTTTTTTTTGAGACGGAGTCTCGCTATGTCACCCAGGCTGGAGTGCAGTGGCACGATCACTGCAAGCTTCACCTCCTGGGTTCACACCGTTCTCCTGCATCAGCCTCCCAGGTAGCTGGGACTACAGGCGCCCGCCATAACGCCCGGCTAATTTTTTGTATTTTTAGTAGAGACAGGGTTTACACCATGTTAGCCAGGATGGTCTTGATCTCCTGACCTCGTGATCTACCCACCTTGGCCTCCCAAAGTGCTGGCGTTACAAGTGTGAGCCACCGCGCCCGGCCGATAATATTTACATTTTATACGTTATCATTTCTGGCTACGTCTGATTTCATAGTTTTTGTCCTATAATTTAAAAGAGATATACTTTTATACAAAAATTAGCTGGGCATGGTGGCAGGTGCCTGTAATCCCAGCTACTTGGGAGGCTGAGGCAGGAGAATTGCTTGAACCTGGGAGGCAAAGGTTGCAGTGAGCTGAGATCGCACCTCTGTACTCCAGCCTGAGCGACAGAGCGAGATTCTGTCTCAAAAAAAAAAAAAAAATAAATAAATAAATAAATAAATAAAAAGAAAAGATTTAATACGATTTTCCTGAATTTTCCTGATGGGTTTTAAGACAATTCCTTCTCCATCAGGAAACAGGAAGAATATTGTAATATTGTTATTTTGAAAGAAATATATATATATATGTAGCAGTGAAAGTAATTTGCACTGTTGATTAAAGTACTTTTCTGTCTTGTATCAATTGATGAGTGTGAACTATTCTTTAGATTTCTAGTTTACAACTCTTAAAATTGAAAATGGGTGTATTTCCTTTGAATGCATTGTCTGATTGCTGTGCTGTAGTTTGTAGCTTGATGTTCCCATTTTCCAGGGAGAATCCTGAACCAACCTATCCATGAACATACTCTCTGCCATTTTCTTAGTCCTTTTTTCGGGAAAACTCTTTTATAATAACAACTGTTGGTGAACCTTTCATCAGAAAACTCTTGTAAGTGTCTTTTAGTTAGACAATTGCATGGTTCTTTGTTAGAAGTGGTATAAATTTTTAAAAGTCTTCTATTTAGTTGGCTTCTGAAAATATAGAATGATCTTGAAATTATAACAGCACTTTTTTTAGTTTCCCATTTAGTGTATTTAAACATTGGAATTCTCATTTGGGAGAGGAATTCACCACGTGGAGTTTGTTTTTCACTTCCTTTCACTTTCCCTCTCCATTAACTTATTCATGTGTTATTGCTTTAGACTATAGTAAGGCTTCACAAGGGCTAGTGAGGACTAGATGTACTGATAGTTCAACCAAATGTAGGGCTAGTAATACACTAGCCTTATAAAATGGGAGAAATTTTGTTGTTTTTCTTTTATCTATACCTTGGCACATGCCACCACATATCAGTGTTTTCTTCCTAAGAATGCTGAACAGTCTGTGGCCTGTCATTCAGTAGATTGTGTAGAACATGAATAGACAGCAGAAAAGTGAAGAAGAGATGGTTTTGCTCCCCCTCACCCTTTTTTAAACAAATTAACCTACACCTGTTTCTTTCTACAGGTAGGGTATTTCACTGGTGAAATTTGGGGAAGGAAAAGAACTGAAATAGGACTTTCTATGTATTATGTCAGAAATCTCTAACTTTTAAATCCTTTTTAAAAAAATAGTTTTATTATTTATTTATTACTTTTATTTATTTATTTATTGAGATGGAGTCTCACTCTGTCACCCAGGCTGGAGTGCAGTGGCGTGATCTCGGCTCACTGCGACCTCTGCCTCCCAGGCTCAAGTGATTCTCCTGCCTCAGCCTCCTGAATAGCTGGGACTACAGGCACCCGCCACCATGCCTGGCGGATTTTTGTATTTTTAGTAGAGACGGGGTTTTACCATGTTGGCCAGGCTGGTCTCAAACTGCTGACCTCAGGTGATCTCGGCCTCCCAAAATGCTGTGATTACAAGCGTGAGAAAAAATCATTTTAGAAAACAAGTACACACTCATATATCAATGAAATATATCAAGGGAAAGGAAAGGCTCTTGAAAAGAGGGAAAAGAAAATTCGTAAGCAAGTAGTATGGTAGTGCTGTTGATTGTAAGAAGAGATAATCCAGCAAATTTTAAATATTAATACTATGCGAGAGTGAAAAGGACAAAGTTAATTCAATTGGTGGTTCTGTAAAATACAGGAATCTAAAAGATTTTTGGTGTTATTAAGTGTAATTATCTGAAAAGGAAACATTTATGTAAAAAATATTTAAGGGAATGTTTTTAATGAAAATTAAGCTTTTATTAAATTTGTATTTTTTATATGGTTATCACTGAATTAATATATCATTGAGACATTTTCTTCAGAGTGATTTTAATAAATAAGGAATTTGTGGAGACTTGGTTCAGTAAAGAAATAGGTGTTATAGACCTATTTTTCCCGGTGGGAAAGTACTGAACATTAATTAGAGAAAATAATTTCTGTATGTGTCTTTGAGGACTTTGTGTGGTCCAGATATGAACATCAGTACTTGCTGTTATAGTGGAAGTATACTTTTGTTCACTTTTGTATTTTGAAGATTTCTGGAAACTTCGAAACTCAGAAGGAGTAAGAAGACAAGGAGGCAGTGGATGTGACATTTTGCGATGCTGTTAGGTATTTTGGTTCTGCAGCCATAGGGTTGAGAAGAAGGAATATGAGAGTGAATAAATTAGGGCATGGTGAAGAAACACAGATTCTCATTTGGGGGTTCTAATTCTTGCTCTGACAGACTATCTACTGGTTCATATACCATGGTATTTTAATAATTATCATGATTAAATTGTTGAATTTTGCTCCTTACGTTTCTCTTGCAGTATTTAAAAAAGACCTTAACTAGAATAAAATATTTATCTGCAAATCTAATTGTCTCCATGAGCTACAGTCTTTTGAATAACTTTCATGTCCAGGTCATAATGACCTTAACCTTATGTAATGTCCAGTTTATAATGACATTTACTTTATATAAGGTACTGCTTACATAAGCCCATCAACCATTTCTCCTTTAATTCCTTGGCAATGTAGTATGATTGTAATTTGATATATTTTAAAAATATAAAAATAACAATTTTTTGTTCCCATCATGTCATTGTTAGAATCCTCACATCTCATTGCACGTGCTGAGAAACCTTTCCTGAGTGATTACTGCCTGTCTGCTACTGATCTTTTAATCTACGGGTTAATAGGTCCTGCTCAGTTCTTGCTCTTCAACCCTAAACCTGTCTGTCTCATTGAATAGCTCCAGGCAGCTCCCTCACGAACTCCTAAGTTAAATGTGTTGAAAATTGAACCTCTTTCTTGCCTCGGAACTGCTGCTGCTTCCTTGCTGTTCACTTCAGGGCATGGCACCACCATTCTGTAGCAAAACTTGCTACACAGCTATTTATTCTTCAGTGTTCTTCAGTTTATTTATCATTTTAGGCAAATACTGAGTATGTACTTTTGTTTAAAAATTGCCTAAATTAATTGCCTTCATTTAGTAATATATACTTGACATCTCACTCTCCTTTTAGAAACTTCACCCCCAGTTCGCTCCCCCTCCCCCTTTTTTTTTATTTTTGTCAGTCTACTGACCACTTCCCTTCAGGACTCTCTAAGGTAGTAATTTTTGTGAAGGCTTTTCAGACATACAAGGCTGATTTAGGTACTACATCTGCAGCACTCTTGAGCTGCCCCTCTCAGCATTTTTCAAGCCGTCTTATGATGTTGTTGTTTTATGATGTGTTGGCTTATTCTTCCTAACTAGGCTGTGAACTGTTTGAAGACAGGGCCTGTATTTCCCTTGTCTTAATACTTTGTGACAATATGATGCTTAGTGGAAAGTAGGGCCATAGAAATACTTGTTTTGGTGACTCTTTTTGTTGTTGAGTAAATGAATACAAGCGAAGCATCAGGAGGAAGCAGTTTTTGAAAAATGAATTCATATTATAGTCTGCCTAGCCTCCTAGGATTATAACTGTATTAAAAACAATAAACATTAAGGTAGAATTTTTGGCAGCATGAAAAAGTTTACTGAAGAATTTTATACATGCAGAGAGTAGGTTTTTTGGCAAGAATCTCTTAAATCACACCTGGTTACCTGCTTGACCTGTTATTTGCTCATTAGCCTTATACTCTATTGTACATGAAAAACTTGTTAGAAAAGTTTGTTAGAACTGAGATGATTAAGCTTTTCAGAAGTAAAGACCCCAGTATCTGAAGTAATGGGATTTAAAACTCAATTTTACCCTATTTTCTAGAGATTGAGGGCTGAATCTGTGATATCAAGGCCATGTTTCAAATCCTTTTTCTTTACAAAGTTTTTTGTTTTTTAAAAATATAATCTGAGTAAGGTTAAATAATAATTCAGACTAATGAAGGAAAACACACTTTTACATGTTGTCTAATCTAGGTGATTGTTTTGTTTTGTTTTTTAAAATATACTAATTTTAATGATGTTCTGGTCAGGATTCAGCTTGCCTGCAGACATCTTATTACTAGTGTAAATTAAGATTTATGACATGAAAGTGCACGTCAATTGCTTACTGCATAGCTATTTCTTCAGTGTTACTCAGTTTATCCTTTTAGGCAAATACTGAGTATGTACTTTTGTTTAAAAATTGGCTAAATTAATTGTTTTATCTTTATAAATGTATTATTTTGAGAAAGAATACATGTTTTGACATCTAACTCATTTGTAGGCCAATTGTAATTGGTTTTTGAGCAGATGAAGTGACATTTTATATAGAATACATCTTCTCCATATTGGGTTGAATATTTTTCCAGTGTGAATAAAATCATACTTGTTTAAAATGAAAATTTGAAACCAAAGCAGAATAGTTTGAGGAAGAATTTTACATGTAAATATATTTTTACTTTATTTTTTTCGTGCCCCTGGTCAGCAGAAATCTGCCTTATATTTTTAAAGCAAATACTATTAGTTAATTTCAGTCTGTTAATCATATTGGTTAGGACATGTGTTTGCCTTTGCATGACAATTTTGAATACTTTAATGAAAAGATTATTTGTTGTTCAGATATCTGAGCCTAAATGATTGTGAGATACACGTTTAATTTTTTTTCTCTCTTTAGATAATTGTATGGAAGAGATACAGTGATTTTAAGAAACTACACAAAGAACTATGGCAAATTCACAAAAACTTATTCCGACATTCAGAATTGTTTCCTCCATTTGCTAAAGGAATAGTGTTTGGTAAGTGATTATTTTGAAATTGTAATTTAAAAAAGTGATAATTAATTTTGTGTATATACTGAACTCTAACATAACTACACTGTGAAGTCAGAAGCCCCTTTGCTTATTGAGATAATTCATGTTGTTCAGCAAGCACTTGAAATTGTCTTTTCTTGTTCTTGTTATAGTTTTGTGTACCCAGAATATATTTACTCTTCCCATCTGTGAAACAAAACAACTTCAGTTCCAACCAACCAAATAACCCTGTAGGAACATAAGAAAAGGTGATATTCAATTGTTCTTATTAGTTTTAAAATTCTTTCTTTTTTTAAAATTGTCTCATTTTATATGTTTCCCTGACACCTTGCTTATAGTATGAATGGTGTAGTTTTCTAGTATTTGCTTCTTGCAACTTCTTTTTGATACCTTAGTATTCTTCTTATTATTTTTTTTTTGCCTCATCAGTTTTCAAATACCTAGGTAACAGTTTTTTATATTAAATTTTGTGTGTCAAAATAATTTGTGTAGTTTCTGTCCCGTCTGGATTTTGACTGGGAATATAGAATATTCATGTGTTTTTTTTCTATAACTCTAATGTAAATGTTCTTATATGGACAGAATTTTTTTATTTTGAAGTGGAGTCTTGTTCTGTCACCTAGGCTGGAGTGCAGTGATGTGATCTTGGCTCACTGCAACCTCAACCTCCTGGGTTCAAGTGATTCTCCTGCCTCAGCCTCCCGAGTAGTTGGAATTACAGGCACCTGCCACCACGCCCAGCTCATTTTTGTATTTTTAGTAGACATGAGGTTTCACCATGTTGGCCAGGACCTCCTCACCTTAACTGGTCCGCCTACCTTGGCCTCCCAGAGTGCTGGGATTATAGGCATGAGCCAGAACATTTTATCCTATTACTTTTTGCAATTTCTGCATATGGAATTGCAGAGTCAATGTATATGCACATTTATTTTTCAAACTAGACAATTTTTTTTCAGGTTATGAAAGTAGTATATGCAAATAACTCAGATGGTGCAGAAAAATACTTAAAACTTAAATAGAAAGAAATTCAACAATAATATCATCTCCTAGATAGTATAATATTTTGGCATATTATTCTAGACTGTGAGTGTATGTGTGTGGTGTATTTTTGTGCTTATGAATATGTGTATGCCTTTTTACCCATCTATGTATAGAAACCTCAAAAATGGAATCTTGCTATGTATGATTTTGTAACCTGGTTTTATATAACAATATATATATTTTTTCTTTCTTTTTTATATGACAGTATATTATGATTGTCTTTTCATGTCAATAAAAAGATCTACATTACTAATTTTAATATGTACATAGTATTCCAGTTTTTGAACTGATTTATTAACCAGTCTTCTACTGGTATATTACTTTTGGCCTTTTGCTGTTATAAATAACACCACAGTTAATATTCTTATTCATACATTACTGTGCTGGTGTACAGTAGGGTGAATTCCTGGGAGGAGAATTACTCATTCAAGGGGTCTGCATATTTTTGAGACTTTTGATGCATATTGCCTCGTTGTTTTAAATAATTGTAACATCATTGTCCTTTATGCATTGGAAAAACTTTTAAGTTATTATTATTATTATTATTTTTTGAGACAGAGTATTACTCTGTCACCCAGGCTGGAGTACAGTGGTGTGATCTTGCTCACTGTAGCCTTGACTTCCTGGGCTCAGGTGATTCTCCTACCTTGGCTTCCCAGGTAGCTGGGACTATAGTCACACATCACCATGCCTGGCTAATTTTTCTATTTTTGTAGAAATGGGGTTTCACCACGTTTCCCAGGCTGGTCTTGAACTCCTGAGCTTAAGTGATCTGTCTACCTCAGCCTCCCAAAGTGCTGGGATTACAGGTGTGATCCACTGCGCCTGGCAGATAACTTTTAAAGAGGCATGTGGCTAAGTAAAATAAAAACAAAACACAAAACAAAGGTAGTATTGAAGAATGTACAATAAAAACAAGTTTCCTGCTCCTTCCCTCCACCCAGTTTTGCTTCTAGACATAACTGAATTTTAATCCTGTTTTTTGTTTTTCAGGTACTTATTTCTGTATCTGTAATAAGCCTATACCATTTTTTCTTTTCTTTTTTTTTAAAGATGGAATTTTGCTCTTGTCGCCCGAACTGGAGTGCAGTGGAGTGATCTCGGCTCACTGCAACCTCTGCCTCCCGGGTTCAAGCGATTCTCCTGCCTCAGCCTCCCAAGTAGCTGGAATTACAGGCACCTGTCACCACACCTAGCTAATTTTTTGTATTTTTAGTAGAGACGGAGTTTTGCCGTGTTGGGCAGGCTGGTCTCGAACTCCTGACCTCAGGTGGTCCGGCCTCCTTGGCCTCCCAAAGTGCTGGGATTACAGGTGTGAGCCACCTCGCCTGGCCCATTTTTTCTTGATTTAACAACTTTTACATATCTATTGACTCACTACTCTGGTGGGTATTTAGCTTGTTTACCCTGTTTCTCTGTATTATTACATAATGTTTTTAGTTCTTCTATTGACTTTATTTCTCGTTCCGTAACTGTGGACAGTATCATTTGTCTAAGATGATTCTAATAGCATTTTTGATCTTCCTCCTACCCCTTCAGCTCTCTTCACCACTTAACATTTGAAATCTATACTTATATTTTAACATTTGTCAAAGGTGGTGATATTTATATTCTCTTTATTGGTTATAATTAAGCTTGTAATGTATAGAATAATTCTCAAAGCTGGAATTTAATAAACTTCATTTATAACATTATTATTTTTTGAGACAGAGTCTCACTCTGTCACCCTGGGTGGAGTGCAGTGGTGCGATCACACAGCCTCCATCTCCTTCCACCTCAGCCCCCCGAGAAGCTGGGACTACAGGCACGTGCCACCATGCCAGTCTAATTTTTGTAATTTTTGTAGCAACAGGTTTTCACCATATTGCCCAGGCTGGTCTTTAACACCTGTGCTCAGGCAATCCTCCTGCCTCAGTCTTCCTAAGTGCTGGGATTATAAGCATGAGCCACTGCACCCCGCCTTATAATGTTATTATGACAGAGCAAATATTGTTCATTATAAAGTCAGGTAGTGTACCACAATTACCTTTTGTTCTGCAAGTTTCGATAGTTACAATTACTGTGCCAACATAAGAAAAATGTGTAAGTGAAGTCTCTGTTTTCCTTATACTACATTAGGAAATTGAAATCATGCTACATTTTAGTTTGCTAAATATTTGGACCATGCCTTTTGTGATAGCCAGCCTCCAAGATGGCCTCCTATGATTTTCATCTCCTGGTATTCACACCTTTGTGTCTCCCTTCTGTCTTAGTCTGTGTAGTGTTGCTACAAAGGAATACCTGGGGCTGGGTAACTTATAAAGAAAAGAGGTTTATTTGGCTCATGGTTTTACAGGAGGTAAAAGATGCATGAGGCCTCCATCTGCATCTAGGAAGGGCCTCAGATTGCTTCCACTCATGGCAGAAGGGGAATGAGAGGCCACCACATGGTGAGAGAAGGAAACGAGAGAGAGGAGGAGGTGCCAGGCTTTTTCCAACAGGTTTAGTTCACGGGAACTAAGAGTGAGAACCAGCAAGCCAGTCATGAGACATCCATTCCCGTGATCCAAACATCTCACACCAGGCCTCACCTTGAACATTGGGGATCAGATTTCAACGTGAGACTTGGTGGGGTCAAACACACCATATCTAAACCATAGCACCTTCCCAGATTGTACCAGGGTTGGTCTGTGTGACCAATAGCAAAAGTGATGATATATCTCATTCCTGAGATTTGTTTATAAAAGACTGTGGCATCTCTCTTAAGGTGTTTTTTTTTTTTTTTTTTCTCCCTTTCCCTTTCTCTTTCTCATAACTTGCTCTGAGGGTTACCAGCTTTTCCTATGGTAAGAACATTGTGGTAGCATATGAAGAGGCCCACATGGTGAGGAACAGGGGCTTCCAGCCAAAAACTAGTAAGCATGAAACCTGCCACAGCCATGTGAATGAACTTAGGAGCAGATTCTCCAGTCCCAGTTGAACTTCGAGATGACTGCAGCGTTGACTGACACTTAACAGCAATCTCATGAGAGGCCTGAGCTAGAGCCACCCAGCCAAGCCACTTTTGAATTTCTGACCCTCAGAGACTGAGTGAGATAGTAAATATTTGTTGTAGGCTACCATGTTTTGGGATAATATGTTACACAGCAATAACTACTTAATAGACTTTATAACAAAACTGCAAATGTGGAGAGTGGTTTTGAAATGAGCTGTGGGCTTTGAGGAGTGTTGGTAAGTGCCTGAAGTACCTTGAAGAAGTGATTAATTGGGCCTGGCGCGGTGGCTCATGCCTGTAATCCCAGCACTTTGGGGGGACGAGGCGGGCGGATCACTTGGTCAGGAGATTGCAACCATCCTGGCTAACATCATGAAACCCCGTCTCTACTAAAAATACAAAAAATAAAAAATAAAAAAAAATAAGATTAGCCGGGTGTAGTGGCTGGCGCCTGTAGTCCCAGCTACTTGGGAGGCTGAGGCACGAGAATGGCGTGAACCCGGGAGGTGGAGTTTACAGTGAGCCGAGATCGCGTCACTGCACTCTAGCCTGGGCGACAGAGAAAGACTCTGTCTCAAAAAAAAAAAAAAAAAAAAAAAGAAGTGATTAATTGGAGCCTCATGGTATTTGGTAAAACTGCAAGTGAGGATTCCCAAGGAAGTTAGGTAAGTGTTTCTGGAAACTGAAGGGAAGATCCCTCTTATGTAGTTGCAGAAAGTTTAGCAACATTGTTGCCTGCAGTTATGTGGAAAGTTGAAAATGTACCAAATGAACTGGGTAAGCTAGCTGAAGAGATTTCCACCCAGAGTATTTATAGTGTGGTGCTTCTTGCTGCTCATAGTGAAATGTGAAAGGAGAGAGAAACTAAAGGAAGGATTGTTAAACGAAAAGGACCTGGTACTTGTTTTGAAAATGCTATCTTTCTGGATAGCAGAGAGTACTAAAATTAAGACATGACTTCTGAGCAAATGTGGCCTAAAGATGAAGCCCAGTGTGAACTAAAATGTTTCTTAAGACCTCAGAAAGATTCAGTCAGACAAAATGCTCTCAGTAGAGATTAAGGTTGTGCCTTGCAGATCCTCTCAAATAGGGCTTCGTGGAAGTGTAAGCCTCAGCCAGCTCAGTAGAAGCCAAAGCTGCAGAAGGGTTTAACTTGAGATTTGTGGCTATCACTTTTGTCTAATTGAGTAAACCCCAATAAGAGTCATAGGTGACCCCCCCCACAAAAAAGTTAAAAGTATATATGCAGAGAGACTTTCGTCTCCCCCAAATTTTACTGGCAGGAAGGCTAAAAACAACGATGAAGCCACACACCTTGCTCTTTTTCATCGAAAAGGAGGTATGACTCAGAGGGTGGAACCAGTAGCTCAGAGGGCAGAGCCATAGCCTTGGAGAATTTATTCCTAGCCTGTGAGCCTTAATCAGAAACTTCTAACGTTTGCCCTGCTTTGTTTTTTCAGAATTACTATGGACCCATTGATTTCTTTGGGGCTTGCATGTACCCCCCTTTTTGTATAGGAATGTCTATAGCAGTTATTCCATGCCTATCCCACTGTTGTATATTGAGTGGGTAGAGGGGAGATAACTTGTCTATAGTGTCACAGGTTAGGAAGATTGTACTTAAGGGGCTCCTCCTAGGGAATGACACCTGAAGAACCTCAATCACACATGGATCTGACTTACATGATGAGATCCTGGACTTTGAATTGCTGCCATAATGGGATGAGACTTTTGGGGACCTTGGGAGGAGGGTGAGGAGATCTTGTATGTGGGAGGAGTATGAATCTTTGAGGGCCAAAGAGTGGTCTGTGTTGGCCAGCTTCCAAGATGGCCCCCAGTGGTCTCTGTCTCCCGATATTTATGTTCTTGTGAAGTCGCCTCCCACATTGAACCAGGACTAGTCTGTATGACTAGTAGCATATGCAGAAGGGATGTTATGTCACTTCCAGGATTAGGTTATAAAAAAAGACTGTAGCTTCCATCTTGTGTGCTCATGCTCCCACCTCGCCTCCAAGTGTCATTACATGTTTTGGGGAAACTGGTTGCTGTATGGTGAGAACACTCAGGCAGCCTGTGGAGATGAGGGATGTTTCAAACTTACAGAAAGTTGCAAGAAGAAGAATAGTACAAGAACCCCTGTATATTTTGCAGCCAGATTCACTTATTGTTAAGCTTTTATCCCATTTACTTTATCATTTGCTGGTGTCTCTCTCTTTCTCCTTCCCTTTCTCCCTTTCCCTCTCTTCCTCTGTCTCCTGTCTCTCTCCCTCTTCCTCTCTCTCCCCCAGCACACACATATAAAATATATGCACATAATTTTACATTATTTTAAGTTTTAAATTTTTAACTTCTCTTTTTTTGAGGCAGGGTCTCACTTTGTTGTCCAGGCTGGAGTGCAGTGTCACAGTCATGGCTCACTGTACCTCGACCTCCAGGGCTCAAGTGATCCTCCCACTTTAGCCTCCCTAAGTGCTGGGATTACACGTGTGAGCCACCACACCTGGCCATAATTTTTTAATGAGTTATTCCAAATTATATTCCAAATTTCATGTCCCTTTACTCCTAAGCACTTCAGTTCTTCACTAAGAAAAGGGATATTCTGAAGTTCAGTTATCAATTTGAGTAAATTTAATATTGATACATTTTTATAATTTACCATCTGTATTCCAATTTTGTTAGTTGACCTTTTAATGTCATTTTTCTTCTTTCTGGTATAGGATCCATTCTAGGATTGGTATTTTACTTAGTTGCTGTCTTTAGTCTCTAATCTGGAATGTTAATATAGCTGTTTTTTGTTTTTCATTATATTGGCATTTTTTTTTTTTTTTTTTGCGATGGAAGTCTCACTCTTTCGCCCAGGCAGGACTGCAGTGGCGCTATCTCGGCTCATTGCCAGCTCTGCTTCCTGGGTTCAAGCCATTCTCCTGCCTCAGCCTCCTGAGTAGCTGGAACTACAGGCGCCCGCCACTGCACCCGGCTAATTTTTTATATTTTTAGTAGAGACGGAGTTTCACCATGTTAGCCAGGATGGTCTCAATCTCCTGACCTCGTGATCCACCCGCCTTGGCCTCCCAAAGTGCTGGGATTACAGACGTGAGCCACTGCGCCCGGCCTATATTGGCATTTTTGAAGAATACCTTCTCCCTCTCTATCCATATCCTTTTCCCTGCTTTTAAAGAGAGTGATCCTCATTTTAGGTTCTCTGATGTTTTCTCATGTTTTGTTCTAGGTTATGAATTCTTCTTGGCTGGATACTACATAGGTGTCCTCAGAGTATCTCATCTGAAGGCACGTGATGTCTGTCTGCCCCTCATTAGTGATATGAATTTATGTCACTTGGTCAAGGTATTGTCCAGGTTTCCCACTATGTTAGTTTCCTGGGGCTGCCGTAACAGATTACCATACACTTGGTGGCATAAAACAATGGAAATTTGTTTTCTCACAGTTATGAAGTCCAGAAGTCTGAAATCGGTACCACTGGGCTGAAATCAAGGTGTTGGCAGGGGATGTCCTCTTTTCAGAGGAGAGACACTATTCCTTGCCTCTTTCAGCGTTTGGTAGCTGCCTACATTCCTTGGCTTGTGGCAGCATTAGTTTAGTCTTCAGGGCCCTCAACTTCAAGCCTCACTCTGCTCCATCTTCATATTTCCCTCTTTGTGACACTTCCCTCTGATTTTCTTATAAGGACATTGTGAGACATTTAGCGCCCATCCAGAAAATGCAGGATAATGTCCCCATCTTGAAATCCTTCATCATATCTGCAGATTCGTTTTCCAAAAGTAATATTTATAGGTTCCAGGGATTGGCTTTGGGGGACCATTTTTCAGACTACTATATAATGTATATTCATTTTTTTTTCTTTCTTGAAGCTAATAAGTAACCTTTGGGGAGACATTTGTAAGGTCATGAAAACATCTTGCTCTTCTACAAAATTATCTCCTGGATTTAGCATCCATTGATGATTCTTGCCTAACCCAATGTTTATATGATAGTTACAAAATAATGATTTTCCAATTCCTGTACTCCACCACCTTGCTATTACCCTTCCTTCTCCCTTTATCTGTGTCTGTGTTTATGCATCTACGTTTCTCTTTGTATCTATACAGCTGTGTATCTGTGTCTGTATATCTATATATTGTATCCATGAATCTGTCCATCTATCCCTGATTGATCTGGACTCACCTTTTTTTTCCTAGTAGTTTAGAATTCATTAATACATTTAATTATTTTGATGCACAAATTGTCCCAGCTTTGATCAGTAGGAGCCCTTTTAAGCTGGATTCTGTGTCCTTGTAACTTCCTCTCATCCTATTTTCTTTTTTTTTATTTCAGCACTTACTATTTTTAGGCATAACAAGATGTTCAGTGCTCTTCTTGAGTTTATTCTGCTCCTGCCCCGAAATCTGCCATTTCTTCAAGGAACCCTGGTTGCTTTTTGTGGATAATGGTGTTAAAGACTATGCTGCTTCTCAGTTTATTGTATTTTGGCTCCAAATCCAACCTTCATTGCCTTGTTGGACCTCCTTTTCCAGCTGGTATGGATGAGCTTAGTCAGTAGAAGGTGCTGGATGGACACTGTAGGAAGTAGGGTTTTGGTGTGCTTCTGTTCCTGTTTGCTCTGTGTTGCCAGTGGCATGTGTGGGATGCCTGGTGGTACTCATCCCCTAGGAAATTTTGTTGTCAGTTACTGGCTGTGGCTCCTTGACTTCCTGGATCTGCTGGCACCACAGCAGAGTTTCCTGCTTGCCATTCTCGGCCTGTAGTTCCTTGCCCATGAAGTTTGACCCTCCTAGTATTATATTAGAACAGCTATGTCAGGGGCAACCAGTGGGTTACAGCCACATTGCCTCCAATGAGATCTGAATTCTAGCTTTGGGGAGGAGGCACCTCTTTCAGGTATTTCCTTTGGTTCTCCTCCTCAACCTAGGCATTCATAAGAGTTGTCTTTTATTTCCTCTTAGTAGTTAATACTTTGTAAATAGTTAATACTTCTTTATAAGACTCCCTGTTCAAATTGCTGTGTGGATTTCATTTTCTATCTGGACCCTAGCTGCTACTGAGATCACTATCCGGTCAGTAGGTATGTTCCTTGCAACTTGCTTCTAAGCTTCTTTTCAACAGCCAGAGTTAGGAAATGTAATACATTTATCTATATGCATAGGTATAGTGCACACATTTAAACATACCTCTAATAATTTTCAAACCTCATGTACATATATGTATATGTGCACGTGTATTATATAGATATACATATATTTTAGAATTGTTTATAATACCTTTAGTGAAACAACATTTTATATGTTCAATTATATATTTAGTTCTCTTTGTACTGTCCTCCCACCCCCTGCTTCTGGGTTTCTGGTCTTGACTAGAAATGTCTCCCAATGCCTACATGTTTTACAAGATGATTATTACAGTAATAATTTTTAAAAAGTTTAAAAAATGATTCTTGAGGAATTTATATTTGAACAGAATGTCAGATGATGTTTCACTTTCCCTTTTTTTTTTTTTAACAGATGAACTTATAAGATCACTTGTTAGATAATCCACCTTTTTCTCAAAGAAGTTGAACTATTATCTTTGTTATGTATAGACTTCATATGAGTTTTCACTAATTAAAGATTTTCTCTTTTGTGGCATTTATGTGTCTATTCTTATATAAATACCGATTTCTATATCACATTGATTTTTGGGCAGTGGCTTTACAGAGTATGTTCTGATAGCTAATACCAGCTGTATTTCTCATCAACATTGGGGAAATGGTTGCCTTTCAAGATCAGTCTGGAGTTCGTGGGGCTCCTACAGTGATAATTCTTGGTTCTAAGAGGCTGTGCCAGTTATCCCTTTATTGCTTCTTAGCTTCAAATCTCTTCATTTCCTGCTTGGTTAATGGTAGGATTCTTTCAGTATTTTTTCTTTATGGTGAATGCATTGTTAAGCTTAGCAACGGAGGGCACTCCATTGCTAAGGTTCCAGGGATTGGCTTTGGGGGACCATTTTTCAGACTACTATGCAATGTATATTCATTTTTTTGAGTATAGAGGGCTTGTCTTCCTTCTTCCAGAGTCCTATGGATTTTTTTTTCTTGCTCTTTTTGCATTGTTGCCAGAGCCATTCTGCCTTGGCCACGCAATCTCTTGGTAAGCTTGCAGGCTTAGCCCGTTTGGTGATCACCTAGCTAAGGACACCAAGGTGCCACAGGCCTATTGGAGACTGAGTTACTAACTCTCTGACTCCTTCTGTGTACGTGGATTTGTCTGTGTATCTGCCCATCAGCTTTGGCCTGCTAGCACCCTGCAAAGTTGTTTTCTGTGTCCCCTGTTCCCCCTCCCTGGCAACAGATTTTGAACCCTGGACCTGGTTGCCCTTCTGGAGAGTGGGCTCCTAATAACCCCCTCTCCTTCTACATGCCTGTCTGCTAGCCTTGGCCTGCTTTAACCGCAGAAAGTTGTTTCCTGTGGTCTTCCCACTGCAGATACTAGGTACCCCAGGACTTGCATTATCTTGCTGGTGAGTTCGTTCCTCACACCATGACTGTGTGCTCACCTGCCAGCCTTGGCATGCTTGAATTCTGGAGGAGTCTTTCCTGCTTTTCTGGCAACTGTGGTTCAAGGTTGGCCCAGGGAACCTAGCAAACTTTTTTTCCATCCAGTGGCTGCAGCCACACCTTCTCTACAGAGATCCGAATCCCACCCTTGGAGAAGAGTTCCCCTTTCTAAGTTGTTCCTTCTTTGGGTATTCTCCCTCACCCTAGGATATTCTTCAGAGTTCTCTTTTTACCTTTATTGTTACTCCACTCTCATGACTAAAAATTTTTTTTTTTTTTTTTGAGATGGAGTCTTGCTCTGTCGCCCAGGCTGGAGTGCGGTGGTGTGATCATGGCTCACTGCAACCTCCACCTCTGGGTTCAAGCGATTCTCTGACTTCAGCTTCCCAAGTAGCTGGGTTATAGGCTACCATGCCCAACTAATTTTTGTATTTTTAGTAGAGACAGAATTTTGCCATGTTGCTCAGGCTGGTCTTGAACTCCTGAGCACAAAGTGATCCGTCCACCTCAGCCTCCCAAAGTGCTGTGCTGGTATTACAGGCGTGAGCCACTGCGCCTGGCCTCATTTTTTAATATTAAACTTTTCCGTGTTCAAATTACTGCGTGGTTTCTGTCTCTTGGTTGAACCCTATATTGATACTCTGATTTAGGAAGAGTTCTGAATGATCTGAAGTGATTCTGAATGACCTGTTTCCATTGGCTGGTAGTCTACACGGAACAGAGGTTTCTCCAGGCTGATTGCAGGATTACAATAGTCACTGAACTCGACACTTGCTTCCTCAGAATGTTTTACGTTTTACACCTCCTTGAGATTTGGGGACAAGATACAGAGAATCTTACATAGTATAGCAACATCAGTGGCATTTGTGCCAGAATGAAGTGATCATCAAAAGCTTATTGCTACAATTCTTTAATTTTAACAAATATTTAATAGTAACAATTTATGATTTTTTAATATCTTGAGATATATGTAGTAGCAGTAACTTGGGCACATAATAGAAAGAAAAGCATTTATATTTTCTTATGTGAAAGCAATTGAGGGATGTGGGCAACAGGTCAATAGCAGTAGAGCCATTAGTTTTGATGGGGTCTTCAATCCATTCTGTTCCGCTACCAAGCATTAGGGAGTTTGTGAACTCTTATTATTGTAGGCTGTTAGCATGTGACTGCCTGCTTATGGCCTTTAATCTTATACTCCATGGTGCTTCACATTTCTGTTTTCTCTTTTAATTACTATCCAATATCAATGGTTCCTTACTTTTTTTCCTTGATACCTTTCCTATTTAAAAGATGTATGTGCTGTTTGCCATTGCAACTACTACTGCTTTTGACCACCATTTCGCTGTTTTTTTTTTTTTTTGAGATGGAGCTTCGCCCTTGTCACCCAGGCTGGAGTGCAATGGCGCACTCTTGGCTCACTGCAACCTCCGCCTCCCGGATTCAAGCGGTTCTCCTGCCTCAGCCTCCCAAGTAGCTGGGATTACAGGCACATGCCACACGCCTGGCTAATTTTTGTATTTTTAGTAGAGACGAGGTTTCACCATGTTGGCCAGGCTGATCTTGAACTCCTGACCTCAGGCGATCCACCTGCCTCAGCCTCCCAAAGTGCTGGGATTACAGGCATGAGCCACCGCGCCTGGCCCCATTTTGCTGTTAAGGTGCCTGGCAAGCATGTTTACATGCCAAAAATCTATTACCTCATACTTTTATTTTGCTCAACTTATTTTTCAAGTATTTATATGTCAGGCACGGTCCTACATGCTGAAGATACATTCGTAAGACCGAAGCAGTCTCTGGATCATGTAGCTATTAATAATCTTTGACTAATTTCAGTCCAGTTATCAATTATCTAGAAATTTTATGGGCACATTTAATTCAAGAAGCTTTCTAAAAATTGGCACTGAGGATATCATGATGCAAACAGCTCCTCTAAGAAACTTAGAGTCTATGGTTGAAGAAGTGAGCATTGGATCCAGAGTTGAGAAAGAGAACTGTTTCAGGATGTAGTATTCTCACTGTCAAGTTTTTAAGACTTGTGGCACTCTAAATGTGAAGATGAAGATAATTTTAAGAAGTCATCAGTCTGAGGAGTTTTAAGAATCATGGTTCTTAACCTACAGCCAGTATTGTTTTCTTGTGTTCTAAAAGTAAGAACCCTCCTTTGCTCTTTAATTATAATGTTCTCTGTTTCTCTTTGATTCCATGACAACACCCTAAGCTGCGTGATCCAGAGACTGCTTCGGTTTTATGAATGTATCTTCAGCATGTAGGACTCTGCCTGACATATAAATACTTGAAAAATAAATTGAGCAAAATAAAAGTACAAGTTAAGATTTAAAAGGTAGAGTAGTTATAGGTGATGATGTCATCGGAAGTCAATCCCAAGGCCAAAATTAAAATGTTTGATTGTACCTAGTATGGAGCAATAGATATATAACAGGAAGAGTATAAATTCACACAGTTTCTTTGGAGGGCAATTTGAAATAAACCTTTTCTATTCTGTTTTTAATTAATTTTTATACACATCCATTCTCATGTCTACATGGGAGATATGTATCAATGAGTATTAGATGTTTTGGTCTTAGAATTGCTCTTTATATTCTTAAAAATTATTGAGGACTTCAAAGGACTGTTGTTTATATGGGTTATAGCTATTAATATTTACCATACTAGAACTTTTAAAAAATGTATTAAATAAAATTAAAAAATATACTACATGTTAACATAAAAGGACCTTTTTATGAAACATGATTCTTCAAAGCAAAAAAGAAATAGCAAGAAGAATACTGTTGGTTTACATTTTTACAAATCTCTAATGTCTGGCTTAAAAGGAGATAACTGGATTCTTATATCTGTTTCTGTATTCAGCCTGTTGAGATACGTTGTTTTGGTTGAAGTAGATGAGTAAAATTCGGGGTCACACAGATAATGCAGTTGAAAAAGGGATTTTTTTTTTTTTTTTTTTTTTGAGAGGGAGTCTCGCTCTGTCTCCCAGGCTGGAGTGCAGTGGCATGATCTCAGCTCACTGCAAGCTCCGCCTCCTGGGTTCATGCCTTTCTCCTGCCTCAGCCTCCTGAGTAGCTGGGACTACAGGCATCCACTACAATGCCTGGCTAATTTTTTTGTATTTTTAGTAGAGACGGGTTTTCACCATGTTAGCCAGGATGGTCTCGATCTCCTGACCTTGTGATCCGCCCACCTCGGCCTCCCAAAGTGCTGGGATTACAGGCGTGAGCCACCGTGCCCGGCCCGGGAGGAGGGTTTTAATACCATTTTCAGATAATTAAAGGTATTCTTTGATACACCAAAACGATGTGTGGTAATTTCATGAAGGCTAGTTGCATTGTGGAATCAGAACCCTATAAATGAACCTTTTGTACTTTGTTACATTACAATCCATTTGTCTGTCTTAGATTTGAATATATCTTTTACCTGGGCATGAGTTTGTAACATCACGTATTGGTCATTTGAAAAATGTTGGTTTCCTGAATTATGCAGATTTTGTAAATGCTTACCCATTTTATTATACAGTGTTAAAAATCATTAATATCATCACAGATTTCTAAGGAAGAAATTTTAAAGTATTGGGAAGCTGTCAAGCTCACAGTGGTTTGACAGCTTGAATTTTATCACTGATAATAATACTGTTGGTTATTTTCCTCGAATTGTTAGCCCCATGTTTATGTTTGAGAAAATGTCTGTCAGATATCCAAATCTGAATAGTTATAGTTTGTTTCATTTCACAGAATTTAAAAAAGAAATGTTCTCAAGGGTTGAGATTTAATAAAGTTAATAATTTTTACTGCTTTATCAAGGACATTCGAAGTGAAACTGGCATGACTTTTTTTTTTTTTAAATATGAGTGAATGGCAGTAAGGAATATAATGATTGCAAGTAAGTTTACTTTGGTGCTGTTGCCTTGATTTCATGCTAAGAGGTCAGCAGTTTTATTACCATTGCTTTTAGACCATCAGTGCAAATGTTAGTACAATAAAAAAATGCAACTGCTTTTGTAGTAGTATTATGAAAATGGTTTGACCTTGTTGATTGCCTGAAAGGCCCTTCAGGGACTACCTGCAGTCTGTGGATGACTCGTAGAGAACACATGTGCACACATATATACCCATACACAGTGTGTTTATTGCAGCATTCAGTAGAAGAAAACTGAAAATTGAGTGTTTCTCAATCTATGATTATATGGATGTGCCATAATTTAGCCAAGTAATAGGATTCTGGGGCCGTTTGAAATACACCTGTATGGGCCAGGCACAGTGGCTCACTCCTGTAATCCCAGCACTTTGGGAGGCCGAGGCGGGCGGATCACGAGGTCAGGAGATCGAGACCATCCTGGGTAACACGGTGAAACCCTGTATCTACTAAAAATACGAAAAATTAGCTGGGCGTGGTGGCTGGCGCCTGTACTCCGAGCTACTCAGGAGGCTGAGGAGAATGGCATGAACCCAGGAGGCAGAGCTTGCGGTGAGCCGAAATCGTGCCACTGTACGCCAGCCTGGGCGACAGAGTGAGAATCCGTCTCAAAAAAAAAAAAAAAAAAAAAAAAAAAAAAAAAAGACACTTGTGTGGAACAATGTCCAAGATATGTTTTTAAGCTAAACAAAACAAATGTTGCATATAATGATGTTTGGTAAGATCCTGTGTATGTGTAAATAAACATATTTGAGTCATACCTATACACATTTGTATAGTGTCTGTCACCTCTGAAGGAATGGTAGGAGGGATATTTTTACTTTTTGCATCGCACTTTGTATACTGTGGAATGTAGCACATTTATCTTTAATATTGGAGGATACATAGCTGGCTTCTTAAAAAAGAAGCTTGTCACTGGGTGAAAGAGACTGGTTTTTAAATTGGTTGAAGTTCCTAGCTGTTATTATCAGCTGCTAATGGATTATCTTAAACTTTTCTCCACATCCTTCCATATTACAGAATGAAAGTTTCTTATTAATCTTAATAAGTAAGCAATTTATCTCTTTTAATAAATGGTACAGTCCATTTGTAATATTTGATGACTGTAATGAACCTTGTAGGCAGCAGCTGTGGTTGTGTGGAAGGAATTGTTGGTTAATAATTTTTTTTTTATGAGGCGGAGTTTCGCTCTGTCACTCAGGCTGGAGTGCAGTGATGCCATCTCGGCTCACTGAATCCTCCGCCTCCCGGGTTCAAGCAATTCTCCTGCCTCAGCCTCCTGAGTAGCTAGGATTACAGGTGCCTGCCACCGTGCCCGGCTAATTTTTGTAGTTTAGTAGAGATGGGGTTTCACCATGTTGGCCAGGCTGGTTTCAAACTCCTGACCTCAGGTGATCCGCCTGCCTCAGCCTCCCAAAGTTCTGGGATTACAGGTGTGAGCCACCGCACACAGCCAATCATCTACCTTTTTATAGGTCCTCTTACATTAGTAAGTAAACTTCAGCAGCAAAGGAGTCCTATTGTAATTTTACATATCATCGAGCTGATGTAGTTATTGTTCTAATGGTATGGTGAGAAGTACTTATTTTTTGCAGTCAGATAGATTTAGACCCATATCTTTTGTTAACTACCACCAGTGTGATCTTACACAAATTAACATCTGAGTCTAGTATTGGTATGGTAAGGATAATACCTTACTGTTGTGACAATTATATCTGTATTATATTTAGCTCCATGCTAGATGCATATCAGCTAATGTTAGCTATTACCTGTTGCTCAGTGAGTTTGCCATTCCCTAACATGCCTTACTCTCTTGTGTCTCCTTCTTTAGTTTTGTGTTGCTCCACTGTGGAGTTTCTGGTTAGGCTTTCAGAAGATGTCTCTTCTAGGAAGTTTGCCATGCTGCTTTTCAGCTGAGTTAGCTGTTCACCCTTCCTGGTTATTCATCTCATCAGTATAGCACTTAACTCATGTATTTTTCTCCATTTTGTTTTTAAATTGACAAAATTTCAAATTTATGCTTCATCCCCCACCAAGAGAGTAGTATAGTGAACACATATATACCTTTTTTTCCCCAAATTCACGGATTGTTAACATTTTGCCACGTTTTCTGCATTTCAGTCTCTATGTGTGTGTCTCACATTTTTTCCTGAACCATTTGAGAATAAAATGCAGACATTATGATATTTCATGCCTACTCCCCATATTTCTGCTATGATCATAATACCATATTGCACCTATGAAATTTAACATTGAAGCAATATTATACAATAGGCAGTCCATCTTCAGATTTCTGTAGCTGTCCTTGAAATGTCCCTTTTAGCTTGCTTTTTTTGTTTGTTTCATAATCATGCCTTTCTTGGTTTGTTTCTTTAATCTAGAATAGTCCTTATTTTTTTTCTTTTTGATTTTTCATAACACTGACATTTTTAAAGAGCGTAGAACAATAGTTTTGTCAGTTTCACAAGCTATATCTGTCTGATTGTTTTCTCATGAATAGATCATTGTTTGTTATATCTGTCATCAGAGTATGACTTCCTGTGAGAAAGAGACAGGCAGCTCCCAATAGCTAAGAACTGGCCAGGCACTATACTGGTTTGACCTTGGTGTTTCTTAGAGTTGGCCTGGAATTCACAATTAGGCTGTGTTGTTCTCCGATTGAACACAAACAATTTCATAGAACATGAACATTAGACAAGATCACTCCATGTCCTTGGATGACAACAAAAACAAGACCATCCTGTAGTCATGTCTGAACACAGACAAAAACATAAACATCGTTCAAGTCACAAAAACGATCAAATATCCTCATTCTGGTTATAATGAATGACTACTGCTTCTTTATAAATCAGCCGTAGCCTTGCTTCATTTTTCCTGCTTCATAGTAAGGTATATTAAAAATCATAGAATCATAGAATTAGAATTGAGAGAATCATAGGATTACCTCCACTTCCTGACAGCGTCCAATCCAGGGCAGAACCCCACGTTCTTGAACCCTTCCCAAAAGTAGCTAACACAGTCCAAAGCCCTGTAAGTCCTTTCTGATACCCTCTTGGTGAAATGCCCCAGTGTTCCCAATGGTATGTATTCTCCTTAGTTGCAAGAAGTAATAAATTCAGCTTGTTTAACTACAAGTATGTTCCTGGTGCAGTTTGGCTAGAGAGAATTTAATGCAGAGAATCTTGACCTCTCTTTCTTTTTACTTTGTTAATGAACTTTTGATATAGTTAAGATTCGTCAGCGTTACGCTTTTCTAGATAATTTCATACTGGCCAAGTAAAGTTTTAGTTCCATGAACTAGCTTTTGATGACTAACATGTGCATTTTAAAAAAGTTGTAAACTCTGCTATTTAGGAGTTGTTCTAAATAATAAAAACAACATAGGGAGGATTCCAAAACAGGTTATAAATCAAACAGAGAGGCTTTATTTCTAGTGACTAATGAGCTTAGTTAGAATGTTTGGATTTAATTCCCTCCTCTCCACAGCTTTTAATGAACCATTGTTGGGTGATTGGGGGTGGGGGAGTGGTTTATATATATTATACACACACACACAAATATATAGGTATACCTCAGAGATATTGTAGATTTGGATTCAGACCATCACAGTAAAGTGAGTCATACAGAATATTTTGGTTTCCCAGTACATATAAAAGTTGTGGTTTATACTGTACTGTAGTCTGTTAAGTGTGCAGTAGCACTATGTCTTAAAAAATATACATACCTTAATTAAGAGATACTATATTGCTAAAAATGCTAATTTTCATCTGAGTCTTCAGTATGTGGCAATCTTTTGCTGGTGGTGGGTCTTGTCTCCATGTTGATGGCTGCTGACTGATCAGGGTGGTGGTTGCTGAAAGTTGTGGTGGTTGTGGCAATTTCTTAAAATAAAACAACAATGAGATTTGCTGCATCCATTGACTCTTCCTTTCACAAAAGATTTCTCTGTAACATGTGATGGTGTTTGATAGCATTTTACCTGCAGTAGAACTTCTTTCAAAATTGGAGTCAGTCCTCTCAAATCCTGTGACTGCTTTATCAACTAAGTGTATGTGACATTCAAAATCCTTTGTTGTCATTTCAACAGTGTTCACAGCATCTTCACCAGGAATAGACTCCTTCTCAAGAAACCACTTTCTTTGTTCATCCGTAAGAAGCAACTCCTTGTTCTTTTAACTTTTATCATGAGATTGCAGCAATTCAGTCACATCTTCAGGCTTCTCTTCCAGTTTTCGTTCTCTTGCTATTTCTACCACATCTGCAGTTACTTCCTCCACTGAAGTCCTGAACCCCTCAAAGTCATCCATGAGGGTTAGAATCAACCTCAAAAATCTTATTAATGTTGGCCGGGTGTGGTGGCTTATGCCTGTAATCCCAACACTTTGAGAGGGCAGGGTAGGTGGATCACTTGAGGTCAGGGGTTCGAGACCAGCCTGGCAAACATGGTGAAAAATTAGCCAGACGTGGTAGGGCACTTGCCTGTAATTCCAGCTACTCGGGAGTCTGAGGCAGGAGAATTGCTTGAACCCGGGAGGCGGAGGTTGCAGTGATTTGAGACTGCACTACTGCACTCCAGCCTGGGTGACAGCACGAGACACTGTATCAAAGAAAAAAAAAAAAAATTGATAGTTTTACCTTCCCCTATGAATCACAAATGTTGTCAATGGCATTCAGGATGGTGAATCCTTTCCAGAAGGTTTTCAACTTATTTTGCTTAGATCTGTGAGATGAATCACTTGTATGTCATCTCTAGCCTATGAAATGTATTTCTTAAATAATAAATAATAAATCAATGTTGGGTAATTGCGGGTGAGGGAGAGGCTTATATATATTATATACACACAGAAATATATAGGTAAATAAGGAGGATTGAAAGTACAAAATTACTCCTTGATCCCTTGTACTGCAGAATTGATGTTGTGTTACCTGGCATGAAAACATCATTAATCTCCTTGTACATCTCCACCAAAGCTACGAGTGAACCAGATTCATTGTCAGTGAGCAATAATATTTTGAAGAGGCAGGGCGCAGTGGCTCACACCTGTAATTCCAGCACTTTGGGAGGCCAAGGTGGGTCTATCACGAGGTCAGGAGTTCAAGACCAGCCTGGCCCTGTGAAACCCCGTCCCTACTAGAAATACAAGTTAGCCAGACATGGTGGTGTGCACCTGTAATCCCAGCTACTCAGGAGACTGAGGCAGGAGAATCACTTGAACCCGGGGGCAGAGGCTGCAGTGAGCTGAGATCACACCACTGCACTCCAGCCTGGGACAGAGTGAGACTGTCTCAAAAAAATTTGTTTTAAAGGGAATCTTTTTTTCTGTGCAGTGGGTCTCAACAGTGGTCTTAAAATATTCAATAGACCATGCTATTAACAGATGTACTGTCATTGAGGCTTTGTCTGTTGATGGAACACAGGCAGAGTAGATTTAGCCTAATTCTTAAAGGCCCTAGGATTTTCAGAATGGTCAGTAAACATCGGCTTCAACTTAAAGTCATCAGCTGCATTAGCTTCTAACAGAAGACTCAGCCTGTGCTTTGAAGTGTTGAAACCAAGCATGACTTCTCCTCTCTGGGTATGAAAGTGTTGGATAGCATTTTCTTGCAAAAGAAGGCTGTTTTGTCTCCATTAAACATCTGTTCTTTAGTGTAGCCATCTTCGTCAATGATCTTCGCTAGATCTTCTGTATAACTTGAAGCAGCCTCTACAGAGCAGCCCTTGCCGCTTCACCTTGCACTTTTATGTTACGGTGATGGCTTCATTTCTTAAACCTCATGTACCAACCTCAGCTAGCTTCCAACTTTTCTTTTGCAGCTTCTTCACCTCTCTCAGTCTTCATAGAATTAGAGAGTTAGGGCCTTGCTCTGGAGTATGCTTTGGTTTAAGGGAATGTTAGAGCTGGTTTACTTTCTCCATATCAGCAATAAGGTTGCTTCACTTTCGTATCATTCATGTGTTCATGGGAATAACGCTTTTAATTTCTTTCAAGAACTTGTTTTTTGTATTCACAACTTGGCTAACTGGTGCAAGAGGCCTGACTTTCAACATTTCTTGGTTTGTGTTATGCCTTCCTTACTGAGTCTTGCTCTGTTTCCGACGCTGGAGTGTAGTGATATGATCATGGCTCACTGCAGCCTTGACCTTTGGGACTCAAGCGTCTTGCCACCTCAGCCTCCTGAATATCTGAGACTACAGGGGACTACAGTCATGCTACAGGCATGTGCCACCATGCCTGGCTAATTTTTTTTTTTTTTTTTGTAGAGACGGAGTTTCACCCTGTTACTTAGGCTGGTCTCAAACTCATGGGCTCAACTGATCAGCCCACCTCAGCCTCTCAGATTATTGGGATTATAGTTGTGAGCCGCTGCACCCTGCCTTATTTCTAGCTTTTGATTTAAAGTGAGACACCTGTAACTCTTCCTTTCACTTGAACACTTAGAGGCCATTGTAGAGGCTAGTTGGCGTCCTTTCAATATTATTGTGTCTCAGGGAATACAGCGGCCTGAGGAAAGGGAGATTGGGTACAGCTGGTTGGTGGAGCAGTCAGAACACATACAACATCTATCACCTAAGTTTGCATTTTATATTCTTGTGGTTTGTGGTGCCTCAAAACAATGTTATTGTATTGCAAATGCCAGTACCAAAGATTACTGATCATAGATCACTACAACAGATATAACAATAATGAAAAAGTTTGATTGTGACATTTACCAAAATGTGACATAGAGACATAAAGTGAGCACATGCTGTTAGAAAAATGTTGCCACAAATCTTCAGTTTGTGAAAAATGCAGTATCTGTGAAGAGCAGTAGATTGAAATTCAATAAGATGAGGTATATAATGTTGCACAGTAAACCTTGGGAACAATTTGTTCTGCATTTTCTGTGTTTACCTATAATTTTTCTACTCTGTTCACAGGAAAATAAACATTGGTACTATGAATGGAAATTCAAAGCTACAGTAGGAGAAGCACCTGATTATGATTTCTCATGTTGTCACAGCCTTTCAAGTGAAATTTTGATTATGTTGAAGGATACACAAGTACAGAGTAGTTGCAAGGTTATTGTCTGTCATTAGGATGACTATTGAATCTTGCTGCTACTTTTTTGAAAATTTTCAAATTAGGTTGTCTTTGTTAAATATATTAGTTGTAGAAATTATTTCATTAAAATTCATCTGTGTTTTTTCATTTATGCTACCAGTACTATTTTTTCTCTTTGTGGTGGACTTTATTTACACAACATTTTATTGTGAAAATTTTCAAGCATATAGGCAAGTTGAAAGATGTGTACAGTGACGTTTTGCTATATTTTCTTTATCACATATCTCTCCATAATCTGTCTTGTTTTTATGCATTTCAGCATGAAGTGCAGATACCAGTGTCCTTCACTCATAAATACTTTAACATATTATCATTAATAAGAGTTCAATATTTGTTTACATTTTGTTTAGATAAGTTTACATACAGTTAAATGCACAAATCTTAAGTGTCCCATCGTATGTGTGACAAACATATATCTATATAACCCAAACCCCTATCAAGATATAGAGCATTACCAACACCTAAAAGTTTGCTTCTTGCCCCTTCCCTGTCAATCCTTGTCCTCAAGCTCCCTAGAAGGAACTTTTTCTACTATATATTAGTTTTGTACGTCCTGGATTTTAAATGGAATCATGCCGTACAAACTTTTTGTATCTGGCTTCCCTCCTGCAACATGTTTTTGGGATTCATCCATACTATTGTGTTCCTCAGAGGTTCATTCCTTGTTATTGCTGTTTGGTTTAAATGTACCACAGTCTGTTTATCCACTGTCCTGTCAATGGGCACCTGGAATATTACCAGTTTGGGGCGATTTTTAAGTAAGTCTATGATAAGCATCTTTATGTGTATATATGTTTCTCTTGGGTAAATAGCTAGGAATATAATTTCTGGATCATAAGATAGGTGTATGTTTTATTTTATAAGAAACTAAGAGACTTTCCAAAAGTGCTTGTGTCATTTGATATTCCCATCAACAATGTATGAAATTTCTGGCTGCTTCACACTCTTACCAACATTGGGCATTATTAGCCTTTTTAATTTTAGCCATTCTGGGGCATGTGCAATGGTATCTTATTGTGGTTTTAACTTTCAGTTCCTTGATTACTAATAGGCTAAAGATTTTTTTACATGCTTATTAGCCACTAATACATCCTTTTTTTTTTTTTTCCTGAAGTATCTGTTTACATCTTTTGTCTATTTTGTGGGGCTGGAGTTCTTTGTATATGTTAGATACCAGTAGTTTGATGTTTTGCAAATGTTTTCTCCCAGTCTGTTGTTTGTCTAATTCATGTGTTAATGGTCTCTTAAAAATTTTATTATTATCAGGAAACGGGAAAACATTGTTTCTTTTTAGATTCAGCAGGTACATGTGCAGGTTTGTTACCTGGGTATGTTGTGTGGTGTTAAGATCTGGGCTTCAAATGAACTTACCACCCAAATAATGAATATAGTACCCAATAGATAGTTTTTTAACAGTTATCTCCCTCTTTCCATCCCCACTTTTGGAGTTCTCAGTGTCTGTTGTGCCCATCTTTGTGTCCATGTGTACCCAGTGTTTAACTCTCACTTATAAGTGAGAACATGTGGTATTTAGTTTTCTATTCCTGTGTTAATTCACTTAGGATAATGGCCTCCACCTGCATCCATGTTGCTGCACAGGACATTATTTCATTCTTTTTTATGACTGTGAAGTATTCCATGGTGTATATGTACCACATTTTCTTTATCCAGTCCGCTGTTGATGGGCACCTAGGTTGATCCCATGTCTTTACTATCATGAATAGTGCTATGATAAACATGAGAGTGCAGGTGACTTTTTGGTAGAACAATTTATTTTTCCTTTGAGTATATCCCTAGTGATGGGATGGCTGGGTAAAATGGTAATTTTATTTTTAGTTATTTGAAAAATCTCAAACATGCCTTCCACAGGGGCTGAACTAATTTACGCTCCCACGAACAGTTTGTTAGCATTCCTTATTCTGTGCAACCTCGCCAGCATCTGTTATTTTTTGACTTTTTAATAACAGCCATTCTGACTGGCGTGAGGTGGTGTCTCATTATGGTTTTGATTTGCATTTTTCTGATGATCAGTGATGTTGAGCATATTTTCATGTTTGTTGGTTGCTTGTGTGTCTTCTTTTGAGAAGTGCTTGTCTGTTCATGTCCTTTGCCCACTTAATACCATTCTTCTGTTGTTATTCTGAAGTATTTTAGGAACAAAGAAATGAGCATGTTCCTTTATCGTATTTGTTCTGATGATAGGATTCAATGTAATTGAAGCTTACTTAATGCATAACGCTTTATTTTTGGTTGTGCACTATTCTGAAAAAAATGTCTCAATTCATATCTGCTTGTCAAAGTTTAGTGGAATAGAAACAATAAATCAATAGAAGTACAAGAAGATATGCTTTTGGCATTTATTCCATTGCTTAAGTGTTTTACTTTAGCTGAATGGGGAAGATTAAAGCCTCTAATTTTTTTTGTATTTGTTTCAGATAGAAATAAGATCTTTTTAGGGTACTATTAAATATTAAGAACACTTTCGTTAAGATTTCTCAACAAGTAGTTAATGCATTTAAAGATATTCTCAGGTAGTCTAGTGGGTCGAAGCATAAAATAACGTGTGCATTTTCTGGGTTACTGTTCTAAGCTTTTAGATATTTACGCAATTATTAATATTAATTTATAGGCACTTGAATTTACTTTTTTAAGGGATAAATATGTTGTACTATAATCATAAACACTGATTCATACTTTCTTATTTAGGCAAAATAAGGAATAATGAGCATTTAATCTAGCTGACCAGTAGATTTTTTCCTAAGATTAACTCATTTAGATTGTTTTCAAGCCAGAGAATTGGTTTTACCTATTGGGGCTCTTGCAAATTTGTTTCTAGATAATATTAGTGATAGGTAAGTGAGTAGTGTCATTTTAGATTTGGTATTGTTATTGGGAGGGTTGAATTTAATTGTTGCACTTGAACTGAGAACTAACAAAAACAAATGTAGCATAATGGATTATGTTGGGTTTGGTTATTTGTGAGAAACTTAAGATAGAAGTCAATTTCTTCCTCATGGCAAAAGGTTTGGAGGTAGCCTCAAGCGTGGCAGCTGCACAGTGACCCGGAATCCAAGCTCCTGTCTTGTTGCCCTGTCATTTTTTAATGAGATGTAGTCTTGCTATGTTGCCCAGGCTGACTTGAACTCCTAGGCTCAAGTGATCCTTCTGGCCTCAGCCTCCTGAGAAGCTGGGATTATAGGTTTGCACCACTGCACCCTGTTTGTGTCATTTTTAACCTTCCATTTCTTGGTTCTTCTTGGAAGGGGGAAGGGACAAAGAAGAAAAGGAGAGAGAGGTTGTATGTCATTTGTCTTTTAAAAAGATTTCTGGGAAGCTACAGTATAACTTGTTTATATGCTGTTTGCCAGAACTTAGTTTATGTGTATGCCTAACTGCAAAGCAAGCTGGCAATTACAGTTTCCCCCCCCTCCGCCCCCGCCCCTGGGCTGTCATGTACCCATTTGAATAAAAATTGAGGAAGAAAGCAAGAACACATATTTGGATAGCAGTGGACAGCCTATTCTATAGTAAGTAAAGCAGTATACAGAATGTTAGGAATCCTCTAATTGGCTGCCACTTGCCTGCTGACCTTTATTTGGTCCTAGGCTCTTTCAGGACACTGGTAAAAGTTATAGACCCTATCCTTAGAAAAATGCACCTGTGTATATATATGTATGCATGGAATTCTGTGAGATTATTGTCTCTGGAGCCCATCCGTGAACCATTGCCTAAGAGGTTGTGTATGGATCCACTGTAAAGATTTCCTGTTATAGGCTGGGTATGGTGGCTCATGCCTGCAATGCAATCCCAGCACTTTGGGAGGCCTAGATGGGAGAATCACTTGCATCCAGGAATTCGACATTAGCCTGGGCAGTGTAGTGAGACCTTCCCTCTACAAAATAATTAGCTGGCTGTGGTGGCATGTGCCTGTAGTCCCAGCTCCTTGGGAGGCTGAAGTGGGAGAATTGCTTGAGCCTGGGAGGTTGAGGCTGCAGTGAGGTTGAGATCACTCTGGGTGACACAGTGAGACTGTGTCTCAAAAAAAAAAAAAAAAAAAAAAAAAAAAAGAAGATTGTCTGTGATAACATTTCACTCTAAGTCAATTATTTATTTATTTTTACATGGCTTTTAAAAGTTTTTGTTATTCACTCACACAGTCAATAAAAGTTTGCTAGCATGCTCTGTATTTTAGTCACTATGATAGAACTTGAAGATTCAAAGAACTGTAATATGCTGTTAAATGCTTACTTTGTGCCTGGCAGGGAACTGGGAACCTTAAGTACATTATTCATTTCCTACATTTTACAAATAAGGAAATAATCTGCCTGAGATTTTACAGCTAGTGAATGATAAAGGTAATATTTGAACTCAGATCCTTTTAGTTATCATGAAATAGACACTTAACCATAAGCATGAGACACACTGGGCAGAGGATATTTTAGTGGTTCAGTTTCACTTGCCAGTCATATAGGCACTTGCCTTGCCTATATAACTAGGAATCTCTTTATGCCTCAGTTTTCTGTTAATACTCTGCAAAGGTACTTAAAATGTTTAAGTATGTGATGATGCTACTTTTCCGATTTTGTATTTTTTTATTGCAATCAGTATGATACATGGCATATGATAAATGTCAACTGGTAATCTAATCTAAGAGGACTACAAAATGATCATATTTGAAAATATCTTATCAGCATTCAAATTGTATATATCATTTAAAAATTCTATGGAAACCACCTTTTGATCACCTTGTAAAGCAGAACTGGCTGGTGCTGTATGTGTGTTCTTTTTTTCTCACAAGCATGCTGTTATGTATGCTGACAGCATCACACATGGAATTTAGCATAAAAGCTTTTTGCTTCAAGCTGAGGTTTTTGACCCCATTGATAATACAGATGTTCTCATAATTTCCTCTCTTCAGCCCCTTTATAAATCAAAAAGAGTAGAAAAGGGAAAATTATATGAGTAATTACAGTATTAGATTACTATAGAAAACCATTTCACTTCTTTAAAATTCTCTTTTCAACTTTAGTTTCAAATCACCAGCTTCTTCAATGGTAACTTTCTTAAATTGACAGGCTCTAAATTATGAACATACCGTTTATTTATCAGTTGACACCTTTGCCTCTTGTTTTATCAGAAACATTTTCTTTTCTAGCGAGAGTACTGCTGATTCTAATTGTAGAGATTAGATTTGACTTCAGAAGTTTGCATAATAAGCAAAGCAACTAAGTGATAGGCCTGCTGCTACTTTCTGATCTGTGGACATAAACTATCATAAACCAGTTTTTGATCATTCTTCCCTTAAGAATTGATTCTTATTTAATTGTAGGGCGATTTGATGAAACTGTTATCGAAGAGAGAAGACAATGTGCTGAAGACCTGCTACAGTTCTCTGCCAATATTCCTGCTCTTTACAATAGTAAACAGCTTGAAGATTTTTTCAAGGTTTGGTAGTCTTTCTGGAATATTTTCTATTTTATTAAATACTTTTGTTTTGTAATTCATAGTAAAGTAAAATAAAAAATACCATTTACTTTTGAATTTCGTTATTCACTATAAAAGTAGAAATTAATAGCTCTATAATAATGCTTATGGCATATCTCCTATTTCTTGTTTAGAAATTTATGCCTTTTTTTTTTTTTTTTTAAAGGAACTGGTTCTGCTCTATTGCTTAGCCTGTTGTTCAGTGGCCATTGACAGGTGTGATCATGGCGTACTACAGCCTTGAGTCCCTGGGCTCAAGCCTCCTGTTGCCTCAGACTCCCGAGTATTTTTGATTCATGGATCTTAAAAAATTGATGCAAAGAGCTTAGAGATTATTTAACTCACTCTGTCATAACTGAAATACTTTAAAAAAATGAAGTATCATGAAACTCCAGTACTTACCTTTACTTTTTGAAGTGTCTTTCAGTGGCAGATTACTCTTGGAATATAAGCCACTGTAAGTCTATATTAAATTTGTTATAATTGTATTGTCTTGGATAAAGATATAACAAAAATATAAAACTGCACAGTTTTAGAGAGCAGACCAGTGCAAATTATATTGCTGGAGATCATTAGGTATTAGTGTTTTAAGTTCCTAGACATGTGATGCTTTCTTTTAAGTTTTCTTTTTTTCCCCACCATTTTTAATAATAATTTTCTAATTTATTTTGAACTGAATCGATATATGTTGTCAGTTGATATCATTGTATTTAATTACCACATTTTTCCTGTTGCATTGAGTTAGCCTTCTAAAAAAAAGAAATCTAAGTGATTGTGCTGTAATTGTTTTTACTTCTTTAACTAAAATTTCACTTGTGTAAGTTAAATTTCTTAGACTATATAACCAGTGATATGTATGAAAGGTGGAATATTTAATTTTTCTGATTTTAGTGGATCTACACAGATTATTTATTTTATTTGTTTGTTTATTTATTTATTTATTTTTGCCAGTGCTTCGTCACCCAGGAATTTATTTTTTATGATCTGTTTCATCTACTGAAGAAAGTTCTTTTGAAAGACATTGCAAATTTACAGTAATAGAAATAATGATAGTAATAGAAGAGTAAAAATAACATTTCTGATGATTGACCGTGTTGCTTAATTTTTCACCATTCTGCAAATTAGGCTGAGATAATAAATGTGGTTTCTGCCTATGGCCCTATGCACATCTTTAGGATAAAGGCCAAGTCAAGTTGATAGAGTATTTAGCTCTTTGCTGTTCTTTGTTACAATTATTTCTATGTGTCAGGGAGTATGTTTTTTATGGAAAAAGACTTTATTATTAAACAAGAATATTGCTTTATAGAAATTGTGAAAAGCTGTCGTGCAAATTACCACATGCCATATGGCTAAAAAAATTAGGCATTATGGAAGTCCTTTTGAAGACTTTAAACAATTTAAGTAAAAGTTATGTGTTCATTGTTATTTCTTCTGGATCTGGGAATTGGTGATTGTAATCATTGCTGGAAGTCACTGGGAAATGAGACTGTCAGTTTCAGAGTTTGTGAAAGGTTGGACAGTTTAAGAGAAGTCAAACTAATCTTGGAAAGTATCTTAGAACTATCTTTAACAGTGTGCTAGGCAGGAACAGGATACTGATTTGGGAATATCACAACAGTGGTATTCAGTCATTTTAAATAGAGGTAATAAAGCAAGCAAGAAAAAAAACCAAACCAAAACAAAACAAAAAAAACCCAAAAAAAAACACAACTTGTTCCATTAGCTTGAACAAAAAAAAAGGTATTTATTTCTCATATGACAAGATGTATGAGTGAGGAAGGTAGTCCAGGGCTGGTATAGAGCTCAGTAATGTCATCAATGACATAGGTTTCTGGGTTTGGGTGTGAAAGGCGAAAGGCCAAAAGAAACATGCCAGTTTTTAAAAGCTTTCTCAGAAACATGATCTAGAGATAGTCCTTCTTAACATCTCATTGGCCAGAACTGGGTCACATGCCCATCCTTAATTTGAAGGAGTCTGGGAAGGTGACTCTTAGCTTTCTAGTTCTGATCATGGATGATGGTTGTGGGGAAGGTTTGGGGTAGCTAATTCACAGGGTGTGCTATAGTATCATAGTTTATTTTTCTCTTTAGAGACGTTGATGATGCCACATGCAAATGACCATATAGCCACTTGCTTACAAAACTTTACTTACTTTAAAAAACCACATATGTAAGAGTAGAATGAATAGTATAATGAACTTCTATGACCCATTGCCTGGTTTCAGAAATTATCAGTATATTGCTAAACTTGTTTTATCTACACCTTTCCATCCCATACTCTTCACTGGTTGGTTATTTATTAGTATTAGTACAGTTACTAATTTTCAGTAAATTTATAGAGTTTTGCACCTGTCACCAACATCCAATTTTATTTTATTTTATTCCTTTTTTTTCCCCCGGGACGGAATCTCGCTGTGTTGCCCAGGGTAGAGTGCAGTGGCAAGATCTCAGCTCACCACAACTTCTGCCTCCTGGATTTAAGCAATTCTTCTGCCTCCACCTCCCAAGTAGTTGGGATTACAGAAGTGCACCACCACACCTGGCAAATTTTTGTAGTTTTAGTAGAGACAGAGTTTCACAATGTTGGCCAGGCTGGTTTTGAACTCCTGACCTCAAGTGGTCTGCCTGCCTCGGCCTCCCAAAGTGCTGGGTTTACAGGTGTGAGCCACTGTGCCTGGCCAGCATCCAATTTTGGATCATTTCCATTACCTCACCTCTGTGTCTGCTTGCTATGGTGATCCCCTTTTCCATCCCAGCCTGGGGCAACCACCTTGTTCTGTCTGTAGATTTGCCTTTCCTCATCATTTCAAATACATGGAATTACACAATATATGAGCGTTTTGTTCACAACATATGTATATAGGTTTCTTTCACTTAGCATAATGTTTTTGAGCTTCATTCATGTTATGTATCAGTATTTTGTTATTTTATGTTGTGAAATGTATTTCATTGTATAGATAACACCACATTTTCTTCATTCATTGATAAATTCATGGACATGTTTGGATGTTTCTACGTTTTGGCTGTTATGACTAATGCTACTGTGAATATTTGCATACAAATCTTTGTGTGGATATATGTTTTCATTTTTCTTGGGTGATTCCTGAGGAGAGGAATTGCTGGGTCTTATGGTAAGTTTACGTTTTTAAGAAATTGCCAAACTGTTTTCCAAATGGAAAATAGCCAGTAATGTCTGAACTTATCAGTTGTTCCACAACCTCACCAACACTTGGTATTGTCTGATTTTTTTAACTGTAGCCATTCTAGCAGGTGTGCAGTGGTATTTCACCATAGTATTAATTTCAGTTTCCTAATGGCTAATGATGTTGAGCATGTTTTCCTATGCTTTTTTTATATATCTTTGGTGAAATGTCCATTAAAATCTCCCCATTTTCTTGATTAGGTTGTCACTGAGTTGTAAGAGTTCTGAATATATTCTGTATAAACAGTCTTATCAGATAAGTGATTTGTAAATACTTTCTCCCCAATCTGTGTAGCCTTTTAGTTTTCTTAATGGTGTCATTTGAAGCACAAAAGCTTTTAGCTTTGATGACGTATAATTTATATATTTTTTTCTTTTTTGGGTTATGCCTGTCATACCCAGGACTTTTCGAGTATCCCAGGGTCATGAAGATTTTCTTCTGTGTTTATTCTTAGAAGTTTTAATGTTACAATTAGGTCTATGATTCATTTTTAGTTCATTTTATATATGGTGTGAAGGAACAGTCTAAATTCATCTTCTGGTATGTGTATATCTAATATTCTGAGCATCATTTGTTGAAAATACTATCCTCATTGAATTGCCTTGGGACTCTTGCTGAAAATAAATTGACTGTAAATATGATGACTTATTTCTGGACTATTGATAAGTTCTATTAATCTGTGTGCCTGTTCTTATCCTAATACGATACTGTCTTGATTACTGTAGCTTTTTAAGTATTGAAGTCAGCTAGTGTAAGTTTGCCTACTTTACTTTTTCAAAATTGTTATGACAATTTTGAGTTATTTGAACTTCCATAAAAATTATTAGTGTCAGCTTATCCATGTGAACAAAAAATTCTCATAGAATTTAAAAATTATTTTATTATTTTACTTTTTTTTTTTTTTTTTAAAGAATTGGGGTCTCATGTTTGTCACCTAGGCTGGGATGCAGTGGCACAATAATAGCTCACTTTAACCTCAAACTCTTGGGCCCAAGGGATCCTCCCACCTCAGCCTCCCAAGTAGCTGGGACATGCACCACCACACCCAGCTGATTTTTAAAGTTTTTGTAGAGACAGGTTCTCATTGTGTTGCCCAGGCTGGTCTTGAACTCCTGGCCTTAAGTAATTCTCTTGCCTCAGCCTCCCAAAGTGCTGGGATTACAGGTGTGAGTCACCACACCTGGCTGAAGGTATTGGAAACACCTGCTAAAATCCTCCAGTTTGATGCTTTCCCAGCTGAGCTATTTTGGCTTGCTCCTCAGAATTCTGATTGGAATTGTATTGAATCTGTAGTTGTTTGGGGAAAGTTGTCATTTTAACAATATTATCTTGCAATCCATGAAAATGAAATGACTCTACATTTATTTAGATATTCTGTAATTTCTTTTTCTTTTTTCTTTTTTCTTTTTTTTTTGAGATGGAGTCTCGCTCTGTTGCCCAGCGGTGCCATCTCAGCTCACTGCAAGCTCCACCTCCCAGGTTCACACCATTCTCCTGCCTCACCCTCCTGAGTAGATGGGACTGCAGGCACCCGCCACCATGCCTGGCTAATTTTTTTGTATTTTTAGTAGAGACGAGGTTTGACCATGTTAGCCAGGATGGTCTCGATCTCCTGACCTCATGATCCACCTGCCTCGGCCTCCCAAAGTGCTAGGATTACAGGCGTGAGCTGCTGCACCTGGCCTGATATTCTGTAATTTCTTTAAGCCATGTTTTATAATTTTCAGGGTATAAGTCTGGAGCTTCTTGCCTTAAACTTATTTGTAAGCATTTTAATCTTATGATGCTATTTTGAATGAAACTGTGTTTTTTTTTTTCCATGTAGTAGTATGTTTTAATGGTTCATTGATGTTGTATCATGCGTCAGTACTTTATTCTTTTTTGTGATTGTGTAATATTCGTTTGTGTGGCTATGGATATACCACATTTTGTTTATCTACAATGTGTGTGGGTGCATATTTGAATTGTTCCCCTTTTGGCTATTATGAATGGTGCTGTTATGAATATTGACATGTAAGTTCTTGTGCAGATATGTATTTTTGTTTCTCTTAGATATACTAGGAGTGGAATTTAGGTGGGAAGTTTTTTTTTTTTTATTAGAGATTTAGAGGGTGTGTATGTGTGTACATATATTTATGGTTTTTTTTTTGAGATGGAGTCTCACTCTGCCGCCTAGGCTGGAGGTGCAGTGGTGCAATCTCGGCTCACTGCAAGCTCCGCCTCCCGGGTTCACGCCATTCTCCTGCCTCAGCCTTCCGTGTAGCTGGGACTACAGGTGCTGGCTACCACGCCTGGCTAATTTTTTTTTTTTTTTTTTTTTTTTTAAGTAGAGACGGGGTTTTTTTAAGTAGAGACCATCCTGGTCTTGATCTACTGACCTCGTGATCTGCCTGCCTCGGCCTCCCAAAGTGCTGGGATTACAGGAGTGAGCCACCGCGCCTGGCCACATATATTTATGTTTTGAAGGTTCACCCAGGAATTTTGGTTTATTTATATTTGCTATTTCATGAGTCATAGTCCTTTTAATTCTTTAATCATGTTTTCCTTTGATAATTTGAACATATTTTTAATAGCTGCTTTGAAGTTTTTGCCAAGTCCAACATCTTTGTCCCCTCACAGATAGTTTTGATTGACTGGTTACCTCCCATGTTTGGGTCACATAGTTTCCTGTGTCTTTGTATGTCCTGTAATTTTTTTTTGTTGTTGGAAAATCTGTATTTTCGATAATATACTATAGAACCCTAGGTTCTGATGTTCTTTTCTCCCTGAGGATTCTTGCCATTTTATGTTAGTGTGTTTAGTAACTAGCACTTTTTGTTAATGTGTTTAGTCTGTAGTAAATCTGTGGAGTCCATTTCCTGTGAAGTGTGTGACTGCTGGTATCTTTGCCCAATATTTAATTTTAATTTTATTTTTAAGCCAGGCTATGTAGGGGTTAGACCTGTGTCAGCATAGCTTTGTGGTAAGCCAGTGCTCGGTCATTGCTTGTGCTTAAACGCCTGTGCATTATATGCTTTCCTTTTAATGCTGATGATTTTTAAATGTGTTTTCAAAGTCTCAGCTGTTTTAAAATTTGCCCTGGCTTTTACTTTCCTCTGAAGTCTCGAATTTCCTCTGTGCCTGGGCACTGTCTCATGGTTTGCCAGGTATTCGTGGATAGCTTGACCCCTCTCTGGTCCCTACATAGATGGGTAGTGAGCTTTATGAAGACCCCCTGTGGCTATGTTATTTTTCTGGATCTCCCTACTGTCTGGTCTTTTCCTGACTGCAGCTTCAGGCGTGCTGAGCCATCACTTTTCCTTGCTGTATGTTTGGCCCTGAGATTGCTACTATTATTGACAATAATATTTGGGGTGGATTTTTATTTTTTTCTGTGCTTCAATCCAAATCATGTTAGCCTCCTCAAAAGTGAACCTGCTGGTTTTCAAGACTTGCCTTGCCTTTATGTAATTACTGTCATCACCCAGCTGGTATGGGGGTTGGGAAGAACCGAGGCAAGAACATCACAGACTTGCATAGTTCTTACCTGTGGTTCCGTGGTTTCTCAGTAGCCACTGTTTCATTTGCTTTATGCTTTTAGTCAATTTCCAGAGCCCTCAATGGTGGTTTTGACAGATTTCTCCAGATTTATAATTGCCTTTTGGGGAAAGCATTTGCTGGATCTCCTAACTTCACTATACCAGAAGTCCTTCCCTGTTAGACTCTTCATTAACAAAAAAACTTTGAGATACTATGTATCCCAGAATTTCTGTGAAATTTTTTTACTGCATACTCAGAAACACCCAAAAGGTTATTTTTGAATTAGAAATTTAAAATTAGGATTGTGGCATTATTTTACTGCTACATCCCTCTAGTTCCTGTATAACGGTTTTTGTTGTGTTTCATTAAATATTTGTTCTTTACTATTTATTTTTTATAACAGTGTTTGTTAAACTAGGTAAATAAAATATTTAGGAGTATGAGCTAAAACGTTTTGCATTTTAAATTTTACCTTACAAGATCTTATGTTAACTAATAAACATTTATTGAGTGCCTACATTGTTCTAAATACTTTGTATTTTTTATTTTGCATGAAATATGTAAAATAAAATAACATCTTAGTTAGAAGACATTTTATAGGTAGGTAACTTAAATCGCACACCTAGTGGTAGAAGAGGTAGTTGATGGTTGAAAGATACTTTCTTTTAGAATTGCCTTTGTCTTTTAACATTCTCTAGAATACTTGAAAATCTTGATTTGGTTTGGATGTTGTTTAAAAGATGGTTTAGTCTACAACAGATACTCTTTTTGCATTTTAAATTTTATCTTACAAGAAGATCTTATGTCAACTAATAATAAACATTTATTGAGTGCCTACATTGTTCTAAATACTTTGTATTTTTTATTTTGCATGAAATATGTAAAATAAAATAATGTCTTAGAAGACATTTTATAGGTAGGTAACTTAAATCGCACACCTAGTGGTAGAAGAGGTAGTTAATAGTTGAAAGATACTTTCTTTTAAAATTTATTTTGTCTTTTAACATTCTCTAGAATACTCGAAAATCTTGATTAGGTTTGGATGTTGTTTAAAAGATGACTTAGTCTACAATAGATACTCTTTTTGGAGAAAAGTTCAAATATAAGCTGTAATCTGAGTATTGTAATAAAGGGTAGAATAAAGTAATATACATTGTTGTTCCTAAAGAGAATAATCATTTTTAAAATTTTAGTTCACATAACACTCAGGGAAGTAAAATTTGGTAATTTGACAGGGACCATTTCGAATTTCTATTCCTTAAAATTAAGTTGACAGAGAAGGGACTTCTGATTAGGTAAAGATAGTCATTGATGGCCGGGCGCCGTGGCTCACACCTGTAATCCCAGCACTTTGGGAGTCCGAGGCGGACGGATCACGAGGTCAGGAGATCAAGACCATCCTGGCTAACACGGTGAAACCCCATCTCTACTAAAAATACAAAAAAGTTAGCCGGGTGTGGTGGCGGGTGCCTGTAGTCCCAGCTGCTCGGGAGACTGAGGCAGGAGGGTGGCGTGAACCCGGGAGGCAGAGCTTGCAGGGAGCCAAGATCATGCCACTGCACTTCAGCCTGGGAGACAGCAAGATTTCATCTCAAAAAAAAAAAAAAAAGAAAAAAGATAGTCATTGAATTTTTTTGTGCTGAAGTAGAGAGGAAATGGGGGCTTGTAATTCTTTTGAGCTTTATTATTCTGTTAGTAGTGTTTGGAGGGATAGAACTGTTGGTAGAAGGTAGAAGGGAAGATATTAAGGAGCAGAAGAGCTATTGTTTTAATTACTTAAGGATTATAAGCTCTTATATCGTGCTTGGAGCATTCACTTCATAAAGCCATAGCATAACATCATACCACCACTACTTGTCTGATGATATCATTCTCTAGCTGCATGTAGAGTAAGATAACTTTTTGAGGCGTGAATTTGCAAACCTAAATAGGGAATTAAAATGATGGCCACATAGAGAAATCAATTTTATATTTTTTTATGTCTTTAAAAGATATCTCTACTGAAAGTACCTTCATTTTTTTTTAGTTTTACCTATATTGTATACAAGTGGTTCTCAAACTTTAAATAGCTTCTCAGATCACCTGAGGTGCTGTGTGATATGTTGTAGGGTATAATTAGATAAAATTCAATGAATTCCTGATGGGCCATCATTTATCACTAATTAAAATGACCAGTCCCCAAGGATACTGAACAATACTCTTTAGTTCATTTTTTTTTTCTTCTGCATTTGCTTAATGAGTACTTGGTTAGAATTAACATAATATACTTTTATAAAAAACCACATATTATTATAAACATGATAATATTCCTATTGAATTTTAAAATAATAGTGTATTTCTAGAGCAGTTTAGGTTTATAGAAAAATTGTGCAGAAAGTACAAAGTTTTCTCAATATCTCTTCTTCCCCTGCAGCCCCCAGTTTCTGCCATTAAATATCTTGGGTTGGTGTAGTACATTTGTTACAGTCGATGAACCAATATTGATACACTTACTGATTTTTTCGAAAACACTTGTCATCTAGTTTAATAGATTAGTATGGTCGTTTCTGTAAATTTTTACACATACTTAATTGGGATAACTATTTTTAATTTAGTATTGTTTATGCTCTTAATGCTAATGAAGCACAATTGCTCTTATCTTTTTAGGGTGGAATAATTAATGATAGTTCTGAATTAATTGGTCCTGCTGAAGCTCACTCAGATTCCCTCATTGATACCTTTCCTGAATGTAGTACGGAAGGTAAGAGATTTTAATTTTTTTGCATTTTGAAGGTTTTGATTGCAGAAGACTATAAATCATATCTGCATTGCAAAAACACAGATGTATATAGGAATTTGAGGGTATTTCACTGACTCTTAAGATACCTTTTTTCTTCACATTTTACTGTCACTGATATTGGGTGCATGATATTGGGTCAGTGATACCATATTTATTTGACAGCTTTTTGTCTTAGTGGTATATAAAATAATCCTCCAATTAATGGCATCTTAGAGGTGATGAAATGTGTAATGAGTAGTTCTGAATTTGTATTGTCTAGTGTAAGAATGCCTTACTTGGCTGGGCATGGTGGCTCATGCCTGTAATCCCAGCACTTGGGGAAGCCCAGGCGGGTGGATCACCTGAGGTCAGGAGTTTGAGACCAGCCTAGCCAACATGGTGAAACCCTGTCTCTACTAAAATAGAAAAATTAGCTGGGCGTGGTGGCAGACGCCTGTAATCCTAGCTACTCGTGAGGCTGAGGCACAAGAATCGCTTGAACCCAGGAGGTGGAGTTTGCAGTGAGCCGAGGTTGCACCACTGCACTATAGCCTGGACAACAAAACGAGACTTTGTCTCAAAAGAAAAAAAAAGAAAAAAAGTCTTACTCATTTCTTTAGCACATCTGACTTTTAGACAATTAATTTCAAGACTGACTTTAGAGATTTAGTCATTTACCCAGAAAGAATAAACCCTAAGGCAGTTTTAGTGTTTTTGATACGTTTTTAGATAAAATGAGTCTAAATCAAATTTTAATCACTTTCATTCAAGAATGGTTAATCTCTTGTTTTATTCCTCTATTAAGGCACACTTGAATTTATAGGAAAATTAAAATATGTACATTTCAGCCTTTGGATTTCTGTAACTAGTTTTTTTTCAGGGAAGGTTATGGTATTAAAAAAAGATTTGGGGGCAAGGGTAGGAGGGGTTTTTAAAATCAAAGTAGATAGTTAGATTTGTTTTAGCTGGCTTAGTTTGGTTTATTAAAGGTAAAATAATAGACTAAATAGTATTTCTTATCTCGGTAAGAATGTGTGGTGGAGGAGGATGCTTTGTGAGGATGAGGTAGCCGTCATCTCATTGTAGTGCTGTTTTTGTGAGGGTATGTACTCTGTCATACAGCAGCAGCCACACTGACGTAAATCTGTTGCAGTAAATTTCCATCGTGATTTGGTAATAGCAACGTGTTCTTATCTATTATGTGGGCTGATGCACTTACATTTTTTTTCTTTTGGTGCTACCATGTTGAGAAGTGGTTAGCTTTTATTGCTTTTCATTGTATTTTCCATTGACTTAACATCTATTTATTTAAACTTTGTGTTCTGTGTAATGCATGGGGCCCACATGCCCAGGGGTCTTCATTGAGTTCTCAGTACCTTGGACTCCACCTTGATTCTGCCAGGGTCATAGAAAAACATTGTTGACAGTAATTTTACTTTATAATCTATTATGGTTTTTTTTTTTTTTGGGGGGGTGGTGGTAAAATAATCTTTTTTGTGACCTATTTTAATCAGAGATCCTTGTGAAGGTTTGGAAAATCTAGTGCCTGCTTGGGATCCCAATGTGATTTTAATAGAACTAGTTTCTTTGGAAGGTGACTTTTCTGGATAACCTAAGCTGGCTGTTGCCTCAGTTTCTCTACTCCTGAGAAAGAGGAGTACACATTTTCCACTTGATTCCATATTGATTCTGTGACACCCAATAGAGAACAAGTAGGAGAGTTAGAAAGATTTGTAGGAGAGGCTGGGCATGGTGGCTCACGCTTGTAATCCTAGCACTTTCGGGAGGCCGAGGCAGGAGGATCACTTGAGGTCAGGAATTTGAGACCAACCTGGCCAACATGGTGAAACCCCGTCTCTACTAAAAATACAAAAATTAGCCAGACAAGGTGGCTGGTGCCTGTAATCCCAGCTACTTGGGAGGCTGAGGCACGAGAATTGCCTGAACTGTGTGGGTGGAGGTTGCAGTGAGCCAAGATCACGCCACTGCACTCCAGCCCGGGCAACAGAGTGAGACTCCGTCTAAAAAAAAAAAAAAAATTATGAGAGTGTTCAACGAAGAGTACAATAGTCAGAAATGCAGAATGTTTCTTTTCTCTATTTTTTTGATAGAAGAATCAAAGGTTTTGTGATACGGGAGTAGTTATATTCTTCTGATACCTACTGTAAGCTTCTGTTACTAGGTGGGAGTCAACCATGGTGAGAGAAGAGTATCTCGGGAGCCTATTTTAGTGTAAGGCAATCGTGGATGCAAGCTCTGCAGAGATCTTTCTGTTCTTTGCTGTAGTCTAGGCTAGAAGGGGAGAAGCATAATTACTAGGAATGAGTTTGCTTGGGATGGTATTCTAAAATATCGATGGCTGTTCAAGGTGAACAGATGGCTGTATTAATGCTGAAGGAGACACAACCTAAAGCCAGGGTCAGCATGTAGTTTATTGTCCAAACTGGGACACTTCTGAGAATTATAGACAGTGCTATGAGTAGTTATACCAAGGCCACAAACATGACACAGGACAGCCTCAGGCAAATTGAGCTGTAAGGGTGACCCTTCCTAAAGCAGTGGTTTCAGAGTTTACCTCTGAAGTTTCAAAAAGATGTGTTTTCTTTGGAAGGATTTACCTTTTAGAAATGTGCTTTTATGAGAGAAAGTGGGGCCAACATTTCTGTTAAAAACACAGAAAACGACTTATGACATCTAAAAAGAATGTTGACATTTTATCCTGTCAGTGCGGTTTAGTTTTTCAACTACATTACCATCTCTGAAACACACTGTGATCCATGAAGAATGAAAAACATGGAACTGGAAATGCTGTTAATGGTTATGTTGTTTTTCTCCCCTCCCTTTAAAAGTTGTATGCCTGGCAAATTAATCCTGCGGAAAGATACTAGGTTGATAAATACAGATAGATCAAAGTGTCAGACAGCTTGCAAATTCATTGTTATTTGATAGGGAAAATGGCTTTTAAATATCCTGAGGTTATTTGGTATAGTGGGAAAGTGGAAGATATACTTAATACCAAAAGGTCTGCAAACTCTGGAGACAACCAGGGAGAGGAACATCTAGTAGTAAAAGAGCAGGAAAGTCAGCAGCCAGCCAAGCCCCACAGGTATGCAGCAAAATGGAGGGTTGTTAGAGGGATCATGGTGACAAATGCTTCGGTTTTGGATTTAGAGCTAAAATGTGAGAAAGTGATTCACCCCTTGAAAACTTCTCTAAGTGTACTGTTTTAAGCCGTGTTTTAAAGGTGGATTGTCATTTTTCATATTTGTGTATTAGCTAGCTGGTGGAGTAAGCCGGAGGGGGTAAATCTTAATATATAGTCTGCTGTTTCAATGTTCTTTAGTTACAGTTAGAGTGACATGGCAAGTTGATCACTTCTCAGAGAACAGATGTAGAGGTGAAGTGATCATTATTTTTGTTAATACCTTAAAAATGCAGTCGACAGATCCTAATATACTTTGAAATGAAAGTTTTCTGGGGAAAACATGAAGATCTGGATTTCTGTTTATTTGTTTTGTGATAGGGTCTCACTGTGTTACCCAGGCTGGGTACAGCCTTGATGTCCTGGGCTCAAGTGATTCTCCTTCCTCAGCCTCCTGAGTAGCTGGGACTACAGGCAGGCACAACCATGCCTGGCTAATTTTTCTTTTTAAATTTTTTGTAGAAATGGGGTCTCACTATGCTGCCCAGGCAGGTCTCGAACTCTTGGATGCAAGTGATTCTCCTGCCTTGGCCTGCCAAAGTGCTGACATTATGGGTGTGAGCTACTGTGCCTGGCCTGTTTTTTAAAATCACGGTTACTTTGTAGTAGCATGGGATAGAGAAACCCCTTTAAGGTTTTGTAAAAAAATAATTTGGTGATAAACTGGTAAATATATTTTGTTTAATATGAAATCAAAAATTAGGATATTATTTAGTAGGTTTTTAAACAAAAAGTTAATACTGTTTTACATTTTAAAAATGAAATCCTGGTTACTCTTTATCTCCTTTGTTCAAAGAAGTTAAACTATATTTTTTCTAAGATGAAAGAAGATGTAATTTGTTGCTAACATCTTATTTCCATTTTGTCTGTTTCAACTTACATCTTTTCCTTGAATTAAATTTAGCTGTGAAGTTACTAGGACATTTGTGGAAACCTGCCCAAATCGGTGCTTATCAGTTGAGCTCCTTGACATATTTCTTTCACCTTTTGGCCTTTTTGAAGGGCGTAGATTGCTTCACTGCCATGCTGGCCTCGATATCAGAAACTTGGATATTGGTATAGTCTCATGTGGTAACCTGTGTCATTTCCTCTTCCTAACACATTACTTTTCAGTTTGAGGAGGGGCATTTTTTCTGGTTCATGCAGCAAATGAGAGAAAATAATTAGGTGATTGTAACCATAAAGAAAAACTGAGTGATCAGCTTATTATATGTAGCAGATCTTAAGAATGAATATACTTAAATGTCTTCTGGAATAACAAAATCTACCCCCATTTTTTTTTGGCTGGAAATTGTGGATTAAGAACTCCCCAAATGCTTGTTGTAACAATTGTAGAGATACGACAGGATCTATTAAACTGTCTTGAGTTAACCGTTTTAAAGTAAATGAAATGTACATTTTGAGGGTAGCGTCTATTGCTGGTCTTTGTAACGGATCCCTTAAATGACATTAAGCTCAAGATTTGTATGTTTATTTGATGGCAGGTGGGGGTAGATTTTGTTATTCCAGGAGACATTTAAGAATATTAGTTCTTAAGATCTGCTACATACAATAAGCTGATCACTCAATTTATCTTTGTGGTTACAGTCACCTGATAATTCTTTCCCATGTGTAGACAGACATGAAGATTGTGATTAAACTGTGTTGAATTGAATAGTGTTGATTATATTTAAAGCAGTGGTTGGTCTAATTGGAAAGGTGTATAGTTATTTAAGTTTGAAAAAATCTTCTGTATCAAAATACCATTATGTCTTATTATTTGTGTTATTTTCATTTAATAGATTTAAACTTTGACACTTTGTGGAAGGTTATTTTAAATAGGAATATTTGTCACATGATTGGTTACTTAATAATCTAAATCTATTTTCAAGACAAACTTAAAGCCTATTTACTACATGGTGTAGTTTAAGCTGACAAAATATAGAAAGTATTAAATATTAATTTAAATGTAAATGTATAGAAAGTGCAAGTAATTTAAATTAAAAGTAAAATTAAGTGCAAATGTCCACTAGGTGGCAGCATGAGAACTCTAAATCTTGTTACTGGCATTTTTCTAGGCCCTTTGGTGTTAGGTATATTAGAATATCTCTTGCATACTCAGCTGAAAGAGATTCTGTTTTCTGTTATGTGCTTATTTACTCAACTTAATTTTATTCTCTGCCCCTAACTGAATTTTCTTTGGTAGTGGAGCTTGACAAAAAAGAACAGGTCATTTGTTTTTTTCCAAGATAACCACAAATGAGAATGTACCAGTGTGTGTAAATTATACACATGACACCGATGATAAATATTGGCTCTTAAAAATTCTAGGGCTATTGAGGATAATATTGGATATTAGGAGTTTGGGGGTTAGGTGGGACAAATAACAGAATATTCATGGTATGCCATGGGAATCATTAGAAATGATATACTTAAATGTCTTATTTTACAATACAGAGTTTGAATTTCAGAGAAGTTTAGCCATGTGCCTGAGGTACTCCAGGTATTTGATAGCACTTACAGAACTATATTTTGAAATTAAGAGATTCCATTTTATGGAGGGGAGGCAGGGAGAAGGCATATTTGGTATAGAAAATTCAGCATGAGCTACTTGCGTACTGGTAATGGGCTTGATATCCTGCAGGCTAGAGAAAGTTATGGAGAGTAGCAGAGTACAAAGTTCATTTGGTAAAAAATGAAGCCAAGCAGTGGATCTTTATTATGATAAAATAGCAGTATTAGGGTTGTAATTAAGATTGCTGTGTTGTTTTCTGGGCTTATTTTGTTGTTTTTCCAGATCTGTACGAGATATTCTGATGCTCTTTTCATACGTTTTCAAGGAACTGTAGACATGACCCAAGAACGTTATAAAAATGTGAAACTTGAAAGGAAACGTTCTTTTTTGTAACAATAGCTATTACTAAATGATGAATGGGGAATCACATACAGGAATCTTAACTAGCATTAAGCTTTAGATTTAGGTATTCACTTAAAATCATATTTATAAGGGCTTCTTTCTTAATGGAAACTGATATGTGTGTCTTCTACCTTAGGGTAACCTTTGTTCTGCTGGCTAGATAACTTGCTTTGTGCATGGAGCATGAGTCATTGCTACTAGGAAAAATAGAAATTCCTTTTTGTTGACTATGGCAATATTTGAACCTCAGGGCTCAGTGAAAGCTATCAGCTAATAATAATGAGGCCATGTATTTTATATATAGTCACCCATGAGAGACCACCTGTTGTTCTAAAGGAAACCGATCTCTTTTTACAGATGGTCTTCAAATACAGATTTCTGATAGTTTATAGTATAAAGATTTATTCTATGGCAACTCAACCTGTTCCCCTGGGGCCTGTCTTTCAGAGATGGTGTCCTAGACAGATTTCACTATACTGCCCTACTCTGAGCAGTTCAAAGCACAGAGGTAAGGGTAGGTAGGTGAACTGGGATGCTAAATAAACGCCTATGTCTGTAGCTGCTTTTTAACAAGTCACCTGGGGCCCTCTAATAGCCCTGAGACTTGAATTTCTGTGATATGAACCTGGAGGCAGAACGCTTTCATAGAACCTTTGACTTTTTCCCCTTGTATCACTTCCAAAAAAAGCTTAGGTTTTTGCCTTGATGGTGTTGGTGAAGGATGCACCTTTTACTCTTGCGATGGCCCAGAGGGCCTCTTTAAGTATGGGGTTGACTTCAGGTTGGTTTAACTTTTGACAAATAGTCTCTATATTATATCAAATGTCAGTGGTTGCCCTGCCTTATCCACAGTATCCTTCCTACCTAGACTGAGAACCTGTCACTTGCTTGTTGCTCCCTGTATCTTACGAGTTAACTTTCTTTCTGGGCTTCAGGGAGCTAGTTTGCGCTTCGTATGATACTTACATGTAGTTTTGTATAAAATAAGTTGAATCGTAGTGTGATTTCTAGGAGTTGAACAAGCACTGTATTAAGCAGATGTGTTAACTATATAATATAAATTAGGCATTGAATATTTACATATAGTATGTTTGTAAATAAGATTCATTGCTGTGGTGGTGGAGGGAATTTTAAAATGTTATCTTCCTTGAACTGGCCGGAAAATACTTCATTGAGAAGAAGAGAATTTAGAAACTGCTTAAATATGGAAGAGAAAGATACCAGTGAGTACTAGAAGATGATTAGTTGCATTGTATGGTCGAGGAGATATGGTAGGGTTAGGCTTTTCAGGCATGGTAAGGTGCAGCTTCAAGAGGAGAGTTAAAGGAATAAGGTGGGCAAGGAAGAGGTGTCAGGGGTTTGCCTGCTTTAAACAGATCTGTCTTTATACTCATGTCTAACTCCTTTTTTAAGTTTGGGATTCTTGGCACTAGCTGATGGTTGATCCATATAGGTTTATATTTCACAAATGATACCTGTATAACTTTCTTTTATTCAAATAAATTCCCAATGTTGGCCCCTGATGCATCTCTTTTGGTATCTTTCAGATACTGAGCTTAAGGGCTTACCATACACAAAGTATATTCTTAAAATCTATATTATAGAATTACCTGTAATCTTACCATACACAGAAAATCACTGTTAATAGTGAAAGCCTCTTTTCTATGTGTGTTTGTTTTTAAAGTAGAATTATAGTATACATACTCATTTGTAGTTTGTTGTTTTTGCATAATATATCAAAAAGACACTTTAGCATTAAATATTCTATAAAATGATTTTAATAGCTGTATTTTATCATAAGGAGGTATTATAATCTATTGTTAGGAATTTGTTATTGCCACCTTTTTACTAATTTTTGTGATGGACAGATGGACATTCTTGTATGTAGATCTGTTTTGTACATTTCTGATTGGTTTTGGTATAAATTGCTGAATTTCTGGGTGAAAGAAGCAATTTTGCACTTTTGATATGCATTGGCAAATTGTCCTCTAAAAAGGTTAAAATAAATGTCTTTTTATTTTTCTTTGCTTCTTCTGGTTTGGCAATATAAATTTCTCTTTTTTATCTGCTGGGGTGTATGTGTGCTTGCTTTTAAAGATGCTGAATTAAGAAATTATTTAGAATTTAAAAAGGAACACTTTGTATGGAATGTTTATTTACTTAATCTTACTGTCTTTCTCTGTAGGTATTTTAATGGTCTTACTTTTTTGATCTAATCTCATTTAATTATGATTCTCATTGCTAATAAAATATGATTTGAAAAGTAAGAGGAAATATGACTATGGTACTAGTTTTTTTGTGGTCAAAAGCCAAGAAACAGAGTATACATAACTTTGCCCTCTTGCCCTTTGGTGTTATTGTTATTGTTAAAAGGAAAAATGGGGCAAAACATGAAACAGAACAATGTGATAGATGGTGTGAAGGTTGTAGTGACAAGACACCAGAGAACAGACAAAAGAGCATTTCCTTTCTTTTGTGATTAGCTATATAAACCAGAACTTTTTTCAACCTTATCTGTTTATTAGTTTCAACGGGCTAGGTTATATATTGGCATCATTTTAGGAAATAAGTTTACATAGAAATACGTAACATGTTTTAAAATGATTTAAGAAAAATCTCATAAAATTTATATATATTTCTTAGGATAATAGATAAATAACTTGGATTGCTATAAAAGATTCTTATTATGAAGTACTGTTACTGTCTGTATGGTTGAAATGTCAGAGAACTGAAAAGATTTTCACTAGGCTCAATGAATCTCATTTGAGATTGTCGGTTTAATGAAATCTGTTGCTTTTTGGGAATAGAATTTGTTCTTTTTGGGCATTCTAAGGACTTGAAAAAAGTTGAAAATGAGGATATATATTGACAGGGTGCCAAAGCGGCATCTAAAGCTGATTAGAAATTTGGGCTTAGTGGCCAGTAACATGTTTTTACCCTAACTTACTTTATTTGATATGAAGTAGGCAATTTGAATTTAAAATAGGGGTTGGCAAAACTATGTTCTATGGGCTGAATGTGGCCTGCCACACCTGTTTTTTGTATGGCCTGAAAACTAAGAATGGTTTTTGCATTTTTAAATGGTTAAAAAAATTAAAAGAATATGATTTTGTGATTTTGTGATGGGAAAATTATAAGGAATTCACACTTCAATGTCTAAATAAAGTTTTACCGGAACACAGCCGTGCTTATTCATTTATATATTGTCTATGGCTGCTTTTGCACTATAACGGCAGTGTTGAGTAGTGACAGAGACCACATATGGCCTGCAAAGCCTAAAATAATTTACTTTCTGGCTCTTTATAGAAAAAGCTTGCTGATCCCTGATCTAGAATTGTATAGTCTAATTCACTTTTAATTTTGATTTAGTATATAATCCTGAGGAAATCATTTTCTTTTTAATTTTTTTTCTGAGAAACTTGGCAGATAACGTTCAGTGGTGAATGTGGATCTCATAGTTATTTCTAAACTAGTTTTTATATAACTCTGTTGTCAATCTTATTTAATGATATAGATCACTGACTCTCAAATGTAATCTTCAGATCTCTGGGTGTTTCTGAGATATTTTCAGGGAGTTCATAAAGCAAAACTATTTTGATCATAATGCCAGAACATTCTTTGTCTTTTCACCATGGTGACATTTGCCCCGATGATGCAAAAGCCGTGGTAGGTGAAACTGCTGTGCTTGGGCATGAATCAAGGCAGTGTCACCAAACTGTAACAGTACTCATTACACATACTTATAAAACCAATGCTAATTTTTCCTAAGTAGTAGAAACTGTTAATTTTATTAAATCTTAACCCTTGTTACTTATCTTTTTAATATGCTGTGTGAAAGAACGAGAATTATACATAAAGCACCCTGCGTCCTGAACTACCATGGTCGTCGGGAGGAAAAGCACTTGTGCAGTTGTTTGAGCCATTAGCTGAACTAGCTGGTTTTTTCATGGGTCACCATTTTGCTTAAAAGAACAATTGACAAACTGTCATTATTCAGACTTGTGTATTTGGCCCATTTTTTCTTGAAAGGGAGTGAAGTTAGCTGACACTTCAAGGAAAACAACTGATATTATTTGTTGCCAATAATAAAATTGGAGTTTTCGATTCAAAATTAGGATTTTCCGATAACCTCTGTCTGCCACTTTGGGTTTGACAGTTTCCCAGTACTTAAAGAATGTTCTGATGAGATTAGTAGATAATGAAATGTTGACATGTAATTTTTTGGGATAATGAAATGTGCTGTCAACATTTGGAAGATCTTTGTAACTAAGGGAACCAATATTTTCAGGATGACCAATGGGTGATGTTATAAATTCATGCACAGGTGAAAGATCCATTCAGTGTGCAAGAGAGACCAGTGGATTTGAATGTAACAGAAACAAAAATTTCATTCATAGGATTTTATATTCCACATTACAACTAAACTTTAAAAAACTGTCACTTGTTGAGTTTTGGTGTAGTATCAGAGAACAATATTCATAATTATTTGAAAAGGCTAATACTTGTTTCTTTTTCAGTTACATTATCTATGTGACATTTCCTTCATATCTTTCATCCGAAACAACATATGACAACAGATTGTGAGCAGAATCAGATATGAGAGTCTAGCTATCTTCTGTTAATCCAGACATTAACAAGATTTACAAAAATGTGAAACAATGCCACTTCTTTCACTAACTTTTTTTGTTTTGGAAAATATAGTAATTTTTCATAAAAATTATGTTACCATGTAATGGGGCTTTAATGCTTTATTTTAAACATTTCTAGACTTCTTTTCTAAATATCAATATTGGTATTTAATAAATATTCACAGATACAATTCACATGAACAAAAGCTTTGTAGAGTCCGCAATGATTTTGAAGAATATAAAAGGCAGTCCTGAGAGCAGAAAGTTTGATATGTATTATAGATCATGCTCGTTTACCATGATGTCAGTTATATGAACTAGGAGAAGGAATTTTCACTGCTAAATAGTTCAGTAGCACCTATTACTTATTTTTTGTCTGAAAACTAAGGTGGAAAAATACCTTTCCAAAAGCTTGTAGAAGAGGTTAAGATAAAATGTCTAAAAATTCAGTCTTTAAGAAATGCTAAATAGTATACATTTTCCAGATATGGATGGCTACCTAAAAGCACACTTCTGAGGACACATTGTATAGTTGTTATATACTTACAGGTTGAGTATCTCTAATCTGAAAATCTGAACTCTGAAACACTTCTGTCCCGAGCATTTCAGATGAAGGATATTCAACCTGTTTATATAATTGTTATAAAAGTTATAATGATAGTCTATTATGCTTTATATGCATTCACTCTATTCCTCGTTTAAAGTCTTACATAATGAGTAATACTATCAAGTAACCTGCTATTGGTCACATAATGAGTTTTAAGAGCTGGAGCTGGGCTTGGTGGCTTATTCCATCTAAGCTACTCAGGAGACTGAAGTAGGAGGATTGCTTGAGCTCAGAAGTTGGAGTGCAGCTGAACAACATAGCAAGGTGCTGTCCTCAAAAAAAAAAAAAAAAAAAAAAAGAGAAAGAGAGAGCACTGAAATTCAAGTACTTTTTCCTTTATCAAAATGCTATTATTTATAGCAACTGTGTGTACAGGCAGCAGTTTTCTGTAAATAGCTTACGGGATCTTGTGGTAAAGGTTCTTTTTGACAACCAAACTAGATAAAGATTTGTCTTCAATTTTAGTTTGATGATTAAGGCAAGAAGTTGTCTTCCAGAGTTACAGAGAGACAGTAAAGTGAATGGACTAAGCCGAAACAAATTGCTAGACACTGACTTCCATCAGTAAATTACAGCCTTCCAAATTGACTTGGATAATACGAAAAATGAATAATTAGTATGATTTGTATTCGTTTGGCTGATTCTCAATTTAATATCTGTTTACTATTGTGATCATATTTCTAGGCTTCTCCAGTGACAGTGATCTGATATCTCTTACTGTTGATGTGGATTCTCTTGCTGAATTAGATGATGGAATGGCTTCCAATCAAAATTCTCCCATTAGAACTTTTGGTCTCAATCTTTCTTCGGATTCTTCAGCACTAGGGGCTGTTGCTTCTGACAGTGAACAGAGCAAAACAGAAGAAGAACGGGAAAGTCGTAGCCTCTTTCCTGGCAGTTTAAAACCCAGGCTTGGCAAGAGAGATTATTTGGAGAAAGCAGGAGAATTAATAAAGCTGGCTTTAAAAAAGGAAGAAGAAGATGACTATGAAGCTGCTTCTGATTTTTATAGGAAGGGAGTTGATTTACTCCTAGAAGGTGTTCAAGGTATGATTTTATGTATATTAATATGTTTTGGCATGCTCTTTTGTTGGTACATGGGAAAAAATTACATACATATATCTTCTGTTTAGTCTTATGGAAATAATACTGAAAATGAGAAATTACTGAAGCTTAAAAGACCTATGTATGGGTATATACTTTAAGTTCCATGAGATGTTAGACATTATTGGAGGTGCTTAACCCTCTATTTTTAATCAATTAATCCACAAAAACAGGATTTAAAAAAAAGTCAACATGTCTCGAAGTCTCTTGTATGAATAATAATCTTTCTTTTCTGACTTGAAAAGGCAGTGTTTTACTGGCCTTCATCTCTCTCAGGAGTAATTCACAGAGATTCTTGATGACCTGAAGAGACAAAATGAAATGGATTTTTAAACTAAGAGCATAAAAGATTCTTGGGTTTGCCTACTATTCTGTTCTCTGTAATTGTAGTAAGTTCTCATTTAATTAATGGAGGTGATGTGGGACATGTAGAGCTGAATGTAACTGAACATCTGTATATAGAACTTACTTTTTTGAAGTATTAGCTATTGTTTTAACCCTTAAATTTTTCCTTATAGAAGCACAATGAAGCATTCTGCGTTTAGTTACATGACTTTTTAGATGCAGTATTCAAAGATTGATACTGACATTCTTCCAGTGGTTTCATTTACAGAAAATCATCATTTTCATTGTTCTGTGGTCTTGGATTTGTCAGTACCATTCAGATTGTCAGTCTCCTGTATTGCTAACATTTTTTAACTACAGTACTTCTCATTATGCCTAGTATCCTGTAGTCCAGAAGCCTTTTGTAATTTCTGGAGTATAAACTTTCAGTTTTATAAAATGGTGTACCTGCCTGTTTATGGAGGGTCCTAACTGCCTCTTAACCAGGATTTTGACCATTTCTCTTATTTTTAGGTTTAACGCCCACTTCCTGATGCCAACAATTCCTGAATTTTTGGAGCGTTTTACCATGCCATGCAAATCAGGCAACTCTCTTGATTTTCTTTCAGTAACCTCTCATCCATCTACCTTTTTTTTTTTTTTTTTTTTTTAAATTATATTCCCATGGCAGCTTTTATATTCTAAAATTTTGTCGCTGTTACCTTCTCAGTTTCTTTGTCCTTATGGGGTTTTGTCTTAAATAATTTTTTTGACTGCCGTGTTAGTAGAGTTTCTGGAGGGAGAATAGCTAAAGAAATGTGTTCAATTTGCCATCTTCTACTGGGAATTCAGATTTCACAATTGCTACTTAATTTTGGTGGGCCCGAGGATCAAACAGCTATTAATGTTTTGTGTGTAGAGCAATAAGAGGAGCTGGAGTCTTGTTTCTTTTTTCACTAGTTATTGTCTTACTGAAGTTGCTGATATAACTCTTTGGAACCTGTTAACACAGTTTCAAATAATTGATTCTAAATTCATTTCTCATTAATTTTGTCATGATTATATAATAGCTATCACTTTTAAGATTTCTAATTGATAATCTAATTTTGAAGTTACTTGTTTTCCTGCTTTGATGGAAAGATCATTTTCATCCTAATTTTATTTTTCAAATGGTTTTATAATGTTAGGGTTTTTTTTTGGTTTTTTTTTTTTTTTTTGAGATACGGTTTCATTCTGTCACCCAGGCGGGAGGGCAGTGGTGTGATCTCAGCTCGCTGCAGCCTCTGCTTCTGGGGTTCAAGTGATTCTCCTGCCTCAGCCTCCCTAGTAGCTGGGACTACGTGTGTGTGCCACCATGCCCGACTAATTTTTCTATTTTTAGTAGAGACGGGGTTTCACTTTGTTTGCCAGGCTGGTCTTGAACTACTGACCTTAGGTGATCTGCCTGCCTCGGCCTCCCACGGTGCTGGGATTACAGGCGTGAGCCATCGCACCCGGCCATCTGTTGGTATTTTTGTTTGCTAGTGGAGCATTCTGGTCTTAAAGATTATTCATTTTTATTCTTTGCCTTAACTCTTATTTTAGGTTGGGAGTTTAAAATTGGTATGAGTTATAAAAAATTCCACTCTGACATTTTTCCATTTCTTTTCAGATAATTATGTGCTAAAACATCACTGGTGTTTAATTGACAAAACACATCAGTGTGGTCAGTGTGACATTTTTCTAAGTTATTTGCATTTAATCTTAGAACATTTCATAATGTTACCACTTGATGGCACCAGAAAAATAGAAATCTGTGCTTCAGAATGAGAATTATAGATGCATGTCAGAAAATAACAAATAATGTGTCATTTGGTTAGTTACTTTGCTGATTATGGTGATGAATTATTTCTCCACTAGAACTTGATACCAAACCTACTAGACTGCTATCGTAAGGAGCATTACCATTTAAACATATATCTCCTATTTAATGCATGTTTGTCTTTTTGAAACCACAATATCCATTCCTGCTCTGGATTGGTTTCTGTTGTTAATATGTCACAATTCCAGAAGTTAATAACTGACTAAATTGATTTTAGTCTTTTATTGTTTATTCATAATGTGATCAATTTTTATTCAGACAAACTATGGGAACCACAATCATAGAAATCTAATTTTTAACCGGTATATAAAAGAACCTTTGTTTCAGTCCTCCTGGTTACACATTTGACCCTGTGTCAAATGTAAGGTCAGGACAGTGCTTCCAGTACATGGATTCTGTACTAGCATACTAGTCACCATCTGACAGACATATGGACATTATCCTTCAATTTCTGGGGAAACTGGGGGCTCTAGTTGTGAGCTTGATTTGACCTTTATGCTCAGAAGAGATGTTTCCTTGGGTGAAGTTTGTTCTAGGGTGACAAAACTATTAGTTAAATATCTCTATAGCCAGTAAAACCTGTGAATCATTTAAATTGAACTCTTCATAACATTTGTTCTTGTGACCTTTATTGGCATGGATTGGCATGCCTTATAATAAAAAAAGTATTTCTGGATATCTGATAATTCAGAGAAAATAATCTTTCAGAGCTAAGTAGTGCTTTATACAAAGATTCTTGTGGGTTGGCAAATTTTGTTATTTTGTTACTAAACTATTCATCCTAAAGAAGTTTATCTGGGTTGTTAGTAGGTCTGATAAAGATGGCTTGATGTTTTTCTTATTTAACTGGTATTTGCACAGCTGAGACCACATGCAAAACACAATAGCAACAGCTCTCTTTGCCCATCCGGCAGAGAATAAGTATACCCTGATAGTGATAACTTTGAATTCTCTTTGAACCTGACACTTCACTTACTGCCTTTTAGAAATGGTTCTTGGAATGAAGGTACTGTCTACTCTTCTAAATTCTCAGGTCTTTCTGGATTTAAGACAGAAAATCCAAAAGTCAGAGTTGAAGGAATCAACTTGAATTTTTGAAAAGGATGTTGCAATATATATCACACTTTCCTGTCCATCTTGTTTATATATTACTGAAAGTGGCTGATATGATTAATCTGTGTGTGGGCTTATTGGAGTTGTTGTGATAATATAAAGTGACAAATGGATTACATAAAGGTATTAATAAAATGTTTAAGTAATTTATTACATTCCTGTCACTGTACAAGGTATTTTTCTTACATTATTTTTAATCTTCAAAAGAACCCTGTAAGTTGAACTATGACTGGCCATACTGGACTTTGTCTAAGGACACCAACATTTAGAGGGTGCAAACATTTAATATAATGATTCTAAAAGCTTGGCACCTAGTTAGCAAGAATAATTATTTAAAACAGGAAGCTACCAGATGGCGAGCATTGTTAGTAACACCCATCTGTGGGCTACATTATGAATTACAGAGTTGATTTGAGAGCTGGTTTTGTGTAGTTTGTTCCAGGTGCCAAAAGTACTGGTTTGATGTCTTTGTAAGGTAGATGTTGTGATCCCTGTTTTATAGGTGGAGAGAACTAAGACTTACATAAATTAAGCAATTTGCTCAAGGACACAAGCCAGTAAAAGTTGAGCTACAATTTTAATCTAGGCCTTTTCTGAGCCTTAATCGTGTCTTCTTCGTATTGTGCTGTACTACCTCTCACATGTTCCCCCTAATTAGGTTAGCATTTTAAAATGGAGAAGTGGGAAATCCTCTCCATTGTCGAATATTTGAAAACTTTCTTATTTTGAGTATTTGTCGTTTTTCTTTCTATCGATTTGTTTGTTTTCACTCAGCCATCTATTCGTCTAGTTGATTGTTCAACAAGTATTTATTTCTTATATGTACCTGGCCCTGTAATAGGGAATATAAAATGGTTATTTTCTAAAAATATAAAAGAAAATTGAGCAGTGGCCCTTCAAGAAGAGATGTTTCTGTTAATAGCATGCTAATATGACCCATGATTTTGTATTGTATATCTTGTTGAAAATATCTGGTAGATTTGCTGCCGTAGTCATACCTGTTGCTTTTCACTTAACTTGATGTTAATGCCCCACTTAAAAAATGCCCCATTATTTCCCCCTGCCTTTCTCACTCTTTTTCTTTTCTTCTTTTCTCATTTTCTCCCTTCCCCTCTCCTTCCCTTTTACCTCCTTTCCCCTCCTCTTCTCTTCTCTTGCATACATTATGAGTGAAATTTCATAATATATTTCTGGATATTGTTGATATCCAGTTTTTCTTTGAAGATTTTATTGGTATTTTTGACCAGAGAGACTATTTTTAATATTAGTACTCAGATAAGAGATGCAAACATTTTCGTTCTGGTAAATGGTATAATAAGCAGTACCAAACCATTTTTTTATAGTTTATTCTTGGGTAGATGTGTGCTAGGCTGTCAGGGATGTCCAGATGTATTTCAAACACCATGACCTTATGTGGAGCTTGGACCATTGATTTATTCCATGAATAAGAGTTATTCAAATATTTAGAAACCCAAAGGATAAAGTTTTTGGCTTTGGAAATAGATGGATATATGAAAAAGGTAGTAAGTTTAGGTTTCATAGAGGGAAGCAAGTCATATAATTTTGGTATTTAGGGGATCCTAGAACCAATCCCCTGTGGATACTGAAGGGCAACTGTATAAGATTATATTCTGAGAATAGAGGTAGTTTTCTTTCTTCCTTTTCAATTTGGATGGCTTTTATTTCTGTTTCTCACCTAATGCTCTGGCTAGAACTTCCAGTACAATGTACAAGAACATTGGGAAAGCAGACATTCTTGTCTTGTTCCTGATATCTTAGGGGGAAAGATTTCAGTCTTACCATGGAATATAATGTTAGTTGTTGGTTTTTCATAGACGCCCTTTATCATGTTGAAGAAGTTCTATTCTATTCCTAGTTTTCTGTATGTTCTCTTGCAAGGGTGTTGGATTCTGACAAATGCTTTTTCTACATCACTTGAAACAATCACATGCTTTTTTTCTTCTTTGTTCTGTTAATGTGGTATATTACATTGATTTTCTTATATTGAACCACTCTGGAATTCCTAGGATAAATCCCACTTGCCACAGAGATTTTTATCTTAAGTTTGAACCCAGTTGTGCCTTTTGGTGTCTCTTATGTATTTTGTTTATCATTGTAATATACTTGGAAAAGAGGGACTGCTTATTGAGGTATGAGCCTTCTATCCGTCTCCGTCTGGAAGTTAGAGATCTTATTTTTCAATAGGGAGGAGTATTAAACAAATACAGAATATTTCTTATTTTATTTTAGTTTTTCCTTCAGTTGTGACCTGTGACCTGAATGTCATGAAAATTTTCTGCAGCCTTTTCTGTTTTAAAATAAAATGTGTACTTTTCACTATGGTTTAATAAATTGCCTTAGTTGAGAATTTTTCAGATCTTAACTGTTTTGAAACTGGCTAGAAGGAAGCATTTTAAATCAGTCTAATTAAGATTTTTAAAAATAGAGATTTGAAATGATTTAAATATGCCACTTAGTCTTCTGTCTTCCCTCCTCATCAGCATTCTGTTTTTTCCTTTCTTCAATTGATCCAGGAAGTGTCTGCCAATAGGAGAAAGCAGTTACTAATGCAGTGAACTCAGAAGGAACTATTTCATAGGTTCAGAGAGAAGACTTTAGATTCTGTGTTCTCGATATTCACAAATGAAAAGAGTTGCTTTTTAAATTAGCCTATACTCAGGTAATTCTCTTTCAGGTTTTGTGTTAAGACTAGATTTTCAGCTCCAGGTAGCAAAAACCTAACCAACTCAAAGAGGCTCATATAGAAAACATTGTTTTAGTCCATCTGAAAAATAGTGTTTTATTCCACATGAATGATTACATATAGCTCAATTCAGGTGTTCAAGAAATGCCAACAGGTCTGTCTTTTTATTTGCCTGTCTCCATTGCCACCCTGTACTTGCTATCCCCTTTCTCTTGTTTGATTTTGTCTTCATGGCATGAAAGATAACCCCCGACTAGCTCCAGGTTTACAAAGACTTTGTCCTCAGGATCCTGGAGGAAGAGGGTATTTTCCCTCATAGCTCCAGTGAAAGCCCCAGGGAGGATTGGCCTGGCATGCATCACATAGCTTTCACCTCTGTCTTTGTAACCTGATTAGGCATAGGTTATTTGGTCGTCCCTGGGAAGGTAGACAGAGCTATCCCTGATGAACCGCATGAACTGAACAGCATAACCATGGAATGTGGAAGGAGTGGATCAAAACGAGGAAGGGATGTTATGCAGAAACAAACAAAACACATTGAAATGTTATCTTCTGCTTATCTGTCATGGCCCAACAGTGCCGTTTATTATCCTTTCTCCCCTGGCCTTAAAAAACAAAAATGATTGTTTTGGTTGTTCATGTGTGTTCTCTTGTATGTTTCTTAGATGATAATTCTCTAGAGAACAGGCATGATATCTGTTTTTTAAAAACTTTTAACGGAAGTATGGTATATATACAGAAAAGGAAATATCGTAACCATATAGCTGAATGTATTTTCACACACGTGACACTCCCATGTGACTGGCATCCAGATCAAGGAGCAGAATTTGACCAGCACCCTAGAAGCTTCCTCATCTCCCCTCTTCAAAGGTAATTATTATTCTGATCTTTAACGGTGTTGAGTGGAAGAGGTCTGCTTTTTCTTTTAAAAAATATTTTGGAGAAGGAGTCTTGCTATGTTGCGCAGACCATCTTGAACTCCTGGCCTCTAGCAATCCTCCTGCCTCAGCCTCCCAAAAAGCCAGGACTTCAGTGTGAGCCATGGCACCTGGCTCAGGTCTGCTTTTTTCTATTCCCATTCCTTACAAGGGCAGAGTTCCAGTTTTGAGAACCTGCTTTCTGTTGTTTCCACCCTCTTCTCTGCAATTTCCATTATGGATGATGATGATGGGGAATGGGTTGGGGTCTTGTTTCTCTTTTATTTCTGTAGGATCCTGACCTTTCTCTCATTTTCTTCTTTCCCTTTGGCCTTTTACTGCCACACCTTGAAGAGGTATCACTCATTTTCTATATATCTGATTTTCCCCAATAGGAAGGCTTTACCAAGGCTCTCACTTTTTATTTTCTTCACTTTCGAGTCTATAAAGCCTGTTTTTTTATTTTTAAATTTTATTTATATGTTTATTTTTTTGAAATGGAGTTTCACTCTTGTTGCCGGGCAATGGCACAATCTCGGCTCACCACAACCTCCGCCTCCCAGGCTCAAGGGATTCTCCTGCCTTAGCCTCCCAGGTAGCTGAGATTACAGGCATGCGCCACCACGCCTGGCTAATTTTGTATTTTTAGTAGAAATGGGGTTTCTCCATGTTGGTCAGGCTGGTCTCGAACTCCTGACCTCAGGTGATCTGCCCACCTTGGCCTCCCAAAGTGCCAGGATTACAGGCGTGAGCCACCACGCCCGGCCAAAGCCTGTTTTTAAACTATCAAATGCCAACCTGTGTTGGTTTAAGTTCAATTTGCGCTCGCGCGCTCTCTCTCTCTCTCTCTCTCTCTCTATATATATATATATATATGTGTGTGTGTCTGTATATATATATTTTTCCTCCCTTCCCCCACCCACCAAGGAATCTCTTAAGCTTTTCTTCCTCTGGTCACCACATCCATTGGCCTGTAATGGGGGGCCCTGGGAGTGCTATTGTAATTTGGTTTGTTTTTCTATTTACAGATAATCCAAAGGTCATGGTATCTTTGTTTCCTAGTGGTGCTGAAAATATGAGTCATATGTGGATTTATTTGCACTCTTGGTTTTTTGTTTGTTTCTTAGAGGTTATGTGGAGACATCTGAAATTTGGTGGCCACTGTTGTCCTCTAGGCCCAAGAGTTCACACAGATTGATTTCAGAATGTTCAACTACTTTTGTATGCCTAAAATAAACTTTACTTTGTTGTGATATGCATTATCCTTTTTATATCTCATTGGATTTAATTGCTAATATTTATTCATTTATGTACAGGCTTACCTTGTTTCGTTGTACTTTGTGGCACTTTGCGGATTTTTTTTTTTTAAACCAAATAGAAGTTTGTGGCAGCACTGTATTGAGCAAGTCTTTTGGGGCCATTTTCTTTTTTTTCTTCACAACTTTCATTTTAGGTTTAAAGGGTACATGTGCCGGTTCGTTACACGGGAAAATTGTGTGTCACAGGGGTTGATGTACAGATAATTTTGTCACCCAGATAATCAGTGTAATATTTGGTAGTTAGTTTTCCAGTCCTCACCCTCCTCTCACCCTCTACCCTCAAATAGGCCCCAGTGTCTACTGTTCTCTTCTGGGTCCATGTGTGCTGAATGTTTAGCTTCCACTTGTAAGTGAGAACATGCGGTGTTTGGTTTTCTGTTCCTGTATTAATTTACTTAGATGATGGCCTTCAGTTCCATCTTTTGTTGCTGCAAAGGCCATGTTCTCCTTTTTTTTTTTAAAATAGCTGCTTAGTATTCTGTAGTATATCTGTACCATATTTTCTTTATCCAGTTCACCATTGATGGGCATCTAGCTTGATTTCATGTATTTGTTATTGTAAATAGTGTTGTGATAAACGTGTGCATGTGTAAAGACATGTGCATGTGGTAGAATAATTTATATCTTTGGGCATATACCCAGTAATGGAGTTGTTGGATTGAATGGTAGTTCTATTTTCAGTTCTTTGAGAAATCTCCAGACTGCTTTCCACCAGCAGTATATAAGAATTACATTCCTACTGGCAGTATATAAGGATTCCATTTTTTCTGCAATGTCACCGGCATGTGTTATTTTTTGACTTTGTAATAACAGCAATTCTGACTGGTATGAGATGCTGTCTCATTGTGGTTTTGATTTGCATTTCTCTACTGATTAGTTATATTGAGCATGTTTCATATGTTTGTTGGCTGCTTGTATGTCTTCTTTTGAGAAATGTCTGTTCATGTCCTTGCCCATTTTTTAATGGGATTGTTTTTTACTTGTTGATTGGAGTTCCTTATAGATTCTGAATATTAGACCTTTGTCAGATACATAGTTTGCAAATATTTTATCCTGTTCTATGGGTTGTCTGTTTATTCTGTTGATAGTTTGTTTTGCTGTGCAGAAGCTCTTTAGTTTAATTAGGCCCAGTTGTCAGTGTTTTTGTTGCACATGTTTTTCGAGTCTTTGTCATGAAGTCTTTTCCTGGGCTTATGTGTGGAATGGTATTTCCTAGGTTTTCTTCTACGGTCTTTATAGTTTTAGATTTTACTTTTAAGAATTTAATCCATCTTTAGTTTTTATATATGGTAAAAAGTAAGAGTCCATTTTCAATCTTTTGCATATGGCTAGCCAGTTATCCCAGCACCATTTTTTGAATAGGCAATCATTTCCCCATTGCTTGTTGTTGTTGGCTTTGTCGAAGATCAGATAGTTATAGGTGTTTTGGGTTCCATAACCAAGAAATAAAGAAGGGTTTCATTAGTTTGTGTATCTGTTTTTGTACCACTACCATGCTGTTTTTGTTACTGTACCCTTGTAGTATATTTGAAGTTGGGTAGTGTGATGCCTCCAGGTTTGTTCTTTTGCTTAGGATTGCTTTGGCTATTCAGGCTCTTTTCTTATTCCAAAGGAATTTTAGAATTTTTTTTCTTATTCTGTGAAAAAATGTCATGAATAGTTTGATAGGAATAGCATTGAATATGTAAATAGCTTTGGGCAGTATGGTAATTTTAATAATATTGACTCTTCTATCCATGAGCATGGAATGCTTTTCTATTTGTTTGTGTCATATCTGATTTCTTTCAGCAGTGTTTTGTAATTCTCATTGTAGAGATCATTTACCTCCCTGGTTAGCTGTATTCCTAGGTATTTTATTATTTTTGTGGCTGTTGTGAATGGGACTACATTCTTGATTTGGCTCTTAGCTTAGACATGATTGATGTATAGAAATGCTACTAATTTTTGTGCAGTGATTTTTGTATTCTGAAACTTTGCTGAAGTTGTTCATAAGATCTAGGAGCCTTTGAGCAGAGACTATGGGGTTTTCTAGGTGTAGTACCTTGGGAAGAAAGATAATTTGACTTCCTCTTTTCTTATTGGATGCTTTTTATTTTTCTTTCGCCTGATTGCTCTGGCTGGGACTTGCAGTACTACGTTGAATAGGAGGGGTGAGAGATGGCATCCTTGTCTTGTTCTGGTTCTCAAGGGGAATGCTTCCAGCATTTGTCGATTCAGTATGATGTTGGCTGTGGATTTGTCATGGATGACTCTTATTAAAGGTATGTACCTTCGATGAGTAGTTCATTGAGGATTTTTAACAAAAAGGGATGTTGAATTTTATCGACAGCCTTTTCTGTGTTTATTGAAATGATCATGTGGTTTTCATTTTTAGTTCTGTTTATGTGATGATCACATTTATTGACTTGCATATGTTGAACCAACTTTACATCCCAGAAATAAATCCTACTTGATCATGGTAGATTAGCTTTTTGATGTGCTGCTGGATTCGGTTTGCCAGTATTTAATTGAGGATTTCTGCATCTTATATTCTTCAAGGATAGTGGTTTGAAATTTTTTTCATTGTGTCTCTGCCAGGTTTTGGTATCAGAATGATGCAGGCCTCATAGAATGAGGGAGGAGTCCCTCCTCCTTGATTTTTTTGTGTTTTTTTGGGAATAGTTTCAGTAGGATAGGACCTCCTTTTTTTTTTTTTTTTTTGAGACAGAGTTTCACTTGGTGCCCAGGCTGGAGTGCAATGGTGTGATCTTGGCTCACTGCAACCTCCCCCTTCTGGGTTCAAGTGATTCTTCTGCCTCAACCTCTCAAGTAGCTGGGATTACAGGCGCCCATCACCATGCATGGCTAATTTTTGTATTTTTAGTAGAGATGAGGTTTCATCATGTTGGCCAGGCTGGTCTCGAACTCCTGACCTCAGGTGATCTGTCCACCTCAGCCTCCCAGAGTGTTGGGATTACAGGCGTGAGCTACCTTTGGCCACCTCCTCTTTTTTATACATGTGGTTGAATTTGGCTATGAATTCATTTTGTCCAGGGCCTTCTGTTTGGTAGGTTTTTAATTACTGATTCAGTTTCGCAACTTATTATTGATCTGTTCAGATATTCAGTTTCTTCCTGGTTCAGTCTTGGGAGGTGGTATGTTTCCAGGAGTTTACCCATTTCTTCTAGGTTTTCTAAGTTTGTGTGCATAGAGGTGTTGGTAATAGTCTCTGAAGATTTTTTTATTTTTATTTTTTGAATTTTTGTGGGATCAGTAGTAATGTCCTTTTGGTCATTTCTAATTGTGTTTCTTTGGATCTTTTCCCTTTTTTTCTTTTTTAGTCTAGCTAGAAGTCTGTGAATCTTATTTATTCTTTCAAAGAACCAACTTAAAAAAATAGTTTGTGTGGTTTTTCTCATCTCCATTGCATTCAGTTCTGCTGATTTTGTTTCTTTCTTTTATTTTGCTACCTTTGGGAGTGGTTCTTGTTCTTCAGGTTTCTCTTGGTGTGACATTAGGTTGCTTATTTGAGATCTGACTTTTTATTTTTATTTATTTTTGTTTTTTATTTATTTATTTTTTGAGACGGAGTCTTGCTCTGTCCCCCAGGCTGGAGTGCAGTGGCGCGATCTCGGCTCACTGCAAGCTCCGCCTCCCGGGTTCACGCCGTTCTCCTGCCTCAGCCTCCTGAGTAGCTGGGACTACAGGCGCCTGCCACTGCTAATTTTTTGCATTTTTAGTAGAGATGGGGTTTCACTGTGGTCTCGATCTCCTGACCTTGTGATCCGCCCGCCTCGGCCTCCCAAAGTGCTGGGATTACAGGCGTGAGCCACCGTGCCCAGCCAAGAGATCTGACTTTTTAATGTAGATGTTTAGCACTGTGAACTTTACTCTTAACACTGCTTTAGCTATGTCCCAGAAATTCTGGTATGTTGTATCTTTTTTTTTTTTTCTCTCTCGTTAGTTTTGTTGGGTGGAGTGTTCTGTAGATGTCTGTTAGGTCTATTTGGTCAAATGTTGAGTTTTGGTTCTGATTATATTTGCTGATATTCTGCCCCAATTATCTATCTAGTTCTATCAGTGGAATGTTGAAGTGTCCCAGGATTACTGTGTGATTATCTAAATCTCTTTATAGGTCTCTATGAACTTGTTTTGTGAATCTAGTTGCTCCATTGTTGGGTGCATATATATTTAGGATAGTCAAGTTTTCTTGTTGAATCGAACTTATGTAATGCCTGTCCTTGTCCTTTTTGATCATTGTTGATTTTAAGTCAGTTTTTTTTGGAATGAGAATGGGAACCCTGCTCTTTTTTGTTTTCCATTTGCTTGATAGATCTTTCTGCATTCCTTTACTTTGAGCCTGTGGGTGTTACTGCATGTGACATGGGTCTCTTGAAGATAGCATATAGTTGGGTCTTGCTGTTTATCCAACTTGCCACTCTGTGCCTTTTAATTGGGGCATTTAATCTGTTTACGTTCTTCTGGTTAAGAACCATTACTGGGGAGCTAGTGCGGTCTTTTGGATGTAAGGAGACGCTCTGGCTCGTAGAGTTGCTAGAGTTCTTGCACTGGTTCTTTCTCATCTGTGTGGGCTGATCTTCCTTTAACTGTGGTGTAATTTGAGTATGGTCAGTTGGCTTTATTTCTGGATGTTTTCGGGTGGATGAAAGTTTGTAAAGGGTCTTTGCTTGTGGCTGAATTCTTGGCATTGGTTTCACAGGGTTGCAAAGTATTTTTGATGTTGAAGCTTGGGCTGCCATCCAGTAGATGGCGATTAAGCAAACACTACCCTGATCAGTCAGCAGCCAGCAACATAAAGGCAGTATTCGCTCTACAAGCAAAAAGATTGCCACTTACTGAAGGCTCAGATGATCATTAGCATTTTTTAGCAATATTTTTAAATTAAGGTATGTACATTGTTTTTAAAGACGTAGTGCTATTGCACACATGGTACACTATGAATGGTGTAAATGTAATTATTATGTGCACTGAGAAACAGAATGTGTGACTTGCTTTATTATCATATTCACTTTTTTGCAGTGGTCTGGATCAGAACCTACAATATCTCCAAAGATATGCCTGTATATGTATTTTTATTTTTCATAGATTGTGTATATTTAGCAAATTTAAAAGTAAGTTAAAGGCATCATGGCCTTTACTACCCCTGTGTAGTTTATATCTCTAGAATATAGGGTCATTCTTCTTCATATCAACAGTGTATTTATTATACTTAACATATTCTATGGGAAGGATTTTAATAGTAGATTCAATTTCTTTAGTAGATATTCAACTATTGTATATATTTCTTCTTTCGTGAAACTCAGCAAGTTTTATTTTTCAAGAAATTTGTCTATTTCACATAAAAGGTGAAATTTAATTGTAGAAGAGTTTATAGTATCTCCTAATCTTCTGGATGTCTGTTGAATTTTTCTGGATTTTGGTTGTTTGTTACATATTGTTTTCTTAGTCACTCATGTTAGCATTTTATCAGTTTTTTAATGTTCAAAAGAATTAACGTTTATTTTGCTGTTCTATGTTTTCTGTTTTACAGATTTGTATTCCTTTCTCTCCTTCTACTTACATGAAGTCTGAGCATTTTTTTTATTTTTGAGTTAGAAGATTACATCTTTGAGTTTCAGCCTTTTTTTCCATATACATTTAGGCTTATTAAATTTTCCATTAAGTATTTGTTTAGCTACCTCCTATAGATTTTGATATGTCAAACCTTAGTTATTATCAGTTCAAAATATTTTTCATTTTTTGTTTTGATTTTTAAATCTCATTTTATTAGTTTTCTATTGGTGCTATAACTACTTAACATAAACTTAATGATTTTTGAAACAAATTTTTAATTTTATGGTTTTGTAGGTTAGAAATCTGACATGAACCACACTGGGCAATTTTCCCTGGAAACTGCATATAAAAATAACTGTTTTCTTGCCTTTTCTAGCTTCTGGTGGCCACCTGCATGCCTTTGCTTATGGTCCCCTTTGTCCATCTCAAAGCCAATAGTTTTGCATTGCTCTGACCATTCTTTCATAGTTACATTTCACAGTGATCCTCAGCCAGGAAAGTTTATCTGGTTTTAAGGAGCTATATGATTGGATTGGCCTCATGTGAATAATCTAGGATAATTGCCCTATATCAAAACCCTTAACCTTAATCACATTTGTAAAGTTTCTTTAGCCACATAAAATAACATAGACACAGGTTCTGGGCTTAGGGCATGAACATCTTCAAGAGTCCACTCATTATTCTGCCTCCTGTACCTGTGAATTACTTAGAAGTATGTCATAAATAGCATAAGCATATTGTTTAATTTTCTGGCAGTTGGAATTCTTTAGTTTTTTATTTTTTAGAGACAGGGTCTTGCCTTGTTGCTGAGGCTGGAGTACAGTGACACGATCATAAGCTCACTGTAGCATCAAACTCCTGAACTCAAGTGATCCTCCCACCTTAGCCTTCAGAGTAGCTGGGATTGCAGCTGTGAAAAAATTCATAGAAATGGGAGTCTCACTGTGTTGCCTAGGCTGGTCTTGAACTCCTGGCCTCAAGAAGTACTCCAGCCCCAGCCTCCTGCAGTGCTGGGATTATAGGTGTGAGCCACTGCACCTGTCCCCGTTTCTTGACCTTTCTAAGTCTACTTTGCCAGCTTCTTCTTCCCCACCTGATCTTTAAATGCTGAAATTCATCGTGACTTGGTTATCAACCTTCTTAGGCTCTTTACCCTATTCTCCTTAGGTGATTTCAGGATTACATACTTTAATAACTGTCTACAACAGCAGTGTACAATAGAAAAATCATATCAACACATATGTAATTTTGAATTTTCTAGTAGTCACTTTAAAAAAAAAAAAGATTTAGGGCCGAGTGCGGAGGCTTACACCTATAATCCCAGCACTTTGGGAGGCTGAGGCAGGCAGATCACGAGGTCAGGAGGTCGAGACCGTCCTGGCTAACATGGTGAAAACCCATCTCTACTAAAAATACAAAAATTAGCTCAGCATGGTGGTGGGTGCCTGTAATCCCAGCTACTCGAGAGGCTGAGGCAGGAGAATCACTTGAACACGGGAGGCAGAGGTTGCAGTGAGCTGAGATCGTGCCACTGCACTCCAGCCTGGGTGACAGAGTGAGACTCCCATCTTAAAAAAAAAAAAAAAAAAAAAAAAAAAAAAAAAAAAAATTTATACTGCTGACCAAGATGGGTAACTAAAAATACCAGACAATATATTTAACAATGATTTTCAAGACACTGGATATCAGGTAATGAAAGACAGTGATTTCTGAGAGGAAACAAATGAAGTTAGGCTCACAATTGTCTCAGGTTGCTGTCTTGAATTTCTAGGTTGTGGTGCAGGGAAAAGTAAGCCATTTGGATCCTGGCAGAACCTCTGAGTTAAGAAGATGAAGTTGAGAGGCTAGGAAGAATGAAGTTAGAGTTTGTAGTTAGAGCTGGCAGGATATGATATTTAGAATTATTGCCTGATGTCCAGTGTCTTGTCTAGAGGAGAGATAATAGTACAGAGATTGGTAATGTCTCCTGGAATATACACAGAGTACTCATTAGTGTATGCGTGTGGGGAAGCTATTCAAGACCAAAAAAGATATCCCAAAAGGATTACGAGACTCAATTCTGGTTGCTCACACGGGGCTGGGAATAGTGTCTTCCTAAGAAGTAGTCTCAGAAACCTCAAGTATGTGGCATTAGATAGAATACATAGAAGGAATAATAATACTGTGGAATAATAATTAGGCTCATTCTCACAAGACTTTAAAAATATATATAATTTTATTTTTTTTCGATTGTTTGGTAGGTACATAGTAGGTGTATATATTTATGGGGTGCATGAGATGTTTTGATACAGGCATGCAATCAGATAAGTACATCATGGAGAATGGGGTGTCCATCCCCTCAAGCATTTATCCTTTGAGTTACAAACAATCCAATTACATTCTATGTTTTTAAAAAATATGTACAATTAAGTTATTATTGACTATAGTCACCCTGTTGTACTATCAAATAGTAGGTCTTATTCATTCATTCTGGTTTTTTGTTTTGTTTTTTTTTTGGTATATGTTAACCATCCCACCTCCCCGCAACCCCCAATTACCCTTCCCAGACTCAGGTAACCATTCTTTTACTCTGTGTGCTCATGAATTCAATTTTTTTTTTTTTTTAAATATTTAGATCCTACAAATAAGTGAGGACATGCAATGTTTGTCTTTCTGTGCCTGGATTATTTCACTTAACACAATGATTGTCAGTTCCATCCATGGTGTTGCAAATGACAGGATCTCATTCTTTTTCATGGCTCAATAGTACCCTGTTGTGTATATGTACCATTTTTTCTATATCTGTTCATCTGTCAGTGGACACATAGATTGCTTCCAAATCTTGGCTATTGTAAATAGTGCTGCAGTAAACTTGGGAGTGCAGATATCTCTTTGATATACTGATTTCCTTTCTTTGGATTATATACCTAGCAGTGGGATTACATTTTGTTTTGTTTTGTTTTGTTTTTTTTTTTTTTTTGAGACAGAGTCTTGCTCTGTCGCCCAGGCTGGAGTGCAGTGGTGGGATCTTGGCTCACTGCAACCTCCACCTCCTGGGTTCAAGCAATTCTCCTGCTCATCCTTAGCTGGGATTGATTACAGGCACCCGCCACCATGTCCGGGTAATTTTTTGTATTTTTAGTAAAGACGGGGTTTCTCCTTGTCAGCCAGGATGGCCTCATCTCCTGACCTCGTGATCTGCCCGCCTCGGCCTCCCAAAGTGCCGGGATTACAGGTGTAAGCTACCATGCCCAGCTGTGGGATTGCAATTTTTATTTTTTTTTGAGGAACCTCCAAACTGTTGAACTATGTACAACATAGTGCTTGTACTAATTTACATTCCCACCAACAGTGTACCAGGGTTCCCTTTTCTTCACATCCTCACCAGTATTTGTTATTGCCCATCTTTTGGATATAAGCCATTTTAACTGGGCGGGGATAATATCTCATTGTAGTTTTGATTTGCATTTCTCTGATGATCAGTGATGTTGAGCACCCTTTCTTAAGTCTGTTTGCCATATGTATATCTTTTGAGAAATGTCTGTTCATATCTTATGCCCATTTTTTGATCAGATTATTAGATTTTTTTCCCTATAGAGTTGTTTGAGCATCTTACATATTCTGGTTATTAATCCCTTGTGAGATGGGTAGTTTGTAAATATTTCCTCCCATTCTATGGGCTGTCTCTTCACTTTTTTGATTGTATCATTTGCTGTGCGGAAGCTTTTTAACTTGATGTGATCCAATTTGTCCATTTTTGCTTTGGTTGCTTGTGCTTGTGGGGTATAACTCAAGAAATCTTTGCCCAAACCAGTATCCTGGAGATTTTCCCCAATGTTTTGTTGTAGTGGTTTTATAGTTTGAGTTCTTAGAGTTTGAGTCTTTAATCCATTTTGATTTGATTTTTGTGTATGGCAAGAGATAGGGGTATAATTTCATTCTTCTGCATATGGGTATTCAGTTTTCCCAGTGCCATTTATTGAAGAAACTGTCTTTTCCCCAGTGTACGTTCTTGGCACCTTTGTTGAAAATGAGTTCACTGTAGGTGTGTGGATTTGTTTCTGAGTTCTCTGTTCTGTTCCACTGATCTATGTGTCTGTTTTGATGCCAGTACCTTGCTGTTTTGGTTACAATGGCTCTATAGCATAATTTGAAGTCAGGTTATGTGATTCCTCCAGTTTTTTTCTTTTTGCTTAGGATCGCCTTGGCTATTCTGGATCTTTTGTGGTTCCATATAAATTTTAGGGTTGTTTTTTCTATTTCTGTGAAGAATGTCTTTGGTATTTTGATCGGGATTCCATGGGATCTGTAGATTGCTGTGGGTCATATGGACATTTTAACAATATTGATTCTACCAATTCATGCACATGGAATATTTTTCCATATTTTGATTTCCTCTTCAGTTTTTTTTTCATCAGTGTTTTATAGTTTTCATTGTAGAGCTCTTTCACTTTTTTGGTTAATTCTTAGATATTGAATTTTATTTGTGACTGTTGTAAATGGGATTACTTTTTAAATTTCTTTCTCATATTGTTCACTGTTGGCATATAGAAATGCTGATTTTTGTACAATGATTTTGTATCCTGCAACTTTACTGAATTTGTTATCAGTTCTAATAATTATCTTGTGGAATCTTTAAGTTTTTCCAAATACACGGTCATATCATCTGCAAACAAGGATAATTTGACTTCTTCCTTTCCAGTTTAGATGTCCTTTGTATCTTTCTCTTGTGCGATTGCTCTAGCTAAGACTTCTAGTACTATGTTGAATAACAGTGGTAAAAGTGGACATCCTTCTTGTGTTCCTGATCTAAGAGGAAAGGCTTCAATTTTTCTGCATTCAGTATACTATCTTTGCATCTGTCATATATGGCTTTTATTAGGTTGAGGTGTGTTCCTTGTATACCCAGTTTTTTGAGGGGTTTTATCATGAAGGGACATTAAATTTTATCAAATGCTTTTTCAGCATCCGTTGAAATAGTTATTTGGTTTTTATCTTTCATTCTGTTGATATGATGTATCACATTGATTGATTTGCATACGTTGAGCCATCTTTGCATCTCAAGGGATAAATCCCCTTGGTCATGATGTGTGATCTTTCTAATGTATTGTTGAATTCAGTTTGTTAGCATTTTGTTGAGGATTTTTGCATCAATATTTATCAAAAATATTGGCCTATGTTTTTTTTTTTTTTTTTTTTTGATGTGTCTTTGTCTGGTTTTGATATCAGGGTAATATTGGCCTCATAGAATGAGTTTGTAAGTATTCCCTCCTCCTCTATTTTTCAGAATAGGTTGAGTAGGACTGGTATCATTTCTTCCTTAAATTTTTGATAGTATTCAGCATTGAAGCCATCAGCTCCTGGGCTTTTCTTTACTGAGAGACTTTTTACTGTGGCTTCAATCTCATTATCTGTTATTGGTCTGTTCAGGTTTTGTGTTCTTTCCTGGTTCAATCTTGGTAGGTTGTATGTAAGTAGGAATTTGTCCATTTCTTCTAGACTTTCCAATTTATTGACATATAGTTGCACATATTAGCTACTAATGATCCTTTGAATTTCTGCAGTAACAGCTATAATGTCTCCTTTTACATTTCTGATTTTATTTATTTGTATATTCTTTTTTTTCTTAGTTTGGCTAAAGGTTTGTCAATTTTGCTTACGTTTTCAAAAATCGATCTTTTTGTTTCATTCATCTTTTGTATTATTTCAGTTCATTCATTGCTACTCTGATCTTTATTATTTTTTCTACTCATTTTGGGTTTGGTTTGCTCTTGCTTTTCTAGTTCTGTAAGATGCATTGTTAGATTGTTCATTTGAAGTTTTTCCTCTTGTTTGATGTAGGCACTTGTAGTTGTAAACTTCCCTCTCAGTATTGCTTTTGCTTTATCCCATAGGTTTTGGGATGTTGTGTTTTCATTATGATTTGTTTTAAGAAATTTTCGGTTCTTTTCTTTACTTCTTCATTTACTCACTGATCATTCAGGAGCATATTGTTTAATTTCCATGTATTTCTGTAGTTTCCAAAATTCCTATTGTCATTAATTTCCAGTTCTGTTGTGGTCAGAGAAGATCCTTGAAATAATTTCAATTTTTGTTAAATGTTTTAAAACTTGTTTTGTGACCTAACATATGGTCTGTCCTTGGAAATGATCCATGTAGTGAGGCAAAGAATGTGGATTTTGCAGCCCTTGGATGAAATGTCCTGTAAATACCTGTTAGATCCATTTGATCTGTAGTATAGATTAAGCCTGATGTTTCTTTGTTGCTTTTTCTGTCTGGAAGATCTGTCCAATGCAGAAAGCAGGGTGAAGTCTCCAGCTATTATTATATTGGGGCCTATCTCTGTTGTTAGCTCTAATAATATTTGCTTTATGTTTTTGGATGCCGCAGGGTTAGGTGCAGATATATTTAAAATTGTTATATCCTCTCACTGAATTGACCCCTTTATCGTTATATAGTGACCTTGTTTGTCTCTTCTTATAGTTTTTGTTTTGAAATCTATTTTGTCTGATACAAATATATCAGAAAATATTTTTTAGTTTCCATTGGTGTGGAATATCTTTTTCTATCTCTTTATTTTCAGTCTGTTTGTGTCTTTTTAGGTGAAGTGTGTTTCTTGTAGGCAACAGACTCATGGGTCTCGTTTTTTCATCCATTCAGCCAGTCTATGTCTTGATTGTAGTTTAGTCCATTTGCATTCAATGTTATTATTTATAAGTAAGGACTTACACTATTTTGTTATTTTTTTCTGGTGGTTTAGTGGTCTTTCTTCTTTCTTTCCTTCATGTCTTCCTCTAGTGAAGGCAATAGGGTTTAGTTTCTTGCTTTTTATTTTTTTGTATGTACATTATATGTTTTTTTGTTTGAGGTTACCATGAGGCTTGCAAATATATCTTAAAACCCATTATTTTAACTTGATAACAACTAACACTTGTATAAACAGAGAAGCAAAAGGAAGACTAATAAAAACTCTACACCTTAACTTTGTCCCCCAGCTTTTAAATGTTTTGTTGTTTCTATCTTATTGTACTGCCTGTGTCTTGAAAAGTTACTATTTTTCGTTGGTTCATCATTCAGACTTCCTACTTAGGATAAGAGTAGTTCACACACCACATTACAGTGTTACAATATTTGTTGTTTTTCTTTGTACTTACTGTTACCAGTGAGTTTTGTACTTTCAGGTGATCATTTATTGCTTATTAATGTCCTTTTCTTTCTGATTGAAGTACTCTCTTTAGCACTTCTTGTAGGACAGGTCTGGTATTGAAATCTGTTAGCTTTTGTTTGTCTGGGAAGGTGTTTATTTCTCCTTCATGTTTGAAGGATACTTTTGCTGGATATATTCTTCTAGGATAAACATTTTTTTTTCCTTCAGCATGTTAAATACGTAATTCTTAGGAAGGCTTTCCAGACATTTGAAAGGACTTGCGTGTTGTGATCTAAGCTGTTTCTGCTTTAGGGCTCACCACAAGCCTGGTAACGTTATGGTTCTTTCAGACTCTTAGAGGCACCAGCTACTTTGATGGTCTTGGACAAGATCAGGGAGAATTCTCTTGATTACCAGTCAGAGACTCTTGTTGTTTCCTTATTTTCTCCCAAACATATAAAGTCTCTCTCTCTGTTCTAAGCCACCTAAAGCTGGAGGTGGAGTAACATAAGCACCCCTGGGGCCCCCACCACTATGACTGCTCTGCGTCAGACCTGAAGCCATTACAGTGCTGGGTCTTGTCCAAGGCCTGTTGTAACCACTCCCTGGCTACTGCCTATGTTTGCTCAAGGCCCTGGGGCTCTGCAGTCAGCAGGCAGCAAAGCCAGGCAGCCCTGTGTCCTTCCTTTCAGGGTGAGGAAGTCCCCCAGCCCCTTCATGGATATAGAAGTGCTGTCGGGGAGTCAGGGACTAGAGTCAAAAACCGTGGAAGGCTACCTGGTGTTCTGTTGTATTGCACTCTTGTGGCACTCAAACCGCAAGATGCAGTTCTTCCCACTCTTCCCTCCATTTTCTGAAGGCAGACAAGCCCTACCCCATAGCCACTCACCCCAGGCCTTAGGACTGCTGCCAGAATACTGCTGGCATTCTCTTAAGTCCCAGGGTCTCTTAAGTCAGCTTGTTGTAAATGTTGCCTGGACTGGGACTCACCCTTGAGGGTAGCGGGCGCCCCACTGGCTCAGGGCAGGTCCAGAAATGCTGTCCAATAGTCAAGACCTGGAATTGGGATACCTTAAGTGCCCGCTTGGTGCTCCACCCTTCTGTGGCCTTGCTGGTATCTAAGGTACAAGACGAAGTCCCCTTTACTTTTCCCTCTGCTTTTCTCAAGCAGAAGGAGTTTTACTCTGTAGTCACCACAGCTGGTAATGTGCTGAGTCTCAGCTAAAGTCTGCAAGTCTCACAGGCTCGCCTGAAGCCGTCAGTGTAGTACCTGGCTATCGTCGTTGTTGATTATTCAGGGTCCAAAGGCTCTTTAGTTAGCAGGTGATGAATGCTGCCAGCACGAGGTCCTTTCTTTCAAGGCAGCAGGTTCCCTTCTGGCCTAAGGTTCGTCTAGAAATGTCGGGGAGCTAGGACCTGGAATAGGGACCCCACGACTCTGACCAGCGCCCTATCTTGCTGTGGCTGAGGTAGTTTCCAAGATGCAAGACAAAGTCCTCCCCACTTTTCTCTCCTTTCCTCAAGTGGAAGAATGGCGCCTCTTTTGAAGCTTTGAGCTGTGCAGCCTGGGGTTCAGGGGCTGGTGATGCCAGCCCTCCCTTGACTGCCTCAGCTGGTGTCTCAGTATGCCATGTGTCCTCCTGTCCACTGTCTCTGGGCCTAGTTCAGTACCAGGACTCGCCTGTAAGTTGCAATCCTTATGGTCTCAACTGCCTTTCAAATTTACTTGGAGGCATAGAGTGCGGTAGCCCTTGTTGGTGAGGTTTGCAGGCACTCAATTTCTGACCACTAGGATCAGCGATTCCCCTGTGGCTAGAGTTGGTTTAAATGCTCCCATCTTGGGTGGGTGTTTTCCTTTTTGCTCTAACAGGACAGCAGTTGCTGTTCAGTACCTCACAGTTGCTGTCTTCTCCCTCCCCCAGACGCTCTCACAGACATCTCTGAACCATGCTGCTGCTGCTAGGGGTGGCAGGGGTGGCGTCAGCAATTCAGGACGGCTTTTTTTGTATCTTTTCTGTGACTCTTTCAGTAATATGAAGTTAAAACCAGGTACTATGAGTGCTCACCTGATTTTTGGTTCTTATGAAGGTGTTTTTTTTCTGTGTGGATAGTTGTTAACTTGGTGTTCTTGTGGGCTTGGAGATGATTGGTGGAGCTTTCTATTCTGCTATCTTGTTCCACCGTCCCCACTCTCTGAAATCATAAAAGCAAGACCTAAAAGGATCAAACTATGTTCAAGAACCATTACTGTATCCTAGAACAAAGCTTAAAAATATTGATAGTAGTTAAAAAAAATCCACCACCCAACACGGTAAAATTCAAAATGGATGGCATGAAATAAAATGTTGCCATTCATGCATAGAAGCAGGAAAAATACCCCCTTAATTGAGTGAAAATGAATCACTCTGATCCTACCGGGAATTGACATAGATGTTAGAATGATCAGACAAGGGCTTTAAGTGTTGTTATAACTTTGTTTATTATCTTGAAAAAGTGAAGTGGAGACATGGAAGAATTACAAAAGACCAAAGTGAACTTCTACAGGTAGTAGCCACAGTGTCAGAAATGAATACAAAGGTTGTGATCTGTGGCAGATTAAATTTTCCGGAAGGAAAGATTAATGAACTTGAGGACATAGCAATAGAAACTATCCAAAATGAAACAATGAGATAAAAGTATTTTTACAAATTAAAAAAAAAAAAAAGTACTTCACTGAGCTGTAGAACTATTTCTGTATATGGAACTGGGACATGTGAAAATGGAGAGGGGGAGACAAAATATTTGAAGAAATAATGCCTGAAAGCTTTCCACATTTGATAAAAACTATTCGTAAGTCCAAGAAGTCCAATAAACCCCAAGCAAAGAAACATGAATACTACACCAAGGCACATGATAATCAAATTGCTCAAAACCAGTGATAAAGGGAAAACCTTAAAATTAACATCAGGCAGAAGAAAAAAGACAATTCATGTATGAACACACATATGAATGTCATCAGATTTCGTGTTGAAAACAATGTAAGAAAGATGACAATTAATCGTTCTGAGTAGAGAAAAAGGTGGAAAAAACCTGTCAACTGAGATTTCTATACCCAGTGAAAATATCTTTAAAAATAAAGGCAAAATAAGGAATTGTTTGGGAGTGATGAGTATGTTCTGTTTTCTCTTTGATTTCCTTGGTCAGTCTACCTGAAAGTTTACCAATTTTATTGATCTTTTTGAAGAATTAATTTTTTAAATTTCATTTGTTTTCTCTATATTTTTTCTATATTCTGTTTCATTTTTTTCTCCTTTCCCTGTTTTCTTTTATATGGTTTGCTTTTTATTTTTTAGAATTTATCTTAAGAGGTAAAAGCTTAGGTTATAGATTTGATATCTTGTTTTCAATGTTGGTGTTTAAAGCTGTTAGCGTCCCTCTAAGCACTGCTTTCACATTCCATACGTTTAGATATATTGCTTTCATTTTCACTCAGCTTGAAATAATTTCCAGTTATCTTTGTTTCTTCTTTGATTCATGTATTTTTTTAGATACGCATTCTTTAGTTTTCAAATATATGTGAATTTTCCAATTTTTTATTGTTGATTTCTAGTTAATTGTTATGGTTGGTGAATATCGTTTGCATGACTTAAATTATTTTACATGTGTTGAGACTCGCTTTGTGGCCTAGTACATGGTCTGTCCTGGAGAATGTTCTATGTGTGCTTATAAGGAGCACATACTCTGCCGTTTTTGTGTGGAGTATTCTGTACATTCAGAATTCAGGTTGGTTGATAATACTGCTCAAGTTTTCTACATTATTACTGATTTTCTGTCTCTCTGTTCTAGCAATTATTGAGACATCTCTGATGAGTATTGTTGAATTGTCTATTTCCTTATTTCTGTCATTTTTTGCTTCATCTGTTTTGGAGATCTGTTAGTAGATACATGCATGTTTATAGTTGTTACAGTTTCCTGATTAATATAACCTTTTAACATTATAAAATATCTATTATTGTCTGTGGTAACTTTTTTCCTTAAAATAGATTTTGTCAGATATTGGTATAGCTGTCCTCTCTTATGACTACTTTTTGCACAGTATGTTTCTATTTTTTTTATTTATAACCTGGTTACTTCTTTGAACCAATGTGTATCTTCTATAGACCAGATATAGTTAGATCCTGTATAGTTTTTTTAAATCCAGTCTTAGAAATAAGCTCTGCTTTTGATTAACATGTTTAATTTATGTACACTTAATGTTTGACAATGTATAGAATTCAGCCATTTGAAATGGCATTAGTTAAATACATTTGTAGATGTGTAAGCCGGGTAACTCAGTATTGTGACTTTTTGCTACTCTCACCCTGTGTTTGATTACTAGCCTTAACAGGTAAGATCTGTCTTGTTCTCTTGCCTTGTCTTGGCAATGTGTTTCCTATTCCAGCACCCTTGAAACTAGGGCTCTGTTCAGTTTTGATCAGACCCACCTACAGGTTCCCCAAAATAACCATTTGACCTAAAACTCAGGCTTGGCAGCTGGGAAACTCTCATTTAAGTTGTTATAGTACTTTTCCAATCTTTGTGGGAACAAGGTGGGGATAGACAGATACCCATAACATCACAGTAGCTAATATTCAGGGAAAGCAAAGTTTAATTAATTTTAGTTTATTCTGCTTACAAATGGAGTAGCTGAATTTAGAACAATTTGTATTAAAACAAAGAGTTAAATAAACTTGGACACATAGGGCTACTTTTCCAGTATTTTTTTTTTAACTTTTTTTGAAAATATGTAGACAGAAAGTCGTGTTCCCTGAAAGTTGTTTATTACCAAAGTTTTTCTGTGCTAAAATTAGTAGTCACAGATATGTAAAAAATTGCCCTCTTTTTTAAGGAAGAGAAGGAACCCTAGAAAACTAGTGTAGGTTTGTAGTTCTTCCTTAATCTTAGATTTAATTTGCTCTGGAAACATAGAACTTTAGAGATTGCTTACCTGGGGCCTTCAGGAATGTCCATCTGGGAATGATTATTGGTATACACTATTACTTATTATATAATAGTAGTAGTAGTAATAATGGTTATGATGATCTCTCATGTAGTGAGAACTCAAGAAGGACAAAGTTCATATGCAAAACAGTATATTTGCTTTTTCATTTGTCATTTCAAGATATATGTTTGGTGGATCTAGATGGAATGGATTTTATATCATTAAAAAAAACAATGAACCCTTAAACTTCTGTTGATACTCAGGAGACTTAGTGTACTATAGCCTACTGGCATAAAGTGCTGAATTTCCCACAGGGTTACCACGGAAGGAAGAAAGTCTGGATGAGTAGTTTCCTGGCATATGCTTCTTGAATTGTTGGCTATTTTGGTGTCAGATTTTATGTTGAGAGTTTTCATGTTTTAATGACAAAAATGTTTACTGGAAATTATAGCTTGGAAAAGAGAGCCACTTTCCTGCTTCAGTAGAAAGCTAGGTAAAGCATTGATGTGGGGTAAAGTAGCTGTGGAGTTTTATATTCAGATTCTATGAACAGTAAACAGAGCATCTAAAATAACCACTTGCACATTGCAACAAACACATCATCATTTGCTTAAAAAAGAGTTATAATTACAGTTGACGAAGCATGGACACCATAAAAAATGCATTAGTTTGGCTTGACACATTAATTACCTGTTTTTGCAGATGTTTTTATGTATTGTTGTGTGAACAGTTTACAAAATAATTACAGGAAAGTCATATGGAAAATAAACTAAGTGGGTGGTTTCTCATCTAAATATTTTCATTCATGTGAATCTGTGAGGCACAGCTGCTCTATAGCAAAAGCGGAGAGACAGATGAGGATTCTCGAAGTGTTTTTTATTAGCCGATCTCTGTCATCAGTATCACCACGTTTTTATATCTTTAGCAATACAGTTTAAAAACATTTGAGATGGCTGATTTATTCCCTGTGATTACTGAAAAAATTTTTGATTCTGATCAGAAGAAATGTGATTATCTATGATTATTTTAAAGTAAACCAAATGAAACCAAAAAACCCTAAATGAAAATCTATTATTTTAGTACTGACAGGGTATTAGGCACCTTGAGAAAGAGTTAATTGTTATTTTGTAATTACTTGAGTTATGCAGTTTTATATTACTTATAGCTTGTTATATCTTTATAATTAAAGTTTGTCATGTGTAAATTACACAGTTCAGCTTATTTCTTCTGTCTTATGAAGTATTAAAACTGTAAATCTGCTTTTTCTCAGAAGCATACTGTGTTGCCATTAGTGTTCTCAAAATGGGTTTCATCTGAAAAATAGCCAGGTCATTATACAGAGATATTTTACCTTTACAAAATACTAAGGGACACACCTTTCAAAATTGCAACTGTCGAACAATAAATAGATAGCTTTTTAGACACCATTCTGTTTACACAGTGGTTTATACTTACTTAGAGTATCTGTGCTGTATTTTCCTCATGTTATGACAGGTTTTCGTAAAATTAAATCAAAATATAGATTCTCTTTTTAGTCCAATCATGCTTCTTTTGGACTATGTTCACCTGTATTCCTTTTGTTTGCATTTCAGCTACACAGATGATGAAGACCATAATTAAAGATACTTTCCCGGACATGCATTTTACGTAGCTATTGTTTAAGTTAGAGAAAGGCACTAAATTATAGAAAGAGGTAATTGATACATCAGTAGGCATGAAGGTATTGTTATCAGACCTTATAATAGTGGTGGCAAGTCATATACACCATGGAATACTATGCAGCCATAAAAAAGGTTGAGTTCATGTCCTTTGTAGGGACATAGATGAAGCTGGAAACCATCATTCTGAGCAAACTATCACAAGGACAGAAAACCAAACACCGCATGTTCTTACTCATAGGTGGGAATTGAACAATCAGAACACTTGGACACAGGGCAGGGAACATCACACACTGGGGTCTGTCGTGGGATGGGGGCATGGGGGAGGGATAGCATTAGGAGAAGTACCTAATGTAAATGACGAATTAATGGGTGCAGAAAACCAACATGGCACATGAATATATATGTAACATAACTACACATGTTGTGCACATGCACCCTATAACTTAAAGTATAATAAAAAAATAATAATAGTGGTGGCAAGTAATTTATATAATTATCCATTCATTTGTTTAACAAAATTTTATTGAAGGTCTTCTACATGTAATGTTCTATGACAGTGCTGAGACGACTGTAAACATTGAGATGACTGTGTGCCTGGAACATAGTAGATAACTCAGAAACTATTAGGCATCTTTTAAAGGGGATAGGAGGGGCAGGAATAAATGGTAGAGAACATTTTCACTCTGGTGGCTTGTATAAATAAAGTTAATTGTTGGGGAGGATTTTCTCTGTTACTCTGAAATTGTTTTCAAATGTGATATAGTCTGAGAGTATTACTTGACTCATTCTTTTTGTTTTTGGAGACAAAGTCTCACTCTGTCACCCAGGGTGGAGTGCAGGGGCACCATCTCAGCTTACTGCAGCTTCTGCCTCCCAGGTTCAAATGATTCTCCTGCCTTAACCACCTGAGTAGCTGGGATTACAGGTGTGCACCACCATGCCCAGCTAATTTTTGTATTTTTAATAGAGGTAGGGTTTCCCCATGTTGGCCAGGCTGGTCTTGAACTCCTGACCTCAAATGATCCACTTGCTTTGGCCTCCCAGAGTGCTGGGATTACAGGTGTGGGCCACTGTACCTGCCCTCATTCTTTGAATTGTTTAAATATGGAGATATATCTGTTCGTGTTAACAGCCATTTGAAGAAAGATGGAATGGAGTCTGTTCTAATTCTGATGTATTAATACACTAAGTCAATTTAATTTTTAAGGTAGAGATGCATTAAAGGAGTCTGAAACTTCATGGGTTGAGAATAATAAACTGCTTGTTATCAGTAATTCTCTTGATCACTTTACATCATTTCAAAGGAAAAATATGGGAATATCATGGCATCAAGAAAACAATTATTGGACTCTAGATTCTTCCATAGATTTGCTACTTCTCTTAAGATGTATCTTATGGCCAGTGAAACAATGAGCAGAATCCTTTTTTGGGGGTCAGGAGACTTTCCATATTTAACAGTATGGCAGACTAAAAATTCATAATGTATGTGGAGTTTCATTTCCAAATTTTCTCTGACTATATTTTTATTCCTTCTTATAAGGAAAAATTTTAATTCCTTAGTTTTGGCTCTTTCTTTTTCCTTTGATGTCTGTCATTAGCTCTTTGTGATGTTTTAATCTTATTTTTTTATAAGCCATTTGACTTTAGAACAAGAGAAACTTAAGGGACTGCTATTATTATTATTTGGACAAGAGTTTGGACTGCAAATTATTATTTGAGTTTCTCATCACTAAGAGACTGGCCATTTTTACTGCCTGGCCAGTATCTCTGTCTGTTGCCCAAGCTGGAGTGCAGTGGTGCCATCACAGCTCATTGCAGCCTGGAACCCCTGGGCTCAAGCAATCTTCCCATCTCAGCCTCCCCAGTAGCTGGGACTACAGGTGTGTACCACCAGGCCTGGCGAATTTTAAAAATTTTTTTGTAGAGGTGGGGTCCCACTGTGTTGCCCCGGCTGATCTCAAACTCCTGGGCTCGAGCCATCTTCCTACCTCAGCCTCTCAAAGTGCTGAGATTACAGACGTGAGTCACCATACTTGGCCAGCAATGTTATTTTGAAGGGAGTAAATAAGTCTTTGGATTCTGTCTTTAAAATTGCATAACAAGGAAAAATAGGTTAGGGAGCAGAAAGAAATTGTTGAGTCTAAGAGAACACTGTCTCTGTAGGTATTTAACACTCTATGATATAATGATGTATAATATGTGTTTTCATTTAGTGTTACTGATAGCAGAAAAACTGCTCAACATCATTGAAACAATCATAACTGAGGCATTGCTTGGGCATCAATATTATGACTTTTGCTTTTACTATTCTTTGGTGGCTCTCTGAATTTCTAGGGGTCACATGAAATTGGTTTTGAAAAAACATTAATAGGGGGTTGACTAAATGCAAATGGAAATCAGATTCCCTGACTGGTTCATGTTATACATGGAAAGGCTGATGGCTTCAGAGTTGTGGTAGACATGTAGAACTATAAATTACTGTTCTTCTCAAGGTTGCCTTTTGTTGTCAGAACACTTAGCATAAGGCAGAAATGGTAGGCTGTACCTGAAAAGAACAAAACACCATTAAACGTAATAAATCAGCACTTAAAAAAAACTAACTATAACTACCAAGGCCATCTCAAGCGTGAGTTTTCTTTTATGTGACTAAAGTTGTTAAAAAAAAAAAAAAAGAAAGCAAAAAAGCAGCAACAAACAGAAACTCAAACCCAGTTTGATTTGGATGTTCTTTCTGTTGTGATAAATCTGAATGAAATCAAGCATGCTCGACTAAGCACAGGGCCCACTGGGAGAGTATTTGTGGTGTAGCGAAATAAAAATAAGCATATAATAAAATGTGACTAAGTAGAGTCTTATGTGGGGTTAAGTTCTGTGCATGTGGCAAAAATCAAATAGAGTCAAAATACTCTTAATAACCCCTTAAAATTTCCCATGAAACACAGATACAGACACATTGTCTTTCAAGATGTTTAAATTGGCTTGTTCTTCCTCCAGCATGGCTTTTCTTTTGTTAAACAAATGGTGAGGCTGTTAGTTATATTCTTTTTAGTGACTAAGGGTAGAATTGGAAGAACTATTTTTTATTCTAGGTTGCTAAATGAATTTTATTAGTTCCATGAGTAAAAATGCCCCTTGATTTTTTTTTTAAATGGGTAAATGAGAAAAGGCCATTGTTTTCCAAATAAATATTTGGGTAATAAAGATGTTCAAGAGACTAGTTTTTTCCAGAAAGGCCTATTCTCTTTTACATGGTATGACATATACCTCTTTGTAGCTCCAGTTCTCCTGTATGTTTGTCTGTTGTCTTTGTCTCTCCATTCTGATTCCACTTTGTTTTGTTGCCTGACAGGCACCTTTCTCAACTTCTTATGTTTATTTCTCTGTATCTTTGTTTCCATACTCACCTGTACTTCTCCCATGTATTTTTCTTGTTCTATTCAGGAACAGTTGAATAATCAAATTCAAATTCAGTTACAGTACTTTATATTGAAAGGTAGCTTAAGATAGTGGCAAGTACCCTGAAGTATGGTGTAAGACCTGGTTTAGGTTCAGGCTCTTAAAGTAACTGTGTAACTGAGAAAGACATTTCACATTCTTGAGACTTAATTTTCTTATGAAAGAGAAGAATATATTTCTTATAAATAGAATGTAGTATAATGAAGGGTACCAAACGGTGATGGCTGCTTGGATAAGTTAGAATTTCTGGATTCCGTTATCTGTATACCATGCCTTCTATAAAACTTTCCTTAGTGACTGAAGTCAGAGATGGTGCACTGAGAAACACAGGATGGGTAATTGAGTGTTTCTGTAAATTTCATCAACAACTTTGGATTTTCTCCTCACATCTACTCAGCCACTCCCTGTCAGAGATCACACACTATAATCACCCTGTATGATCAGAAATTGAGAAGGTGAAGAAACACAGGTTGTCACAATCCACATTAAGACATCTTTTATGATACACCAGAACTTTTTAACATAAAGGTTATTGAATAATGGGAACAGTTTTTCTTTTCTTTTTTCTTTAAAGACGGAATCTTGCTCTGTTCCCCAGGCTGGAGTGCAGTGGTTCATGCAGTGACATGAGCATGGCTTACTGCGGCCATGACTTCCTGGGTTCAAGTGATCCTCCCGCCTCAGCCACCCAAGTAGCTGGAACCACAGGTGCGCACCAACATGTCTGGCTGATTTTTGTATTTTCAATAGAGACAGACATGGGGTCTTGCTGTGTTGCCCAGGCTTGTGTTGAACTCCTGGGATCAAGCAGTTCTCTCACCTTGGCCTCCCAAAGTGCTGGGATTATAGGAGTGAGCCACAGCCTAGTTTTTCTTTTTTGAATGCATAAGTTTTTTTATGTTGAATGCATAAGCCCAGTAGAAATTCTTGCTCTAGCTGAATGATTAACAAATAATCATTGTGGACTGTGTGTGTGCGTATTTTAAAATGGAGAACAAGAAATCAAGCAGATTAGAGTTAATTAAACATTTTTTAGTCAATTAAAATCTGTTTAAAGTCACATTTGTCAATAATTTGACTAGTTAGAAATATCCTGGAAATCTATACAGTCAGCTTTTTTTTTTTTTTTTTGCTGATGCGACAAACTTGAATAAGCATCCAGGAGCAGAAATCTTCAAGAGATAGTTTTTATTCTTGAATGCTGCTGTTGATCAGCAGTGATGATGACCTCCTTTTAAGGGACTGATGAGGAAGGAACCATAGTATTTACGTATAAGGTTACTTTTTTTTTTTCGAGACTGAGTCTCACTCTGTCGCCCAGGCTGGAGTGCAGTGACGCGATCTCACTTCACTGCAACCTCTGCCTCCCGGGTTCAAGTGATTCTCCTGCCTCAGCCTCGTGAGTAGCTGGTATTACAGGTACCCGCCACCATGCCTGGCTAATTTTGTATTTTTTGTTGTTGTTGTTTTTGTTTTTTTGAGATGGAGTCTCTGGCACTGTCGCCCAGGCTGGAGTGCAGTGGTGCGATCTTGGCTCACTGCAAGCTCCGCCTCCTGGATTCACGCCATTCTCCTGCCTCAGCCTCCCAAGTAACTGGGACTACAGTTGCCCACCACCATGCCCAGCTAAGTTTTTGTATTTTTAGTAGACCAGGATGGTCTCGATCTCCTGACCTCGCGATCCGCCTGCCTCGGCCTCCCAAAGTGCTGGGATTACAGGCATGAGCCACCGCGCCTGGCCAATTTTGTGTTTTTAGTAGAGACGGGGTTTCTGCATGTGGGCCAGGCTGGTCTCAAACTCCTGACCTCAGGGGATCTGCCTACCTCGGCCTCCCAAAGTGCTGGGATTATAGGCATGAGCCACTGCACCTGGCCTATATATAAGGCTACATTTAAAAAGCCTTTCAGTATTTCCATCACTTCATTGTAGTTTCCTTGGAAGTGGAACCACCATATTCAGCAGGAGTCCATTTCAACTTCTGGCTTCTGGTTCTTGTTTCTCTGTTGCTATGGAGACTGCCTAGAAAGTGGCAGAAAAACCAAAAGTTTAAAAAATAGTAATTTGATTATAAAATACGGCTTTAACTCTAGCTTTAACTAGGTGTTCCATATCTTGGCATTTTCGAATTCCAAATTATTTTGTGAGATGAGTTGATTTTTTTTCACGAAGCAAGTTTTGAAATGTTATTAAAGCTTAAACACACTGAATTTAAAGGTAAATTGCCATAGTTTTTATTATATTTGAGCCTAAAGTGAATCAAAAATCTTAAATGGGGATTTAAATTAGGGCTTGGAAGGCATAATCTGAAATGAGAAGAGCTAGTGAGAATGGAAATAGCAGAGTCTAGACACAGTAAACCCTAAACCAAAGGATTAGTATTGTGTAGAAATAGTGAATAGCTGTTATTATATGGCATGTTTACCTTCAAAGTATGTTATAGTTATTTAAGTGATTTTCACAGAAGATACTCATTTTTCAACTGAGTAGAAAAGCCCTCTAAAACCTTGCATTTAGGAAGTAAGCAGATTGTAAGGGTAGAGGCAGAAGTACACTGACATTTTAATTGCGGGTTGAGGAGTTGGAGAGTTAATAAATAAATGTAGATGGTTCCACGGTTAAAAAGCAATAGAATTTTTTCCCCCACCAAGACCAGTTATATTTGTGAATTCCTCATGAAAGAGAGAAGAGATGGAATTGTAATGTAAAAGGTGTGAAAGGAAAGTTATTTAGCAAAATTGCAATCCCAACTTTGTTGCAGCTTTTCGCTGAGGTCTGTATTTAGTCAAAATTCTTTGGTTTGCATGTGCGGAAATCCAAATTTGAACTACCTCAGGGAAAGAAGGGCAGGAATGTGGCTTTGCCGATGCCAGTTACGTTAGAGGAATGTAGGTTCACCTGAAAACACTGGGATTTCTTTCTATTTTCCTTTTAAGTCTCCCATATCTGCTTTCTGAGTCAAGTTCGTTTTTTCACATTGGCCTTTTTTTGCATTGGCAGAAACCGGCTGTTGGCAATTCCTACTCCTCTTATTTACAGCTTGAATAACAAAGACAGTCCAGTTTGTGTTGTGCTAATTCCCCCCTTCTTAAACTGTGGCCAGGAGGATAGGGTTCTATGATTGGCTCAGCTTGTGACTAGGGGGGCCCACCCTTGGCTAAATGGACCTTGGTGATTAGAGGGACTGACATCTGAAACAAGAAAGCAGCTTTCATTCAAACCACCTGGTTAGTGATGGGGAGAAGTGGTAGATGAGTATGATGGAAAGAAGAAAGGGTCATTTCCCCGGAAGCAGGAGGAGATGCTGTTCCAGGCAGAAATAAGAAGAGGGTTCTACTAGTAGTCTTTTGGGAGAAATTATCTCTTTTTTATAATTCATTTCACTTCAGTTCAGCAAACCGGGAAACATTATTTTGTAGGATTTGGTTTTTAGAAAAATCCAAGGTTGTAAACACACACACACACACACACACACACACACACACACAACATATGTTGCATTTGGTCCTATTTGTTGAGTTGCTTAGCTGTATAATGTCTGGACTAGGGCTAGTCTTTTATCTTCAGAGCTTTTTACAGATAGACATTTCTTATATATTTGACTCCTACTAAAATACGTCAGATTATCAATACATACTTAAATAGGAGAATGTTAGAATTTGGATAAATGAAATAATGGGGGGTAATAGTTAGACTTGGTTGATATTAATAACTTTCATGTCTTTTCCAATTTTGAATATCTCTTCTTTTCAGTTAGAAACGTGAATAAGCTGCACATTGGGTACAAGGAAGTTAATTTTCAGGTTGAACTGAAGAAAGGTTATTTTTTACATGTTCAGATTTTTTTTTTTTAGGAGAGTCAAGCCCTACCCGTCGAGAAGCTGTAAAGAGAAGAACAGCTGAGTATCTCATGCGGGCTGAAAGTATCTCTGGTCTTTATGGGAAATTTCAACTTGATGATGTATCTCAGGTATGTCTCATATTTTGTTGTGTATTTTCTTCAGTGATTTTTTGCTGTCTAGTCTGTCAGCTTTATTTGTAATTAGAATGTTATAGGATTTTGATTCTTTGAATTTTATTAATAATTTTCATAAAGGTTGTTGGTAGAAAGAAAAGCATTATAGCAAACCACCAAAAGTGGAATAAAATGAGACTTGCTTTCTCCTTTTCTTGGTCTTTTATTGGTTTATTACTGTACCCTTAATTTTCTCATCTGTAGATTGAGAGTAATTTATACTGTTGTGATATCTATTTGTATTTGGACTTTTTAAAGTTAGATTGTGATTCTTATATAATTGTTCTCCAGTTTTATTGATTCATGTTAAAACTATTCATTTCAAGCATTACTTATACAAGTATATGCTATTGGTCACTTGGAATTATAAAAGCATAATTCTAGCAGGGATAGTTAGGTTATTTGGGACTTCCCCTAGACTTGTCTAAGGCAGATGAATGCTGAAAACATTAGAAGCATTGCAGGTTATTATTGTTTTTATGCTGTATCAACCTGGTTTTGGCAAATTTCTGGAGGAAACTTTTCTGTTATTTTTTTCTTTATATCAAACTAAGTTTTTCTGATGCAATTTAAGAATTGTGTCTTCTGGAGATGGGAAAAAGGGTTTAGTTTTTGTTTTTGTTTTTGTTTTGAGATGGAGTCTCAGTCTGTCTCCCAGGCTGGAGTGCAGTGGCACGATCTAGGCTCACTGCAAGCTCTGCCTCAGCCTCCTGAGTAGCTGGGACTACAGGCACCACCACCAGGGCTGGCTAACTTTTTTGTATTTTTAGTAGAGACGGGGTTTCATCATGTTAGCCAGGGTGGTCTCGATCTCCTGACCTCGTGATCCACCCTCCTCGGCCTCCCAAACAGTTTGTTGTCTTAATTGATCTAAGAGTCAGGCAACCTTGTTCATATCCAGCTCTGCCACTTGAAGTCATGGAAGATTGGACAAGATGCTTAATCCTACTTCTGAATGTCAGTTTCTATATCTGATTAATGAGAATATGGTAATTTTTTGCTGGGTAGTTACTAGGATTAAATGAAGTAAAAAAAAATCACTCATATGTGGATTACACAGATACACATAAATCAAATGCCTCTCTAGCACAAAGATCAGCCCATAAGCCAAAAACTTAAGTTTTAGCCTCATTCTTCATTTCCCGTTCATATACCGCCTTACATGCTTTTTCCCACACATTTTTATGCTTTGTATACTTTTTGAAAATGATAAGATAGCAGTTATCAAAACTGTACTAATCAGTGTAAGACATTCTGAGAATTTCTTCTATTCTCTATCATGGTTCTTTTAATTATATTATTAAATGTACTTCCTTTTTTGGCATTGAATTTTATCTTTTTAAGTGGAATATTTATGTGAACATTACTTTTTCCATGGGATTGGCAACCTTCCTCCTGTGTAGTACTAATGTGTGTATACTCAATTTCATTTTGGGTGGGGGCATTGATAAAAGCATTAACATAATTCCCTGTGAACTTGTTTTACTAAATGCGTCTTATAAATATTCTAAAATTTGTTTTAAATTGTTTACTTTTTAAATTTTTTTTTTTTTTGAGATGGAGTCTCGCTCTGTCACCCAGGCTGGAGTGCAGTGAAGTGATCTCGGCTCATTGTAACCTCTGCCTCCCGGGTTCAAGCGATTCTCCTTCCTCAGCCTCCCGAGTAGCTGGGACTACAGGCGCATGCCACCATACCTGTCTACTTTTTGTATTTTTAGTAGAGATGGGGTTTCGCCATGTTGGCTAGCCTGGTCTCGAACTCCTGATCTAAGGTGATCCACCCGCCTTGGCCTCCCAAAGTGCTTGGGATTACAGGCATGAGCCATCGCGCCTGGCCAATATTCTAAAAGTTTTAGGGATTTAAAATTACCAGTATTCTATTCATTCTTATAACATTAAATTTGAATGGTCTACCTATGCTTACTTATGTAATCCTCCCACTTTTGCATTCCTGTTAGTTTCCTATAGGCATGTCTATGAAGCAATAATTTCTTAGGTAAATAAGTATGTTGAGCCTCCTGTATAGTTTAGACTAGAAGAATAGAACCATGAAGTATATCAGTCAGAATTTCTTCAAGTATAACTGCTAATGAGAATAAAACAGAAGACATCTAATATAGGAAAGGTGATTACATTTGATTATACACTAACTCATTAAGCATCTGTTAAGACTGTATATAGAATCAAACTAAATATACTTTGGAGTTATACAAAAGATGATGACACAGCCTGCTCTTGCAAATCCTGTAGCATAGTTGAGGACCCATATATGTACATAGTTGAGCAAACAAAGTTACACTGGTAAGAGCCATGTAGAAGAATGGAAAATTCTATCAGAAAAGATAAAAAGGGGTACCTTCTGAATCTGATTTGACATGTAGGATTTTTTCAGTTCTTAGGCAAGGAGGCTAGAGGAGAGTAGGCACAGTATTTTTCTCTCATGGTAAACATTTGCTTTTTAAATTTTCCTTTTGTATGTTATTTTGTTAAGCCTGGCCCTTTTTGGCCAAGAGCATGCTTGATTATTTTCTTATGTATAATTTAAAAGTCTTTCAGAGGATTGTTATTAGCTTGGTGCATTTATTATTCCACTTCTTTAACCATCTTTGGGCCTGAGTTTCAACCAACACGATGAGAGGATTTGTATAAATGATTTCTAAGGCCCCTTTAGCTCAAATTTGGTGCAAAGCAGATACTACTTCTCTCTGGAATCAGTGTGCAAACATTTCTTTCTAGCCTGGTTGATTAAGACAATAAAGAAACCCTTTTTTGCTTTTTAAATTTTTGTTAATTACCGTTTTCTCCTTTGGTACAGTCTGTCATGACTCCTTCCACCCAGGTTTTCTGTGATGTTTTAAGTGTTTGCTTTATTGAACTTTAGAGATCCTTATATAGTAAATACCAAAGTTCTAAGTTTCCCAGTCATTCACGTTAATGTCTTTTTTGCAAAAGTACAGAAAGGATAAAAAGCACTCTCTTACTCTTTTTCTTCATTACTTCATTAATAAAAGGCTCCAAGAAAATTTAGGAGCAGGTTTCAGAAAAAAAAGAAATGAGGTTTTTTTTGGAGTAAAGATTGAATCTTAACTGAAGGAGACAGATTTCTTTCTTTCTTTTTTTTTTCTTTTTTTAAAAAATAAATCTTAGACAACATTGAATGATTTAAGAATTAATGTTAAAAGAGGCTCTCCCTGGAAAAGATTTAGAATAGTTTTTTTGCTTTTTTTAGCTGTAGGAATTTGAAACTCTGGATCAAATTTAGAAAAATACAATAAATGATCTAAATTTAGAACAAAATATTGTGTAGTTTTTAAAGTGTGGATATGTTTTTATGCAGTTACAAGGTGTGAGTGAAAATTAATATGTAGAATGTATACCTTTCCTGAATATTTGTAGATTTTGAATGCAACTGATATAATAATACTGAAAGTGTTTTTCTATTGTGCATTTTGTTTGCTTGTATTATTAATTGATATTATTCCATTATTCCTTAGAAAATATTTTAAATTTGCCCTCACTGAGACATTTGCTTAAGTCAGTAATAGGTGGGCAATTCAGTGTCAGGCTTGAAATGTGACCTAGTGCGGCTCAGGAGACTGGGTATTAGGGTTGGTAGATTGCCCATGAAAGTCTTTGCAAAACCAAAAATTCATGGATGAAGCCAAATTCAGGAGCTCTGGCATAATTAGACATTAGAGTTCAGAGTGTGGTTTCTTGATACACTCTTTGTGGTACTTTCCTTTTGCCCTTGATTGCTTATTTTCCCACAATAATGGTTACTCTCACTCAGGTTATTTGAGTAGTAAGTAGCCTTCTTTTTTTTTTTTGAGGCGGAGTCTCGCTCTGTCGCCCAGGCTGGAGTGCAGTGACGGGATCTCGGCTCACTGCAAGCTCCGCCTCCCGAATTTACGCCATTCTCCTGCCTCAGCCTCCTGAGTAGCTGGGACTACAGGCGCCCGCCACCTCGCCCGGCTAGTTTTTTTTGTATTTTTTAGTAGAGACGGGGTTTCACTGTGTTAGCCAGGATGGTCTCGATCTCCTGACCTCGTGATCCGCCCGTCTCGGTGGCTCAAGCCTGTAATCCCAGCACTTTGGGAGGCCGAGACGGGCGGATCACGAGGTCAGGAGATCGAGGCCTTCTTTTAAATGTGGTTGGTGAACCAGCATCATCAGCATCACCTGAGAGCTTGGTGGAAATGCAGAATATCAGACCTACTGAATCAGAATCTTCTTTTTAACAAGATCATCAGGTGATGCACATACACATTAAAATTTAAGAAGTACTGCACCAACAGATTGGGAAGAATAGAGAGAGCTCATTGAGAACAGGAAATAATATCAAGTGAAAAAGACAGTGGGCAGGCTGAACAGCAACTTCAAAAACAAATCCCCAAACAGAAACAGAGCCTTTTAAAGAATGTACAACAGGCCTGTAATCCCAGCACTTTGGAAGGCTGAGGCAGATGGATTACTTGAGGCCAGGCATTCGAGACCAGCCTGGCCAACATGGTGAAACCCCATCTCTACTACAAATACACACACAAAAAATTAGCCAGCTGTGGTGACACATGCCAGTAACCCCAGCTACTCAGGAGGCTGAGGCACAAGGCTGTCGTTTGAGCCTGGGAGGTCGAGGTTGCAGTTAGCCGAGATCGTGTCACTGCACTCCAGCCTCGGCGACAGAGTGAGAACAACAATAGTAAGTAGGTTCTAACTGGTGTGCCAATTCTAATCCATGAGTAGTGGCTGCCAGGAGCATTGTATTGAGAAGAGTTGTGAGACTGTGGGATTAGCAGAGATTCCTGCCATGGACTTGACCAGTTGAATGATACGTACTTGCCACCTCTGCTTTTGAAGATTGTTGGGTCATCATGTATTCTTGTCTCTTCCCTTGTCTCTCTTTCCATCTATACCAGGTATAGATGAATACAACTATTCTTTGCCTCTCTGGGCATCTTCTGCTATAATAGCTAATAAATATAAGTGAAAATCTTACTTTTCCATTAAGGAACTCAATCATATTACCTAGAAATACACTGCTTCTCCCATCGCGCTTCATAGCGCAATGGGCCGAATTTCACCTAACAACATTCTTTTATTTCATAAGTAAGATTTAATCCTCTCTTATCTATTACCTACTTTTGCTAACCTTGCTGCGTCTCAGTTTTCTCATCTAAAAAAAAAAGTTGGACTTGATCTCTAAGGTCTCTTTCTGCTCTTAAAATTTTGTGGATATGTATGTCCTTTTGCCATCTGAAGAAAGGAGTAGATCTATAGGATTCTACCCAATTTAAGCACTACATATGAGAAATACAATTTTTTTTATTGATGATTTTATTTCATGATCTTTCTTTGTTCATTTCTGTGATCTCAAACTTTTATAGATGGTTAAAGTAGAAAGAGAACTTTAATGATCACTTTGCCTTTGGTCATTTCCCCTTCAATTTCCCCATTCACGTCTTTCCAAGAGTAACCTTACTAAATCACTGTTTTCATTGGGTTATTTCTCATAGAAAAACTTGTTGTCTAGACTTCGGAGACTGTATAGTCAAGACTTTTCTTCTTGGCATTCAAGGCCTGCGAACACTGACCCTAAGTGTATAATTTTATTTTCTTCTGTTCTCCAATTTGAATAACTTTTCCCCACCAGGCTAATGCTTTCCAGTTGTATACAGTATAGAATAACTTTTTCCTAATCTAATTTCCACTTAACATTTAAAATCACCTTTATCACAGTTTTTCTTACACTAATGACATATTTGTGTAGTCCCATATTTTTAAGATAATGTTTTATTGTTATTTAACTTTTCATGTATTTGTCTTATCTCCTCAAATAAATGGTGAACTTCTTGAGGTTAGACTGGGCCTTTTGATAATTTATAGCCCTTTCAGTTATCATGCACATAGTTGGTGCACAGTAATTATTTGTTGAAAGATGCGATAGAGATTTTGTAGTTTGCTTTCTTTGCTCTTAAATTGCCAAAGTGAATCAATAACTTTCTTTGGAAACCGAAAGAAACAGTGACATCTGTGAATAAGAAGATATAAATAGGAGATAGGGATGTTGGAGATACTTGGCCATATTTTCTAAGACAAATGTAGTGGACTAAATATCATTTAAAGTATTATTTTTTTTTCCCTCCTTACAACTTTTCCTTAGCATTCCTTTTGCTAAAATCACAAACAGTTCTTTCTTGTTCTTGTAGCAAGAAGCAGCAGCAGAAAAGAATTTTTAATTTTCAGAATGTGTTGGTTAGTAAAAGGACTGCAAACTTTAGAATAGTAGTTGGAGTTCTTCCGCTGTCTCTCTTTCTGACCACAGACAAACACTCCAGCATTCTGAGAATCCCTTTATTCATCTGTAAAATGGGAATTATATAATACTAACTTCCTGTAGGTGCATTGCCTGGTATGGGGTGAAGAATAGAGATGAAACAATGTAAATGAAGATAGAAAAGACTGTTTCTACTAGCCGGGTGTGGTGGCTCATGCCTTCAGTCCCAGCACTTTGGGAGGATGAGGTGGGTGGATTACCTGAGGTCAGGAGTTCGAAACCAGCCTCACCAACATGGTGAAACTCCGTCTCTACTAAAAATACAAAAATTAGCTGGCCATGGTGGTGGGTGCCTGTAATCCCAGCTACTCAGGAGGCTGAGGCAGGAGAATCGCTTGAACCGGGGAGGCAGAGGTTGCAGTGAGCCAAGATCGAGCTGCTGTACTCCAGCCTGGGCAACAAGAGTGAAACTCCATCTCAAAAAAAAAAATTTAAAAAAGGCTATTGCTGTTACATGTTGGTTACATTATACACTGAATGACTATAATGAATATAATGTTACATTATACACTGAATGAGTATACACTGAATGAATATAATGAATGCTGTTACATTATGACACTAAAATACCTTGCTAAATGTTTGTATATCCCTAAAAAGGTTCCCCTTAGTTTAAAGGTTATTATCTAGTCTAATTGTCACTATTATGCCAACTTTTTCAAACATCTTTAAGAAATAAAAAGTCTCTTTTAAAACTTAAACACCATTTCAGGTACAGTTAAATTATTATTTTCTTGCTAAATCTATAAACAAAACAAAAATGGAAAACAATTAGAATTGCTGCTTTTAGAGAATTTCACAAGTGGTAGTTTTCCCACTTGTTGTAAGTGACACCTAATTTTCTAAGATTCCTTCCTTTCTCCCTGCTCTCCTCATTTCTGCTCTCCGTCATATTTTCCAACTAAATACTAGCAATATGCAAGGCACTGTGAATATAGAGATGAATAAGACACATTTTCTATTCTCAAGGAGCTGCCTGTCTGGTGATGTTGGTCTGTACAGGGACAAAAATGGTATCTCAGTAATTCGCTTACCATGGTGTTTGATCAGGATATTTTATCTTCAATTCATAGAATCAGAATGTTTCTTCTGTATTCTAATAGATTTTTGATAGCAAGAAGGTCTGCTTTAAGTATGTAATAAGGCTTTGTGTCTCCTGTTGTCCTTTGCAGCATCACCATTTTAATATAGGATCAATATAGCAGTACTTTATAGTTGTAAATGTCATATGGAGGTGCCCTTAGAATTTGTCTAATTTAATGGCTTATGTTACTGATAGAGAAAAACTAAAACTAATAAATGGAAGTTGGGATTATTTTAAAATTGTGTGCAGAATTTAAATGTTCCTTCCTATGTTCACTGATTTTTTAAATCTTTTTTTTTTGTATAGCTAACAGACTGTTTTCCACATCACAGATAGTCAAATATTTGAAGAAAAATTTCTTTCTCTTGTAAATCATCTTGTAAGCAGGCTCTGTTTTAGTGATTATTGGTTATATGATGAAGCTTCTTAATTTGTCACCATTATTGGTAATTTTTCTGGTTGAATTTGGATGGACCAGTCCCTCTGAAAACACATAATACATAAAGTAACAATCATAGAACTGTAGCTTCATGATGAGAGAGAATGGCTTGTGCCCCTCCCTACCCATGTGTGCTTATTATTATATTATTTTTAGTTCCCCCACTTCCAAATTACTGTTGAGGTGTCTGGGGTAAATATAATACTGGGATTGATTGTTGGCCCAGTTATCCATTTGTTACAAAGTTGTATGATAGCTGTATGGTCTGAATTGAGTTATTGCTCTAGAAACTGTCAGCTCATTAATTTTTCTTTTTAAAAATTTTTTCAATGTTATGATTTATTTACTTGCAACTTTTTTCTTGCTTTTTCTTTTTGATTTTCTTTAGTTTTTATTTTTAAAAATTTTATATTACAGACAAACAGAAACTTCCTCCTTTCATCTTTCCATTCTCTGATTTATGATGAATTTACTTTCCTTTGGCCTGGCATTTGCTTCAGCAGGCAGCCTTCCTTCAAGTACCTCCCTGATTGATGTATAATCTTTGATATCTTCCATTAGCCTCCAGGATCACTAAGTTCAAGGCCCCCTTGGAACCTAAGGAGCCCTGCCGAGGAGCTGAAGGCCTTCAGAGTCCTTGGGGTGATTGACAAGGTAATTCTTCAGTGTCTCTTCAAGAGTTCAGTCATAAATCGACTGCATGCTGACATTCTGTCTTTGAAGCTTTGGATCTTAAGGATATGAAACAAAAGGAGAAAATGACTCAAATGCATCTGCACTTTAAAATAACAAAAGCAGAAGAGAAAAAGCTTTTATCTGAGCAATTCATGTAAGGTCATGCAAAATATATTTGAGCTAAAGGAGAAGGTGCATATTTGTTGGCATTCAGTTGAGTAAGGGATTTGGTTTTATAAAAGTGTTGTAGCAGAGTAAAGATGTACTTTGTGTTTAATTACAATTGTGAGCCAGTAGTTGTTCAACATTAATTAATACAGTCATTTTAATGGTCAAAAAGAAAAGTGGAATCCCCTTATAACTACCATTTATTGAGCACCTACTATGTGTCAGACCCTATATTAGGAATTTTATATGAAGCAACTTAATCTTTCTTACAATTTTATTTGCATCTTGGTGGAAAAGTGATGTTTAGAGCAGATTAAATAACTTGGCCCAAAGTCACATAGCTAATTTAGGATGGTGCTGGGATTTGAATATTAATTTTTGTGACTCAAAAGCTGTACTTTTTCTAGTACACTAACCCCTCACTTCACACACACGTGCATTTTAATTTTGGGGGTAAAAGTACTGGCCTCACAGAGATATCTGCCATTGTGTATGTGCAAATTTGGTGACATCTCACACCAAATGTTAACGGTACTGTTCCTATCAGATGATTTACAAGTGTAAATTAAAAGCCACGGACAACAAACTATGTTTTAAGTATATTTGCTCAACCACCGCTTTACCATTCAAAGTAAGTAAAATGCTTTATTTAATATTAAGGGATAGGCTAATTTAGATATTTTTTCACCATTAACCGTTTTTTATGAAGCACCTTAATGTTCATTTTTAACTTACTATTCATTGAGTATTTGTAAAGTATGCATGTGAGTCCATGCTAAAATTGAACAATATGTAGTATTCTCTAGCAATTTAGACAGTAATAGTTTGAAGCATTCCCAAGGGTACATTAAGTTGGATATTATATAAAACTGTCAGTGTCTTAAGTTCTGGCAAGGATCATTTTTCTCAAATTCATGTTACTGAATTTTGAACTTAAAAAATTCTAAGCTGTAGGATTTTTCTTTTTTAAGAGCCTGAAATATTTCCATAACCATGTTTTCTGTGGCTTTTCCAGTCTGGAAAACATTCAATTTGAGAGTAGATGAAGACAATATAGTAATTGAGTAGTTTCTAGGTTCTCAGATTTCTTTGCAGGCAAGTATACCTTCTTGAGGTACAGTTTCTGCCCCCTCTCTTAGCTCTATTTCTTTGACAAAGTATGGCCTTTCATTGCTATACTATAAGTGTAAGTAAGTTACCTTGTAGTCATAGTAATAGCTATTAGTCTCTCAGGTTTGTTTAAATAAGGGCTCTTGGCTGGATGCTGTAGTTTACACCTGTAATCCTAGCACTTTGGAAGACCGAGGTGGGCAGATCACTTGAGCCCAGGAGTTTGAGACTATCTGGGCAACATGGTAAGACCCTGCCTCTACAAAAAAATAGAAAAAGTAGTTGGGTGTATAGTCCCAGCTACTCGGGAGGCTGAGGTGAAAGGATCCCCTGAGCCTGGGGACTTTGAGGCTGCCGTGAGCCGTGGTCATGCCACTGTACTCCAGCCTGGGTGACAGAGTGAAACTCTGTCTCTAAATAAATAAATAAATAAATAACCAGTAAATATCAAGTCTTTAAAAAAAAAAAAAAGAAAAGAAAAAAGTCAGGAGTGGTGGCTCACGCCTGTAATCTCAGCACTCTGGGAGGCTGAGGCGGGTGGATCACTTGAGGCCAGAAGTTCGAGACCAGCCTGGGCAACATGGTGAAACCCTGTCTCTACCAAAAATACGAAAAATTAGCTGGGCATGGTGGCACACACTTGTAATCCTAGCTCCTTGGGAGGCTGAGGCAGGAGAATCACTTGAACCCGGGAGGCAGAGGTTACAGTGAGCTGAGATTGTGCCACTGTACTCCAGCCTGGGTGACAGACTGAGACTCTGTCCCCCCCCAAAAAGAAAGAAAGAAAGAGAGAGAGAGAGAGAGAGAGGGAGGGAGGGAAGGAGGGAGGGAGGGAGGAAGGAAGGAAGGAAAAGAAAGAAAGAAAGAAAGAAAAAGAAAGAAAGAAAAGAAAATAGAAGGACTTTTGACAGTGGAAGAATTCCTAAGTTCTGCTGAGGAATAATTTGGTACCTTCTTTTCTTACTCTGTTTAGCTGGGAAAGGTGTTTGGTGTTTAGAAGGTGACATTTAACTTTTTTTTTTTTTTAATAATTAACAGAATCTCACTCTGTCGCCCAGGCTGGAATGCAGTGGCACAATCTTGGCTCACTGCAGCCTCCACCTCGTGGGTTCAAACGATGCTTCTGTCTCAGCGTCCTAAGTAGCTGGGATTTACAGGCGCACACCACCATGCCTGGCTAATATTTTCTTTTGTATTTTTAGTAGAGACAGGGTTGCACCATGTTGGCCAGGCTGGTTTCGAACTACTGACCTCAGATGATCCACTCGCCTCAGCCTCCCAAAGTGCGGGGATTACAGGTGTGAGCCATGGTGCCTGGCCTAATTTTTCTTAGTAGAGATAAGGGAATATGTATTTGGGGAATTAAGAAGCTTTGAGAATTAATAAGTCTTTAAAATTTATAACATATTCCTGTAAAAACATAAGTAGGTATAGGCTGGGAGCTGTGGCTCATGCCTGTAATCCCAGCACTTTGGGAGGCTGAGGTAGGCAGATCACCTGAGGTCAGGAGTTTGAGACCAGCCTAGCCAATATGGGGAAACCCCATCTCTACTAAAAATATAAAAATTAGCTGGGCATGGTGGTGGGCTCCTGTAATCCCAGCTACTTGGGAGGCTGAGGCAGGAGAATTGTGTGAACCTTGGGAGGTAGAGGTTGCAGTGAGCCGAGATTGCGCCACTGCATTCCAGCCTGGGCAACAGAGCCAGACCCTGTCTCAAAAAACAGAGAGAGAGAAAAAAAGCAGGTATATTTTTTGAAAGTTGAACTGTTTTTTTAAAGATAAGTTACTTTCCATTCTACTGAGGACTACCTAAAATTTGGGTTTTAGAAACTTGAAGTATGGAAAAGAAATGTTGAATAAATTCAAAAGGTTAGAAAATACCCCGGTTATATTGATCTAGTCCTACAGAACACAGTTTCTTTGATTCTGTTTCATTACAGTATTTGTTTTTTATGAGTTATTTTGATTGTTATCTATTAACCTAGGAAAAATACGGTTCTGAATTGAACTGCGTTAGGATTAGTATTTCACAAACTTTTATGTAGGAAAAAAAAAAGCAGATTTTTTATTAATATCTAGACTGTAAGCTCTGTGAAAACAAGATTGTGTCTTTCTTGGTCACCACTATGTTCTCAGTACCTAGAATCACTTGGCACATAATGGGTGCTCAATAAATATTTGTTGAATAAAATAATCGAAACTTAATTAATTTTAAGTATATATAGAGTGACACCTACTGGTACAATATGAGACTGCTATCTGGTACCATTGTATGAGGTGACAACTCAGAAAGTGTTTACCCAGAGGGATAGTAATTCCATAGCTGTATGTTGATCTAGTATTCAAAGAGAAGTAAATGACTTTCTGCTTTTGAATTGGGATTATAAAATCCCTCATTAAAATAGATACACAAAAATCATATATGAAGCAGGATGCCTGGTTTCTCTGTGAAAAAGGTAGTTAGGGAAGAGACTTGCATGTTATGTCCTCATAGGATATAAGTAGAACCAAATTAGTACAAATTCAGGAGAAACAAATTACTGCTCGTGAGAAATGCCTTTTGAGAATTAACATATTGACCAAAGGCATACTGGAGTCCTTTAGATCTTATGAGTTTCTTGTCATTTGAGACATTCAGGTAAAGGCTGAAAGATTGATTGTTGGGATGCTATATAATGAACTGGATGGAATTTTACATTAGATAACTTTTAAATATTTCTTTGATCCTGCAGGTTTATTTACACAGTCTTTGTGTAGCAATAGCAGGGGAGAGTAGAAATTAGTGGAAAAATATTATAAGTTTTTATAGACACAGGTGCAATTCTTTTTATTGTATGTGTGTGGTAAGAATATATGGGATGTGCTCATATTTGTATGTGTATAAAGATTGTTTATATATGATAATTTGTAATTGGGTTAGAAGAGTCTAGATTGGTAGTTTGACTGGTAGTAGAATGCCCAAGTGCTAAGAGAGTTTCCGAGAAAGGTCACTGTTGTATAACTTCTCTATAAAAAGTATAAAGGAGCCCATAGTTTAGTATACAGTAATGTACCAATGTTAGGTTCCTGGTTGTGATATTTAATTCGAACTATATAAGGTGTCACCACTGGGAGAAGCTGGGTGAAGGGTACACGAGACTCTTTGTACTGTTTTTACAGCCTCCTGTGAGTTAAAAAAAGAAAAGGGTAAGGGGAACATTGATTACTTGAAACCCAGGGTATACTAAGATTTGATTCCCTCATGGCCAGTTAACTGTTCTGGTTTCTGTGTGGCCTGAATCATTCTGTGTGTACATGTGTGTATGGCATTCACAAGGAAGATCGGTGAGGATCGTGTATCTGGATTTCCAAAATTGCCACTGAAAAACTACTTAAATATGATGCTTTGCAAGTCATTGTTATAAGAGATGCCACACATTTTGTAAGTCTGTGACTATTTGCTAGGTCAGATGCCTTGGCATTTTGTAATCAAGATAGCTTCCCAACTTTATCTGATGCCTGCTAGGCAGAATTCTTAAGCTCACTTGCCATTGGAAAAATGTAGGCATTTCTATTTTGGAGCTAAAATATAATTGAGAAAATGTGCGGAAATTGCTCAAATTGAGTAGCTGTTTAAAGATTGGTACTTATTTTTTAAGGTACCTAAATAATATGTTCTCTGATAATATGTGGAAAAATCTTCTGTATTTGGAACACAGAAGCATCAATATTTGGGTATTTGCTCATTCAGGGAACACTGGATTGAAGTGGATTAAATCAAAAGGACATAGCACAACATTTTTTAAGTGCTAAAAGGAAAGAACTATCAACGCAGAATCTATATCCTGTGAAAATGCCTTTCAAGAATTAAGGGAAAATAAAGGTATTCTCAGATGAAGAAATGCAAAGAGAATTTGTTGCTGATGAGCCTACCCTAAAAGAATAAAGTGCATTCTCTAAACAAAATGGAAACAATACATGCAAGAATCTTGTCACATTAGGAAGAAAGAAAGAACATTGGAAAGGGTCAAATATAAGTAAATACAATGGACTTCCTTTCTCTTTAGCTTTGGAAATTATCTTTTATGGTTGAAGCAAAAATTCTAACACTCTCTGATGTAGTTCTAAGTTTATGCAGAGAAAATATTTAAGGCAATTATAAATGTGGGAGAGTAAAGGGACATAAAGGAAGATAGGGTTTTTATGCTTAGCTTGAAATGGTAAAATGATGATACCTGTAGACTGCAATAGGTTATGTATATATAATATAACTAGAACAACCACTAAAAAGCTTTTTAAAGCATACACTCAAAAATGCTATATAGGCTGGGCGCAATGGCTCACACCTGTAATTCCAGCACTTTGGGAAACCGAGGCGGGCAGATCACCTGAGGTCAGGAGTTTGAGACCAGCCTGGCCAGCATGATAAAACCCTGTCTCTACTAAAAATACAAAAATTAACCATCATGGTGATGCACGACTGTAGTCCCAGCTACTCAGGAGGCTGAGGCATGAGAATCACTTGAATCTGGGAGGCAAAGGTTACAGTGAGCTGAGATCATGCCACTGCACTCCAGCCTGGGCAACAGAGTGAGACTCCATCTCGAAACAAACAAACAAACAAACAAACAAACAATACTATAGATAAACCAAAAAGGAATTCTAAAAAATGTTCGAATAACCCACAAAAATGCAGGAGAATACAAACAGAACAAATAGAACGCAAAAAATAACTGCAAACTTAAGCCCTAACACATTATAAATATGCCAGTTAAAAAAACAGAAATTGATATTGGATTAAAGATATGACCCAACTTTATGGTATTTATAAGAAACTCACTTCAAACATAATATAATATATATATGTATATCATGGTGTATATATCATATATACACCATGATATATATATGTAAAAAGTAAAAGGATGGAAATGACATGTCATGCAAACATTAATCAAAGAAAACAGGAGTGGCTATATTAATACAAGATAAAATATGCTTCATACCAAAGAAAATTATGAGAGACAGAGAAGACATTGGATAATGATAAAAGGGCAATCTACCAAGAAGACATAGCAATCCTACAAATGAGTGTACAGACATCAGAACTGTAAAATATATGAAGCAAAGGCTGATAGAAAGTGAAAGGAGAAATAGGCAGTTACAGTTGGAGACTTGAACACTTTGTCTGAAAAACTGATAAAACAGAAAATTAGCAACAATACAGAAGAACTCCATAATACCATCAACCAACAAAATGTAACTGACTTTTATAGAACACTGTACCCAAGAACAACAGACTACACATTCTTTTTCAGTGCCCATGGAACATATACCAAGACAGACCATTTCTAGGACTGAAAAACCTCAACAAATTTGAAATTATTGAAATCATGCTGGGTGTGTTCTCTGACCATATCTGAATCAAATTATTAATCAGTAACATAACAGGAAACTCTCCAAATACCTAGAAACATAGTTATACTCCTAAGTAATTCATGGGCTAAAGAAGAAATCTCAAAGGGTATTTAAAAAAACCCCAAAACGTATAGTTGAATGAAAACAAAAGCAGAACATATCAGAATTTATGGGACACAGCTAAGCCAGTGTTCAGAGAGAAACTTATAGCACTAAATGATTATGTCAGAAAATGGGAAAAATCAGATCTAGGTTCCTAACTCAAAAGAACTAGAAAAAGAACAAAATCTAAAGCAAGCAGGAGGAATGAAATAAAGATAAACAGCAGGAATCATTGAAATTGAAAATAAAAACAAAAAATTTTTGAAACATAAAGCTGGTTATTTTCAAAGATCAATAAAATTGACAGACCTCTAACAAGAGTGACAAAAAGAGAGAATACACCAATTATTGCTGTTAGGAATGAAACAGGTGTGGATCCTGCCTACATCAAAAGGATAACAAGGGAATACTACAAACAGCCATACACACGTAAATTTGATAATTCAGATGGAATGAACCAATTCATAGAAAAATACAAACTACCACCCAAAATAAAATAGATAATTTGAATGGCTCTTTAACTATTAAGGGAACTAAACTTAAAATATCACTAAGATGAAATCTTGAGGCCCAAATAGTTTCACCAGAGAATTCTACCAAACTTTTAAAGAAGAGTCAATACCAGTTCTACACATATTCTTCCTGAAAATGGAAGAAAGGGAAACAGTTTCCAGTTCATTTTATGAGACCATTATTACTCTGATATCAAGACATTAGAAGAAAGAAAACTATAGACCAATATTCTCGTAAATGAAGATACAGAAATCTTCAACAAAATATTAGAAAATAGCAACAAAATCCAAAATGAATTCGATACCATGAATTTATTTAAATTCATTAATTTCATTAAATTCATATTACATTTATCTTTTCAAGAAAACCAACTTTTCATTTCATTGATCTTTTGTATTTTTTTGTCTCAATTTGATTTATTTCTGCTCTGATCTTTATTTTCTTCTACAAATTTGAGGTTTGGTTTGTTCTTACTTTCTAGATCCTTGAAGTACATTATTAGATTATTTGAAATTTTTCTTTTTTTAAAAAAATGGGCATTTATTGTTGTAAACTTTTCTCTTAGTGCTGATTTTGCCATATCCCATAGATTTTGGTATGTTGTATTTCCATTTTCATTTGTTTCAAGAAGTTTTTACAATTTTCTCAATTTCTTCGTTGACCCATTGATCAGTCAGGAACATATTGTTTAATTGTTTAATTTCCATGTGTTTCTGTATTTCTGACGTTCCTGTTATTGATTTTGAGTTTTATCCCATTGTGGTCCAAAAAGATACTTGACATGATTTTTTAAAAAATGCGTTCATACTTATTTTATGGCCTTTTTGTGTCTGTTCTATAGAATGTACCATGTGCTGATGAGAAGAATGTGTATTTTCTAACTGTTGAGTGAAATATTCTGAAAATGTCAGTAGGCCTATTAGATTTAGTGTGTAGTTTAACTCTGTGGTTTCTTTGTTGATTTACTCCTGGATGATCTGTCCATTACTGATAGTGGCAGTTAGAGTCTCCTATTATTGTATTGCAATTTGTCTTTTCTTTATTAGATCTACTATGTTTGTTTTATATACTTGGTTTTATAATCTTAGATTTGTAGTCTGTTTTATCTAAGTATAGCTACTCCTGTGCTTTTTTGTTTTCCAGTTGCATAGAATATCTTTTTCCACCCCTTCACTTTCAGTCTATGTGTCTTTATAGGTAGGGTAGGTTTCTTGAAGACAGCATATAGTTGGGTCTTATTTCTTTATTCAGCCACTCTATGCCTTTTAATTAGAGAATTAAGGCCTGGCACAGTGGCTTATGCCTGTAATCCCAGCACTTTGGGAGGCCAAGGTGGGCCTTGAGATCAGCCTGGCCAACATGGTGAAACGCCATCTCTACTAAAAAATACAGAATTTAGCCAGGCATGGTGGCGCATGCCTGTAATCCCAGCTACTTGGGAGGCCAAGACAGGAGAATCACTTGAACCCAGGAGGCAGAAGTTGCAGTGAGCCGAGATTGTGCTGTTGCACGCCATCCAGCCTGGGTGACAGAGCAAGACTCTGTGTGGAAAAAAAAAAGAGAATTAAGATTGTTTAAATTCAGTATTGTCATTATTATTGATAAGTTAGGACTAACTTTACTTTTAACAATCCTTTTTTTTTTTTTTTTTTTTTTTTTTTTTTGCTTCTGGTTGTTTTGACACTCCTGTCTTTCTTTTTTTCTTCCTTTGTGGTTCTGTCTGTCTTTGTGGGTAAGTACTTTTTTCTGGTAGTATGTTTTAATTTGTTGCTTTTTATTTTTAGTGGGTTCTTAACAAGTTTTGTTCTGTGGTTAGCAGTTACCATGAGGCTTACAAAAAATACTTTATAGATATAACAAGAGACAGTTCATCTTAGGTCACAAATAATAAGAATAGAAGCAAAGGCAAAAAAAAAACTACACAAAAATAATCTGCAATTTAACATCATCACCCCCACATTTTGACTTTTAGTTGTCTCACTTTAAATTTTCTATGTTACCTGTTCTTAACAGGTTGCTGTAGCTATTATTATTTTTGATAAGTTTGTCTTTTGGGCCTCATACTGGAGTTAGGAGTGGATTTTGCATCACTGTCACAGTAGTATAGGATTCTGGGTTTATTTATATACTTAATTTCACCAGTTTAAAAAAAATTTTTTTCCCCTTCAAATTGAAGAACTCCCGTTAGCATTTCTTATAATGTAGATCTGATAGTGGTGAATTCTTTCAGCTTTAGGTTGTCTGAGAAATAGTTTCTGTTAGTGGTGAATTCTTTCAGCTTTAGGTTGTCTGAGAAATAGTTTCTGTCTCCTTCATATCTGAAGTATAATTTTGCTAAATACAGTATTCTCGGATGGCAGTTTTGTTTTGTTTTGTTTGGTTTTGTTTGGTTTTTTAAGCACTTTGAAAATGTTGTTTCACTCTGTGTGCTTTCCATTGAGAAGTCTTGACAGACAATGTGAAGGTCTTTTATATGTTATTTGCTTCTTTTCTCATGCTGTTTTTAGAATCCTCTCTTTGCCCTTGACCTTTGAGAATTTGGTTATTACATGCCTTGAGGTAGTCCTATTTGGGTTGAACCTATTTTGTGTTCTGAAATTTTTTTGTATCTGGATATGTATATCTTTTGGAAAAATTTCTGTTATTTTTTTGAGTAAGCATTCTAGCCCTTGGTGTTGCTCAGCTCCCTCTTGAACACTAATAATTCTTAGCTTTGGTCTTTCGAGGTAATTTTTTATATCTTATAGGCAGCTTCTTTCTTTTCCACTCTTCTTTTTTCTCCTCTGATCATGTATTTTCAGATAACCAGTCTTTGAGTTTGCCAATTCTTTCCTCTGCTTCATTCATCTTCTTTGAGAGCCGCCAGGAAGTTCTTCAGTTCAGCAAATGTGTTTCTCAGTTCCAAGACTTCTGTTTGATTTTTTGTTTTTGAGACAACGTCTCACCATATTGCCTAGGCTTGACTGCAGTGGCACAATCATGGGTCATTTCATCCTCTGTTGCCTAGGATCAAGTGATTCTCCCATTTCAACCTCCTGAGTAACTGGTACCACAGGCTTGTGCCACCATGCCTGGCTAATTTTTGTTTGTAGAGATGGTGGTCTTCCTGTGTTTCCCAGACTGGTCTTGAACTCCTGGGTTCAAACAGTTCTACTGCCTTGGTTTCCCAAAGTGCTGAGATTATACCATGCCTAGCCTCTGATTTTAAAAGATTATTTCAATTTCTTTTTAAAAAATTTTCCCCCCCTTTTTTTTTTTGAGACAGGATCTCACTCTGTCACCCAGGCTGGGGTGCAGTGGTGTGATCTTGGCTCACTGCCGCCTCCACCTCCCAGGTTAAAGTGATTCTCATGCCTTAGCCTCCCGAGTGGCTGAGACTACAGACATGCGCCACCATGCCTGGATAATTTTTGGCATTTTTAGTAGAGATGGGGCTTCACCATGTTGGCCTGGCTGGTCTTGAACTCCTGACCTCAAGTGATCCACTTGCCTCGGCCTCCCAAAGTGTTGGGATTATAGACAGGCATGAGCCACCGTGCCTGGCCTAATTTTTTTTTTTTTAATTTCTTTGATAAATTTTTGAGTTGCTTTTCTATGTTATCTTGGAGGTCACTGACTTTCCTTATAACTACAATTTTGAATTTGCAGTTAGAGAACTCACAAATTGCTTTCTTGTTAGGATCAGTTGCTGGATTTTTGTTTTGTCCTTTTGGGGAGGTCATGGTTCTCTGTTTGCTGTTGTTTCTTGTGGGTGTATTTTATGTCTTTGCATTGAAGGATAGTTATTTATAGATATTTATGGAATAGTTATTTATTCTAGTTTTTTTTTTTTTTTTTCTGTCCGTCTTGTTTTGGTTTCTCCTGGATATATTTGCTTAGTGAATCTTTGCGTCTAGCTCACTGCCTCTTTTTAACTCTAGGAGGTACCTTAAGCTTGGGTTGACCTCGGCTCTGGTAAATGATCGGAGTGATGCCTGCTCAGAAGGTGAGAGGTCCCAAAGGAATTAGGCTGGCGGTGTGTTAAGGCTAGCTAGAGCTTTGTGCCTAGGAGTCCAGCGGAACATACCTCTTCTGCTGAGCAGCCACTCAGATTGGGCACCTCTGTTTGCTTAAGAGCAGAGCAGACTTTCCAGGGTTGGGGATGATAGTCCCACCTCCCGTCTTTGTCTCTACCTGTTCTCAGGAATATTTCTCCCTTTAGGCAGTCACGATGCTTCCCATGGATTAAGGTGGGGACAGGTCTCTTGCTTGGGAACCCAAGATGTTGGGGAACCTGGCTGACCACCTCAGTCTTACCTTTTCCAATATAGAAATATGAGTTGGGTGGGGGCGGGGGCGAGATTTTCTGCTTGATGTCAGGCAGAATGGAGGGGGAAGGGTGTCACAGATGTGGAGGTCTGATTCCCTTAGCATCTGTTCAGAGTTGTTTTTTGTTTGTTTGTTTGTTTGCTTTTTTCTTACTTCTCTGTGGCCCCAGGAATTATCTCATTCTCATATTTGAGTTCCAGGTAAAAATCTTGGCACTTGTATATTTGTTTGTTTGTTTGTTTGTTTTTCTATTGGAGAAGGAGGAGTGAAAACAGCTTGTACTTATATTTCTGTGTATAAACAATGCACACATAAATCTAGAATAAAAATACAATACAGTTTATAATAATATTGAATTAGTAGGTGTAAATATAACAAGACATACAGAACTTTTATGCTGTAAATTTCATAGCATTGATGAAAGAAATCAGAAGTCTGAATAATTGGAGAAATATATTCATTAGCAGACTCACCATAGATGTAAATTCTTTCCAAATTGATACACAGTTTTAAGCACCGTTTCTGTCAAAATTTCAGCAAGATTTTTTAAAAAATGTAAATATAGACCCAATTATTCTAAAACCTATTTAGGAAGTTGTAGGAACTATAATAGCTAAAATAGTTTTCAAAAAAGAGTAAGGTGGGAGAGTCACTCTGTTTGATTTCATGACTTTACAGTAATCCAGATTGTGTGGTGTTGGTATAGAGACACACACATAGAGAATAGTATACAAAATGTAGAAATAGTCCCACAAATATGGCTAATTGATTTTCGACATAGGTTGAAAGCAGTGTAATGTAGGAAGGTTAATATTTCCAATAAATATTGCTAGAGTAATTGGGTATTCTCTAGCAATAAAAGTGTACCTTGGCCAGGCATGATGACTTACGTCTGAACTCCCAGCACTGTGAGAGGACAAGGTGGGTGGATCATTTGAGGTCAGGAGTTCAAGACCAGCCTAGCCAACATGGTGAAACCATGTCTCTACTAAAAATATAAAAATTAGCCAGGCATGGTGGTAGGCACTTGTAATCCCAGCTACTCAGGAGGCTGAGGCAGGAGAATCGCTTGAACTCAGGAGGCAGAGGTTGCAGGGACAGTGCACTCCAGCCTGGGTGGCAGAGTGAGCCTTTGTCTCAAAAAAAAAAAAAACAAAAAAAAAAACTAGTGTGTGTTGACATATCCTCACACCTCTTTAATTTTTTTTGTTTTTAATTTTTGTGGGTACATAGTAGGTGTATGAATTTATGGGTTATATGAGATATTTTGATACAGGGATGCAATGTGTAATAATCACATCAAGGGAGATGGGTATCCATCCCCTCAAGCATTTATTCTTTATGTTACAAATAATACAGTTATATTCTTTTAGTTATTTAAAAATCTACAATTAAGTTGTTATTGACTATAGTCATTCTGTTGTTTTAGCAAATTCTAGGTATTATTCATTCTGTTTTTTGTACCCATTGACCCTTCCCACTTCCCCTTCCCAACCCTACACTATCCTTTCCAGCCTCTGGTAACCATCCTTCTACTGTCTATCTCCATGAGTTCAATTATTTTAATTTTTAACTCCCATAAATAAGTGAGTACATGCAAAGTTTGTCTTTTTGTGCCTGACTTATTTCACTTAATGTAATTTGACCTCAGCTTCCATCCATGTTGTTGCAAATGACTGAATCCCATTATTTTTTATGCCTGAATAGTACTTTGTTTTGTATATATACCACATTTTTAAAATCCGTTAATCTGTTGATGGACACTTAGGTTGCTTCAAATCTTGGCTGTTGTGAATAGTGCTGCAATAAACATGGGAGTGCAAGTATTTCTTTGATTTATTGATTTCCTTCCTTTTGGGTATATTCCTAGGAGTGGGATTGCTGCATGGTAAGGTAGCTCTATTTTTAGGTTTTTGTGGAGCCTCCAAACTGTTCTCCATGGTGGTTGTACTAATTTAGATTTCCACCAAGAGTATGAGGGCTCCCTTTTGTCCACATCCTTGCCAGCATTTATTATTGCTTGACTTTTGGATAAAGGCCATTTTAACTGGGGTGAGATGATGTCTAATTATAGTTTTGATTTGCATTTCTCTGATCAATAATGTTGAACAGCTTTTCATATGCCTATTTGCCATTTGTATGTCTTCTTTTTAGAAATGTGTATTCACATCCTTTGTCCATTTTAAAAATTAGATTATTAGAGTTTTTTCCTTTAGAGATGTTTGAGCTCCTTATATATTCTGGTTATTCATCCCCTATGAGATGGGTAGTTTGCAAATATTTTCTCTCATTCTGTGGATTGTCTCTTCTTCACTTTTTTTATTGTTTTCTTTGCTGTGCAAAAGCTTTTTGCTTGATATGATCCTGTTTGTCCATTTTTGCTTTGATTGCTTGCACTCGTAGCGTATTACTCAAGAAATTTTTGCCCATACCAATGTCCTGGAGAGTCTCACCAGTGTTTTCTTTTAGTTTCATAGCTTGAGGAATTAAAGTCTTTAATAATCAATTTTGATTTGATTTTTGTATATGGTGAGAGATAGGGAGTCAGTTTCGCTCTTTTGCATATGGATATTTGGTTTTCCCAGCATCATGTATTGAAGAGATTGTCCTTTCCCCAGTGTATTTTCTTGGCACCTTTGTCAAAAATGAGTTCACTGTAGATGTGTGACTTTATGTTCTCTATTTTGTCCCATGATCTTTGTGGCTGTGTTTATGCTAGTACCATGCCATTTTGGTTACTATAGCTCTTCAGTATAATTTAAAGTAATGTAATGTGATTCTTCCAGTTTTGTTGTTTTTGCTTAGGATTGCATTGGCTATTCTGGGTCTTTGTGGTTTCATATAAATTTTAGGATTGCCTTTTCTATTTCTGTGAGGAATGCCATTAGTATTTTGATAAAGATTGCGTTAAATCTGTAGATTCCTTTAGTTAATATGGTCATTTTAACAATATTGATTCTTTTAATTCATGAACATGGAATATCTTTCCCTTTTTTTGTGTGTCTTCAATTTTCTTGCATCAGTGTTTTATAGTTTTCATTGTAGAGATCTTTCACCTTTTTGGTTAATTCCTAGGTATTTAATTTTATTTGTAGCTATTTTAAATGGGATTACTTTCTTGATTTCTTTTTCAGATTGTTTGCTGTTGGCATATAGAAACGCTACTAATTTTTGTGTGTTGATTTTGTATCCTGCAATTTTATTGAATTTGTTTATGAGTTGTAATAGTTTTTTAGGGGAGTCTTTAGATTTTTTCAAATGTAAAATCATATCCTCTGTAAACAAGGATAATTTGACTTCTTCCTTTTCGATTTTGATGCCCTTTATTTCTTTCTCTTGTCTGATTGCTCTAGCAAAGACTTCCGGTACTGTATTGAATAATAGTGGTGAAAATGGGCATCATTGTTATATTCTAAATCTTAGAGGAAAGGCTTTCAGTTTTCCCCCCATGCAGTGTGAAACTAGATATGGGCCTATCATATATGGTTTTTATCACGTTGAGGTAAGTTTCTTCTTCTTTTTTTTGAGATGGAGTCTCGCTCTGTCGCCTAGGCTAGAGTGCAGTGGCATGATCTCGGCTCACTGCAACCTCCGCCTCCCAGGTTTGAGTGATTCTCCTGCCTCAGCCTCCCAAGTAGCTGGGACTATAGGCATGTCACCATGCCTGGCTTATTTTTGTATTTTTAGTAGAGACAGGGTTTCCCCATGTTGGCCGGGCTGGTCTCGAACTCCTGACCTTAGGTTATCCACCCGATTCGGCCTCCCAAAGTGCTGGGATTACAAGTGTGAGCCACTGTATCTAGTTGAGGTACGTTTCTTCTATCCCCAGTTTTGTGAGGATTTTTATCATGAAGGGATGTTGAATTTTGTAAAATGCATTTTCAGCATCAGTTGAAAAGATAAGGGTTTTGTCTTTCATTCTGTTGGTATGATGTATGACATTAATTTATTTGCATATGTTGAATCATCCTTGCTTCCCTGTGATAAATCCCACTTGGTCATGATGAATGATATTTTTAATGTGTTGAATTTGCTTTGGTAGTATTTTGTTGAGGATTTTTCCATCAGTATTCATTAGACATGTTGTTCTATGATTTTCTTTTTTTGATTATCTTTGGTTTTCATATCGGGGTAATACTAGCCTCATAGACTGAGTTTGGAAGTATTCCCACCTCTGTTTTTCAGAGTAGTTTCAGTAGGACTGGTGTTCTTTAAATGTTTGGGATAATTCAGCAGTGAAGCCACTGGGACCTGGGCTTCTCTTTGCTGGGACACTTTTCATTATACTTTTGATCTCATTACTTGTTATTGATCTCTTCAGGTTTTGGATTTCTTTATGGTTCAGTCTTGGTAGGTTTTATGTCTCTAGGAACTTATCCATTTCTACTAGATTTTTCAATTTATTGGCACATAGTTGTTCTTAGTAGCCACTAATGATCCTTTGAATATCTGTGGTGTCATTTGTAATGTCTCCTTTAAATCTCTAATTTTATTTCTTTGGGTCATCTCTCTTTTTTTTTTTTTTTACTCTGGCTGAGGTTTGTCAATTTTGTTTACCTTTTCAGAACACCAGCTTTTTGTTTTGTTGATCTCTTGTATTATTTTTCTCATTTCAAGTTTATTTCTGCTCTAATCTGTATTGTTTCTTTTCTTTTAATTATGGGTTTGGTTTGCTCTTTTCTGGTTAAGATGTATCATTAGGTGGTTTATTTTACATTTTTCTTTTAATTTTGATGTAGACACTTCCAGGTGTAAACTTCCCTCAGTACTGCATTTGCTGTATCCCATAGATTTTGGGATGTTATGTTTCCATTATCATTTGTTTCAAGAAATTTTTCAGTTTTTTCCTAAGTTTCTTTGTGGACCCATTGGTCATTCAGAAGCGTATTTCTTAATTTCCGTGTATTTCTGTAGTTTCCAGAAATTTCTCTTCTTACTGATTTCTAGTTTCATTCCATTGTCAGAAAAGATGCTTCATATTATTCCAGGTTTTTTTTTAACTGTTTTAAGACTTGTTTTGTGACCTGCCATATGGTCTGTTCTTGAAAACGATCCATGTGCTGAGGCAAAGAATATATTTTCTATGGCCATTGGAAGAGTGTTCTGTAAATACCTGTTAGGTTCATTTGGTCTATAACACAGATTAAATTTTGTTTTTCGATTTTCTGTTTTCTTTTTTTTTTTTGAGTCAGAGACTCGCTCTGTTGCCCAACCAGCAGTACAGTGGCACGATCTTGGCTCACTGCAACCTCTGCCTCCCGGGTTCAAGCAATTCTCTTGCCTCAGTCTCATGAGTAGCTGGGATTAGAGGCACATGCCACCATGCCTGGCTAATGATTTTGTATTTTTAGTAGAGATGAGTTTTTACCACATTGGTCAGGCTGGCCTTGAACTCCTGAACTCAAGTGATCTGCCTCCCTTGGCCTCCCAAAGCACTGGGCTTACAGGTATGAGCCACCATGCCTGGCCTCTTTGTTGACTTTCTGTCTGAAATATTTGTCTGATGCTGAAAGTGGGGTATTGAAGTCTATATTTTTTTTTTAGTTTTTATTTTTATTTTTTCTGATGGAGTCTCGCTACATTGCCCAGGCTGGAGTGAGTTGTCAAGATCTCGGCTTACTGCAGCTTCCACGCTCAAATGCTACTCCCACCTCAGCCTCCTGAGTAGCTGGGACTATAGGTGCGCACCACCATGCCTAGCTAGATTTTGTATTTTTTGTAGGCATGGGATTTTGCCATGTTGCCTAGGCTAGTCTCAAACTCCTGGATTCAAGCAATCTGCCCATCTCAGCCTCCAAATGTGCTGGGATTGCAGGAGTGAACCACCATGCCCAGCCTACAGCTATTATTGTTTTGGGGTCTATTTCTTCAGCTCTAATAATATTTGCTTTATATATCTGGGTGCTCCAGTGCTGGGTGCATATATATTTACAATTGTTATATCCTCTTGCTGAATTGACCCCTTTATCATTATATAATTACCTTTGTGTCTTCTTATAGTTTTGTCTTGAAATCTATTTTATCTGATGTAAATATAGCTACTTGTGCTCTGCATGGTGTCCATTGGTATGGAGTATCTTTTTCCAGCTCTTTATTTTCTGCCTGTGTGTCTTTATAGTGAAGTAGATTTCTTGTAGGCAAAGGATCATTGGGTCTTTTAAAATCCATTCATCCACTCTGTATCTTCTCATTGGAGAGTTTAGTCTGTTTACGTTCAGTATTATTATTGATAGTTTAGGACATACTTCTGCCATTTTGTTTTCTGGTGATTTTGTGGTCTTTCCTTTTTTCCTTTCTTCCTGTATTCCTGTTAGTGAACATGATTTTTCTCTGGTGGTTTGATTTAATTTCTTGCTTCTTATTTTTTGTGTATCTATTGTATGTTTTTTGATTTGAAGTTACCATGAGGCTTGCAAGTACTGCCTTATAACCCAGGGGTCCCCAACCCCTGGGCCACAGACAGGTGTTACTCCATCGCCTGTTAGGAGGAACCGGGCCTCACAGTAGGAGGTGAACTGCAGGCAAGGGAGCATTTATCACCTGAGCTCTGCCTCCTGTCAGATCAGTGGTAGCATTAGATTCTCGTAGGAGTGCAAACCCTATTGTGAACTGTGAATATGAGGAATCTAGGTTGCATGCTGTTTATGAGACTCTAATGCCTGATAATCTGAGGTAGAACAGTTTCATCTCAAAACCATGCCCTACATGTGCCCCCTGCCCCCAAGAGAAATTGTCTGAGGTGGAACAGTTTCATCCCAAAACCATCACCCCCTCTAGTCTGTGGAAAAGTTGTCTTCCATGAAACTGGTCCCTGGTGCCAAAAAGGTTGGTGACTGCTGATTTATATAACATTCTTAAAATGACAAAATTATGGAAATGGAGAAGAAATCTATGGATGCCAGTGTTTAGAGATGGTGGAGGAGAGAAGGGTGTGTGGGTGTGTGTGTGTTGGAGGGTGATTTTCAAGGGTTAGCAGCAGGGAGAGGTTTGTGGTGATGCAACACTTGTTTTTTAATTTTCTAGTTTTTTTTTGTTTTTGTTCCTTTTGGAGAAAAGGCAAACACATTTATTTAACAAGAGAATCACAGAGTGATCGTCCTGATGGAACACTTCTGGGTCTTGATTGTGCTTGTGGTTATGAGAATGTATACATTTGATAAGATGCCATAGAACTATTAATATGTACACACATAATTTTCTGTTTGTCAGTTTTCTGCCTGTAATAGTATACTGTAGATACATACGATGTAGCCCTTAGGGAAAACTTAATGGAAGGTACATGGGAATTTTCTGTACAATCTTTGCAACTTTCTAGTGACTCTACAATTATTTCTGAAATAAAAAGTTTTAAAAATTTGCAGTGTGTTTATTGGTCTGTCTTTTAAAATTATTTCAATAGTTTTTGGAGAACAGGTCGTGTTTGGTTACATGAATAAGTTCTTCAGTGGTGATTTCTGAGATTTTGGTGCATCTATCACCCAAACGCTGTATACTGTACCCATTGTATAGTCTTTTATCCCTCACTGCCCTTCCAACCTTTCTCCCGAGTCCTCAGAGGTCATTATATCATACTTACACCTTTGCGTCTTTGTAGCTTACCTCCTACTTATGAGTGAGAACATATGATGTTTGGTTTTCTATTCCTGAGTTACTTCACTTAGAATAATGGTCTCCAACTCCATCCACGTTGCTGTGAATGCCATTATTTTATTCTTTTTATGCCTGAGTAGTATTCCATGGCGTGCGCGCGCGCACGCGCGTGTGTGTGTGTGTGTGTGTGTGTGTGTGTATACACCATATTTTCTTTATCCACTTGTTGGTAATGGGCATGTAGGCTGGTTTCATATTTTTGCAATTGCAAATTGTGCTGCTATAAACGTGTGTCGTGTGTGCAAGTGTCTTTTTCATCTAATGACTTCTTTTCCTTTGGGTAGCTACCCAGTACTTGGGTTGCTGGATCAAATGTTAGTTCTACTTTTAGTTCTTTAAAGAATCTCCATAGTGTTTTCCATAGTGGTTATACTAGTTTATGTTTCCACTAGCAGTGTACAAGTGTTCCCTTTTCACCACATCCACACCAAAAATTATTATTTTTTGATTGTTTAATTATGGTTATTCTTTCAGGAGTAAGGTGGTATTGCATTGTGGTTTTGATTTGCATTTCCCTGATAATTTGTGATGTTGACCATTTTTTCGTATGTTTGTTGGCCATTTGAATATCTTCTTTTGAGAATTGTCTATTCATATCCTTAGCCCACTGTTTGATGGGATTATTTGTTTTTTTCTTGCTGATTTGTTTGACTTCCTTGTAGATTCTCCATATTAGTCCTTTGTGGGTTACGTAGTTTGCAAATACTTTTTCCCCCTCTGTCGATTGTCTGTTTACTCTCCTGATTATTTCTTTTGCTGTGCAGAAATGTTTAGTTTAACTACATCCCATCTATTTATCTTTGTTTTTATTACATTTGCTTTTGGGTACTTGGTCATGAAGCCTTTGCCTAAGCTAATGTCTAGAAGAGTTTTTCTGATATTATCTTCTAGAATTTGTATGGTTTTGGATCTTAGATTTAAGTCTTTGATGCATCTTGAGTTGACTTTTGTGTAAGGTGAGAGATAAGGATCTGGTTTCATCCTTCTACAAGTGGTTTGTCAATTATCCCAGCACCATTTGTTGACTAGGGTGTGCTTTACCCACTTTATGTTTTTGTTTGCTTTGTTGAAGATCTGTTGGCTGCAAATATTTGGCTTTATTTCTAGGTTCCATTGGTCTACATGCCCTTTTTTTTTTTTTTTTTTGAGACGGAATTTTGCTCTCATTGCCTGGGCTGGAGTGCAATGGCGTGATCTTGGCTCACCGCAGCCTCCACCTCCTGGGTTCAAGCAATTCTTCTGCCTCAGCCTCCTGAGTAGCTGGGATTATGGGCATGTGCCACCATGCCTGGCTAATTTTTGTATTTTTAGTAGAGACAGGATTTTTCCATGTTGGTCAGGCTGGTCTCGAACTCTTGACCTCAGGCGATCCACCCGCCTTGGCCTCCCAAAGTGTTGGGATTACAAGCGTGAGCCACCGTGCCTGGCCTCTACATGCCTGTTTTTATACCAGTATTATCCTGTTTTGGTAACTACAGCCTTGTAGTACAGTTTGAAGTTGGGTAATATGATGCCTCCAGATTTATTTTCTTTGCTTAGTCTTGCTTTGGCTATGTGAGCTCTTTTTTGGTTCCATATGAATTTTAGGACTCTTTTTTCTAGTTCGGTTAAGGATGATGATGGCATTTTGATGGGAATTACACTGAATTTATAGATTGCTTTTGGCAATATGGTCATATTCACAATATTCATTCTACTCATCCATCAGGATAGGATGTGTTTCCATTTGTTTGTGTCATCTATGATTTCTTTCAGCAGTGTTTTGTAGTTTTCCTTGTAGAGATCTTTCACTTCCTTGATTAGGTATATTCGTGTGTGTGTGTGTGTGTGTGTGTGTGTGTATGTATGTATGTATTTTTTGCAGTTGTTGTAAAAGGGGTTGAGTTCTTGATTTGATTCTCAGATTGGTCACTGTTGGTGTATAGCAGTGCTGCTGATTTGTGTACATTGATTTTGTATCCCAAAACTTTATTGAATTCATTTGTCAGATCTAGGAGCTTTTTGGATGAGTCTTTAGGGTTTTCTAGGTATGTGATCTGTCTGTTTTGTCTGCTATTTGAGTAGTTACTCCTGCTTACTTTTGGCTTTAATTTGCATGAAATATCTTTTTCCATCCCTTTTCCTTAAATTTATGTGAGTCCTTATGTGTTAGGTGAGTGTCTTGAGAACAACAGATACTTGGTGGATTTTTATTCATTCTGCCATTCTCTATCTTTTACATGGAACATTTAGGTCATTGACATTCAATGTTAGTATTGAGATATGAGGTATTGTTCTATTCCTAATGCTAGTTGTTGCCTGAAAACCATGGCCTTTTTTTTCATTGTGTTATTGTTTTATAGGCCCTGTGAGATTTATGCTTTAAGAAGGTCATATTTTGGTGTATTTCAATGTTTTGTTTTAAGATTTAGAACTCCTTTTAGCATTTCTTGTAGTGCTGGCTTGTTAGGGCACGCTCTCTCAATATTTGTTTGTCTGAAAAATACTTTATCTCTCCTTCATTTATGAAGCTTAGTTTTGTTGGATACAGAATTGTTGGCTGATAATTATTTTGTTCAACAAGGCTAAAGCTAGGACCCCAATTCCTTCTGGCTAATAGAATTTCTGCTGAGCTGCTTTTAATCTGATAGGTTTTCTTTTATAGGTTACTTGATGCTTTTGCCTCACAGCTCTTAATATTGTTTCCTTTGTCTTGACTTTAGATAACCTGATGACTATGTGCCTAGGTGATGATCTTTTGCAATGAATTTCCCAGGTGTTCTTTGAGCTTCTTGTATTTAGATGGCCAGATCTCTAGCAAGCCTGGGGAAGTTTTCCTGGATTATTCCCTAAAATACGTTTTCCAAACTTTTAGGTTTCTCATCTTCCTCAGGAATGCCAGAGAGTAGTAGGAGGGAGGAAGGAAGAAAAGATACAAAATGTCAAAACTCAAACGGGAAGAATAGACTACTGAGTAAGTGTATGTCTTTTCAAGAAACTGAATCAATAATTAATAACCTTCCAAAGTAGAAAGCACCAGGACCAGATGGTTTTACTGTTGAGTTTTACCAAACATTTACAGAATAAATTGTATCAGTTCTCTACAATCTCTTCTAGAAGACAGAAGTAGAAGGAATACTTCCAACTCATTCTATGAGGCCAGCATTATTCTATTACCAATTTTTAAATTTACCCAAATAAAATTAAAACTTCAGTTCCCTCAACATACATCCACCCAAGACTGAACCAGGAAGAAGTTGAATCTGTGAACAGACCAGTAACAGGTTCTGAAATTGAGGCCGTAATAATTAGCCTACTCTACCTCCCTACCAAAAAAAGTCCAGGACCAGACAGATTCACAGCTAAATTCTACAGATGTACAAAGTAGAGCTGGTACCATTCCCACTGAAACTATCCCAAAAAAATTGAGGAGGAGGGACTCCTTCGTAACTCATTTTATGAGATCAGCATCACCCTTATACCAAAACCTGGCAGAGATACAACGAAAAAGGAACACTTCAGGCCATTATTTTTGATGAATATCAATGCAAATTCCTCAACAAAATACTGGCAAACCGAATCCAGCACCACATTAAAAAGCTTATCCACCACGATCAAGTAGGCTTTATCCCTGGAATATAAGGTTAGTTCAACATATGCAAATGAATAAACATGATTGATTCATCACATAAACAGATCTAAAGGACAAAAACCACATGGTTATCTCAATACATGCAGAAAATGCTTTTGATACAATTCAACATTTCCTCATGCTAAAAACTCTCAATAAACTAGGTATTGAAGGAAGCACCTCAAAATAATAAGAGCCATCCATGACAAACTCACAGCCAACCTTGTACTGAATGGGCAGTAGCTGGAAGCATTCCCTTGAAAACTGGCACAAGACAAGGATGCCCTCCCTTGCCATTCTTACTCAACATAGTATTGGAAGTCTTGACCAGGGTAATCAGGCAAGAGAGAGAAATAAAGGGCATTCAGATAGGAAGAGAGAAAGTAAAACTATCCCTGTTTGTACAGTGCTATATCTAAAAAACCCATAGTCTCAGCCCAAAAGCTTCTAAGCCAATAAACAACTTCAGCAAAGTCGCAGGATACAAAATCAATGTGCAAAAATCACTAGCATTCCTATACACCAAGAACAGTCAAGCCATGAGCCAAATCCAGAATGTAATCCCATTCATAATTCCCACAAAAAGAATAAAATACCGAGGGATAAAGCTAACTAGGGAGGTGAAAGATCTCTACAAGGAGAACTGTAAACCACTGCTCAAATAAATCACAGATGATGCAAACAAATGGGAAAACATTCCATGCTCATGGATAGGAAGAATCAATATTGTTAAAATGGCATACTGCCCAAAGCAGTTTATAGATAATGCTATTTCTGTTAAACTACCATTGAGATTCTTCACAGAACTAGAAAAAGCTACTTTAAAATTCATATGAAACTAAAAAGGAGCTTGAATAGCTAAGGCAATCCTAAGCAAAAAGAACAAAGCTGTAGACATCATGCTACATGACTTCAAACTATACTACAAGGCTACAATAACCAAAACAGCATGATACTGGAACAAAAACAGATACACAGACAAATGGAACAGAATAGAGAATCCAGAAATAAGACTGCATACCTACAACTATCTGATCTTTGACAGACCTGACAAAAACAAGCAATGGAGAAAGGATTCCCTATTCAGTAAATAGTGCTGGGATAACTGGCTAGCCACATGCAGAAGATTGAAACTAGATTCCTTCCTTACACCATTTTCAAAAATTAACTCAAGATGGATTAAATACTTAAATGTGAAATACAAAACTATAAAAACCCTGGAGGACAACCTAGGTAATACCATTAAGGACATAGGCACTGGTAATGATTTTATGTCAAAGATGCCAAAAGCAATTGCAAAAAAACAAAAATTAACAAATGGGATCTGTTTAAACCAAAGAGCAAACTTTAAACTGCACAGCAAAAGAAACTATCAACAAACAGACAATCTACAGAATGGGAGAAAGTTTTGGAAACTGTGCATCCAACAAAGGTCTAATATCCAGCATCTATAAGAAACTTAAATTTACAAGAAGAAAAAACAATCCCATTAAAAAGTGGGCAAAGGACATGAACAGACACTTTTTAAAAGAAGACATACATGCAGCCAACAATCTTGTGCAGGAACAGGAGACCAGATACCGCATGTTCCTACTTATAAGTGGGAGCTAAATGATGAGAACACTCGGACACATAGAGTAGAACTACAGACACTGGGGCCTGTCAGAGGGTAGGGGGTGGGAGGAGGAATAGGTTCAGGAAAAATAACTAATGGGTACTAGGCTTAATACCTGGGTGATGAAATAATCTGTGCAACAAACCCCCATGACACAAGTTTGCTTATGTAACAAACCTGCACATGTATCCCTGAACTTTAAAAAAACAAACTTATGTTCATACAATATCCTGCACAAGGATGTTTATAGCCACTTTATTAACAATTGCCAAAGTGTGGAACAACCAAGTTGTTCTTCAGTAGGTGAATGGGGAAATCAACTGTGGTACATTTAGACAATGGAATGTTACTTACCGGTAAAAAAGAAATGAGCTATCAAGCCTTAAGACTTGGAGAAACCTTAAATGCATACTACTAATTCAAAGATGACAGCATGAAGAAGCTTTATATTATATAATTCCAATTGTAGGACATTCTGGAAAAGGCAAACCCTTGGAGACAGTAAAAAGGTTAGTAGTTACCAGATACTGGGCAGGAAGTAGAGATGAATGGTGGAGTGCAGAGGATTTTTAGGGCAGTGTAACTATCCTGTATGCTAGGATGATGGATTGTCCCAATCTATAGAATATACTACAGCAAGATAGAACCCTAACAGAAGCTGTGAACTTCAGATGATAATGAGTCATTGGTGTAGGTTCATCAGTTGCAACACATGTGCCACTGTAGTACAGAATGTTCTTAGTTGTGGAGGTTGTGCGTGTTTGAGGCCAAAGGAACTTATTACTTTCTGCTCAACATTAGTGTGAATCTAAAATTGTTCTAAAAAATGAAGTCTGTTTAAAAGGAGAAAAATCAATACAGTCACTAACCATGTTTGGTGAAAGGCATGTAATACCTTCAACAGTGTGCCTTCATCTAAAATTGTAATACTATAGTTGATGTTAAAATTTTAAGAGATATAGGAGAAATTTTGAGCTGAGTGTCCCAGACAGCGGGTTAGCTTTTCCATATGTGGGACCGACCACTGTAAGTTTCTGGGTGGTTTTTAGTTTGCTTGGGGTCAAAGTCTTAGGATTACATATTATGTGTACACCATGCACAATTCTAAGCTCTCTACATACATTATTTAATGCTCTCAATCAGTTTTCTGATTTAAAAAAACCCCGAAGGCAGAGAGCTTAACTGTTTTGTATAAACACACTAAGTTACATATCAAGGGTTTGAACTCAGGTCTCTTTCCAAAACTGTAGCTCTTTATCATTATTCAGAACTGAATTTCTGTGATGATTATAACATTTATATTCCTTCTCAACTTACTGTATTACAATATCATTATTCATTAAACTTCCTTTAAAAAAATCAGTGTGCCCTAATTAACAAATTTACAATATGAATAATAGCATTTAGAAAAACTACAGCAACTGGGCGTGGTGGCTCATGCCTGCAATCCCAGCACTTTGGGAGACTAAGGCAGGTGGATCACTTGAGATCAGGAGTTCGAGAACAGCCTGGCCAACATGGTACAACCATGTCTCTAATAAATATACAAAAATTAGCCAGGTGTGGTGACGGGTGCCTGTAATCCCAGCTACTCGGGAGTCTGAGGCAGGAGAATCACTTGGACTCAGGAGGCAGAGGCTGTAGTGAGCCAAGATCATGCCACTGCATTCCAGCCTGGGCGATAGAATGAGACTCAGTCTCAAAACAACAAAAACAAACAAACAAACAAAAAACACACCAAAAAAGACAGCAGTCAAAACCCCCTACAATGACAAATAGGGTTAATTGAATGACTGAGCTAGGGTCATATTTTATCCTTACTAGACACCATCATTGCATGTTTTATAAATACCTTGATGCTTTCCAACCATTTTAAAAGACAAACATATTTTAATTATGATTATATTTATTGATTAAAAAAATTAAAAATGGGAAACATAACATTATTATGCTATTCTAAATTATTCTCTTTAATGGTCTCATAGTTTTCTACTGTGTACTGTGGTTTATTTAATTCATTCTCTTTAGGTTGTTTTCCTATTTTTTTTCTGCCTGTGATGAATATTCTTGGAGGTCAATCATCTTCTATTATGTTTTCTTTAGTATATTTTTTCAGAGTTGGAGATTATGGGTCAAACAGTATATATGCATATTTTAACCTCTCCAGAAATATTACACTATTTTAAACTTCTGCTAGTAGTACAGATTGAGTCCTTTATCTGAAGTGCTTGGGACCAGAAGTGTTTCAGATTTTGAATTTTTTCAGACTTGGGAGTATTTGTATTATGTATATTTACTGGTTGAGCATTCCAAATCCCAAAATTTGAAACTCAAAATGCTACAATGAGCATTTCCTTTGAGTGTCATGTCAGTTCTCAAAAAGTTTCTGATTTTGGAGCATGTTGGATTTTGCATTTTCAGATTTGGGATGCTCAACCTGTATGTGAGAAGGTTTACTTCCTCATATCCTTACTGACAACATCTGCCATTTGCTGATGAAAATTTGGATTTCACTATCATTTTAATGTGCAATTTTAATTGCTATTAGGCTGTATTTTTAAAAATTTTTATTGACTGTGTGTCTTCTTTTATGAAATGCCTATTTTAAGTCCTTTTCCTAAATTTTTTTATTAGAGGTTTATATGTTCTTACTGAATTTTTAGGAGCTTTCTCTTTATAAGAATATGTAAACTTTTGTCTTGAATATACAGGTGTATTTTCCTTCACAACAAAAATTTTCTGTTTCTTACACGTTCATTGTAGAAAAATCAAACAATAAGCTAAAAAAGGATATAATTCACCTATAACCCTGATACCTACTGAGAATTATTTTTACATTTCGATGTATACTCCTACTGTCTTCTTTCTGTGCATATATACACTGTTAAGGCCCCATTAGCCTGTGTTTTCACATAAGGCCATAATGACATTAACATATAAATTATAAAGACTTGGTAGCTTTTACCTGTTAATAGTGGGATGTCCTTTTCTACCTTTCCCATCCCGTAAGTATTTCTGAGAGTATGGTCTCAAATAAGTTTGAGAATGAATGTGTGTCTGCTGGAAGCTCCTGTTCTTCCACCATTTTCCAGTCCTCCAGAAGTTTCCTGATGGTCCCATGTCTGAATTAGACACCCGTCTTCTTTGTTGCAGTTGCACCTGTAATTCTTCAGCAGAGCCCTTCTTAAACTGTTTTTAATTGGCTGTCCTCCATGCTAAACTTTAGCTCTTGTAGAGCACAGACGCTATCTGCTGTGTTCATGGTTTTTCTTTATGTCTGATATCTGTATGTACATAACAGGCATTCAGTAAATATGTGTTGAATTGACTGTTGTTGAATTTTAATACTCGATTGGAGGGTTAGACATCTTTCTATTTGCACACTTTCCCTTCATGTATCCAAGTATATATATATGATGTCAATTTTTTTCTTTTATCTTTTTATTCTTTTCCTTTATGGTTTGCCTTTGATGCTATTAATTAGTTTCTTTTTAATAACCTGAAAGATACCTTTTTGTATCCTTTCTTTATTTGTAGTACAATAAAGTTTGTTTTCCATGTTGGTATTCCTGAAAAATCTCAACTTTAGTATTGTTAGAGTATACTGGAACAGATGATATAAATACCTCTAAACTCTCACTTATAGCAGCCTAAATCTGCACATGTTGTAAAGAAAACGTTTTTTAATAATTTGCCAATGAATAATCAATGAACAATTTCTAATTTAATTGTCACTTTTTTTTCTCTTTTTTTTTTTTTTTGAGACAGGGTATGATTCTGTCACCCGGGCTGGAGTGCAGTGGCATGATTACGGCTTACTGCAGCCCCGACCTCTTGGGCTCAAGGAATCCTCCTACCTCAGCCTCTCGTGTAGCCAGGACCACAGGTGTATACCACTATTCCTGGCTAATTTTTTTTTTTTTTTTGTAGAGATGGCATCTTTCTTTGTTGTCCAGGGTAGTCTCAGTCTCCTGGGCTCAACGAGATTCTTCCACTTGGCTTCCCAAAGTGCTGGGATTACAGGCTTGAACCACAATGCCTGGCCTCACTTTTTATAATATACTTAAATGAGTTTGGTGATTTTAAGAGTACCCTAGCATTTAGCACATGAATACGTCTCATTTCGATTAGTGGCCAAAGTATTTTTGGGCATTGTGAGCATTTTACCAATCCCGGGCTGCTTATGGTATGTTATAGTATCAGATACCTTTTTTTGGATCCGTGCTCTAAGTAGAATTGTGTTGTATACCTTGCTTAGTCCATTAAATTTTTACCTGTCTGAGGATCAATAAGAAAAAGTCAGAATGTACTTTCTACTTTTTAATATACTCTATTGACTCAGTACACAGCCATGGTGGGACACTTGAGATGTTCTGCTGAAGACAGTTATTACATATTGAGATTCTGGAAGGACAGCAAGTTAGATAAAGATAACTCATGCTTTTAAGAGTCCCGTGGAACTTCAGTCATTGTGAAGTAAAGAAAGTGATAAGGTAATAATGCATGAAGCAGTTTGAGTCACTGTGATGTGGATGGTGGGAGGTAGCCCTCTTAATCAAAGCTTTAAGAACAACCAGGAACCTAAGGAATAGTTACCTATACCACCAGATTATGCAGATAATGTTGATGACAACAAACTTATATATTTTATATATATATATATATTTCAAAAGAATGTAGCAGTCCCATAGGTTTTATATATATGGAATCAGTATAGTGTTTGATTATAATTAATGATATCATCTTAAGGACTACATCTAATATACTTATTTTGAAAATAAGGTGCAACCACATATTTTTGACATAAATTATAGTTATTTTTCTTCAATTCAGTGCTTTGATATTTTATTCTGTATCCCTATCAGTTAAGTGTATATATTATTTAAAATTAAGAGTATACAAGTTAAATATCTCTTACTCGAAATGCTTGGGACCAGAAGTGTTTCAGATTTTGGTGTGTTTTTTCTTTATTTTGGAATATTTGCATTATATTTACCAGTTGAGCATCCCAAATCCAAAAATCCCAAATCTGAAATGCTCATTGGAGCATTTCCTTTGAACATCATATTGGTGCTCAAAAAGTTTTGTATTTTAGAACATTTTGGATTTTGGATTTTTAGATTTGGAATGCTCAACTTGTATATACAGTGCATTCTATACTTGCATTTGGATACTATATTTGGATTTGTGGGTGTTTTTATTCCAAAGAGCTCAACTTCTCTTAGTATTTAAAGCATGGTTTCCTAACATTTTTAGAGATAGCATTGTATGGACACTTTTATAATAGGACAACCTTTAAGTAATTTTGAAATAAAAGGACTAGTTTCCTTTTACCTCCTAGGGCTTGGGTTTTATAATCTTAGGATTAGAAAGGGCTTTAAGGTTATCTGACCCAGTGCATTACAGATCTTGTGGTCTATCTACAGTGCCCCATTAAATGGCTCTTCAGCTTCAGGGCCTTTTATTTATCAATTTAACAAATACCTTTTGAATGCTGCCCTGGGGCAAGCACTGTGTTAGGTGCTGGACATATTACAGTATATCAGACATGGTTCTTCTTTTTAGTCTAGTTGGAAAGATATAAGTAAATATATAAATTGTAAAGCAGCACAGAAGAGGCCATAAAAAAGCATGAAAAAAGACAGAGCCACTTAATGTCACAAAGTCATTTCATTTTACACAGTTCAAAGTCTTAGAAAGTCCTTTTTTCTCTTGAGCCAAATACTGCTTCTTTAGGTCTAAATACTGCCCTTCTCCAGTGACCAGCTTTCAGTTATTTCAAGATAGTTAAGTTGTGTTTCTGATTGGTATTGTTTTTGTGTTAATTTCTTTAAAATTTTATCTTGCTAAAAATTGGCCTAAATGACAATTTGTTAAATATTTTTGGGTCTTCCTTGTATACAGTTTTTTTTCTTGGAGTTAATATATTGCTTCTAGGACCAGGCGTGGTGCCTCACGCCTGTAACCCCAGCACTTTGGGAGGCCAAGGTGGGCGGATCATGAGGTCAGGAGTTCGAGACCAGCCTGGCCAGCATGGTGAAACCCTGTCTCTACTGAAAATACAAAAATTAGCCAGGCATGGTGCTGTGTGCCTGTAATCCCAGCTACTTGGCAGGCTGAGGTAGGAGAATTGTGACTCCAGGAGGCAGAGGTTGCAGTGAGCTGAGATCGCAACACTGCAATCTAGCCTGGGCATCAAGTGAGACTCTGTATCAAAAAAAAAAAAATAAAATAAATAAATAAATAAATATATATATATATATATATATATATATATATATATATAGCTTCTGTGGAATAAATTTGTCACCCCAAAATATACTGCTTTGGCATGTTTTGAGATGGCTGTTCGGAAAAGCTACAGAAAGAGGAGTAGCTCTGAAAAACTGTGCATTTGTTGGGGAGATTTGCATCTCTGGTAGAAATCCACACTAGGAAAGTAAACAGCAGACGGAAATGGACTTTCTTTGAGAATCCCTTATCTACCTTGTTTGGATTTAGGAAAAACTAACTCTCAGGAAAAAGAGACTGAAGGTCTGACACTGTTGAAGGTGTGACAGAGAAACTTTTTCAACAGGCTACCATCTATTCTTTCTGAGGGCTGCTACCTGAGAGATTTCATTTGCAATACAAAATAGATTTGGTTCAGCTTGCGTTTCCTCCCCTCACCCTTCCACAACTTGTAAACTACCTTCCCCCACCCTGGAACTCCAAGCCCCTGACTCTTTCCTGTATGTATACAAACTTTAGTCATTTGGCCCTTCTTAGAGTCTCATATTTTGTGTGGCTCCCCTGCACATGTGCATGTTTATAAATTTGTATACCTTTTTTGTTGTTGTTGTTGTTTTGTTTTGAGACACTATCTCACTCAGTCGCCCAGGCTGGAGTGCAGTGGTGTGATCTCAGCTCACTGCAACCTCCTCCTCCTGAGTTCAAGTGATTCTCCTGCCTCAGCCTCCCAAGTAGCTGGGATTACAGGTGCCCACCTCCATGCTGGCTAATTTTTCTATTTTTAGTAGAGACAAGGTTTCACCATGTTGGCCAGGCTGGTCTTGAACTCCATACCTCTAGTGATCTGCCCACTTCAGCCTCTCAAAGTGCTGGAATTACAGGCGTGAGCCACTGTACCTGGCCTTGAATACCTTTTCTTCTGCTCATCTGTCTATTGTCAGTTTGTTTTATAGACTCAAATTATCAAACCTTCAGAAGGGGGAGGAATTAAAATTTCCTTTGCTCTTATACATTACTTTTCCCCCCATTTGCTGTATTTTTATATGTATTCCTCTCTATTTTCCAACCCTCTGAGAGAACTTTAAAATATCTCTCAAGTACAGACACCTCAAATAATCCATCAGATACGTGGTTTCCTCAGAGCCTCCTCTTCTGCATTCTTCATTATTCTGCTCAAGTCTGCATTGGTTTCTTCTCTTGGCATACTACCTAGCTCTCCTCTTTATACTTCCACTTTTTGTTATTCTGGGAATCTCTTCATCAGTCTTCTGTATTACTTTTCAATTCCTGATTCTTTGTGTGTGACTTGTTTTTCTCCTCCTCGGTCTTTCTCTTTGGAGGCCTGTAGGATTTTCTTTTCGTCCCTGGTGTTCTATAATTTCACAGTGGTGTTGCAGTGTGGAACTCTTTTTCATTTTTTGAGCTGTGCCTTTGCTCATCTTTTTTCCATTTGAGTAACAATCTAGATGTTTTGTTGAGAGATCAAACAAATGTCAGTATCTGTGTGTTTTATCTCTTGGGCCAATTGGTTTTCTCAGAGAAGAACATCATAATCTACTTAGAGAGTTAGTTTAAGACCAGCATCATTGTGGGAGCCCAGTGGTGTAAGCAGGAATGATGTCCTCACCATTTGGTGTACAGGTTTTCACATAATGCCTCTGTTTTCAGTACCACTCCTCAGTCCCACCTTTAGCTGTTTGTAGTACCTGTCTCATTCCACATCTTCAGAGGTTGAACCTTTAGTCTTCTGCTTGTGTGGAAAAGGGTGGCTATCTCGCTGGCTGTGCAGTGGCGTAGAGTGTATATACTTTTTTCATGTCTTCCTGTTTTTAGGAGATAATTTCAGGATATGCTTAAAATCTAAAACCTTTTCACAGTTTTAAGGATAAAGTTTAAACTTCAAGCTAAGCCTATAAAGTTCTTTGTGATCGAGTCCTTCCTTTCTCTATTGGTTCTTAACTTGGTTCTTCCCCTTCTGGATGAACTAAGACCACACCACAACATATTATGTTGCTATAGCCCCGTGGAACTTGGAGGGATACAAATGCATCACATTTTACACGTGATGTACCCCTCTACCTGGAGTGCCTTCTTTCCCTTTTCTTCCTCAATTTCTTATTCTTTTTTTTTTTTTTTTTTTTGCCTTTTTAGACGGAGTCTTGCCATGTCGCCCAGGCTGGAGAGCTGGAGTGCAGTGGCACCATCTCGGCTCACTGCAAGCTCCCCGTCCTGGGTTCACGCCATTCTCCTGCCTCAGCCTCCCGAGTAGCTGGGACTACAGGCGCCTGCCACCACAGCCGGCTAATTTTTTGTATTTTTAGTAGAGACGGGGTTTCACTGTGTTAGCCAGGATGGTCTCGATCTCCTCACCTCGTGATCTGCTCGCCTCGGCCTCCCAAAGTGCTGGGATTACAGGCGTGAGCCACCGCGCCCGGCCCAATTTCTTATTCTTAATTGTTGTTTTCTCTTAGTAGCCCCCCCTTGCTTTCATCTTCTGTCTGATTTAAATATCTTTTACTTGTATTCTTTTACCACCTCAAACTTACCTTTGATAGTGTCACCAGAAAGGAATATTGATCCAAACCCCAAGAGAGGATTCTTGAATTTCACGAAAGAGAGAATTCCGGGTGAGTCCGCAGAGTAAAGTGAAAGCAAGTTTATTAAGAATGTAAAGGAGGCCAGGTGTGGTGGCTCATGCCTGTAATCCTAGCTCTTTGGTAGGCTAAGGTGGGTGGATCGCCTGAGGTCAGGAGTTCAAGACCAGCCTGGCCAACATGGTGAAACCCCATTTCTACTAAAAATACAAAATTAGCTTAGTGTGGTGGCACATGCCTGTAATCCCAGCTACTTGGTAGGCTGAGGCAGGAGAATGGCTTGAACCTGGGAGGTGGAGGTTGCAGTGAGCCGAGATCATGCCATTGCATGCCCATCTGGGCAACATGAGCAAAACTCTGTCTCAAAAAAAGAAAAAAAAAAAAAAAAAACAAGGAATAGAAGAATGCCACTCTGTAGGCAGAGTAGGGGCATGGGCTGCTTGACTGAGGATACTTATGGTTATTTCTTGATTATAGAAACTGAATAAGGAGTGGACTATTCATGAGTTTTTTGGGAAAGGGGTGGGAATTTCCCGGAACTGAATGTTCCTACCCTTTTTAGACTATATAGGGCAACTTGCAGGGATTGCCATGGCATTTGTAAACTGTCGTGGTGCTGGTGGGAGTGTCTTTTAGCATACGAATGCATTGTAACTAGTGTGTAATGAGCAGTGAGGACGACCAGAGGCGACTTTTGTCATTATATTGGTTTTGGTGGGTTTTGGTCGGCTTCTTTACTGCATCATGTTTTATCAGTGGGGGCTCTGTGACCTGTATGTTGTACCAACCTCGTGTCTCATCTGTGACTAAGAATGCCTGACCTCCTGAGAATGCAGCCCAGCAGGAGTCAGCCTCATTTTACCCAACCCTTGTTCAAGATGGAGTTGCTCTGGTTTGAACACCTCTGACAGTAACATTTATCTTTATTGTACAGTAGTTTTTGATGTTATTTCTGTGCCTTTTCCAATAAGCCTTCAGATTTCTGAAGTATACTTGACCAAGTATACTTGTTGAGTAAGTTTGAAGGTAACAAAAAGAGACGAAATTGTGTCTTAACATTTCAAATAATCTGTAAACCTGTGCCTCAAAATATATACTTGAAGCATCAGAGCAAGAGGATATTACAAACTGAAAACTGTCCAAACATTCCTGCTTGTCCTATTTCCACCGTTTCTCACAGAGTATACCTGTAGATTGTTGACAGAGTACTTTGTTGCAGTCGATGAACTTGTCAATTTGAGAATGAGTATTGTGCCTTTGTGTTTCATATGTGCTTTAAAACATTTTGAAATTTTTCAGAACATGAACACATTGTGTTCTTATACTCAATAAATTTTCTAGGTCATTTAAAAATACTGTTAAATTTTAATCAATACCAGAAGTTTGGCTCCATCTGCTACAAAAGTACAAACTCGTTAAACACATTTTAAAATAATAACATTTAAAGTTTCCTTGCCCTCGAGGCATTTTCTTCTGAATTGGAATCAGGCTACCTTTGACATTGGCAGCTTAGTTGGATATGTATTGATCGACTTGAGAATGTTGTTTCTGTGTCTATTATCATTATGAGAGAGCATTTATTAACTGTCTGACTACATACTGCCCTAATTCTATAAACGAGAACTATGTGGATGTATTTGGTGCTTTTTAGGGACTTATTTTAAGCGTATTTATAGAGCACATCTAGCAGCAGACAGAAAATATTAAACCAGGGTATGAATGGACAATGAAATAGTTTACGTCAACATCAGAGTATTTGGTTTTTCTAGCAAATGCAAATAAGAAGCTAAAGCTAAATACAATAGACTATACTTTTAATTGAATTAATTTTCATCTAAATTTAACAGTGTCAAGTTATCATCCCAAGTGAACTTCAGAATTCAAACTAGAAAAATAGAATAAATGGATTCATTATGGGATTGAATGGCATGAGCTGAATTTGGGCCTATAAACCCAGAACTTTAGAGTTTTAACCTCTCTTTAGCATAATCCCTTTATGGCCTTGGGCAGATTCTTCACAAAAACAGAAAACAGACTATCAAAATGAGAATGACAAAGGTGTAGAGAGATCTAGCTTTTAAAGCATTTGGATCTGAGAAGAGCCTCCTAAGTGGTTGTTTTTTCTAGCTCTTTAGCAATTCTGTTTTAAACCCAATTTCTCTGTCTTTTATATTCTGCCTTCTGCTGTATTTATATCCATTTTCCTTACAAAGACACACCATGTCCTTTGGAAGCAGGTTTTATGAAGTAATAGATGTATAGGCCTAGAATTTGAAAAATTATACAAAGTAAAATTTTTTTTACATACATATAAAAGATGTTTCTTTGGTAGGTTTATTGTTCACTAAATCATTAACTTCACACTTTAGTATGAGACGTCATTGAGGAATGGCTCACGTTCATTGACATTTGGCTCATATGAATATGAGAGATTTTAAATTTGTGTTTGTAGTTTATTTATTGGAGAATAACCTGGATTTTGCATCACTTTAGTGTAGGACTCGTTTTAGTTATTTGTGTAAAGATGTGTAATCCAAGGATCTGGCCAAGTGATTTTTAGATGGGAAGTAGAGAATCGTTTTGTTTTTTAAGACTGTTTTTTGAGGGCAGTTTTGGGTGACAGCAAAATTGAGAGAGACAGAGTTTTTCCATGTGCCCCCTTGACCTCACCCATGCATAGCCTCCCCTATTGTCAACAGCCCCCACCAGAGTGGTACATTTATTACAACTGATGACCTTTCATTGACACATCATAATCACTTACAGTTCATAGTTTATATTAAGATCATTCTTGGTGTTGTACATTCTGTGGGGTTGGACAAATGTATAATGACATATATCTAGCATTATAATATCATACAGAGTATTTTCACCACCCTAAAAATCTCTGTGCTCTGCCTATTCATTCCCTGCCAACACGTGTAACCACTGATCTTTTCTATCTCCACAGTTTTTCCTTTTCCAGAATGTCATATAGTTGGAATCAGTATGGAATCAGTATGTAGCCTTTTCAGGTTGGCTTTCTTCACTTAGTAATATGCATTTAAGGTATGCTTTTCATGACTTGACAGCTCATGTATTTTTAATGCTCAATGGTATTCTGTTATCCGGATGACCCCAGTTTATTTATCCATTCACATATTGAAGGATGTATTGGTTGTTCCAGGTTTTGACTATTATGAATGAAACTTCTGTAAACATCCATGTGCAGTATTTTCAGCTCCTTTGAGTAGAGACCAAGGAGTGTAATTGCTGGTTCATTTATGGTGAGAATATGTTTAGTTTTGTAAGAAACTGCCAAACTGTCTTCCAAAGTGGATGTGTTATTTTGCATTTCCACCAGCAATGAATGGAAGTGTCTGTTGCTTTGTATCTTTGCCAGCATTTGGAGGTGTCAGTGTTCTGGATTTTGCCAATTCCAGTAGGTATGTAGTGATATCTTGTTTCAGTTTGCACTTTCTTTGTGACATACAATGTTGAGTATCTTTTCATATGCTTATTTGCCATCTGTATATCTTGTTTCGTGAGGTGTCAGTCTTTGGCCCATTTTTTAATCAGGTTTTTAAAATCATTAAGAGTTCTTCGTATATTTTGGCTAATGGTCCATTATCAGATGTGTCTTTTATAAATATTTTCTCTCTGGTAGTGGCTTATTTTCTCATTTCTTGACACTGTTTTTCATGGAGCATACGTTTTTAATTTTAATGAAGTCTATCTTATCAATTGTTTCTTTCATGAGTGGGTTCTACCTTTGATATTATATCTAAAAAGTCATCACCATACTCAAAGTTATCTAGGTTTTCTCCTGTGTTATCTTCTAGGATTTTAATAATTTTATGTTTTACATTTGGTTCTATGATCCATTTTGTTAATTTTTGTTAAGAGTGTAAGGTCTGTTCTAGATTCACATTTTTGCATGTAGAAGTCTAGCACCATTTTTGAAAGGGCTCTTTGCTCTGTTGTATTCACTTTGCTCTTTTTTCAAAAGTGAGTTGAGTGTATTTATGTGGGTCTCCTTCTGGGCTCTCTGTTCTGTTGCATTGATTGATTTGTCTATTCTTTAGCCAATACCACACTGTCTTGATTACTGCAGCTTTATAGGAAGCCTTGGAGTCAAGTAGTATCAGTCCTCCAGCTTTGTACTTCAGTATCGTGTTAGCTATTCTGGGTCTTTTGCATTTCTACGTAAAGTTTAGAATCAGTTCATTGATAACCACTAGAAAAGCATTTAAAATTTTTCTTTATCTTTAATGATTCTGATATTAGTCTGTCAAAAAAACTTTGCCAATCATATTTCACTGGCCCTCGGAGGAATGAAACAATGTAGGAATGGCTAGCTTTTGAATTTTAAGTAAATTTTATTTGTAAATCTGTTTTAGTACTATCAAAATATGCTTATTTTCTTTTTCTAATATTATTCATAATCTATTCATATCTTGGAAGATAAACTTACTCTGGTGGGATTTGCTCTGTTTTCAGCTATTATCACAATGACAAACTATGATTTTTAAAAAACCATCGTACTTACCCAAATTATTAAGTATTTATAGGTATAAATTGAATTCACATGGAATATAACACACAATACAGTATTGTGTCATAGAAGCTATTGATATTGACATTCAACAGGCTATGTTTGTATTAATCAAGTTTAAATATAGGGTAAGCTAAATGTGTGCTTTATTACTTTTATTACTACAGTTTTTATGGTACATGAATGTTTAATAATGCCCTATTTTTAAGTTAGTTTATAACTAATTCTCTGTGGAAGCATTGAAGAATCTTTAAAAATCTGGATTAAGATCAGAATTAACACAAAACAATGCATCTGTTGCCATTTTATTTTACTTTTTTGAAATGGAGTCTTGCTCTGTCACCCAGGGTGGAGTGCAGTGGTGTGATCTCACCTCACTGCAACCTCTGCCTGCCAAGTTTAAGTTATTCTTGTACCTCAGCCTCCCAAATAACTGGGGTTACAGGCATGTGCTACCTCACCCAGCTAATTTTTGTATTTTTATAGAAAGAGGGTTTTGCCATGTTGGCCAGGCTGGTCTTGAACTCTTGGCCTCAGCACTCTGCCCGCCTCAGTCTCCCAAAGTGCTGGGATCGCAGATATGAGTCACTGTGCCCAGCCTTCTGTTGCCATTTTAAAACTAAGAATTAAAAGATACTTTTGTGTAATTTTCTGGAAAATATCTTCTATACTTATTTTCTTCTAACTACATTTAAAATACATTTTAAAAAGCAGAAAGCAAAGATGAAGTCTAAGAAAATTTCCTATGAATACATTTCTTTTACGATGAATACATGCCAGTTATTCAGTTAGAATTGAATATAGTTAGATTCTTGAGATTCTGTTTTTAAAAGACACCACAGTATTTTGTTTTTATATGAGGTATTATGGGAAACATGATCATTACCTTAAATATATGGCATCAGGTTTTTAAAGTGGTATTTTGCAGATTTTGTTAAATCTGTCTCAAAGTCTATTTTCTCATGTTATGTTTGAAGTATGGGTATGATAGTACCAGAAAAGCAAGCCTTTCAAAACACAATACTCTACTTTTGTGACTCCATAAAAAATACAATCTTTATTATTATCCATAGACTGAATAAAACACCTTACATTTTATATTTCATTTTATTCACCGTAATCCATATTTTCAATTAAATTGCAGGTGATTTTAAATATGACTAGACTTTTTTTTTTTTTTAATAGAAAGATCACATAATGACTTAAATCTATTCCATTAGGAGTAGTATTTCTCTTGTCTTTTTGTTCAGCCATTGGAGTCCCCAGTGACCTTGGGTACTTTTTCCATAGGCTAACTGATGGTTCATGATGTTCTGTATTTTCTGGTAGCTTGCCTGTTGCCTGCCTCTGGGTTCGTCATCCCCCTTATGCTGACTTAGGCAGTATTTCTTCGGTCTGTTATCTCGGGGCTTTGATGCATATGTTCTGAAGGTGGCCACAGTGACTTTGGGTAGCAGCAGATGGTAAACCTTCAGGCTGCCACCGGCTAAACTGGTGTTAAGTTGGAAAGTTAACGTTTGATGAAGAATCAGTAGTGCATATGAAAGAGCTTTCACTGCTGAAATATCTTTTAATTAAAAATTAGCATACTAAAACCTTTGTGAATGTCTGGGAGTTTAAAGAAATCTACAATTCATTGTGTTCTTACAGAAGTAGTTATTTACCAGTTTAGTCTTATGTTACTTATTCTTCCTAACCTGGTTCTTTTTCCTCTGTTTCTGCCCCAGTTCCTTGGTAGTTAAGATAAATAAGATAACTACATAAATTGAAAAATAGGATGCTTTTAGGAATCCCAGGTATTTGAATAAACAGAGTATATTTTGAATTATGGCATTTTGGATTTTAATAACTATGAAGAGATGTGGATTTTAAGTACAATCTTCATATAATTCTGGTAGATTTGGTCTTTTTTTTCTACCTTTGAAGGTATTTCTGGATCAAATAGGAGCCTGAAGAACTCAACCTGCCTCAAAGAGATATTTCATTTTGTTCTAAATTAGTTGGTGATTCTTGACTCTGACATTCTTAACTTTGTTAACTTTGCAGAAATTGATGCAGCGACTTCTGATGAGCTAAAGCTGTAGGCGCAACATATTTTGCTTTTGGAGTTACTGAGCAGTGGGTACAGGGAACATTGCTAACCTTTTCGAATTATTTGTTCACTTCATGATAATCTGCTATATGGGAAGCTGTAGCACAAATAAAACATTGGTAAGGCTCCAAAGGATTTTCTTTGTTACCCATAAATCTTAGGGGTACCTTATATATTTTTCTCAATTTAAAATGTATCCTTGAGAGTAGTAGCTGAAAATATCTTTTAGACTGGAGTTATAAGTATCCATGTCAAATTTTACTCTTTAAGCTTGCATTTTCATCAGTGGAAAACTTACGAAACCAAAGACAGATTGGTTTCATGGCATAACGTGAGAGAAGTGCCTCTGCATGGTCTGTTCATGCTGATGCTCTTGATGGTGCAGCTTCTGATGGACTAACGCTGTAGGAGCAACATCTTTTGCTTTTGGAGTTGTTGGGCAGTGGTACAGGGAACATTGCTGGCCTTCTGATGCCAAAGAAAGAGAAGTTAGACCGCAGTTGGGAGAATTCTTGATATTAAAGGTTGCCGAGTACTATTCCTTGTTTTCTAGTAGTTGCATTTTTATAAAGATGCCTCATGAAAATAACGTGTGGAATTAAGAGTAGAAACGCATTTTGGATGTTTTAAGAATACAAAATGAGTTTTATTTTAGCAGAAAATACGAATAACATTTGATAATCATGCATGGTGTTAGGGGAGGAAAGCAAAGTTTTAATGCTCTAGGTTTGTTGTTCAAAACCATTTCTATACAAGGATATATAGCTGGTAAAGCTTTTGTAAATTTTCCCATCTAGTTAAAAATTCAGATCTAATACTAGTCAAGTATGGACTATTTTTGAAAGAGAGTATAGTAAGTGCAATCATGTTCATATGAAAGTATGTTGGGAAAAACTCTTACATGCAAAATTGGGCTTGTAATATTTTCTCTAGTTTCTTTGTTGTGTTGATTTTATTCTTTCTGTTATCATTATTTATATATGAATTACCAGGAGCATGACTTAACACAGTTGATATCTCATTCAGATTATAAGCAGCAAACACAAATCAGATTATATGCGACACCATTAAGGGATGCTCTGTGTTTGTCCTGTAGTCTTTTTTTTTTCTTTTTTTCAATAGTTTTTGGGGTACTGGTGGTTTTGGTTACACAGATCAGTTCTTTAGTGGTGATTTCTGAGATGTAAGTGCATCCATTACTCAAGCAGTGTACCCTGTACCCAATACGTAGTATTTTATCCCTCACCCACCTCCCAACCTTCCGTCCTGTGTCCCCAAAGTCCATTAGATCACTCTTAAGTGCCTTTGCATCCTCATAGCTTAGCTCCCACTTACGAGAACATATGGTATTTGGTTTTCCATTCCTGAGTTACTTCACTTAGAGTAATGGCCTTCACCTTCATCCAAGTTGCGGCAAAAGACATTATTTCATTCCCTTTTATGACTGAGTGGTATTCTATGGAGTATATATACCACATTTTCTTTATCCACTCATTGGTCGCTGGGCACTTAGGTTGGTTTGGTATCTTTGCAGTTGCTAATTGTGCTGCTGTAAACATGTATATGCACGTGTCTTTTTCATATAATGACTTCTTTTTCTTTGGATAGCTACCCAATAGTGAGATTGCTGGATCGAATGGTAGTTCTACTTTTAGTTCTTTAAGGAATCTCCATAATGTTTTCCATGGTGGTTATACTAATTTTCTGTAGACTGAAGCATTATTTTAACTAGTATTAATTGTTCTGGAGTCCCATGAAGTAACTGGCACCAAAGTAGAGACAGACGTTCCCTCAAATTACCCAAGTAATCTTTCTTTTAAAAGGAATTGGAGCTGAAGTTATTTTCAGGGACTTCCAAACTTCCATTGTCAACATTTAAATTAAATATCTTAAGATTCATGAATGGGGAGACACTTAATCCCCACTGAAGGGAACTCTCCACACTTCTTCACCACAGTCATAGTTTCTTCGTAGTAGCATATCTCTTTTCGCCATATTATTTTTCTTTCTATGCTTAAAAATAATCATCATTTGATACTTTTGATGTACCCCTTCTCCCTCTTTTCTTTGCAAAGATGGTTGCCTACTTAAATATTACTCCTTTCTTAATTCTAGTTAACAAATAGACTCTAACCTGTAATCAGTTGGAGCTTTTCCTACTACTATTATGAAAGAAAAGTGGGCAAGTTTCACTGTGCTGCTGGAATTGAAGAACAGATGAGGCTAATCCTTAAGGAATAAGTTGTCTGCTTCCCCCCTTCTCCCGCACCCTCGCTCAAGTTAGGAGCTGTTATTTCATGTATTAGTATGGGCAAAGATGAAGTAATCTCTTCTGTTAGACCATATGCTAATATAGGGCTGATAAGTAAGTGTGAAAAATGAAAGGGAGAAACACACTAATTGTATTCTTTCAATAAGGTATGCTATCCAAGATAATTATTTCATGACAGTTTTAGTTATAGTACTTGTTTTATCATGAAATAAAAGATGGTTTTAGGAGGCTTTTATTGGAAAGACAATTGTATCAAGCTAGTACAAATTAGATTTTTGTCTTTATAAAGGTGAGCAAACCCATGAGCAGTTTTTAAATTGATGTGTTCTAGTCTACAAATGAACAAATTCTGTTTGAGGGTTAAAGAAGCTATTATTTTGTCCTTTATGCTGACAGTTCCATTACAGATTGGCCTACTGTTGGCATTTAAAAAAATGTTTGGCTCCTTATGATCTTTGTGCATGCAACTATAATATTAATGCAGCACCATAGCACTGTTCATTAAGAAATGACTTTAAATGAGGTTGAAGCGTGTAAATTTGGAAAGATACAGATGTTAAATGCAGTCGTTTCTCTTTGTGTACAGCTGTATGGCTAATAATTTCCAAGCGGCTAAAGCTCTTGTTAGCAGGAGTGCTGGTGTGTTAAGAATGGCTCTATAAATAACTTTAAGAACTGAAGTTGAAGGTGCTTCTTTTAAAGACTATTGTTAACTAAACATTATTGCCAAACAGATGGAAAGCATTCACCAGCCTGATGTTTTTGGGTCTAATTATATTATCACCAGCCCTGTACGGCTCAGTTGAAGAGGTGTATCCAGAGGCCAATTTATAATCATTTAGCCAACACCTGTTTGGGAGAAATTGACAGTCAAAGGGCACATTTTTTAAAAATCACATATGTTCTTGTGTTTATTGCCTCAATGTGAACGTTGTCTAGTTGCACACAAACTTCGTAGGAGAAGAAAATATAAACAAAGCAGCATTTCCCAGCCTTGTTTATCCATCTTAATTTGTTTTTTTTTGTTTGTTTTTTTTTTGGGGGGAGATGGAGTCTCACTCTGTTGCCCAGGCTGGAGTGTGGAAGTGGCATGATCTCAACTCACTGCAGCCTCTGCCTCCTGATTCAAGCGATTCTCATGCCTCACCCTCCCGAGGAGCTGGGATTACAGGTGCCCACCACCATGCCCGGCTAATTTTTGTATTTTTAGTAGAGACGAGGTTTCACCATGTTGGCCATGGCTGGTCTTGAACTCCTGACCTCAGGTGATCCATCCACCTTGGCCTCCCAAAGTGCTGGGATTACAGGCATGAGCCACTGCGCCCAGCCAGTTTGACCTTTTTATCTGATCTGCTTCATGCTTCATGGCTAAGTGAGATGAGTAAAGAGGTATCACTCCTGATTTATGCAGGTATATTTTGTTGAGTCAATTAAGAGGCTTTTTATAGGGAGAAGTTCTTTCCTTTGATTGTACAGCTTCCATGCCTTTTACCTGGTGAGATGCGTTCTACTTCATATAGATGTGTCTTGTTCAAATAGAATTGGCTTTCTGGTAAGTGACTTAACAGTCGCACCTTATATAGGCTGGGCGCGATGGCTCACGCCTGTAATCCCAGCACTTTGGGAGGCCAAGGCAGGCGGTTCACAAGGTCAGGAGATCGAGACCATCCTGGCTAACACGGTGAAACCCCGTCTCTACTAAAAATACAAAAAATTAGTCAGGCGTGGTGGCGGGCACCTGTAGTCCGAGCTACTCGGGAAGCTGAGGCAGGAGAATGGCATGAATCCGGGAGGCGGAGCTTGCAGTGAGCCAAGATCGTCCTACTGCACTTCAGTTTGGGCAACAGAGCAAGACTCCGTCTCAAAAAAAAAAAAGTCACACCTCATATAAAAACAAATGAGACTGAAGAAACACTAAATGTCTTCACAGATTCAACAGATGTTCAAAATATGTTTATTGAGCTCTCTTTTGCAGAAAGAGGGCCATGGTACCTCCTTTTACATTCTTGGTATGTTGATTTAACTCTTAGAGTTCACAGATGTGTTTTCATATTTTGGAGGCTCAAGATTTGTGTTGATTATAACTCAAAGGGCAGCTATGGAAAGAATAAGTCTATCCCATCTGAAAAATAATAAAAGTCAAACCCTTTGTTTCAACTGATGATCCCACTATTTCGTTTTAGTGTTTTTCCTTCTTCTGACATATTTTACTATTGAAAGGCTTATATATGTCACCTCTATTTTCTTACCACTCATTATTAACTCCGTGCAATCTGGCTTTTATCCTCAGCAGTTCACTGTACAATGCTGTATTGAAAGTTACATATGACTTCCTAACTGCCCTAACCAGTGATGGTTTCTCAGTCCTCATTCTCCGTGGCTTCTCCCTGTTGTTTGACATAGATTACACTCATCTTAAGCATCCTCTTTCTCTGTCATCTGAACCACCGTGTTTTCTCTTTGTACTTTTCTCACTACACTTTTGGTTATTGTCATATTTACTCACAATATTTCAACTATGTATATTTTCAAAATTCAGAAATAAATAGTATAGCTTAGCAGTTAAAGAGAAAGAAACCTGGAGCCAGACTACCCTCTACCACTTATTATCTTTGTGAGTATGGACAAAGTCCTGAGGTTAAAGAAGTTCCAGTGTTTCAGAGTGCACTCCAGAGAGGTACAGTTTTATGTTTATTTCCTTATCTGTAAACTTGATTAATAAAAGATACCTACCTCTTTGGATTGTTGAGAGAGTTACATGATTTAATTCCTTAAAGCCCAGCACAGTGCCTGAAATAAAGGAAGTGTTCCAGTGGGATCATTCTTGTGTCTTTAGTTTTTATCTTTATGGAGAATGCTCAAATATAAATCATTAGTACCGACTTATTTTCTAAGCTCTATTCCCATGTCGTCATCTACCTTACAAACTTTTAGACTTGAATTCACTAACCATATGTTTATTAAACATTCACTGTGTGAGAACAGTGTATTCTGTGATAGAATAATTTTTATGCTATTGGTTTTCTATTGCTGTCATAACAAATTACCACAAAGTTGGCAGTGTATAACAACTAAATTATTAAAGTTCTATAGGTCAGAAGTCTAACACAGTTGCTGGTTTGAAATCAACGTGCTGGCAAGGCTATATTCCTTACTGGAGGCTCAGGAGAGGAATCTGCTTCCAAGCTCATTCAGGTTGTTGACTGAATTCTCTTCTTTCCGTAGAGTTGTAGGACTGAACTCTGTTTCTTTGCTGGCTGTCAGCCAAGGACTGCTCTGTACTCCTAGAAGTTGCCTGGGTTCCTTCTTAGGCTTGCTATGAGATCCTAGAAGCCTCTCTTCAGTTCTTGCATGTGGGCCTTTGCACCTGAGAGCCAGCAGCCATGCATCCCTTTCATGTTTTGAATATGATTTTCCTTTCAGCCATATCATTTCTGCGCTTTGCATTTCTTTTTGTAGAAGATAGTTCTCTGTTTTTGAAATGGATTCATATGATATTTTGGAACCTACCCAGATAATCCAGTGTAATCTCTCTGTTTTAAGGTCCCTACCTTAATTATATCTGCAAAGGCCTTTTTGCCAGTAACGTAGCACGTTCACAAATGCTGGGGATTCTTAGGGTATGAACATCTTTGGGGCCCATTATCCTGCCTTACCGCGTGCCCATAAAGAGCTTGAAGTCTCACTGGGAGACAGACCCCCAAATTGAAGGGTTAGAGATGCTATAATAGATGTTGGTGCTGTGTAAAACAGCAGAAGAAAGGAAGACAGTAGTCAGTGTTACTGAGAGATAGAGTGACATTTGTGCTGCGTATGGAAAGATGCATACTTGTTTGATAAGTGGCTGGGGGAACATTTCAGGGAAAAAGAAGCAATAATAGTGATAGCAGTAATAGCAACTGGCTGTACTTTTATAAGATTATCTTACTGAAATCCTCACATTTGTTAGATACTGTTACCGACCTTTATAGCTTCTACATAATAAGAATGTCTATGTCCACAAGAAGACATGTCTGTAATGTCTTTTAATGTAGAATAGGATGGTAAAATTATTTCACTGGGCCAGACCTGGTGGCTTATCCCTGTAATCTCAGCACTTTGAGAGGCCAAGGCAGGTGGATCACTTGAGCCCAGGAGTTCAACACAAGCCTAGGCAATACAGTGAGACCCCTGTCTTACGAAAAAAAAAAAAAAAAAAAAAAAGATTCATCCAGGCATTGTGGCACATGCCTGTAGAACCAGCTACTTGGGAGACTGAAGTGGGAGGATCGTTTGAACCTGGGAGGTTGAGGCTGCAGTGAGCTAAAATCACACCACGGCACTCTAGCGTGGGTAGCAGAGTGAGACCCAGTCTCAATGAAAATAAAATAAGACAAAATAAATCATTGACTTGTTGGGAGGATTAATATGGATTACACATGGGTAAAGTATAGCACATAGTAAATGCTTAAAATATGGCAGATTAGAGAATAGAGGGTGGATAAGAGAAGTGCTTAGGAGGTAGAATTGATTTGATTGGTTTAGAATTGATTCTAAATACTTGGTATTTAGAAGGTGATCAGTCTGTAATTGTTGAATACTGGATCAGTCACTTGTTCCGAAGGTGGGAGACAGGAGAGAGTTCACAGTAACTTAGACCACTGTTTCAGAGCATGCATGGAAGATGGTCTTACTTAGTACTATAGGAGGAGAAGCAGGCTGTTTGTGTGTTTGTTTGGTGAAGGCAGGGCCTTGGGAAGAGGATATGAGGTACCTGTGAGAATACTGTATTGAAATTAATGGAAATTTAAGTAGTGTAGGTCAGACACTCAGAAGACAAAGATGAAGTTGTCACTATTTTTTCAACTTGATTATCTAAAATGGAATTTTCCATCTTCTCAAACTGGTTTCCCATCTCACCTTTCTGTTTCTTCTCACCTTTTAAAAATTCTTTATTTTTTTCAAGCTTAACATCTTTTTTTCCATCCTTAATTTCTGTCTCTCCTTATCCAGTGGTGGGCTGGTAGATATTTGACAGCTCTCTGGTAGGGTGAAGAGGCTCATTTGCAGTGTTTGCTGATTTCTGTAGTACAAATCCTCCTCCCATGGCCAATTTCAGTCTGCGGCTGCTTTTGTGGTATAATGACAAAGTTGAAAAGCTGTAACAGAGACTGCATAGGCCTGCAGAGCCCCAAATATTTACAGTCTGGCCCTTTAAAGAAAAAGTTTACCAATCTTTGCTATTGTAGTATTTCCAAAATAATAAAGCCTTCATAGGGTGGGATGATTTCATACTTCTGTTAATTTATTTTATCCATCAAGATGAGGGGTGGGAATGAGTAGTTTAAGGGGGCAATGTGTGAGAGGTTATGAAGGGTCTTGAGGTCATTTTATGGGCTTAAGCTTTTTCTCCCAGTGAGATAAGAAGAGTGCCATGTTCTAACTTATGTTTTAAAAAGAAAACCCTGGCTGCTGCTTTGAGGATAGACCACAGGGCAGCACAGATGGTAGCCGGGAGGTCAGTTGGGACACCGTAGTTACAAGTTAGGTAAGAGTTGGTCTTTGCTTGAATCAGAGTATTAACTGTGGAAATGGTAAGGTGAGTTCAGATTCAGGATACATTTTGAAGACAGAGCTGATAGGATTTGGTGGAAAGAGGTGTTAAGGTGAATCCAGGGTGAAGTGGTACCAAAAGGATGCCTTAGGCTAGAGCCTGAGTTATTGAGATCACATTATAGCAAGTTGCTACATAGGAGATTTTAGGAAAAAAATTGAGACTTGAACAATTTTTTTGAACCACTTCCTGTTGATCATATATGTTCCAAGAGGGAAAACTCTGTTTAAAATAATATGTCTTTTACTTCTAAGAAATACATTTTAAAATACTTTAGGAAACAGGAATGTTTCTAAAATATGTCATTTTTAGAAAAGGAAACCATAATAAAACCTATTTTGGATAAGGTTATTTTGATTCTATAATTTGCCAACTTAAAAAAATTATTCAGAAATGAAACAATTTTGGGGAGGGGATTAAATTTCAGCCCTGCCCCACTCTTAAAGTTTAGTTTAAAGCTAAGAGTTAATGTTTCATTGTATTGTTAATAAATTATTACTCATGTCTTTTATGTAGGTTTTACTTGTAATGGACACAAGGACAGAACAGACTTTCATTTTAAAAGTAAGTAAAATTTGTAGCCAGGTGTGGTGCCTATAATCCCAGCACTTTGGGAGGCTGAGGTAGGCAGATCACCTAAGGTCAGGAGTTCGAGACCATCCTGGCTAACATGTTGAAACCCTGTCTGTACTAAAAATACAAAAATTAGCCGGGTGTAATGGTGGGCACCTATAATCCCAGCTACTCGGGAGGCTTAGGCGGGAGAATCGCTTGAACCCAGGAGGCAGAGATTGCAGTGAACCAAGATTGCACCATTGCACTCCAGCCTGGGCAACAAGAGTGAGACCCTGTTTCAAATAAAAAAAGAGTAAGTAAAATTTGTATGTTTAATGAATTTAAAATTTTAATTTCAAATTATGCTTCTGAAAGAAAATATTTTAGTTAGTATTTAGTTAATGCTAACTAAGTAGTTAATATTTCCCCCCTAGGTTTTGAATGTCCTTTAATGTTGTTTCTGGTGATATTTATTTACCTTTTTTTTTTTTCTATCCTTCCATCATGGTTGATAGCATGCATTTAACAATTTTTTTTTTGATACAGAGTATGGAGGAAATAATTTGGATAAATTGAAGAACCATTTCGTGTTGTTTGAATGTGTAGTGTGTAAATACATCTCAAGAACATTTTTTATAATCGTGAAGACTACACACAGTCTCACCTTCGATTATCACTACAGTTCTTAAGAGCTAAAATTTTGCCTTAAAGTCTTGTTACAGGTATTTTGGGAAAGCATTATCTATATTCCTGGTCCTCTTTTTGATCTAAATTCAATTTTGATTCTATACATAATATAATTTATAACTAAATCAGGAGAGAAAGAACCCTCAATTTTGAAATTTTGAAATTGTGTTTGGAATGGACTGTGCTAAGTACATATTCTGAAAATATCTTAATTTAAGCATTTTCACAGCATTCAGAAGATGAATTTATTAATTTTATATTTCTTTTTCTGATGCTTTTTCTTTTGCTGATAAGGCATGGCAGTAGGTCACATTGACACATACTGAAACACGTGTGTGTGTGTGTGTGTGTGAGTGTGTGAATATACATTATCATTGACATTTCCCCAGTTTTTAAAAACAGAGTATGACACCAGAAAATAGACAAACCTTATTCCTTGTAAGAAGACTTAACATTGTTTGCACTTCTAGGGGATGGGATTTTAAAATTGCCTGCTTAATCTAAGAATACCTTTTATGTCTCAGGAGTTTGCATTGGTCTTACAATGTCTACTACTTTAAAGATATAGATAAGTAAAATAAAGCTTAAGAAAAGGTCACAGAGAAATAACTGTGTGTCATCCTGATGACTTAGTTTGAGAGCATCTCTAATAAAAACACTGACCCACGTAATTGATTTTAATGGCAGCTTTGTGGCATCTTCCTTCTCTGGATTCACGCCAGATGCCATCAGCAGAGCCTCCAGGGACTGGGGGGCATAGAGCAGCAGATGAGTGGTTTCTCTGAAGCCCAGAGTAACTCGGATAGATTAGTTTGGTTGATAAACACAGAGCACAGCAGGCTCCAAAGGCAACTGAGGATACAACTGACCTTTTTGTTCTCTGTCAGGGTCTAAGGAAAAGCAGTGAATACAGCAGGAACAGAAAGACCATCATCCCCCGCTGTGTGCCCAACATGGTGTGTCTGCATAAGTACATCATCTCTGAGGAGTCAGTATTTCTTGTGCTGCAGCATGCGGAAGGTTGGTTTGTAGTTTGGATTGTTTATGCAGTGAAGAATGTCACCTACTTAGCTTCCAGTTTCTCTCTGTCATTTCATGAGCAGATAGAATATATGAAACATGTTTAAGAAACCATTTCCTATTTCTCTGCTCTACCTCCCTACTTTGAGTTGTGAGGGAAAATGAAAACCCAGGTGAACAGCAGATTTCATGTGAACTATAGTACCATTTGTAGATTTACTTCACTACTTTCTCATGAAATTTACCTAATATAATGAGAACTTTAATGTGAATGTGTGGTAAGAGAGCTAGATTTTATTTTAGTGATATTTTGTTCGCTTGTTCCCTGCTGAAAGGATACATTATGTTAGATGACTAAAATGAAAAGCATCCCCTGAAGAATTAATTAATTACCTCCTTCTTTTAGAAGTCAAGGGTGTTTGCTTAACATTTGACGTTACCTAGTTATTCTGATCTGAGTTTTTATGAATACAGCCATTGGCATCACATATGGGTACAAAGCAGAGGCATAGTTCTCTGCCTTCAAACTATTTATGAAATTTCAGCTCTTTGTAGAGGGAACAGGTGGCAAAAAATATTATGTTTTGATTTTTTTTGTCCTTTAATACCTGAATTTAAATAGTTTTTTATTTAGGATGACTGAAAACACACATAAATATAAATTCACTTAATACATATTGCCACTTGACTTTTAAGAGGTGTTCGTAAAATAGTAAAAAAATTTTAATTGTTTCCCATATTTCATGAAGCCATTATTTTTATATAACTATCGTACTTTACTAATAGGCATAACATTTGTATTTAATACAATGTTTTAGGAAAAGAAGTCATTGCTTTTTTGGAATGAGGTCTCATATGATTAACGAATGCAAGATTTTTGATGGGGGCAGTAAACAATATTGTGAAGTACAGCACAAGATAACTACAGATGGAGGGAAGACCTCCATATGCAGTATTTAATAGGAAATTCAGAAGGGGCTGTATGGTCTCTCAGGTATTAAGAGAGTTAATTGTGTGTGTGAATTGGATAACTAATTCACCTTTGTTCAGACATTATAGACAGCTTTTATCTGAGGATACCAGTGCATTACAGACATTATTGAATTAGAGGTCATGTCATCTGATAGCGAAATACAGCCACCTCTGGTGTGGAACAAAATAACTTGCGTAGTAATAATCCATAATAATTTAGAACAAGGTCAGTAGGATGAATGTAATTATAGTCAATATTCTATTACCCAGTGTGGATTATTCATGTTGGAGATTATCTATGGCAAAATTTTCAATCTTAGCTTACCTCTGTTATTTGTAGCTGTATCTTCCTCTTCTTCCTCTTCCTTTTCCTTCTCCAAATCATTTTTCAGTTTTTTTCTACCATCTTCTCACTATCCCGTATACCTCTTGAAGCTGATGTTTCAATTGATTTTACTTGAATAGTGTGGAAAATTTTTATAATCTTTTAAAGTCATAGACTTATGACTTTTAAATTTTCTATTATTTTAGATCCTTCTTTACTATCGACCATACCTGACTTTGAATGGTCACATGACCATAAAATTTGTCTCTTTTGACCATTCCTTTTAGGTGTCTATTGTTTAATTTTAAGATGGTTTTATAATATAAAGATAGTAAATTACAATGCAAATAGAGACTCTGGATTAATTAACTATTCAATAAATTTGAATTGAGCATGTACTGTATAGTAGGCTCCTTTTTAGGTGAACAAGACAAGAACGTTCTTTTTTTTTTTTGGTTGGGGGTGGTCAGGGTCTTGCTGTGTTTCCTAGGGTAGAGTGCTATGGTACAATCATAGCTCACTGTAACCTTGAACTCTTGGGCTCAAGTGACCTCCTGCCTCAGCTGGGATTACATGCGTGCACCATGTAATCCCTGGCTAAGTTTTTATAGTTTTTGTAGAGATTGGGTCTCTCCGTGTTGCCCAAGTTGGTCTTAAACTCCTGGCCTCAAGCGATTCTTCCGCCTCAGCCTCCCAAAATGCTGGGATTGCAGATGTGAGCCAGCACGCCAGGCCTGAAACTTAAATTCTTGTTGTGAAAAGTCAAACAGAAAAACAAAAAGCAAGAGAACATTGGATAATAAAAGGAACTATACAGATCTTTTTTTTTTTTTTTTTTTTTTTTGAGACGGAGTCTCACTCTGTCCCCCAGGCTGGAGTGCAGTGGTGCCATCTCGGCTCACTGCAAGCTCCGCCTCCTGGGATCATGCCATTCTGCTGCCTCAGACTCCTGAGTAGCTGGGACTACAGGCGCCCGCCACCGCGCCCGGCTAATTTTTTTTGTATTTTTAGTAGAGATTGGGGTTTCACCGTGGTCTCGATCTCCTGACCTTGTGATCCGCCCGCCTTAGCCTCCCAAAGTGCTGGGATTACAGGTGTGAGCCACCGCGCCCGGCAGGAGCTATACAGATCTTTAACAGAGGGAGATCTAACAGATAACAACTGGGGGACTATGTTGAATTAAGTAGTCGAGGGAGCCCTCTCTGAGAAGGTGGCATTTAAGAGAAGTTCTGAATGGCAAAAGAAACAATCATTTGAATGTAAGATACAGGTACAGGGATGAGTGTAAAAACAAACGGGATGTTTGATGACCAAGAAAGGCATCATTTGCTTGGACTGGAGCAGAGCGAGGACAACGTGAGGCACTTGTTGGTACATGAGGCTGTTGGAGAAGTAGACAGGAGCCTTGTACAGCAGAGTAAGGACTTTGGCTTTTATTCAAGTGCGTTGGGAAACCATTGGACTTCTTGAGGGGTGACACAATCTGATTTACATTTTAAAAAGGTCACTGGCTCTTGTATGGGGAATGCGTTGTAGAAAGGTAAAAATAGAAGCAGTAAAAAGGCTAATACTGGAGGCTAGTCAAAAGGTGCTGCTGGCTTAGCCTTCTGGGGCACCAGTCGAGATGTTTGAGGAGAGAGTCAATGGGACCTGTGATGGATTTGAGATTAGGAAGAGGAAAATCTGCAGTAATTTCTCAGATTTGGCTTGAGCAGTGCAGTGAACTGGGTGATGAACAGTGTGTTTTCTTTTACACATCAGTGACACCTCCGTAGATTAGGAATTTGGCCTGTGTCATAGAAAAGTAACTTTTCATATGTGCGAATAGTTATTACTGAGAAAGCAAACCTTGAACAGTTGTTTTCTCCATAACATGAATGCTTTGAATATTTATGATTTGTAGATTTAGCTTTCCATTGCTTACAGAACTACTCATGATTTATGTGAGTGTCTTGGACTCTTTCTTTCCGTTTTTAATTCATTTCATTAGAAATGTATTGAGTGCTTGCTGGGACACAGGCATAGTTCTAATTTGGCAGTGAACAAAACAGAAGACTTTGCCTACATGGAGCTTACATTACATTACATTATAGAGGCAGAACAGACAATAAGCAAATATTTAAGTAAATATATGACAGATGGAGGTAAATATGCTATGGAGAAAAACTAAAGGAAAGGGGAAGGGAATGCTAAAGGGATGAGAAGGGGTGGTTTGCTATTTTTATATAGGGTGGTCATCTTATTGAGAAGGGACATTTGACCAGAGACCTTCAGGAAGCGAGAGAGGGAGCATTGTAGATATGTAAGGAAAGGATGTCTTGGCAAGAGAAAACAAGTAGGTCCACAGGCTTAGAGGCATTGGTGTGCTTGGTATTCAAGAAGCAGCAGGATCAGTGTGGCTGGAGCAGAACAGAAAGAGCGGTAGGAAGAATCCTTAGAGAAGTGAGGAGGCAGGCAGGCAGATCCTGTATAGCATTATAGGCCACGTTAAGAACTGGACTTTTATTCTAAATGAGCTAAGACATTGTTGGGTCATGCTGAGCAAAGAATTGATGAGATAGGGATCATTTGCTGCTTGGTGGAAAACAGAATGTAGGAGAGCAGAAGGAAAAGCAGGGAGACCAATTTGGGAGTTGTTGCAGTACCCCAGGTGAAAATGCTGATGGCTTGGACAGGGCATTAGTGGTGTAGGTCAGGGGTCCCCTGGCCACAGACAGGTACCTGGAGATGAGTGGCGGACAAGTGAACATTACTGCCTGAATTCCGCCTCCTGTCAGATCAGCAGTGGCATTAGATTCTCATAGGAGCACAAACCCTATTGTAAACTGCACATGCAAGGGATCTAGGCTGTACAATCCTTAGGAGAATCTAATGCCTAATGATCGGAGGTGGAACAGTTTCACCCCAAAACAATTTCCACCCTCACCCCCACCCCTGTCCCCGTCCATGAAAAAATTGTCTTCCATGAAACTGGTTCCTGGTGCCAAAAAGATTGGGGACTGCTGGCATAGGTGGTGAAGAATGGTTATTAGAATCTGAATGTATTTTGAAGGTAGAACGGGCATGATTCTGTCTTACATGATTTCAAAGTTTTTGGCTCAAATAATTGAGATAATGTAGTTTCCATTTACTAAGCTGTGGGAGAAGTAAATTTAGAAGGAAAATCAGGGATTCCATTTTGGACATGTGAATTTGAGATGCTTATTAAATATTCAGGTGATGTTGAGTAGAGAGTTAGGATGTATCAGGCAGGATTTTAGGAGAGAGGTTTAAAATGTTTACTATTCCTTTTAATAAAGCCCTTTCTTAAACTATTTGAGAGAGAAAGGTGGGAAAGCAGAATGTATTCAGTCAAGGCCATGAGAGTTTAAGTTTCTCAGCTTAGGGACTATGTAATATTCATCATCTGTATGATGAATTAGTAAAATACTTGGTATTTAGAAGGTACTCAGTGTATAATTGTTGAATACTGGGTCAGTCAGAGAAAAGATGAAAGACCAAATTAAAAGACAGAAGTTGCAAAAGTCTCTGACTGTGGATATACAAAATAGAAAGGAGGTAGAAAAGAATTTCTCTCCAAGTTACTTAAGGCCCCAAGGAGTAAAATGATTCTCCTTTTATTAATTAGTTTTCTAAAATTATAAAACTAATTTATAAAATAAATTCAAACAAAATGGAAGTTTATAAAGTAAAAATAAAAATTATCCCTCCCTATTCACTTTGTTGCCTAGACCTATTCCCCAGAAATAGGCACTCTTTTAACGGTTATCATGTATCTTCCAATAACTTTCTATGTTTATAAGCATTCTCTCCCTACCTGTCTGTTTTTAAAAAACTTAAATGGGTGTTACATATTGCCTTGAGCTTGCATTTTTTCCCCCATCTTAACAGTGTACCTTGGACGCCTTTAATATATCAGTATATTTAGGTATGTATTAAGAGAGGCAGTACAGTATAGGGATTAAAAATAAGCACTATGGAGCCATGCTGTGTGAATATAAATGCTGGCTCATCATTACTAGTGTGACTTTGGGCAAGTTATTTAACCTTTCTGTGCCTCAGTTTCCTCATTTGTAAAATAGAGATAATATTAATTACCTACCTTATAGGGTTGATGTGAGGATTAAGTAGTTGTATATGTAAAAGGCTTAGAATAGTATCTGGTACATGGTAAGCACTATGTATTTGCAAATGGCTGTTATTGATGTTTACATTGTTTCCAGTACTCAATATAAATACATGTATTTATACATACATGTTTTTGTTTGTTGTATTTTTTGAGAATTATATGTAGGACAGATTTTTTTCCACGTTGAATTGCTTGGCCAAAAGATGATTTTGATTGCTGCGATAGCAGTGTTTTGTCATACATATGAAATTTAAGTACTAATTCTGACCAAGCAAATTAACAAACAAACTTTGCAATCTTATAGAAAACCAATAGATTTAAAATCTGAGGAGAGACAAAGAATTTTAATTAAACATTATGAATTTTTAGTTTTATATCTTAAAATGGTTCAATATCTACAATTTTATGTCCTTCAAAAAGACTTAGAAAAGTATCATTTATAGTCCTAAAATTAGACAAATTTTAGGCACTTTAGTAATAACAGGTTGTTTTTTAAGGTTAATATATGTCTTTGGAAGAACATATGACCCCCAAAATGACGTTATACTTATAGATCCTTATAGATTCTTACTTATAGATTCTTTTCCTTGAAAGGTTTTCAAAAAAATTGTAAAGATATTATCTTTCTATAACTCAGTTTAATAAATATTTATTTAATACCTGTTTTACAAGCTAGATAGAATCCTCTGCCTGCAGCTATTAAGACTTTTCAGTCTCGTAAAGGAGATAATAAAAGCATAAAAGTAATATTAATATGATGTTGTAAATGTCATAAAGGGTATGAAGGTGAATGATAGGGGATTCAGAGAAGATATATATTGCATCCAGTTAAGGGATACAAAGAAATTGGTAAAAGAAAACAGATTCTGAAGGACCTTCAAGAATAGGTAAGATTTTCACAAGCAGATACTGGGGAAACTATTAGGAAAAAAACATTCCAAGTGTAAGCGTGGTATGAGGAAAAGCCCATCATGAATTCTGTGTTGAGTAGGGGGAGAGGACCAAATCATGGGTTGATAACTGTATTACTCAGGAGTTCAAATGCCTGTGCAGAGTTGGTACATGATTCAGTAGGTGGAGGGAATTTGACTTCTTGAATGCAGAAATGGCATAAGATCTGTGCTGAAATAGAAGATTAATTAGGCAGCAGTTAGTAGGGTAGAATGCTACAGGAGGGACTTAAAGTAAGGATCTAGTTGTAGTTATAGCATTATCCCCAAAAATGAAGACTTTAAGTACATTGAATTTTAGATTTCAGTAGTTTATTCAGGTGGAATTGGCCTAAGAATGAATGGAGCTTTTCTTAGAACTTTATTAAAAGGTACCGTTCCTTGCTGATCAGTGGAACTTTACAGATGCAGGTACTGCTTATACGGTACATCTCATCATCTGATTTGACAAGCAGTGACTTCTATGTCGTGCACATTGTGTAGGCAGTAGACATACAAAGATGAAAAAGACTTGATCCTTTCCTCAAAGTAGTCATCATCTAGGAGAATTGAAAACCACCCAAGTCATTTTATTTGGATTGCACACGGAAATCTTAGGTTTAGGTTCAAGCATTGTTAGACTGACACAATGTAGGTATTTGTGGCAAGACAATGTGAGTATTGTTGTCAACAGACTAAAGAATATAGACTCAATGCATAGCTCCTTTTAAACTTCAGTTGAAATATGGGGAAATGTGAAACACTGAATATACTCTAAAGAGGACAGAAAGCATTAGCTAAGAAAAAAATGAGAGGAAAAAGTTAAATGCCATAATGTCCTGTACCACTAACTGTTATCAAAGTGGGGAAGATGACACAAAAATTAGCTGACTGTGGTGGTGCATGCCTGTAATCCCAGCTAATTGGGTGACTGAGCAGGAGGATAACTTGAACCTAGGAGTTGGAGGCTTCAGTGAGCTGAGATCCCGCCACTGCACTCCAGCCTGGGCTACAGAGTGAGACTCTGTCTTTTTTTTTTTAAAAAAAAAAGGTTAAATAAATAGAATAGGGAAGATGGTTAACTAGATCACTGCTACAAAGAGGTGTATGAGAATTCTATGATTAATATTATGACCATTAGCCTTTATTGAGCATTTATTCTATGCTAGGTACCATGTCAGGTGCTATATGTATTAATTGAATTTCTTGAAATGAAATGTGAAGTAGGAAGAGGTATTTTTGATGTTTCCATTGACTTTTTTACACGTGCAATTGACTGTCAATTATTATTTTCTGGTTTAGGTACCCTTGGCATATGATGCTTAATGATTACACTAAATATGTGCTGGAAAATTTTCTTCTTTATATGAATAGAGGGATTTATTTTTAACACATCGTTCTTTTAAATTTTTATTTATTTATTTATTTTTATTATACTTTAAGTTCTAGGGTACATGTGCACAACATGCAGGTTTGTTACATATGTATACATGTGCCATGTTGGCCTGCTGCACACATTAACTGATCATTTACATTAGGTATATCTCCTAATGCTATCCCTCCCCCGTCCCCGTACCCCACAACAGGCCCCAGTGTGTGATGTTCCCTACCCTTTGGCCAAGTGTTCTCATTGTTCAGTTCCCACCTGTGAGTGAGAACATGCAGTGTTTGGTTTTCTGTCCTTGCAATAGTTTGCTCAGAATGATGGTTTCCAGCTTCATCCATGTCCCTACAAAGGACATGAACTCATCCCTTTTTATGGCTGCATAATATTCCATGGTGTATATGTGCCACATTTGCTTAATCCAGCCTATCATTGAACACATCATTCTTAATTTTTCATTTCTTTGCAACTGCAATTCTGTCTCCACAAAGTATACTTCTGCAGTTACTGCTTTTGAGATTTCTGGATCAAATTTAATTAATTATTCTTTCTTATAATACTGTTCCTAGTCACTACTGTTATAGCAGGTTTTTGATACTTAGCTATAATTGTTTAACATAAACATTATAATTGACAAAAGGGATTGAGGTGTTTTAATGGTTAAAATAAGATGAAACTATGGTGAAATAATAACTACAAGTATTGCTGGTAAAATACTGGATTTTTTTTTTATTTCTCTGATTTACATGAAAGTGATTTTTATGATTTTAGTTTTAAAGATATATGTCAGAATACACAGTCAGAATTTCCATAACTTGCTTCATTAATGGTTGCCCAATTAATCTTCCTCAGTAGCTTTACTTATACAACATATTACATATGTGGCAGGGCATAAAAGGGGAAATATATTATTAATATGTTATTTATAAAGGCATAATTATATGCCACATGCCAAATTCCTCCATTCCTGGACCAGACATTTTCAAAATGGAATAATAATATTGTTGATTTTTTTCCCCCATTGTAGTATACAATTTAAACAGCACTTATTTATATATTTCCTTCTGACCAAGGGGCCATGCTTGAAAAAATTATTATATAAACAGAGCAGAACATAAACAGATGCTTCTAAGACTAAATGATATTTAACTTTAGAGTAGAATTTTAGCTGTGAAATTTCATATTAGTGTGTGTTGTAACTAATTTCCCTTCAAAGGAAGAAATAGGTTATCACTTAAAAAAATTGATATCAGGAGATATGCTTGAAACCATACTCACCATTCAGCAATAACAAGCATTTTATTAAATATGCTTGTCTTATGGCACACTTGATATTAGTATTATTGACTTGTTCTGATTGATTTTTTAAGATAGCTTTTGCTTTTCTAATGGCTTAAATAAATAACTGTTAATTTGGAGATGTTAATACTTTTGTTTGTTTTGTTATACTTGTTCACAGGTGGCAAACTGTGGTCATATATCAGTAAATTTCTAAACAGAAGTCCTGAAGAAAGCTTTGATATCAAGGAAGTGAAAAAATCTACACTTGCCAAAGTTCACCTGCAGCAGCCAACTTCTAGTCCTCAGGACAGCAGTAGCTTTGAATCCAGAGGAAGTGATGGTGGAAGCGTGCTTAGAGCTCTGCCTTTGAAGAGTAGTCTTACTCCAAGTTCTCAAGATGACAGCAACCAGGAAGATGATGGCCAAGATAGCTCTCCAAAGTGGCCAGATTCTGGTTCGAGTTCAGAAGAAGAATGTACTACTAGTTATTTAACATTATGCAATGAATATGGGCAAGAAAAGATTGAACCAGGGTCTTTGAATGAGGAGCCCTTCATGAAGACTGAAGGGAATGGTGTTGATACTAAAGCTATTCAAAGCTTCCCAACACACCTTGCCGATGACAGCGACAGCCCCAGCACACAGCTGAGAGCTCACGAGCTGAAGTTCTTCCCCAACGATGACCCAGAAGCAGTTAGTTCTCCAAGAACATCAGATTCCCTCAGTAGATCAAAAAACAGCCCCATGGAATTCTTTAGGATAGACAGTAAGGATAGCGCAAGTGAACTCCTGGGACTTGACTTTGGAGAAAAATTGTATAGTCTAAAATCAGAACCTTTGAAACCATTCTTTACTCTTCCAGATGGAGACAGTGCTTCTAGGAGTTTTAATACTAGTGAAAGCAAGATAGAGTTTAAAGCTCAGGACACCATTAGCAGGGGCTCAGATGACTCAGTGCCAGTTATTTCATTTAAAGATGCTGCTTTTGATGATGTCAGTGGTACTGATGAAGGAAGACCTGATCTTCTTGTCAATTTACCTGGTGAATTGGAGCCAACAAGAGAAGCTGCAGCAATGGGACCTACTAAGTTTACACAAACCAATATAGGGATAATAGAAAACAAACTCTTGGAAGCCCCTGATGTTTTATGCCTCAGACTTAGTACTGAACAATGCCAAGCACATGAGGAGAAAGGCATGGAGGAACTGAGCGATCCCTCTGGGCCCAAATCTCGTAGGATGACAGAGAAACACTATGCTCAGGACGATCCCAGGATGTTATTTGTAGCAGCTGTTGATCATAGTAGTTCAGGAGATATGTCTTTGTTACCCAGCTCAGATCCTAGGTTTCAAGGACTTGGAGTGGTTGAGTCAGCAGTAACTGCAAACAACACAGAAGAAAGCTTATTCCATATTTGTAGTCCACTCTCAGGTGCTAATGAATATATTGCAAGCACAGACACTTTAAAAACAGAAGAAGTATTGCTGTTTACAGATCAGACTGATGATTTGGCTAAAGAGGAACCAACTTCTTTATTCCAGAGAGACTCTGAGACTAAGGGAGAAAGTGGTTTAGCGCTAGAAGGAGACAAGGAAATCCATCAGATTTTTGAGGACCTTGATAAAAAATTAGCACTAACCTCCAGGTTTTACATCCCAGAGGGCTGCATTCAAAGATGGGCAGCTGAAATGGTGGTAGCCCTTGATGCTTTACATAGAGAGGGAATTGTGTGCCGCGATTTGAACCCAAACAACATCTTATTGAATGATAGAGGTCAGGAACTTTTGCAAATGCATTTCTTTTTATTCGCTGTTGCTTCCAATTAACTGAGTAGGCGTTTTATCTTGTAATTAGTATCTTCATTTCCTGTCTAGAGCTTCATTATCAGTGCAGCAAATTCACCCCCAGTAATAGCTTCTAGTACTTAATGATGCCATTATTCTTAATGATACTGTTTTTAGCTACAAAAGGAGTAATTACAGTTCACTTCTGCAGAAAATGGAAGAGAAAAATGTTTTGATTTCTCCTGTCGTTTTGTTTTTAGGACACATTCAGCTAACGTATTTTAGCAGGTGGAGTGAGGTTGAAGATTCCTGTGACAGCGATGCCATAGAGAGAATGTACTGTGCCCCAGGTTAGAGCAATCTCCTAAAATGTTTCACTTGAAAAAGTGATTCGGCAGCTCTCATTTCTTTATAGAAGTTGTATTTTTGTATCTTTCACTAGCAGTTTACATATGTGTTAGATTGGGTTATCTGTTTAACCCTTCAAAAAAAGAAAATTTGGGGCTGAACCAATTAAGTAATTCATAGGTATATATGTGTATGTGTGTCCATATATTTATTATTGTTAAATGAGTTTATATCTCACTAAGAACTGCAGTGAATTCTTAGAAATGTCTTAGCTTCTTAGTGTTTATAGGGACCTTTAAATACCCTGAGCCTCTTTAGATTCGTGATTTTTTTCTTTCTTTCTTTTTTTTTTTGAGATGTATCTCACTCTGTCATACAGGCTGGAATGCAGTGGTGCTGTTATGGCTCGCTGCAGCCTCCAACTCCTGGGCTCAAGCAGTCCTGTTGCCTCAGCTTCCGAGTAGCTGGGACTACAGGTGTGCACCACCATGCCTGGCTAATTTTTTTAAAAGCATTTCTTGTAGACATGAGGTCTTTCTGTGTTGCCCAGGCTGGTCTAGAACTCCTGGGCTCAAGGTGCTGGGATTACAGGTGCATGCCACTACTCCTGGCTAATTTATTTATTTATTTATTTTGTAGAAACAGGGCCTTGCTGTGTTGCTCAGACTGGTCCTGAACTCCTGGCCTCAAGCAATTCTCCTGTCTCAGCCTCTGGAATAGCTGGGATTACAGGCATGAGCCATGGTACCTGGCAAAATGGAGGTTTTAAAAATGCAATATGATTTTAGTGATGTGCCAACCTGGCATTTTATAAGAGATTTTTGTAGACACAACAGTTTTATCTTGCCCTTACTGTATTGTCTTTATTTTTAAAAAATTAGAGATTTATTTAATAATAATTCTAATAATTTATTCTAAAAATTTAGATTTATTCTAATAAATAAAGCAAAATTTATTTATTAGATCTTTTACTGACAATTATAGGTAGCGTAAGCATATGAATTGCATTTGAGTTGGTTTTTCTTAGTGATCAGTGCAGATGGGGCTGTGTTATGAATCCAAAGTTTGTTCACCTTTTGCTTACCGTTTAGCCTCTTTGGATGGCCAGAGTCACTTCACCTGTCACCCCATTGGCCTTCAAAGGAGTTTCAAGCTGATTTTTTTGACATAATCTGCTTAGGTGTTGATCAATATAGTATTTAATACTTACCAGCTAACTAATGTACTGATGCTAACCTTGTTTCTCTGCATAATGGGAAGTGACGATAATAAGGATTAGAAGAGCTAGATTGTTTCTAGTTACAACTTTCATTGTTAAGAATTATTTCCGCAGTAGAGAATACCAAAGTTTTCCAGCCTATAAAAAAAAATCCCAAAACGTTCCTGAAAACAACTGTTAGGGTTTTGTTTTCTTTCCTCCTTCTTCCTTCAAATTAAGACTGTTTGGTTTTTATTTATTCTTAGACACAATAGAGCACACCTACATTTTTTTTCTCAGATAGATAATGTGATGCTATATTTTGAAATCATATTAGTTAATAGGATAAAAAATTTCATGTTGAATTCACTTTATTACAGTTACTTGATTAAGAAAAAACCAGATCCTCCCCACTTTCTAATTTGATAAGAAATAACATTTTAGGTTCCAATGTACTTAGAAATATATTTGTTAATTATAATGAATTTGAAAATTTTAGGATCAAACTTAATTTTGGAGTTTTTTTGAATCAAGCCTGTTACATCCTAAAGTGAAGTCTGATGGTAACTATATAACAAAACCAAACATTTATGGAATATTGTTTAATATTTGTAAGTAGCCCTTATTTCTTATTTTTGTTATTACTTTCCTTTTTTTTCCCTGGTTCCTAGTAAGTGTATATATTGTTACTTATTGGAAACTATCTGTAAATTTGTGCTTGAGCATTATAGCAGATTATTTTTCTTTATTCTCAAGCACAGTCAGATTTACTTTAATGTCCATAACATGTTGGTATCCTGAGAATTTTAATATGTGTAGAACAGAACCATATTACATTCATCAGCAGATATACACTTTCAATTTCATATACTGGAATAAACCAAATTTAATACAGATCAGTTTCTAAGTTCTAATTTTTAAGCCTTGTCCCAGAAATTACAATTCTCTTAGTTGACCAGCAGGTGGCAGTCTACCATTAATGGATTTTGCTGTCCTTTTCCAGGTTGTCCTTCACTAGCATTTGAAAAAAGCTGTAGTCTGAAGAGGTGCTTTGTTGTCATTATTTGCATAAAAGAATTGTGCTTCCAAGCTTTGTGAGTTGCAAAAGTGTTCTAGTGTTATGGCATGCTTTGTGAACAATGTGGAAAGGCTTTCCATTCATTGGGCCTGTTAATTTTAGCAACTAGGTAAAACAAAACAAGTAATGGCCTTAAGAGAAAAGTAACACCAGTGTTCTAATTAAGATTACCTTAAATCTAGAGAGTTATAGAACTCAGTTAAGTCTATGTGCTCGCACCCCTCACTTACAACTCAAGGGGAATTAGAGCAAAAATTTGTGAATTACTGTTTGCCCCAAAAGTTCATAGCAGTGCTACTGATAAATCAAAACTACAAATAGGTTTTCCTTTCCTCGAAGGATGGAAGCAATGCTAATATGTTAATATTTCAATGCTTAAAAATACAAATCAGTAACTACATGGGACATAGATTGTTTAACCACCTTTTGATCTACCCTTAGGAACACCAAGAGTTGAAGTAATTTCCTCTCATATGATCCCCTCCCTCTTACTTCCCAAGTCTAACCTTAGTATTATTGTCCAAGTAACTCTAAAGCATGTTAAGCAGCTGATGTTTGGTTAGAAAGAAAAGTTGTCACAAGATTACGATGAGAGCAACTCACTTCTGTTTAAACAGTGTGCACCCTCTACCCTGCCACTTCACCTCCTGGGAATCCTTATCACATATTTGTCCTGAAAACATTATCCACCTGCCCTGTACTTTATAATATCAGCAGTGTATCTTTTTATCTTGTGGATGATGTGCCTTTATATTTTGAGAAAAATTTCCAGTAACAGATTCGATTTGCATGGACAGAAACTTGAGCAAATGCCAAACTAGCAGGGGGGCCATTATTCTGCTCTATAAATAAGTTTTAAAAAGAAAAAAACACACACACAGAAACCTGTGAATCAACATGTTTTGGTCTAATTGAGGGGAAAAGCAAGACAGATAAATTTTGAAATGCAAATGATCACCTTCTGTTATTTAAGTATAGTTTCTGCCAACTTTGTGATCCTAGATTTTAAAAAGTCGTAATTATTTCAACAATGTATACTCCCAAGGATGCCCAAGATTCACAAGTGTCTATAACAAAACTGAGAACTTTTAAAAAAGTTGCCACTTTTTTATATTAAAGAAAACAAATCCAACAACAAAAAGACAAAAACCACGGAGCTTTCTCTGTCTACATCTGTGAAAAAGCCAGCGCATAAATGGCTGCAGCTGCAGACCCATCAAGAGGGTCTTGAGAATACGAATTCACTGATCAAACCCAGCCCTGTTTTCAAAGTAGAAGCCATTCCTTTTAGGTTCACTTTGTATCCTTAGATTATCTAGGATGATTCTCTAGAAAGGTTTTATTTTAAATAAACATCATTCATGGTAAATGGGTTCCTTTCATACCACAGAAACACAGAATGGAGTTCAGGAAGAGAAAAGGCAAAAGAAATAGTCCACAAAGTAGGAACAGATTGTATAGTATGACAATGTAAATATAACACTATCTGGTTTCCACATTAGGAGACTTTTAGATACTTTATTAGGATACTTTTACACAGGTTCTTCTATTTTTTTTGTTGTGAGAGATTAGAGAATGAAAACTGGAGTAAATTGGTTATTTTTCTCTGGAGGACTTTCTTTTGGTTACTCTGATTTTATATCTGTTTTTACACACATAAACACAAAAGTTTTAGCCAAAAGATTTTATGTGCTTTATCATTTGATTTATTAACTTATGATAAAGAATAAACCTTTGGTTATAGTGTTTTAAGTATAAAGGAAAAATAAAATGTCAAGAAAGTATTTTTTTACCACCTTTTTTTTCTTGACTCTTATCATTCAAAAATGGCTAGAAAATAGAACCTGTACTACTAAGCATATAAAATACAAAAAGGAAAACTGATTCTGAGGTGGGAGGATTGCTTGAGGCTGTGAATATGAGACTGCAGTGTGCTATGATCATGCCTGTGAATAGCTACTGCACTCCAGCCTGGGCAATATAACAAGACCTTGTCTCTTAAGCAAAAATATAAGAAAATGATATTTGAAAGCTTAATATACGATCTGAGACAAGTGCATAAAATTATTTGTGTTAGTTAACCTAATATAGTCACTTAAGTTTCCCATTCTAGTTTTGAACAAGTTGATATGGTATCCTATCAGTATGTGTCCTTCACTTTTATTTTCTGCCCCATTATGAGTCTTTAATTTGAAATGCTTGAAATTTACATTGATATTTGTCATTGAATACTTTTCAGACTTGAGGATTTATAGGTGCGTATATGTGTAAATTGAAGAAGTCCAAAATGCTTTTCACTGCAGCCCGATCTCCATGCTCCCAGATGCTTTAATTTGAAATGCTTGAAATTTACATTGATATTTGTCATTGAATACTTTTCAGACTTGAGGATTTATAGGTGCATATATGTGTAAATTGAAGAAGTCCAAAAGGCTTTTCACTGCAGCCCGATCTCCATGCTCCCAGATGTCAAATGACAGCTTTGCTTCCTCTCTTAGGCAATTTCACACTTGGAAACAGCTCACAGCTGACGGTAAAAAGTGAAACATAGAAAAATCATGCTGAAAACTATCTGTAAAAATTCAGTTTTAGAGCATGACATTTATTGACTACTTTTCTTTGTTCTTCTAGCCTGACTTTATCAAATAATCCATGAATATGTTTTGGGGAATAGTTTCCCCTGCCCTTCTCCATAAACGTGCTTTCCGTGGCATTTGTTTCTTTATAGGCATGGAGCTCCATGTAATAGTTATGTATCTGATAATTAAAACTAGGACTCAGACCATGGATAGTTTAAAATATCTTGAGGCTATCAGAAGTTTTTAAGGTTTAGAACTTTTACACAGAATTGAGAACTACCAAACCTGCATATTGTCCCAGATCAGGTATAAACTCATTGCTTGACCTCGGGAAATTTATTTAAGACTTTCTAGGCCTCAATTTAACAGTAGTAAAATAGATTTGTTGGGTGTAAGTAAAATCACAGATGTCAGATCATCTGACATCCTCCTTACACAAAATGTACTCAAAATTGAAGTTTATCTTATTAAGGCAGGCTTTTTCCCCCAAGGGTAAATACTGATTTCTTATCTAATGTTAGTAGAGTTCAAAAGTTATTTCATTTGGATGACTTTCTGAGTATATATTTTTACTCATTTATAGAATTTGTACATAAAGTATATCATGTGGAAATAAGGGATTTATGGAAAATACTTTCATTTAGAGGAATGATGCCAAAACAACTTTTGTTTGGGGTGAAAGTTGAATGTCAAGATTCTCAACAAAGAAAATTGTTTAAATAAGAAAGAAATATTTAGATATGAGAATTTATGGGACCTGGATAATTTCAGCAAACATGAGAAATCTAATTTTAAGAATGTGAGATTGATAGGGAAAGCAAATAAATATAGATGTATATTTCAAAATAATAATGACATAACCAGGAGTTACTACTTTTTTTCCTAAAACAGAAAGAAGGTGGCAGCAAGAGGGAACTATAGGAATAATTTTGAGTAAAATATTTATGGTTAATATTTAAATATTATGTTTCAGACAGTAACTGTTTTATTTACCCTTAAGCAAAACTTCAGCAATAGCTAGCTCTCTTGTACATAGTATTTTAATGTTTTCCTTGAATGATTAACAAGTATGTTTAGTTCTTTGCCCTCAGTTTTTATCATCAGAAAAACCAAATCTGTTTCTTCTTCAGGAGAACCAGTTAATATTTCAGTTTGCCATAGAATAATGACGCTTTTCCACTGAAGAAAATTTCTTGATACACTTCACCACTGTATATACATGAAACTTGTAATATGAGTATAGAGTACAAGCAAAAAAGGCTTCAAGTTAATGTAAGTCTTACCTTGTCTAGGCAAGGCCCTTGTGGTGCAAAGAAGATCAAAGGATCACTTTAGGAGGACTTGGGGGTCTAGAACCCTGGAATCCATGGGCCAGTCACCATCACATCTCAGTTAAGGTTGCTCCATATTGAAAGAGACTAGTCTGAAATCATGATTCTCCTATCAGGCCAGAATGTGATATGTCTCCAGTGGTGAGAATGAGACAAAGTAAGAGTGAAGAATTCAGTCCCTGTTATTAGGCATCTTAGCAACTGACGCATTAGCACATCCCAAGAGAAGTTCAATGAATTGATGTTTTGATACAGAAGAGGTGAAAAACAGTATCTCTGTACATTTCATAGTACGACCTGATATTTGGAGTGGAGGGTTTATGTCAAGCTTTAGATTAGATTATTAAAAGTAAGTTAATCTTAACCTTTTATTTACCCCAAACCTTTTTCTTGATGATTTTGGGCAAATTTCTTTTTCGGAAGAGGAACATGAGACTAGAGACTTATAAAGTATTAGCTACAGTGTAATGCTTTTTATTTTTCATATGTCAATTGACTTTCGTCAAACTATTCAGTAATTGGCCTTACCACTGCATTATTATAAAGAAGAAAGTGAACTGTCTTTTGCCTCTGATGTTTAACAAAGATGTAATGCTGAGTCTCAAACATTATATAGCAGAGCAATTGACTAACTACTTTTATCAAATCATCAGTTTCTGTATCCCATAACATTTTATAAATTTTAATCTCCATTAGGTTACCAGGTCTTAGTCCTTCTAAGCAATTCTTCACAAATTCTTCCTTCAAATAAATGTTTAAAAATGCTAAAGTTTTAAAAAATGAGTGAGGATAAGGCAAGTAGGATTTCTGAAGCTCCTTTAATAGCAGTGCATGTAGCTCTCTGCCTAACACAGCAGCAGAGCGGCAGAGAGAGAGCAAGGGAGCGAGAGAGCTATGCCTGTCATTCTCACAATTTTCAGTTAGCCCTTTTCTCATCAATCAACTGTAATGGCTTTGGTTGGGTAACACTATGACACCCGATGGCTCTTCAGAATGGAGTTGTGATATGATCAATGGAAAATGGAGCATGCTGTTGGTTTTTTCCTACTAGAAATACAGGGTGAGAGAGTAAGCAAGATTGTTTAGAGCTCAGAATTATAATTATAATCAGTCAACCAGAAGTCATGTGGTAGTTACTCATTTCTTATTTTATCTCACAAGAAAACCGTATAGTAATGATACCTATAAACTCCCTTGAACAAGTATTCTTGGCTCTGGAGTGCTGAATCAAGTGGAATTAAGGCGTTTTGACCCAAGTTGTACAGATAATTGCAGGGAAGCTCAGAACATGGTTGCCAGGTCACCACGACAACAAGAAATTCAGAGCTAGGTGGTGGGAGAAAAGTGGAGTTAGATATGTAGCCAAGCCTAGCCTGAACTAGCTGAGTGTGGTCCGCACTCAGGTCCAGTTCCCCACAATACAGCAGGCCCAGGGGTTCAGGTAATTGAATTACCTAAAAGCCAGCTGAATAAATAATGAGGTGGTGGCAGGAAGTGAGGCTAGAGACCAAGGTGAGCCAAAACGAATGTGTGTAGGGTGGAGCAGCACCACATCTCCCCTGTCACCTTGCAGCACTGGGAGAAGAACGGGGCCCCAGCTGCTGCAGACTTCTCCCTCTGGACAGTGCCAGTCTCTGTCGCTGGTCTTCTTTGGATAATACGCTAATTAGAGTAATGTGATTCCAGGAACTTTCAAACAGTTCGTGTACCCTGCTCAACAAATACGGCATTTGAATAAGCAATTGAGTACAATGCTGGAGGACTTTATGGAATAGAGAATGGATAATTAGTCAATGTTTTCTGAAATAGTATAAAATAAGAAAAAAGGAGCAAAATGCCCGTTTGAAAGGATGGGCTAGGAAATGAAAATTCCAGGCTGTAGTTAGTCTGTCACCTAAGAATGAAGATCTGCCTCGGAAATGTGAGGCTGTAGGGAAGTTTCTTCTGTCTGACTTGACTCATTTCAAGTACAAGGCCCCTGTGAACAGCTTTGCATCTTTGAACTTGTAAACTTTAAGCTATTAAACTTTGATATTTTAGTTTATAACTATTAAAGGAGCATTCCAAACCTGGAATTAAAATGAAATCTTATTGTCATAGTTGCTATGGCTTTTAGTTTTGCTTTTGGTTGTAACATTTTCTATTGTCATATACAAAAACTTAAAAAAATTTGTCTCTATATTTAAAATAGTACCCCGGCTAGGTAGCGTAGTTGTCCTACAATGCATGTAATAATGAATTTGTTTTTGATAACATTTAAAAAATATTTCTAATTGATACAAATGATCTCACCAGCCCACCAGCCGGATAGAACCAGCTTACAAATATGTGGCACATTTTATGGAATTAGGTGCCTAAATTCCTTTAATTAAACAGGAATAGAAAAAAACCCTGAGTCATCTCCCGGTTCTGTCTTCTTTATTCCCCCAGGGTTTTTCAGCTTTTTTTTTTTTTTTTTTCCCCCGAGACAGTCTTGCTCGGTCACCCAGGCTAGAGTGCGATGGTGTGATCTCAGCTCACTGTAACCTCCACCTCCTAGGTTCAAGCAGTTCTCCTGCCTCAGTCTCCCAAGTAGCTGGGATTACAGGCGGCCACCACCATACCTGGCTAATTTTTTGTACTTTTAGTAAAGATGGAGTTTCACAAGTTGGCCAGGCTGGTCCTGAACTCCTGACCTCAGGTCATCCACCCACCTGGGCCTGCCAAAGTGCTGGGATTACAGACGTGAGCCACCACGCCCAGCCCAGCTTTCTTTTCTTGATGTAGCACACGCCACCTGTGCCAGAGCAAACGGTACCATCCAGAGGCAGTCACTGTGCTTTGCATGGGGAGCACTGGAAGGTGTCCATTCCACCACCTGAGTTTAGGCTGCCTTCATCTCTTGCCTGGAATAGTGTAGTCAGCTGACTGGCCTCCACTCATCCTCTAATCTTTGTTTCTGCCTGTGGCTGAGTATGCTTTAGACAATGTTTTAAACTTTTTAACCTACAACTTGTAAAAGTGCAAAAGAACTTGATGTAGATCTGCATGCTCAATGGAATGTAAAGAAAACGAATGTGATGAGGGCTTTGGTGGTGCTTTGAGTGCCTTGAATGGACAGTGCTACAAAATACAAGATTGATATATTTATTCAACAAACATTTATTAAATGCCTCCTGTGTCCCAGGCACTGTGCCTAGGAGCCAGAAATAAAAGACACAATTGGTATAATATTGACGGTTACTTTTGAAGATTTACATGAAAAGGAGTCTACCCAAACAGAAGAAATACACAATTGGTTAACTAGGATGTTAATAGACCTTTATAGGTGAATAGTTGTATTTATAGAATGGTAATTTTCTGAGCTAACAAAAGACATGCTTAGCTGTCCCCCTTCCCACAGTTTAGTTCCATATATTGTTGGATACAAAAAATGCTTTCTTCTGTGTTTCTTTCTCTTTGCTCTTTAGTCATCAGCTGCAGTGGAAGACTAATGCTCAGCTCCTGCATAGAAAATCTTTATACACAGCAAGAGCTGGTGAGAGAAATTGACTAGGATTTTGTAATTCTAGTCCCTTTCAATTAGCAACAGATGCTGCAGGGAAAGATTGTCTGTATAGGAATATAGTACTAATGTTTCTGTGCCCTAGCTGACATGGAATGCTCATTGCAAAAGAAAGATGTTCTTTTCCTTGGTCAAAGTTGTCACCGATGACAGATTAGATTTTTTTAACCTTTCTCCTAAATCCATTTAATGAAGTCTGACTCCCTTAGAAGAAAGTTAAATTCTTGACCAATTGTAACAGCATTTCTAATTGAACACTTAAAGAATTTATAGAAAGTTTAGACATTCCAGCTTCCTTTCTGATAGTATAAAGGTATACATTGTGCTTAATTTTAAGGTTATAAGAATTTGCCTTTGTTCTTATGTTGTCTTATTTGTTCCTTATGGGTTTTTTTTTCCCCAAAAGAGAGCTTTGGAATCCTTAAGGTCAAATATTTAAAGTGAACATTTTTATTATTTTGAGAAAAAGAATCCTGTGGCATTAGAAAACTATATTTACCTTTCACCTCCTTCCCTAGTGTATTTACTACTGATTATCATTTTAATGTATTGTATGGATCTTGCGGCCTTAAGATTGGCCTGTCATTCTGATATTTGGATAAAGCATTGTGTTACTTATGTGATAAATTCTTCCAGCATCTAACTATTGGTTTAATTTGAGTATTACATAAACACTTTATTTACAATGATTGCTGCTTTTTAATTAAATTTATATGACTTCTTAACAGTTCCACAGTTGCTATAACTTTGAGAGTGAGAAGAAATGAGGCTTTTAAGATTCTATTCATGTAAAAAAGCCTAGTTAAGAAAAATAGTTTGAGTTCTAAATTATAATAGAATTTCTCTATAAGTGAAATTCTCTTCTAAGAAGATTCTGAACATACTGTATTTCCTTCTGTTTCATGGGGAGAGAAGATACCAGCAACAGAGCATATTGCCAGAAGGAGGTTATGGACTTGTCTCTGGGAATTTTTGGAATGGGGATGGGTAACTATATTGTTAGTAAAGGTGAAGTGAAGAATTAGATGATTTATGTGGTTCTCCTTTAGTGGAAAAACCAGGGAACTGAGTCAAATGGCCTCACCAGTCTGATGGTGTGTCTTAACATGTATCTGTAAATGTGGAATATCAGATTCCCTTATTAAGCATTTTAAAAGTGATGTCTTTTAAAGAAAAGCAAATTCTGAATTTGGGATGTTGAAAGCCCCACAATTGCTTAAAATGCAAGATGCTTCATCTTTATAAAACTTTATGGAAACGTTTTTGTTTAAAGCTTGAGTTTAACTTGCAGTTTCTAGTTTTCTCAATTTTGTATACAATTTCCAGTATAGTGTTAGATCTGTCTTTGGTTATTTTTGCATCATGTCTGACAAATCTATGCAGTTTAAATTGTATAATCTTAAAAGGCAGTGCCTGTACCCTTAGATAAGCATACATCATGAAGCATACATCATGATTTTAGTATGTTGGAATCACATAGTCTCTCCAATGTCTTCCAAACTTCCTCAAGTCTGAGAGTGTGTACTGTTCTTCTTTCCCTTCCTTTCTCATCGCTATATAGACATCTTATGGTTGAGTTCAAGCTTTCTGCTTTTTTGCTCCTTTACTTTTGGGTGCTAAGATTATTATAGTTGCATGTAGGGTAAACATTATTTTGGCTGTAAGAGGGAGACTTGGAAGACTCTGAATATCATAAGGACTATAAAACTTTGTTATTCTGTGTTTTAGCAAGCTCTTTGGCAATATGGGCTACCAAGACAGCATTATTTTTCTGAAAAATATCTTGGCTTATTGAAGAGTGTTCTATGAGGTGTTAAACATGAGTAAAGCAAAGGTAGGCAAAGCACATTTTATGTTGTGATATCTTTGTTTTATTTAATCTTGTTTATTCACTTGTGAAATATGATAGTTTGAATCATTAGTATGAATCAGTAAGATTCTATGCTGTAGTTAGAGTATCAGAATACTGAAGTGAAAGTTCTAGAATTTGACTCAACAGTTTGCACATGTTTGATGTCCTTAAAAATTTATGGATGAGTTGAAATTTAATCAGGAACTGATTCTGTGTCTCCATTACATTAAAAGATGATAATGGTTAGATTTAGTGACCCTGATTCATTTCAGTTACCACCAGGTAATTAGTCTTTTAGGGAAAGAGAGGAGTGGCTGTGTATAGAAAAGAGAAAAGGAAGAAGATTGAGGAATGCTTGCTCATCTTAGCATAATCCACTCTTTGGGCATCTTAGGTTAATGGAGGGAGAAGAAGTTATGAGAAAGGCTCATGAGTGCTTTTGAAAACACTTTCAGGATCATAAAATTACAGATTATAAGAGGTTGAAAGAATGTTAGAGGTCTGGCTGTTCTCATTTTCAGAGAAGCGTCATGATATACTCAGCCAAGCTCAAACAGCAGCATAACCAGAGCCTTGGCAATACATCTGTTTGACTTAAGGATAAAAATCCAGGATTCTTTGATATCACCATCTCTTTTTGAGTTTTTATGGGAATAAACTGAGAAATTATTTTCTGAGGTAATAGTTTATTTTTCTCTGATCATGTTTCTTAATGCCCGTAGTGTGCCACTGCACTTGTGGAGAATAAGGATACTGTTTTACCAAGACTAGAAATTGCAATTATAGAATGTAGTGGTAGGGAATGGGGCATGCCCAGAAACTTAACCCTTGTGTTTTATAGGAAAAATGTTTTGAAAATTGGCAAAAAAAAAAAAAAAAAAAAGTGTTAGAGTTTATCCTTTAAAGTATTTTTCTAGGCCAAACGTGGTGGCTTATGCCTGTAATTCCAGCACTTTGGGAGGCCAAGGCAGGAGAATTACTTAAGCCTAGGAGTTTGAGACCAGCCTGAATAACATAGTGAAATCCTCTGTCTACAAAAAATAAAAATAAAAAAAATTAGCCAAGTGTGGTGGTGCATACCTGTGGTCCCAGCTACTTAGGAGGCTGAGGTGGGAGGATTGCTTGAGCCCAGGAGGTCGAGGCTGCAGTGAACCGTCATCCTGCCACTGCACTCCAGCCTAGGTGACAGAATGAGAACCTTAAAAAAAAAAAAAGAAAACAAAACAAAATGTTTTTCTGCTTGTTTCCAGAGATTTTTCAAATTTGAGGTAGGAGTTAAAGGGGATTTCTCAGCTTCACTGTGTTATTCTTTTAAAATAGCCTCAGAGACTTACATGGTATTTCTTTTCATTCTCTACTTTTGATTTTAGGCACATATACCTGATGTTTGTAGTAACTATCATGTTGCTTTATATATAAATCAGTGTTGTTGGTTTATGCTTAGGTTTTTTTATATAGAGTTTGCAAGTAAAGTAGTTTTAGAGTAGTGGTCTTTGATAGCCACACAACCTCAGGTTTCTTTTTGGCAATATGGTTTCAGTGTATATCTTAAAATTTTTAATCTAAGAATTACTGATATTTAAGGATCTTAAAAGGGCAACCAAATAAAGTCCTTTGTTCTGATAATTGAATTTTTTTTTTTCTGTTTTAACACCTATAAAGAAGAAATTCTACAAGTACTTACCTTCACCTGTTCTCATATTTAAGCTTCCTAGCTGTTAGGAAGTTCTTCTTTGTATCTTACCTAAATACAGCCTAAATACAGAACTCTTTGTCGTAGCTTAGAGTCATGTATGAAAATCAAGGACAGTTGGTCGTGATATCGATTTCACATTAATTAATGAATCCCTGCTTGATATAAAGTCATTTTGAACAGTTTCAAGCTGCACTGTTAAGGGGATGGATTTAAAAATTGTTCAATGTCTTCTTTTCTGGTTTCCATGAAAAGCCAATTTACCTTTTTACAGTTCTTATCCTTCTCTATTACTTCAATATGATTAAAGATGACATTCAGCCTAGCTGCCGTCATAGTTTCAAAAGCAGTTTTTCTTAGATGGGACCAGCAGTCTCCTTAGACCTAAGTGCTGTTAGAAAGCTGAACTAATCATATCCAAGAGGAGGCAAGAAAGAAAGTCAATGGGGTGGAAATGAAGCAGGCTGTCTGTGGAAGAGAGAAGAGATGAAGATCCAGGAAAGATGGAAAATGGGGAGTGACAGAGGTAGACTGTGGTTGACAGCACTACAGTGTCTCCAACAGTTATCTCAGGTGCCACTTGGTGTCTTGGACTAGCTAGCAAGCCCACTGAAGAGTGGGAATATAAGTAAACTTTGCAGGGGTGTCCAATCTTGTGGCTTCCCTGGGCCACACTGAAAGAAGAATTGTCTTGGGCCAAATAAAATACACTAACACTAATGATAACTGATGAACTAAAAAAAAAAAAAGTCGCAAAAAAATCTCATCATGTTTTAAGAAAGTTTACAAATTGGCATTGGGCTGCATTCAGCCCACAGGCTGTGGGTCGCACAGGCTTCCTCTAGGAGATTCTTAGGTCTCTTCCTGCTGTCTGTGTTGCCTCCCATTCAATTGGGGCTTATCAGACACTGTGGCAGTCCACATTTGGAGCAGTACATTGGTCGTTATTTACCTGTTAAGGACCCTGGCAGAAGATTACTTAGGGATTTCAAAGCAGCATAAAGCCTAGTTCTTAGACTTCGCAGTTGAGCAAGTTCACAGAAACCAATACAGGAATCCACCTTGTCTGTCTCAGAAAGTGCCTCTCAAATTTTTCTACTTATGTACTTGACTGTAGAGGTGATATGAAATGAGTATCTCAGGGGACCAGTGAAATAAGATTCTGAGGTTTCTTTGAAGTTTTTTTATCTTGCACATCCATGCAAATTTTACATTGTGTTCCATAATAGGTCTTATTTATTTTAAAAAATAGTAATTGTAAAACAATACTGCATCCCCTCCCCACATACAAGTCTTTGAGACTCAGGAATATGCAGTGTGCTTACCTTGTGGCTTCAAGAACACACTCCCCCTATGCCTCCCCACTAACACATTTCGTCTGGGGTGCATGTTCCCTGCAGTGGTGTGGAAAACAAACAAACATGTAGCTTTTGAGGATCTAGGCTACATTGTTGATGGCACTTTGGACCTTTTGCTGAATTTAAAGGGTACCTTTATAAATATGTTAGCCATTGATTAGACAGACCCATCTGGGCAATCCTCTGCTCAGTTTTAATGGGGAACCTCATGAGCAGAGACTTAAGAATGTGGCTTCAGTCTAGAGCTCCTTAGCACGTGTTACTAGACCCTATAAACCATCTCATTAATTTTTACATTATTGTAAAACCTAACTGGATCAACTGTCCCGCTTCTTCCTGGACACATAAATACAATATTCTCTCCCAAAGTCACCATACCCAAATAAGTTCTTCCATAAGGTTGCTTAGAGATTGTAAATAATTCCTGTAAAGTGTTCAATACGGTTTCTTACATGTAGTGAACAGCCAGGAAACGGTAGCTGCTATATTATTATTGCTGCTATCATTATACAATGTGTACCTACTGTGAACAAAGCAGCATTATAAATGGAAAGTTTTTAAAACTGATGGCTGACAGATAACTTTGGATCTTGATGTAAACAGGTAAAACTTTTTTTTTTTTTTTTTTTTTTTTGATATGGAGTCTTACTCTGTCGCCCAGGCTGGAGTCCAGTGGCGTGATCTTGGCTCACTGCAGCCCTTGCTTCCTGAGTTCAAGTGATTCTCCTGTCTCGGCCTCCTAAGTAGATAGGACTACAGGTGCGCACCACCACACCTGGCTAATTTTTGTATTTTTATTTTTTATTTATTTTTTGAGATGGAGTCATGCTCTGTTGCCCAGGCTGGAATGCAGTGGCGTGATCTCGGCTCACTGCAACCTTTGCCTCCTGGGTTCAAGCAATTCTCCTGCCTTGGCCTCCCGAGTAGCTGGGACTACAGGCGCCCACCACTGTGCCTGACTAATTTTTTGTATTTTTGGTAAAGACAGGGTTTCACTGTGTTAGCCAGGGTGGTCTCGATCTCCTGACCTCATGATCCGGCCTCCCAAGTGCTGGGATTACAGGCATGAGCCACCACACCCAGCCTATTTTTGTATTTTAGTAGAGATGGGGTTTCGCCATGTTGGCCAGGCTGGTCTCAAACTCCTGACTTCAGGTGATCCTTGTAATACCAAGAAGTATACACTGCTTGTGATATGATTAAAGAAAATGGAGTAAATGAAATTCTTGAACAAAATGATACTTAAGAAATAAAACCACTAACTAGGAGGAAAACTGATTATAGCTTCACATTATTTAACAATGTGGCCAAGGCATAGAATTTTGTGGAGGAATAGTGCCTAGTAGAGTGCTTAGTTTATGCTGCTTTGTGTGTGTTGGTTGAATGAATTTGATGGGTTGATACCTTATTATGGAAGCCGAATTGTATATATATACCTGATTAAGCAAGAAATTTGAATGTTATCTAATGGTCAGTGAGAATTTTGAGCAGGGAAATGATGTCATTCATTGCTTGTTTTAGACTGGAAGGAAATGTACAAAAGGTTATATTTTATGATAGAACTGTGATAAATTTCCCTTTTACTTTGCTAACATTTCTAAGAACACACACCCTTTATAAAGTCTAAGAGTACACTTCCAAAGGTGATAGTGGCTCCCTGTGAAATGGGAATGGGGGTGAGGGCAATGTATTTGCATCTGGGAGGGGTAGCATATGTACTTTGAAAGAGAGCATCCAGGGATATGTCCTTCATGAGTATCATTATTGTAGAGAATCCTTGAGTATCAAATCATAGAACTCCTAGAGCCCCTCAGCTCTAACCCTCATGTTATAGATGAGATCAAGTGAATTTCTTGACTCAACCCAGGACTCCTGATTCCTAGTTCATTGTTCTTTTTCATGCATTAAAGTTGTGGAAAAAGCCATGCAGGTGAACAGAAGGGAGGATTGGTTTACGTAGTTTTGTCTTCCCTGCTCCAGAGTAACTTTTCCAGCGAGCCTCAATGTTTTCATATCATCTTGCTGTACTTTAAAAATTTAAAGATTTGTGTCAATTACATATTCATGTAGGTAATAAAAAAATCTCACTGGCCGGGTGCAGTGGCTCATGCCTGTAATCCCAGCACTTTGGTAGGCCAAGGCGGGTAGATCACCTTAGCTCAGGAGTTCGAGACTACACGGCACATGGTAAAACCCCGTGCCTACTAAAAATACAAAATAATTAACCGGGTGTGGTGGCGTGCAACTGTAGTCCCAGCTACTTGGGAGGCTGAGGCAGGAGAATCGCTTCAGCCCCAGAGGTGAAAGGTGCAGTGAGCCAAGATTGCGCTGCTGCACTCCAGCTTGGGCTACAGAGTGAGACTCCTTCTCAAAAAAAAAAAAAAAAAAAAAAAATCTCAGCACCGCAGAGGCAAATCAGTAAAACATCTTGTCATATTTTCTTACCAGTCTTTTTTCTAAATGTATACTTTAAAAATTAGAATTGTATTGTTTTACAGCTTTTTAAAAAGCTATTGTTTTATAGCTTTTTATATGTTTTTATATACAAACATTCACTTAAGTATATGTAGGTGTTTTTTTATTTTATTTTTTGTTTTTTAATATTTATTTATTTATTTATTTATTTGAGATGGAGTTTCGCTCTTGTTGCCCAGGCTGGAGTACAATGGCACGATCTCAGCTCACTGCAACCTCCGCCTCCCGGGTTCAAGTGATTCTCCTGCCTCAGCCTCCTGGGTAGCTGGGATTACAGGCACTTGCCACCACACGCGGCTAATTTTTATGTTTTTAGTAGAGATGGGGTTTTGCCATGTTGGCCAGGCTGGTCTTGAACTCCTGACCTCAGGTGATCCACCCGCTTCAGCCTCCCAAAGTGCTGGGATTACAGGCATGAGCCACCGCGCCCAGCCCTATTTAAAATGGTTATGTAGTAGTTATCCATCATACAGATGTGCCACAACATATATGATTAAATCTCTCAATTTTTCAAACAAGCAACTGTTTTATAAATGCAAAGAGTTCTAAGAACATTAGGAGACTTCGAGTCATTCACTTACTAGTTTGAATTAGTTAATAATCTGCTTTCTTTTTACTACCTAGTTGAGAGCAGCTAGTTGGAGAATGGAAACTGATTTGGCATGAAGCACTTTAGGAAGAGGGTGGGCTCAGAAAGGGCTGTGAAGGGGTAGAGTTCCATATAGGCTGTTTGAACCTCAGAAAAAGGGATATAGAAAAAGGTTGCTGAATGGAGTAATTTCAGTGTTTTGCATAGGAATGACTCTTTTTCTGGTCCATGTGACTTTTGCTTTAAGATTATTGCTCAAGCTATTTTGTAAGTTTGGAGTTCTCCCACACAAATAGATTGACTAAGCACTAGTTAAAAGGCTAGGCATCTGAGTACCACTTACATGTTTTACTTTCCAAGTTCCAACCTAACTACTTATAAACTCGAAAATAGTTACGAATTGTGGGTTACCTATAGTCAAATAGTAGGTTTTTTTGTTTTTTTTTTTTTTTTTTTTTAGTCAGTTGGAAATGAAAGGGCAGGTATTGGCAAGGCTTAGGGACTAATTTAATGCCATTAGGAAAGCACAAGATAACTTAAGGGCTAAAAGCCTCAAAAAAAAAAATGGTGAAATGAAGAGTTATTGCTGATTGGTGCAGGAACCTGAAAGATGACACCTGAAAACTCAAATTACATTTCAGGAACTTGTGCTGGTGAGAGATAGGGATAACACAGATAAAAGTGTAATTTGTAGATACTCTAAAATCCTTTATCTTGGCCAATAGTTTCAGCCATGGCTTAAAATAATATATCTATCTGTACTTTAGCAAAATGGGTAGATTTGCATTTCACATGTTCCTCCTTTGGTTGAAAACAACTGATTACATAGGAAAGGGAAGATGATACTCTAAACTAGGTCTTCATTCTGCTACAGTATGACATTGGACAGGGCATTTCATCTCTCTGCTTTCTAACCTGCAAGTAAAAGGATGATTAATATTGGTTTAGATAATTTTTAAAGTTTCTTTAGAACCTGAAGAATCTTTATTTCTAAAACAAAAATGTCACCCATGAGGTAGAATTGGCTATACTTTCTCAAATGTAAGAAATTAAGCAAAATGCTGATGTAGTAGGTTCACATAACTTTTAAGTAAAGCATCTTGAAGGTGTCCCTCTATCAACTGAAGAACAAATGTCTGAGTTTAATATATGACTGCATCAAAAAAAAAAAAAAAAAATGCAACCACAGTAGGTGACCAAAAGGATAAGTAACTTTCAGGAATTTTGAAAGCCCAGTAGTATTTAGTATATGCCCTCTCAGCATTAAAAAGGTCACCTTGCTAATACATGTTAATTTTGAAAGTTTAATTGACCTTTGGAATTTTAATATCAACCTTTTTTGGTGTGTTTAGAGGTTGGAGCAATCACTGAAGAAACTGAAGCCTGTGATTGGTGGAGTTTGGGTGCTGTCCTCTTTGAACTTCTCACTGGCAAGGTAAGCAGGGACCTGGACGTTTAATAAATTTACTCAGATGCTACCTTGATTTCGAATTGAGAACATTAGCCTTCACCCTTAGTTTTTAAATCAGGGACTAAGCAAGAAAAACTTTGATACCGAAAGCAGGTAGAGAAATGCAAGTTTATCAAGATTCCAGATTTTTTTTTAAAGTTGGATTGCATTACATTGAATAAATTGATGGTAAAATTATTTTATGTCACAATATTTCATAGTGAAATATGACTAAACCTTTTTCTTTTAATTTTCCATGATTCAGCTTGAACAGGGTCAAATCTGTAAGGTTTATGCAAAGATGTATTAAAATCCTCTGGATGTTTTAAACATCTTGTCTGAAACCAGGAGGGAATTCTTATTTACGAAAATTAATGTAGATATTAAAGTTAGCATTATCTTTTTCTCAGTACCATAAATTTTTCTTATCTGTTCTAGCTTAAGGACAGAAATTATACTCTCAGATGAATGACTTTTGAGTATAATGTTTGAGTTAGTAGACTTTAATAAAGTATTGTGCAGATTGCTTCCTGGGAAGAAAACAGAGGAAATGAACAGTTACGCTTTTGTAAATAGTCATCTACCTACGTGTGTAGATAATACTGACCTAAGATTGTTGGAGAGTTTACAAATCACCTTTACATACATTTACACTGTAAAGCGCTATATATGTATGTAAAGTATTATGACTAACAAATTCTAAACTCTGAAGAGTTTTTAAAACATTAAAACATTTTAAAGGGATCAAATCCCTTTTTAGTTTTGTATATAATTTAAGCATTTCTATAATATTCTGAGCCATTAATTTTATAACCAAGGACGATGGGACAGTAGCATAAGCTTCATTTCAGTTAAAAGTTCTATAGGCTCATAGCCCTCATCCTAAACAGCTTAGGCGGCACTGCGTTGATTACTACACCTCCAGTTAAAATGGTTGTTGAGCTCTCTGTACTTGCTGTCCATAAATCCTATGATATAACAAAATATGATGTTATTTGGGATAAGAAGTGTGCCTGATTGATTGTTTCAGACTCTGGTTGAATGCCATCCAGCAGGAATAAATACTCACACTACTTTGAACATGCCAGAATGTGTCTCTGAAGAGGCTCGCTCACTCATTCAACAGGTAATTTAATTGACCTATTGGCCAGGTTTATCAACCATGCAGATTAGCAGAGCCCACACCTCCAAAACCTTAAAAAGAGATTAGTTTGGAGCAAGAAAAACCCATTTAACCTAAAACAAAGATGCATTCAGAATTAATACTGTATATTTTCAGGCTTTTGCTATCATCAAAGTATTGATTGGGTCAGAGAGTATAGTTAAAACTTCTTGGTATTAATTTTTTTCCCCAAAATTCAGGACTCACGTTTAGTCAATTCTGTATATTTGTATAACTCTGTGATTTGAGTATTGCTTTTAGCTTGTCTGGGGCTGCTCTAATTTTGCAGTTGCATTTTGTAACCACCTATGAATGGCTGTTTTCAGTTTTTAATTCTTATTTATAAATTTACTCAGGTTATTTATAAAGCTACTCAGGTAGCTTAGGAGGGGCATATTAGAAAATCTTGTCAAGTTAGATACTTCATCATTGGTGGAACTTGGGCATTGGTGTCAATGATTACATTTCTGGTGGCTTTGAAGAAAGAGACCATTGATAATTAAAGTTCAGTATCCCAGAGACAGGCTTGGAACTCCAGTGAGCTGCTTAGATTGATTCCCCATACTTAAATTACTCCTCTAGTTTTGTGTAGTGAATTTTGCTGAGTATATTGAGGGTTGTTAGTACTCTGGTGTGACAGGCCCATTGCTGGGCTATCAGCTGGAACAAGCAGGCCCGGGATCCTTATACTTTGATGAAAAATATAATGGAAAAAGTTATTTGAAAAAGATCAAGAACTAAAATTATGTAATGAAACGTGGATTTTTTTTAAAAATCAGGGAAAACAAAAATTGAAAGAAAAGAGGGCAGGGGAGCATATATTAGGAAGATAATTAACTAGTATTCTCTTGAAGAGTGATTTTGCTTTCATTCAACAAATATATACAAGACACAATGCTATAAGCTACAAAGGTAAGACACGTAAATAACCATACCACATGGAAATTGATAAAGGCTGTCAAAGAGTTTTAAAAAATACTATGGCAAGTCAAAAGAAGGAGGCAGATATAATCAGTGGAATGGTAGTATTAGGGAAAGTTTTCGTGGAATGGACGCGACTTTTGCTGGGCCTTAGAATTTCAGCATGGCAAGGCAGGATGTGGGGAGAACAGTCTTGGCGGAATGAATGGTTTGAGCAAAGGCAAGGAAGGAGTCTGAAAGACCCAAGTTTAGGAAACAAAAGTTTGATTTATCTGGACTAGAGAGATAAGTAAAGATATGGGTAGTAGGTGAGCATAAAAAAATAAGTTGGAGTTCTCTTATGGGGTTCTATCATCACAAACACAAGAATAGACTGATAATATTTAATTCATTAAAATTTGAGATTTGGCTGGGCACAGTGACTCATGCCTGTAATCCCAGCACTTTGGGAGGCCGAGGCAGGTGAATCACAAGGTCGGGAGGATCGAGACCATCCTGGCTAACACAGTGAAACCCCGTCTCTACTAAAAATACAAAAAATTAGCCGGGTGTGGTGGTGGGTGCCTGTGGCCCCAGCTACTCAGGAGGCTGAGGCGGGAGAATGGCATGAACCTGGGAGGCGGAGCTTGCAGTGAGCCGAGATCGCGCCACTGCACTCTAGCCTGGGTGACAGAGTGAGACTCCGTCTCAAAAAAAAAAAAGAGATTTGGAGTTTGTGGAGAAGAGTAAAAGGTTTAGAGTTGTACTTCAGGAAGATTAATTTGCCCAGAGTATGTAAACTATAAAGAAACAATCAGGTTGGAAATGCTGAGATGAGAATACCTAGAGCACTTTAGATTAAGAGGTAATGAAGAGATACATAAAACATTTCATTCTAATGGGAAAAAAGAGCAGCTATTCATTTGATTTCGTCTTATTTGTTGTGGCACGAGATAAATTCAAAGTATTTTTTAGTAAATAATTTAGGAAAGACTAGCAACTGCTATTTTTTTGTTTCTCTTCCTTAAAGAAGTAGTCGTTATTATCTAATACTAAAAATAGAATTCCCCATAATAAGTTATCAAGTTCTGCTTTTGTCTTTATTAGAAGTTATGTTGTAAAGGAATCTAGGCTTAAGGTATGGTAAGTCTCCAAACTCAGATATGTATAGCTTATATAGTAAATCAGCATTATGTCATTGGCCTGCCTAAGGAAACTACCACTCATGTTGAGGAAACATCATCAGGAAAGGGAAAAGGGGTCTCTTGGCATGATTAGCAATTTGTCATTTTGACTTTCCTTTTCCACTACCTCACAGGTCATAGAGGTCACTTTAAAAAAAAATCACAAAATGATTTATATGGAAATAATTCTACTTGGGGGAAATTTTCTCCTCTTTGGTCTTTTAGCTCCTTGCTTTCTTGTTAGATTTCATAATCCCCGTACCCCTGGTTCATTTATCTGTCCAAGTCAAGCGAATGGTGCCAAAGTAAACATAATTACATTTTAAATGCAATCTTAAAAAAAATTCCTCAGAGCATGTATGTTTGTGCTTTAGCATGTACATTAGTTAATTATGACGCAGTTGCTTGGTCAGTTTTAAGAAATTGTGTGAGGAAAAGACCAAAACAAATGTTTTGTGCCCTCATTGCTCAGCTCTGTTGCCTGTTCTTCAGGAGAAAGGAGGTTGGCAGCTGCTGTCTTGGATTCATTAACTTGAATGTGCCACTGGCTGACATTTTCTTAAGCAGTAGAATCTTTCTGTGACCTCTCTTGAGATATATTATAGCCTTTAAAACAGCAGAATAAGCAAGATAGTCATGGTTAAAACAATTACACTTTTGCCTATAGATTTATACTTGCAAATGTATAGAGGAGTTCTTGAACCAATTAAATTGACTTTAGTAAAAGTCAAAATATGAACCTTTAGAATTTCACATTTAAAGTAACATTTTAGAAAGAAACCAGTTGTTTATAATGAAGAAGAAAGAACTTACATGTTTATGTTTCCTGAAATACTAAATATAATGCTGTCATTGCAGTTAATTCTTACAAATATTTGAAATGTTAGATTTATATTAAAATGTTTGATGCCTTCCACATTTCAGTCAGTAAACATAAATTGTCTGATTGTAAAAGTGGATTTGATACATGTAGGATATTCCTATGATGTTTGTTTTATAACAATAGCTTTTCTCTTAACAAATCGTAGCAACTACTAATATAAAAATTATTTGAGCAATTAGGTTTAATAAACAGTGTAGTATGGTTCAGTTTGAGTGCTAGACATAATTTCAAGTAAAAGATTGTTAGTATAGTCTTTTGAAGTATATGCTTCATTCCCCTTATGGATTTAGTTATACCCAAGTGAAGTAATAGATTCTTAGCATTTGCAGATCTCACTTTCATGAGGCAGTGTAATGTTGTTAAGGCATGGATTCTGGAATCAGAATGTTTGAATTCAAATCTTGTCTTTGCCACTTACTACCTGTTTGATCTTAAACAAGTTACTTAATTCCCCTTTTCTTATCTATAAAATGGAGATAATAGTAGCTATTCATAGAGTTGTGAGTTAAATGAGTTAACCTGTCATAACCACTTAGAATAATACCTGGCATGTGGTAAATGTCGTGTATATCTTTGTTAGTATTACTGATGGGACAGTGAGGAACATTCATGACACAGTAATTTGCAATTTGATGAAGCATATATTGGAATTATAGGGCTGCTAATGAAGAATGAGGCTACTGCTATTGGCATAGGTCAACAAAATTCTAAAAAAGTAGTGGACTGGCATATAATAGCAAACAATTGATACTTATCATGCAAATAATTGAATTAATCATGAATGAAAGAAAAATTAGAAATAATGAAAAAGAAAGAGAAGAAATAGAAGTTTTGGTTAACGTCCAAGAGTGGAATTTCCTGTATATTGGACTACAAATATTGTAAATAAATAATTTAATATTTCAGTTGCACTTGACTACATTCTGTGGAAAAAAATATTTACTGGGAGTATTCTTAAATTTGAGTGGCTGTGGCTTCATAAGTTAGTTGGCAGAGTTTCTTTCCCCCAGAAAGTATGAAGTTAGACAGATTTGGTGAAAAACCTATCATTTCAGTGCTCTGGAAATGGATCAAAGGATACAACAATCTGAAAGGTATTTATGCTTAAAAAATAGCTGAACTGGCCGGGCACGGTGGCTCACGCCTGTGATCCCAGCACTTTGGGAGGCTGAGGTGGATGAATCACCTGAGGTCAGGAATTTGAGACCAGGCTAATATGGTGAAACCCTGTCTCTACTAAAAATACAAAAATTAGCTGGGCGTGGTGGTGGATGCCTGTAGTCCCAGGTACTCGGGAGGCTGAGACAGGAGAATTGCTTGAACCTGGGAGGTAGAGGTTGCAGTGAGCCTAGATCGTGCCACTGCACTCCAGCCTGGGCAACAGAGTGTGGCTGTGTCTCAAACAAACAAACAAAAAACAGCTGAACTCTGGGAAAGAAGAGTGGGGACTCTTGACTCAGGGCTGCTTTCAATCTCCCCTTCCTGCTTGATCAGGTGCAAAGGTTTTGCCAGGGTGGGGTAAACCATGAGGACTGATCCTGAGGCTGCATAAATGTGCACAGGAACAGGGAATGGGCCCAGCAGAAAGTAAAATCCAGGGCGGATGTTGTTTTGTGGTGTAAACTTTGAGTGTGTTCTCCTATGCATTGGCAGAGAACAGAAGCTTGAAGGGCTGAGATATTTGAATACAACCTCTGTTCAGTCATTGGTTGACCCATAAGCTATGCAGACACAGGGGTGACCCTGAGAAAGCCAGCTTTAAAAAGAAAAAAAAAATGTGGAAAGTTGTCAGCAGCTGCACATTACAGTGCAGTGAGTGGGAAGGGAACTTAGCAACTTTACAGATCTAACTGAAACAAGTTACCAAACAAAGAACAAACAATCCAACAGCAATGATAAACTTCATGGGGAAAAAATCAGACTCTGGAGTTGCTAAAATATGCTATCTAAAATGTCCTGTTTTCAGTGAAGTGTAATATAAGACATATACAAACAAAATGTATGTCCCATATTCAGAAAAAAAAAAAGCAATCAGGAGAAATTGTCTCCGAGTGTACGCAGACAATGGATTTACAAAGACTTTAAAGCAGCTATTGTAAATATTTCCAAAGAACGAAATGAAACTGTGTTTAAATAATTAAATAAGTGACAAAAATGAATCAACAAAGAGATTCTGTAATAAGGAGAAAGTATATTTTTAAAAAACAGAACTAAGTAGAAGTCACAAGTTGAAAAATACAATAACTGACATGAAAAATTTACTAGAAAAAAAAAGAAGTAGCTAACAGCAAATTTGAGATAGAAGAAGAAAGAATAAATGAACTTAAATTAATAGAAATTATTGAATCAGAAAAATAGACATAAAAATTGGAAAAAAAAAACAGACTATAGAAATCTGTAAGACAATAGCAAATGTACCAGTATACATATAATGATAGTCCCAGACAGAGAGGAGAAAGGGAAAGGGACAGCAAAAAGAAATAATGGCTAAAAACTTTCCAGATTTGATGAAAAGAATTAACTTACACATCCAAGAAACTCAACAGACCCTATGTAGGAAAATACAAAGAGGTCTACACTTAGACATATTTAGACATATCCACACTTAACCAAATTGTTGAAAGACAAAAACAAGAAAATTTTGGAAGCAGTAAAAGGAAAATAACGTACGTAGAAGGAAGCATTAATGTCTAACTAATTATCAAAACATGGAGGACAGAAGATTATTTAGAGTGACACAAAGTGCTGAAATCAAGAAGCAGCAGTAAACCAAGAATTCAGCAACATTATCCTTCAAAAATGAAGGTGCATAAAGACATTCCCAAATACAGAAAGACTGGGAGGGTTTATTGCTAGCAGAATTGCCTTACAAGAAATACCACAGGAATTCCTTCAGGGTGGAAAGAAATGACGCCAGGTAGTAACGTAAGTCCAAGGAGGAAATGAGGAACACTGAAAATTGTAGATATGAGTTCATAGAAAAGACACTATATATATATATAATATATATATACACACACCTACATGCAATTTTATCTTTTAAATAAAATATATATATACACACATATATATATATACATTGTCTATTACTAAATTGTCTGATTTTCCTTTCAATTCAGTTCAATTTTGTTTCCTATATTTTGAGGCCATTAGTGCATGTACATTTGTAATTGTTACAGCTACTCATGTACTATCACTATGAAACATTTGTTAGTCCCTATCTTACTATTAAGATAGATAGTAGATCTGCCTTAATACCCATTTTGTCTGATATTTAATATTGCCACTCCAGCTCTTCTGTGGTTACTGTTGGTATGGTTTATCCTTTTCCATCCTTTGTCTTTCAATCTGTTCGTGTTTTTTAATTTAAGGTGTGTCTCTCACACACAGAAGATCCAGCTTAACGGAATCGGTCTTTGGTTTGGCATGCTTAGATATTCACTTTATTGACATGGTGGGTTTATATTTGCTATTTTGCTACTTGTTCTAGATTTACTGTCTTATTTGTTCTTCCTTTACTGCCTTCTTTTGTGTTAAATGCTTTTGCTGTACCATTTAGTTTCTCTACTAATTTTCTTTTTTGTTTTTAGGGTTTCTTTTTTATTTTAGTGGTTGCTACAATATGCATCTTATCACTTAATACATCACTTATCTTATAAGATCATTTACTTCAAAATAATAGTAACTTTAATTTAGCAAAAGGTAGAAACTTTGCTCCACCATAGCCCCCTTCCTTTGTCTATTATTGTCATAAATATTTAGATATTGCTTCTATATGTGTTAAACCCAATAGCATGGTTTTGTAATTCTTGCTACATGCAATTTTGTGTCTTTTAAATAAAAAATATGTACATGTATATATACACATGCAATTTTGTCTTTTCAATAAAATATATATACACATACATATATACATACATTTTATGTCTTTTAAATAAAATATATATACACATACACATATATACATATGTATGTATGTATACATATACATTTGTATGTATTTATTTAAAAGACAAAATTGCATTTATATATTTTATTTAAAAGTCGTAAAATTGCATGTGTATATATACATGTGTATATATATATTATTTAAAAGACATAAAATTGCATGTAGCAACAATTATAAAACCATGCTATTGGGTTTAGCACACATAGAAGCAATATCTAAATATTTATGACGATAATAGACAAAGGAAGGGGGCTATGGTGGAGCAAAGTTTCTGCCTTTTGCTAAATTAAAGTTACTACTGTTTTGAAGTAGATAAATGATCTTATAAGTGATATATTAAGTGATAAGATACATATTGTAGGGATACAGCAACCACTAAAAAAAAAAAAAAATCCTAAAAACAAAAAAGAAAGTAGAGAAACTAAAATGGTACAGCAAAAAGCATTTAACACAAAAGAAGGCAGTAAAGGAAGAACAAATAAGACAGTAAATCTAGAAAACAAGTCGCAAAATAGCAAATATAAACCCACCATGTCAATAAAGTGAATATGTAAACATGCCAAACCAAAGGCAAATTCCATTAAGTTGGATCTTCTGTGTGTGAGAGACACACCTTAAATTAAAAAACACGAACAGATTGAAAGACAAAGGATGGAAAAGGATAAACCATACCAACAGTAACCACAGAAGAGCTGGAGTGGCAATATTAAATATCAGACAAAATGGGTATTAAGATAGATTTACTAGGGACTGACAAATGTTTCATAGTGATAGTACATGGGTAGCTGTAACAATTACAAATGTATATGCACTAATAATGGCCTTAAAATGTAGGAAACAAAATTGAACTGAATTGAAAGGAAAAGCAGACAATTTAGCAATAGTAAGTGGAGGCTCAATACTCCATTCTCCATGGTTTATAGAAACCTAGCAAGGACATTGAAGACTCGAACAAGCTGTAACTGACATGTATAGAACACTTCACCCAGTGACCGCAGAACACACATTCTTATCAAGTACACACAAAACAATCTCCAGGAAAGATCACATGCTAGGCCATAAAACAAGTTTTAGCATTTAAAGGGATTGAATTCATACAATGTATTCTGAATTACATTGTACACTGATTATAATCACCATAACAATCAAAGTAGAAATCAACAATAGGAGGAGATCTGCTAAATCCACAAATATTTGAAAATTAAACCGTATGCTTCTGAGTTTTGTATGAGTTAAAGAAGAAATATCAAGAAAAACTAAAAAAAGTTTTAAATGGAACGAAAAGGAAAACACAATATATCAAAATGTATAGGATGCAGCTAAATCAATTCTTGAGGGAAATTTATGGCTTTAAATGACTATATCAGGGAAAAAAAAGGAAGGTTTCAAATCAAAATCTTAGCTTGCACCGTAAGAAACAATGAAACAAAGCTAGATGTAGTTGTGTGCTCCTGTAGTCCCAGCTACTTGGGAGGCTGAGGTGTGAGGATCACTTGAGTTCAGGAGTTCAAGACCAGCCTGGGCAACATGGTAAGACCCTGTCTCTACATTTAAAAAAAGAAAGAAACTATGAAAAGAAGCTGTAAAAAACAAAGTAAATCCAAAGGAAGCAGAAATCAGTAAGATAGAAAACAGAGGAATAAGAGAAAAATTAAAACCACAAGGGTAGTTCTTTGCAAAGATCAGCAAAATTGGGAAACCTTTAGCTGGTTCCAAACTGTGCATAAAAAGGCAAAGGACCTATAATGTCCAAAACAATTTTGCAAGAGAACAAAGTTGGAGGACTTACGCTACCTGATTTCCACACTAACTGTAAAGCCACCATAGTTTTAAGACCACAGTGTTTTTCTAACAAATGGCATTGGGAAATTGAATATACACATGCTACAAACAAAATGAACTTAGACCCTTCATATTATTTGCAGAAGTTAACTCAAAATAGATCATATATTTGTATATAAGAGTTAAAGCCATAACAATTGTAGAAGAAAACAAAGGAGAAAATCTTTGGTGTTGGGTTAGGCAAAGAAGTATTAGATGTGATACCAAAAGCGTGGTCCATAAAAGGAAAAGTTGATAAAGTAGATTTCCTTAAAATTAAAAACTTGTGTATTCAAAAGTCACCATTAAGAAAATGAAGACAATAGGGCAGGCGTGGTGGCTTATGCCTGTAATCCCAGCACTTTGGGAGGCCATGGTAGGAGAACCTCTTGAGCCCAGAAGTTTGCGACTAGCCTTGACAACATAGCGAGACCCCACCTCTATGAATAAATAATAAAAATATAAAAATTTTAAAGAAGGAAAATGAAGACAGGTCACAGACTGGGAGAAAATAGTTGCAAATCATTTATCTGATAAGGGACTTATATTCAGAATATATAAAGAACTCTTGTAATTCAGTAAGACAGACAATTCAGTTTTAAAATGGGCGGAAAGTTAGATATTTCACCCAGAAAGCTATTTGAATGGCTAACGAGCACATGAAAAGATGCTCAACATTATTAGTTGTTAGGGGATATAAATTAAAACCATAATAAGATACTACTAATATCAAGAGAAGGGCTGTTATCAAAATGACAGTACCAAGAGCTGAGGATGTAGAGAAACTGAAATCCTCAAACTTAAATGTTTGTGGGAATGTAAGATGGTACAACTACTTTAGAAAAGTTTGGAAATGTTATAAAAAGTTAAACATAAGCTCATTCTGTGACCCAGCAATTCTACTTCTAGGACTGTAACCAAGAAAAATGAAAATATATGTCTACACAAAGACATGTACATGAATGTTAATAGCAGCATTATTCATTATAGCCCCAAACTGGAAAGTCCAAGTATCTAAAAACTAGTGAATGGATTAATGAAATGTGGTACATCTAAACAATGGAATACTAAGAAAAAGGAGCGGACTGTTGATACTTGCTACAATGTGGATGGATCTCAGAAACATAATGATGAGTGAAAGAAGGCAGCAGCAAAAGACTACATATTTTATGATTTCAATTATATGAAATGTTCAGAAAGGGCAACTTTATAGAGAAAAAAGGCAGGTCAGTGGTTGCTGAGGGCTGGGGATGGGAGTGGGGATTAACTATAGATGGCATGAGGAAGCTTTTTAGGGTAATCAAAATGTTCTAAAACTGGATTGTGGTGCTAGTTGCACAACTCAAAATTTACTAAAAGTCTTCAGATTGTACACTTTATAAGGGGTGAATTTTATGCTATATAAATTATCCCTCAGTAAAGTTAACACAAAAATTTGACATTATTAAACCACAAAATTTTTTTACGTATTTTACACTCGTGTCCTATTTCTGAAGAAACCAAAACTTGTTTCATTCATTAGATTAAATTATTTCCTTTGTGTCAACTATGCCAAAGACTAGTAATTTTGGAATACTAAAAAGCATATTCACACTTAGGTAAAGTTTAGTCTCAACACATACATAGTTCATTAGGGATCGAAAGATTTACTGTGCTTCCCAAATTTCTAATCATGGAGGAAGTAACTGGCTATCTCAGAATCTAGTGCAGTATCTAATTAATGTCATGGTGTACTTTTGGGGTAGGAAATTGGTAGGTATAGCTATCCTGTTATGCTCTATGAGGATGAGGGAAACAAAGAAAGTTACTCAAGGCCATGTTTCCCATCAGTTGAAAAGCCATAAACTCAGTTCAGGTGTCTCTCACACCCCACAGCTAGAGTGGTATTAGATATAGCTCCCTTTCAAGAAAACATGGTCACTTGGGTATTAATCAAGACTTTGTTACCAGGGTTGAATTTAGAAGTTGTTTCCTTTCAAATACTGGTTTTCCTTTGATTTGCCAGTTGGATTCCTGTTACTCACTAAATCTGTCTTTTTTTTTTAGCTCTTGCAGTTCAATCCTCTGGAACGACTTGGTGCTGGAGTTGCTGGTGTTGAAGATATCAAATCTCATCCATTCTTTACCCCTGTGGATTGGGCAGAACTGATGAGATGAATGTAATGCAGGGTTAGCTTCACACATTCTGAGCACCTCCGTGACAGGCATCTCCAGCACTGAGGCACCTCTGCCTCACAGTCACTTATGGAGCACCAAAGCATTTGGATAAAGACCGTTATAGGAAATGGGGGGGTGGGGGGAATGACTGAAAGAGAACAATTTGTTTACAATTACAAGATATTAGCTGATTTCACCAGGGGCTGTTATATACATATCTGCAACCAAGATGTGATCTGAATTTAGTCCACATTCGGTGTTGCAGATGAGTTGTAAAGCCAACCGAAAGAGTTCCTTCAAGAAATTCTTCTGATAGGAAGCTGTAAGTGTGGAATGAAGTTTTACTTGAAAGGACCTTTACGTGGCAGCTAACAGTGCTTTTTGCTGACCAGGATTGGTTTATATGATTAAATTAATATTTGCTTAATAATACACTAAAAGTACTTCATGAACAGCGTCATCAGCGCAACTTAAAAGTGAGAAAAATAGGATATACATATAATTTCTGACGGAAAACCTGTACCCTGATGCTGTATAATTAATGTATGTTGAATGTGGTCCCAGATTATTTCTGTGGGAAGACACTCCATGTTGTCAGCTTTGTACTCTTGGTTGGTACTGCTTATTTAGAGAAGAGTTCATATAAACACTCTGTGTCTTCAACAGCATCTTTCTTTCCCCGTCTTTCCATTTTCTGCGCCCTCTGCTTGTTCCCTCATATTCCGTTCTTCTGTCTCCTGCTAACACACATGCAACAAAAAAGGGAAGGAAGTGCTTATTTCCCCAGATTGTGTAAGGACTAAGAAATCATGATGTCAAATAAACATGGTGAAACATTAGATCTCTTCTTCATTTAATAACCCTGCCCCCTTGTTTTTCTTAAAGAAATGCCTCCGTTCCTTTCCTTGTGAAATATTATCAGTTTCTACCATTACTTCTCATGCTTGACTTTGTTTTACTTTTTGGCTTGGTATACTAAGAAGCAAAGGATCTCATCTAAATGGAATTGAATGGCAGTCCTAGTTTGTTACTTTGGTGATGAGATTTTCAGATTTGAACTAATCTATTTGACATGATTGTAGAAAGAATGTAAGTATTCACACATCTCCAAACATTTGTATTTGTTACTTCTTTTTGTTGCTAAGGTAGCTCCTGTAGTTATACATTGTTGCAAAAATTTACAAATGTTTTACAAGTGTTAACGTCTGTTTTTTTTTTAAACTTTAGCCAAAGAAGAAGTCACTATTTCCAAGTTAGAAACCACCAGAAATAACTGAAATTTTCGATATGTTCTAATCTTCTTTGTATTTTTGAGATCTGTGTGAGAACCCACCCCCACTCCAGGAGCATCTGTACAGCTTCCATCTGCCATCGACCAGGTCCTCTCATCAAATTAAATGGAACAGAAAATGCTCTAGTGAAACAAAGGAAATGTGCAAGCATTTTTCCTTTTTCTATTATTCTATTTCCCTTTTTCCTTTTTGGCCCCCTTATAATCCAAGCCCCAGCTGAAAGGCTGCAACAACACCAGGTTGGGGAGCAGGTCACCAGGATCATAGTTCAGTCAAGATGACATCACTCTCTGGAACTAGATTTCAACTCACTAGTCCCCTGGCCTCATAACAGGAACTTATGCAGGTGAGACACAAGAATGACTTCCTGTGTAGGACTAGTAGGAAATCTGCAAGTACTTAGAGCTGGCCATTACAGAACTTCCTTCCAGAAGTGCCCTGTGACATGAAAGTAGGACTTCACAACTAAGATGAAGATCCCTACCCTACCACATGATTTGAGTCTCTTGGATTCAAAGAAAATTGATGTCAACAGATGGTTGCCATGTCAGTCTGTTGACAATTCCATTGCTTCAGTTTCTCCCCCTTTCTCTCTGTATGTTTGGTTGGCGCTTGTGCTTAATGTAAATACATCATTCATAATTAGAATGGACATGAATTATTTTAGTAATAAACACAGGATAAATGACTTTGGGGTGATGAACCAAAGTCTGTTTTTATTTGATGATGTGTACATATTTTAAGCTGTAATTCTGTGATTGGTACTGATTTTTATGGTTGGTTTTTTTATATTTTGTTTAAGCAGAGGAGTGGAATATGGGGTCAAAATCATACAAGAAGTTGCCATGAGTGTTTCTTATTTGATTTTTTTATTGTGGTAAAATATACATAACAGTCACCATTTTAACCATTTAAAAATATACACTTCAGTAGTGGCATTAAGTACATTCACATTTTTGTGCGAGATCACCACTATCCATCTCCAGGACTTTTTCATCACCTCAAATGGAAACTCTGTACCCACTAAACAATAACTCCTCCCCATTCCACACTCCAGCTCCTAGCAACCACTATTCTACTTTCTGTCTCTATGAATTTAAATGTGACTATTCTAGGTACTTCATATAAGCAGAATCATACAATATTTGTTTTTTTGTCCTGGCTTATTTCACTCAGCAAAAAGTTTTCAAGGTTCGTCCATGCTGTAGTATTTATCAGAATTTCCTCCCTTTTAAGGCTGAATAATATTCCATTGTATGTATTACACATTTTGTTTAGCCATTCATCTGTCAATAGATATTTGGATTTTTTCTACCTTTTGGCTGTTGTGAATAATGCCATTATGAATATTGATGTACAGATATTTGTCTGAGTCTCTGTTTTCTGTCATTCAATTTTTTGTTTTATTTTTATATGAAATTACCAATATCATTCACTATTATTCTACCATGATCTTTATAGAAGGGTTTTTCCAGATAGATTGCAAATACCATTATGGTGCAGTGCCACTTATTCTAAGATATAGTATAAAAATCTACTGTTTCTATGTCAAAGATGGATAAGTTAAGCTTCCCAAGAGTGAAAAGAATGTCATCATTTTAGCAATTTAACTGTGACACGAAATAATACTATTTGAGACATGGACCTTTTCAAATTACTTGTTATAATAACGTTTTTTTAAATTTGACGAATAAGAGTTATGTATATTTAGGGGGTACAATGTGATATTTCTATACATGTATATGTTGTAGAATGATCAAATCAGGCTAATTAACTTATCTGTCACCTCAAATACTTATCATTTTTTTGTGGTGAGAACATTTAAAATCCACTCTTTTAGCTATTTTGAAATATACAATACATCGTTAACTGTAGTCACCATGCTATGCAATAGATTGCCAGAACCTATTCTTCCTGCCTAACTGAAACTTTTACCCTTTGACCAGCGTCTCCCCTTACTTCATTCTCCCCTGTCCCCCAGCCTCTGGTAACCACCATTTTACTTTCTACTTCTATTAATTAACTGAACTGTTGATAATATATTTAAACCTATCTTTTAAACAGCTACAATACCTATTGTGTTTTGACCTTCATGCTTTTCCTGTCTTCACTTACTTCAAGGTCAGTGTGAACCAAGATTGACCTTTGCTTTCAAATGGTGCATGTACTGAAAAGCATAAAATGTATAGATAATACTCATGCTATAACCAGTAACACTATATTAGAGCTCCACATCTAGTATGCCTTGATTGAATTCACTTGCCCACAAGTTTGGAATCCAAATAGAAAGAGGTCTGACTAGAGCCCCGAGATTCTGCCTCCCAAGGGCTCCCCAGAGCATATTTATTGGAATCACTTAGGGATCTCTTTCTAGTAAAGGCGAAAGCATAAAACTGATCATCTTTTTTCCTTAGAGGAGTTGATTTAAACTCTGGTATATCTAAATGGTCTGGGCAATGGAGCCTGGAATTTATTTCAAGCTCTGTCTTTGAGAATTGTGCAATAATGCAAAGTCTTAGAGTGGTGTCCTGGTCATGTCTCTGTGACTGATTAGCCATAGAACCTTAATCAAATAACCCTCTCCTGGACCTGTTCCCTCACTTGTAGAATGAATGGGTAGATGAGTTCTAAGCTCTCCATGTATGTGATGGATTTTCGGTTTTTCAGAGAGAGCTAATTTGATAAAACAACATTATAGGAAAGGCAAGGTTAATGAAAATCTTGAATTGGTACTTAACTGTTTTCTTATTGTTTTTCTAGTAATCCCAGATGCTTGGGTTGCTGCCGTACACCTGCTCAGTAGCATAGCCCTTGGCGGTTATATGGTTATAAAAATTGTATATAAAATGAGATATTAAAAGGTTATTTCTCATTCAGTTCTACACTGGAAAAGGAGAGTTGAAGGTCCAGATAGCAGTACATAGAGGTGAAAGGAGGTGAGGGCCACACCTACATTTGCCTATTTCCTAGACCTTTCTCAGTAACTATGGTAGTATTCGTACACCTGTTGCCCTCATCTATCATATTTTGTGTGTTTATTTGACTCAGTCCTTTGGCAGGCATAATCAGAGTAAAAAATGGATACTTTCTGTTCCTATTTAATGCAGAACATTAACCTCTACCAGTCTAGGTAATTTAGATTTTTGATTATTTTATGTCCACTAGGCTCATTTTAAGGATTTCATATTAAGCCCTCATATTGAAGGGTTACTGAATGGCAGAAGCTGTGAAGTCAGCTATTTCTACATAAAGTTATAAACAGAATAGCAGCAGGGAAATGGAAAGCAAAGTACTACAAGTTTTTGTGACTCAGCATCACTTACTCTCTCAAGGACAGTAAATAGGAAACCGGAGAGCAAGCTTCCTTTTTGGTAAGATTTATGATCCTGGTGGTGATAATGTAGTCAGATGGTATGGCCTTGTATTTTTGGTCCCTATCACATGATTTCCCCCCTTGATCTAGCTGTCTCATCCCAGGGAGGAATGGAGGCAGAGAGAATTTGTGGCGGTGTAAGAAAGAAAGTAACCTGAGTGAGTAAGTTGGGCCAGGGAGATGCAGCACAGCACTTGGCAGGCATGTTGGCCTAGGTACCTGCAGCAATAGAGAACCTTCTTTGTTGATCTGGATTTAAAGTCTAATTCTTTGTTCTTCCCCAAGGAAGAGTGAGGCAAAAACTGAAACTATTTCTACTATCCCAGGAAAAGAGATGGCCAACCTGCCTTTTAGGAAAGAATTAATTGACGTGCTTATCCTAAGTCAGTTCTATCTCCCTCTCCTTGCTAAAGACAGCTGGTACAACTGGTAGTTAAGGCAGAGGCCATGAGTGTTTGCAGAGGGCTGCTGTGATTTCTTTTGGGCAGGAATGCCTCTTGATGTGGTAGGAAAGAATGACAAATGAGCCAGCTTTGAGGCACATTTAGAATTGCTGGCATGTTGTTTTTGTAAATCTCAAATTGAAACATATCAAAAATTTCATGTCAACTCTGTTGATCAAATTCTTCCTAAAGCTGGGTGCAGTGGCTCACGCCTGAAATCCCAGCACTTTGAGAGGCCAAGTCAGGCGAATTGTTTGAGTCCAGGAGTTTGAGGTCAGCCTGGGCAACATGATGAGACCCTGTCTCTACAAAAGATACAAAAATTAGCTTGGGCACAGTGGCGTGAACCTGTAGTCCCAGATACTTGGGAGGCTGAGGTGGGAGAATTGCTTGAGCCCAGGAGGTCAAGGCTGCAGTGAACCATGATCACACCACTGTACTGGGCAAAAAGAGTGCAACCCAGACTTTAAAAAAATAAAATAAATAAAAATAAAAAATCTTCCTAAAGTTTGAGTATTTGGTTAGGAATCCACAAGACAGATGTTTGATTAACCCCACCAAGAGGCACATGTCAAAAGGGACTGTAGAAGAATTTCGGCCTGTTTCAGCGCCAATATGACTGAACTGTGTTGTTGCCCTTTTCATGTGGGATATGCATATAAAATTGATCCAATGGAAAACAAGAAGAAAAGGAGAGGTAATGTTTGCAAGACATTTAAGATAATTTGTAGAACACTTGAGTCTCTCAGGATTGTCATAGGAAGAAAATGTGTTAGATATTTGAAGGGTCTGTCTTTAGCAAAAGGATTCTAAATGACTAAGAAAACTTCTTTAAAATTGAACTCTTCCCCCGACCGTGTGCTTCTACTGCTCTCTCATTTCTTCTTTCTCTCTTCATCCCCTCTTCATCCACCCCTCCCTCCCATTATGGGCTTCTCTGGTCTCTGAACAAAAGATATGGCACCTGCCTTCAAGGATCTTATAAAACACAGGGGAAAGAAAGAAACATAAATAATAAGTAGGGCAGAATGTGGCAAGTGTTATAAAGTACAACTGGAGTATGGTGAGCATACAAAGGAGAGATCTGAGGAGCTGCAGGAAGCCTTCCTGTATAGGAGCAGGACCTTGAAGTGTAGATAGGATTTTTAAACATAAGAATTTTTTTTCCTTTTTTTATATTTTGTTTGGAGAGAAGGAAAGTTCTCGGGGGGACAAAAAGACTGTTGTGTATAAAGGCATGGAGATGGGAAAATGGAAAACTGTACGTATTCTGTTTTGGCTGGTTCGTAGATAACGTGAATTGAAAAGGTAGGTTGGGGCCAGGTTAAATGCCATGCTGAGACATTTGGACTTCATTCTCTAAGTTGTGGGGAACTAGTGAAGGTTCTTGGAGAGCTGGCATTATTGCAGCGTACAGTTAAAGAGATAATTTTAGCGTTAAAATGGAGAATAAATTGGAGAAAGAGAGATTAGAGGCAGGGAAAGCAGTTTGGAGTTACTGCAGAAATTCAGGCAAGAGATAAAGTCCGGAGTTAAGGTGGTAGAATATAAATGAGAGGGTACTTAATCATACTCTATTTCTCTCAAGTGTATAGAGGTAGAGTATTCCTATCAAATAATTGCTTTCCCTTTTTCTTGAAGTCAGTTTATACTGGGAGATTATGGACTGCGGTTTGTAAAATCACCCCCAAGGAATCACCAGAGAGAGACAAACCAGGAAAGCTTATAACACTTTTCCGCCCATTGGTTGATAATGATATTCACTATTCAGAGCTTAAAACCCCTGGGTCCCAACTCACTCTTTGATCATTTTGTGGCACTTTTTCCCACATTTTGCTTTAAATAGTTGGTTTGCTTTCTATTTGGATAGTGTTCTGATCTTTGCTCTTAGAAGACATTACATCCTGCCAGGTGACTTCTCTCTTTGTACCAGACCTCTGACATACATTTAGCTTAGCTCAGTGGTTCTCAAAAAGTGGTCCCCAATCTGGGTCAAGGGAATATGGATGATTTTTCCTTTTCTTGCAACTTTTCTTTAAATTTGAAATTATTTCCAAATAAAAGCTTTAGGAAAATAAAAAAAAAGTGATCCCCACATCATCAACATTAGGATTACCTGGGAATTAGTTAGAAATGCAAATTCTTGTCCTCATCCCAAACCCATTGAATTGGAACTCTGAGGGCTGCCACAGCAGTCTGTGTTTTAACAAGCCCTTTCAGATGATTCTAACGCTTGCTCAAGTTTGGGAACTCTGGCTTTGTTTGAATCCAGGTTATCGCCTCTGCCTTGCCTGATCATGGGCAGCCTACCCTGTGGTATATGTTTTGAGTTTGGAGACATTTTCAGTGTTGATCATATTTCCTAGGAAGCTTGCCCAGGAGTCCTTGTGTCAGCGGGAAAAGGTGATAGGAGAAGATAGATAATGAAGACAAGGAGGAAGGGAAAAGGCAAGGGGATCAGGCAGTTGGCTAAAGAGAAAATCAGGGGGCAAAATGAAGAGCACTTGGGCAGTAGTTCAGTTCCCCCAAAGAGATTCAGGCAGTCTGTCAGAGTTACTTGTAATCAATAACTCACCCTTTATAGACAGCTTCTGTTATCCATTTCAGAAATAGATGGCATAAACATCAAATTGTAGTTATAATTCCTTTGATGACTTGTATAGTGTTGGGTTTTCTGCTCCTTCTTAAGCAAAACCACAGTGGAAATTCAGTATTTAGTCCCTGCGTTGTTCAAAATCTGAATGCAAAGAATCAAAACCAAGTTTGGGAGAGATACCAGAATGTTCTCATTGGATTCTGACCTTGTAGTGGAGCTGCTCTGTGTTTTCTTTAAAACTGGGGAACTCAGCGGGGGATGGTTTCTGGGTAGGCTTGGTTTTACCTTTTAAAAACGGACTTCATAGCAGTAAAGTGAAATTAGATGTTTGCTGAAGGTTAAGTGTGTATGTGTGGGGTGAGGGGAATGTGGGTGATTATCTTTCACTTTAAATTATGGATCTTTTGTTTATAAAGGGCCAAGATTATTAGATGAGATTTTTAATAAAATATATTTTGACCTCTCAGTGGGCACCTGCAAAATGTTTATAGATAATCTTATGTCTTTAACAGGTGGGATTTCAGAGTCAGCAGTTGCTTCATCTGTCTCTATGCTGTGCCTGGACTCAGCCTTAATAATAATGTGCTGTTCTTTTTTTAAAGCGACACTATTGCCAAAATTGCCATTTGATAGAACAGGCTTTGCACTGCTTTTTTCCAGTGGTCGGCAGGGATTCCCACTAAATGTCCTTCCCCTCCCCTCCCGACCCACACACACACTGATTACGACCAGAGGCACACTCAAGTGTTTCTGGTTAGGAAATGTAGTATCTGGTGAACAGAGAGAAGCCAGTTTGACCCTAGGAGAAGCAACCCTCAGCTGGTAAATGACCTTAGGGGCTATTTCCCCCATTTTCTGACTGCAGAGGCCCAGGTGCTTTTCACCATATAGTCTGTCTCTTATTCTCACTTGCGCATATACCTGTCTTTCAAGTGTAAGGCTCTGAGTAACTCTTCATAAACGTGATATGGGGGAAAGGGGACACTGGATAGAATTTGCTATTTTGAGAACACGCTTTTTATTGTCATCTCTTCCTTCAAACCCTAAACTGGGGTTCAGCCCACCCTTTCTGGGCCATGCCTCCACCTAATGTGATTAGGGCAGGGCCTGAAGCCTCTGTCAGGCCGGTACTTCCTTACCAGCAGAAGTCACAGCAAGGCACAGAGCTGCCTTTTGCCCGCACCCCATTCCTGTGATCAGAACACCCCTGATCATACCTTTCCAGATTATAGACTGTGATTTCTATCTCGCCCTTGCCGTTTAGTTGGCCTTGCTGGCACTGGTAAATCTTGGCACCCAGAGAGCAGGGAGTGACAGCCATCCTGATGTTGCCACTCTGTGTCCCTCTGCTGCAGATTTAAGCTATATCCTGTAGCTTATCTCCACTGCGGGCTATCATGGTTTGAGGGAAAGGAGGGGAGAGCAGTTGCTGCCTGCTGCAGCTGTCTCCTTTTGAATCAACCACCCCCACTCCCCAGGTGCCAAAACAACTCGCTGGGTTTAGAATGCTCCCGTCTCTACCTCTCCCGCCCATTGCAGCATTGGTAGCAGCTTTCCAACGAGTCTTTTGTTGTGGAAGCTCTAAATCCATGGTAGGGAAATTACCAAGAGACTCTTCCACAGTCTGCCCTCCCTCCCCTTGCTCCGTCTCTTTCTTTCCTTCCTTTGTCTCCTTCCGTAGCTAGGGTCAGAATCCCTAGCCAGACTGAGAACATGGTTGCTATTCCAGGACCCAGATGCCAATATGTGGCAGCATCTGGCTTATTGGCAAGCATTGCCGGCAGTTGTGCTGGCTGCTCCTAGGCCTGTCATGTGGCTGAGCCTGCTGATGGGGGCCCTGTCACAAAACGGAGTTTCTTTGAGAATATGGTTTCAACCAAGGAGCCCACTAGAAAACAATGAGCTGCACGGAGAGGACATGAATTATTGGGCAGGGTGACTGCGGACTACAGCTTTGACGCTGATCCTGGACCTGTTTTGCAAAAATTTCTGTTTCATGTTGTGGAGATGGCTCCTTGTGTAACCTTACCTTCTTGTGCTGTTAGTGTTTCAGGTGCCTTAAGGCATGGAACTCCTTGAAAGAGAAACACAAATCACTAAAAATGTTGAGATAAAATCCTGCTCCTCAGAGGCGCCTGCTTGGCACAGGGAGCGCATGATAACAGCTTGCTTTAGAAAGGTGACATTTCTGCTGAAGGCTGAATAATAAAAAATGCATTTTAAAAACTCAGCTCTTCCGTGTCTTCTGATGGTTGACTTTCGGAGTGAAGGCCATTTCTTCCATGCGAAGGGTCTTTTCGAGGCTAGCCTCTCTAGCCCTCAAGCATGGCCATATTAACTCTTGTCATCATTGATGAGGCTCGGGAGCTTTTAAAATTAATTAGCACATAATAAGGCTTTAAATACTTCTTTCAAGGTGCAAACACTGAGTGCCCTGAAATGTGTCAAACACTGTCCAAGGCATGGAGGGGTAGAGACAGAGATGAAGAACACAGGGTTTCTGCATTCGAGGATGCAGGTTATTGGTGACCAGATTACATATGCTTTCGTTATTTCGTTTCTATACAACCTGTTCAGTTAGGGCAAGTGATACGCTCTGTGTTTTACAAATGGAGAAACTAAGGTCCTAGGAAGTTTACTTGTTCCAGTTGGCATGGCCAGCTAATAAGACCTGTGATTGGAAACTAGATGGTTGTAGTTCTGCTTCACTAAGTGGATGTACATTGAATTCTTGGTTATAAATTCCTAATGGCAGGAACTGTGTCTAACTTTCTGCAACTCTACTCACAACTAACAACCTCCAGTCGCTCGTACATCTCCCTTCCCAAACACGTATACCCTATAATACAGGAACTCTGCGAAACTGAGGCCTGTGACAGACTGAGGGAAGGAACCAAGAAGAAGCAAAAATTAGCTCGGATTAAAAGATGTGCTGCTGCTCCAGCTGTTGCTGGGAAGATAGTGAAGAGGGCAGTAGCATACTGCCCATGTAATCCCCCATAAAAGTATACAGAGCAACTGGATAGCAAAATAAATTCATAGACAACATTTGCAACAAAACTAGGTGACAAAACACGAATCCCAAAGTGCAAGCAGTTGGGGATGAAATACCTGTAGCTGCAAGACTTGCATGGTATGTGAGAGAGGAAAGGAAGCAATAGTGCAGCTTCTAACTTGACCTGAGAACAGGAGAACCCCAAACAGCCAACTGGTGTTCACTGGGAAGCTCAGTGGCCCACTTTGAGAGCAGCAGCTGAAGGCGGAAGGTGTTTTGCCCACTTTAACACCTGGTAAGTGCTAAGAGCTCGAGAGAGGGGGATTAGAGGCCTGACCTTTGAACTCTCAAAATTGACCTGCCAGCACTGCCTTCTAGTACTGGGCCCTACACTTAGGAGAGATTGCTGGGAGTGGAATTAAAAGGGAACAGTCTAGGGACAAGAGAAGGGTCCAGAACGAAGGAAGGGAAGAGCAGTTGGGCAATTTCCAAAAGCAAGATGTCATGCTTTAAAAAACCACCAAAACAACAGAAGAAAGAGCTTGGTGAAGTTAGAAATTTTTTTTTTTAACCCACTTTATTCTCATAGTTTAGAAAAGCTAATTTCACGTAAAAATGCACAGCAGAAAAGAATCAACATTAAGTGCCACTCAAAGATAAGAAAAAAGAGAAATAGGAACAGACTACCTTTACAAACAACGGGAGCATTCCAGAAAGATGTGTTCACAAAACAGAGTAAAACCAATAATTTCAAAATGAACTGAAAGATATTTTAAAAATGATAGAAGATATGAACCAAGAAAAATTAGAAAGCTTAGAAATGAGTTGACAACTCAGGAAAAAATTAGAAATTAAAGAAAAATATTATTTCAGAAATGAAGACTAAATTAGAGGGCAAAAAAGTGAATAGGCTGGACACAGTGGCTCATGCCTGTAATACCAACACTTTGGGAGCCTGAGGCCAGTGGATCGCTTTGGCCAGGAGTTTGAGACCAGCCTGGCCAACATGGCAAAACCCTGTCTCTACTAAAGTACAAAAAGCCGAGCATGGTGGTGCACACCTGTAATCTCAGCTACTCAGGAGGCTGAGGCACAAGAATAGCTTGAACCAACGAGGTAAAGGTTGCAAGATCTTGCCACTGCACTCTAGCCTGGGTGACAGAGTGAGACTCGGTCTCAGAAAAACAAAAAAGTGAATAAACACAACAAATATGAATCAACACAAAAGAAATAAACCTTAACAGAAATATAAGTTGAAAAGGAATTAAAAATTTTTTAAGTAAAAAGGATTCAAGAGAAAGTGCCAGATATTGAAGTAGGCAAAGAAGATGGAACTTGTTTAGTAGATCACAAAGAAAACCAAAGCAAGGGAACTGAACTAATAAGAATTTGAGAAAACTTCTGAAATTAAAAAAAAAAAGCGCCATATGAACAAAGCACACTGCATACCTGGGCGTGTTTACAGTATGACTAATACCAAGAAAAGAAAAAAGTACTTTGAGCTTCTAGAAGAAAAAAGCACATTATTTACAAGGGAAAACGTTTCTAGTTGCACTTCTCAACAGCATTTTATAGAAGGGCAAAAGTAAAAGGACATTTAAAATAATGAAAGCCAAGGATTTTATATCCAGCAAAACTGACTTTTAAGTATAAAGGGCACGTGTGGTTATCAACATGCAGAAACTCAGAAAGTATTTTTCCCAGTCTTAGTTTGGACTACTATAACAAAGCGCCACAGACTGGATGACTTACAACAAAAATTTATTTCTCACAGTTGCGGAGGCTGCGAGTCAGATAAGGGTGCCAACACGGTTGGGTTCTGGCGAGGGCTGCCTTCTAGGCTGCAGACTGCTGACTTGCTGTGTCCTCACATAGGGGAGAGCAGAGAGGAAGCAAGCTCTCTGTGACCCTTACAAGGACACTAATCCCATTCATGGGGACTCTACCCTTATGACCTCATCTATCCTCCAGAAGGCCCCATCTCCTAATACTGTCATATTGGGGGGTAGGATTTCAACATGAATTTTGGGAGAACACAAACATTCAGTCTATTGCAGTTTCCACGAGTTATTCCTAAGAAACCTAGTAGACAATGTGTTGTAGACAACTGAAATGAGAAAGACATCAACATACAAACTTAAGAATTAAAGAGTTACCTGTAGAACTACGACTAAAGGAGGACTAAGAAGCAGACAGTACAGTGTGTAATGGCTATATGCTCTGACCATGTAATAGAACTGCTTTTCTTAATGGAGAAAGTAGCAAGAGTATATGCAAACGATTTGCAATGTTTTTGGTAATCTTTGTGGTGGTGGTATTGTCATTCTGAGATTTGCTGTGTCCTTGGTGTCCTCACAAAATTCCTATGTTGGAACCTAATACCCAGTGCAATAGTATTAAGCTGTGGGGCTTTGGGGGAAGTAATTAAGTGATAAATGGGACTAGCATTCTAATAAAAGAGACTGAAGAAAGCTGCCTTGCCCTTTCCACCAAGTGAGGATGCAGCAAGAGAGCACCATCTTTGAAGCAGAGAGCAAGCCTTCACCAGATGCTGAATCTGCTGGCACCGTGGTTCTGAGCTTCCCATCCTCCAGAACTGTGAGCAAAAGAATTAAGTTGTTTTTAAATTACCCAGCCTAAGGCAGAACCGTCTGACGTGGGACAAAACAGGTACGTAATGTTGGAATGTCATAATTCTGCCATTTCTTCTTCTTTTAAGAACCAGAATAAAACAGTCTGATGTTGAGAAGTGGTTATGTAAAAACTGAGTATTGAATTTGAATAGAAAGTCTCAATATAAATGTATGAGATATTTTTTATCTTTGAATCAATAATATTTCCTAGTTTATCCTACTGAAAGCCCTTAGGAACAGTGTCCAACTTAACAGAGAGTGTGTCTAGAACCCAGATTGTGGTTTTGAAATAACTTTTATTCTAAAAGAAATTAGGGCTTCTTGGAGCAATAACTGTGGTGCAGGAAGTTTACAAAATGAAGCAGAAACATTTTATAAGAGATAATACAGAAACTATCAAAGATTTTTGGGGACATGGCGAAAGGACTCAGAGCCTCTTACTGGCCACAGATGGGTCAGTTTGACCTTCAAAAATAATAAGAATTGATACATCCTATATATTTAAATTCACAACTTGATAATGATATTAAAAGGAATTGATCAACTTTGGAGAATTACAGGGAACCAATTCACTATCTTGAAATCTGGAAAATAAAGGGATTCAAACATTTATCCTGATTTTTTTGTGAACTATACCACTGAGTATCTAAATGATGAGAGGTAGAGTGTCTTTATAAAACTATTCCGGCTACAGAATGAAAAAAAAGTGATAGAATATTACCATTTTGCAATCTTCAGTGGATGGATACAGGCATTAAGCATCAACGGTTGGTAAGATCACAAAAAGAAAGACAATCAGACAGGAGCCTCCTATAGTATTGCCAGACACCACCTTGCTAAAGGCATACAATCTGGGTTTGAAACTGACGTGGACTGAATTGCCAGCTTGCAGGAAATACAGAAGGCACAGAAACATGTTGACTGCCACCATAAACATGCAGTTGGCAACAGACACTGTGGGCAACTATAGGACAATTAGTCTGGGTTCTTTAACAGATAATTTTTAAAGAAATGAAAAGTAGGTAAGAGAAACCAATAGATTAAGAAAGAATTGAAAGATATATTTTTAGGAAGTGAAAGACTAAACAATAGTATCTAGAGATGCATATTTGGGTGATAAAATGATTTTTAAAATGCACAGAAATGAGAACTATAACAGGATAATTGGTAAGTTGGGGGAAGGGAGGTTACTGGTTGGGGCACATGAAGGAACTTCTGGGGTACCTATACAATGTGTGTGTGTGTGTGTGTGTGTGTGTGTATTTTTAAGTGGAAAAGATAAAGGCATCTGGATGCTGGCTATCTTGTCTGTTTCTCAGACATCATTTCTACAGGGCTACTGCTAGCCTTTATTGGTATCTTTGTACAACTTAGGAAATGACCACCCTTCCTCAAGGCATTTACTGCTATTGGCCAGTAAATATAAATTTACAATCCCTAGGATGTAACAAGTGCCTCTTTGATGGTGTCCTTGTGCGGTGTACAGCATGTACAACTTTATGAAATGGACTTGGGTCTCTTTGATGGTGTCCTCGTGCAGTGTACCACATGTACAACTTTATGAAATGGACTTGGGTCTCTGGTTCAAGCTCATCTCTGTTCAATGTTATCAAGGAAAGGATTTTTTTTTTTTATTGGTTTTTGCAAGCACCATTTTGTTCTTTCAAGAACTTTACGGCAATGCGATTTTGCAATCCAGTGGGATACAGAAAGCGCTCTTCTAGCTAGTATTTCTCTTGCTCATTTTAGCATGCAGTATCCCTGAGGTAGAATTAAGTACTTCCTGAGATGTTATGTAGTATTACAAATGTTTAAGAGGGCTGGCCAGCTGCTGAGGCAGGAAGTTCCATGGCATACCCCTGCTGTGGCTAGCACCATTGGGACTCTAGACCTCATCTTGGCTAAGTCTAGAACTTGATTCACCATAATTAATCAGATTCAGTGAGATAGACTCACATTAACAAAAGTTCAAAAGATGTGATATAAATCAGAATATCTGTTTATTAATCTTTCATAATAATAGTAACTGCTAAACGAACCAGAGTTCTCGTGTTAGCCCTGTTTTCTCCGTACTAGGCAGGTAGCTCTGAAGCCAGGATGTTGTGTGGTTTGCAAAGGGAGGTGGATGATCCTAATGGTTGGTGACATTCTCATCTTATTCTGTTCCACCCATCTCTACTCCAGGGAGATACCTGCCAGCTGGACCAAAACACTTGTGTCAACCGTGTCAACATTGTGCAGTGCACACACTTACACATTCTTGCTTGCTAGCTTATCTTCCAGACTTCATTCTGGGGGAGGAAGGGAATACCATCCCAGTCAGCCTGAGCATCTGGGTCAACCCTAGTGATTAGTGGCATGACAATTGAAGCAACCAGCTCACCTTGCATACAAAGAATTTCAGGTACATGAATCTAACCCACATGGAGCACTTTCCATAGACTAGACAAAAGAAGGAACCAACAATGGTTTCTGATCTTAAGTAGCTTATGGTCTAGAAGGGACAGATTCAAACATTCCTTTCCCATTTTTATTAGGTTCCTGCTCTTAACTTATAACCTAGTAGGGCCAGATTTAAACTTTCCTTGCTTACTTCCACTAGTTGATACCTATAGTTATATGGTGTGATTGAATCAGAGAAAGCCATAAAATAAAGAGGCTTAGCTTGTGTCTGGACTATCATAAAATTCACATTATTGTGTTTCTGTCTAAGTAAAGTTTCACTGAGTTTCTTTCCTTGGGTGGTTGTATAACAGGACTGAACTATACCTGAACTCAATCCCTACATTTTATCAGATTGGATTGGATCTATTGGATCCTGCTGGATGTAGCCTTATCAGGTAGAAGCCTGCTGTTCAGTTCTGTATTTAGAGAAACAACAGAAACTTCCTGTGCGAGTGGCAAAGTACCGAGAGACAGGACTTCATCTCTCCACCCTTCCTTTAATGCTGTAGGTCTGTGTGATTGGGACTGGCTGGTTGGTTGTTTGTTTGTCTGTTTTTTTAATCTGGCACAGAACATGGAACTCTTAGTGCTGCTGCTTCAGGTTTCCGAAGCGCATCCTACTCTGAACGTGGGCGATGCTGGTCTTTTGAGCCCCCTGCTGTTCCTCAGGCGCCCCCAGCCACAGCCACAGGGCCACAGTATTATCTTCTCACATGCCTGGCACCAGGTCTGGAAACATAGTATCTAAAATTAAAGAGTTCTTTCCGTCCTGGAATTTTGAACTAACCTTTGGAGCTCAAATGAGGGCTGGATGGTGACAGCAAAAGAATTAATCTGGGGCGTTAGATGCTCAAAAAAAAAAAGAAACAAAGACTTAAAGATCCCAACCCTTAAATATATTGGACCTAGAATGGAGATGATTTATGTATATTTTGGATTTAAAAGAGTTTTGTAAAGAATTTTTTTTTCCCACGACTTTTTGGTTTAATTGCCTGGCATGGTGGGAAATCCCAACACAACAGCGTGGAACTGGGGCGTGAAAAGCAGCGAGTGAAACGGATTTATGAGGCCCATAAATAAAAATGAAACTCACTTCATTGTCCAAACTGAGTGGAAAGGCACATCCATCCCAATTCAGATAAATGGCAGAATGGGACACGCATAGGAGAAAGTTCTTTCCATTTTAATAAGGCAGGATAATGGGTGTAGCATAACTGAAGAATTTCAGAAAAAGGGACATTTCATTTTGCCAGACTTGACCAAGGAGGCATGTTACTTCTGTCTACCTATGGGGAAAATGTGCTTTTCCAAAAAGAATTACAATGAACTGCGTATTTAAATCATGCCTCAGGCCGGGCACAGTGGCTCACGCCTGTAATCCCAGCACTTTGGGAGGACGAGGCAGGCGGATCACTTGAGGTCAGAGTTTGAGACCAGCCTGGCCAGCACGGTGAAACCCCATCTCTACTAAAAATACAAACTTTAGTTGGGCGTGGTGGCGCATGCCTGTCATCCCAGCTACTCAGGAGGCTGAGGCAGGAGAATCACTTGAACCCAGAAGGCAGAGGTTGCATTAAGCTGAGGTCACACCACTGTGCTCCAGCCTGGGAGACTGAGCAAGACTCTGTCTCAAAATATATATATATATATAAACAATCGATCAGTCATGCCTCAATGGGCATTTTCCTGTAAAGGCAATAGCAGTGAAAAGGATGAGAGGCAAAGGCCAAGGTGAGCCACGTTAGGCAGTAGATCTTCCTGCTGCTGGAATTTGGGATTGTCAGCCTTTTACTGTTCTCTCCTGAGATGCACATTGATACTTAACTGTTCTTTGAAGGCTGTTTATTTCTGTACAAATGGATAGGTAAGACTGAGGTGAGGGCCAGCAGTGAACAGCTATATATATATATATATATTTTTTTTTTTTTTTTTTTTTTTTTTTGAGACGGAGTCTCGCTCTGTCGCCCAGGCTGGAGTGCAGTGGCCGGATCTCAGCTCACTGCAAGCTCCGCCTCCCGGGTTCCCGCCATTCTCCTGCCTCAGCCTCCCGAGTAGCTGGGACTACAGACGCCCACAACCGCGCCCGGCTAATTTTTTGTATTTTTAGTAGAGACGAGGTTTCACCGTGGTCTCGATCTCCTGACCTTGTGATCCGCCCGCCTCGGCCTCCCAAAGTGCTGGGATTACAGGCGTGAGCCACCGCGCCCGGCCAACAGCTATATTTTTAAAAGGCGGGGAGCAAGGAATGATACGGGCTGCCTGCACGTTGGGTAGCAGGATGTTTGTGTTCTGTGGCTCCTCAGTGATGTGGAAGCCTCTGCTTCTGACTCCACATTGATTTCCAGCCCTTCCTTCTCTGGTATGTCAGTTCAGCCTATTCTCTTTCCAAACTAAATTCCTAGGGCGTTTTTGTTGTTGTTGTTGTTTAGACTTTTGTTTGTAGTTTTTTGCTAGTCCACTTTCAGTCTTTTCCTTGGTCTAGTTGTGACAAGGGCAGACATGCAAGCTGGTTGCTCCATAGTAAGAGTCTGGTCACTAGTCAAGAAACAGGAAAACCCAGGGTGCGTGAGGGACCCAAACGTCGGCATGAACTTATTGGTAGGACATGAAAACCCACTTCTCATTCACTTAAACATTTGACCACCTGTCTTGTACTCATCCTGTTAGGCAGGTAGATGATTCAAAGACAAATTAGAGCTGGGCCTCCTCACCCTTCAGCCATCTCACTGCAAATGGCAGTGTTTACTTCCTCCTTCAATTTCCACCAGCACTCCAGGCCACGCCAAGAAACATTTAACCTAAGTAAAAATGGGATGTTTACCTTGCAAATGTGGCTTCCAGGCAAGTTCTTTAAGCCCTTTCCAACTAGATTGCTCCCTGAGCCCTGCTTAAATAGCAACTCTGAAGCTACCACAGCTTTACCAGTATCCACTGTAAAGGTACTCCGGCAACTAAAAGACCACATAATCAAACCATTCTCTTCATCCATCTCTCTGGTCATGTATGATGTAGGGTTTAAATTCAGGCTAAGAAGAAGGGTAGATTCCTTCCAACTTCTTTGTGTGAGGTTCTGGAAGCATCCTACCACCTTTTTGTACTTTGAGGAGAAACCGCCCCTCTCTGAAAGAGGATGAAATCTCTTCACCTGCTGCCTCTCGCACTTTATGTTCAAGAACTGACCTTGCAGCAACTTAGCTAACCTGATTCTTTGAAACATTTCTGACGCAGACTCCTGGAATTGATCTTTCTTGTTTGGTGTTCTATCCTTGGATCCTTAAAGACTGTGACTGCACAGGTTTCCTCGCGTGGTGAGAAGTTGACTAATTAAATGACCACAACGGGAGGTGCTTTACTGTCAGGTAAAGAAAAATATGTGTCAGTGAAATGGGGAGGAGTCTGCACTGAAAATTGGAGCCCAGAGAGACCAAAGTCGGCGTGTTTGCAGCACTGCATAAGGAAGAGGGACTCCGTGTGCGGGAGTCGGAGTGAGTTGCTAACAATAAAGAGGTTCCGTCTTGTGCAGTGAGGATATTCCTTGCGGCGGAATCCTCCCACACCATTCTGCTTCCCTCTTCTGATTTTGTGTTCACCAAGGAGACTTCTGATTAGTAACCCAGCTTCCTTTCATAAACACATTGACATTGGCAAGATCACCTTGATAGCCTGGGAGCTCCAAGCTCCAGCAAGGGAATATCTGAACCCCTTCATTATAAATTAGTAAATTAATATGCTGATTTATTGTTTAATCACATGTGAATTTGGTTAGAAAAAGGTCATCTCTAAGAAAATCCAGTGTCTGATTAGTAAAGTTGAGCATCTGGACCCCGTTGCCTCGAGGTGCTTGAGAAACCTTTTCCTGCGACACCCTTCCTAGCATCTTCATAGGTGCCTCCCCAAATTCCAGCACATTTCCCATTACCTTCCACTCCAGGAGGAGACCGTGCATCAGACTGTGTGCTGGTTAGGTTGAGGGTTTTTAAAGATCTTATATTTTTTTTTCCTCCTTACCACTTATGATAGACAGTGATTTTCTAAAAGGAAGTGGAATAGAGGCGGTAGGATTATGCAAATTCACATAATTATTAAGAAACAAAGGAAGAACTGCAGGCCCTCTTAAACCATGATCGGGTAATTGTTCTGATTTGTTGGTGTAGACTTGAATAACACCTCTCTGACCAATGAGGGCTCCCCCACAATGTTTCCTACAAAAAGGGAAAAAGAAAGGAAGTCACTGTTAAAATCAGGCAAACCTCCTTTTTGAATCACTCTGACATGGATGAGGGAAAAACCCAGAAGGAAAAAAATGTGAAAAGTTTACTTCAGGTTTAGAATTTCTAATTCCACCACTTTTGTGTGTGTGTGTGTCTCTGTGTGTGTGTTGTTGTTTGATAGACATGACAGCATCTCCTCATTATTATGGAAAATATAGGGTTGGTGGTAATTACTATCTGAATATGAATGGGAGCAGAAGTGGGCATAGCCTGCACTGGCCTTTCTTTGACAAGGTATAACTTTCTTCTGAATTTCTGTGTTAATTAATGCTTATTTAAAAACCACTTTAATTGGTAGTAAACACCTCAACTTTTTGTACTCATTAAAATGCAGCCATTGATGTGTGATGGATTTTTTTAAAGCTTAATTAACTTTCCTTCTGTATATATAACCTATAATAATGACAAACATATTGGGAAAAAATTACCCCTGCTTTTTCCCCCTTTCTCTCTACCCCCATTATAAAGACATTTTTAGCTGTGGATGCCTCACTTTGTTAGGATCAGATGCCATTAATTTGGCATTTTTGAGAAGAGTAGGTGGCAGGAAATCAAAGCTTTTTGAGACATTGGTCATTTCTAAACCAAATACTCACATATCTGCTGGGGAAATAGGCTATTTTTCTTTTTTCCCTTTTTTTAAGTAAAGTTTCTTGCTTGAGCCCAGGAGTTCGAGGCTGCAGTGAGCTATGACTGCACCACTGCATTCTAGGCTGGGTGACAGGACGAGATGCTGTCTCAAAAAGAAAAGAAAAGAAAAAGTTGAAAGAAACCGTACCCCAGGTGACTCAAGACTTAACTTGAGTATCTTCTTGGAAAATATCAAATTTTAAAGATCTTCTTGGAAATCTTTTCTTGGAGTTGATTGTAATTATGTAGGAACTGAGTAATGCATCCTTTTCCTTTAGGAGATACTATTAAGATACTATGACTATCTTAGAGAAAATTTGGAAAATAGTAAACAATTCTTAATAATCTGACTACCGTAACACAATGACAGTTTTTATTTTTTCATAATCCCCTTGCATTCTTTGTCTATATTGGGCTTGAAATTGCTAACCAGTGAAACCACAGCTGGTGTGGAAGGAAAGAAACTGGAGCACCATTAAACAGCAGAGCACTTTATTCAGATGCCAAAGCATGAGAAGACCTTGAGAGAGTGCTCTGCCTTGGGGAAGAAGAGCAATGTTTTTATAGACCTTTAGCAAGAAAAGTTCGCTGAAGCTCAGCTAATTTTGGTAGTAGTTGATCAAAGATGGTTCTCACAAGAGGAAGAATTGATCTTGTAGTTTACCATCCGTTGGATGAGAAATCTGAGTTTTGCCAAGGAGGGCAGGAGAAACAGCTGCAAGGGGTCACAGTGGAACATTGTCAGTCATTTAGGGCCTCTTATTTCTTGGTCAATAGAGAGGCCAAGTCTCATAATTTGATCAGATTTTGGTTTGTTCACTCCTCCAAATACATAACTGATGTCAGTTGCAGTCTCAGGCTCATTGGCAATGACTACTATTGGATGTGCTGGTGATTTTTGCCTTCATAGTTGAATTTCAGTCATTTTTGAGTAAGTAGCTGACCAGAGCATTTAAGACTCTGGAGAGAGCCCAGTCAGTGACTGTGGGACAACACCTATTAGAAGAATTACCAGAAGGCCTTGGATAATGCCCATATTCCTAGATAGATCCTGCCCTACCTAGGATCAGCCAGAACAGTTCCATGCCCAACCCAAAGAGAAGAGAAGTTTGATATTAATAAACTCACCTAACACTTTGTTCATCTTCTTGACTTACCAAGGTTTAATCTCTGATATCCAGGATAGCATAGTTACGGGAAGGAGTTTTAAGAATCTTATTTGTTAAAATAAAATAAAATAAAATAAGAAACGTTTTCAAAAATGCTTCTTTTCTTTCTTTTCAAAATTATTCTTTCTCCTTCTTTTCAAAACTATCTTTTTGAAGGCATTGGTTTAGTGACAATTAAGGGTATGGCACTCAGTGGCTCCCTGTGATTGGGGGTCTTGAACTGGAGGTCATGAGCAAAAGCATTCCATGTCTAGCTGTCTGCTACTTGGTTTGAAATCCTTGGAAAGCTGTCTCCTTTGTGATGCCATTTGTTCCAGAATAATTCTGAAATCAGTTTTAGATATCCTGTCAATGTGGAAGTTCAGGATGAGGGTGTACATCTTGGGAAACAGGAATCCAATGGGATGACTTCTTGGAATTTTACTGCAGTGTTTGTATTTTATGTTACCTGATAATGTTTCCTCCAAGAGGTGCCCCTCGGGTGTAAGACCACGACCAACAGGAAGTAGATAAGGCAACTGTGATATTATCACATAAAGATCAGAGTAACCCTGGAAGGTAAGGTAGTTAATGATCTCTAAGATTGGGATGATGTCTTCTTTCTTTCCCAGTTCGTAAGACTGGATTTTTGATGTGAAGGATCTCAAGGAGAGCTGCCAAGATATCTTGTCATATGTTTATGCTCTTTCTATATCCATTATGGTCAAATTTTGCTTCATATATTGGATATAGTTTTGGAAATCAAATTACTTGCTAGAGACTAAGGAGCTCAGAATATATGTTCCAAGGACAATTCTTAATTCTTTAAATGAATTTTTGTTTTTCCTTGCTAGGGGTTGGGAAGTCCTTAACTAGATCATGCAAATCTGATCTTGACCAAGGATTAAAGTTAACATGTCATTGACCTTGAAGGTGACCTTCACTCCAACTTATATTAGGAAAACATTATGAGGATATATTGTCCAGTGAGAGGGACATGTTTAGGAAGGGGCAATGGAGGAGAGGAAAGAGGATCTGGAAAAGGAGGAACAACAGAGCAAGAGGGAAGAGGAAGTCGAGATTCAGGGAACTGGAAGGGGGCCAATGTGCAATTGATTGTGTTAGGAGAGGGAGAAGATAGTTCTAAGTTTAGATTTTAGATCATCCAGGTTTTTATTAGCTTTTCTTAAGGAGGCCTTAAAGGAAGCAATTTTAGAATATTTCTGTCTTTCAAAGGCTTTTTTATACCAGTAAAAAAAAAAAAAATGCCAGTCATTGAATATTTGGAATTTTGAATCAGTTGTAAAGTGCCATGCAAATGGATTATCTTACTCATATCCCAAATTGATCAGATTGGCCACTGAAGTTCTAAATTGTTCTTGGTAAAATTCCATCAAAGCTTCAAATATTTGGTGCTATTGGCATCATGTTTGTACATGTAAGAAGCCAGACAAAGACTTGGCGTTTCATTGAATAGCTCACGATTGGCCCTCAGAATCTCGACAATACACACCCATATTGTTGCTGAGAGCCCTGGGTTAAGAAACAAATCGAATGAAAGTTTTTCACCAAGGATAATTAAGAGGAAGAACAAAGGCTTAGGTGGTGCTTCAATGCGAAGAGAGCCAAGTACTAGTTGGGAGCAGGACTTTACTGTGCAGTCCCTGGGACTTACAAAAGAGACTTAGGGGTCTCTTGCATTCTCTATCCTCATCAGAGTGGCTAAGCTGTTCAGCAGTGGGTCCAGGCAGTGATTAGTGTCTTGGCATCAAAAACTGTAGAAGATAATCAGCCAGAGCATCATTAGCATAAACCTTTGTTCTGAATGCTACAGCATGAGAAGACTTTAAAGGATGTTCTGTCTTGGGGAGGAAGGGTAGTATTTCCAATAGAGTCAGAGTAAGAAGAGCCAGCTGAAGCTCAGCTGTTTTGGGGACTAGTTGGTCAGAGATGGTTCTCAGAAGCAGGAGGGATCATTCTTGCGGTTTAGCAGCCATTGGTTGGGCAGTTCAGGCTTATCAAAAGGGATCAGGCAGACAGTTATGGACTAAGGTCAAGTGAGGGTCAGAGTGAACATTTTTAGTTCTTTAGTTTTTTTAAACAAAGGTGCTTACTACAGTGACAAAAGAAGTCACTAGTGTGATGAGTAAAGAGTAAGGCGGGGAAGAATCTTCCAGGTGGCCCTCTGCTCAGAAGTTGTTTTCTTTACAAAAGCAGAGGAGGTTGTTGATTCTTCCTTTCTTCTCGATGCGCCATCCCCATCTCTACCCTGCTTGTCTCATAAACCAACCAAACCAGCAGGGAAAAATGCAGTCGTATCTAAGCAGCAGCAGATGACAATAGCTTGCAAAGTCTTAAAGAGGGTGCTGCTTAGGACCACACCTCCTTACACTTCCAGAATGCCACAGTAATGAACCAGAATAGCCCACACCTTTGCAGACAGAGGACTGAGAACTCACACAGACTGATCATGTAGCTTCGCTTAAATGATGCCTGAAAACAGGTCTGCATTGTTTGGTTGTACTACTAGGGCCATACTACCACGTGAGCATTTGCTTATGGAATGTGAGAAATACAAACCAGGAACAGGCCTTGTTCATGTACCTGTGTGTGAACTGTGGCCTAGCCACTCAAAGTACGTGAATCTGAACACAAATGTCCATTGTGACTACCCAGTCCAGGCACCTCTGCTTACAGTCACTGAAAACAGTCTCTTTACCTTTTATAGGACAAAGTCAATGCAAAGGATTAGCCAAGAATACTTGAGTCCACATGATGGAAGGAACTGGATGCCATTTAATGAATAAGTAATTTAAGCATAAGTATACATACCTAGAAATAACTATATGTGGTTTGGGCTTTTATTTTAATGTGTGTTTTTTTTTTGAGACAGGATCTTATTCTGTCACCCAGCCTGGAATGTAGTGATAACCTCAAGCTCCTGGGCTCCAGCGATCCTCCCTCCTGGGCCTCCCAGGTAGCTAGGACTACAGGCATGTACCACACCCAGCTAATTTACAAAAAATAATTTTTTTTTTTTTTTGGTAGGAACGAGGTCTCACCACCTGCCCAGGCTAGTTTCAACCTCCTGGCCTCAAATGATCTTTTCACCTCCCAAAGGGCTGGGATTACAGGTGTAAGCCACCATGCAGGGCCCTAAGGTTTGGTTTTGATGTTAATTTCCTCTTCTTCTTCATGAATTCGTTGGCTAAGAAACTGCTTATTTCTTAGACTTTGCATTACTCATCTCCACTGAGCACTGCAGTCCCTGCTTCAAGCTGAGTGCCCCCAGACCAGTAGCCACAGGGTGAGGTTCAACTTGGGGGCATCTTCAGCCTGGCTGCAGGAGCTCAGCCACTGTCCTGAGACTTTGCTTCAGCATCATGCTGGGAATTCTTGAATTTCGATGTCCCACGCCTTCATCTTCTACGTTCTAGTAACTTCTTGAATAGGGGTGCGTAGGAAATACATTTTTTTGTGTGTGTGTTTTGCCTAAATGTATATACTTCCTTCAAATTTGATAGTTTGGCTAGGTATAGCATTTAAACTGTAACTATTTTACTCAGAATTTTAAAGGCAATTATCTTGGATTCTATTTCTATTTCTGACCCTTTGGCCAACCCTTTATTTTTTTCCTTTTTGAAAGCTTCTAGTATTTGTTCTCAATGCTCATTATTCTAAATTTCCCAATCATGAGCCCTTAGTAGGACCTTTCAACCTGGAAACTCATGTCCTTCAACCTAGAGATTGTTTATTGTATTACTTCTTATGTTTGCTGTTTTTTGGTGAGTTTCTATTAGCTAAGTTTGAGCCTTTTTGAGTGATCTTTAAATTTTTTTCTTTTCTGTTTTTTATCTCTGCTCTTTTTATTGTTCCTTGGAAATTTCTTCAACTTCATCTTCCAGTTTTTCTATAAAGTTTTCTTTCAGCAATCATCTTTTTAATTTCAATAATTCTTTCCTTTTCTTTGAATATACCAATTTTATAGCATCTTATTCTTGTTTTATTAATGTAATTTTTTATCTTTTTAAGGAGAGAGAAATCACCGTTTTAGTTTTTATTTTTTCCGTTTTCAGCGTGATTCCCCCTATTGTTGTTATCAAGTGCTGTGTAACACGTTTCTCCCCTCCTCTCTGAAACTTCATGGCTTACAGTATCATTTATTTTGCTCATGAACTTTCAACCTGAGTGGGGCTGAGCAGGTTCAGCTCATCTTTGATCTATTCAGTGTCAGCTAGGGCTGGAATCACCTGAAGTCTTCTTCCCTCACATCTGGTGTTTGGTTTGAACACATTCCAACAGCTGGGGCATCTGTCTCTAGCAACATGTGGTCCCTAAAGCATGGAAGCTTCATGGGAATCAGACTTCTAATTTGATGATTCAGGGCACCTAAGATGTGTATCCCATGAAAGCAAGAGCTGAGTGAAAGCTGCATTCTTTGTATGACCGAGCTGCAGAAGTCGCATAATTGCTATTTCCCTTTTTCTGTATTGCAGTGCTGTCCAATTAAAATATACTGTGGCTGGGCGCAGTGGCTCATGCCTGTAATCCCAGCACTTTGGGGGGCCAAGGCAGGTGAATCACCTGAGGTCAGGAGTTCAAGACCAGCCTAGCCAACATGGTGAAACCCTGTCTCTACAAAAAATAGAAAAATTAGCTGGACATGGTGGCATGCACCTGTAGTCCCAGCTACTTGGGAGGCTGAGATAGGAGAACCACTTGAACCTGGGAGGCAGAGGTTGCAGTGAGCCGAGATGGCACCACTGCACTCCAGCCTGGGCAACAGAGTGAGACTCCATCTCAAAAAAATAAAAATAAAAATAAATAAATAAAATAAATAAAATATATCATGAGCCACATGTGCAATTTCAAGCTTTCTAGTGGCCACATTAAAAATGTAAAAAGAAATAGATAAAGTTAATTTTAATAATATTTTATTTAACTTAATATCACTTAAATATGTAATGAACAGAAAATCGTTAATGAGATAGTTTACATTCTTTTCTCATACTGTCTTCAAAGTCCAGTGTAAGTTTCGTACTTACAACACAGCTCAATTCAGATGCTAAATTCTTTTTTTCAGATGCTGAATTTCCAGTAGTTAATATGAAATATAGTTCTGCCAAAACAATAAAGCTAGAAGAAAAACACTTTACATTGCTTCAGTTTTTAGATTTAAATTATTTAGAATTGAATAAAATTATTATTTCAGGTCTTCAGTTGTAATAGCAACTTTTCACTTACTCAACAGCCACATGTGCCTAATGGCCACTGGCAACCATATTGGGTGGTGTGACTGCTAGTTGAAGTCCCATGTAGATTCAAGGGGAAAGAAGATAAACTCCAGCTTTTAATGGGAGAAGGACAATGTTTTAAAGAAAAGAAGCAGAAGTATTGTGGCTGTTTTTGGAAAATGCAATCTGCCACACCCTCTAAGTTTCCCTTTTCCCCTGGTTTATTTGCTTTCGTCTCTATATTTCATGGTAGAGACTTTCCCCAAATGTGTTCACATTGAGACTGAAGCTCTTCGAGGTTGATTGGAGGCTGTATGTAGGGGGGAAGTCTGTCTTTGGTAAGCTTCATGGAAGGGTGATTGACAGGGGCCAGGTCATCTTGCTGGGAACTCACCACAGGTCAGCATCTGCTGGTTGTTTCTCTTAGGTCAGTTTCTTCTGAGAAGGCTCAGCCAGTCTCCTTAGGATATATAAAGGTGGTTGTCAGTGTTCTGGAGGCAGAGGAGGAGGCAGAGACAGTTTAAATGTTCACCAAATGTCATCATTTTAGTAAAACAACTTTCTGGTGTCTGTACCAGAGACTCTCTGATCTAATTATGCAAAGAATCAACCTCCCAGGGCTTGCTGGGTTGGGAGGAGCAGTCTCCTGACGGCCACAGGTAGGGTGGGGAATCAGCGGATCCTCTTCTTCATGCTCCACCCTCACCCTGCCTCCTGAGGAAGGTCCCTGAGCCTTCCTGGGGCTCTCTACTGTGATGCAATCCCATATCAGGGGCGCCCCTTCCACAGGCTTTTAGGGTTCATGCTTTTTCCACTCCGCTAAGCCAGTTATCATTCATAGATCCACTTTGCATCCACCAAATATTTGGAGACATCTGTTGTCTGCTGTCTTCTCCTTTCCTGTTTTCTTTGTCTTTCATGTATTTCTTTGCTTATTATTTTAGTGGGATTCTAGGAGAAAGCAGAGATATCCTAATATGACAATGCCCACCAGAAGGAATGTCAAGGCCATTTGGTGCCCTAGGACTTCTAGCTGTTGAGGTCAGCAATTGTGCTGCTTTAAAAATAAAAAATTAACGTGAAATTTCACTATAAATTACACATTACTCACTACAGACAATGGACAACAGTCAGCCAGTTGATAAATAGTAAGCAACTAGTATATGCCAAGCATTGTCAGAGTTCTGGGGATAAGGTGGTAAACAAGGCAGAAAAGGCATATAGTCCAGTGCTTCTCACATCATCTGGAGATTGGTTAAAAATGCAAATTCTGTAGCTGGTCATGGTGGTGCATGCCTGTAGTCCCAGCTACTTAGGAGGCTGAGGTGAGAGGATTGCTTGAGCCCAGAAGTTCCAGGCTGCAGTGAGCTATGATTGCACCACTGCACTCCAGTCTGGGTGACAGAGCAAGACCCATTTACTTATTTATTTATTCATTTTATTTATTTATTTGTGAGACAGAGTCTCGCTCTGTTGCCCAGGCTACTAGAGTGCAGTGGTACAATCTTGGCTTATTGCAACCTCCACCTCCTAGGTTCAAGTGATTCTCATGCCTCAGCCTCCTGAGTAGCTGGGATTATAGGTGTGCACTACCACGCCCAGCTAATTTTTGTATTTTTAGTAGAGATGGGTTTCACCATCTGGGCCAGGCAAGTCTAGAACTCCTGGCGTCAAGTGATCTGCCTGCCTTGGCCTCCCTAAGTGCTGGGATTATAGGCATGAGCCACTGTGCCCGGCCAAGACCCCATTTATAAAAATAAAAATGTAAGAATATGGAATTCTGTTTCAGTAAGTCTGGGATAAGGCCTGAGATTCTACTTATAGAGAAGCCTTTCTCCTTTATTCCCCCCGAGTTAACCCAACCTCTGAGTGCTTCACTCTCAGTGTGAACAGAGGAAAGTCTCTAATGTGAAAAATGAATTTTATTACAATGCTTACTAATATCCTCTGCCTGTCTATGCTTTTAAAATGTTTTTACTTGGCCAGAAGTTGGTTAGTGGCCTTTTGTAGGTTTTTGTACCTATTGTGTTCATTGGCTCCTAGAATCTCAGGAATGAAAGAGACCTAAGAAGTTACCTAGTCTAGACCAGGTGTGGTGACTATGGTGATTATGGTGACACCCATAATCGCAACACTTTGGAAGGCCAAGGTGGGAGGATCCTTTGAGCCCAGTAGTTTGAGACCAGCCTGGGCAACATAGTGAGACTCTCTTTCTAAAAAGAAGAAAAAGAAAGATATCTAGTGCAAAATGCCATTTGTAATACTTACATTCCTGTGGATTCAGCATCACTTCCTGAGGTTACTGGCCCATTGTTGAGAGCCCAAAGGCGGGGTTGACGTGTAGTGGAGGATTACTATGCCCACTGGTCTAACTGTGGCTCATCCACATGTGGGCACAGATTTGACCCTAGGCAACCCCTATCTGTCCTAGTGGTTTCGGTGTCCTTACAGACATGTGTCACTAAGATCAAGACTGGGAGAAACTCAGGGACAGACCCCATGTGACATGCTTCTTGGTGCTTGGCACACTGTAAATATTCAGGAGCTTATTTTTGTATATGTTATATATATTATTCTATGTATTTTGTATATATTTCATCCACTGGATCTTCAATACTTAAAACACTGCCCATGTACCAGAAACATTAACATCATCTGACAGCTTGGGAGAATCTCAGTCCCTACCCCAGGTCTATAGAAACAGAATTTGCATTTTTAACAAGATCCCCGGGTAATGTGTGGGCACACTAAAGATTTGAGTAGCACTTGACCGTATGCCTTTTCTGCTTTGTTACCATAAAACTTTGTGAGTGCCGTGACAGTGTCTGCTGTATGCTGGCTGTTTTGTATTTGTGGACTGGCTGACTGCTGCTCGTTGCCTTAGGTCTTCAGCAAGCCAGGCTGCAGCTGGAAGAAAGGGATCTCCAAGTCAGTTTCAGGATGAGTGGGGAGAGGAGAGGATAAAGATGTCCTTGCTTTGTGCCTGGGATCTGTAACTTATTTGGAAGCCTCGGTAGTGAAAGCTAGTACTCCCTCCAAGATTCATCTTAGGATTTTCCCATCTGAAACTGACCTTTGGGATCTCTCTGTTCCTTCGGCGATCCTAGAAACTTGACACCATCTGAGACTCCTCCCAGCTCTGAGGTGACTTGGACATTAGAGCAGATGTCATGGCTGTGTGGATGCCTGGACTCCAGGGCGTTCTCTGCTGGTGGTGCAGGAGCTGTTTCTGGGGACTGGAATGTGGGGCCTGGCTCTTCCCCAAGCACGGTCTGCACCCTGGCTGTATTTCTCCTGACAAAGGCACTAGGGTAGGACGTATCCAAACCCCAGAGAGTTCGGCACCTTCCTCCCAGCCATGCTGAATTATTTCAAGAATCCCCCATAGTTTTCTTCTTCTCAGGATTTCGAGTGATCTAACTTGAGCATAGCTTTATATTAAAAAGATTTTATAAATAATTTAACAACGAGGCTCTGAATAGTGTTATAATAATATTTTATTTTATTAATAATATATCAACTGAGAAATATAAAAATAAAACATCCCCTCAATAGAGCCATTGTACCGAACATTAATGACCATTGCCTGAATTGCATTTAGAAGGTATAGATGCTTGAGCCAAAGCCTTCCTTAACCCAGGACATACTCTGGGATAATTAAGATCACTGAAGCCTCATTACGAATGTATTTTGCTTAAAATAAAAATGCTTTCTCTAATTTAAAATAATACATATTAACTAAAGAGAATTTGAAAAACGTAGAAACTTTCAAAGAAGAAACAAAAATCACCATAACTCACCACTCAAAGGTAAGTGTTGGTAACACTTTAAATCTATTTTCTTTTAGTCTTTTTTATGCATATTATGTATTATTATATAAAATTGAAATTACTCTGTATAGAAAATTTTGCATCTTTTTTTTTTTTGAGACAGAGTTTTCTCTTGCTCTTGTTGCCCAGGCTGGAGTGCAATGGCGCGATCTCGGCTCACCACAACCTCCGGGATCCTGGGTTCAAGCGATTCTGCTGCCTCAGCCTCCCGAGTAGCTGGGATTACAGGCATGCGCCACCATGCCCAGCTAATTTTGTATTTTTAGTAGAGATGGAGTTTCTTCATGTTGGTCAGGCTGGTCTCGAACTCCTGACCTCAGGTGATCGTCCTGCCTCAGCCTCCCAAAGTGCTGGGATTATAGGTGTAAGCCACCGCGCCCAGCCAATTTGGCATGTTTTTATTCACCTAACATTATGACAAACATTTCCATGTGCCACTAAACATTCTTTGAAAATATCATTTTGCTTTACCTATAGTGTTCTATTACATGGATGGCCTCTGTTTTTGTTGTTTGTTTTTCAATGACTCCTCTTTTGCTCGTCACTGAGACCATTTTCAATTTTTGCTTTTATAAGTAATGCTACAATCACCTTTCCCAGAACCTGTCTTTGGGAAACAGTCTGAGATTCATGCAAAATCTTTTTTTTGAGAGAGTCTTGCTCTGTTGCCCAGGCTGGAGTGCAGTGGCGCCATCTCAGCTCACTGCACCCTCCGCCTCCCAGATTCCAGTGATTCTTGTGCCTCAGCCTCCCGAGTAGCTGGGATTGCAGTTGTGTGCCACCACACCCAATTAATTTTTTATTATTAGTAGAGATGGGTTTCACCATGTTGACCAGGCTGGTCTCGAACTCCTGAGGTCAGGTGATCCGCTTGCCTCAGCCTCCCAAACTGCTGAGATTACAGGTATGAGCCACTGTGCCCGGCCACATGCACAATCTTTATTACTGGATCAAGTTGGAATTTAAGCTTAAGACTCTTGCTGTATATTTGCCCAACTGGTATCTGAAATAAGTTTCCAGTTTGCTCTGGCTTTATGGGACCAGTTCTTTGAAAAGCGCAGTGTCAAAAACCCCAACTCCGTTCAGCTGAGTGTTCTGCCTAGCTCATTTTCACTCAGTAGAAGGGAGATGGTGCCCATGGCTGGGCGGGAGGGAGGTATCAGAACACAGAGTAGAGGAGTGGAGAAGAGTTAGGAGTAAAGGCTAGGGATTCAGTTAGATGGCATCAGTGTTTCTAGTGTCTAAGGTAAGGACAGATCCCACTGGCCAAACATATTACTATAAACTTCCCAGTAATGAGTTTCTCTGTCCATGTTTTCTTGTCCTTACCAGCTCATCTCTCTATGTGGTGTGCCCTCTCCATTTCCACCTCTGTTTTGTACCAGTCGATTTGCTTTTTCATCAACTGACTTGACCGTGTAACTTCTGAGAATCTAGTCACCACTCCTGAATTACTGTTGGCTGAGGTCAGGAGACAGGCACTCCACTACAACTGACAGACCTCATTCATTACTGTTATTAGGAAAAGCTAGGTAATGCTACGGCAACAACACCCAAATTTTAGTGCCTTTGTATAATCAAGTTGATTTCTCATTCAGGCAGCTCTCCTTCAATGGAGAGTGTGGCTTGACGAGCCAGTCTGCTTGGATTTCATGGCACCTTGATCTTAAGACATGATTTTTGGGATTACCATAGCAGGTGATGAGAGTACAGAAAAATTAAGCATTCTCTTAAGTGCTTCACTTTGGAAGTGACACAGTTTTTGTCAAAACTAGGTGCATAGCCTCACTTAATTGCCAGGGATCAGGAAAATGTGATCCTCTGTATGTCCAGGAAGGAAAGAAGCTGGACATATTGGCAAGCATTATGTCCACCTGAATTATCAAAAACACCCTTAAACTATATTCCAAACACAGTAATTAGAGAAAAACATCATTATTAAATATATGCAAGCAGCATTGATAAATAGGGAATGATGAGAGCATCCATTATGTAGGCTTTATGTTTCCAACAGAATTTGTTTACAAATATGTGAAGCTGTATGCCTCGTGGCAAAAACAACTGCATCAAATTAACCTGGATGTCATAATGGAGCTCAAGGTAACCCAGGAATCTACTAATATTTCGAGATACAAATTGCATCACTTAAAGGGAGAATGTTATGATTTAGCTAATTGGGAAAGAATGGCAAGTAGGTTTCTATTTGCATGCCATCTCTACTTAATTGGTTGTAGACTGCTTGGAACTCAACTGCTGTGTTGAGAAGGACTCTACAGCAGCACTTAGGCTCAGTGGGGAAGAGCTCAGCCGTCCATTCATTCATTCAAAGAGTATTTACAAAGCACTTAGTAGGCAGTAGGCACTATACCAAATGCTGATACTTCCAGGCCACATGGAACTTACAGTATCAATATCATTTAGCAGCGTCTGTCCTGGGACGTGTGCTTATCTGTGTGTGTGGTGGGTTAGGGAAGTAAAGGCACGTTATTTACATCATATTTCTACCTCTGAGCTAATTTGACTGTTCAGTGGTCAGTTGGTGCCAGATCTAAGTAAGAGAAGTAATTGCTAATCTGCTGTCTTTCACAGGCACTCGCATAAGAAGGATGCTGGTTTTCAAGGGTTTTCCTCTTGTCAGAATGAATCCCATAGAACTAACCATATGCTCCTTCCCTATGACATGTGAAACTGAAGGCGTAAGGATGTACCATCTCCCTTTATGTTTCTCTCTGCCTAGCTCATTCCTCTGGCTTCTATGTAAAACTTTGTGTGTTTTCATTCTTAAAGTCCCATAGCCTATTTCCTGACACATAATTTTCTCTTTTCTTGAAAACTTAAGCTAGCAAATGGAAATGATATCAGTATGATTCTTTAACCCATCCCTGGACAGGAACAGGAGAACTGCCACCTTTCTTTTTCAGTTCCTTCAACAGAATTGATACAAAGACCAGCGGGGTCTCCCAAGGGGCATCTTCTCAGCCTGGGCCCTGGAGTGGCTTCTCCATAGTATCTGTACAGTGAAACTCAAGTGGAATGGTACACTGCACAGAGAGGGCCGCACCAGGACCGACATGGTCGATTTCCGGTTTCCTGTCTTTCCTTGTTCTCATCAGCTTACTTCTCTTTTTCCCCCCAGTCTCCCTCATTCCAGACAGCACAGTATTTGCTTGGGACCCTCTCATGGCCTGTAGTGGGCAGCAAGTCAAGGACTGTGCCAGCCTTGAGCGGTCACAGGGCTGTTTAATGATATTGGGCTATGGCCAAATTTAAAGAGAAAGAAGAGGCCAGGCGCGGTGGCTCACACCTGTAATCTGAGCACTTTGGGAGGCTGAGGCAGGAGGATCATTTGAGGTCAGGAGTTCAAGACCAGCCTGGCCAACATGGTGAAACCCTGTCTCTACTAAAAATACAAACAAATGAGCTGGGCGTGGTGACGGGCGCCTCTAATTCCAGCTACTCAGGAGGCTGAGGCACGAGAATCCCTTGAACCCAGGAGGCAGAGGTTGCAGTGAGCTGAGATCGAGCCATTGTACTCCAGCCTGAGTGATAGAGTGAGACCCTGTCTCCGGAAAAAAAAGAAGGAAAAAAAAAAAAAAAGAGAGATAGATAGAAGAAAAATGAATCTATTTCTAAAGAAAAATAGGAAATACACCTTTACACATTTTTTCTTCTTCTTTATTATCTCTGTACCTATGTAATAAATATGATAAATCTAGGAACAGGTTATACAAAACATTTTCTCCACTGAGACTCACTGAATATTTAGCATTTATAATTATAATAATATATGCAACCATATTTGGCACTAGATATTAAAACACCAATGTCTATCTTCTAAAAGCCATTTCAGAGCAATTATGGAAAACTTTTTGAAGCTGATTGTTTCATTGGCTTAAGGATCCTTTATTCTCTAAGTATTCATGATCCAGGTCCCCACTTGCACATGGAAGGAAAAGTCATTCTAACAAGTGACCACTTATAAAATCAGTCGCTACTCGAACATCTCTCCCTGTTTCACATGAAAGTTTTAACCCTGCCCATTGGGTCAATATCTTTTACATCTTTGGCTTTCAGATAATTTCAGGGTGCGAGAAACATTTGACAACACTAAGACAAATAAAATGTAAATGGATGAAAAAGTAAAATTGCAAATCTTGCAGAAGACCCAAGCTTTCATAAAGTTGTCAGTAGTGATTACAGAACTGTTCCAATCATGGGCAAAGCATTTGGCAACTAGAGATCTGGCAGAGCTGGATTAAGTAAAAACTGAAGGACAGACTGGTGGCTCATGTCTGTAATCCGGGGAGGCAGAGGTTGCAGTGAGCCGAGATCACGCCACTGCACTCCAGCCTGGGTGACAGAGTGAGACTCCATCTCAAACAAACAACAACAACAAAAAAACTGAAGAAGATAAATGGAAATGGATAAGGACAGTATAGATGTTTTCTAAGAGAAATATTTGAGCCCTAAGAACACTGATGTAATACCCAAGTATTTAAAAAATGATCTGCTGTGTAATCTTACTGTGTGGCAAAAATGAAGTGAAAAGTGTCAGAGTTCATAGGAACTTCAGACATCGTTAGTCCAGCTGTCTCGCTTTTGAGATGAAGAAGACTTGGAGAGGTTGAACATGTTGCACAAGGTCAGGAAGCTAGTGAAGGGCAAGACTGGAGCTTGGGTCGGTCTGCTTTGCCAATTCCTCTGGTAATTCCAGCCAGAGTTGTGCTTGATTCCCCTCTTCTCTTATTTATTTATTTATTTTCTTGAGACAGAGTTTCCCTCTGTTGCACAGGCTGGAGTGCAATGGTGAGATCTCGGCTTACTGCAACCTCCGCCTACCGGGTTCAAGCGATTCTCCCACCTCAGCCTCCCGAGTAAGTGGGATTTCAGGTGCCTGCCACAACGCCTGGCTAATTTTTGTATTTTTAGTGGAGACAGGGTTTCATCATGTTGGCCAGGCTGGTCTCGAACTCCTGACCTCAGGTGATCTGCCCGCCTCAACCTCCCAAAGTGCTGGGATTACAGGTGTAGAGCCACCGCTCCCAGCAGATTCCCCTCTTCTCATTCCCGCATTCCACCTATAAGCAAATCGTGGTTGCCCCTCTTTCAATGTATGCCTGGATCTGACTCCTTCTCCTTTCCCTGACTATCCCCCACGCCCATCCTCAGGTGTCCTGCATCTGGCTTCTGGCGGTGGCTTTCTAATTGGTCTCCCCATTCCCTTCCTTGTCCCTGTGTTGTCTGTTCTCCACACAGCAATCATCGTGACCCTTTTAAAACAGGTCAGACCTTATTCCTCCTCTGCTCAAACCTTCCAGTGGCTTGTCATCTTCCTCAGAATAAAATCCCAGGTCCTCCCAGAGGTTATAAAGTCCAACCAAATCTGGCTCCTGCTCACCTCTGTGGTGTGACCCGTATCCCATCCTCCCTCTCTGCGCTCCAGGCATCTGTCTCCTTTTCTGTTCCTCAATTCCCTTAGCATGCTTCCTCCTCATGGCCTTTGCACTTTTTTTCCCTCCTCCTGGAAGGCTCTTCCCTAGATAGCTCCCTTCCTGCTGGTTCTTTCACAGGTACGTAAGCTATTTGAAAGAGCACCCTACCCCATCACCCCTTTCTACTTAATTTTTCCTCATAACAAAAAGAATCAACACCTGAAATGATATGGATTTATGTTTATTACCTGCCTTCCCCTATCAGAATCTAAGTTCTACATTCATCGTATGTTTTCAGTGTATTCATCAGGCATTGTATCTCTTTTGTTTGCAGGCATTGTTTGAACACGAACGTGGTCAATGCTAAATAAGTAATTCTTGAATAAACAAAGAAATAAATAGCATGAATATGGAAACGAATAAATTTTGTTATGTATATTGGGGTTTTGTGTAAGAATTTGTATTAAAAGTCAGTCTGTTTTGCCCAGTGGGCTGGTGGCCCATGTTTCTGGCCGTCCTCCGCACTAGCACATTGTCGGGTACTGCATGGATCCATCCTGAGCTCTGCTCTTGTCCCCCCTTGCTAGGGTGAAGCCTCACACGGGGAACCAGAAGGCCATCTGGGTCCCTGGTTCTCAGGTTCTAGGTGACTCAGTGGGGCAAAGTCATTCTTTCAGAGCCTCAGGATCTCAGGGTTAGGAGGGTGCTGGGAGTCTCACTCAACCAGAGCCATTGGGGCTGAGAAGAAATCTTCTCTGGGAGAAGGACTAGTTTCTTTTTTTTTTTAGATGGAGTCTCGCACTGTTGCCCGGGCTGGAATGCAGTGGCACAATCACAGCTCACTGCAAGCTCTGCCTCCCAGGTTCACGCCATTCTCCTGCCTCAGCCTCCTGAGTGGCTGGGACTACAGGCGCCTGCCACTACACCCGACTAATTTTTTGTATTTTCAGTAGAGACGGGGTTTCACCGTGTTAGCCAGGATGGTCTCAATCTCCTGACCTCGTGATCCGCCCACCTCGGACTCCCAAAGTGCTCGGATAACAGGCGTGAGCCACCGTGCCTGGCCAGCAGTGCTCTTTCTGTCAGGGTTTACATATACGGTTTCTGGTCTTTTGGCCCCGCTGGTCATACTCTTGTATTGTGGCCAGAAGGGAGGGTAGAAATTTGGTCTAAGTCGTCAGACTTGTAGTGGGAAAAGAGATTGAAATTCCTGGACAAAGTCAGCCTTCTTGAATTTCTTTGGTGTGTACATGTTGGGGGTGGGTGATGGGGGTGAACATTTGGGGTGTAATGGGGGGCTGTGCAGAAAATGGATGCTTCCATGTAAAGGGACTGTGCCGTTTGGGGATATTAGCTTTGAAAGTTTGAACAACATTTAAAGACTGATGATTTTGAACATTATTATCAATTAGCACTGGAGAAGGGAAATTTTGGGGCTGTGTGAGGTGGGGAGATGGGGAACTCCGCCCACAGTAAGGACAGTTCTTAGTGCCAAAGGAAGTTAGAGGAAGTTAGGCCAAGCCTCAGCAGGATCTTTTTTTTTTTTCCCCCCAAGATGGAGTCTTGCTCTCCAGGCTGGAGTGCAGTGGTGTGATCTCGGCTCACTGCAACCTCCGCCTCCTGGGTTCAAGTGATTCTCCTGCCTCAGCCTCCCAAGTAGCTGAGACTACAGGTGCCTGCTACCATGCCAGACTAATTTTTGTATTTTTAGTAAAGACAGGGGTTCACCATTTTGGCAGGATGGTGTTGAACTCCTGACCTCAAGCAATCCACCTGCCTCAGCCTCCCAAAGTGCTGGGATTACAGGAGTGAGCCACCGTGCCCAGCCATCAGGAGGAGCTTCTGATTCTGCCCACCAAGAGGGGCTTGGGGCACCGCCCAGTGCAAGGGGGCAACTGCACCCCACGGGCAGGCTGAGTAGCTCTCTTCTCAGGGGCGCCTAGGTGTCTGGGAGCAGAAAACGACTTGAGGTGACCCGTTTGACTTTTCTAATTCTTCGATTCTGGGTTATTTCCTTAATTTCGGAGTCAGCAACACAACTCAGTTTGGTGGCTATTGATCTGAGAAACTGGCACCCGGAAGGGGATTTTCAGGGCAAGCAGCTTCCATCCTAGCTCCGGTCCCCTCCTCCACAACAGAACCGAGTGAACTGGAGAGTTCAGAGTGATGCTGCAACTCCATCTCCTACCCTTGGCTCAGTCCTGTAAACACTTGCCTATAATACTGTGCAGTGCGGCATTTCTCTTGCACTGTGGAATGAAAGTGAGCCTGGCCCTTTCCTCAAACCTCGGTCCTGATTGAAAGACGAGTGAGCCTACGAACTGCCATCTCCGGCAGCTTCCCGAGCTCCACAATATGAGGACAGGGTAATGATGTCCAATTTTGCACACTTCAGATCCATTAGTAGCAATTACCTTTCTCGAGGTGTTTTGAGTTAGTTTTAACATAGCATTCTTACAGTTGGTGGATAATGACAGTAATAATGTACACAACATTTTCAAGTCGCTGTTTTTAGCTACAATAACACCATTAGTAGGTTCTGTTTAACAGATGCATTTCATGCTAAAAGTTAAGGTTCTCATGATTCCTTTCCCTTCCCCCACATAGACCCTTAACTGCTGTTTTATTCAATGAAGATTTTTACTCTGAAGTTTCAGAGATGTTTTTCTTTTTCTGAGTCTTCCTATTGAAACCGGATGGTTTTGTCGCTGGTTTGATCTAGAATCGTTCATTGTTTTGCTGTTCTTAATTATCTGTTCTTTTCATGACCTGCCAGGTGACCCAGAAATCCAAAGCTCACAAAAATGAAAAATACATGGATTTTCCAAAACTCGTGCAAGAGCCTGTGAGAGATCAGCAGGTTCTACACGATGCCTTCAGCCTTCAAGGCAGATAGGTGGCCACCAGTCTGCCCAGAGGAGGCAACTCCCAGAAGGGAGGTGTCAGTCTCTTCTAGTTACTTCAGTTGAGGTGTGTGAGTTTTGTTTTTTTTAACTCCCCTAATAATACAGATTTGTGTATTCACTCCTCCCTGCCCCCTCCCACCACTCCTCCTTGAAGCCATCTCTGAGCACCCCAGGGACCAGGAACTCTTCTGTCAAGCCCTGCATTTTCATTGTTTATGTCCCTTTTTTGACACTTTCCTCTATGCCACTTCCTTCCATTCTTGCCATTTCTCCTGCTGTTTCCTACACAGCTGTTTTGGTTTTGTTGTGTCCATTTTGCAGTCAGTCATTTGTATGTGTTAGTCATTTGTATGTTAGTTTGATAATGCTGCTGCCACAAAGTATCACAAACTGGGTAGCTTAGAATAACAGAAACTTATTCTCTCCCAGTTCTGGAGGCTAGAAGTTCACAATCAAGGTGTTGGCAGGGTCCTGCTTCCTCTGAGACTCTGGTCGGGAATGTCCTTTCTCGCCTCTTCCAGCTTCTGGGGGTGGCCATTGGTCCTCGGCCTTCCTTGGGGAGGCTGCACACTCCCGCCTCTGCCTCTGCTGTCACGTGGCATCTGCTGGTGTCTTTGTCTTCATATGGCATTTTCCTCTTCTTATAAAGGACACCAGTCATATTGGATTAGGTCCCATTCCAATGACCTCGTCTTAACTTGATTACATCTGTAAAAGCCCTATTTCCAAATCAGATCACATTCACAGTTACCAGAGGTTAGGACTTCAACATAGCTTTCTGGGGGACCCAATTCAATCATACCCCATCCACCCTACCAGTAAATTGTAGTCTTCTTGAAGCCCGGAGTGTTTGGTGAACCCCCTTAGGTAGCATTTCCTAACACCTTGACTATGGAACAGCAAGAGTGGAATCCTGAGATTCTTTTTAAAAGAGAGTGTCCTGTTGTCAAATGCATTAGAGAAACACTGTTCCTATGCCCTGACCTGGGGACTTGAGATGCTCACTAGCCTACTAAAGGCTCTGAGGAATCCTGTGAAGACACCTGATTAAGTCAAGGTTATTTTCACTAGCTTTTTGGACCATGGTGGCTTTTTTTTGTTTTGTTTTGTTTTTCCTTCTTCTGGGTTTTCTCTATTAGCAGCGATGAAAATACTTTGGGGGAAATAGGCCCATTAAATGCTGTTATGAATTGCCCAAAATGAGGTAAGCAGAATAATATGACATTTAGTTGAGTAATTTTTTTTATAACATGAAATGGGTGCTGAAGAATAGGAGGGATTTTTTTTTAAAGACTTAATTCTGAGAGATACTCCAGTTCAGTGGAGAGGTGGAGAGAATGGCTGCGAGTGCCCCACGCGCAGCCTCCTCTCCTGGCCCTGTAGGCTGTGCTTCCTCGCTTGAAAGTGGAGACAAGCACAGGTCTTAAAAATGGGCAGCGCATCATTACTATTCGAACCCCGTAATTCAACCACAAAAATCAGTGAAGTCAGTGAGTCCTTCTGCTATTCTGTGCTTTCAATCACAATGATTTTAAATGATGTGATAGAACAGCAAGCTGCCTGGGGAAAACTTGATTTTCTGCTTACATTAAAAGGAACATAACACTGATAATTTTCTAACAACAACAACAACAACAAATATTCTTTTTGACCCTTTCAATAGCATGTGAGTTCTTCATCTGTCTTTTTGGCAAAAGTTGAATCCCAGGTGGACTTCTTAGCAAACCTGTGAGGTTGTTTCCCTTCCCTCTCTGTCATTGGTATGATTTGGGGGGCAAATTCATTTTGACACTAGCCTGAGCCAAACCAAATTAGGAAGGTCAATCTCCTGGCAAAAATGCCACACATTATATCATAAAGCCAAATAAAAATGGTTTTTAGAATCACGGCTGTTTCCTCGTTTAATATAAAACTGATGTATTTATCACACGTAGATATTAAGGGCTATTTCACAAGAAGCATTATTTGTTTTTTAAAATATACAACTTGGAATTCATTACAGGTTCTCTTTAAATGGCGAATACTCCTGGTATATTTCAGTTAAGCTTTAATATTTGATATCAGCACCAATTTTCAGATCTATATTAGTATATAGGAGAGAGTGGTTAAGAGCATGGGTTTTTAAGTCAGGCAGACCTGAGTTCAAATCCTGACTGGCTTCATTCCTTGCTGCCCCCTATGGGCTTATACAGATGACTCGCTCTATTAGCCTCAGTTTTCTTATCTGTAAAATGGGACTCATGATACCTGCCTCAAATGGCTACTGTGAGAACTAATGAGATAATGAATTTAAAACTCTGTTCCTGGTACGTAAAGATTTTAGCTTAATGCCCAGCATGTATATCATTTGCCACTGTTGTTATCTGCTACCTTATAATCATTCGCATTTTTCATTCATTTAAGAAATACTTATTTTTTAGGACAAAGGTGGTATTACTTCTTTATTCAGGAGGTGATATCATCAGGCTCTGTGTACCCACACATATCTCATCTGGAATTGTAATCCCCATAATCGCCACATGTTGAGGGAGAGACCTGGTGGGAGGTGATTGGATCATGGGGGCAGTTTCCCCATGTTGTACTTGTGGCAGTGAGTGAGTTCTCACCAGATCTGGTGGTTTTATAAGTGGCAGTTTCCCCTGCTCTCCTCTCTCACCTGCCACCATCTAAGATGTGCCTGCTTACCCTTCGGCCATGATTGTAAGTTTCCTGAGGCCTTCCCAGCCATGCTGAATGGAGTTCATTAAACCTCTTTTCTTTGTAAATTACTCAGTTTTGGGCAGTTCTTTATAGCAGTGTGGAAGTGGACTAATACAGTCAGTTTCCACTCAAGTAGGGTGTTTAGTCTGAGGAAGAGAATAATGACCAATGCAGGTTAAACCATACCTAGATTATATTACCAAATTGGGATGATATCTAAAAGGCATTTTCTGGTGAATCTGATGATTTTAAGAAATAGTTATTGAGTGTCTATTATGTGCTAGGCACTACTGAAATTGCTAGGGATATAAGAGAGAACAAGCAAGTTCCTGGCCTTGTAAAGCTTTCATTTTAGGGAGAGGCAGATGATGAACAAATTAATAAGCAAATAGTGTGTCATGTTCTGAGGATGGCTACAGAGAAAAATAGAGCAAGGTACGTAGGGCATGCAGTGTGTGTGTGTGTGTGTGTCTGTGTGTGTGTGTGTTGGAGGGGAGGTCTGCGGGTTATTTTTACACAGAGTGATTGCGGGGGGGGCCTCATTAATAATGTGACATTGGAGTAGAGACAGAAAGGAAATGAGGAAATAGATTTCAGGCACAGGGAGTGGGGAATGCAAAGGTCCTGTGGTAGGTGTGTGCTTGGTGTTATCTGAGAAGCTACAGAAAGCCAGCATGGCTGGGGCAGAGTGAGCCAACGGGAGGATCATGGTGGGGGTGAGGTCAGAGAGGGAGCCTGGCAGGTGAGGGGGTCTTGTAGGAGCCATAGCAGATTTGGGCTTCTATTCTGAGGGAAATGGAGCCACTGGTGAATTTCCAGCAAAGGAGCAATAAAATCGGACTTATGTTTCAGAAAGACCAAGCTGGCTACTGTATTGAGAATATATGAGATTAAAATATAAATGTAACTTGGGGGTGTGTGTAAATCGAGATAACGGGCTCTCAAAGAAAACTTTCTGAAGAAGGCGTTCTCTGATTCATTGCTTGCCTTTTTCTCCTTTCCCTAGCCCTAATTCCCTATTGTACATTCTCCATCTGTAGCTGCCCATTTCCCAGGGCCACTCAACGTCACTGATGTTGAGAACAGTGTCATATTAGCTCAGGCTGCCATAAGAAAAAGGTAGGTTCACTCTGAGGCTTCTTCTTTTGGTTTGTAGACGGCTGCCTTTTCACTCCATCCTCATACAGCAGAGAGAGAAGGAGCAAGCTCTCTCACGTCTCAAGGACATGAATCCTATCAGGGATCCTATCTGGGATCAAGGCTCCACCCTGATGACCTTCCTTAACCTTCATCACTTCCATAAAGACCCCATCTCCAAATATAGTCACATTAGGGGTGGGGCATCAATATATGAATTTGGGGAGGGGGACAAAAACATTCAGCCGATAGCAGGTAGGAAGTGCCATATTCAATAAGTTCAGTTCTTTTTACCACAATGAAGAGCGTGGCATTGAGCTAAAATGAAATCTATCACCTTTCTCTTAGGAGAAACCCAGCGGTCACCATTATTGGTCATACTGAGGCATAACCTAGTAGTAGAGTCGTGCCAGATGTGGTAGCATCTACCAGGGGATTGAGAGCTGGGGTCCAGGAACGTATCCCATGGGTCTCCATGAGATGATTTATCAGATTTCACTTCAACATGAAAGGCTTTAGGAAGAAACGGTCACCTGCATCCCCTGAGCAGGACTGTCCCAGGCAACTGTGCATGACACAGAGGCACCTGCCTCATGGGGCAAGTAGGGCTGAAAATCCAGCCTGGGCACCTCCTGCCCAGCTTTGTGCCTACCTGGGAGGCAGGGGCTATGTTCGCCTGGAGAGGGATATGCTTTTCTGATTCACAGAAGTGCCTGTGGGCCAGCAGCTGTTTCCTTACTGCAAGTGTCTGATTGAACATCAAATAATGTCTTCTCTGTCCTTAGAAGAAATTTCTCTCCAGTGTGAGTATCAGACATCGTTTTGGTTCCTTTGGACCCCTGGATTGTTTTGTCTTATGGATATTTGCAGCTGCATTTTCCTCTTCCTATGGACTGTTAGCTTAGAGTTAAATTAGAGCCTCCCTGTAGCAAGTAGATGGGAGTTCATGGCAGGCATTTTCTGGGCTAAAGGCCCTTGTCTTGCAGGATTCCTGGCCTCTTGAAGTGCAATGGGTGGTCTGAGATACCTTGTAAATTTATTAATTTGATGCGCTGCTTGGACTGCATCATAAATCGAGTTTTGGTCTCCTTATTTTGGGGGATTATTATAAATTTGTATTCATTTCACAAATATTTGTTGAGTTTCCGACTATGTGTCTGTATTAGTCTGTTTTTGCACTGCTAATGAAGACATACCCAGGACTGGGAAGAAAAAGAGGTTTAATGGACTTATAGTTCCATATGGCTGGAGAGCAAGTGGAAGGCAAAGAAGAGCAAGTCATGTCTTACACGGATGGTGGCAGGCAAAGAGAGAGCTTGTGCAGGGAAATTCCCCCTTCTAGAACTATCAGATCTCATGAGACTTATTCATGATCATGAGAACAGCAGGGGAAAGACCTGCCCCCATGATTCAATTATCTCCCACAACAATATGTGGAAATTCAAGATGAGTTTTGGGTGGGGACATAGCCAAACCATGTCACTGTCCATAGTAGGGATGAAGACGACAGGCTAGGGCTCTCTCCTAAGGAATCTGCATGCTAATTAGGGAGGCTTAGACATTTCTTAGGTAAACAACTATCAGGATAGTTATAGGTTGGGACAAGTGTCATACAAGAAGTGAGCAAGGTGGCTGGCTGCAGTGGCTCACACCTGTCATCCTAGCACTTTGGGAGGCCAAGGTGGGTGGATCATCTGAGGTCAGGAGTTCGAGACCAGCCTGACCAACATGGTGAAACCCCATCTCTACTAAAAATACAAAAATTAGCCGGGCGTGGTGGCAGATGCCTATAATCCCAGCTACTCAGGAGGCTGAGGCACGAGAATAACTTGAAGCTTGAACCTGGGAGGCGGAGGCTGCAGTGAGCCATGATTGTGCCATCTCACTCCAGCTTGGGTGACAGAGTGAGGCTCTGTCTCAAAAAAAAAAAAAAAAAAAAAAAAAGAAGCAAGCAAGCAAGGTGCTGTCATGGAGAGTAACTGAGGATGTGTGTTGGAGGAAAGGAGGCTCTTTAGATAGAGTAGGCAAGGAAGACAGCTAAGAAGAGAATTACTTCACATAATGTAAATTAAGCCCTTAGCTTGATCCCTGATGTGCGGTCAGCTCTCAGTTCATAATAGTTACTATGGTTATTATTGCTGTTGTCACCTTTCCCTTATTATATGCTGCACAATGCGTGAAGGCAAGAAGAACACATTGCCAGAATTTTGAACAAATGGTGAAGACTTTGCAGATGTACCAGTGCTGGATCGTTGGGAAATTTCAGTTCATAGTAACTGAATTTAACTCTTTCTATCTCGAAAGACAGGCCTTGCTTGTCTGGTGGAACTATGGAAATTTGCTATGCATCTCATCATATTGGAGCTATGCATCTCCTAATTTGAGCCCTCTCTCCAAACCAACATCTTTAAGCATCAATCTGCTGTACCTACCCAATATCTTTAAATCTGGATTCTCCTGATGGTTATTGTAGTGCAAGTTTCAATTCATGTCTATTCAGAACCTAATGCAATTAGATCCAGAATTAATTTGGGGGCAGTGTATAGCTCAAGGCCCTTCTTTGCAGAGATTATATTCCATGTAGAGTAGAGTCATTAAACAGACAGAAATATAGCCCCTCTAACTTAATCTTTTGATCCCTCTCTGAGCTTGTAGCACAGTCAGCCTATGTAGCAGAACAGGGAAGAATAAGGGCGTGAGGCTGGGAGTTTTGGTGAGTATAACAAGTTCACTGTAGTTTTAAGAACACTGAAAATTACCAGAACTAACCTGGTTGAAGAACTTGGAAAAGCAGAAGGCCTCCATCTTGCCCACAACTCAATGCCTTCCCTTGGTTACCTAAGGGAATGCACTTATGACTCTATTACCCAGCAAATTAGGAGAGTGATTCAGTCAGGTATATTTATCATGAAGAGAACTGAAGATAATTAATACACTGCATTGAATGCAAATTGCACCCACAGCACTTATCTCATTTTCAATTAGCACAAATGTTACAGCACTGCGGGCTTGTTATGGTTTTACCATGGGCTGGGTAATTAATTTCTGTGAGCCACATATCAGGCACCTGGTAATGCCGTTTATTAATAAATGTCACCCCAGGTATTGGTTTGTTAGAGGAGGTAAATAAATGGAATGTGCAGTTGTCTGCCCTGTGCAAATCTATTTTTACACCTCACTGAATCTTTTCACTTGTTTGTTTATTGACTAGAGTGACTACTGAGATTACAATTGCAAACAAAGGAAAATCCCCACCCTTAATGTGGCCTCGAAGGGGATTCCTTTTCTTCTCCCTCCGGGATCATCAGGCCAGTGAGTAGAGTTGCTTTAGAATGCATTTTCCAGATAAGACTCATGGGGGTAGAGTTAGAAACAGGGGACTTCTGGGGAGCCAACTCCACCTGACCTCAGCCTCACTCACTTATGCCGTATTAGGCACCTGTCTCCATCTGTGAGTGTTTGGGGAGCATGAGATCGTACAGGCCCTTTTATGGGCAGACTGTCCTATTCCTCGTTTCGGCCCCCTTTCACCTGCTCTGTTTCTTGTTACAGTCTTAGCTGCCGAGTCTGTGCCATGCGGGCCCCTGACAGTGTGGGTAGGACCTGGGGGCTTTGGAAAAGGGTTGGGTGTTGAGCAGAAGTCCCATATTTTTGTGAGATTTTCTACATTTTTCAACTTGCGTCCTCTCTCTCCATATTGGCAGGTGATATTAGAATTTCTTGTCAAAAAAAAAAAAAAAAAAAAAAAGAAAAAAACAACTCTAATTAGCAATTTTTTACTACACATCAATGATGGACCAGACAGCTTTCAGAGCCTTTCAGAGGGTGATGGGCTCAAACTTCATTTTATCAAAGCCGTTGTGATGGTATCAGTTTTTCTGGGTAGACAGTTTCTTCCTTTTGTCCTGAATCATCTGAGACCTTAATCAGAAATCAGCAATTCCCACCCTATATTTTGAATTTTGTTGCTCCTTGAGGTGTTCCCTTGAGTATCCCATGAGAAGAACCACTGTGATCTGACTAACCGAGTTAATACATGTAAAGCACTTACCACAGTACCTGGCACTTAATCAGTACCCAGTGACGTAACCATGGTTGGCATGATTGTAGTTTTTATCAGTATTAGTTCTCTCATTTCATGTGGCCTAGGATCAATATTAGTATTGCTCCTGTTGGGAAAGACTGGCAGAGAGTGATCCTTTATTAATTATAGCAGATATTTATTGAGCACCTACTATGGGCCAGGCACTGATTTGATGCTGCTGATAAAATAGACAAAAATCCTGGTCCTAATGAAGTATACGTTCTATTGGAGACAAGAAATAAATAAGCAGGGCGTAAAATATGTAGTATGTCAGAGACTTTGAGTGCCATAGAGACATCAGATAGGGAGGAAAGACAGGAAGTAGAAGGGGTTTCCGTTTGAAATGGGACACTTAAGGGAAAGCCTTACTGAGAAGATGCCATTTGAGCAAAGACATGAAGGAGCTGAGGAAGCTAGCTGTGGGATGTCTGGAGAAAGAGCTTTCTAGGCAGAGGCATAGGAAGTGTAAAGGCCCTGAGACAGAAGGATGCCGAGGGCCTCAAGGAGGCCAACAAAGCCAGAGTGGAATGAGTGAGAGGGGGTAGAATGAGAGGAAGCCTCAGAAGTTGTGAGGGCTGGCCCAGTGTGGTGTCTCATGCCTGTAATTCCAGCACTTTGGGAGGCCGAGGTGGGAGGATCACTTGAGGTCAGGAGTTCGTGACCAGCCTGGCCAATATGGTAAAACCCCATCTCTACTAAAAATACAAAAATTAGCTGGACGTGGTGGCGGGTGCCCGTAATTCCAGCTACTTAGGAGGCTGAGGCGGGAGAATCGCTTGAACCCAGGAGGTGGAAGTTGCAGTGATCTGAGATGGCATCACTGCACTCCAGCCTGGGCAACACAGTGAGACTCTGTCTCAAAAAAGAAAAAAAAGTTATGAGGGCTAGGTCAGGGAGGCCCTAGTGGGAGATTTTAAAAACTTTGTAGTTCACGATGAGATAGGGTGCCACAGGAAGATTTTGGGCAGAGCAGGTACATAATGTGACTTAGGTTTTAAAAGGATCATTCTGGCCATTGTTTTGGAAATAGACCACAGAAGACAAGGGCAGAGCCAGGAGACCAGTAAGGAGGGTGTATTAGCTTCTAATTGCCACTATTAACAAATTACCACAAATGTAGTGGCTTAAAAACAGTACCCGCTTATTATTTTATAATTCTTGAGGTCAAAGTCCTAAAATCAAGGTGTTAGCAAGATTGTGTTCTTTCTGAAGGCTCTAGAGGAGAGTCCATTTTCTTGACTTTTCCCCTTTCCAAAGACTGCCAGAATTCCTCAGCTCGTGGCTCCTTTCTCCATTTTCTTTCTCTTTCTTTCTTTCTTTTTCTTTTTCTTTTTTTCTTTTTATTTTTTTGAGACAGAGTTAAGTTCTTGTTGCCCAGGCTGGAGTGCAATGGCACCATCTCAGCTCACTGCAACTTCCACCTCCTGGGATCAAGTGATTCTCCTGCTTCAGCCTCCCAAGTAGCTGGGATTATAGGTGCCCACCACCATGCCTGGCTACTTTTTTTTTTTTTTAAGTAGAGACAGGGTTTCACCATGTTGGTCAGGCTGGTCTTGAACTCCTGACCTCAGGTGATCCACCCACCTCAGCCTCCTAAAGTGCTGGGATTACAGGTGTGAGCCACTGTGCTGGGCCTCCTTCCTCTGTTTTCAAAGCCAGCAGCATAGCATCTTCAAATGTCTCTCTTTCTCTGAGTTCTGTTTCTGTCACCCCATTGCCTTTTCTGACTCTGACCCTCCTCTTTACCATATAGAGACCCTTGTGATTATACTAGACCCACCCCATAATCCAGGATCATTCCCTTGTTTTGAGATCCTTAATCACATCTGCAAAGTCCCTGTTGCCATGTAGGATAACATATTCACAAGTTTTGGGGATTCAGTTGGGAACATCTTTGTAAGGCCATCATTCAGACTAGCACAGAGGCAGAAGCACGAATGCAGGTGAAAGATGAAGGTGGCAGGGGCAAAGATGATGACAAACAGTGGATCCTGGTGATGTATCCCACTGCCACACATCTTGGACCAATTTCAGTATGGAATCTTCCATATTATCTGGGCCTGTGGCAAAGGCATCCCCTTTCCGTAATCATTTCAACTGATTTAGTGTCTGTTCCTCATCCCAATGGTTCGTGCACAAACTAAGGAACCGTAGACAGTTGGAGTGGGAAGGGACCATAGAAGCTATCAAGTCCCTATTGCCCCTTTATAAATTCCTACTTTTTCCTGGGGCCATTGAAAACTTATTGGAAGTTTTTCTTTTTTCAAGATTTTATTTTTTTTAAGAGCAGTTTTAGGTTCATATAGCAAACCTGAGAGTCAGGTATAGAGATTTTTGATTTACTCCATGACCCTACTCATGCATAGTCTCCTCCATTGTCAATATCCCCCACCGGAGTGATACATTTTTTACAATCAATGAACCTACATCAACACATCATAATCATCATAATCATTAGGGTTCACTCTTGGTGGTGTACATTCTATGGGTTTGGACAAATGTTTATTGACATGTACCCACCATTATAGTATCATACAGAATATTTCCATTGCCCTAAAAATCCTCTGTGGTGTAGTTTTTACTAACTTTATCTGTTTATTCTTTTATTCATTCATTTAGCATTTACTAGGCATCTGCTGAGTGCACTGCTCTGTGCTATAAAAGCAGAAATAAAAGATATAAGAGTCATGATCTTTATCTCCAGGAGCTTGCAATGCATTTGGAATCAGAGAACAATTATAGAGCTAAATATAAGTAGGTGAAAAATCAAATGTTAAGATTTATGCATCAGTACAAAGGGAGTGAGGAATGTGGAGAGGCTTTTTGGAGGAAGTAACAGGTCATGGATTTTTATTTTGTAATTGGGGCCAGTCAGAAGATTGCCAGCTTTTCTTTTTGCTAAGAATGGGCATTAGAATAATTCTTACCATATCTTATTGCCTTTATTTCATTTTAGGTAGGATATTTAAACATCCAAGATTTAAAAAGGACATGATCTGAGGATGGAAAGTCCTTGATCTTGGACTCCAAGCTTCCAGAACTGTGAGAAAATAAATGTCGTTGCTTAGGTCTGTTGGAAAATACTGGTCTCTGGTATTTTGTTACGGAAGCCCTAGCATACTAATACAGACACTATTCAACCCAGTGTAATGCTTGATATGCTTTTTTTTTTTTTCTCCAAAAAAAAAAAAAAAGCTTAGATAACCCAACGTTTGATGGAGGAATTCCAAATGGATTTCAAGATGTCTGTGTTATACCTGTACCTTTGTTACCATTTGCTTCATATCTATTCTTACTTATCTTGCCGTGCTTGGCGGGGAGGGGGTTGGGGGATAGTGAATGTTTTCACACAGGAAGCTGTGAGATGGCGGCACCCAGCTATACATTCTGCTTAGGTGAATTACGGATTTGCCACATTTAGAGTTCTCTTGAGTCTCAGGTTCAGAGGACATGTGTACACATGGGGGTCAGATATATGAGGGGAGGGCTGCCGTGGGGTAGGGGCTCTAACAGTACCGTTTTCCCTGCTCCTAGCCTCATTATCGCTCTCCAAGGACCTCGATCTCACCCAGGCCAGCCCTGCCCCCTTTCTGCACCCAGTAAACATTGCCGGCCTGCTTTCTCATGAATATGGATTTCCATCATCCCTCACTGTAGGGATAGATGTTGGGGGCAGAGCTGTTGATTACATTTCCAGCCAATCATTGCCCATTAGCAGGGAAGAGCGGTGGGCATTATCCCTCTTCAGCAAGGAGCCATTTGCATTTGGTTGGACCCCGCTTTCTTTCTGAGCATCTACGGACCCTCAGCGCACTCAATTACTCCGGCATCCGGCCCTTCCTCTTTCGCTTTCTAAGTGTCTTGATTGGATTGGCCAAATAGCTTGGTGCTAACTACAGCTGTTTAGCATATCCCTGGGTGGAAGGTGATAAGGACCGCAGGGCTTGAGTTGGCTGTAACCTGCAGAAACATATACCTTTCCCTTTCTGCCCATACTGCCTTCCGCCCTCCTACTGAAAGAATCCGCAGAGGTTTGCAGGGAATAGCCCCAGCAGGCAGTACGGTACGGGCTCCATGCACTTTGCATCTTTTGGGGAGGTCCCTCCTTCTAGAGTTCTCTGTCTAGTGCTCTTGTCCCCCAGAGATGTTGGTTTCCCGACTGCCCTGGGGGGCCTGAGGGGTCTGGCACGGATAGATGGTAAGTTTCTCCTACCACTTGCGCTTCTGGGAAAGAGGAAGGAAGTGGATCTAAGCAGAGTCCTCTGGGAAAGCAGGTCCCCTCCCTACAGGAAGTTCCGGCAGCGCTCCTGGGCCCTATGGGAGAATTGGAGGCCTGACCTGGGAGACAGGCATGTTTCTGTCCTGCTCACAAACCTTGGTCATCAGTAACCTGTGAAGACAACTGAGAATGACAGAGGGTCTCCTTCTTTCACAGGATCATATTATCTTCAACTCCCTTCTGCTGCCCATGTTCCCCTGGAAAGCCCTCCTCCAGAGTCAGAAACATTTGTTTGCTCTTGTTAAGGCTGGAGCCATTTCCCCTCCCTCCTCAGGGCTTCTCCCACCCCTTAGCTCCCTCTTCTTCCGTGTTACTAGGGATGCTGTTTTGTTTTCTTTTCCTCTTCTGTTTTGCCCATTCAAGAAAATGAAAGTGAGCACCTGAGAAGGAGCGGGAGGCAGAGGGGGAAGAGAGACTGTGAGCACCAAATGATCTGAGCGTGATAGAGGAAGGTTACCTGTGTGTTTGTCAACAAGATGAAATAAATAAGAGAAAAAAAAAAAGAAAAAAGAAAAAAAAGACAGCAGTCAAAGGCAATCAAATATGTATTTAATTAAAGCAAACATAAAAATAAAAGTTACATGTTGAATCAATAAACAGCACTTTTTTCTACATGCATTTTGAACAAGACAGATCAGAATCTTGCATGATGAAGACATAATGTGTCATAATAATTAGGAACACAGACAAAAGAACAGCTAATCAGCATGCAAATGTATGCAGTTCTGGTGATTCAGATGAGGCAGATTTCTACCTCTTTTTTGCTTGATTCATCTTCATTGCTAATCATCTGAAGGCTGCCAAATGTTCACTGACACTAATGTATTATAGGTCAAGAGAGGCAGGTCTTCACCTATTACCCCCCCAAACAATATGCTTCCCTTCCCTGTTTCCTCTTCAGGATTTTCAGCAATCACTGCCAGATGCAATCAGACTCCTTGAATAGGAGCAACTGAGGCTTGTTTGTGGCTCGGATTCATTAGAATCAGGAGGCTGAAGAAAGGAATAAATTACTTAATTGCACAAAAAAGTTGCAGCCAAAGTGATGGTGAGAGAAACTGATTGTGTAGATACGCATTAGGCCACTCTTGGAATGGGGTGTCTTAGAATAGCTGGTAGTTTGGCCTCACAGATTCAGACAGATTTGGGTGTCCTCCAAAACAGATGGCTCCACATACCATCTATTCTTCTCTTTGTCAGGTTTTACCATTTATTTGATCTTGGTCCCTCTCTGATGCTGGTTGTATTAGTTGTAACACAAATATGCATTCAGATCATATCCATTTAGTCTGGCCTCTCCCAACTTTTGTTCTTCCTCTTTTTTCTTTTTCTTTTTTTTTTTTCATTTTCTTTTTGAGAAGATGGTCAAGTTGAATTAAACCCTTGTTGTCCAACTCTTGAATGCTCCTTCACATGAAATGCAGGAAATGGGAAGATTGCACAGGCCTGCATTGCGGGGGTGTGAGCCCTAGACTGGAGGGAGGAGGAGGGAGAAGCTGCTCAAATGGGGAAAGAAAGAAAGAAAGAAGCTCTATTTTCCAACCACAGGGATACCTTCCTTGCCTCAAACTAACTCTTAATCCGTTAAAAAAAGCACAATATTAACCAGTGTTGTTCATACACAACCAAGGAAGAAGAAACAAAACCATGCAGAGCAGTCTCACAAATGCTTCCTTCTCTTTTCTCTGGCACTGTGGCATGTCCTTCCAGCCATGGGGCCTCTGACTCACACATTCCACTCAGGTTTTTGGTCATGTGCCCAACTTGCGGGTGGTCTTAAGGTCTTGAAGATGGAATTTCATTTTCTCTGTGAAGTTCCTGCATTGCTACTAGTTGTGTGTACGTGTGTGTTTGTGTGCGTGTGTGTGTGTTTTGGGGATGGGGTTGGGAAGAGGGAGGGAAAGCTTCAGTACAAGACAAGAGACACTGACAGGGAAGAAACTGGGAAATAAATTATTATGATTTATTTCTGTTTGGGAAGAAAAAACATTCAGAGAGGTAACTTTTCTAGTACTATTGAAAAGTAATTGGCAAAGTGGATTCACCCAGGTTTGTTCTGACATTTCTCTATCCCACCTCCCTTTGCTTTGCTCTTCCCTCTGCCAGACAATCCTTTCCCAGATCGTTCCAAGTCTTGGCGGTCTCATCAGTTATCTGCTCATCAATCTCATGATGTGGTCCTCAGAGGGGCCAGCTCTGCCCTCCAAAAGTCAGCTGGTGGGCACCTGTTCACCCCATCTGAGTCTTGGGACTACATTTTTATTCTCTCTATAACTCTTAACATTATCTGAAATTTATCTTTCTAGTATGATTTATTTTTTAAATTTACATGTATGGTAGCTGTTGCCCATGTTAGAAAGTAGGTTTCTTGAGAGCAGGGCAGGATTGCCTGTATGTTTCAACTCCGTATCCCCAGTTTCTACACCTCTATCTGGCTTTCAGTAGGCATGCAATACATTTTTATTGTTTAAACAAGTTGCTTCTGAAACTTAACGCTGCCTAAGCGTCCTGACACATTAACGGTTGACTGTGAAAGGTTACCCAAGTTACTTTGCTGTACTGTGATGCCATAACAACGCTTCCTGGAGGCTAAAATGTAGGCCATTGTTATCCTTAAGCTAAAAAGACATTTTGCCCAATTCACCTCTCTAAGTTTGGTGCTCATTGGATGGGTGACCGTGGGGCTGACTTCACAGAAAGGAAAGACATTTGTTTTCCTGAATTCATTGTCTGTGTTCAACTTAGTAGGAACTGGGAGTCAGCCATTATTTTTATATATATATATATTACACACACACACAAAGTCAGCTATATATTTCTGTATGGTCCTTTAGGTGTGGGTAGGAACCACTGAGAGGTCTCAGCAGTGTGAGAAAAGTGGAGAGAGAGAAGAGGAGGAGAATGAAAGGAGAGAGGAGAAAGGAAAGACGTTCTAGACAGTGGGGGTTAAGTGGGCCCTGTGTGACCTGACACACTGTCCGGTGTCATTTACTGCCTTATTGCAGACACTAGAGGACACTGTAAATGGACCCCACAATGGCTGGAATATGGAGTGAAATGCCAGGGGGGTCCCTTTTAAGTGCTCAGACATGGGTTAACTGCTTTTTCTAGGAGCTGAATAAACAGAGAGGGTCACACAGAAACACATTTATTTCTCTGTTTTGATCATGCCCTTTTAAAGTACATGTTCTATAGATCAAGATTCCAGCTGCTAGGAGTTCCCTCTCTTAGCCCTGAGCCCCCAACCAGGGCATCGTGTTAGTGGTACCTTTCTTCAGAGAAGTGAAGACGTTTTTTTCTGCTGGTTAGAGTATCGCTTTGATTTTATTTTATAACAAAATAAAACAAATTCTTCCTTTTCTGGGAAGAATTTTATTTATTATTTTTCTCAGTCTTACCATCGGAATGATTCCTTTCTTCCAGGAAACTCAGTGAGGCGTCTTTCAATGGCCTTGATCCCATTTCCAACTGCAGGGGATCCGTGGAGTCACAGACTTGTTGGGGGTGGGAAGTGGAGTAGGGTGCAGGTTCTGGGTGAACAGCTCGGCTCTGGGCATTTTAATTCCATGTGGAGCTGGCAGGGAGAAGGCCAGAGCAGGCCCCAGACCATCTAATCCCTTATCATGAGGGCCCCAGCTCCATGCCAAGAACTCGACTTTTGGAGAATGGCAGTTGTCTTGGGGGAGGCTCTCATCTCTGCAGGAAGCCAGCAGGCAGAATGGACACCACCAGATAGAGCCTTCTGTAGCCCGTCCAGAGGCATCTGATTATTCAGTTGATTTTTTTTTTCTGGTCCAAATAAGCCTCATATCCCTTCATCAGAACAAAGCTGAACTTTCCCACTCCCCGGCTGGCGGAGATAGCTGTCTTAGGCTCCTTGGAAAAAGCTCCATGGTTACCTTTCTTTCCCATTTCCTTAGATCTTTTTGTTTGTTTGTTTGTTTTCTTTCTCATAAAGTAAGAAAGACATTCTTCTGCGCCTTGGCAGACAGCTGTCCGCGGTCCTTCTTCTATTGGGGTCTCACCGTTGGCCCCCCAAACCCCTCCCAGTCACAAAGCGACAAATGCTCCTCCTACCCTTCCTTTCACATAGGAAGGAACTGCTCTCTGAGCCGGCAAGTGAAACCTTGGCACCCTCTCAAAGAAACCTGAAGTGAGAAGGGTTCAAGAGGGAGGTCGCTTTGTGTGGAAAAGCTCCCGCCACAGACCTCTCCACCAGCCTGGCGGAGGGCCTCCCGCAGGGGCACCGGAGAGATGGAAGCCCATTCACACTGGGTATTGTGTCCACCCTGGCTCCTTAGCCATTACTGTAACTTTAAACAGCTCAAAGAAAAAGATTCCCATGGGATACAGGAGAAACCTATTCCCATCTCCCCTCCCATCCATCTGTGATATGGACTTGGGATTTTAGTCCCAAAATGCTTTATTTCCCCTCATCTCCAAGTTGGATTACCGACCTTCTATCTGTAAATGCCACCAACTGGCTTCTCTGTTCATGTCTCAGGGTTAGCACAAATACACATTTATTGCAGGGTACTAGGATATGAGATAATTCAATCAGTGTTCTGTTGGAGTCTAGTAAGGAAGAGAGACATGTGAACAATGATCTTACAGTGCTGAGACAGGTGGCTGGATGTCTGTGGCTTATGCCAGGAGCTCCCTAAGAGAAGCTCCCCTCTGTACAGCACCTAGTCTAGACCCGTGTGCAATAGGGGTTGTCAAAGGCTCATTGATCTTGGTGACTGATGGTGAGCAATGCCTCCACCCCTTCTTTGGCTCAAGCGTAGGGAAGTTGGTGTTAAAACTGAGTTAGTGTGATCACTGGAACAATAGAGAACCACCCTGAGCCCCTTCTTATTTTACTCATACAAAGTGGCGACCAGCGTGGAGAAGTGAGAAGAAAATTTCCACAAACTTGTGGGAACAGGGTGCTGTCCACTTTGCTCTCCACGATCACTGCTTTTATTGAGAAGGTGAACGGTGAGGAGTCCATGGTTTAAGTGACCGGCTCTTGGATTTAAATGTTTTCATTTTCTCCTAGAAGGAGAACTTTTCATGGCACTGGTGGCTACTCTCAGAAGGTGATCACTAAAGCAAAAGGAGATCAGATCTCTGCTGAGCCATTCACAACTCAGGCCATCTGCTGGAAAAGCAGAATGAGAAGGTGGCATTTTATCCTGGTGCATGGAAGAAGGAAGAAAGAAGAAGTTGCAGTGGTTGGCTTTTTGCTAGTAAAGAAAAAAATAAAGAGAGAAATAAGCATTTAGCCATCATTGTATATGGTTGGAGGTGAGCCAGTGCCCCTTTCTGACGGCTAATGTGCTGGCCCAGGAGACTTGTAAGCTAAAACTTTTCTATCTGTTGATTTAATGATGTATGGAGGATTCATATTTAAAAAGAAGGTTAGAGTCGTTGAATTCTAGGTCCCCATCCAAGTCTTAAAGTTCTGCTGGTCTATGAGTTAATCAACAACATTGGGTACCCACTCTGTGCAGGTGGGGTCTCTTTGTGCTGGCCCTCTCACCTATGGGTGAGCACTTTTCTCTAGTGGGAACTGAAAACCTAGATTAAGAAATGAAAGTAGTATGGTAAAGAGCATTGGGTGGAGATAAAGCCATTTTAGTTCTGGGTCAAAAGCCATTTTAGTTCTGATGGGTCAATGGTTAATTGAGTCACTAGTATGAATGGGCCTGGCCAGTGCCGGTGCAGAGATACAGGGATGAAGGAGATGAATGGGGGCATGTGGACAGCCTCTGTGAGGAGGCCAGGCCTAGATAGAGCCAGGCCTCTGCACCTGCGTCCTGTGCACTGCTTGTCTGTTGCTCCACGTCTGCAGATGTTTGGGGGCTGGTAGGCCCAGACCTAGACAGGCAGGGAGAGCTGCCTGCACAGGGAAGTCGGTGGCATTGCTATTATTTAGTTTTGAAGGAGGCCATGACTTTGTGTGTAAAACAGAGGTGAAGAGGCCAGAGTCCTTTTGTGTGGGCCAGGGCCTACGTCACCCTGCAATTCTCTGAAGACTCCTGAGGAACTTGTCCCCGCAGCTGAGCTCATGGCCTCTCTGCTGGCCTCCTCTCCCTGCCCGCCCAGGCTGCCTTTGTTTTGACATCTTTTTACTCTCCTCTCCATGTTTCCTGTTTTTGTGGATCTTCCCCTTCTGCTGTATTTTTCCTGTGTCTGTTTGGGCTCCCAGATGTTGTGGCCACTGGTTATTTTGGTAACTATCTGGGGCATCACAAGATCTTAAAAAAAAAAAAGACAATGGAAAAATCCTATATTGGAAAAAAAATTTCCATACGTGTGTCCCAGGTTGGATAATAGACCATCCCAATGTTTTAGATGCATAGCTTGGGTGTTACAAGGACAGAGCCAACCAACTGAAATGTAGTCAAATCAGTTAAAACATTCACAGTTCTGTCATTTTATGCCATCTCCCTGGGGCCCATCATGGCACACTGTACATCATTGGCACCCACAAAACTTTGGTTGAATTCAATGTATTAAGTGCTGTACCCTCTCTGGAGATATATTTTTAGGTAGGAGGGTTCACAGACCTTTTAAAATACCTTTTCTCCATTAGCTGTCATTTTGAAAAAGCTGTTGATACAGTGATCCAATCAAATGGCAGTGGAGGGCATGCTTGTCTGTATATGCAAAATAAAAGAAATGCCACAGAAGACATATGCTGCTCGGATGGGGACTCTAATCCATCTCTGGCAGCAGGACGGCCAGCAGTGCCCAGGAATTTGGCCTGAGAGAGGCCTATATAGGAAGAGTCTCATTAGCGAATTCGGTGTGGGCCAGATCCTGCAGGTAGGTAAACTGTTTGCTTCAACTCCATTTAGTCAGCTCCTCTGCTGGTGGCTGTGGCAGAGGCACAGCTGGGTCGTGGGTTCCTTCTAGAGTGGAGGGGGTGTCTTCTCTGCCCTGACCACAGATCACACTTCTGCCCAGAAGGCCGACCTCAGATGGTGCTGGCAGGACAGCTTCTTCCTTGTATACCGCCTTTTCATACCCACCGCAGGACAGATCCAGGCATAACAACTGATGCGTAACAATTGACGAAAATGATACAAGCCCCTCAGTGGCTTTTCTGACCACCGCATGGTTAGGAGAAAGGAGCATGACTTGGATGGAAAGAAACTCAGGGTTCCAAGGGGCCAAGTGGCACAGCTGGTAGAGCAATGGGCTGGACGCCAGATGGGACTTCTCACCAGGTCTCTTCTTGTTCGTGAACACCCGACTCCACATCCAATCAGTGAGAAAATCTTATTGTCTCCACCTGCCAAACTATTTCTCAAATGTGTTTCTTTTCTTTCTATTCCATCCATAGGTGACTCTTGGGCTAACAGTTACATATTTAGGAGAAATAGCTATTCTGGCATTTCTCTTGTGAATGGGTATAAACCATCAAGTCTCTACAACAGGAAGAAGCCAGCCAACTGGTCTTGTATATTCCTTGTCATTTTTATGACCACAGTTCCTGGTGATTGTTTCATGTTTAGTGGAAACATTCATGTCCATTCCTATAGACATACGTTGATCTACAGAACGATCAACCCCAGTGATTTCTCCAGCTGTGTGGAATTGTTGTGAGGTGCTCAGGGTCAGGTTTTGGTGCCTCAGGTATGGTGTAGCTGGGGGGCTGTTCCTAAGCTCTTTCCTATGTACCTCTGGTGCCGCATGTTGCAGGTCAGGGACATTTCGGTAACAAGAAGGGCTGGCTTTTATTTTATTTTATCTTATTTTATTTTATTTTTTGAGATGGAGTCTCGCTCTGTCACCCAGGCTGGAGTGCAGTGGTGTGATCTCGGCTCACTGCAACCTCCGCCTGCCGGGTTCAACAGGAAGGAGCCAGTCAACTGGTCTCGTACGTTCCTTGTCGTTTGCAGGTAGGTAAACTGTTTGCTTCAACACCATTTAGTCAGCTCCTCTGCTGGTGGCTGTGGTAGAGGCACAGCTGGGTCATGGGTTCCTTCTAGAGTGGAGGGGGTGTCTTCTCTGCCCTGACCACAGATCACACTTCTGCCCAGAAGGCCGACTTCAGATTCTCCTGCCTCAGCCTCCCAAATAGCTGGGATTGCAGGCACCCACCACCACACCTGGCTAATTTTTGTAGAGAAGGGGTTTCACCATGTTGGCCAGGCTGGTCTCAAACTCCTGATCTCAGGTGATCCACCCACCCCGGCCTCCCAAAGTGCTAGGATTACAGGCGTGAGCCATTGTGCCAGGCCAGGACTGGCTTTTAAATAGTAACCAGAAGAAGCACTAAGTGGAGAACTTCAAGAACGGGATTGGTACTTCCTGGGCTCCAAGGGGGCAGTGACTGGAAACCTCTCCTACTTTCAGGATGATAATAATCATAACAATAGTAGCATTTGCTGAGGTCAGGACCATGTTAATGATGCTTCACATGAATGAATGAAATTTAGTCTTCACAACAGCATCATAAAGTACAGTCTATCATCTTCATGTTATGGATGAGGAAACTGAGGCACAGAGAGGTTGATTAGCTTCCCCCAGGACATACAGGTGCTTCCAAATTTTGTCAAATTTGGGAACACCTTTATTATATTCTTCTCATATATTATTCTTAAATACCGCATGAATTGATGATATTAGGAGAACTCCTGGCAGCCATTTCAACACTAGGACCACCAGCAGTAAGTACTCACAGGATTGTGGACCATACAGATATATCCTGCAAAATCCAAATGAAATGTATCAGCAACTCAGCTTTTCCTTAGCTGAATCCCCAAAACACCCTCAGCCATTCTTGTACCATCAAAGTGGAAGTAGGAATGAAAGTCAGAGTGGAAAGAGAGAGGTCTTAACCAACTCAGTCGAAAATAGCTTATTTTTGCACATTTTATGAAAACATATGCTCATGTGAACACATTGCGAGGTCTCCTCCCAGGGCCGTTGACAGGGTCTGCCTGAGGGTGGGACTCTGAAGCTTCTGCTTATTAACTGTACAATAAATTTGTTCCTGGCCCTAAGGTAGATATGGGAGATGTAGATCTCTCTTTCTCTCCTTTATCCATCATAGCTATAGACATCTATATTTATCTATCCATTTCCTGTATCTATCTAGAGATAGATATATTTCATATCTATATATACATCTACATCTCTCTCTCCCTGTATATGGTAACAGGATGCACACTGAAGGTGTTGGGTGGATGTCTGCCAGTCCTGTTGGATACTGCTGTGACAGAGATAAAGTCTCACTTGGAGATAATGTGAAGTCCTTTGTGATGTTAAGGCTTAAATCAAATGACTTCCCCGCCCCATCTCTCCCCAAAACAATCCTGTTAGACCGGAATTATTATTCCCATTTTGCACACGTGGAAGCTAAGGCTTAGAGAAGCACACAGGGGGAAGAACCAGCTCTGACAGTCATTTTTCACTCATATGAACTAATGATGGCTTGTATAGAAAGCACAAATAAAGATCACATTTCATGGCCTCAAGAGGATAGGATGGCAGAAAGCTTATAGCTCCTTAGGAAGTGAAGTACATAATAATAGGTTGTTGTATTAGTTAAGATTAGTTGGGACTGTGAGTGGCAGAAGTCCCTGAATAACAGTGGTTTACATCAGATGGATCCTGATTTCTACTGATTTCTCACTAATGTGAATGTCCAGGTAGCTGGTCCACTGTCATCAGGGGTCAACTTCTATTTTATTGCTTTGCCATCCTCAACACGTACTTCTAACTCATGGTCCAAAGTGGCTGCTATAGCTCCAACCATGAGGTCTATATTCTAACCAGCAGAAAGGAGAGAAGGGCAAAAGAAGGCACATTTCTTCTCCTTAATTGCACTTACTGAGAACTGTGTATGTGTGTGTTTCCACAGACATATATGCACACACCTGCCACTCCTATCTACAATCCCATTGGAAAGAACTTGGTCATGTGGCCACACCAAGATACGAGGGAGACTGAGAAATATAGGTTTTATTCAAGGCAACCATGTTCACAGATAACACTGTGACAAAGGGGCAGACCTGATGTAAGGAGATAGCTAGCACAATTGTCGTGTGCTGTATCTCATCATATTTTGCTTATTATCTTCCCAAGAATATTGCATTCTCTTTGAAGTCGGGGATTCTATTCTGTATTCATCCACAGAATTAGAGAATGTGAAAAGGCCAAAGAGGTGATCCAGTTTAGTGATTTTCAAACTTCTTTTTATCATATATTTCATTTTTCAAAGGAAATTTTTTAGGAGACTCCAATATGTAAGACATGAAAGCAATATATTATCAAAAGTAATTTCACGAATTCAAAGTTATAGCATTTTCTTCTTTTAAAATCAACATGGAGTCAAGTTAAAGGTTCTAAAGTACTAATATTTGCTACACAATACATTTGAGTGTGTGTGTTTCCACTGATTTATAAATAGCTTAAAGTTCACTTCTAATAATGAAATTCAATACAATAGCTTCAGAACCCCTTCAAACCTGAGCTTGAAAACAGCCAATCTAGTTCAAACATCTCATTGTACAGCAAGTATTGTGAGGCCCAAAGTGGTGAGCTGCTTTGGTCAACATCCCAGAGCTAGGCAGTGGTGGAATGCAGCTAAAATCAAGTTTGTGAGTCAACAAGTATGGGCTAAAGTTCCAACATTGCACAAGTGCCAAGCACTTCTTATTAAATCCCTCTATATTGCCTAGAAGACTGCTGGGTGCAGAGAGGCTGCTCAGTACATATTTGTTGGTAAGAGAAAGACTTTTTCCATGATGATGGGGTATGTTTACTTAAGGAGAACAGAGGCCCTAAGGGTCATAGAGTTGTTATTTGGTATGGAGAGAATAACAATACGTAACATTTGTTTGGCTCTTTATATATTCATAAAGTGATCACATATCTTTTCCAATTTAATCCTTTCAAAACCTATTAAATAATTAGAGCAGATATTATTCTTATTCCCATTCTACAGGTGAGGAAACTGAGGCTCACGGAGTTGAATGAGTTGCCCGAGAATACAAGGCAACTGAGTGGCGGAGCCCGAAGCCAAATCTGTGTTTTCTGGCTCCAAATCCAGACCTCTATTCTTTGTTGTCACCCAGCTCTTTGAGTTTTTCGTACACTTATTTAGACTTTTCCCGTGTTACACAACTCTAAGGGGGTACCATTCCCACTGTAAACTAAGGAGTTATGTTTTGGTCTATTTACATAGACCACAGTGGTATCTTTGGCATTGTGCAAAGCGGTGACAGTATCTCTCTCTACATTGGGAGTTCTTTGAGTGAGGGCATTATGATTTATCTCTGTATCCCAGGCACCTGGCCAGGGATATCAATTGATGTTGTTGAATGAACTGCATTGCATGACTACAGAGTGCAGTAGGTTTTCCAATAATTTAATTTGTGTTCCTTTTTGTCTCTTTAATCAGACCATAGGCCTGGAAAGGACAAGGGGTTAAACTTTGCCCTCTTCCCTGCATCCTAAGTCCCACCCTCCTCATTCTTCCAGGCTTAATACAGGCTAAGGCTCAGAGTTCTCACTCAGCCAGCCTGCGTTATTTCAGCTGCATCTGCAGTGATGCACTTAGATCTGAACTACGGCCAGAAGACCTGTATTTCAATCTCTGTCTCATCATTAACAAGATATATGGTCTTGGGGATAGTTCTCTCCTCTGTAAATGAAGGAGATGCTCTACCACTGTGTATGGTTATCATAGTAGATTGTGTGTGTTCAGTTCTGTGCCTCTAGTCGGCGTTGATTACATGCTATATGAACCCCACTCTGTTGGCTTATGGAGGACAAAGGAGGTACGGGCAGCAGATGGGTGAGGCTGACTGATTTGACCCGATGTTACTGCACTCAGGGAGTGATCATTAGATTCCATGACATTTCTCCCAGTATCTCATGGTCACTGTGGTTATTGATGTTGATGCTCTTCTTGGTGATGACTGGACCCGTCTGATTGATTCCTGGTATATTGCATACATCCACTTACTCATTTTTTCCTTCAACAGATATCTATTGTCTGCTGTGTAGCAGGTATATTCAAGGGGTTAGGGATGATACAGTTCCACACAAAATGGGCCAAGTCATTGCCCTCGTGCAGCATATCATGCTGTAGGGGAAAGAAGAAGAGATATGCAAGAAGCAAAGAAACACAAAAGTATGCAATATAGTAATATAGGGTAGGGACAATTTCTCTGAAGACAGTGAAGCGGGGCTAGTGAGGGGTGAGGCTGTGTGCATGTGTAGGAGTGGTGTGTGTGTCTGTGTGTGCATGTCTGCATGTATGGGTGAGAGTGTATGTGGGACCATTGGGAAGGCCTCCTTGAGAGGTGACCTGAACCAAGAGGAGTGAACTCTGCAGTTATTGGGGGAAGAGCTGAATTCCTAGGTTCTTGGGAAATGTTTCCTTAATGTTAAATAAATAATTATGAATGAATCTTGGGCCTACTCTGTCCAAATCTCACTTTGCTTTCACATTGAACCTCACATCAAGTCCAAACACCTCCAAGGGCCTTTCCAGCATGAACTTCACTCTCCCCTTCATGTGATTATCTCACTACACCACGGGGCCTGGATTCTGATTCCCTCCTGCCCTTGGCCTCTCCAGGCCTGTCAGCTTCATGCTCCACTGATCTCTTTTTCCTGGGCATTCTTACTGTACTTACAGCCTACACTTCATAGTTTGCACATTCTTTCTTTCTTTTTCATTCATATTTGTTGGATTTGTCTCTTCAACTGAGGCTTAGTAGTTTTGGAGTGAGTTATATTTTAAACTTCTGTTGGATCCTCTGTGGGACCTACCACAAAGCTAGGTCCATAGCAGGTGTTCAGTAAACCTTGGATATTGACTAACTGAAGAATTATTTTCTTCTCCAAAGGAATAGATTGGAGGTAAACCTGATGTGGTACATTGGGAACAATGGCACAGACTTCTCCCATCAAGATCTGGCATCTATTTTCTCAGTCGTTGAATCTGGGCTGGCTTTGTGGCATGTTTTGACTAATAGAATGTGTGGTAGAAGTGATGTGCAAGTTCTGGTCTAGAAGTCTTGCAGCCTTTTTTTTTTTTTTCATTTTGAGAGATGAGGTCTCACTATGTTGCCCAGGCTGGCTTTGATACCCAGGGCTCAAGGGATCCTCTTGTGTCAGCAAGTAGCTTAGAGTACGGATGTGTTCTCCCATGTCTGGCTCCTTGTACCTTTTGCCCTTGGGCTGGAAATGCTTCCCACCCTGAACATACCAAGGCTAGCTTAGTAGAAGATGAGAGACCAGGGCCAGGGGCAGTGGCTCACGCTTGTAATCTCAGCACTTTGGGAGGCCAAGGCAGGTGGATCACCTGAGGTCAGGAGTTTGAGACCAGCCTGTACAACATGGTGAAACCCCATCTCAACTAAAAATACATAAATTATCTGGGTATGATGGTGCATGCCTGTAATCTCAGCTACTCGGGAGGCTGAGGCAGGAGAATGGCTTGAACCTACGGGGCAGAGGTTGCAGTGAGCCGAGACCACGCCATTGCACTCCAGCCTGGGCAACAAGAGCGAAACTCTGTCTCAAAAAATAAGAAAATAAATAAATAAAATGAAGAAGAAGATGAGAGACCACATGTAGACAAATCTTGGCCATCACAGCTGTGGCCCCAGACATGGGAGTGACGCTCGTTAGGAACAGTTGATTCTGGTTCAGACCAGAAAGATAACCCTGCTGAGCCTGGTCCAAATTGTCCATCCACACAGTTAGGAGCTAAATAGTGTGGTATTGCTTTAAGCAACTGGGTTTTGAGTGGTTTTCTCTGCAGCATGCAATAAGCGATCATTTGGCGAGACCATTCTGGTAGCATGGCAAAGTAGTTCTAGAAATAATCTCTTGAACTCGGATTACATTTGTAATATACTTCAGATCTCTTTCATGTTCATCACCTCATTTAATTCTTACAGGATTATTTGAGAAGACAAGCAATCGTTATTGTGCCTATTTTACAGATCAGGAAATTAAGGCTCACAGAGGCTGCCTTACATGTGCTACTTGGAAGAGGATGTAGGATTCAGCCTACTGTGATGTGGAGGTCCCAGGACGCATGGTGGCTTTTCCTGTTGAGGTCAGGTTAGCCCTGAAGGCAATAGCCTGAGTTAGAAGGAGAAAGTTGAGAGCTGAGGGCCTCACTCTGAGGCTGCCTGTTTTTCTTTTTTCTTTTTTTTCTCTCTCAAGACAGAGTCTTGCTGTGTCGCTTAGGCTGGAGTGCAAGGGCACGATCTTGGCTCACTGCAACCTCTGCCACCTGGGTTCAAGCAATTCTCCTGCCTCAGCCTCATGAGTAGCTGGGATTACAGGCATGTGCCACCACACCTGGCTAATTTTTTGTATTTTTAGTAGAGATGGGGTTTTGCCATGTTGGTCAGGCTGGTCTTGAACTCCTAACCTCATGATCCATCTGCCTTGGCCTTCCAAAGTGCTGGGATTACAGGCGTGAGCCACCGTTCCCGGCTGAAGCTGCCTGTTTTCATGAGCCCTGTGATCCTGGGCTTCTCTCACCTCCATGTAGGAAGGTTGCATAATGAGAAACTCATAATGAGGCTTAGCAAGTCCTTGTTTTTTCCAGAGTAGCTCAGAGCTTCTGCTTTGCTGCTGGATTGGGTTGCTTGTGAAGGTTTCTAATTCGGGGTCTTAATTTTTGTAAAGCGTGAATTACAAGAAGTCAGAAGAATGATGCAAAGAGCATTTAATAATGCACATTCACAAAAGAAGTGGTGTAACTACATTAATTAGGCAAGTCTTGCGTAAAGATGCAATGTAATTATATATTTGAGACAGTTAATTAGGGAGCTACTTGGAAATTTCAGTGAATATTAAGGTAATTATACATAAATACTATAACCATTAAGACTGCACCCATAATGAAAGCAATAACTAATTACATAAATAACAGCATACTTATGTTTTTACATTACCAACACCTAACAATGCTTCCTCTCCCCCGCCTCCCTTCACCATGCAAATGGCAAGTCTTTCATTTTTAACTCAGATATTCTTGCAAATGGTTGGGAACAATGACCTTTCCTCTTCTTTCCTCTATGTTGACAATGCTGGGCCTGCTGTGGAAACTTCCTGTGAATGGACAGAAATGTGAGATGTGAGGGCAGGCGGGGCTTGCCTGACTCCACCTGTGTGATTGGGGACAGGAATAAAGCAGGGCCAAGCCGTGTAGTGGCTGGAGAAGGACAAGGTGGGACCATGGTCAGAGTTAAGCTGACTCCAGTCCTACCCTGCCCTTTATCAGGTAGTTGAACCACCTCAGAGAAATCACTTAGCATTGCTGAGCCTCAGTTTCCTCATTGTATCGAATGGGCATAATAGTAATCCTGGCGTGTCAGGGCTTTCATGGACAACAGATATAAAACCATCAAATGCCATCCTGTGTAACTGGCCATAGTTTGTCTTTGAAGCTCCTGCTCGTAGACCTCTATGCCTTTTGCTCCTCTCAGCATATCCCTTTTATCTTCATGGCTCTCAGATACCCACCAAGCTGCCTATACCACCTTCTCAATTAAGAACAGCTTTTATAAAATGATCTGGAGCTCATTCATACTCAAGTGTGACTGACTGATGACTCCAAGGATTGGGAGTAGGTGGATGATTGAGTATGTTTATACTGTAATAGGAAGCAAAGTCTTCAGCTACTGCCCTACGTATAAAATTCCCAGGCAACAGGTAGTTAACGAACTGTTTGGACTCCAGGAGCACTTCTGGGCACTCATGATATCTCACCATGTAGGAATTTGTTCTTTCACATGAGAGAGGCCACATAGAGTGGTGGGTAAGAGCATGGAATAGGAGTCCCAGACACCTGGGATTAAGCTCTTGGCTCTAGCACTGGCAGACTACTTAGTCCTTCTAATAAGAATGAAAATGCTAGCATGTATCGATCAGTTACTATGTTGCAGGGACTGGTTTAAGGACCTTACTTGTATTAACTAATATTAACTAATTTAATCTTCATGAGAACCCTGCAAGGTACATGTTATTATTGTCTTTGTCTCATGGATAAGAAAATTGAGGCACAGGGATGTTAAGTAACTTGTCCCTCCCAGGTCACATAGGTGGTAAGAGGAAGAGCTTGGATTTGAATCTCAATGCTTGGCTCTACAGCCTGAGTTTTCTGCCATCTTCAAATGCAAGATGTGGCAATCATGATACCTACTTCATGGGGTTGTGGTATTATTTGAGATAGCTTGGGTAGAGTGCTTAGCTCATTGCTAGCACATTGCAAGTACTCTATTCTATCCAACTTTGCCTCTTGGCCCAAGTGTCAGTGCATGTTCATTTCTCCGTTTGATTCTTCTCTTGGCCAGGCAGTGGCTCCCATGCTCCTCATTTCCCACTACCTTGCATTGTTTATAGCTTGGCCAATTTCTCACCAAGTTGCCTTTCCTGCTTATGTAGAATGTGGACATAAGGGGTGAGTCAGATTCCACCTGATTTACCAGACAAATGGTGCCCTTTCAAAGACATTCAAAAGGGAAGCCACCTGCTTGATCTGATAATGCTGCCATTACCCAAAGTCTGACTGACATTGTCCCCTCCTGTCACATTTCCTGATTCCTTGGAATTCACACATCAGTTTTTACTGGAGAAGTTTCGTCGTCTTGTGTATTGACCAGATTTATATATGACTTGCTTTTAACTCTTTTGAGAAAATAAAACAGACCTTTCCCAGCATGGTAGGCAACAGCAGTATTTGGTACATAGAAACTTGTTCTTTTAAGACACGTGGATGGTCTGTCTGGAATAGAAAAAGGCTCTTAGTATATGGCTCTTAGTACCTCAGAGTGAAGCTTTTCTTAATTTGGTATGGGCTGGGGACCAGCCTGTTTACATGTTCCCTTCCATGTACCCTAACTATAGCCATTGGCCAGCCTTTCCGTACAGTCTCTGTTTGCAGCCATTTTTTTTTTTCACGCTATCAGAAGAAAATTGTCTCATTCAGTTATATTTGACTTTTAACACAAAAGTCTACGTGATTCCATTATTCATAAATGAATAATGAGACACCAGACAATCTCTGGATATTTGGGAAAAATCATAAAGCACAAAAGAGAAGAATTAACAGATAGAGATGATCCCAGAGAACACAGATAATTTAGAGAACAGAAGGGGACTTAAAATTTTTTTTGGCTGGGCGTGGTGGCTCACATCTGTAATCCCAACACTTTGAGAGGCTGAAATGAGCAGATTTCTTGAGGTCAGGAGTTTGAGACCAGCCTGGGCAACATAGCGAAACCCTGTCTCTACAGAAAAAATACAAAAATTAGTTGGGTGTGGTGGTGCACGCCTGTGATCCTAGCTACTCAGGAGGTGGAGGTGAGAGGATGGCTTGACCCCAGGAGGCTGTGACTGCAGTGAGCTGTAATTGCACCACCTTACTCCAGCCTGGACAGCAGAGTGAGAACCTGTCTTAAAAAATTTTTTTTGTAATTGAAATAAAAGACAATATTATATTGTAAAATAACTACTGCTTAAGAAAAAGGAGAAATCAAAGAACAAGAAATAATTTTTGGAATTGCAAAAGTGTGAATAGTAAAATAAACATTTCAATAGGATATCTGGAAGATAAAGTTGAAAAAAACTCCCTATTTATAGAGCAAAAAGAAAAAAAATATAAGACACAATGAAAAGTTAAGAGGTAGAGATGATGAAACCAAGAAATGTAACCTCCACTCAATAAAAATTCCAGAAAGAAACAACAGAGAAATGAAGAAAAAGAAATAATGAAAGCTGAAGAGAGGAACTTAAACATTTTTTTCAATGTGGTATATATATACCATGGAATACTATTCAACCATAAAAAGGAACAAAATAATGACATTCGCATTGACCTGGATGGAATTGGAGGCTATTATCCTGAGTGAAGTAACTCAAGAATGAAAAAACAAATGTCGTATGTTCTCACTCATAAGTGAGAGCTAAGCTACGAGGATGCAAAAGCATAAGAATGACACATGGACTCTGGGCATTTGGGGAAAGGGTGGGAGGGGATGAGGGATAAAAGACTACACATTGAGTTCAGTGTACACTGCTCGGGTAATGGGTGCACCAAAATCCCAGAAATCATCACTAAAGAACTTCTTCATGTAACCAAATACTACCTGTTACCCAAAAACCTAATGAAATATATACAAAATGAAAAAAATTAAAAAGAAGATTTTTTTGGGGGAGGAAAAGTATTGTCACTGAAAGAAAAAGAATCAGATTGCCACTCCATTCACCTCACAACACTAATTGCTAGATGAAAATGGCATGATACCCTTCTACTTCTAAGGGAAAATAATTTTGGCCCAAGATTTCTATACCTAGACAAACTATCATTCAAGTGTGAGGTCTAAATAAAAGCAATTTTCAGCGATGGAAGGATCCAGAAATTTTATCTCGCACATGGCTTTTCTAAACAAAATAAGACAAAACAAACAAACAAAACCTTCAGCATGTAACCCATAAACTCAAGAAAAAAATTGAAGAAGGGGGAAGATACAAAACCCAATTCCTAGAGAGCATCAGGAACAGATCCCAGTCTGCCAGCTGTGCAACAGGCCTAAAAAAACAATCAGTTCAAGTTAGAAAAAGGAAGTCACATAACTCCAAGAGGAATGTTTTTAAGAAGAAAGTAAATTTTATTCACTAAGTAGTATGATTGTAAACCTGCAATATCCTATGGATATGATTTTTTAAATGCGTATTTCTTCTCAAAAGATAAAAGAAGAGAATTTGAAAATATTCTGTAGTCCCAGCTACTCGGGAGGCTGAGGCAGGAGAATGGCATAAACCCGGGAGGCGGAGCTTGCAGTGAGCTGAGATCCGGCCACTGCACTCCAGCCCGGGCGACAGAGCCAGACTCCGTCTCAAAAAAAAAAAAAAAAAAAAAGAAAATATTAAGAAACATATAAAGCCATCTTAAAAATCATGGTGCAAATATGAAGTCAGCTAAAATATGGCATAATTTTGAGTAATTCTATGTACAACTTTTTCTCATGGTACTTACCATCCTTTAACATTCCTTATAAGTTACCTACTTATTATGCCTTTTTTTTATTATTATTATTTTTTTTTGAGACAGAGTCTCATTCTGTCGCTCAGGCTGGAGTGCAGTGGCGTGATCTCAGGCTCACTGCCACCTCCGCCTCCTGGGTTCAAGCTATTCTCATGCCTCAGCCTCCCTAGTAGCTGGGACTACAGGTGTGCACCACCACACCTGGTTAATTTTTGTACTTTTAGTAGAGACAAGATTTTGCCATGTTGGCCAGGCTGGTTTTGAACTCCTGACCTCAAGTGATCCACCCACCTCGGCCTCCCAAAGTGCTGGGATTACAGGCATGAGCCACTGCACCAACCTATGCTAGTTTTTTATACCCCAACTAGAACGTATGCTCCATGAGGGCAGAGAGTTTAGCCTATTGCATTCATTGTTGTATTTTTTGCACCTGGAAAAGTGCTTAGCACATAGTAGCCACTCCAGTATTTGTTGAATAAATGAATGTATTAAGAAAATGCAAATTCTTTTGACCTGATTTTTAGTATACTTTTCTTCAAGTTGTACATGTTTAATGACAGAGGGTCATTAAACATTTATACTATTATAATATTTATACTATTTATACTATTTATACTATTATAATATTTATAATATTATACTATTTGGTTTTGCAGTGAATAATATTTGCCTCAACTTAATATTGTAAATACAGTTTATTTATTCAAGAATAAATTATTTTATTGAAATATAATCTACATTCATAAATCATAAGGATACAGTTTGATGCATATTTACACCTAGATCAAGAAACAAAACACTACCAGCATCGTAAAAATGTCCCAATTACCTTCTCAATATAATGAAGTTATTTATCTTGTCTTTTACTTTCTTGAACATAATAATCATAGTTATTTCAAAGTTCCTTTCTGATAACTCCAACATTTAAACTTCCTTTGAGTTTGTCTTTATCGTTTGCTTTTTCTTGTAGCTTTGGTCATTTGGGCTTACCTGTTGTTATACCAAGTAATTTTTTATTGAATCCTGGATGTTACGAATGAAAAATTGTACAGATCCTCTGAGGCTCTGTAGTTTCTTCCTCCAGAGGTGGCAGACAGTTCACCTGAATACAGACTAGAATGAAGTTTGTTAGAAGCTAGGCTTCAGTATTGGTAAAGGCAAGTCTATTTTGGTTTGCCTTAACTTCTAGGGAATTGTCTTTCAGATGTCTTGAATGACTGGGATGTTTTCCAGGGTTCCTCCTTTTTGATGGGCCCTGAACTGCAATTTTATTCTTCTAGCCATGTGAGGTGGCTTAAAACTCTGCTTAGATTCTCAGACTTAGGGCTGACACTTTCTGTTCTGTTCCTTTGACACTCTGCTCCTTGGCCTCTTGCCTGCAGCTTTAAGAATTGGCAGATACTTTGAGGCTAAAAGTGGCCTGGGCTTTCTTCTGCACTTCTTTTCTTTTTGAGATCTTGGCTCCTCAAATCCTTCTGTCTTAGCAGCTGTCTAGTGCCTTCAATTTTTTAAATAAACTTTTTATTGTGTAATAATTTTAGCTTTACAATAAAGTTGCAGAAATAATATAGAAAGCTCTCATATACGTCCCACCCTAATGGTAACAATATCATGGGCACATTTGTCAAAACTAAGAAATCAACATTGGTACACTACTACACTACTATTAATAAAATTTCAGACTTTATTGCAATTTCCTCAATTTTTGCATTACATTTAACAAGCGTATTTTTTTCCAAAGTCCAGCTTTTTAGTTATTTTTGGCAAGAGGGCTGATGTATTATAAGCTAATACATCACAGCTAGAAACAGAATAATCAGAAAAATACTATTTATTTGTTTTAAATTTTTAAATAATTAACCCATAGATAAGGCATGGAAGACTTAAAATTGGACATTCAACATTCTAAAGATAACTGGTAGAACAATAAAAAACAATGTCACCAATAAAACTCCAGAAATAGATACGAGGTAGGAAGTAGTATTAGGGAGTAAATTTTTACATTTTTTCATAGAGGAGAGTCAATTGATACTGTCAAGTTCATAAATCAAGATACAGAAGTATAAGAATTATGATGAAAATGATCATAAAGACAGAAAGTAGAACTGAAAGTGGTTATCTCTGAGTAATGGGATAGAAGATGGTGAGCGTACAAAAATTCTGCTTTTCTTATATTCTTGTATTATTTTCTTATACTCAGGCTGGTTTGTTAGTTTTTTTTTAACCATAGGAAGCAGAATCTGTGTGTACTGACATAGTATAATATGTTTAATACATTGTATTATTGTATTATTACAATACAAATCTGATACTATTTACATAAAAACTCTATGTGCACATGTAAATGTGCAGTGTGATTTTGTAAACATATCTGAACTCTTATGCTTCTTTCTTATGAAAACAGCACGCCCTTGTCCTGTGAGTTTAGTCTGCTTGTCTCAGGAAGAGGATGAGACGCACATGGAGCAGAGGCTTCCTTTCTTTCAGGAAATTTGGGCTGAATCAGAATTGCCTAGTCCTCTCTTACCACTAGTGGAAGTTAAGAATAATTTTACAGTGATGACAAATTTCTCATAATTAACAATAAATACCAGAAAACAAAGGAATAATACCTTCAAAGGGCTGAGTAACAATACGCATTAACCTGGCTTCCATAGCCAAAACCCCCTAGTATTTGAGATTTGAGGTGACACGTAGACCTTTTCACAGGTACAAAAACTGGGAGAATTAACCCTCCAAGACCTTTCCAGAATAAATTAGTAAATATACTTCAAAGGAAGTGATCCTAGCAAGGAGCTGGATGCAAAACAGGTGGTGAAAATGAAATTAACATTGATTGGTAATAAGATTAATTATTGTAAACACTTTTTTTCTTTATTTTACAAAAGATCCGACAAGAAAATTTGTTACTGCTTTTCAGGAGATAAACAGTTCTTGCTTTATTTGAGAGGAGATTAGAGACATTAAGCAACTTCAGAATTAGGAAAACATATAGTTATGTATGTACATTAAAATGTATGGATTGGCTGGGCACAGTGGCTTATGCCTGAAATCCCAACACTTTGAGAGGCTGAGGCAGGAGGATCACTTGAAACCAGGAGTTTGAGACCAGCCTGGTCAACATAGTTAGCCCTGTCACTACAAATATTTTTAAAAATTAGCCAGGTGTGGAGGCATGCACCTGTAGTCCTGGCTGCTTGGGAAGCTGAGGCAAGAGAATCAGTTGAGCCCAGGAGTTCAAGATGGCAGTGAGCTATGATCACAGCACTGTGCTCCCTCCTGGGCAGCAGAGTAAGACCCTGTTCCTAAAACATAAACAAATAAAATGTATGGCTAATTAGTGTAATAGTATAAATAAAAGTCTAGCTTTCAAATCAGCAGAAGAAAAATGAAAGAGTAAAGGAAACTTGTAGGAGGTGGGAAATGGGAAAGATAAGGCAGACATGACTTAACCCCATCTGCAAAGTGCGCTTTGCCATGCAGTAAACGTATCACCAGTATGGCAATAGGACGTGGCCATCTTTAGGGGTTATTAAGCATACCCCAGGAACATCAATGCAGAGACTCTGAGGTGAGAAGCTGATTGGCATATTTAAGGAGGTCTGTGTGGTTGGAATGAGAGAGGAAAATGGGAGCTGCTCATGAAGGGCCTGATAGACCCCCCTAATGACCTCAGCCATCTCTTTACTGGGTCTGAGGGTGGATTTTAATATGCTCAAAGTCACTGAACGTGAGAACCAACTGGGGAGCTTGTTGAAATGGACATTTCCGGGCCCAAGAGGTTTTGATTCAATGGCTTTGAGGAAAAGCCCCAGAGACAGGTATTTTCTAAAGCATCCCAGATGCTTTGCAGTGGGATCAAGCTACGGCCTATGGCTACTTGCACCAGATGAAAATGACACAGAGGACTGAGATAATAAACATAAGAAAACTGTTCAATTCTTCTTATCTCCATGGCTGTTTTCATTCCTTTTGCCATTGACTCATTTTGGAGTGGGGGTGGGGGAATGTAATTCTGGCCAATGAAACATAGAGACAATGTCTGAGTGACAATAGGCATTAACCTGGCTTCCATAGCCAAAACCCCCTAATATTTGAGATTTGAGGTGACACGTAGACCTTTTCACAGGTACAGACAATGCAAAAAACGTGGGACTTAGCATTATTAAGTGACTGAATTAACCCATCCTGAACTCACCTATCTTAGGATGTTCTGTTAAGAGAAATAATAAATTCCCATACTCTTTAAGGTTAATTTGGGTTGGAATTTCTACAAGTTGCCGCTGAAACATTCCTAAATGATATGGCAAGACTGGGCTATAGGTTTTTCAAGCTGCTCCATATTCTCCTTATGGGTAAAATAGGAAAGCTATAGCTCCTTGCTTCTTCTCTCCTCTGTATAACAATAAACCCTATGGAGCAGGCTTATAAATGGATTCAATGAGATAATCTTTAAAGTGCTTAGCACAGTGTCTGGACAGAGTAAGTGTTTAATAAGAGCTCTTTGAATTGAATGAATGAGTGAATGGGTGATCAAATTTGTTGAAAGGCTGTAGGTAAACATGGAAATAACATAGCCACATACTAGTCTTCATTTCTAGGTGTCTTTTTCTCAAATCAAGATTGAAGATTACTTTGGCTTTCTTTGGCAACCATCCTGTTGCTAATCATTACTCTTTTAAAAATAAATTTCTATCAGTTTAGGAAAAAAGAAGTATCTGCTTGTTTATACATTTTTATTCAACAGATGCAGGTCTCATGAATGTTTTTTCCTTTCTAAGTAAAGAGAAGAGTAAATTATTTTACCTTTATAAAAACTACAGAAACACACTTTGAACATAACCCAAAAATATTATTGACATTTCTAAGTAGTTTCCTTTTCCCTTCTTGTTTTCCTAATCCTCTGCCCATACCCTATCCACTGGTCACTGCGAGGGCTGATGTGGGGGACGGTAATGCATGATCACTGAGGCAATTCAGGGCAGTGAAGAGAAATAGGATGGATTTAGGCTATACGACATAAAACTTGGGTGCATCTTCAACATGCTTAGGCAGCATCCTCACTTTCCACACCCTGGGTTTGCTCAGGTTGCTGGACACTTTGCAGTTCACTGTAGTTATAACAGGCAGAACTCAGGCTGAAGTCCAATGCTAAAGTTCATCAGACACTTAGGAGGATCACAGATGGGCAAACAGGTCTTGAAGAACAGGAGGATAATTCATAGTTACTTCTTGTTTGAACCCAGATTTGTGAGACCTGAAAACCTTCTCAAACACAAAAGCAGAGACCATATGAGAAACAATCAATATTGTATTTCAGCATTTCAAAAATAAATTGGGAAAAACAGGCCTTCTGTCCTTTGGAGTGAAGTTGCTTAGGATGTGCTGTGTTACTGGACCTGGAAGTCATGATCAAACTTGACAGGGCCATAAGCATGCGCTAAAGACTGGAATTATTAACATTTCTGTTCCCAGAGACAGAGAATTTTCTATGGTAAATATCAACATTTATGCTGTGTGTTAGACTGTTTTCATATTGAAGGTTGTAACTCTATATCCTGCCTTCCCCCATATCCTGTCTCACCCAACTCATGGCTGAGACCACCACTTGGTGGTCTGAATACTCTTTTTAATCCCCAGGGGTTTGGGAACTAAGCAACTTGGAAGGCATGGATTTAGACTCCCCAGGAAAAGTCATGGGATGGCATGTCACTTCATTCTACCTGGCTAAAACCTTCATCCTGGATTCTGTTCCTTTGCAGCAGCGTGGAGCGATGTTATGAATCAGAAAGTTCCTGGTTCTCTCTCTCTCACTAATTAAAGCCCTACATCTCTCAGGTCACATGTGGATGGGAAGCAAATCAGAGATCAATCTTGCAGCCTTGCAATGGAAACAGACCTGGTTCTTTTTGTCCATCACATGCATGTGCAGTGGGTGGCATTCTGATGTTTTGAAAATCAGAATGCTTCTGTGCAAGTACAGAATTCTCTTTTATCAGCAAAAGAGCTATCGAGGAGTCCTGGTAAATAGGACAGACACTTCTGGGGCCAATGTGGCAGTGTGTGTGTATATGCGTGTGCGTGAGATGTGGGGGTGTGGGGCACTGCCTCTGAGAGTGTTAGAATCAGATTTCCCAAAAGTGGACACCTGGAAAATCCTGTGCCATATTGGCTATTGCTTCTTAAGGATGACATAATAGAGCTGGAAGAGATCCAGGATAGGGCAACTGAATTAATTAAAGAGTTGGAATGATTGTTAAAAACACTTTTTTTCCTCAGGTTATAAAAGTAATACGTATTCATTATAGAAAATTTGGAAAATATTCAAGGCAAACAATAACATGAAATTATATGTTATCTTGCCACCCAGAGATAATTTAACATTTTACTCAATTGGCTTTTAGTCTTTTTTCTTAGAACACAAACATATGTGTTGCAAAATTGGTATCATATATATGTATGTATAGTGTATATGTTTATATTCACCTATATTTATTCATTCACACATCTATATAAAATTTTGTATCCTATTTGGTACATGTTTTGTATATTATTGGGTATATGTTTTCCTGTCATCAAATATTTTCTAAAACGTTTTAATGACTAATGTAGCAATTGATGGGTCTACAAAAACATACTTGATGATTTTTACATTATTTAGATTTAGTTTATTTTTAGATTATATTTAATTAAGTATATGTGCATATTTACTTTCATAATTAACACTGAAATGGAATGTTTTCCACCAAAATCCTCGTGGGTATTTCTGATTATTTCCCCAGGATCAATTCTTAGATGTCAAAGTACAGGGCTAGGTTTTAAACACTTTTGAAGTTGTAGCTAGATTTTAGTAGACACACAAAATGAATTTAGAAGCTGAAGATTTGTCAGTATGAAAAGCTAACTGCTGAACGGAGGCACAGATGAAGTCTATAAAAGAGCAAAAGGCTTTAATTGGTCAAGTAGAGATTTGCTAACCAAATCCAGAAATATTGCAAATACACAGCAATTTTTGGAATTCCATGAGGGTAGCCTTGGAGCCAATGCAAAGGAGGTGTGATTTGCTTGGCAGAGAGAAGATCTGTGCATTTCTTTGCCTTGAAAAGGGGCAACTGGCTAAAAATATAGACAGATTCTGCAAGATTTTCGGTAATGGCTATGTGAATGGAGTTTTGTCATTATGAAGTCGTATCATCAAGTACCCAGAACTGAATGTTATAGTCACGGCACATGGTCATGAATGTGTATTCTGGCTGTGTGGCTTGGGGCTGAGTGAAGGGACCACAGGGTCTCTGAAGCCCTGGTACCTGGTACCTGGCAACTGTAACAAAAGGCCAGAGGTGACTTCTGGAACTCTAAAGGTGGAAGCAGAGATTGATCTTTGGGAAGGATTCTTCTCTTTTATTTTGGGAGGGGGCATCACTTTTGTGAGTCCTCTTAGCCACGTAGAAGGGATTTAACGATCTACTTGGTTTTCTTAGGGCTAAGTGAACCAAATGTACATATGGGCATGCTGAGTATTCTGTTTATTATTATCAAATACTATTCCAGGCTGGAGGTGGTGGGAGGACACTTCAGGATTTTTTTTTTTTTTTTAATGAGGAGATTGGTGACTTTCCCTTATGGGCTGGGAGACAGAGTTTTGGGGGAAGAGCTATGGAGGGAAGAAGCAAGGCAAAAATTAGCTCCAAATGTATTGAAATTGTTTCAGTATTCAGTATCAGTGTCTCCATTTCTTCCTTCCTTTATTCCTTTATTTATTTATCTTTTAACTGCAGGTGCAAGAAAAATTTTCAGTGTAATAAGCTATGTGTTCATTGATGAGCAAAACAGAATGTGCATGGAAGTGGTGTAAAAGGTGCAAAATGAACTGAAGCGTTCTTCAATATTCTCTACTGTAATTCTAAAATGTAGAAAAACCCGTTTTAAAAATAAAATATTATAAAAGCTGTGTATCAGGTAATAAGTACAAATTATTAATTGAAACTTGCAAATGATGAAAAATTAAATATGTTTGCTTTAAAATTTATCCTCTAAATTTTGTGTCTTGTGGGAGGGGGTACTGGCAGTAAGACAGGCTCTGGGAACAGAGAGTTTCTCAGGGGCCAAAATATCGCAGGAGGCAAGGGGAGTGAAGGTCTCTTTTCCCAAGAAATTAGATGAAGAAATCATAGAAGGTAAAGGAAACACATACTATAAAGATAGGCTCTTTGAAGCTTCTCAGTTGGAAGGAGGCTTCTACGATTTCTGTCTGAGATTGGGCAAGAAAACAGATCCAAAGGTGACTGTCAATCTGAGTTTAACCCAGTTGTGTTTGACTATGAAATCTCCCTATGAATAATCTATGATTAATACTAACTCTTGGCTGGGTGCCGTGGCTCACACCTGTAATCTCAGCATTGGGAGGCCGAGGCAGGAGGATTGTTTGAGGCCAGGAGTTCGAGACCAGCCAGTCAGGCATAGTTAGTGAGACCCATCTATATATATCTAAATCTATATCTGTGTCTGTGTCTACCTCTATGTCTATATCTATATCATCTATATCTGTAGAGAAATTCTCTATTGCTGAAAGCCTCACTAAGTTTACTCCTCATTCTCACCTCCATCCTTTGGTACCACTGTTAGAAACAGAAAGCCTTTTTGGGTGATTAAAGAGACACGGATGACAACAACAACAACAAGAACAACAGTAAGAAGCTAACCCTGGGCATATCCCAGTAGTCAAGTGGGTGTAGACAAATGCAATTCTGGACCTATGGATGCTTCTACCTAAGATCAACACCTATGGCATTGACAAGGTATGCAAGAAGATGTGCAAGATATGTACTGTGAGGAACATATGCTGTCTATTTAAAAATCAGTCAACCAACTTATATTTGCTGAGCACCCTTTGAGACCCCAGGTGAATGCATGGGGAGAAATCAGAACAATGTGAGAGGGGAGGGCTCTCCTCCGGCATTTACAAGGCAACATCATTGGGACTTCTAAAGAAATGAATGTACTCACTCATACTATAGAATTAACTAATGTATTATGTGTATTGTCTATCTCCACCAGCTACAATGTAAGTTCAGTAGGGTGAGGATCTTTGTCTTGTTTTCCCCGACGGGGTCTTGAGCAATGCTTGGCCCAGAGTTGATGTTCAGTATCCATTGAATATCTACTGAGTAAATGAATGCCTGGGTACGCTTCTCCAAGAATGCCCATCCATTTGTACTTATAAAAATAAGTACACCTATATCTCACTTAAAATGTGCCAGGCACTGTTCCAGCCCTTAACATATCTTAGCTCATTTGATCAATCCTCTGATGTAACTACTAGTATTATCATTCTAATTTTATAGAAGAGGCAACTGAAGCAAAAAGGAGTAACTTACCTGTGGTAACCCAGCCAGTAGATGCTGAAACAGACTCTAACCCAGGCAGCCTGGCTCTTACATCCATTATCCTCACTATCACTTTGTTTTCCTTCTCTAGGACTTGAGTCCAAGGTGTCTACCAGCACGAAGGTGCATTCTGTGGCTGTGAAATAGCAAAGGGAACTTGCCTAGTCCTTTCTGGCTCTTTCTACCTAGGAGGTTGCCTTTAATGTTTCTTTTAGCCTGACTGCATAATCAGCCTTTCTCAGGGCTGTGCTCTTATTATGAGTCAGGCATACGTATAAGCTTTCCATCTTGTTGGGAAGATGAGACACAATTGCAAGCAATTTTTTGGTAATATGTAGCAAATGGAGTCACCATGAGAAAGGGACAAAAAGAAATGTTGTGGAAATTCAGAGGAAGGTGCTATTGCTTCCCTATGTTGGGTTCAGAGACATGGGAAAATGACGTGGAAAGGCAGAGGGAACAGCCTGAGCAAAGGCACAGAGGGCCGTCTAAGAGGATCCTTTGTTAGCTGCTGCTCAGAGTCCCTCACAGACAGAACCCTTCCCAAGGACCAACAGAAAGTCCATTAAGTCCTGGTGTGTCTGCCCTTTTGGCAATGTAAGAATGTGTCTAGCACATGGGTTCTGAGACCCTTACCTCTCTTGGCACCATTCCTCTCTGGGACCCATTGTCAAATTACCTTGAGCCTCACTTTCCTCATATGTAAAACAGAAGCTAATAGGATCTACCCTAAGGGCTTGTTGGAAGAATCCAAGGTGGTCATGTAGACAAAGCCCTTAGCATCACCTGGAACCATGAGTGCTCAATAACCTTGCTGCTCTTTTCCACCCTAGTTGTCTGAGTGCTCATAGGTGACGATGGTAATGATCCCCTGCACTTTTGTAGAACTCAGGAATTAGAACCCTCTCATGTGTATGAACTCATTGAAACTTCACAACTGCCTACCTGCCCTGACCTGGGAAAATCATTTTGTCACTTCTTTCCCCAAGAGATATTTTTATTCTGATGAGTCAATTCAGGCTGAAGTGAACACTAAGGGCCATTTTCTGTTTCTTATAACAGAATACCTGAAACTGGGTAATATATAAAGAAAAGGAATTGATTTCTTATAGAGGCTGAGAGTCCAAGGTCAAGGGGCTGTATCTGGTGAGGGCCTTCTTGCTGGTGGGGATTCTGCAGAGTCTTAAGGCAGTGCAGGACATCACATGGTAAGGGGCTGAGTGTCCTAGCTCAGGTCTCTCTTCCTTTTCTTATAAAGCTACCAGTCCCACTCCTGTGATAACCCATTAATTCATTAACTCATTAATCCACAAATGGATTATAATCTATTCCGTTAGAGCTTTGCCCTCATGACCCAATCACCTCTTAAAGGCCCCACTTCTCAATGTTGCCACATTGGGGATTCAATTTCTTTTTTTTTTTTTTTTTTTTTTGAGACGGAGTCTTGCTCGGTAGCCCGGGCTGGAGTGCTGTGGCCCGATCTCAGCTCACTGCAAGCTCCGCCTCCCGGGTTCACGCCATTCTCCCGCCTCAGCCTCCCAAGTAGCTGGGACTACAGGCGCCCGCCACCTCGCCCGGCTAGTTTTTTTTTTTGTATTTTTAGTAGAGACGGGGTTTCACGGTGTTAGCCAGGATGATCTCGATCTCCTGACCTCGTGATCCGCCCGTCTCGGCCTCCCAAAGTGCTGGGATTACAGGCTTGAGCCACCGCGCCCGGCCTGGGGATTCAATTTCAACATCACTTTTGGAGGGGAAAAATAGTCAAACCACAGCTAGCCCTTGGCAAGAGAGGGAAATCAGGCCAGGCGCAGTGGCTCACACCTGTAATCCCAGCACTTTGGGAGGCTGAGGTGGGTGGATCACCTAAGGTCAGGAGATCGAGGCCTGCCTGGCCAAAATGGTGAAACCCTGTCTCTACTAAAAATACAAAAATTAGTCAGGTGTGGTGGCATATGCCTGTAATTCCAGCTACTCAGGAGGCTGAGGCAGGAGAATCACTTGAACCCTGGGGCAGAGGTTGCAGTGAGCTGAGATCCCGCCACTGCACTCCTGCCTGGGAGAGAGAGTGAGACTCTCTCACACAAAAAAAAAAAAAAAGAGAGAGAGAGAGAAGGAAATCAGAAGGGATTGGCTGAAGGGGGCTGGTGGAAGAAGGCTGGCAAGATGTACAAGGTGGTGTCATTTTCAGGACCAGCTGGAAGGGCCCATTCTTGCTACACCCATGTCCCCGGGCAGAATCGGGAGCTGTGGGGACTGCTTGGATCCACCGGCCTTAGACGGGGTCTATACACTAGCGCGGGCGTGGCGCAGTTGAAGGGAGTGTTTGCAATCTGATATTCTCACTTCTCAGGGAGACTCGGAAGTCATTTTTTGTGAGACGCGAGACACATAGCATCTTGCAAAAATCACGCTCCGGAGTAGATTTGCATAAATGAATGTATTGTATTTTTAAAAAAATTATGAAAGCTTTAATTACCTAAACTTGAATTAAGTTGTCTCTTGCAGAACACACAAAGTATTAACTTATTTTGTACTTGGCTACCTTTTTGTTTTCATAAACTGGATGATCTTCTGTGTAATTCTTGTTTCAACTCAGCGACAACACCTCAGAGATGTTTTTAAAGTAACAAATACTGTGTGGAGTACTTGCTATGAGCCAGCACGACTTATTATTTAAGAGCAGAGACCCTGAGAGCCAGGCTATCTGGGTCTATTCATGATTCTGCCACTTACTAGCTGTTTAATCCTGGACAGTTATTTAACCATCTTCTGCCTCAGTTTACTAATCTGTAAGACAGGTACCTATGTCATAAGGTTGTTATGAGAATGAAATGGGCTAATATGAATAAAGTGTTCAGAACAGTGCCTGCTCATGGAAAATATTCAGTACAGGTCAGTCTGCTTATGTGTTGGACACTGGGCCAGGAGCTGGGGATAGAAATCCAAAGATAGACAAGGTTCCTGAATTTTTCGAGCTTACAGTCTAGTGGAGAAGCGAGAGAGGTGGCAATTAGTCAACAATGGGGGCGATGTGTGGTGTAACAGGGGTGGTATAAGGTGCTCTAGCAGGAGTAATTACAGGCTTCTGTAGATATGCTGGATATTTTCTTTTTCCCATCTTGTTAACATAGACTGATTTGTTTAGCATCATAAATCCCCAGGATTGAAAAGAGTTTTCAAAGGTCACTGGTCCATCTCAGTGACCCAGGTAAAACCTGCCACCAGGCCGGGTGCGGTGGCTCACCCCTGTAAACCCAGCACTTTGGGAAGCCAAGGCAGCGGATCACCTGAGGTCAGGAGTTTGAGACTAGCCTGACCAACGTGGTGAAACTCTGTCTCTACTAAAAATACAAAAAACTAGTGGGGTGTGGTGGCAGGCGCCTGTAATCCCAGCTACTTGGGAGGCTGAGGCAGGAGAATCTCTTGAACCTGAGAGGTGGAGGTTGCAGTGAGCTGAGATGGCACCACTATACTTCAGCCTTGGTGACAAGAGCAAAGCTCCATTTCAAGAAAAACAAACAAAATAAAAGCCTGCCCCTAGATAACATCAGGGACATGTCTGCTTCTTTCTCTGCCTTCATCACTACACCGGAAGTTGCTAGCCCTGCAATTTACATCCTGCCAGCTTTTCTCAGATCCCTCAGCCTGGTGCATAGTCTAGCTGGTTCTGGGTCTGCCTAGATGCACCAGGAAGGGTGAGAGGGGGTAAGGATGTTTGAATGACTGGCAAGTTGGAGCAGGGTTCTGTAGATCACAGAATCATAAAAGATTAGAATCGGAAAGCATCTTAGAGATGGGTCCATGCAGACTTTTTATTTTGTGGGTGAAACATCAGACCTGGGGCAGTCAGGTGATGCACTGAAGGTCTGACCAGCAGGGTTCTGGGCCAGGGCTAGCGTGCAGGCCGCTGGCTCCTTGTATGACCACAGTGGTCCTCTCACTAGGGCCACCCCTGGTCTGAGTTGTGGAGAGCAAAGAAAGTGCCATTCACGTCATCTGTAGGGCTTGCACTTGGCATTATTTTTTCAGCACTCAGATGGGCCACACTGAGGTTGGCTCCATGTGTGGCTAAATGCACGGTAGGGAGAAAGGTGAACCAGGTTGTGGATTCTGGCTGAGTCCAGAAACAACTTGGCTGGCTCTTGTGTGCCGGGACCCTCCTCCTGGGCTTCCACAGGGTGGTAGAGGTGTTACAGCCTGGCGTGAGGCACACGAATAAGCTACCTTGTGGTCGTTCTTATTGCTCACTCGGCCACATACCTAAAGATGCCCCAATTTACAAAGATACACTCCAGGAATAAGATCTTTTCTATAATGACAACTTGGAGACGACGTTTTCTTCTCTACCGCAAGCTGGTCATGGGGTCTTTGCTGTTGTTCTGTTACTCTTTTGAAACAAACAAAAAGCTATTGTGGTTGTGGGTGTGTCTGTGACAGGGCAGGCTTTGGCTATGAAGGGCGATGGAATACCCTCTACAGTTGCCTGTGTGCACAAGTGTCTCTCTGTGTGTTTGAAACTTGCACCCAAATGATTGACAGATGGTAAACTATTTTAAAACCTTTTTTTTTCCGTTTTTGCATGCATCCTTCACCTGAGGCTTGCTATATTGCCAAGGTACCAGGCCTGGATCAGAGATGTCAGGTTTGAGAACTGGAACCTGCTCAAGGAGAGCCATTTGTGCTGTGGGAGAGGGGCACAGCAGAGAAGAGGATGGAGTTGGGCATCCAGATGTTTGCTGAAAGTTTCCAATTGGAAATACAGTGGACTACAGTGGTGAGGGATTTATGCTGCACTTGGAAGAACATCATGGAGAGTTAAAAGAAATTTTGCACATTTTTTCTCAGCTATGTAAGGGTAGAGTGCCTAATACCTTCACATCTCCAACTGTGAAATGGGCCCAGGCACTCTACCATATGCTAGGCAACATTCTTTTTTTTTTTTTTTTTTTTTTTTTTGAGACGGAGTCTTGCTCTGTCACCCAGGCTGGAGTGCAGTGGCTTGATCTCAGCTCACTGCAAGCTCTGCCTCCCGGGTTCATGCCATTCTCCTGCCTCAGTCTCCCAAGTAGCTGGGACTACAGGCGCCCGCCACCTCGCCCGGCTAATTTTTTTATATTTTTAGTAGAGATGGGGTTTCACTGTGTTAGCCGGGATGGTCTCGATCTCCTGACCTCGTGATCCGCCCGGCTCGGCCTCCCAAAGTGCTGGGATTACAGGCATGAGCCACCGCGCCTGGCTGCTAGGCAACATTCTAAGTGCTTTACCCCATTTACTCTTATTTATTTATTTATTTATTTTTGAGACGGAGTCTCGCTCTGTCACCCAGGCTGGAGTGCAGTGGCCGGATCTCAGCTCACTGCAAGCTCCGCCTCCCGGGTCACGCCATTCTCCTGCCTCAGCCTCCCGAGTAGCTGGGACTACAGGTGCCCGCCACCTCGCTCGGCTAGTTTTTTATGTATTTTTAGTAGAGACGGGGTTTCACCGTGTTCGCCAGGATGGTCTCGATCTCCTGACCTTGTGATCCGCCCGTCTCAGCCTCCCAAAGTGCTGGGATTACAGGCTTGAGCCACCGCGCCCGGCTTACTCTTATATCTCATTAATTCTATGAGATAGAATTGCTCCCTTTTACAGATGAAGAAACTGAGGCACAGAGAAGTTAAGTTACCCCAAGCCACACAGCCAGATAGGCTAGATCCCAGGAATTTTGAGTCAAGTCAGCCCTCTTTCCTCAACTGCCATGCCATGGGCGAACACGTGGTCAGGAGATGAGTAAGAAGATCACGTATATATCGTTAAGTCCTGGGGGCACAATTGGCTCGTGATGGTTAATTTTGTGTCAACTTGGCTTAGCCACAGTGTCCAGATATGTGGTCAAACATTATTCTGGATGTTTCTGTGAGGGTGTTGTTGGGTGAGATTAAAATGGAGGGATTTTGAATAAAGCAGATTGTCCTCCATGGAGTGGGTGGGCCTTGTCTAATCAGTTGAAGCCCTTAATAGAACAAAAAACACTGACCTCCCCCATGCAAGAGGGAGTTCTGCAACAGACTGCCTTTGGACTTGAACTGCAACATGGGCTCTTCCTAGTTCTTCAGCCTGTTGGCCCACCCTGCAAATTTTGGACTTGTCAGCCTCCATAACTGTGTGATCAACTCCTGATAATCTCTCTCTCTTTCTCTTTATCCTGTTGGTTCTGTTTCTTTGGGAAATCCTGGCTAATACACGGCTCCATAGCATCCTCATCTGGTCATCACAGCATTGGGCCACATCTGTCAGCAGCATCCTGCTCTAGGACTAACAATTCATTTCTTGGCCTCGTCTACCCAGGTACAGAAGTCTGTTTCCTTGGTGGGTCAGTTAATCTCTCTCTGACTCTTACTCCTGCCCCTACTCTGCCTATGTATCATAATTCAACTTATTAGGTTCTGACGTCACTTTCTTCACGTCCTCTTGATCAGTTAGAATTCACTCCTATTGTGAATAGCTGAAAACCTGCTATGGTAGTTTAGTGAGCAAGAGGTTGATTTTTCTTACATCCCAAAAAGTCTGGTGGTACTTAGAACATAGTCTAGCGCTGGGCACCTGCTCAAGGATGTCGACAAGGACCAGTTCCTTGCATCTTCCAACTCTACCATCATTAGGGAAGACTTTGGTCTTCATGGTTGCAAGATGGCTGCTGCATTTCCAGGTGTTGTGTCTGTGTTCCAGGCAGAAGGGGCCTAGCAGAGAAGGGAGAAGTGAGAGAAACAAAGGGCAAAATTTCTCTATTCTTTAGCCCTTGTTCTTTTTTTTTTTTTTTTTTTTTCCTGGTGGCACGAGGAGATTGAGGGAGGGAAAACCTCTGCAGGAACTTGTACCTACATCTCATTGGCCAGAACAGTTTCACATTGTTTTCTTCAGCCACAAAGGAGGCTGAAGTTGAGTATTTTGCTTTCTGGCCTCTATAGCAGAGGAAATCAAGGGATAGGTGGGTCAGTATATGGCTATTTAGTGCAGAGATTGGCAAGTGTTTTCAGTAAAGGGCTAGGTGTTAAATACTTTAGGCTTGGTGGGCCATACAGTCTCTGTTATGCCTACTCAACTCTGTGGTGTAGCACAAAAGTAAGCACAGAAAATGCATAAACAAATGGATGTGGCTGTGTTTCAATAAAACTTTATTTACAAAAACAGGCAGTGGGCTGGATTTGGACGATGGGCCATCGTTTGCCCACCTCAAATTTAGTGAGTCGACCTATATGTAATATCTGCCACTGCACTCAAATATTTCAGTCAAAAATATTTTCACAAATTGAGGTACAGCGCCCCTGAAAGATGAGAGTGGGGAATGGATGTGATATAGTGGAACTTGATCTTAATTGATACAAAGTTTTCTTCTGTCATGCTAAGGAGTTGGTACTTTACCCTCTAGGCAGAGGAAGAGGTCAGAGAAGATTGGGTTGTGGTTGTGGTTGTGGGCAGTGGGTTCACAACTGTGGTGATCCCAGGGTTGACTCTGATGGCGACAGCCTGGTAGAGGGGCCCTCTCTTCTGCATTCCTCACGGCATATCCCTCTTTAAACCACAAGTCTGGTCAAAGAGGTGACCAGGGGGCGCCCAGCTAGAAAAGAGAGGGTAGAAAATGCTGTAACTAAAAACCTAAGACTTCAGCTGGGTGCGGTGGCTCACGCTTGTAATCCCAGCACTTTGAGAGGCCTAGGCAGGCAGATCACCTGAGGTCAGGAGATCGAGACCAGCCTGGCCAATGTAGTGAAACCCTGTCTCTACTAAAAAAAATCACAAAAATTAGTCAGGCATGGTGGTGGGCACCTGTCGTCCCAGCTACTCGGGAGGCTGAGGTAGCAGAATCTCTTGAACCCAGGAGGTGGAGGTTGCAGTGAGCTGAGATCGCACCACTGCACTCCAGCCTGGGCAATAGAGTAAGACTCCATCTCAAAAAAATAGAAAATAAAAATAAAATAAAAATCTCAGGGTTGAATGGGCACATAGGATTCATTGAGCACCATAAATATCTGTTTCCATATTCTTGAGCAATTTGGTACCCAGAGAATAAAACCAATAACATGTTTGGATTTAGGGTTAGAGAAATCTTCTCGAATTTTCCTAGCCTCACAAAATTTCACAACACTTTACCTTTGCAAGTGCAGAACCAGTATTAAGACAGTATGCATTGGGTAATCTCACATCAAACCTTTGTATTTATCATTAAAAATGTGGCAACATCATTGCAGTCATAAACAGAGTTACCAAGGAAACCAGTTTATCATAATTAGCTATTTATTCCCTCTTCTTTCTCTCTGTCTCTCCCCCTTCTACCTGAGCTTTCTTTGGGCTGAAAGGTATGATAAGCTGTTATCAGCCTGGGCTCAGTGGCTAATTAGGTCCTAATATTGATTCATAGAATTACACTGCTCTTTTCCATAACTATGCTGTAGTGCATTGTCTGTGCTTATTAAAAATAGACACAGTGATGGAACAATTGGTTTATTATGTGTTTTAAATAGTCATAATAGCTCTTTCCCAGGGGAGTGGTATATCAAAACCCGACAGACAGAAGATAAAAACTTTCGGCCTACAAAAGACTTGTGGCTCTTTCTCTTGCATTAGGAAGTAGTTGTGGAAGGAATTTTGCTTCCTGGATGGGGCTCCCAGTCCAACAGGCTTTTTCTCATTTTTTTTGTTGTCTATTATAATAGAGAACATGAGCTAATACCCATATTCCACACCGATGTTCTAGAGCAGAGGTCTGCAAACTTTTTATGTAAAGGGAGATATAGTAAGTATTTTAGGTTTGTGAGCCGTATGCACTCTGTCCTAATTACTGGACTCTGCCTTTTATGGCAGGAAAACAGCAACAGACAATATGTAATGAATGGGTGAGATTGTGTTCCAATAAAACTTTATGTAAACAGGTGGCAGGCCAGATTTGGCCCATGGATTAAAGTTTGCAAACATCTGTCTAGAGCCTTGGTCTCAAAGGGTAGGAAATTAACTTGCATTTGGGCCCCCTAAAGTGGGAGCAATACCTGGAGAAGGCTAGACGAGCCACCAGGAGCCACCAGGAGCTCCTACTGGGCTATCTGTGGGGATCTCTCCCGGCTTGTCCATCTCTCATTAAGAGGGGTGGTTTCTCACAGTAATCCCCCCACAGAAGGGTGGACTAGGGACCAGGTAACCTGGAGTAGTTCCTGACTTGAATGCTTAACTGGATGACATTTTCTCATCTGTAACGCCCTCTACCACCTGTCCCAAAGAGCTGCGAGACACACAGAGATAATGAATGGGAAAGGACTCTGTGAACTGTAAACTGTAAACCACCAAGGAATAGAAACACAACAGCTGTGGCTACTAACATATTGCTTGATAAGTTGAGTAGTTTCTTTCTGGGTCCCATAGCAGAGGAAATCAAGGCAAAGGTGGATCAGAATATGGCTGTTCAGTGCACGGATTGGCATATGTTTTTGGTAAAGGGCCAGATAGTAAATATTTTAGGCTTTGTGGGCCACACAGTCTCCATCATTCCTGTTCAACTCTCGTTGTAGCACAAAAGTAACCAGAGACATCGCATAAATGAATGGGTGTGGTTGTGTTTCAATAAAACTTTATTTGCAAAAGCAGGCAGTGGGCTGGATTATAGAGCAATCACAGAGTTGCAGAATGGGAATGACCCCTTCAGGTGTTAGTCCACCTGGCATCTGGGTCTTGAGCTCACTCTTTACTACCCTTCTGGGAAACTGTCCACCTTGAGTTTTAATCCTCCAGAGGCCAAGTTCATGATCTTCTTGGCTGATCTGTCTTCATACAGTTTTGGTTGTCAGAAATTTCTTGCTGTTTCTCAGTCAAAATCTGTCTTTCTGTATCTTCCTCCCATTTGTCCTAGTTTTATGCCTCAGCATTTTCCAGAACTATTAGATTAATCTCCTCTTCATATGACAGCTCTCTGAATATTTGAAGATAGAGGTCATAGTCTTCAAGTCTTCTCCTCACCAGGTTAAACATCAGCAGTTCCTTTAACTGTTTCTATATGATATGGTTTTGACCTTTCACCATTCAGGTTGCTCTCCTCTGCACAAGTTTCAGTTCCTTAGCATCCCTCCTAAATGCTATATCCATTGTCGGTGACAATATTTCATGCATGTTCTAACTAATATAGAGTAGGATTGTAGCCACCTTTGTTCCAGATTCAATGCTTCTGTTAATGCAGCCTAAGGTCACATGTGCTTTTTGGGTAAATACATCACAGTGCTGTATTTTACTGAGTTGATGTTGACTGAGATTTTAAGTCCTTTTCTTGCATACTACAAAGTCATGGCTGCCCCGTCCTGACTAGTGCAGAGTCAGGATGATTTGGATTTCCAGTAAAAATCTGTTGGCTGTTTTGTATTCAAGGTCAAAGTACTTTTGAATTGAGATTACATTTCTTTTCGATCTTAGGGTAGTCTGTGACTTAATGAGAATGCTGACTTTGATGTGAAATCAACCACGTCTTCACATAGCCTACCATGAGTTCTGCTGTGGTTGAAGATACAGCCTCTAAATCAGTGCTACTCAATTTTTACTAGTCTACAAAAAGATAAGGAGCTTACCCCAGAATGCAAATGAAAGCATTGTTTCCTTCATTGGGAAAGTCTTGGTATGGATAAAATGTCAGCTGAGCTAAACATGGTGTTTCGTGACACAGCTGATTTGCAGACAGCAGATAAGCGGGGGTTCTCAGACCACACATTTTGACTAGTAGGGCTCTAAAGGACTCTGTAAGATCTTGATTGAAACTCTAACTGGCTTAAGGAGGGTAGATAAGAAGAAACATCTTCAGAAATAGTAGAGAGGATTATGGTGATTAGATGAAAATTAGCCTTGAGATTCAGTCTAAGTTAGGATCCTAATGGGAAACCTCTTCAGTTTCTTTTATTTCTAAAATTAGGGCTGGATTTCAGTGATTATTCAATGCACATCTGTTGATCTCTTAATCTGTGAAAGGCATTGAGCTAGGAACTGAGGGGTTACAAATTTAACTAAGATATGGCCGGAGTCCTGGTTGAGGAGTCTTAGATGCAAACGAGTAACAAATTGTGGCATAGGCCGCTAGTGGCCTCCTCCTACATAATTCTCTCCTTTTACCTCAGGAACAGAATGCTGATGGTATTCACAGCAGCTATGTCCTCAGATAAAAGACCACGTATTTCAGCCTCCTTTGCAGTTAACTTAATCGTGTGATTTCCAGTAATCATCTCACAGCATGAAGGGGCTTTAACGATGGGGGTTTTATGCTGTAGCGGTTTTGGGGCAGAAGGGCAGAAGGAACCCAGATCTCTGATGACTGTGGAGCCTCCAGTCCTGTCTAACTCTGGGCTTCTTTTACACAAGAGGGTAGATCCTTGTGAGTTCCGCTCCTGCTATACACAGCTGAACCTCATCCTAAAGTGATAGAGAATTTGATTCTTAGGGAGGGGACTCCTATAAGTAACATAACTTAATGTGCACTATTGACTCAGGGGAGGAGATGGGAAGGCAGATATTTAGAGCTCAGGTTTTGCAAATTAGAAATCTGGGGACCCTTGCTGTGCATTTTTAGAGCATTCGATTGAATTGTTGTCTATTGTAACTGGGAAAGCAAACCATAAGTTGACTGAAGCTATAGCTTTAGGGGAAATGGCAGCAAAAATTCAGAGTAACAGCAAGAGTGTTGGCTTGCTGTCTCCTTCTTACTACTTCTAGCAAAGTCCTGCAAAACAGAGCTGGCCAGTCTGCGGACAGATATGGAGAGAAATGCTGCTTTGCTTAGGAGGTGTTCTCAGCCTGCAGCCTGCAATCTAAGTTGATTGAGATTCCTATAATTTGAAGCTTTGTCAGTTTTTATGTTGCAAGATGAAGTAGGAGTTATTAATATGTAGTATCTCCAAACCAACACCTTAGCAGGAAATAAGGCTGAGGTCCACCATGGCAAAGTCAGAATTAGGTGTGTTATCTTCCACAGTTGTGTACTATCTGCCTCTGAACTTACTTTATGTTAGAGATTAAGTCCTCATCTATAAGCTTCTGAGATTTGGGATTTTCTGCTTATATAGTAGAACTTGATCTTAATTGATCCAAAGTTTTCTTCTGTCATGCTGAGGAGTCAGTACATTACAGATAAGACCTGAGAAGAGTGGGTTGGGGAAGGTAAGGAGTAGGCACCTTCTAAGATGGTTGAAGTTATAGGGCATGAGCGAGATTTCTTTTCTCATACCTTCCTGCGCCTTGGCTTGCTGGTATCCTGACATTCTACCATTACATTCCTATTCCTTTAATTTTCAAAGGCATTTCAGATGTTGAAAGTCTCTTCCTAATGAGTTTCAAATACCAGAGTAGGAGATGGACACAAGAATATTCTAGCCCCTGACAGCTACCAAAGACCTCTGGCCCTATGGGGCCAAGGTCTTGGGGGTGGGAAGAGCACTGAATGGGAATGGAAGGGATGTCACAGAGAAATGCAGCCAAGCTCACAATTCCACTAAAGGCTGGTGCAGCCTAGCATGCTGGGATACTGGGATGTGTTTCTCAGTGAAACCCATTCTTTAGGGCTGAACCTGCGTGGTGTCAGTGAAGTGGAATTTGATCCATGTAGACAGCTGATCTGGACATTTTTGGCCTGGATTATTTGTTTGGCTGTCTCCACTGATGAAATTAACTGGATAATTGCCAAATCTCTTCTCAGTTGTGCTCCCCTAGGCAGCTGGTGCGGTCAGCAGGATGGGGAGGGAACCTCCAAGGACAAGCCAGATTAGAGAATTAGCACATATTTGCGACCTGGTCGACCCAGGGAACTGTCCATTTAATCAGGGGTGAGAATTGAGGGCCTGGGTTGGGGGGAAGTGAGAGCTTCAGCCCTCCTGGCTTTATAGGCATGAAGATGCCACAGTGGTCCAGCCTGCATTTTCCTCAAGAAACCCTCTAGGCCAGCTTGTAAGACAGTGCCAAATTTGTCTAGGAGAACTGCCCTAATTCTGCTTTCACTCACTATGGTGCCTGTGTTGAGGACATAGGCTTTGAGACAATTGCTTTCTTATCTCAAAGCAATTGCAATGTAGGAAGATGAGTTTCTTACCTCTAGGGCCAAGAAAAGCTCAAAAAGATGCTGTGTAAAAGACAGGGAAAGAGCTCTTCTTTCTGTTACCTTCTTCTCAGGGGTGGTGGGACCCCAGGGTCTAGCTTGTACTAAGACACTTTGGACCTTACCTGTTTCCCTGTTTTTTTTTTTTTTTTTTTTTTTTTTTTTTTTTTTTTTTTTTGTGCATCTTGTCTCCACAGCCAGGATGCATCTTTAACAACATGATGTTTTGTGGGTCTCCTCAGCACCTAGTGGAACGTCTGGCACATAATTAATGCTCAGTGAGCTGGCTGGCCAACTGCTTGATTCGATAAAATTTGCTGGGCACTTACAGGCTTGTGCACTTTGGGAAGTATAAAATGGTCAAGCCTAAACTGAGAGCCCCCAGTTTCATGGGGCAACACATGATCACAGTGCAGTATGCGAAGAGAGAGAATAGCTTTCAATGGAAGAGGTATGGGGATATTAAATGGATTTGGAGGCCAACATGCTCTTACTGAGCCAGAGCCCTGAGAGGGCCGAGGAAGCAAGGGAAGTGTTACTAGTCCCATTCACTAGATGAGAAAACTGAGGTTCGAAGAGATGTAATGACTGACTTGCTCAAGGTCTTGCTGCTAGCGTGAGTTGGAGCCAGGATTTAAACTCAGGTTTGCTGACTCTCTTTGTAGAGAGACTCTACTCTAGATTGGCCCTCTTCTAATGGATTGCATCTTGGCCTTTGGGGTTGGGGACAGGGCAGTGGCATTGAGTACCAGAATGGGGCAGAGATGTCAAACTCATGCCCCATGACCTGAAGCAGTCTGCAGATGGGTTTGCTAGATTCATACAGTGTGGCTGTTTTTAATTGTAGTAGAATACACATAACATTGATCACTTTAACTGGTTTTAAGTGCACCGTTCAATAGTGTTAAGTACATTCATATGGTTGTGCAGCCAATCTCCAGAACTTTTTCTTCTTGCACAACTGCAACTATACCCATTAAACACCAACTCCCCCTTCCTCCCTACTCCCAGCCCCTGTCAGCTATCATTCTACCTGTTGGCCCTATGAATTTGACCACTCTAGGTACCTTCTGTAGGGTAGGAACCAGAGTATTTTTCTTTGTGTGTCTGGCGTATTTCACTTATTATGATGTCCTCAAGGGTCATCATGTTGTTGCATGTCAAAATTTCCTTCCTTTTTAAGGCTGAATAATATTTCACTGTTATGTAGACACCACATTTTGTTGATCCATTCATCCGTCAATGGGACTTTTTGGTAGGTTCCACCTTTTGGCTGCTGTGATGAACATGGGTGTGCAAATAACTGCTCAAGTCTCTGTTTTTAATTCTTTTGGGTATATACCCAAAAGCGGAATTGCTGGATCATCTGGTAATTGTAGGTTGAATATTTTGAGAAAATTGCCATGCTGTTTTCCATAGTGGCTGTGCCACTTTGCATTCCCACCAACAGTGCACAAGGATTTGAATTTCTCCACATCTTCTTGTTACTTTCCGGTTGTTGTTGTTTGGTTTTTGTTTTTAATAGTAGCTATCCTAGTGGTTGGCCAAGATTTAAAAAAGAAGATATTTTACATAATGATTCAGATCTCTGGCTTCACTTTACAAAATAAGAAACCCTGTCACTTCTGCATAACGTAAATCTGCTGGGCCGAGGTGGTGGCCTGCACTGAAATGGGGCACAGGCTTTCCGGTTAGCTGCTGAGCATACTCACCTCCTCCATTCCCCACCTCACCTCTCCAGGCATTTGAACTTGTGAGTCTGGGGGAGGGGGACCAGGATGCCCACTCCCTGCTCACCGTCATCCTGGAGGGTCTTCATGAACATACTCCAGTAGTCACAGGAGTGGACGGGAGTCAGAAATCTTGAGCTGTCTGTCATTCCACCTCTGTGAGTTTGGGCAAATCACTTCACCTCTTCCTTACTGCAAAATGGAGTCCTGCCATCCTTGCTGTGCAGCTCCCAGCAATTCCGTCGTAATGTACACAGGCAGCGGAAGTGGAAGCTCTTCATAAACTGTTGACTGAAAATAAAGGATAGGCTGCTTGTTGTGAGGAATGAATGGGTGGGGACTGTGCAGGTGGGTGCTGCTGAGAGAGGGGTGTCTGCCCACACCACTTGGGCCGGGGCCTCCAGCCCACCTTCTAACAGGACACCTGAAAGTGGTTGTTAACAAGCATAAGCCCAGCTACTGGGCAAATGCCCCAAATGTTTGCCTTCAGATCCATTGAGAAACCACTTATCAGGTGAAGATGTAGGTGTAGGAGGCTCCCCGAGGCCTTTGTTAACAGGCCCTTTGGTCCTGCACATAGATGGGCCTGGCCCCACGGGATTGGGCATCTGCGTGTGGCCCAACCTGTCGAGGGGGAGCAGGCTGGGTGTCTGTCCGTCTATCCTAGCTTTTTTCTGTGAGTTAGGTAGCAATTGCTCTCTAACCATTTCTGTTGAACTCCCTCTCTTGGGAACTTCTGCTTTGTCATTTAAAATAGTTTAGGAACTTCAGATTTAGCCCAGTGTCAGAGCAGTTTATTTGTTCTGTAGGCGTTTTTGTTTTTAAAATTCATGACAAGTTCCTTGCAACATGTTTTATTATATTTTCACCACCTGTTCTACCTTGGGGGTGGTATTAAAATCTGGGACCATCCATCTATCGCTCTTTTTTTTTTAAGTTTTCTTATTTGCCATTTATATGTGTCTTGCAAACATACACACAATGTGAATTTAAATATAGAAGGATATATATACAAATATATACATATTTAATATATATAAATTATATATTCCCCTCTTTCCCCTTGTGCCTTGATTGGCTTTAGACTGTGGTAGTAATGTTGAAGGTGTATGTTTGACAGGCTAATTATGGAGTTTTAAATGAAAAATTTGTAAAACAAATAAATACTTAGAAAATCCTTTGCCAGTGTGAAGTGCTGTCTCTGTGAATATTAATAGTGAAAAAATTACCACAATATCTAATCCTCTAAAGAAAAAGCATTTGAAAACTTTACAGCATCTTTCAGCTTCCACTGAGGTTGAAAAGGAGGGGTAGCGTGCCCATTTTTACAGATGGAAAAAACAAGTCTTTACACAGATATTTAACAAGGGTAGCTGGAGGGCCAGTGTTGGAGGTGACAGCCCATCCTCAAATCCTGTCATCCATGCAACTTTCTGAACATTTTTCTATGTTAATTAGGACAAGGGACCAGGACATATTTAGAGCACTATGTGCTATTTCCTTTCTCTAAAAATTGAAGTACGGCACGATGCATTTGGGTTTAATGATGGTCTTATTTGAGCTGATGGATCCAGCTGTTCCTGAAGCCTACATTTTTCAGTTATGTATGTCAATAAACTACTTTTGAGTTTCTGTTACGTGAAATAAAAAATAAAAAATCAGAACAAAACAACAAAAAAAGAAAACCCATCCATCAGTAACCTAAGCTGTCAGAATTAAGGTTTACAACATATTATGTACTTGACAATTTAAAAAAATGGGAGGGGGCATATTATTATCTCCATTTCTTAACAGATATAAAACCAGATATCCATACAGAATATCCTATTGCTTATAAAAGCAGACAAATAAGTATTTAGGGCTCAAAAGAAAGCAAGCTTCTCTTAGAAGAAATAAAAAGTAGCCTATTGCACCTTCCATAACATCATTGGAAAATATGTATCTGGATCCTTAACATGATGCCCTATCATGTCCCCTTTGCTGATAATTTCAAGAAGGATCTGTTTGTGGCATTTAGACAGTGAATTTCCCTTTATCGCCACCGAAACCAGAAGCTTCCCAAGGGCAGTGAGGGAGACTTCTGCATCCTTTGAAGGCTCCTGCTTTTCCTGTTTCATAGAGAGGTAATCTGTAGTATTGCATGACTGGTAAAATAGGGAATAAGAGTGGTATGTATAAGTAGAATTTGCAGAGTAACATCTTGGAGCAAACATAAAGCCAGGATCTTGTAATGGTTAAGAGCATGGGCCTTGGTGTCATGTGAACCTAACTGAAGCAAGTTATTTGACCACCTTATGTATCAATTTTTCGATGTATAAATGCGAATGCTATGGTTGATAGTAAATGCTCAATAAATGATAGTTATCCTATTATTTCACAAAAGTTCAATCAAATAAATCTGGATCAGTGAGATTCACAGTGTTCATTAGTATATTTAAAGAACTGAAGACATCCTCCACTAAAGCAAACTGATTACTTTTGTTTATCCCAGTATTTTCAAATCTGACTTAACATAAAATACTTTTCTCTTAGGCTATTTTTCTGCAGAACTAAGGTCCAATGGAACACACTTTGAGAAACCCCAGGGGTTGCACCCTCTAGTAATTGAGGGGGATTCATTAGGCCACCACTAGGGGGTGTGCCAGCCAAGTTTTCTGATTCTCGGTGAGAAACGAGGGTTTGCTCTGGGCTTCCAAAGAATAGATCTTTTGAAAGCTTCAGTGGAGAGGGAGGGCAGGCCAGGAGAGTCCAAAATTCCAAAATGGCAATGACTTTGAGAAGCAAGGGAAGAAAAGAGATGTGGTCACACCACGTGGAAAGGTGGGAGAAGTTTTCCGGCCCTTTCTGTTGAGATGTACAAATGGCTGACCTTCGGCTAATGAATCAGTAGAGATCTCAAAATAGCTGGAATGAGACATGTGGCCTGAAGACCAGGTCAGGACTAGGCTGGGGACAGAAAGGGAAGGGCCTGCAACAGAGCTCCAGAGGCCTCTAGGAAGGAGGCCTTGGCCCTGGACCTCCAGGAACCTGTGTGATGGGGAGGGAAAATTTAAAAGGTGAACAGTTTCCAGGATTTTTGATTTCTATGTCTCATATATTTACTACTACAGCGACAACTGCTGCTACCACACACACACATATACACACATACATACACACATACACACACACACATATATACATACACACATACACACATTTACACATATATACACACATATACATACACATACGCACACACACACGCATATACACACACATACACACATATACACATATACACATACACAGATATACACACACACATATTCACATGCATACACATATATACACACATACACACACACACACACATACACACACATACACACATACGTACACACATACACACACATACACACACATATACACATATACACATATATACACACATACACACACACATATATACACATACACACATACACACACATATATACACACATACACATATACACATATATACACACATATTTAATAAATACATATTTTCTGATAACTTAAGGTTTTCTCTTAACCTTGTGCAAAGTGTGTATATCTGTTGTAAGTGAATTGATGTAGTAGATTTCGAGGTGAATGCTGAATGCCGGATAATAACAGTGGTCATAATAGAAAATTTGGGGGAAACACGGAAAAGCAAAAAGAAATCACTTGCCATCGGATCCCCCACCCCCAAGAACATGTTGAGGGATATAGGAGGTTGTGTAAGTAATTGGGCATTTGAGGGAGCACATATTGGTTAGGATTCTTTTGGTTATGAGTGACAGAAATCCAATTCAAAGGACCTAGATAGAATGGCGGCTTGATTATAAGGGTCTGGGGTTGTCTGTCTCATGGACCCCAAGGGCAGAAATGTGGCCGGGGCTCAGAAACAGCAAGACAGGGGGACTATGTGTTGTCAGGACACTCCTTCTCTAACTCTTTCTTCCTCTCTGCATTTGCCTCCTCCTCGCTCTACTTTTATGGATTGGCTGCTGGGGGGGGGGTCTCTGGCCCACAGGGCCAGACACATGGGCCCACAGCTGCAACTACTAGGCATGCTGTCCTAACGTTTCTGCTGCTGGAAAGAGAAAGACTCCCTCAGTTCCAATTCCAGAATTACTGGGGAAGGAGAGAATTGTCCTGGCTTGGGTCAGATGTCCACCCTGGACCAATCAGCTGTGGCCGGGGGCCAGCCATATTGTGTATAATGGCTCCTCTTGTGACAGCTCTGTGTGTGTGTGTGTGTGTGTGTGCATGTAAAGTTTCCAGAAAAGCTGGAAACAAGGACAGAGAAAGTAGATGCTGGCAGACAAAACAATATTTAGCACTGTATATGTTTTCCATATTTGTATAACTGAGATTAAACTGTATGTAAATGAACCTTGTTTTTAGCTAAACGTTATGTCATTAGCATTTCCCCAGTCCCTAAAATCTTTGTAAATTGCATTTTGAATTATTGCATTGTATTCAATAATTTGGATTTACTTAGCAAATTCCCAATTGTTAGGTATTTAGGTTATTTCCATTTTTAAAAAAATTGCATACTTAATAATCTTGAGGTGTAAAAAATTTCAGCTATCATTAGTAATGTGATGGTGGAAGACAATTTTCCTAATTTCATGCAAGAATTAGGTACATCATTGAGAATTTTTTAAAAAAAGGATTTGGTCCCACAGTTCTTCATCCTATTTCAAAATTGATGCAAACTGTTCCTCTGATTTCACCTGCTGCTCTGCCTCTCTTTCCCTTTCTATCTTTCCCCACGCCAGAAATGGCAATGGGAGTTGATGGTTGAGCAGTGCAGAGAGTGGGCAGACAGACAATTGGGGGGTCCCCTGGGGCCCCAGGTTTGCCTTATCTCTGCCTATTTTCTTTCTGGAAATAGATCTAGGTAAAGTGAACCATACAAGTAAACCCTGCTACTTTGTAAGGAATAATCAACACCCCCAAAGTTAGGCACCTCAGGAATGAGGCTCTCTTCAGATGAGGCTGGAGGAAGTAGTATGAGATAATACAGGACTGGAGACAATCAGGGAGAAGAAGAATGAGGTGGAGGGCCTGTGGTCAGGGGGACCTCAGCAAAGGTTGGCTTCTCAGTCTGTGTGACATTCCTGACCACCTTGCACTGGGGACCAAGTAAGAGTTGCCCGACCACTAATCTGCCACATTCTCCTCTGGGAAGGCAAGTCTGGGAAGGTCAGTCTTGGGATGCTGGTGGTTTTCAACATCCTGTGACTTTTCCCAAGTTGGAGTTAAACATTTGCTCAGGCTGAAATGTGCTTTAAAGGTCCTGAGACTTCCTGAACGTGGGGGTCGTTGGATGTTTTCTAGTGGAGAGCAAAGAATTCCTGAATGCAATAACCTTTTCTCCTTAGCTGCAGGGAGTTTAGACTTTTTGAAGGAAGTTCCGTTGAAATTCACAAGAGAGGTAAGGAGAGTAAAAATCATGCCCTACTCTGTGCTGCATGCTTCCCATCGATTTGATCTTTCCGAGGTTTGAGCCGGGAGCACCCTAAACAATGCTCTCTGTGTCAGATTCACTGGTCGTTTAGAGCTGCTCTATTGTTTCAGGTGATCTGTGTTTTGAGGAGAAGGTGCAGAATGTCCTTTGTCATTGTTTTTCTGCGTTTTCTAACGCTTTCTATTTGTGGAATACTATGGTTTTTATTAGATATTCCAGTTCCTTCTGTCCTGGAGTGGCTCCAACTGATGTTTTATCATTCTTATTTGTTTTGAATAATAATAAGTGAATAATAATACTAAATGCCATGACTCCAGGAGGTGGAACATTTCTCAAGCTGGAGCTGTATTTAATTTTGTTTTGGAAACTGCTAAAATCATTCAATACAACAAGGCTAAGAGGTGCTACATTTCTGATTGGGGGTGGGAAAATAGGAAAATAAAAATATTCCTGCTCAGTTTGGGAGGCAGAGAACTGGCAGCTGAATATGTTTCTTTTCTTCATGGGGAAGCCCTACCTCCGAGCTTGAGAGCATCTCGACAAACCTTGAATAAATAGGAAAATCCTACACATTGGGACTCTAGTCCTAAAACTTGGCATTTGGGGATACCGGTTTATACTTTGACATGATCTAGGGAAAAAGGGTTTGGCAAGTAAAGAATAATGCAAATAGCAGAGCAGGAGCAAGGTTTAAGCCCCTTAAGAGACCTATTTCCCCAGCACCTGTTAGGGCAGCTCTGAGTGCCCTCCACCCAGCAACCTTGGTTAACGGAGGCATTGACGTCTGAGGAACTGAGTTACGCTGTTGTAAGCTGATAATTGCAGTACCTACCAGACAACCACAACTATGACTTTCTCCTAATTTAGCTCTCCCTCTGAGTAAGTAAAACTGTAGTTAGTAAAATAAAAATAGAGTTCTAGAATAACTGGCTTTGTTCAAGGAATTATGCCACGTGGCTTTGCCTTTTTGTTCTGTTTCCCCATCTGTAAAGAAGGGATGATAATGGGTCCTCCTTATGGGACTGGTGGGAGGATTAATTCAACTCATTGGTTAGAAAAATGCCTGGCATGAAGTAAGTGATCAATAAATACATTTAGTTATTTGTTTCGGGAGGGGCAGGCACATAGCCTGTGCTTGCTAAATTGCATTCGTGTTTTTCTCGTCTTGATATAATAAGTTAGTGCTCCCTGAGCAGAAGGCAGGGAAAGTGGGAGAGAAAGTTTGGAAATGTGTTGAAAAGGAAAGAGGAAACTGATGTTTACTGAACCCAAACTATGTAGCAGGTACTGCCCCACCCTTATTTTATTATTTTATAAGTAAAATATGGATATGCATATCCATATTTTATATATCCATATTTATTCATTTGTGAAATGAATGTGTGAGAATAAAGGACAGAATATTTTGTTTCCTTTAGAGCTGAGAAGTGAAGAATCTTGCCAAGCAAGAGCAGCATGTGCATAAGAGAACCAGGCCTTAGCCCAACATACCCTTCCTCCCACGTCCATCCATGGCTGCACCTCGCAGGCCACCTGCCATGTTCATTCTGGAGAAAACACAGCTTGGTGAGTGATTTATGCTGGGATCTGATAGAGATCCTAGGCCGGGCTACCCTAGACAGGGTGGCTCATCAAGAGAAGGCTGAGGAGGAAAGACGTCCCTGCGAGGGTCCTAGGGGAGAAGTGTGGCAGTGGCCAACTCCCAGGTTCTCAGCAAGGGTGGGTGGTTGTGTTCAGATGGTCCTATTGTTGTCTAACTTCAGGCAAGACCCTTGACCTTTCTGAGCCCTGCTTTCATTCTCTGGGAAATGGGAATGAGAACGCCTTACAGGCGTTAAAGGACTGTTAAAGGCCTGGTACATGTAGGTCTTCAATTGTTATAAGTTGAATTCTGTCTCTCCCAAATTTGTATGATGAAGTCCTAATCCCCAGTACCTTTAATGTGACCTTATTTGGAAATAGATTTATTACAGATATAATTAGATAAGATGAGGTCACATTGGAGGGTAGGCCCCTAATCCAATATGATCCATATCCTTATAAAAAGGGGAAAATTGGAGACAGACACATAGGGAGGGTGCCATGTGAAGATGAAAGCAGAGATTGAAGTGATGTGACTACAAGCCAAGAATGCCAAAGATCGTCAGCAAAACAGAAGCTCAGGGAGAGGCCTGGAACAGATTCCGCCTCCGCCCCCAGCAGGAACTCATGCTGCTGACACCATGATCGTGGATTTCCAGCCTCCAGAACTGTGAGACAATAAGTATCTGTTGTTTGAACCTCCCAGTTTGTGGTACTTTGTTATGGCAGCTCTAGCAAACACATACACCATTGTCATCTTTGATAACCCTGTGGCTCCTCCTCTCCCTGTCTTCCTGGTGCCTTCCTCCAAGGGTATCCTGCAGGCAACTGGAGCAACTGCTTGGAGGGATGCACGAAGGAAATGCCAAAACCACAGTGAGGTCCTGTCTCACACCAGTTACAATGTCTATTATTACAAAGTCAAAAAATATCCGATACAGGTGAGGTTGTGGAGAAAAAGGAACGCTTTCACACTCTTGGTGGGAGTGTAGATTAGTTCAATCATTGTGGAAGATAGTGTGGCACTTCCTCAAAGACCTAAAAACAGAAATACCATTTGACCCAGTGATCCCATGACTGGGCATATACCCAAGGAATATAAATCATTGTTATAAAGATACATGCATGTGTGTGTTTATTGCAACACTATTCTCAATAGCCAACACATGGAATCAACCTAAATGTCCATCAGTGGTAGACTGGATAAAGAAAATGTGGTACAGATACACTATGAAATACTATGCAGTCACAAAAAGGAACAAGATCATATCCTTTGAGGGAACATGGATGGAGCTGGAGGCCATTATCCTCAGCAAACTGATGCAGGAGCAGAAAACCAAACGCTGTATGTTCTCACTTGTAAGTGGGAGCTAAATGATGAGAACACATGGACACCACGAGGAGAACAACACATAATGGGGCCCACTGGAGAATGGAGGGAGGGAGGAGGGAGAGGATCAGGAAAAATAACTAATGGATACTAGGCTTAATACCTGGGCGATGAAATAATCTGTATAACAAACCCCCATGATATACATGTTTACCTATGTAACAAACCTGTACATCCTGTACATGTACCCCTGAACTTAAAATACAAGTTAAAAAAAAGAAATTTGCTAAAATAGTAAATATTAAGCGCCCTCACCAGACACACACACACACACACACACACACACACACGGTAACTATGTGCAGTGACAGGTGTATTGATTAATTGTATAATAATTATACAATGTATATATTTATCAAATTATTACATTGTACACCTTGAAAATATATAATTTATATTTGTCAATTATTCCTTAATGTGGCTGGAAAAGAAAAACGAAAAGAAATGGGCCGCAGGGTGAAAGGACTGGGTGCTGCGACCAGAGCAGTGATGATTCTCCTTCCTCGTCTCAGTGTTTCCGCCACCCGCAGCTCAACCTGGGCAGAGCGTCTGCCCACCTCTCTCCCTCTCATGTCTCGGGGCTCCTGTTCTACTCCTCTTCTGCCCACATCTTCTCTTCATGCCCATCTGTGCCGTGGGGTCTTAGGGAACACCACTTCCAGCCCCAGCAAGGCGCCTGGATCCACCAAACAAGGACGCCTGGCTTGGCGGAGGGATCACAGGAAATTGTTATGACAACTCGTGGGGCTTGGGCAGTGCTTCTGCAAACTGCTTTCTTAGCGATTGGCCCTCGGAACAGTCACAACTGGGCAGAGAGATACCTGGAACAGGCTGGGTTCTTGTGGGACTGGGAAGAGGGTGTGTGGCCAAGCAACGAATAACTTTAAACAAGCAAGAAGCAAGATGGTGAGATTCTGATTTATTTAAAATTCTGTGTGGAGGAGTGGGAGAGCAGACACCGCATCTCCTGGTGAGGCTTGGGAAAAGTCCTGGAGCACAATATTTTTCTTTCCTTCTCGCTCCTTCTTTTCTTTGCTCCCTGTCCTCTGTGCGTTGCTTTCCTCTCCTCCTTAGCGGGGTGTTTATGGGGCCAACCTTATGTTGCACCTGCCGAGTCCCCCCATTAATCTGATCTAGTTCCCAACATGTGATTTAGGGGTGTTGTGTGCCCTGAATGAGAGCAGGAGGCGGCAGGAGGAGAGAGAGAGAGGCAGCGGTGGGGAGAAACCCCCGTTTGATCTACTGAAACGCACCTTAAGAGCAAACCCATCCACATTACTGAAGGTATCAGCTGGGTCCTGCCTACAGTTATGTCAAACAAAGTGTGCTGCGAAGTGCCAACTCTCCCTTTGTGCTGTGACACCGAGAGCTGCCAAAAGATATTAAAAAGCTTGCATGAACTAGGTGATGGCAGCTGTAACTATCTAAGTTATTGCCTGGCAGCTGCAGCACTGCCTCGCTGCTGCTGGCCGCCTTTATAGTTGGTTCTCCATTTGTTTGCCCTTTCTCTAGCAACCGATAGCACCAAGCCTGCAGTGGGCGAGTCGCCGCCCCAGCCCCCTCGCGCCTGCAGGAGGGGAGACTTGCAGCGAGTTGAGCTGCATGGAGAGACACCCTCGTGCAGCTTCTGTGAGAAGTTGTGTTTTTCTTGGCTGGGCCCCAGACTGGTTTTGCATCGGTCAGCTCGACTCCAAGGAACCTTGGATGAGGGAATGGCACAGAGGCGAGTGTGCACACCCAGGCGCACACACCAAATGCCGCTTTTTTGTGTTTGTGTGTGTGTGGCTTTTTTCCCTTCCGTGTTGGCTCTGATTGAGCTAGAACAATATCGCCAGCTCCAAGCCCTGCCAGTCCTACATCTGCTCCCTAAAACCTCCAGCAAATAAGAATACGGTGGGGTTGTTTAACCAACACTTACAATATACACACTTTTCAGCTTTTCTCCCCTTGGGTTGCCCAGGCTCAGAGATCTGGATGCTGGTGGCAAAGGGTTGAGAGATAAGGGGCTAATGATCCCTGTGGGCATCTGTCTCTGAAGCCTCCTTCTCTGGCATGTTGATCTGTGGCATAAAATACATTTCATTGTCATGGGCTTCGGGGAAGGTGTCTGTACGGCGAGCTGGTTTTTTGTATTCTTCTGTTGAGTTTGGTCTTTTCAGCTGTCTGTTAAATAATTCATACAGCTCATGAAAGCAATATTTCTGGGATGTAGGGGGTTCCATTTTTCCAATTCCCTTTCACTCCATCTTTTTTTTTTTGAAGCGGTTGTGGGGAGAACTTGGCAGGCGTGGCCTGGGTGGTATAATAAAACCTTCTGTCTGTTCCTCTCACCTCTCCAGCTCACACTGGGAGGGCAGGAGGGGTTGCTGACCTTCGGAAGGCCAAACCAAGGTCAAGCCTGAGGTTTGAGTTTGGTTTTCATTTCAGAGTTCAGCCATCAAAGGGCACCAAAAGTATGGGCCATTTTCATCGCTGTGCTGGATACCCGTTCGAGCCATTTTCTTGTGGGGAGAGCCTCTCCTTTCAGTATCCCTAAGTGCTTGCCCGGTGCCCAGCATGGGGCTTTGCCCCTGGTAGATAATGACGGTGTGGCAAAATGGATTGAGTTGTGGCCATTTTGGTGGAAGGCAGGACTCGGTACTCTTAACCTCTGTTATCATGGTCAAATCAATCGAATAACGGATTGGCCAGTTTTGTTTGTCTTCGTGGGTTAGATCGGCACTCAGCCTTTGCCAGTGCGTAAGCGAAGCCTCTCGTGGAAGAGCGAAATCTCCTCCTTCTTGCCCCACAGAGCCTCCAAGCTGGGTTGCATGTCCCGCTGAGTGCCGCCCACCCCCGCCGTCTGCACTATATTGTGTTTGTCTTTTTGTCTGTGACCCTCCACTACACTGAAAGTACCCCCGGAATGGGGACTAGGTCTACCTGGTTCACTGGTGATGGAATGTGAAAGGATATTTTCAAAATTAAAACAGGCTTTCATGGAGTCATCTGCAACCTTCCTGAAAGTCTGAGGTGAGAAGGGCGTTTCCTTGGGGCCCTCCCATCCCACCAGAAGCCCCCTTTATCTTGGATCTCCACAGCCCTGGGAAGGCTCTTTGGGAGTTCCGTGCCCAGGCAACATGACCTGTGTGAGGCCCTTCCCTTGAAAGTAGACCTTCAGAATAACTGCCCATTTGCTGGTTGTGTGCTCTGGGGCAAGAATTTCATATCCTCACCAGTAAACTCTATACCCACTTCGAAGAATTAATTGGGAGGTATTATGGACTAAATATTTGTGTCCTCCACCCCAGATTCATCTGTCAAAGTCCAAACCTTCAGTATGACTGTATTTGCAGACGGGCCCTAAAGAAGGAATTAAGGTGAAATGCAGTCTTATGGGTGGGGCCCTGATCTGATGGCATTAGTGTCCTTATAAGAAGAGACACCAGAACACTCCTCTCTACCCCCACCCCTACCCTTCCCTGCATGCACACACACACAGGGAAAGGCCATCTGAGGACATAGTGAGAAGGTGACTGTCTGCAAGCCAGAAAGACAGCCCTCATGGGAAACTGAGTCAACTAGCACCTTGATCTTGGACTTCCCAGCCTCTAGAACGATGAGAAATAAATATCTTTTGTTGAAGCTGCCCAGTCTGTGGTATTTTGTTATGAAGACTGAACTAAGACAGGGGAATTAATCCATATAAAAATATAAATCTCAGCATGGTGTTCGGCACATAGTAAAGAAAATCATGAAGGTTTGACGTTTTTCTCGAGTATCTGTGGTCTGGGAGGTCAAGGGCATGCGACCAGGAGGAAGCAGGGTGAGGGACCGAGGAGCCTCCAGGTCTGTGATTTGGGAAGGGCCAAGATGTCTTTAGATGAATCTTGGCAGACTGTGGAGGAGGTGGGGTGTTTGGAGGCTTGCATGATGGTTATGAGGCCTGTGGAGGGCAGAGGTGAACTGAAGCCTTTCTGACCTGGGCTCCACCATAGGAAGGCGTGGAAGGCAGGAGGGGACTGTGGTTTATCAAGGGCTGACTGTCACCAGGTCTTTGCCCAGAGCCTCACACAGATGCCCCTGCCTGGCTCTCCACTCTCCCTCCCCTAGGAGGCTACCCCATCTCCATTCTACAGACAAGGAAATGCCTTGGGTTTCAAACGAGGAGAGCTGACACTCACTTCCCACTTGCGGGTGTCCAGGTACGGGTATATTCTCACTCAGTTCTCGCAACTACCCCACAGTACATTTTTTACATCATCCCCATTTCATAGGTGAGGACACTGAAGCAGAGTGCTTTTAAGTGACATGCTCAAAGTCACACAGTTAGTGGTGCTGGTGCAGGGATTTTAAACCCAGGCAGGAGACTTTGGAGCCTGTGCTCAGGGTCATATGTTTTACTGCCTAGAGGGCTGAATAATGGGTCCAGATCTCACATTGCTGGACTGGAGTTTAAACTGGGTTCTACCTGGATTCCAAAACTTCCCATGATGTTATACTGCTCTGGAGTCAGGAATGTAATTCTTAATAGTGGGGGTTTGCTGCAATGACAGCAGCAGTAACATTAAAACCAGAAGCCTGTGTGGCAACAAATTGGGCACAGAAGAACATAGCAGTGTTTGCAGGAGAAGGTTGTGGGTTCATACTCACAACATCCTCAGGAGGTTGGTGCTATTATTATTCCCATTCTGTAGGTGAGGAAACTGAGACACAGAGAGGTGAAGAAGCTTGCCCAGGGCCACACGGCTAGTAATGGTAAAGCCAGGATTTGAACCAAGGTGGTCTGACTCCTGACTCCATCCTCCTAGCCATTATACCATGCTGCCTTCAATGGAGATTTGAGACTATATGGTGACATTGACCTGGTGGAAGATTTTATAGGCAAAATAAAGAAGATGGTATTGCATTTCTCCTCACTAGCTGAGGACTTGATGGAATGGGGATTTGTAGATTGCATATGTCCTGTGTGTCCAAGAAACTGGTGGCATTATGGACCTATGTACTAACTTGGAGGGGTTTCCTCTTAGTTCCGTGCTGACTGAATAGATTGCTATTGATGACAGTAGACCTCACCAGGACAGGTGCACTGAGTTGACAATTTGGGGCGTTTTCCTGAGGCCTCTATTTCACTTCGTTAGACACTACAGGGCTCTGTGTGGTGTGAACAAGCCCTTCAGTGCTGCTACTGTTCATAGGTGCTGAGCTCAGCTGGTGACCTTCCAGGAAGACAGTGCGGTTAAGAGTGGAGGCTGCTGGGATTTGAATCCACTCAGTTATTTACTGGCTGTCTAATTGTGGGCAGGTTACTAATCTCTGTGTGTCTCAGTGCTGTAGTTTGAATGTTTGTGCCCCTAAACCTCATGTTGAAGTTTGATCCTCAATGTTGCAGGTGGGGCCTGGTGGGAGGCGTTTGGGTCATGGGGGCGGATTCCTCTTGAATGGCCTGGTGCTGTCCTCGAGGGAGGGAGTTCTCACTCCAGTCGTTCCCTGGAGAGCTGGTTGTTAAAAAGCAACTGGCACCTTTCCACTCTCTATTGCTTCCTCTCTTGCCATGGGATCTCCGCACATGCTGGCTCTCCTTCACTCTCCCCATGAGTGGAAGCAGCCTGAGGCTTTCACCAGATGCCCAGTCTTCCAGCCAGCAGAACCGTGAGCCAAAAAACTCTTTCGCTTTATAAATTGCCCAGCCTCAGGTATTCCTTTATGGCAAACAAATGGACAAAGACCCTCAGTTTCCTCATCTGTGCAATGTGGGTTGTTACCATACGTCCCTCTCAGGGCTGTGATGAGGATGAGATGGATGAAGTGCTTAGAGCTTTGCTTCGCACACAGCGCCCGTATTACTGTTCTTGCTGCTGTTTGTATCCCAGCGGGGCTGGCTGTCTTGTGTTTATAGCTGACTCACCATTGCGGCTTGAAGGCTTTGCAGGTCTTCCTTCTGCATCCAGGAGGGATGCCGCTAACTCACCTGTCCTCTTTCACGCAGCCTCTTCATCACTGATGGCAGATATTGGGGGACTCGGCAGGGATTTTGGATGCAGCAAAGTCAACTCCCTTAGGTCTCCTCTATGGCTCTGTGGAGCTGAGATCTAACCAGCTGAGGGATCAGTGGCTGGCTGCCTTATGTCAGAGCTGAGGTCAGAGACCCTCCCTGGCCTGGTCCTTCAGTTCACCTCTGGCTCTTAATGACTGTGCAATTGCTTGTTTTCTCTGGTGTCAGAAGGTGTCTTTGTCATTTTTTTAAACCATCTCCATAGATGTTACAAGTAAAGTCATCAAGGCCTTTAGACACAATGAGAGGAAGGGATCTGAGGGCAGAGAGTCAGCTCTTGCATCTTTTTCTCTCAAACTACCTTAGTACCAACCAACTATTGCTAGAGCGCCTTTTGTGCAAGTCTTTGAGAACACAATATGGACAAGCTGGACACAGCACCAGCCCACAAAGAGCTTTCAGCCCAGTAGGGAAGACAGTTCAACAACCATGAAGAGGATGTAGAGAGTTAATCAGGGTATCCCAGACAAAGCTCTGCTGAGACTTTATCTGTGTCAGGGTTGCTGGAGGGAGTTGTATCCATATGCCAGACTGACTCATGTTTGAGGGAATCTTATGGCATTTTCTGTCTTAGTAATAATAAGCACATTGCAAGGTTTTATAAAACCCATAGGTTTAAGGTTTTCATTTGTATTGTAATTGCCTGACTTTCAATTGCCTGTGGCCAATTTTTAGTCCCAGACTGACCTATCACCATCACTTCTGTTTTCTTAAGTCACCTGTGCAGCCTGCCTGGGGACTCCACTTTGCATATCAAATTTGTCCCATTCAACACATATTATTGATAATGAGCCTATTGTGCACCAGGCCTGGAAATTGAAAGCTTCAGTTCAAAGGACTTTACTATCTTTTCCTGAAAAGTTGAGCCTATGTTGGTTTTTGTAAATCTGATCTCTAATGTACTAAGAGAGTTTACTTTTTAAAGGAAACTTCAAATTTAGTGTTTGAGTTTGTGTACCTTGAGTATTTTTAGAGTGGGACATACATGCATTCTTATTAGCAGGAGTTAAAGAAAATTAGGAAGACAATGACACAGCATTCTAGAAGTGGAGGGACCTAGGCAATTATCTGACTCAACCTCCGGATTTTTACAGATGAGGTGATTTAGACCTTGACACAAGACATAGATGTTTCTGGTGGCTGAGCTGGCAAGAGGCAGGATCCAGGCTCATTGTCCGTCACTCCTTCCTGTGTGCCCTGTTCCTAAATGAGTTGTCTAGTCTGTCTGGGTTATCTGTTGGTTTGCCTTATCTGTTCGGGGTTCCTAACCTCAGTGTGAGAAACTGACTCTATCATATTTCCATCAAACCAGCGTGGGAGTTTTTAATCTCAGGCTGAGTTGTCTGCCCAACTGCTGGCCCTCCTGGGCCCCATTTTGTGCACTCTCCTTCCCCTTGGAGCTTGTGTGTGGAATTTCAATCCTGCTGCGACATTTGGCTACTTGAATTCACTGATCTCCAAGAGCATGCATGACACTGACAGACCCTCCCTCTTGTGCCCAGAAACCCCACTAAAGGAGCAAGGACAGATGCAGCCACCACCGCCGTTGGAGAGGAGAAGTCATTGAACAGGGCACAAAGACATGGCACACGAAGCCTATTGTCCCTGCTGCGGCCATGCGGAGCACCTCAGCGCCTGTTCTCCTGGGCTGCTACTGCTTGAGGCATGTGGAGCACGGGAGCTGGATAGGCATGTGGCCCTGGACGCTGCCCCTCCACTCAAGTGGGGGCCTGGCTGGGGGAAGGAAAGAGCCTCCCACATTCTTCATGCAATTCTTCTTCCATTTTGCATAGACAAGTATTGACTTTGGGAACCTGACTCTGGATGCAAATGAAAACCTGAGGGCTTTGGTGAGGTGAGGGATGCACCAGGAACAAGAGTTTCTTTTCAGGGCGGCCCCATCTGGAGGGGAGACTTGGAGTTTGGCCATCTCCTTGTCACCCCTAAATTGTCTCCCTCGCTGGGACCCTATGCTAGTTCCGGGCAAGGTGCAGTCACAAGGCGGGAAAGGAGGAGGAGATCACCCTGGGAATCACTTCCCAAGGACATCAGGAGATACTGATCTTCAGTGGGGGCCTGTAAGATGATGACTGCCCTGGGGACGGGAGGGTACAGAAAAAAATAAAAGACAAGACCAAACAAAGAGAGTTCACTTTGGCTCCCCTGTCTTCTTTCAGATGAGGGCTGACTACCTGGGTGGTGAGAGCTAGAGTTAGGACGAAGGGGAAGGGGACTGGACTGCTCTCTGCTGATTTTCTTTCTCCTTCTTTTCATAGGGAGGGGGGTTTGGGGAGGAATAGTGGGGTGACAAGAAACTTGTTGAAGGGAGCTGTGCAAACAATGGCTGGTGCATGCCAAAGCTGGCAGTCAGTGGTTCTTAATGTTTGAATGGAAGTGGCTGGAGCTAGCTTTTTTTTTTTTTTTTTTTTCCACAGTCAGTGTTGCCAAGAAAACAAGGAGTAGCTGTTTTAAGCATTTACAAATGGTAATGTACCAACAGCTGGTCTCAGTCCAACCGAGCTATTGTAGGGGTATTAAAAAGACAGGCCAGAGTTGGAGATGTACTGCCAACCTCCCTTGCAGAGTTGGGGAACATTTTACTTGGAAAAAAAAGGTCTTATATTCCTGCAGAGATCGACAGGACGGTTCTCCTGTGGAGTCAGTGCCTTGCTTGGCAGAGGAGGCAGCGCGGGCAGGCCAGCCAAATGCTTGGGCGACAGGGAAGCGTGGAGTCTGTGGGCTTGCGGCGGATTTATCAGCGTAGCCATGCCACCTCCCTGCTCACAAGAGGCTCATGTGCACATGCGTGTGGACATGGCTGTCTCGTGTGTCTGTGTCCGCGTGCACACTGATGGCGGCTTGGGCATGGTTGTGGCAGCAGCAAGACCAGTGTCATCCCCGAGGCCCGGGCTCCAGGTCCCCATGTGCTCTGAGTCTCTGCTCTCTCCTGAACATCCGTGGCTCCTTTCCCTTTCTTTTTACCCAGGCCAAGAAGACGAAAGAGAAAATCTCATGGAAACGCTGCCTTCCTTTCCCTCTTTCCCAGTATCTGCCCTTTAATAGCACACAGAGGCACCCGAGCAAGGGGAAATCTGGGTTTCTCTCCTGCTCTTCATCTCAGCCCTGAGTCTGGGGTGTTCTTTAGGGTTTTTTCTTTTTTCTTTTTTTTTTTTTGTCATCTCAGGAAATTGTAATACACAGAGCATGCTTCTTGGCTAAATGTAATTACCAGTGGCCCTGTGTTTATGGATGAGGCATGGTGGAAAGTAATAGAAAATGATTATTTTTCGTACTGAAGGCCTTCTTTATTAGTGGTGCGGTAGGGACGTCAGCTGCCTTCTCTGAATGGCAATGCAATGTTTTGCTTTCCCCAGCAAGATAAACGATCTTATTTGTTGATGTTTGCTGCTTGAGATGACATTTATGTGAAATAAAAGGGACCAAATTAATAATAAAAAAATGATTAGCCAGACACAAATGAAAAATGTACATCTCTCCCCCACCCCAGTTAAGTTGTTTGTATTTACATGCTATTCACAAATAATGGCAAAATGCCCAATAGTTGGATGGCGAGGGTTTTTTCTTTTACAATCATATGGCTTGATTCCGTTTTCCAGATCTTGTCTGAGAGCTGCTATTTGAAATAAAAATGTTTGCATCCATTTCCTCATTAATCCTTCCGTTGTAATACAACCTGCTGCAGAGAAATGGCAAAACAGATGCAACAATGAAAATTAAAAGGGATGGACACTTAGCGTGGGCTATAAAAGCTGCTAACCATGTAGGAACGAGAGAGGCTTTTGGACAGAAAATATGGCAAATGATAGAAACAATCATCGGACTAAGAGTTTGCTATTTGCAAAACTCTGGTGGGACATTTCTCTGCTTGTAACGGCTGGAGGATCACTCCTGAGTTTAGTGCACACCAGAGAGAGTGTGTGTCTGCTTTGCCTTGAGGCCTGTCTTCAATATTTGGTGCATCCACCCATCTGGTTTCTCACTGGACTGGAATTTTCTCGACACAAACAAGCACTATGCAAAGGATCTATAGACCTTGTGTTTTGAGGGCTCTGTATTTTTGCCTGGAAATATTGCTTCCTGCCCTCCTGGTAATTACAGACCCAGAGCAAAGCTGGATTGACCTTGATCTTTATTTTGCAGCCAAATACATTATATTCTGGGGAGGCAAAGGGATTTATAGCATGTGTGGGGGCAAAGGGCCATAATTCCATACTGCTCAAACAACTGGATACAGAGGAAAAAGAAGGTCCAAGTGGACTTTTTTGGGTATATGTGATACCGATATACATCATTCTAGTGTTTTTGTTTTTCCCATCTAATTGTCTGATGTTACCTCATGCCTATACTCAACTCCTGAATTCACTGGGATTTGGGGTCATATGGAGATTCAGTAGTTTTGGGCATACTTATTGAGCATCACCTGTTTGCAGTCTGGGAGTAACAGAGGGAAACAAAGAAAGGCAGAAATGTGGTCTTTGCCTTGTACAGCTTAAAAACTTCCTTGTAGAGACCTGATTGGAATAATTAAATACACAGAAAGACAAACAGCCAACTAGGGCCATGCACATGGGAGTTGATGAGTGAGACGTGAGATGAGAGCATGGCTCTTGGGGAGGGTTGATTGTGGCTACATCTCCCCATGCAGTACTGAGAGCAGCAGATCAGTACAACTTGCTGATGGATTGATCAAACCCCGACAAGTAAACTAAACAAGCAGATGAGATGGAAGTCCGTGCATGTGGAACATTTGTTAAATGTGTCAGACCTTGAGTGACTAGCTTCTGGTTTGATTGACACATTGGAATAATTTTTTGGTCAGGGTGGATGTGCAGTTCAGACCTGTCTGGTAGGCCTAGGAGAGGAATACAGATGGTAAAGAGGCTCTGGACATGGATCAAGTGTTCGCTCTGCCACTTACTGTTTAAACATCTTTGGCTTTAATCTTTCAGTGCCTCAGTTTTCAAATCTGTGAAATAGGTAGAATCATAGCACCTATTTTGTAATTTCACCCTAGGGATTAAATGACAGAATATATCACAGTACCTAGCACCAAACCAAGTATGTGCCCAAAAATGTTCGTGCAAAGAATTATTTTTATTCTATATATCTTTTATCTTCATTTTTGCTTCTATTCCTGTCTAAGATGCAGGGCCAAATATGGGTTAATTTTCCTCCTTAGGATCATCCTTGACAAGGAAGATTCTTGTCTTTCCACTAAAAGGGAGGCCCACTTTGAATGATGTAACTGAGGGCAGGAAGCTGGGCTGCATGATCTCTCATAATCACTCTTAGCAATTTGGTTTTTGAATCTTTTGCATTCTTCTGCTTCAAAAGCCTTAGCAGGGCTTGGCCATAGGGGAGTTGTGCCTTTTGGTGAATTGGTAGGCAGGAAGTGGTTAATTAGGCACAGCCCCCAGTATAGAAAAAGTCCCACCTATGATGTAGTTGGGAATCTGGTTCTGTTGAATCATTACATGTAGATTTTTAAGCAATTTTATCAGCAGAACCGATGGTCCGCTTCTGGTGCTGTTGAAACTTACCATCACTATGCAGGCAGCACTGCGCATGCACAGCTGCTGAAGAGTGTGAGTAGGGAAGGCAGGAGAAATAGTAACACAGCACCTATAACCCGGTCTCAAATGGTAGAGGCTGGCAAACAGTGGCAGCAAAAGCACCAGGGTGGCACGGTACAAGCAGAGATGGATTGGCAGGCAGGAGGAGGAGGGTCAGGGCTGGAGATACTGCTGTACTGCTTTTGTCAAGTAAAACTTTAGGGTAGATTATAGGAAAAGGAACGGAGTCATCCTTATTCTCAACTTAGATGTCAACATTATCTCGTCACACATGGAATTAAAGCTTCCAAAATGTGGATAGGCATCAACTCATGAACTTCTCAGAACAAAAGCCACATCTCATTCATCTTGTATTTATTTCAATGCCACTTGCCTTCCCTGGCCCAGAGTTTCCTCCTGCTATATGTGATTAAATGCTTGACTACGTGAGTATTGCACATGTGTAGTGTGCCAAGGAAAACTACTCCCACAAACTGACATTATCTTGCTGAGTTTGGATTCAATACCAATGCATGCATCTTCCACAGCCCGGAGGAAATTCAGGAATTCTGATTTAACTGATATTTATTTGGTCAGTTAAATCATTTCCAGAGCAAGTTTCTGTACCTAAAGTGCGGATGTTGGTGTACGAGAGGGCTAGCTGGCTCTTTCTTTTCATTTCTGGAAAGAGAAATATGTGTGAAATTCAACGACATCTGCTGAAATTCAAACATATTTTTATTTATTCATGGCCATGATCAGGGCAGAACCTCTAATTTCAACCAATAATTAGACTTGACAATAGATGTGGAAATAAAACATTTTTGCTGAATTCACTTGTCATTCCTCCCTGCTGTAGCTGGTGTAACCCAGATGTCAGCTGTCCCTTATTTTTCTCTTCGAGTGTCCCCTCCCTCAACCCCCTCATACTAATGCATTAGTGAGCCTTGTGGCATGTACTGAGGGTCTCATGGGAGAGACACAAGAGAGGGCTGACATTGCATACTTCACAGTCACCCACTTAAATATCTCTGGGGGTCCAAAAACTGCTTCTTGGAGATATTGGTGCTGCCATTCCACCAAGAATCCCTTTTCTTTCTCTCTTGGTCTACCCGGATCAATAGGTTTTAACCCTGTGTCTTTTCTCCCTTCACTCTCAAGTTCAAATTCCTCCCCTTGTTGTTGTGGAGTTTTTAATCTCACTCTCAATGTATCACCATCCTGCATGCTCCTGCTCACAGGCAATTTAAAGACCTTCTGAGCAAAAAAGACCAACTATCTTTTTTGACTTGACTAGCATTCCTTCTGGAAGGACATGGATAATCGCCATTTTCCACGCTGATGATCCGAGCATTTGTTTATGCTTTTTGCTATTTGGTCCTTGAAATGACTATGAGATTGTCATATCTGCAGAAAGTCCTTGCTAGCCTTTTCCCTGAGCCTTCAGGGGAATGGTGAGGCAGGAGCCAAAAGGTAGGAAATGGGGAATGAATGGGATTGAGTAAGGGCAGATAATTGTTTCAGGAAGTTTGCTTGTGAAAGTGAGGAGAAGGAGGAGGACCTGGGAGTGGGACGGAAGGTCAAGAGAAGCTTGTTTAATAAAAATGGAAGATCTCAAGGCATGTTCAAACACTGATGGGGAGGAGCAAGGAGACAGATGTAATGGAAGGGAGGCCAAGGGACATGAGGCTACAGAGAGGTAGGCTGCGAGGTTGGAGAGGATGAAGCGGGGTACAGAGGAGGCTGGGTGCCCTCATGGCAGCTTAGCTGAGTGCAGAGTCCAAAGTTCTGTCCTGGAAGGGGCTATGCTGTTGGCTGTTGTCATTGCTGTTCACCATGTGGATTCCTGGAGCCTGCCTGAAAACCTAGTCTGCGAGCTCCCTGTGAATTAGCATCTTTTGCAGGGGTTTTCTGGATCCAGCTCATGCTCGTGCCAATGATTAAATCTTTAGGAAGTTTGCAAGCCAGGTATTAAACCATTAGTAGTTTGAAATCGGCCATGGGGAGGGAGTATTTACACTACAGAAATTAGCAATGCTGGCAAACTAGGGCATTCCCACTGTGAATGCACCCCCATGCCCCCCTACCATCCACCCCACCTCCACTGCCAGCCTTGGAATGCTGATTGCTAGACATTCAGCCTCTCGACACTGCTTTCAACTCTTGCTCCTTACCTCCCTCGGTTTGGTGCACTGCTCTACGCCTCATAGCATGCATGTGATAGCTTTGCTCTTCTGTACCTCAGCTTCCTCCTCTATCCCCAGGTCTTTGCAGCCTGGGAAGTCAGGTGGAAATGGGCTGTGCCTGAGCATGGTCTCTGAGAGGTGTTGGATGAACATCACAGGGGGAATGGCTGTATTGGGGTGTTCATGGGTGCTTTTCTGGAAGAAATTCTCCTCTGTGGATATGCTCTTACTCTCTCCACCCACTGGCAAGTCTAGGAAACTTTGGCTTGTTTTCTTTCTGTACTTGCATGTTGGAGGAAGAGGAATATTCCCTGCCCTTCCCAGCTCCACAAACTAAACACACAGAAGGAAACAGTGCAGCTGCCCCTCGTGCTGAGGCTCAGTGCACCATCAGTGCAGTGGCAGTGTGGAACTCACTGACAGGCATGGGCTTCTAGAAACAGTTCTGTTCTTCCCAGTTCTCTAGCAGAGCGGCTGTGCTCTTTCCCACCCTCCTTCCCCTGCTGCAGCTTCCCACAGCTGCTCTTGCCCTGGTTGCCATTGGCCAATAGCAGGTGTTGGGAACCCGGAACATGGAATGTCATGGGTCTGTAGTCCAGGGAGGATGGTGGAGGAATCCCAGCTTTGGAGCCCCACAGATCTGGGATTGAGTTTGGCCTCTGGTGGGTGATTTCCTGGTGTCCTTGGGCAAGATATTAAATATCCAGCTGCAGGGTTCTCCTCTGTGTATGAAAGATTAGATGTGATCACATTTGTAAAGAGTCTGGCACACGGTAGGATCTCAAAGAGTGTTGGGTGAAGGGTCAGTGGGCAAGATTAATTATGAATTCAATATTGTATTTCTTTAGGAAACCTTCCTGGACTTCTGCTACTCCCCTTTACTCACTAGTCACTTGATGCCTCTGACAATGCCCCTTGTCCATTTGCTTCATTGCATGCTGACACTCAAGGCTTAACACATTTTATGGTATAAGAAACTGGGCAGCCAGTGAGCTGGGAGCAAGAGTTAAAAGCAGTAGTTTTCTGCTAACTGTCTAACAACCAGCATCCCAGGGGGAAAAGGCCCCAGTTTGTAGCCATTGCCAAGTTTTGTAGTGTAAATACTCTCTCACCATGTCTGATTTCAAGCTACTAATGGTTTAATACCTGGCTTGCAAACTTTCTAAAGATTTAATAATTGGCATGAGCCTGAGCTGGATCCAGAAAAGCCCTGGAAAAGATGCTAATTCACAGGGAGCTCGCAGACCAGGTTTTCAGGCAGGCTCCAGGAACACACTTGGTAAATAGCAATGACAACCAACACTCAAATATTTCAGAGTAGTTACAAGGCAGCACAAGGCAGTGCAAAGAATCCATTTACATTGGATGGTATTCCATAAAAAGGAAGGCTCAGAACGGAGTCTGGGCTGGCATTTCAGATGTGAAAGGATTCAGGATTCGATAGAGGGCAGGTAGATCTTTAAGAGGAGACAAATAGCATTGGCAAAGGCTTGAAGGCGAAATCTGAAGAGTCAGGCTTAGGGGTGGGATGGGAACAGCATGGAGAAAGATCATACAGTGAGCTGGGGGCTTAGATCTTGGACTCTTCAGCCTGAGAAAGGCAGTTTAGAATATTGGTTGCATCACTGATACCTGGGAAGTTTATCACCTCTCTGGGCCTCTGTTTCCTAGCGCTGTCAAGGGGAGATGCAATCTACCCTTTAGTGATGTTGTGAGGATTAAATGAGCTGATGATGGTAGAACGTGGGCATGGTGGTGTCTGGAGTCAGTGAGGGCTCCGTGAACGGTGTCTGTTACTACTGCCACCTGCCCAGTCTCTCCCTCTCTAGGCTTCAGTGTCTCCAAGACCAGAGACTGCACCTTCCATTTCTTTCTTCTTCCTGCCTGGCACAGGGTGTGGCACATTCTGGGTGTCCACATACTCTGACTGAGGACCCATCTCTGGGCCGAGGCTGGACCACCGGACATGTGTGGACGGCCTCCCCTCCCTGCCCTTCCCTGCACTGGTGTCAGGGGGCAGCTTTGAAAGATTTGGGTTCACTACCTTTTTTTGTATGGTGGAGCCTGTTACCTCGAGAGTTCCAGAGAGGCTGCTGCCCCTTGAGCCCCTTCCTTGTCTGTACATGCTCTCCTCTGTGCAGCAGCGTTAAGGAAGGGGCTGCTGTGTGGAGGACCTTTTGTTTGTTCCATACGCGTTTGCGGAGCTCCTGCACCTGGCACTGTGCTCATCGCTGGGAAGCAAGAGGAATACGACACAGATATCCCTCAGGGTCTCAGCTGACAGTGGGGTGGGGCCTCAGTTATAAAGTAGTGTTTACCTGCCGTGATAGAGGCGTGCATCCGTGCCATGACGCACGTACAGCGTTTACGTGCCGTGATAGAGGCGTGCATCCGTGCCATGACGCACGTGCAGCGTTTACGTGCCGTGATAGAGGCGTGCATCCGTGCCATGACGCACGTGCAGCGTTTACGTGCCGTGATAGAGGCGTGCATCCGCGGCTATGACGCATCGCGGGTAGCTTACGTACTGCGGATAGAGGCGACCGCCATGACGCACGCGGCAGCGCTTACGCAGTAAGCCGAGGCGCAGCAGATCCGGCGGCGCTATGACGCGACGCAGCAGCTGCGATGCGTCGCGGAGTTAGAGGCGCAGACCAGGCTCACCAGGTGCTCTTTTAAAGAAAGGTGCCCTTCAAGTCCTTTAAAGAAAATCCATGTGTAAAATCTATCTACATCTTTTGGGAAAGGTCCACTAAAAGTGCCCAACACATCAGATAAGGTATTGATGCTACTAAATGGTTGAGAATTCTCACGGTTCAGCAGGTTCTCCCATCGTGGCTCATTCTGCTGCATATAAGCACCTGGAAGTCCACTGCTTAGGTGATCCGACTCTTGACATCAGTTAGCATTTGGCAGAAGACTCTACCCTTACTTTCTTCTCCTTTCTCCTGCTTTTCTTGTGTTTTGTACCATTCTCCTTTCTTTCTTAAAAAATTCTTTTCCCCCGCCAAACATTTAAAGGACTCTGCTAGGCACCACTCAGCCCTCGGTGGTTCTTAGGGTTAAAGAAATTGTTCATGTCTAGTTAAATATTTTTTTGCACTGTTTTCAGCCTGCAGAACAAAGTGTTGGTTCCAATTTGCCAGTAGGCTTGCATTCCACCAAGAAGGAGGATCTGTCATCACCAAGGGTGGTCCTGAAAGGATGGGGAATCTGGGGTGTGAGGGCTGCTGAGGCTAGCTCAAGAGTCAGGAACACACAGACACACACACACACACACACTTTGAGTTAGGGCAGTCAGAATCCTGGAAGGCTAGCAGATGATCTGAAATGTTGGAGGTCAAGGCAAAATTGTGGAGAAGAAACCCGAAAGACATTTAAAAAGCAAATGGACTCAAGCTTCAAAGAGCTAGGCAGGGGAACTACTCATGGGTAATCAGAGCCAATGGGGTCAGGTCAGGGGCAGGAGAGGACACCATTTGGAACATACACTCTGGGGAGCCTTTCATACCAGGCCATTCCCATCCCAACAAAGCATCCTCTGTTTCCTGCTGGAGTGAATCTGCTCAGGCCATGGAGACAGAAGGGCCTGGGCAGTGCTAGGCCGAAGGGGACCCATGGATGGAACACAATGACAAAATTGACAGGGGTACAGAGAAACTTTAATCAGCTTTGACTGTCTTCTTCTTTTTTTTTTCTGAGATGGAGTCTTGCTCTGTCACCCAGGCTGTAGTGCAGTGGTGCAATCTCGGCTCACTGAAACCTCCACCTCCTGGGTTCAAGCAATTCTTCTGCCTCAGCCTCCTGAGTAGCTGGAACTACAGGCACCCGCCACCATACCTGGCTATTTTTTTTTTTTTTTTTTTAGTAGAGAGGGGGTTTCACCATGTTGCCCAGGTTGGTCTTAAACTCTTGAGCTCAGGCAATCTACCTGCCTCGGCCTCCCAAAGTGCTAGGATTACAGGTGTGAGCCACTGTGCCTGACCTCATCAGCTTTGACTTTCATTTTGAACCCTCTTTTCAGGTTGGTGGGTGACTGAACATTTTTTTTATAGTAACCTGCCATGCTTCAAACAGAAATATGGCACCACCTATCTGTTTCATGGTGGTGAAGACAGGAGATTTTGGCCTGTGTTTTTCATTCGCGGGAGTAGGTTTTGCTGAGCCCGTTACACTTCCTTTTCACCTGAACTGTGACCCCAGATGCATGTTTGCCATGCTGGACTCAAAGAACTTCCTTTATTTATTTTACTTTTGACGTTGCAATTTGTGTAATTGCTCATGTTTTCTCTTTTTCCTTGGAAGCTCAGGACCAAATTGCAGTGCATGTCTAAAAGTGTGCCTATTAGGGCATCATTTTATTTATAATTCACCCTTGGCTTTATCCTATTTTTTTCTCCTATATTTTCTTTACTCTAATTTCCTCACTTACTTTTCCTAATCTCTCTGTGTATATAATCCTCCTCAATTCTTTGAGAGATCAGACTTAGAGTTAAATAAAAGTCATCCCCATAATATTCTGCCTCTAACACTGAATAAATGTCCATTTAGAGTCTATAGGATGGCTTGCAAATCAATGCATGAAATCTCAACAAACAACCTTGGGCCCTAAGGGTTATATATGGCTATATATTAAATAAAGACAAGTGCCTGTCCTCAAGAAGATTCTAGTCCCAAGACATAGACATAACAGATAAATTCAGGTTAATAGAACTGTTTAGCTATAAAATTATAGAGGCATTGTCAAGGGAAAGGCTTCACTTAGTTCTTCATTCATCCAAGAAATATTACTGAGTACTGACTATGCATGAAGCCCTGGTTATGTCCTATGCAGCAATGTTGAGCAAGATATAGTCCCTGCCTTCCAGGAGTTCTACTTAGTAGGGAAACAAGCGAGAAGGCAATTACAATATGTGTGATAAAGCCATTGGTCCACACAGGCAGAGTGCAACTCAGTCCTGGGAGGGAGTGGACTAGAGCAGTTTTCTGGAGGAAGTAAGTTGTAAGACTGTGCTAGCAGACAAGTGTAGAGTTGAGTACATCCCTGGCCTCTTCCAGAAAGATGTGAGACTTAACTGTTGTGCCTTGAGTCCAGCAGTCTCTCGTCACCTACCATGGATGAATTCTTGCTTTACTTAAGGAGGTGAATGTTGACTACAAAACTGCTTAAACTCCCGGACTTCTCTGCTTGAGGGCAGCATGGCTTTCCCTAGCTGCACTGAGAGCCTCCCCTACCCCTGCCAGTTCTTCTTAAAATATATCCAGATCTCGAACTAACAGCACATGGGCCAGTGGGTGCATGAAGCCGCCCACCCTCTCCTCCCCTGCACCAGACCATCTTGGTCTTTCAGTCCGAAGAGCTAAGCTAACTGCCCGGTGCCCACTGCCTTAGAAGCTCGGCGATGAATGGCAGGCACTAAGATGTCCATCGCTGTTGGAAGAAGGGAGCTGGGGCGGGCCAAGATGGCAGATGGCTTAGAGTGGCATGCTGTTTTCAGGCCCTCTACCTTTGTAGCCTGTGCCATTTGAAGCTGCCGGTTACTGTTTTTAGCTTGGCTTGACAAGAGAGCTTTTGTTGTCACTCAGGAATGCAGGGTATTTTTAGCGAAGAGATTCTGCTTCAGGCATGGGCATTGTGTTCTTCCAATTACAGGCATGGCCGAGGAGGGCCGGGCGCCGAATCACTTGAAAGATCAGCAGGCTCAGCTGAGAAATTCATAGAAAAAAGAGGTGGGCGGGGCTGCATAACCAGAACCCTCGGGTCTTGTGGGATTTATTTTATTTTATTTTATTTTAATCTTGTCTCCTCGTTCCTTCTCAGAACTGACTGCTCAGGTGACATGGAGGTAGATCCCAGGAAGGAAGGAAGGGAGAGCAGGAAAGAAATTGCCTGGGGGTTGAAGAGCTACCAAAGAGGAACTATCAGCCACAAAACTATATTTCTTGAGTTCAACCATAAGAGAACAGGTGGTAGTGAAATGAAAGTTGCAATGTTTCCCTTAAACTTGAAATCAATTTATAGTTATATATATATATGATTTTGATTGATTCAAAGGAATGACTGAATGAACAAATGTTTTCCCATCCATTTATTCATTGATGCTATAGCAATGTACAATTTTTGGTCTGGAAGATCTATGGATCATCCGGCTTAATCTGTTTCCTTAGTTTTCTTCCCTGCCCGACCCCCCAGTTCCCGCCCCTTCCAGAGATGAGGAAACTGAAGCCCAGAGAGGTCAGGTGACTCGCGCAAGGTCATACTAATTAGCAGCAGCTTTGGAACTGGAACCCAGGGGTCCTGACACCAAGTTCCCTGTTGTTCTATATTTACATTGTTGGAAACATCTATGTTGCCTGCCTTTTTTTTGTTTTTCGTTTTTCTTATTTGAGACGGAGTCTCGCTCTGTCACCCAGGCTGGAGTGCAGTGGCACAATCTTGGCTCACTGCCACCTCTGTTTCCTGGGTTCAAGCAATCCTCCTCCCTCAGCCTCCTGAGTAGCTGAGATTACAGGCATACGTGCCACCATGCCTGGCTAATTTTTGTATTTTTAGTAGAGATGGGGTTTCACCAAGTTGGCCAGGCTGGTCTCAAACTCCTGACCTCAAGTGATCTACCAGCCCTGGCCTCCCAAAGTGCTGGGATTACAGTTGTTAGCTACTGTGCCTGGCCCCTTTTGTTCCTTATCTAATGAACAAATCAAAATAACAAATCAAAACAGACAGCCTGAGACAGGAAGTGGGCTGAGGATTGGGTCCAGGGCCATGCTTAGAACCTTGGAGCCATGAGAGTTTTTCAGACTTCCTTCTTGGCTATCTGTTTTGGTTTTCCTCTGCTTGGGTAGGTATTTATTGAGTACCTATTATGCCAAAGGCACATGCTGGGTGCGTTCACATGGATTATTTTGTGAATTACTCACAACAACCTGCAAGGAAGGCATCAGACCTGTCTTTTGAGATCTGAATATTGAGATGCAGAGGGACTAAGGGGGTTTGCTCAAGATCAATGACAGCCAAGTGGCCGAGCCAGAATTAAAAGCCAGGTCTGTCTGCCACAAAGACCAGGGCTGTTTCCACTGACACCCAGATGTTTTCACAATACTGTTGGGGCTGAGTTGTTTGGAGTTGTGGTCACTATGGTGGGCCCCCTGACTGGTGGAATGTGCTATCTGTGTTCTCTTGCAACCTGAATTTTCACGGAGCCTGAAGATGGAAGTGTGGGAGGAGATGCCGTGTGCCCCATCACACTCTTAAATTACTAATAAATGAAATGTCTCCTTTCCCCACTGGAACTCTCTCCGGAGTGGGCCCAGCCTGTTCTACCATCTCCTTCCTTGGGCCTTCAACTTTGCTTCACAGCTGCGATGGTACCCCGGAGCTCTTACCATTGTGTCAGAGCTCTTTTTGTGTATATTTGTCTCCTGAGTGTATTTTTTAGTTTTATTTTTACTTATTTTGTTTATTTATTTTTTTTTGAGACAGGGTCTCACTCTGCCACCCAGGATGGAGTGCAGTGGTGTGCTCATAATTCATTGCAGCCTCTATCTCCTGGGCGCAAGTGATCCTCCAACCTCAGCCTCTCGAGTAGCTGGGATTACAGGTATGTGCCACCATGCTTGGCTAATTTTTAAATTGTTTTGTAAAGATGAGGTCTCACTATACTAACTCAGCTGGTCTGGAATTCTGGCCTCAGCCTCCCAAAGTGCTAGGATTTCAGGTGTAGGCCACCACACCTGGCCTGAGTGTATTTTTAAAAAATTCAGGTTAGTATAATCGCATGAGTGTTTATCAAATTCCTCCCAAGGAGCCAGGAGCGGTGTCACAGACATGGCTCTTTAGATCTCATGACAGGACTGGGCCTTGACCACTCACTTATTCTTTTAGCAAACATGGTGCCAGGCAGCCTCAATGTGCTGACAGTCTAGTAAGGGAGGAAGACAAGGACCCAGGTGACCAGGCCTCTCAGACGCCGCCAGCTGGTGGTGCAGGAGCTGACACTGCCTTTGGCCGCTCAGAGGCCATGGTGCCTCCAAGCCCCAGAAGATACTCACATACCCGCTCCTCAACCTCTTCAGAGGGCACAGCTTCCACATTAGGCTTTGTCTGTCTCCCATAACTTACCCGTTGCACACAGATTCCAACATCCCGTTTTAGAACCCTGATGATATTCAGGGTCCTAAAATGACTCTGGGAATAATGAGGAAAACTGAGATCTAACTTTTCACAGATAGGGAGGTTCCAGGTAGAACAGGAGAAGGAAAGACCTAAGTTCCATGGGGTTAAGGGATGTATCTGTCTTGTTCATTTTTATATCCCAAAATCCTGCTCTGGTGCATGGCAAATACGTATGATGTTGAATGAACTGGTGTGTGCCTGAGAATGGATTGATTTATTGGGTTCTTCCCAATAAACTCATAAGGAGATCTACAGGTGTCTGAAGAGTTGAATATTGACATGTTGGAAAATAACAGAATGCGCTTGAGATCATTCTGGATTTGAGAACAGATCATAAGGTAATTAAAGAAATACACTTTTTAGTTAAAAATATTTAAAAAATATAAAACATTAAAGAAGCTGGCTATCTTGTGTTTGTTTCTCTGTATCCACTCGCCACGCTTTTCAACTCTCCTCTCAGCTCAGGAGACTTTTTGGGCCTTCTGGCTTCTCATTGGGGAGTCCTGCTGAGAGACGGAGGGAAGAAAGTGGGTGAGATCTGAGTATTTTTCCTGGCTCTTTTCCTAAGGGGTGCCCTCAGGCTGTGTCTAGGACTCTCCTTTTTTGTTGTAGCTACGCCCTCTGCCTTCATTCCTTCAGGCTGAGGATAGTAACAGCCCCTCTGTTACAAGCCTTGGCTATGACACCAATGCCTTGTGACTTCTCTTTACCTTGCCTACACTTTAAAAATGATGAAGGTCCTATATTAGACCTTCATCAAATTAGGCTGATTTGAGTGTACCATCTGTTTGCTGTTTGCAGCCTTGATGAAATAGGTGCAGCTCCTCATAGCATGGACACTCATTGAGGGTTTCTTCTAGCTCACCCTTGTTCACGTGCTCCTCCCATTTCTTAATTTTCTTAATAGTATGTGAGCTAGTTGGTTCCACCAAATATGTCAGTCAAGATGGAGGTGCCAGTTCATTTTTATAGATGCATAAACACTAATCTGGGGGAAAAGGTGCAGTTCTATCATTCTGACACACACCATCATACCCCAAATTAAATAATTTAGAAATAATCCATGTAGGGGTGAGGCCTGCCCTTCCTATCATGAGAAAACTGAACTGGAGAAGGGAGCCCCCTTCTCTCTCCTAACTGGACCTCTCTGTCTTAGTTCAGATTCCCATGAGGCAGAGCTTACCACCGGGATTGGGGTACACCTGGCTAATTGGAGGCTACCCTAGGAGAAGGCAGGTGAGGGAGGCTGAGTAGAGTTGAGAAGGCCCTAAGCAAGGATGTGGATGGTCGTGGGGGCTGGGATGATCTTAGCTGGAGTCCTGCCTCAGCCTGGGCCATAGGGAGCGCCTGCACGTAGATAACACCAGTGAGTGGGGCCTACTTTGAGGCAAGGGAGCTGCCTTTGCATCTTCATGTCAGTCAGGTATTGGCTGTGGACTGCCTTTGGGGAGCGGGTATACACTGGGGGTGAGGTGGCTGCTGTTCTGTTGAGGGAAGTTCTTCGAGCAAGGAGGCAGCTGTGGGCCAATATTCACAGCAGCTGGGGGATGAGAGCACTGGCCAAGTAGAGAGGACCTAGCGGGGAGCTCCAACAGTGTGGATGCTACAGGATTCTCCTTAGCCGTGTTCAGTGAGAGATAAGTACCAGTATTTTCATTTGACAAATCACCAAATATTTTTTATCTTTTTCATTCTTACATTCCTCCCCTCCCTTCTTTTCTTTCGTCCTTCCACAAACATTTAGTGAATCCATGCTACGTGAGGACTAATGGGACATTCAAGACACTGTCTCCTCCTAGGAGGCTGTTTCTGTCTCATCAGGATGCCCGGACCTGCCACACCAGGTGACGGGTGAAGCAGCATTTAATTGACTATTCGCTTTTGTTTCTGTACCTAGAGGTCAGTGAGGCCTGGGATTATTTCAAGGGATTTAAAGGTAAAACTACATTTCCAAAGCCACCTGTGAACTGACAGGTGCCAAAGATGGCACCCAGGGCCTCCCATTTCCCCTTCACTGGATTCTGTCTTTTTTCTCAAATGATACTGATGGAAAACAAATGCTGTGTTCAGTTCACACTCCTACTTAATTCAGTTCCTTTCAAGCCATGCAGAGTTTCTGTTTCAACAAAAGCCTCCATAGGGGTGACTCTGCAGATCCCCTAAAACAATGGGGTGGGGACAGATTGTGGTGGAGTGAGGTGGAGGCACAAACGCCACCTTTCAATTCTGCGGCGTAACCCAATCCCTCTTTCGGCTCTATCTGTGGGATGAAACCAGGTGGAAAAGCGAGGGGGAGGAGACTATGGCAGTTTTGACCTATTCAAGGCATGTGGAAAAAGAATTCTTTCTTCACCTGGGAAATCAGTGTGCACTTTTGATGCAATCCATGTCTATCTATCCTTTTAGTGCCAGTAGGGCTACCCATTTGGGCACTAGAACCTCAGGCCAGGTTGATAGGCATTGGGATACGGAGGATAGAAATCCTTCAAGGCAACAGGATTTTCTCCAGGTTCCCTGGCTCGAATCCGCTGAACCTGTAATCAGCATCTCCAAGTCACAAAATGTCGGGTTGGAGCTGCTGCCATTGGAGAGAAGGGGAATTGGCACTTGCTTATTGTCCATGGCAGGGATCCTGAAAGGTTCCTGTTTAACATTTTATTTGCATTAAAAAAATTCGCCAGCGTCCCTGAGGACAGGATTCAGTGCCTGCGTGTGTGGTGTGCATGGGTTAGGGTGGTGTGGTGGGAGCTTCCATATCGCACTGAAATCGACTCCTCAACAGCAGCCATTTTCAACAAGATCCCTGTGTTTGCTTGGCAAAATCCTGGATTGGAAAAACAAAAGCTTTTCCTGCCAGATTCCATTAATTTCAGCAGCAGCAGTAGCAGCAGCAATCTGGTTCTTTCGGATGAATGTTTGACAAGAATGGCCAGGAGTGAGGTTCGGGAGACTTGTGGAGTCTTTTTCAGTGAAAGTCTGGGCTCTTTCTGCCCATCTTTCCTCTTCTATAGGAACATGTGGCCAGACAGAATGATGGGCATGTGAGTCTGTGACATGCCATAAGTAGGTGGGTATACAGGAGGGCTTTGAGAGAGGCAGGGATGTGGAAGAAATGGGCAGTGTGGGGCCATGGCAGTGAAGCCTCCTCTGACCCGGCTAAGGGAGGAGTCAAGGGTCACTCCTCACCTGCTGGGGCTGGAGAGCATCCAAGGGGCCCGGTGCTGGAAAGTGAGACCACAGGGTGAGTCCCGAGGTGTCTGCCCTCTGGGGTCACAGCACACTGCCTGGAAAATAGGAGCTGCCCAGTCAGAAAAGCTGACGCAGATGGAGGGGCCAGTGACCCAGAGTGAGCAGGAATGGGGCTGGTGAATTTCCACTGGCTCCACAGTGGGGTGGGAGTGTATGTGACCCACCTGGAATGTTTAGGAGTCTGGTGAGCAGGCTGCAGGAGGGATGCGACCCTGAGATGCTCGCTCATAGGCATAGGCCTAAAAGCTGGACCTGAAGTTTGATGATGGTAGCAGATAAGGGGCTATTCGCTCAGTTTATTTTTCAATTGCATTTTTTTCTTTCTTTTTTTTTTTTTTTTTAAGATTTTTCAGATTTTCCTTTCCTTTTTTTAGATTGTGATCAGAAACTTTATAGAACCGGGAGGATCAATGCGCATGTGACTAGCCACATGAACTAATGAAATGGCCACCAGACTTTCCCTGGAGGTCAGAGGAAAGGTGGGATGGGAGGCCCCTGGAGAGGTGGAGATGCTTGTATGTAAAGAGCTCCTTGTTTTAGCAGCCCTAGAAGAAAGGGCACTGCTGGATTAATCACTTCCCTGACTTATCTGCTTAATCACAACTCTTCTAATGGATTGCAAGTGTTGAAGGGGTCATATAAAAACAAACAGCCAGCAACAGCAACCCCTTCACCCTCTATCCCCCAAATACCCAACAGCCCTTTAATACAGCACTAGGCTATTGTTATGGGGATGACTTAGGAATGATGATGAGGCAGCCCTACTGATGGAGTCATTGCTATGGCCCTTTGCGTTGGGTTGAGTGTCGTGCCACATTGTCACACTGAGTCCTCGGCTGATCCTGAGAGGGCATGATTATCATCATTTTTACAAATGAGAGCACTGAGGCTTGACATTAACTTCCCAAAGTCACATAGGGCCGGGACTTTTATCTAGTTCATTCACTTGCAAGGCCTGGCGGGAGCATCTCAGAGGGTGAGGGAGTCTTGGTGCTGAGGTGCCTCTGCTGGCCCAGGTGAGGGAGAAAGGATCCTGGGCCCCAGTCCCCAAGGTCTTACCCGGAGGCCTGACATCCTACAGGTCGACTCACTCTACCAAGTGCCAGTGGTTGAATCCCAGGCTGCAGCTGGGTTTCTCACTGGATTTGGGACTTCTGGGATATAGAGTGTATGTGTACATTACACACACACACACACACACACACACACACACACACGAAGAGAGAGAGAGAGAGAGAGCATGCAAGCGAGAGAGGGAACAAAGGGCAGCATGATTCTTCGGAGTAAATTACTTGGGAAGCCCCTATACCCCTATGGAATGGATAAAAGGGGGCCTAGGTTTTGCTTATTCGCTTCTGTGTAAAAGTGAAAGTGAAGGACTAAAGGAAGGAGAAGAAGGGACTGAGAGTGAACGGAAATCATCCCTGACATCCACAACCACAATTTGGAAGGGTCTTAGCACTACCTGAAACAGCTTGCCTGTTGTTGTCCAAGGCTTTGACAGGTATCCAAAATGAAAGCCGACCGTGGGAACTTTATTTTTTCTGAGACATTGAAGATGCTTAATAAACACCCTTTGAGTAACTGACTACTCAAGATTATGGCAAACATATTATGCATTTAACATTGGTCCTCTGAAATACATTTTTTGTTCTAGTGTTTCGGACTCTTCTTTGTGAACATCTCATTTTCAAAGTAGGGCTCTTCTTGCCTTGTGTTGGTCTACGTGACTTTGGCCCTTCAAGATGAGTAAAAGGTCCAATGGGCTGCATGGAAGAGATACATGTTGTGGCTGGACTGTCCATATGATTGCATGCATTTTTCAGGTGAGTGAAACCTGATCTGCTACAATATAACCTCCATGAGGTAAGGACTGTGTTAGTTTTGTTCATGGTTGTATACCTGGCCCTTAGAGTAGAGCCTGGCACATAATAGATGCTTAATAAAATTTTATTGAATGAAATTCCCATAACTACAGATGTGGAAGCTCCATAGTGACCTGAATCTGAGTGTCCTCAAGGACTCGCCTTTTACTGCTGGAAGCACAGGGAGACACCAGGACATTCATTCTTCTGTCCTTACAATGTGAGAACATGCTTGGCTCTCTCTTAAACTTGGAGGTCTCTCCCCAGTCTAGCCACAATCAGGCTAGGTGACAATGGCTCAGGGTTAAAGTCGCACTCAGCAGATGGTCCATATGCCAGGAAAAATGGTGCTCTTGTGTAGCTTACCATGATGCAGGGCCTCACACCCCTTCACTGCTGACGGGCAAGGTTGGTAGCATGTCCCTATATCCTTCTGGATGTTTCCATTGATCATCTCATCTTCCAGGGTGTGAGGGTTAGTTTTATGTATCAACTTGGTTAGGCTGCTGCAGTACCTAGTTATTTCATCAAATACAAATCTAGGTATTGTTGTGAAAGTGGTTCATAGATGTGATTAACACCTAAAGTAAAGGGGGTTACTCTTGAAAATTTGGATGAGCCTCATCTAATCAGTTGAAGACCTTAAGCCGAAACTGAGGTATCCTGAGGAATTCTGCCTCAAGACTGCAGCACCAACTACCGTCTGAGCTTCCAGCTTCCTGACCTTACCTACAAATTTCAGACTTATCTGCCCTATGGATTTTGAACTTGTCGGTGCCCGTAATTGCATAAGTCAGTTCATTGGAATCTGTTTCTCCACACACACATATGCACACATACACACACATATTTTCATGATTTCTTACGGAAAGATTGTATTATTATTCTTGTTCAGTAACCACATTTACGGAGCACACAGTGTGATATCTAGCAGAGGCATATTCTGCACTGTGCCATATACTACAGAGGCAAAGGAGGAAAAATCGTGGCTTTCCCTCTCAGGGCCTTACAGAACAGTGGAGGAATATCGCATCTCGTTGCTCCTGTTCTTTGGTGTATCCCCTCATAGCACAGATTTTTCACTGGAAGGTCTTCCTGTGCTCAAGAGGTGAAGAACTTCTCCTTCAAGGCCTCTTTAGAGGCCTCCTGGAGCTGCTTGAGAAGGTGGAGAGTGGAGGAGTGATGTTGTAAAGAGTGCATTGGAGTGGATTCACCTCCACTTTCCGTTCAACCCAGTGCCACGTGACTATTACTGCCTTTCCAGAGCAGGTCCCATGCTTGTCCTCTAGAAGCGCATGCAACCAACTAAGTGCAAAATATTAGGTTGGTGCAAAAGTTATTGCGGTTTTTGCCATTACTTTCAATGGCCAAAACCACAGTTACTTTTGCACCAACCTAATATGTTGTGGGGATGCTGTGACAGATCACGGGCAAAGTGCTAAGGAATGTGAGGAAGGGGAGGTGGTTCTGACTGGGGATGGCCAGGTATGCCTTTTCAGAGGCTCTGTTTTAGTTGGTTTTGGATGAAGACTCACCTTTGGCCAGAGGGGCAAAGACAAGGGTGTGGAGACTGTTTGTGAGGGAGGCACAGAGGCAGAAAAAAAGCATGAGGCAGGTTCAGGCAGCTCAGAAAGTATGTTTAGTATTCAGCTTAGCTGATTTGTGGTTGAAAGAAAAGGAACACCAAGTGTATGTGGACCTGAACAAGAAAAGAGTTGAATTGATAGTTCAGATTTGGGATCACATGCAAAGCAGAATGACGATACTTTGTGAACGGGTGCTGTTTTCCATTTCTGTTCAGTCTGCTCAGTGGCTCCAATATGTTTAGTGCATGCTCTGTGTAATAGAGCTGGGTCTGTCATGTTCCAGGAACTGTTGAAATATATAAAATTGAATTTATATAGGGTCCTACCTTCAAGGAGCTTATAAGCCAACAGGGAAAGACATTGTTTATTATACTACAGTGTTTTAATTGCTGAGCTGGGTGCAGTGGCTCAGTCCTGTAATCCAAGCCACTTGGGAGACTGAGGCAGGAGGATTGCTTGAGGTCAAAAGTTGGAGGTCAGCCTGGGCAACACAGTGAGAGCCCTGTCTCTAAAAAGATAAAAAGTACTAGCCAAGTGTGGCTGTAGTCTCAGCTACTTGGGAGGCTGAAGTGGAAGGATTGCTGGAGCCCAGGAGTTTGAGGCTGCAGTGAGCTATGATCATGCCACTGCATTTCAGCTGGGCAACAGAGTGAGACTGTGACTTAAACAAAACAAAACAAAACAATGGAGAGACTTGAGCATGTTTAGGATGCATACCAATGGAAAAGAGGCAGCAGAAAGGGACCAAAGAGAGAGGAGAGGGGGAAAATGATGGACGGGATGTGGCCCCTGGGGAGATGAGAGGGGGTGAAATCCAGAGCCCGGGTGGAAGGGTCTGCCTCAGATGGGAGGAGGGAAGCAGAGGGAAGGAGAAAGGCCAGGCTAAGGTGGAGGCAGGTCAGTGATGGGGAGGAAGCTTAGGGAGTGCTTGTTCCAGGGCCTCCAAAGTTTTTGTGAAGGCGATGAGGCTAAGATCCACTGAGGGGAAAGTGGTAGCGGAGGGGTTTTAAGGAGAGAGAAAATATCAAGAAAGGTTGTTGAAGAGGATGGAGAGGGAGGACTTGGTGGTAGGATTGAATTTAGAGATTCATGGGGAATCCAGATCAAAAGATGCTGTGGGTTTCTCAGCCTCAGCAAGGTAGTTTGATGGATGCCAGTTCAGACTTTTTAAGTCACGGACACAGGCCTCACAGAGAGTGGTGAGGAAGTGATTGAAGGGGTGGACTGTGAGGTCTCAGAAAGGGAAGGATGTGAAGCCAGAGGGAGCTGATCAATGGAGAGAAATTAACTTGTCAGGGACAGAAAGTGCCAGTGATTTTTTTTTTTTAAGGGAAATTGAGGAAAAGGATAAGAGATCAGAGCAGGGGATTGACTTTTCAGACTGAAGATGTTGAAAAGATGAGATGAGGGTTGGAAGGGGTCAGAGTCAATGGAACGGAGATGATAAAGGGATATAAAGCTGAAGCATCAAAGGGTTGTCCTTACACCTGTGAAGTCCCCCGGGATGATGGCAGCACCAGGATGGAGAGGAAGGCACCAGATAAGCAAGGAGGGGTGACAGGAGGTTAGACCACGCAGCCTCCATCCTGATGGCTGCCATCCACTCATCTCTTTTCCCACCCTGCTCATTCCCCTGTTGCTTGACTCACTAGTGCTGTCTTTATGGAAGCCCTTCTTAATATAATGGTAAGGATTTCCAGATTTTAGAGGCTTAGGGAAGTCACACGAGGAAGAAGCACAAAGTAGCTGTGAGCACAGGTGTCTGGCAGAGGTGAAGACTCACTGGGCCTAGAGGGAGGTGCTGTGGCATGAAGTTGTTTCTGAGTTGCTGCAGACCCTTGGGAGGTGATGTCCCTCATCTCTTGTGATATAGTATACCATTGGCTTTTGCTCAAAGTTGCAGAGAGAACATTAGAAGTATTGCTTTGGGCCTTTGTAGAGCTCAGACTTGCCAGGTTGGAGGGGGTGTTGTGGCTTGAATTGGATGGGAGACACTGGGATTCTCAAGGCTTTCTGACTTTGGCCAACATCATCGCTGAGTGGAGAGGGAAGATGTGATTGGCTTGTGTCCTGATGGATAGATGGCTACCATGGGCATCCAGGCTGATAGAGATTGGTCTTGAGTGGCTGGGTGGGTTAGCTGATGATGCAGCAAGCCTTCAAGGTGGCATGTAATTAATTGCTGAAGCGGGTGGCACAGATGGATAGTGCTGTAGGTTCTCAGGCTGAAGTGGTCAGAGAGGAGTTCCTGGGGGAGCTGGGCAATTAAAAATGGGTGCATTTCTACAGCCTGGGTGTGGAGGTGAAGTAGGATGGGCACAGCTGGGGGCAGTGCTTCAGAGAAGCCAGGGACTGCATTAGACCTAAGGGCTCCTTTCTGGCTGCTGGCTGCTGCACCAATGGGCATGGGGTGAGAGTATGGCAGCCCTCCTCTGGGGATAGCAAGAGGCTTGGTGAGTTGGTTATGCTGCAGATTGGCACAGTGTATCATATTGGCCTTCTTGCGTATTTTGTGGGTGTTCAGAAGTCTTTTTGCTCACTTCCCACTTGTTTTCATAGCAGGTACAGAATGGCTGCCACAACCAACCACCCCTGGAAGCCTGGTTGGGCAGAGGGTGGGCCTGCTCTGCTGCCCATCATATTGTCCTGCTGAGACCACTAAGTTCCCTTTTTATGTACCTGACAGGCCGTGGTATGGCATTCCTGTCTATCAGAAAAGTCTTTATTAAGTTTCATCTGTGGAAACTATTCTAGTTTAAACCATCTGTCTTAGATCCATCCTTCTCTATTAGAGAAAGAAGGCTTCACAATTAGAGCAAGGAAGTAGAAAAGGAGAGAGGGAGAAGACACTTTTGTGCCATTTCTTTGATGAGGAAACTGAGCGTGCTGGGCACCCAGCCCGAGGAAGCAGAAGAATGGTCTAGCTCCTGACCACCTTATGTCACGCCCCAAATGACCCTTCCCTCTCTGCAGTGGCTTCTTGACATTTCTGTATATTTCCTGGTTAGGGGCAATTCACACATTTTGTAGCGGTCCCTGCTTCCCCCTTCAGAAGCTGTATTGGGGGCAGATGTGCCCTGCCTGTCTCTTGGTATCAATGCACAGGCAAGTGATGTAGTCTTGGCCAATTTGATGGACTTTCAATCTGGAGAGAGCAATGAGCATCCAGTGGAGTCTTGCATGTCCAGTGGGTGACAGGAGTGGCCCGGGGCCACTGGCCTGACTGTACCCAAGGATGCGGTGGCTGCGTCCGTAGCTCCTGCCTCCTGCTCTGCAAGTTCGCTGCTCCTCTGTTATTCCCGTCACCTCTGTGAGCTTCCCATGCTCCTTCCCACAGATGTCTTTTCTACTGAAGTCTCTGTATTCTGCTGGCAGTCGAGAACACTGGTTGAGAAGCACTCCCCCCAGTCACAGTGCTCTTTCTCCATATTCTTAAATTCAGCAGCCTTTGGTCAATGTTCTTTGACTGACTTGGGTCTATAATCTTTTCTTCTTAACTATGTTTTAAGATCCTTGAGGATCTTAAATATGTTAAACATTTTGTCTCAAGAATGTCTGTCTCATTTTGTTTGCTCTGTAAATGTTCATTGAATGAATGAATGAATGACAACGTGGTGGAGTATGTGTATTAGTTATCTACTTTCAAAAATTTTTAATGGATGCATAGTTATACATATTTATGGGAAATATGTAATATTTGGATACAAGTATACATGTAATGATCAGATCAGGGTAATTGAGGTATCCATCACCTCAAGCATTTATCATTTCCTTGTATCAGGAACATTCCAATTCTACTCTTTTAGTTATCTTGAAATATATAATAAATTATTGTTAATTGTAGTCTCCTTAGTTGTCTATTGAGGCACAACAAATACCCTAGAACTTAGTGTCTTAAAACAATAATAAACACATTATCTCACAGAATTTCTAGGAGCTGGGAGTTCGGAGTAGCTTAGCTGGGTAGTTCACTTAAATGGTTGTACTCATGGTTGCCTGGGGTTGCAGTCTTATGAAGACTGCTAGATTTAGAGAATCTACCACCAAAATAGTTCACTCATGTGACTGGCAAGTGTGAGTGCTGGTTACTGGCAGGTGTCCTCAGTTTCTATCCATGCATACATCCTCACTGGGCTACTTGAGTATCCTTATAACATGGCAGCTTATTTCCCCCAGAGCATACGAACCAAGAAAGTACACAGCAGTAGGTGGTATCTTTTATGATCTAGCTTCAGAAGTCACACTTCTTTATTTCTGCACTATCCTGTTGGTTACACAGGTCAACTCTATCAATGGAAAAGACCACACAGTGCATAAAGACCAGGAACCCAGAGTCACTGAGGCCATCTCGGAGGCTGTCTCACAGCATGACTCAAAAAGACAGCCAGAAATGGATCCGCGGGATCAGGGCATAGCTCAGTGAGATACTTAGGATATCACAGCAGAAGCTAAAAATGATGTTGGCCTGGCTGGCTCTGAGGATAACATCCAGGAAGTCTGTGTGTCCTCTGTGGTTGACCTTACACAGGGGTCTTCAATTTCAGTTTTCTGACGTGGTGAGACCTAATGACCATCTCCCCTCACCCCTGCCATTCATACTCTGATTTTGACAGGCCTGGAGGTGGGGATGGGGGAAGGTGAGCTGAGTAGAGTTGGGAGGCTTCTATCAGAGGGACCTTACCAACGCCTTTCACTCCCAAGAAACTTTCCTCATAATTAACTCCTCTTGTTATGATGGTGCCAAGTTCATTTCTTGCTGTTTGGCTTTAAGAAGGTGAGTGGATTTAATAGTGTCCTCCCTCAAAATTCATGTGCACCTGGAGGTTGACTGCACATGTGACCTTATTTGGAAAGCAAATAGGGTCTTTGTAGATATAATTAAGGTAAGGATGAAAATGAGAACATACTAGGTTGAAGTAAGCACTAAATCCCATGAGAGTGTCCTCACGAGAGAGAGAACAGACAGCCATAGAGCAGGAGGTGATGTGAAGAAGGAGGCGGAGGCAGAGATTGGGGTGATGCCTCTACCAGCTGAGGAGCACCAAGGATTGCCAAAAGCCACCAGAAGGTAGGAGGGAGGCACGGAGCAGATTGTCCCATAGAGCCTCCAGGACGGACCAGCCTCTTCTGAGCACCTGCATGTTACACTTCTTGTCTTCTGAGCTGTGAGCGAATAAATTTCCATTGTTTCAGGCCACCTGGTCATTTGTTATGGGAGCCCTAGGAAACTGATGGATAAATGGAGTAAAAATAAAATCTCTGAAAGATCTTCTAAGACCAGTCATGATTTAGCTGGAAGCAGGAGGGGGTTTTAGTTGGGGGGTGGGGTGGGGACAGAGGTGGTCTTTTTCCATAACTTGAAAAACCTCAGGACAGCATGTTCACCTGGGGCGTTAGGACCAGACCTTCCTACCTCCCCCACACAGTGGTCCTTTGCACAGCGAGACCACTGGGATTGCTGATGTTTTGGGGTGGGGCTGGGGGCCAGAGGGCTTAGTATTGGCTTCTTCACTGAAAAAGGTAGAGTGGCAAAATGGGACCTATTCTATCCAGTTACCCATTCACTGGCTTAATCAACGAATCATCCACTGATCAATTAACTTATTACTAACTCAAGGTTTACTATGAGCAAAGCGGTGCCATTTATTTCTTCCCCTTTCTTTACTGCGTCTCCTTCTATGTTTCATCCAGGGGTCAAACACTTTTCCTAAAGCTGATACTGTTCCAGGGAGGTGGAAAGAAGCTGCTATTGCAGTTCATACCAACTTAATCATAGTATTACTAATGATCGGATGGATTTCTCAAGAGGGTATTTGCATTTTGAAAGTGGGATCTGGAAAGCTCCGTAATAGCTCTCCGGTGCTGGGGCTTAAGCTTTGTTGTGGTGAGGGTAAGTCTTCTTTTTTCCTACAGCTTCTCATTCCTGGAGCAATGAAGACTTAGTTCTGCTTTGAGTCAGTTGGTGACAAGCTAAAGGGGTCTGCTTCTCTGTACAATCCGAGGTGGGGCAGGACTGGGGTTGGGAACAAGAGAAATTGTAGGAACCATCCCTGCCCTTGGGCAGCTTCACTTCCAGCCCCTCAAGGGAGAAGCGGTAGGGGTAGGGTAGCTCAGCCCAGGGCTTCCTCCTGGAGTGGAGTTGACCTTGAGAGGGGCAGCAGTGTCCCCAGTCCCTTCCTGCGGGGTTCTTCAATGCCAATCTGAACAGTCTGGAAATGGAATCCCTGGAACCCCTCCCTATCACCATTATTATAATAAACTCCAGGATTGTAGCTGTGGAGCCTGGAGCTTCAGGAATGCAGCCTGTAATTACCTCGCTTCTAAATGCTCATGGTAATGGAAGATGAGGCCTCATGCATCAGACCAGTTAAATTGCTGTGCGACTTGGTCACAATTTAACTCGGCAGATGACACGCTCAAACTTGGCAAAGGGAGACAATGTGAACTATTGGGGAATTGTTAACTTACAGCACAACCTGGAAATTGTCGCAGAAGCCTCTGGAAAGGAGAAGTCAGCAAAATCTTGGACCACGAGCTGATTCCTCATGACTACCTCCCCTTTGCTTCAGACCTGGCCCTGTGTTGCCCGGGGTGAGGGTGTTGAGGTGGGTGTGAAAGTGCCTAGCGGGGATCTCCCAGGCTCCCACGCATGTCCCTGGCACTCTGCTGGATGCTGAGGGGAAGAATGCTGAAGACAAGCGCATGCCCGTCTTTATCCTGCAGGAATGTGCTCCCATGAGGGCAAACCCACTGGCCTCTGTTTCACAGGTCACTCTAGGCACACTGCAGACCTACAGATTGAAGATCTAGAGCTTCACGGTGACTGAGTCATCTTGCCGTGGGACTGGGTGGATGATGGAAGTGTAACAGATAAAGTGATCTCTGAATTGGACATTGGAGAGTGCATAGGATTTGGGCAGGCTGAAGGGCGAAGCTAGAGAGTGACCAAGAGGCCTGGCTTGACCAGCAAAGGCAGACTGTGAGTAGTGTGGCTGGATAGTGCTGTGGGAGGGCGGGTGAAAGGGGAGCGTGAAAATCAGAAGGAACTGGGGTGGAAAGCCGGGGCTGGGCTGTGAGGCCAGATTCACCCCTTTCCCAAGGAAATGCTTCCAGTGAATTCACAAATGCAAGCCTCCCCTGTCACAATCCCACTGCCACACACAGACCCTGGTGTCGTGCCTCAGCTGGGACTGAACATGAGCCGGTTAGGCTGGGGTCCGCTATGCTGGGCAAGGGCCTGAGAGCAGAAGGATGGTGCCAGAAACCAGCTGGCTGGCTCCAGAGACCCTGGCATTGCCCCTCCACTCCCTCTTCGTGCCATGCCCTTGAAGAGGGACTGGGGTCTGCACATGGTCATTCCTAGCCATGGTTTGATCCTCTCCTCTCCTCACTCACCTCCCCTGGCTTATGTTCTGAAAGGGTGAGCCTCAGCTCCAGAGAATTTGACCTTGGGATGAAAAGCCAGCTGCAGGAGGTTTGCAGGTAGACTGCAGCTGGCCCTGTGCACTTTGGGGCAAAGTGCTCCCCGGGGTCTGTTCTGTCTGCCAGGAACAGATATGTGATGTGGCACTTCCCACAACCCCAGGGATGGGCTACTGTCCCTCCTCAGAGGGCCCATCGGGCCCTCATCGACGTCACCTCCACGGTCTTTCCTCCTCCTCCTCGCTGCCTCTCTTTCATTTGCTGGGACCCAACTGCTTCCAGAGCTCCTTATACATTTGCTATGAATCTTTATTTCCAGATTAGTCACCATGCACACAAAATGGAGCGTCCCTGATTTGAGGAGCAAAAACAGTGATTACTAGATTGGTTCTCTCTCACAGAATGTGGAGGAACAAACAATGCCACACAATTTTAGTTTGTATAGCGTCTTTCAAACCACGCAATGCCCCGGGCACAGCGCGGAGTTGCTGTAAATAATACAATAACCGAGATAAACATTCTAAAAATCTTTGCATCGAGCTTCATTTTGTCCTGCTATACTCAGCCAGGGAGGCTGGAAGGAAAGAGATGGGGAAAGTGCAGCCCCCAGACCCTGGGAGAAAGCCAGTGGGGGCTCAGGGTGCGGCTGGAGGGAGGCAATGTGGGAAGGGAGGGGGGTGGTGGGAACTGCAGTCGAAACAGCTGTGTTCAAATGGGGTCGGGGATGGTGAGACTAGTGGAGAGGTAGGTTGGGGGGCGCGGGATGGGTCAAATAAAGTAGGCCTGCTTTTGGGCAGGCTCCCTCATTTGGCCAGGACTAGGGAGAAGTCAGGGTAGAGGATGGACAGGAGAGGTTGCCCTTTTTCTGGAGGGCTTTATGCTGCCATAGAACACACACAGGTCGGTTGGGTCTTGGCTGTTTTATTAACATACTTTATGACTCAGTGTTGTTTCCCTGAACCTTAATTTTTCCATGAGGCAGGTGATACCAGTCATTAAATTCCCTTCCAGACCTGATGGTCATTTATTCTGTAGCCCCCACAAATTCCCATGGTGTGACACTGTCAGGGGTCCCGGCCATACACCCTCTGACTGAGGGGAAAGGACTGAGCTCCCCATCCCCCCAGCTTCCACTGGAGCAAACCCCCAGCTCCCACTCCTGGCCTTACTCTTGGAGCACGAGGGTGATGCTGAGAAACGTGATCGTGACCTTGACTGAATGACCAGTCTGCATTTGAATCTTCCTGTGTCATGTGTAACACAGTGTATGTACACTAAATGGGGGTAGTGATTCTTAGTATTTTAATTACTGGTGATGGTGACTTGATCCCCTGAGAGGGAACACAGCTTCACCCTGAGGAGAGCATTTGGGGATCAAGGTGAGGTTGCAGGGGTGCAAGGAGAGGCGTCTGGGTGCTCTGGCCTGCTAGACCCACCCTGAGCACAGGGCAGTGGCTGCCTCTGGGATGGGCACCTGGAACTTGCTCTCATTTTCAAGTCGTTGGAGCTTTGTTCATCGGTTCTTCCTAATTTGGGTGAAGTTCGCCATATGGAGAGCAGGGAACAGTGTTAAAAAAGCTTTCACACATAGATAGCGCAGCACTTTCTCCGCTAAATGAGGACTCTCTTCCCCAGTACAGATTTCACACGCGATCTCCAGGGTGTTGAGTTCCCTCGTCAACAGGGGTGGAGTTGTTGAGGCTCTTGGAGCCATTGTCTCTGGCTGGCGGGGTCCTGTTCCGACCCCAGGAGAAATCCCATCTTCTTTTTCCTCCCCCGGGGTGAGCGTTTTCTAGTCCTCTCAGGTGAAACAGCTTTGCTTCCAAGGCCAGGCGGAGTGTGCTCAGCTCCCCGCCAGCTGCAGGCGGCTCCGCTGCCAGGCCCCGGCTCGCCGGCTCGCCGGGGTCTCCCGGGGCTCCCTCTGGATGCTGCTCTCGTGTTGCGTTTCCCGTCTGGAAGGGAGCTGGATTGTTCTGAATTGAGCCCAAGCTCCCAGTTCCCCAACCCATGCACATTCTCTGGAACTTTCTCTCTCAGCCAAGACATCTGCCACGTGTGACTCCCTGTCCTTCTTCCCCTATGCCCCGCTGGCCTGACTGCCTCAGTGCAGTTACTTTGGCTGTTAAATAAACCTCTCCATGTGTCTTCCGGAGGCTGAAGTGTGCTGTTCTTCACCTCCCATGATGCTCCTCCTAGAGGTGCTCCAGAGCACTCCCCATCAGCCAGCAGCACAAGGTCCCATCCAAGTTGTCCACATCGTCTGGCTTTGTCTACTCTCAAAGGGGCTGCCGTTAGCTTGGATCAGTAAGCAATTTGTTGGGCCTCAACTCTTTACTTGGTGACAAAAATAATGGTGGTAATTAGCCATTGATTGAGTACTTACTATGTGCTGGGTCCTACCTAGTATTATCTCATTTTCTACTCACAATAACCAGGCATGATCTGTTTAACAATCCTGACTGAAAGAGGAGGAACCTGAGAGGCAGAGAGGTTAAGTGACTGGCACAACTAGTTAGTGGCAGAGCTGATGTTCAAACCTAGATCTACAGACTCCAAATCTGTGCAATTTCCTTTAACCTACTGCCCCCGTCTGTCTTAGTGCTGACATTCAACTGCAACCAAAGATGCCCTACCCAGGGGTCGGGGGCAAAAACGATGCACAAATAGAACTGAAGAATGAAACTAAAAAGGGGTGTGGGAAGACAGCTAGAATTTTTCTAGGCTGGCTGGCTTTGTGGAATGCTGTCCTGTGTTGGGAGAGAGAAGTGAGCTGTGTGTGTCAGGGTCTGTGGCTTTGTTCCAGTGGAAATCTGCCACCTACATGGGTTTGGCTGTCCTTGGCGCCCCTGCACAGCACAGCAGGGTCTGGCTTTGCCACCCTGTGGGAGGAAGAGGAGCTTGAAATTGTTTTTGAGATATTTTCATTGATTTTCTTTAATGCACGGAAACATTTCCATTCACACATGAGCTTAGTTGATGCGGAGAAGAGAAAAGATTTGACACAAATTTGGGGGGCTGGGTGGAGCTCAGGGAGGGAGCCTGAGTGCCTTGTCGATTGCTGTTCAATTTATCAGTATTTTCCTGGAGTTCCTTTGCAAAGCCCTCTGTTTAATCTCGCCACTGCGTGGGGAATTGGAAGAGGAAATGTGGCTTCCCAGGTCCCTTGGCTTCCAGATCTGTTTAAGCTGGGCAGCTCGGCCCCTGCTCTGTTTAAACCCGTGTGCTGAAACCATAGCATCAGAGGTGTCCTGGTTTTCTCAGAGAGCATGTAGCCTTCAGGTTAGAGTTCTAGGTTCCCAAAAGGAAAAAGTAGGGGAAAGTGGGACAGCCATGCATTGTGGGGTATGGGATGTGATGTGAGGCCCAGAGCAGGGATGCGCTCCCACCTGTAGTTTACAATGGAAACAACTCTACACTGTCAAACAGCTGTCAGGACAGCCCATGAAGCTCCAACAATGCTTACAGACCAGACAAAAAGACAAAAGCAAAGCATCATGGATTCGGTTCTTAAGGAAACCTATCCTGGTGGAGGGTAGTGAGGGTGTGAGTAGGAGCAGGGATGGCAGGAGAGAGGAAAACTGGAATCCCAGCTGTCTGCCTCAGGGCCCCTTCCTGAGGGCCGCGAGAGTCCCCAGGGCCCACAGGTGAATGTCCTCAAAGCCTCAAAGAAGGCTCCTCCTCAATTTCCCTTGATTGACCCCTGTATTAGTTTGTTTGGGCTGCCATGACAAAGTACCATGAACTGGGTAGTTTACGGGTTTACTCTCATACTTCCGGAGGCTGGGAATCTGAGATCAAGGTGATGGCAGGGCCATGCTCCCTCTGAAAGTGCAGGGCAGGCCCCATGCAGGCCTCTCTCCTGGCCTCTGGTGCTTCCTTGGCTTTATGGCAGCATCACTCCAGTCTTCACACAGCATTATTCCTGGGTAATGTCTGTCTCTGTGTGCAAATTCCTCCTTTTGATAAGGACACCCGGTCATATTGGATTAGGGCCCATCCTAATGACTTTGTTTTCACTTAGTCACCGCTTTAAAGACCCAGTTTCCAAATAAGGTCACATTTTGAGGGACTAGGGGTTAGGATTCCAATATATCTTTGTATTTTTCTTTTCCTTATTCTATTTTTTACTTTTTTATTTTTTTGAGTTGGAGTTTTGCTCTTGTTGGAGTGGTGCTATCTCAGCTCACTGCAACCTCTGCCTCTCGGGTTCAAGTGATTCTCCTGCCTCAGCCTCCCGAGTAGCTGGTAGGTATTACAGGCGCACACCACCATGCCTGGCTAATTTTTTATATTTTTAGTAGAGACGGTGTTTCACCATATTGGCCAGGCTGGTCTCTAATTCCTGACCTCAGGTGATCCACCCGCCTTGGCCTCCCAAAGTGTGGGGATTACAGGTGTGAACCCCTGCACCCTGCCCTCCAACATATCTTTTTTGAGGGGGACACAATTAAATCCTAATAGTCCGTCTTTTCATTAGGTGTGTGTTTTTCAGTTAGCTGCCTGTAAAATCTGATGAGACCAAACAGTGTAGTGAGAAAAGCATGGGTTTGACATCCATATAGGGCTGTGTTCTAACCCTGGGGCTCCAGTTTGCCAGCTCTATGATGGTGGAACCCCCACCCCTCAGCCCCTCTTACCCCTGCTTCCTCCGTGGAAATGACTGGTCGAATCTCTCTTTTATTGGTTGAATGTGAGGTTGAATGAACTAAAGGGCCTGGTGTGGTACCTGCTACGTGGTAGGTGCTCCCAACAGTTCTGTGAGGCACAGAGAAAGGTCGTTACCATCCCTGCTTGCAGATAAGGGCGCTCAGGCTTGGAGATGACCTGACCTAGAGGCAGCATCGCAGCCATCTCTGTCAGACCCTGGGTCCCTGTCTCCCTCTGCCTAGTGTGGTAATTGTGCCAACCTCATGGGATTGCATTTACTATTTATGCATTTTAACCTTACTTCTTTCCTTGCTAGACCCCAAGTTCCTAGAGGACTGTGACTAAACTTACTCACTTTTTTTGGTATTATTTTTTATTGTTGCAAAATATACATAAAAGTTACCATTGAAATAATTTTAAAGTGTACAGTTCGGTGGCACTAAGGACATTCACATCGCCACTGTCCAGCTCCAGAATTTTTTCATCTTCATGAACGGAAACTCTTACCCATTAAACAACAACTCCCATTCCCTCCTTCCTCCAGCTCTCTTCTCTGAATTTAACTTCTCTAGGTGCTGCATATAAATGGAATTATACAGTATGTGTCTTATGTGACTAGCTTATTTCACTTAGCATAATGTCTTCAAATGGTTCATCCATGTTGTAGCACGTGTCAGAATTACATTCCTTTTTAAGACTGAACATTCTATTGTAGGTATATGCCATATTTTGTTTATCCACTCATCTGTCAATGGATATCTGGTTTGTTTCTACCTTTTGGCTATTTTGAATAATGCTGCTATGAACATGGGTGTATAAATGTCTGTTTGAGTCCCTGCTTTCAATTCTGAAAACATACAGAAGTAGAATTGCTGGTTCTAACCTCATTTACCTTTGTATTCTAAGGGTTGATTATAGTATCTATAAAGTCTTATTACTAATTAAGTGTTTGTTGAATGAATATGTTAAGGAATGAGTGATTGGATGAGTTGTTGGATAAGGAATGACACAATGAAGAGGAACCAGGCAAGGAGAAAGGCAGTCATCCTGACAGTGGGCGCCATGCAGTCCATGGACCACATTAGAAGGAAGGAGAAAGGAGTGGTCAGATTTTGCAAGAACTGTCCAACACATTGTTTGTATTGATGCCATATTACACCTGCAAGGATTCAACCAAGACACCTGCCTAATGCTTCCCTCAAAAAATTCTTCCAGAGGTAACAGAAGTACCAAAAGGTTGATGCTCTTACTTAATTACTATAGTGACCCAGGACACATTAGAAATTGGTCTGAAATGTTAGACTTGCAGGGAACAGCCCTGAAGGCCTTTCCACCCACAGACAAACCTGGAGTCTCACCAGCAAGGCATCCCTGTGACTTCTTCAGGCAGCTACTCCCAGGAGCTCTGCAGACCTGTGCCTACTTCATGTGTATCTTCTTGGCCTTGCAGAACCAGCTACATGCACTGCCCACATGACCTTCTCCTTTTCCATCTGACATGAATGTCATGTGGCTGAATGTGATTTTATTTGTTTTTCTTTTGTTCAGAGCTGAGGACAAGCTGCCCATCTTCCTCCGAGCCCTGGATGCTGGGAGGCTGTGATTGGCAGCAGCCCAGGATGAAACAGAAATGCGCCTCAGGTAGCAGATCTGCCAGAAAAATTCTGGCCAGTCTGGGCTCATTTTACCCCATTCTTGATGGCAGGAGTTTTGTATTTCTCTGGGCAACTCCCTCCTCTCATCCTTCCACCAGCCCCTAAGAAACTCAAGTCCCAGAGGCAGCAGCATCAGATCTGAGGCTTTCTTCTCATTTTGTCAGCTCATCACCCAGATTTGGCCACCAGTTTGACAAGGAGAGTACCCGGGAGGGTGGCTCTGGGGGCTGAGGATGTCGATTGCAAATAGCTCAACCAAGGCTCACTGCTGAAAACTATTTAAAAACTGCAGCATCACACCAACCTTCTCTCTCTAGGTAGCTGAGAAGCCGGCAAGAGGAAAGGACTTCTTTTCTCTATCAAGCCCCTGTTAGTTCCAAGTGTTAGCAAATGCTCATCTTGAGGCACAGTTTCTTTCCTTATTTTGCTGTTAAAGTGGGAGCCTTGGAGGGGGAGCGGCAGGGGACTGGTGGGGAAGGCAGGCCCAGAGGGGAGGCGGCGGGAGGAGGGGGCATGGGCTCGGTGAATAGCGAGCTCAAGAGCTCTTCTGCACAACGAGATTAGCGCGATGTGAGCATTTCCATGCCAAGGTGCTAACGCAATAATACACGCGAGTTTGCCAACTTTTCAAATTGAATGTATTTGATTATTTGCTTTTAATTAGTGTGAGTTTTGGAGTATGTACAGGATTGTCAGGGATACATGCAAAGCCTCCTACAGCCCATGAAGCCTCCCCTTGGTAAAGACGGTCCGGGATTGTTCTTTTTTAGCTGTGGAGAATGAGATTTAACAGCTCTGTTAAATGTTTTAGCCCATTTCCATTGTGCCTCTGTTTCAACCTATTGGCAAGACCAATTGAAGTGAGAAAATAAACCTCTTATCTGATCTGAATGCTGAGAGCTGCTCCTAAGAAGAATTTTCCAACTCAACTTCGGCTTTCTACGAACATCCCTGTTTTGTTTTTGTTTTGTGTTTTCTTTTCTTGTTCTTTCCAAAGGTGGCTGTTAAGCTGGCTTTCTCTCTTTTCCCTTCTCTATAAGTACATTTGAGGGAACATCTATACACATGAAAAAAAAAAAAAAGTGGATGGCAGGAAGGGAGAGGGGAAGAGATGGGTTTAGGTAACTTAGAAGCATTTCGAGAGCTCTTTCTAGCTGCCAAAGGCTTCAGAGCATTGGAGGTTTGTATCTTTCCACATGGCGCTGCTCAGGGTGGCTCATGCCCTTGTGTTACTCCAGGGGGGATAACGAGGCCATGGGCCTGGCCCAGGCCAGTGAGTGGTCAAGCTGAATTTGAGTGTTAGTGCCCATGCTCCCGTCCGCAACCTGATGGACTGTGCTCTCCTGGCTGGAATACCAGCTACTGCGACTTTCATTTTGTTGTTGTTTTATGCAGGATTTCAACCTCTCCTTCTCTTGGGCATTTTGCAGGCAATGGTCATTTACCAAAATAAACCCAGTCCTTTTGTAGGCCCAAACTTCGAGAAGCAGGTTGAGGTGTAGCAACCCCTTCCTCTCCTCCTTCCCCGCCTGTTATATTTGCTTAAGAGAAGAAGATGTTGTGAGAGACTTCGTCTGCCAGCACCGCTCTCCTCCCAACCTCCTCAGGCCTGTGCCTCAGCTTGCCTCTGCCCCAGGGCACTGGGACATGGACAGAGGCTGAAGCCCACCCTCGCATGGCCGGCCACTTTGTCCCTTCCTGCCCCAAGCTCATGTCGCTGTTCCAGCAGCTCACCAGGGCCACGGAGGAGCCGCCATGTAGCAGGGAAGCAAGACCCCTCATCCACATTCTGAGGACGGCCGCCCGCTCACCCATTACCTACACAATCTCTCAGTTACATTAAAAAAAAAATCTTTCCCCCCCTTAACAATAGAGAGGAACAAATGGTTGACAAATAACAACAGCAGCAGCTCTCCAACAAAAGCACGCAATTATTACAATTATACTATCCTTGATTAGGCTGCCATGCATTGCATTTCAATGTAATTGATGTTGTAGGTTGACACATCGGACACCAAATATTCTCGCCTGTCCCTTCTCTCTTTTGTTTCAGAAGCTGATTTGCATTTTCTATGCTTTTAGTAATGAAGACTTAGCACTTTTCCTCCATTAGAAAAAAAAAGAGAGATACAATAATCTGCAACTCGGCACTTGTTTAAGGATTCTGACCCTCGAAAATACCACTTTGCTTCACACATTAGCTGCTTACAAAGAAGGAAGCTAATGTATCATCTAATTGGGCAAACCACTGCATCTGATTTCTCTCAATCAGACTATTAGCTTCGTAATTACCCATCTGCCTCGTGTGGAAAAACGGCAAGGCGCACACCCAGCTAATAACGTTCTCAAGAGCTCTCCACCACAATGAGAGGAGGCGACGTGGAGGGATATGGTCTCTAACCATTTCGGTGCCAAGGTGGCCACACAATGCAGGAGGGCTTTGCCAACCTTCCCCCGCCTGAATGTGTTTAATTATTTGTCTTTAATTAGTCAGAGTTTTTGGGGTCTGTTCAGGATTGCTGTCCCTGCTGCTGCTGCTGCAGTGGCGGTGGTGGTGGCCGGGGCGGATGCTGAAGGATGGTGACCAGCGGAAGGCGGGGAGGCTTCCCGTGGCCTCAGCAGGAGACGCTTGGGTTGAGGGAGGAATGTCCCCGAGTTTGGCGGGTGTCCTCGAGAGAGAATAAAGATTCTCCCAAGATTGGAGTAGAGTGTTTTATACCTCTTTTGGTTCCTTTCCTTCTTCTTCTGTCGTTGGGCCCCCTTTTGCCCCACGTGGGAGAAGGTGCACCCACTGTGGCAGAGCGAGAGTTAACCTGAGGATGAGGACATCAGTGGTGGCCTCCGCACTGCCGGGGTGTGAACGTTCTGACTTCCAGGTGACCCCTCCAACTGGCTGTGGTTTCTCCTGGCTCCCTTGTGTCTGGTATTGTGTTCTAAACACGCTTTGGTTCAGTTTGGCCGCGGGAGGGCTTTTCTGCAGTCTGAATGAAGTTGTGAGTCCTGGGGCAGGTTGTGAAAGGCCTTCTTTTCTCCTCCTTCATAACCTGGGAGAAGAGGCCGGGCCATCTCATGCCCTCGGGGACTGGGGTGGTCAGCACGTGGGTGTATTTGGGAAGGCAGGTGGGGCCAATTTTGGTGCAGACTCAAGTGAGTTTTTGGGGTCTCTTTCCCCCTCAACTAGAGTAGCTCAGCCATTATTTGTATATTCTTCTATGTCAATTTTACTTGAATAAAGGATTACGACTAAGATTTTTGAGACCAACTGGACACATATGGTTCGGCTACTAATGCCTAATGACTTAACGTCTATTTCAGGTTCACTGAGCTGTGCCTGTTGGGATACCAGTATTCACTCTCTAATGGTTGGTTAATTTAGCCCATCACTGCTGCCATTTAAATAGGCTAGCATATCAAATGGAGTCTTTTGGGGCTAACACAGTGATGCGTTTTGCTTTTGTGTATTCTTTTGTAGTCAACATTTATGATATGATCTGAAAGACTCTGTGCTAATTGAGAGTCTTATATACTGAAGTATTAGACTGAGAACAGACATTTACATATTCAGTCTATCATCTAGAAAAACATAAAATAAAACCCCTACTATGTGTGTGTTACGATGACAGGCCCTCTAGCTACTATGTATGCTGGATGTAGCTCCTGTCTAATAGAGCTTTGAGTTATAAACAAAAGGCAAGTTTGTTCCTTAGGCAAGTAAGAGCCCAAGTCTCAGGAGTCATCTGGTCTTGCTAAATGCTCTGCCATGTTGGCCAGAGTTTTTCCATGTGGATGCATGGCACAAACTCTCCCACCTCAGCCAAACCACTGCCATCTTATAGTGCTCAGGCTTCCAGAAGTCAGTTCTTTTTATCTGTTTATAATATTGCTTTGAAAGAGTTTTGATTGATCTGTGATATTTTCTCTATAAGAAAACTGGGGACCTTAAGAGCCATATGTACCTCTTTGTGTTTTGGAATTTTTGGAAGATGCTGTCACTGCATCATACAGAACCTTATTTTTATAAAGACCATCTAAGAATTTTTTGTAGGTCTCTGTTTAAGGAAAGGTATGGCTTCCCTTGAACTGTATGCACACCCTGTGTTTTATGACTGATCATCTTTTCCTCTTTGCGTTGGCTACTAGGAAGCTCAAAGGCCAAATTTTAGCCCATATCCATAGGCTTGATAGGACTAGATGGTCTATATTTTATGTGTTAATGTCGCTAAAACTTTATTATTTTTCTGTCCATTTATAAATCATATTTTTTTGCTCTGGCTTCTATAAATACTTATTTTTCTTAAATTGTTTTGAATTATTATATGCATTTTTGTATAGTATTTAAATACTTGGTGGAAAAATGTCCTAGTGCAGAGACCAGAGAGGTTAAGTCATTTGCCTAAGTCACACAGGAATGAATGCAGTCAAAAAATTTTTCTTGTGCCAATAGCAGGTTTTTCCAGATGTTTTCGTGTTAGCTATGAAATCTGCTAAAATCAGCTTACCTTGTGATCGGCTATGACTTCTTAATTTATCTCTGTCAAGGTTCACATAATTTGTTAGCCTCCATTACAGCTTTCTTACTCTTCCCTGAAAGTCTAGGATGCTAAGCAGTAGGAATCCATTCAACAACATCCAGGGACTGAGGCAAAAGAAAAGATACTCTCATGGCCTTCTGTGCTGCGGGGTTGACTTCCTGGTCTTCACACTGTGGTACCTGCCATCCCTTCTGTTATACTTTGAGAAGTCACGGTTTGCCACAGCCTCTGCATGGCCTTGAGGTCGAGGTAAGAATTGACTTCCTCTCTCAGGGAGGAACTCCAGAAGACCAGGGAGCAGGTTTTCTGCCTCAGACTTTTCAGGAACCTCACAGAGGCTGCCTCCTTTCAAACCAAGTTATATGAGAGAGTCTGGGACCTGTCAAACAGCTGCCTGGACATGCTCTCATTTTAGCTCCAAATGTGAATCATCTGTTTAGGGTAGGCCTATAGCAATCATCTTTTATTAGTTTTTACTTACTTTTAGCAGAGTCATTCTCCAGAGGCTGATATGGGAGGCCTTCCCTTCCTTTCCCTTTCTTCCTCCCTCCCTCCCTCCCTCCCTCCCTTCCTTCTTTCTTCTCCCTCCCTCCCTCCCTTTCTTCCTTCCTTCCTCCCTTCCTTCCTTCCTTCCTTCCTTCCTTCCTTCCTTTCTCTTTCTTCTTTCCTTTCTTTCTTGTTTCCTCTTTCTCTCCCTCTCTCTTTCTTCTTTTATAACTTTATTTGACAATCAGCAGCGATTAGTTCTCATATCCGTTGACTGTGTAGATTTTTCAAAGTGGTGACAAGTGCATAGGTAACCAACACACAGAACTTGCTTGCTGAACCTTCATCCTCATTATATTTTCTGGACAACCTCACGTGGACACAGTATGGGACACTCCTCATTCCTTTGGCCCAGGCAGCTTTGCTGATTCTGGTGTCAATGTGCACATCTGGAATTCCCATCTCTTTCACAGCAAGTTTCTGGATCTCTTTGAGTGCCCAAGGGCCACACTTCTTGAGGTCCACTCCATGGCTGCCCTTGTGAATGTTGATGGCGTGCTTCCTGGTCACCACCTCATTGACATCAGAATAGTCCCTTTTCTTCTCACTACCCTTTTTGTAGGAGCTGTTCTGTTGTGCCCAGGTTGGAAAAAAAAAAAATCTGGGAGTTTATTTTCAAACACCTCCCCTGAAGTAGGATTTTTTTTTTTTTTCTGAGACAGAGTCTTGCTCTGTTGCCTAGGCTGGAGTGTAGTGGCACAGTCACAGCTCACTGCAACCTCTGCCTCCTGGACTCAAGTGATCCTCCCACCTCAGCCTCCTGAGTAGTAGCTAGGACTGCAGGCATACACCACTGTGCTCAGCTAAGTTTTGTGCTTTTTGTAGAGTTGGAGTTTTGCCATATTTCCCAGGCTTGTCTCTAATACCTGGACTCAAGCGATCCACCTGTCTCCTAAAGTCCTGGGATTACAGGTGTGAGCCACCATGCTGGGCTAACATTTCTGGAGTGGGGACATGCTAGCAATTGTTTTTGAAATTGCTCTTTCCCTCCCTACCTTTTTATTAGAAAATGTTCTCTGACTGTTGGCCTTTTCATAAGTAGAATACTTTTGAGAATTCAGTATCATCACCTCTTCCCCACTCTCATAGACCTGAGAAAAACTGGACACTTGGAGGAGATACTATGAAACAGGCCCCAAAAGCAACTCTATAATGAATTCTAGTCTGAATACCTCTCAGGAAGTTCTTCTTCATCTCCAACCACTATCCCTCCTATTGCATTTTATCTAGTTTCCTCTAGATCTTTCCCCAGAGGGGATGAGCATCATGCTAATACCCAGATAATTAGAAAGACAGCCAACTTTCAGTGGATTATAAGTAGATTATGTGGCAGTTTATCTCTGGCAAATCTTACTTTCCTCTCTTAGTTAACATCTCTGTTGCTTACTTAATTTCTTTATTGCTTTTATAACCATTGCCATCTGCTACTGAAATTGGAGTTCAACAGGAACTAGAATCTTGAAACTTTTAAAATGAAAATAATTATTTTGAGGTCTGGGGAAGGTAGCAATCATGAAGGAAGGGTTAGCTCTGCTTAGACTGATCCTGGGCTACCTAGCGCCGGGTGGGCCTTTGCAATTACCTAGTCGTCTTCCACTGGCTTACTGACGGGAAATTAAGGCCTTAATCAGGTAACAGGCTTGTCAAATGTCACAGAGCTACTTGGAGGAAGTTCTATTACAAAGACCCAGTTCTGGGTCCCTCTCAAGTCTATCATGATTCTTACTTATCTGTCTTAAAGGTGAAATTGCCCATTTCCAGCATGGAATGTATTGAGCAGAATTGCATAATGGGACAGAGCTGAAAAATGAGATAGTTCTTAGTTTCCCAGCTCCTCACGTAGTTTTTCTTCAGGGTGCAATTTCATGATTTTGTGTGCAATATCATGAGTAACTAGGACATCAGATCTCCCCATAAGAAAAAGCAAGCAGAACCAGAGACTGTAGCACATATATACCACAACGATTTGACATAAGGAATTATTTTGTGTTTATCTACTGTTTGGATTACCTATGTGATGACTCTCTTGCATTTCTGTGGATGATGAGGAATTGGTGTTATTTATGCCTTCATGTAGGAGTCGAAATATGTGCAACATCCTCAGCATCTGGACGAAGTCCAGTCTGTATTTTTTTTTCCCATCTGCTCCTGGTATTTTAAGTAAAAATGTTTGTATCTGCATCCCCCAAGCCCTGTTGTAAATTGTAAATCATGCCATTATATCTGGTAAAACCACAATGTCAAGCAACAATTCACAAAGCCACAAAGATTCTCTGGAGTAATTTTCCTGTTCTCATTGATCAATTTTATATTTTCCCCTTGGCCATATGCACACATTAAATGGCACTAATTCAGTGAGAAAACTCATAAGGGATAATATTTCAAGTGGCACAAATGGCAGCAATGCCTTTACAAGTATCTGTTTTATAATTGCCTCTGCACTCTACCTGAATTCGCGCTTGCCGTTGTTTCAGTTGAGTGAAATGGACACAGAAATGGGTTGGGGGTGGGGGAGTGCGGGAAGGGGGAGGAGAATGTTTTAGTTAAATTAGGTGTAAAGCCAGGAAAATCTCAAGTCAAAAACTGTGTGGCTGCAATTATTTCTTTCTTCTGGTGAGAATATTTATTATCTGCTCCTGAGGGATGACAGGTGGGGAGAACGGGCCAGCACTGCATGGGTGCATACACTTGAAAAGCCCCCCTTCACGACTTGATGGCAAGACTGTATACAAGTCATTGATTTCTTATTTGACATTTTTAGATTTTTTGATGATATTTTTTAAAGTAAACTTTTAGGTTCAAGAATAATAAGTATACAGAAAAGTACATAATTCATAGTTATATGAGATTTTTTTTTGCAAAGTGAATATATCTGTGTAACCAACAGGCACATCAAGAGGCAGAAACTTAGTGGCTGTTCACAACACTCCCTCTTACCCTTTCTGGTCATTATCCATGCTCCCCTAAAGCTAACTAATATTCTGATTTCTACTGCCATTAATTCATTATTCAGTATATATTATTTTAGGTCTTGCTTCTTTTATTCTATGAACATTACATTTGTAAGATTCATTCCGTTTTTAGTGTATGGCAGTATTTTGTTCATTTTCACTGCTCTATTGTATTTCATTGTGTGTGTGTTTCTGTGTGTGTGTGTGTGTTACTATTTATCCATTCTATTACTGATAGACATTTGTGTTGTTTTGAGTTTTTGGCTTTTATGAATAATAGTGTTATGAACATTCTTGTACATGTGTTTTAATACACATTGTGTGTATTATGTGGGCATGCACTACAGATGAAATTGTGGATTTATAGGGACTATCTATGTTCAGATCTATTATAGTGAAGATTTCCAAACAGTGTTTCAGAGTGGTTGGACCAGTTGACAACAGCAAGTTATAAGAATTCCAGTTGCTCCACACCTTCACTAGCATTGAGTATTGCCAGTTTTATTTAAAATGGCAGGAGTGTACTGTATCTCACTGCAGTTTCAATCTCATTTCCCACATGCCTAATGACAATGATCACCTTTCCATGTGTGTTTGAGAAGTGCTAGTATAAGTCTTTGCCCATATTTTAGAAATTGGGTTCTCTACTTTTTTGATTTGTTGTTCTTTATGTTTTCTAGATACAAGTCCTATGCACACTTGTGTGCACACACATATTTATTACTCTTTACATAGCAAATATCTTTCCCCATTCTGTGACTTGCCTTTTCACTCTCTTAATGCTATATTTTGGTAAGCTTTAATCCTTAGTTTTAATGAAGTACAATTTATAGTCATTTCCTTTATGGTTATTACTTTCAGTTAAAGAAACAGTTACTTATATTCAGTGTGATAAATATATTCTCTTATTTTTATCTTCTAGAACTGCACTATCCAATTCAGTAACCACTAGCCTTGTGCAGTTATTTAAATTTCGTTCAACAGTTTTATTGGAGTGTAAATGACACACAATAAACTACACATTTTAAAGTGTACAGTTGGATGTTTTGACACATGTACACCCGTGGAACCATTTAATCAGGATAATAAACATAACCATCATCCCCCAAAATGTTCCTTGTGTCCCATTGTAATGGGACAACCTCCCACCTCCCAACCTTTCACAGCCCCCCATCTTTAGGCAGCCACTGATCTGTTTTCTGTCATTGTAGATTAGTTTGTATTTTCTAGAATTTTACATAAAAGAATCATACAGCATATAATCATTTCCTTTTTTTCTGGTCTTGTTCCTATCAGCATAATTATTTCAGAGATTTATCATGTTGTTCAGTATATTGATATTTCATTTCTTTTATTGAGTAATTTTCCACTGTATGGGCGTACTACAATTTGTTTATTCACCTGTTGATTAACATTTGTGTTGTTTTCAGTTTTTAGCTATTGTAAATAAAGTTGCTATGAACATGTATGAATTTTCTATTTCTGTCATAACAAATTATCACAAATCTAGTGGCATGAAACAGCACAAATTTATTATCTTAAAGTTCTGTAGCTCAGAAGGCTGATATATGTCTCACTGGGCTAAGATCAAGGTCTCAGCAGGGCTGAGTTCCTTTCTAGAGACCCTAGAGGAGAGTCTGTTTCCCGGCCTTTTCCAGTTTCTAGAGGTTAACCACACTCCTAGCTCATGGACTGCTTCCTCTGTCTTCAAAGCCAGAAATATTGCATGTCTCTGATTTGTCTGATATGATTACATCTCTCTCTGACCACAGCTGGGAACAAGTATCTCTCTGCTTTTAAGAACTCTTGTGATTAGATCAAGTCTACCCTCACAATCCAGGATAATTTTCTCACATCAAAGTCAGTAACCTTAATTACATCTGCAAAGTCCCTTTTTCAGTGTAAGGTAACATATACACAGCTTCCAGGGATTACAGTGTGAACAGTTGGAAGATTGGTGTTGATTATTTTGCCTATTCCAAATTGTCCTTTAGTTTCCCTTAGGTAAATACCTAGGTTTTAAATGGCTGGATCATACAGTGTGTGTTTAAACTTTTAGAAAACTGAAAAATGGTTTTCCAAAGTGGCTGTAATATTTTACGTTGCTGTTATCAATTTATGAGAGTTTTAGTTGCCCCATATTCTCACCAACACTTGGTTTTCTGTGTTTTTGATGATAGCGGTTATAGTTGGTGTGTAGTGCCATCTCATTGTGACATTAATTTTAATTTCCCAAATGATTAATGATGTTGAGCACTGTTTATGTGTTTGGATAAGTATCTAGTCAAATCTTTTGCCCTTTTAAAAATTATTGTTTGGTTATTATTATTGAGTTTTGAAAGTTAAGAAAATGTTATGGACTTATGTCTGTTATCAGATATATGACTTATAAATATTTTCTCCCAGTCTGTGGCTTGTTTTTTCATTCTCTTAAGACTGTTTTTCAAAAAGCAGACAATTTAATTTTGAGAAAGTCCAATTTATCAATTTGTTCTTTTATAGAACTGCTTTTGTTGTATATCTAAGACATTTTTCCCTAATATATGTCACAAAGATTTTTTGTTACCTTTTTTTCACCATGCATTAGTGTTTGTTTTTTCATTTAACAACATGCAGATAAGCAAAAACAAAAACAAAAACAAAAACAAAAAAACACTTACTCATTCAGTTAACATTTATACTGTTCTCCCATTATTTGTATAGTTGCTATTACCATCTGGTATTACTTTCCTTCTGCCTGAAGGACTTCCTTTAACATTTCTTGGAGTACAGATATCCTGGTGATGAATTGTGTCAGCTTTTGTACTTCTGAAAAAGTCTTTATTTCATCTTCAGTTTTGAAAGATAGTCTTGCTGGGTATAGAATTCTAGATTAACACCTTTAAAAAAAAATCCCCTTAAGTGTCTTAAAGATATTCCACTATTTTATGATTTGTATTGTTTCCAATGAGAAATCTGCTACCATTATTATCTTTGTTTCTCTTTCTCTCTCTCTTTTTTTTTTTTTTTTTTTTGAGACAGAGTGTCGCTCTGTCACCTAGGCTGGAGTGCAGTGGCATGATCTTACCTCACTACAACCTCCATCTCCTGGGTTCAACCAATTCTCCCACCTTGGCCTCCTGAGTAACTCAGACTACAGGTGCATGCCTCCACACCCAGCTAATTTTTGCATTTTTACTAGAGACAGCATTTTGCCATGTTGGCCAGGCTGGTCTCCAACTCCTGACCTCAAGTGATACACCTGCCTCTGCCTTCCAATGGGCTGGGATTACAGGCGTGAGCCACTGTATCTGGCTATCTTTATTTCTCTACATAACTGACTGTTTTTTTTTTTTCTTCTGATTGCTTTTAAGATTTTCTCAGTCACCGGCATAGGACAATTAGAAAACAATGTGCCTTGGTATATTTTTTCTGTGTTTCTTTTTTTGGGGAAAGTAGAATGTTTTAAATTTGTGGGTTTATGGTTTTCATCAAATTTGGAAATTTTTCAGCCATTATTTCTTCAAGTAATTTTTCTCTTTCTGCCTCCTCTTCTTTTACAATTCCATTTACAGCACTCCTATAATTAAGCTGCTTAGAGTGGTCCCACGGCATACTCATGCTGTCTTTATTTTTAGAAAATTCGTTTTTCTGTGCTTCATTTTAAATAGTTTTTATTGTAATGTTTTCAAGTTTACTAATATTTCTCCTGGAACATCTATTCTGCTGTTAATTTCATTTAGAGTATTTTCCATCTCAGACATTGTAGTTTTCTTTCTAGAAATTTATCTTTTAAAAAATATCTTCCAGTCCTCTACTTAAATTTTGTACATGTGGAATAGTGATAATAACCATTTTAATGTTCTTGTCTGCCAATTCTAACATTTGTGTCAGTTCTGGTTCTGGTTTGAATAATTTTTATCCTCATTATTGTTTGTTTTATCCTGTTTTTGCATAACTGATAAATTTTTATTTTATGCAAGACATTGTAAATATTGCCTCATTGGGTACTAGATATTTTTATATTCCTATAAGTATTCTTAGACTTTGTTTGGGGAAGTAGGCAAGTTATTTGAAACAGTTTCATGCTTTTCAATCTTGTCTGTAAGCTTTGTTAGGCAGAAACAGAGCAGTGTTTAGTTTATGTTTGCTCACTAATGAGGGAAGGCTCTGTGAGTACTCTACCTGATGCCCGGTGAATTATGAGGTTTTCCAATTTGGCTGGTGGAAACAGGTACTATTTCAAGCTTTGTGTCAATGCTGAGTACTGTTCTTTCTAATCCTTTCTTATGGTTCTTTCCTGGGACTTGAGTAATTTCCTGACACACATGCTAATTAGTTCTTTGTTAAATACTTGATGGGAACTTGTGCAGATCTACAGAGTTTTCTATACACAGCTATCTCTCTGCTCCAGCCACCACCCCATACTCTTTTCTGCCAACCCTAGCAGCCTTGATTTCCTTGGAGTCTGAATTCCATCTCCTCAACTCAGAGAGTCCTCTGGGCTCTACCTGAGTTCCCTCCCTGCTGCACATTCTGGAATGCTCTCAAGGCATTATACTGAGGCAGTCGTAGGGCTCCCCTTGTTTGTTATCTCTTTCAGGGATCGCTATTCTTTGTTGCTTGATATTGTGTTTAGACAAACTTTGCTTTATAGTTTTGTCCTTTTTGGGAGTTTCTCAGGTAGAAGGGTAAAGCTGGCTTTCTAGTCCCTCTGGGTTGAATGCATCAGTCTTTGTGACAATTTAAATTTGAATTATTTTATAAGTGAAATAAGGTAAAGTAAAATTAAATAAAACATTCAGTTGTTGAATCACAATGACTGCATTTTGAGTGTTCAATAGCCATATGTGGTTAATGTACAGCATTGCACCATATAAATATAAAACATTTTCATCGCCATAGAAAGTTTAAGTGGAAAACTCTGTGATAGAATTATAATTTATTTATTTTACTAAAAGTACCTGGTTCTATTTTTCTGTATAGTATAAATTAAGAGTCAGGATAATACTGTTTTTTCAACATGGATGTCCAGGTGTGTTGTTTATCCTTGACTTTTGCATTTATACTAAATACATCAGCTCCCAGAGGGAAAAAACATTCTGGGATATTGATTGGAATGCATTGAACCTACATATCAAGTAGGGAGACCTGATGTCTTTAAAATTTACATTCTTCTTATTTATGAATATGGTTTATTCCTTTATTTGTTTAGACATTCTCTAATTCTTCTCAGTAATAATATTTTATAGCTCTCTTGGCAAAGGTCTTAGACACTTTTCAACAGATTTACTTCTAGGTATTTGAAATTTTAGTTGTTTTCATAAATAATATAATTTTCAAAATTTCATTTTCTAATCTTTTGTTTCTAATATATAGCAATGCAATCCATTTTGTAAATTGACCATTTATCAGTGGCCTTGATGAGCTCACTTATTTGAGTATTTTATCTGTGGATTATTTTTGGAATTTGTAACCAATTATATGTCTATGGATAATGAGAGTTTTATATTTTCCTTTCAAATCTGTAGACTGTTTATGTCTTTTTATTGCCTTGTTACATTGACTAGGACCTCTAGGAGTCCATTGTTAAACACTATTCATGATAATAGACATCCTTATTTTGTCCCTGATCTCAGAGTAAAAGTCTTCAATATTTCACTATGAAAGTATGATGTATGCTATAATTTTTCAAAGATCTCCTTTATCAAATTAAGGAAGTTATTTTTCAAATTTCTAGATTGCAAAGAGTATTTTTAAAAATTATATACAGGTGTTGGATATTGTTAAATACTTTTTCTGCATCTATTGAAATGGTTATATATTTTATTCTTCATCTTTTTGGTCAATGAGATAAACTACATTGATTGATGTTCAAATTCTAAATCAACATTGTATTCTTTGAATAAAATTATTTGGTTGTAATGTAACTTTTTAATGTATCCCAGGATTCTTTTTGCTTATATTTTTGTTAGGACTTCTGAGTTTATAAGAGATAACAGCTTGTTTTTTTATCCTTGTGATGTGCTTGTTTGGTTTTGCTACCAAGGTTATACTGGTTTTACCTTATAAGTTTCGAAGAGTTGGTGTAAGATTGGGGTTTCTTTCTTAAATGTTTAGAAAAATTAACAGATAAGGATATCTGGGTCTAGAATTTTCTTTGTGGGTGAGTTTTAAACTATCGATTCAATGTACTAAATAGATACACACTATTCAGATTTTTGATTTGCTTCTGTGTCAGATTTGCTGTATTGCTCTTTAAAATTAATTTGTTGATTTTACTTAATTTTTCTGCCTTTTGCTTTGTTTGATTATAATTTGCTTTTTTTTTTTTTAGCTTTTTGACTTGAGTGCTTAGATAATTAATTCTCAGCCTTTACAATCTTCTAATATGTGAATTTAAAGCTTAAGTTTTCCTCTAAACACTGCTTTAGTTGCATTTTACAAGTTTTAGTAATATATTTTATATTTCATTTAAAATATTTTCTGATTTTCATTTTGATTTCTTCTTTGACTTATATGTTATTTATAAGTTTATTTCAATTCATTTTTTTAACTGTGTGCCTGTTTCTTTATTTTCTGTGTATCTATCTTCCAGTTGAATAACTTCTTCTGCTATATCTAATCTGCTGTTCAACTCATCTCTTTAGTTCTTAACATTTGTAATCGTATTTTTGATGTGTTAGAAGTTATATTTGATTCCTTTAAAAATAATTTTCTGGTGACATTTCCTTTTTGTCATCCATTTTCTTGAACGCATTAATTATAATCATTTCTGATCTATGTCTGATGCCTCAAATATCTGGATCATTTGTGAGTCTGTTTCTATTGTCTGTTTTTTCTCTATAGTCTCAGTCATTTGGTCTTATCTCTTTGTATGACTCATAATTTTTGATTAAGTGCTGGATATTGTATATGAAAAATCATGAGTTTCTGATGATATTATTTTCCTTTAGAGAATATTTAATTTTCTTTTTTTGATCAGTAATTAGACAAGGGCAAATTACTCTGAGTCAATTGTGAATTGAGATGGTGCAAGTCAGTTTCAGGTGTACATGAGTTAGTTAATTTCTAGTTTCCCTTTCTGGCATCTCAACTGAAAGTTGGGTATCTAATTGAGGCTCCTCCTCTTTAGTGGGCCTCATATTCTACTTTGTCTTTATACTAAAAACAGCTTACAAAATTTTTTCTTGCATTTGTAGCCATTTAGTACCTATTTTCTACTTGAATTCTCAGCCTCTCATTCAAGTACAGCTTAGGATTCAGCAAATACTTCAACAACAAAAGCAATAGAAAATTTTGATCTTATTTCTTTGAGGCTCTCATTTCTCTGGAATCTTGGTTTCTTAAGTTATAACTGCCTTGATATACCTGAATTTCAACTTTTGTATTCCCAACACCATGGGGTTTCCAAATGCTCTAGGTCATTGCTAGCGGCTCAGCCTCTGTGCCCCATGATGTGAAATGGTATATGCCCTTACAGGAAAAAGCAGCACAGAAAGTTTAGCTCACTTTAATGTGTGCTTCTCATTTCTCCAGGATCTCAGATCCTCAAGTCTTAATTTTTGCTCTCTGATGCCCCACCCCCTACCCAGGTTTTATAATTCTTCTCGGCAGACACATTGGTTTGATGCAAGCAACTCATCCATAGTTAAATTGATTAATTTTCTTACTAAGAGTTGCTTATTCTTATTGGAGAATTAAGAAGGATTTATTGGTGTGAGCACTGACTCCAAGTGGTTTAAGACAGCTAGCAAAGGCATAATGTGTTGTTGTGGTTTGGGTTCAGTGGAAACAGATACCAAGAGAGGTTGAAGTGCCAGATGTTTACTAAGGAGCAGCAGCTGTGAAAGGAAGGGGCAGGAAACAGGATTGAAAAGAGGGAAAATTTGAACTCAGAGGCAGGCCTCACAATGACTCAACAAGCCTGGCAAGGAAATGAGAATAAATACTGACTGTCAAAATTATCCTGTGCTTCTCTGCAACCATGGCAGACCCTGAAAGAGCTGACAGTTGGTGGCTGTTTCCTGCCTGCACTCCCCATAACTAGGCAGCAAATTCTACCTTGAAGGGGCATCTGGGTGGCACACCTCTTATTTCTACCACAAGTGGTGACAGGAGAGCACAGGACATGTTTCAAGGAGAGGATCAGGTGAGGCCTTGGAGAAAAATTCATGGAGATCAAATACAGGAATAGTTAGTGATGCGTGAGTAGGGCAAAGGGTTGTTCTCTTATATCAATCGAATGGGTATAAAATAGTTTCATTATTATGAACCCTTCATAAAATGATTTTTATTATCCTGTTACCACTTTTACTGTGTAATTATGGGGTACAGATCAGCCAGAATTATTTGTAAGAAGGGGTTAGTGACAAATACGAGACCAATGAGAGAGGTAGAGATGGAGCAAGAATGGGAGGGGGAGAGAGAGAGAAAGAGAGAGAAAGAGAGAGAGAGAGAATATTAATGAGGCAAGTGATGCAATAATATGCCATTAAGCTATTGGTTAATGGCATTAATTTATTGAAAGGGGCTTCTACACCAGCCTGTAGAAAGCAATACCTATCTCCTGCTGATGGTACATAGTGACAGTTTTCTGTTGGTTTGATTATGACATGCCTTGCCTTGTTCATGAGAGAATTACCTTCCATTGGAATGTTTTTATTACGTGTACAATTAGATACATTGCACAGCAAGGAGGTGTGAAAAAAATCTTTACTAGTTCCATTGTGAAGTCAAACACTTTCCATCATCCTTCCCTGACTCCCTACCAGCTCAAAAACGACAAGCGCAGCTGGCAGAAGCACTACAAAAACAAAAGTAGTTATTGAGCATCCTATGTGTCAGGCTCAGGGCTAGGTGCAGAAGACTTAAAGACAAGTCACAACCAAATGATGTAAGAAGATTCACAAAGAGAGAGGCAAGGAAATGGGGAGGTGGATGTGAAGACTTCTTTCTTTCTCTTTTCTCTTTTCCCCTAGGTTGAGAACTTTGTAACTCAATTCTTTCTAGGCTTAAAAAGTTTTGGGGAGGTGCTAGGTTTGAAATGCAAAATGTTAATATAAACAAGTAACTATCTTATGAACGCTATGATTAAATAACAGTATCATAAAGCTATTTTTGTGTGCATTCCAATGACCTGGGGAAAAACAACTTTAGGTATACATATTACCATTAACGGTTCCACATGATATGGTTTTACTCTTTCCTAATTCATGTAGCAGTTTCTCTAGAGAAGAAAACATTTGGATGGTGCCTGCTTCTACAGAAGCCAAGGAAGGTGGAGAAGACAGCTGAAGGGTGAAGGATCTCTCAGGTTAGTTATCATATAGTTTTCTCATCAGGCATGTAGTGAGTGTAAAGTACAATGCCACATTAAAAAATAATTGAGATAAGGTCTTGGCCCCTGCCATGGTATGTGTCTAGTCTGGGCACTCCCCATAGCTCAGCAGAAAGCCCTTCCTTGAGGGGGCTGGGGGCACATCTCTTATCTCTACCACAGGTGGTAATAGGATGGGTGATAGGTGGGGGAAGGAGGCCATACAAGCAAGTGACAGCATTATCAGGCAGATGGTGGCAAGTCATTATAGAACTCCATTATCTCATAACACTGGGTGCTTTGCACAAACCAAGTTCAAGCAAGAGGAGAAGCCTCCTCTTCTGTCAAGAGACAGAAGCCTCATGGAAAAGGTGAGATTTGAGTTGGCCCTGTCAGAATGGGTAGGACAGGCTTCTTGTAGCATTTCTCACAGATGGCGAGTGTTTGCAGATAATAGCGATAATGACTACATTTACCTAGATCTTACTACAGGTCTATCCCTGTGCTGAGGGCTTCCTACCCGTTACCCTAGTGAAGCCTCATAGGCATTGTGTGAGGTGGGTAAAATTAGCATCCTTATTTATAGAGGGGAAGCTTTGAGAGCTCAGACTTGGAGCAGCCAGAGCAGACTGGATGCATGTGAAAATTGCTGAGGAACTTTGAAAAAACACTCATGTCTGGGCTCTCCCCTGTTCAAGTGGAAGCTAATCTGTAGAGATCAGCTCCGGCCATCTAGCATACACAGCTCTTCAGGGGATTCTGATAAACAGGGAGGGTTAAGGAATTAGCTCATGTAGAGTAAATTCAGTGCTATACTTAGCATAGGCCCCTTTAAACAGTATTTTAAACCTATCAGCAGTTGTATAGGAAAGTCTAAGAAATTCTCCTTAGCCTAACACCCAGTTTAATAAACACCACTGATATACTTAGAGTTCCTCAGCTTCATCTGTCTCTCTCTCTTTCTTTCTTCCTTCACCAGGGAGTCACTACCTTGAATTTTGAGTTTTTTATGTATTTCCTTAGTCTCTTTTAAAAACTGACTTCCTCTGTAACCACCATTATATTCTCTGCTTCTATGAGTTCAATTGTTTCAGGTTCCACATGTAATTGAGAACATGCGGTATTTGTCTTTCTGTGCCTGGCTTATTTCACTCAGTGTCACTCACATTGTTGTAAGTGACAGAATTTCCTTCTTTTTAAAGGCTGAATAGTATTCTTTTGGGTGTATATACCACATTTGCTTAATCCATCTGTTCATGGACACTTAATTTGATTCCATAACTTGGTTATTGTACATAGTGCTGTAGCAAACCTTGGGTGCAGACATGTCTTTGACAAATGGATCTCAGCAAAGGCTAAAGAGTGTGAGAAAGGGTGAGATGGTGGTCAAAGGGAACAAAATCTCACACAAGAGGAATATGGGTTTTTTGAGTTCTATTGCATAGTGTGGTGAATATAGTTAATATCTGTTATAGAGTATTATACATTTCAAAATTGCTGAGTAATTTTCAAAAGTTCTCAACACAAAAGATATTAAGTATTTGAGGTGATGGCTATGTTAACTAGCTTGATTTAAATATTCCACATTGTATTTACAAATTATAGCATTACTTTGTACCCAAAAACTTATAAACTTTCAAATTTCAATTTAAAGAGGCTGACTTCTCATCACTTCCGTGGGAGGAGACACTTTGCCATGAGTAACAGTGGCTCTTTAAGATGTGATTTTGAATGTGTGTGTGGGGAGGTAGGCATGTTCCTTAAGGGAAGACATACCAGAATCTCTTGGAAAGGAACTTTGTCTGATTTGGAAAAGAAAGCCAGGCAATTCTGACACTACCCCAATTCCTACGAGTGCCTCTCCAATCACGATATTTGTTCATCTGCTCATTATCTATACCCTCTGCTCCCATAACACCACATAGCCCTTTTGAAGGCAAGGACTTTGTCCTATTCATAATTCTACCTCCTGTGCCCAGAACAGTGCCCACACTTAGTAGGCACAGACATTTTTTTGATGGAATGAAAGAATCACTGAACCATGAGTTTCTTAACAGTTGGGAGCTTTTAAAATAATAAAGTCCAGCAGAAGGGTCAAGAACATGAATTTAAGGGGTAGAAAACTTGGACTGGGATCCCAGCCTGCCACTTCTGATCTGTTACATGTCTTGGGCAGAGCTCCTCAACCATTCTAAACCTCAGTTTCCTCATCTGTAAAGTGGAAGCTGCTCCTGAATTGTAGTGTGGTGAGGATTAACTAACACAATGCATGTATGTGTGAAGTGTACTAAATGAAAACAGTGTATGTGAAATTTGTTTTGCCACGGTGGTTGGCAGGTAGCCAGTGTTCATATTAGCGTTAGCTGCGGTGGTGGACTTCCATGGGGTTGTTTCTGTACACCTCTGTTTTCCCGGGAGCTGCTCTCTCAATATCCAAATGGCTCCCCTGGGGACTCTATGTTCCTACATGGCCTTGTCCCATGGTCACACTTAGCTGTTTCCTTCCAGGCACTTGATCCATCTGGGACAAATCAAATTGGTGCCCTCTGGCCACAGTTCAGGAGTGGGCACCCAAAACCTATTGGATCACTGGACTCCTTTCCCAAGTTTTTTTTTTTTTTTTTAAGACTTGCAACAAGAGCATTGGGGTGTCTCTTTATCTCTCTGGTAGCTGACACTATTAGATGGAGAATTAAAGAACTACTGGTGGCCATGTTTCTTACTAGTAAGAATGAAACCAACATTCTGATAGAAGCGGAGGTTGGAAATGGAAACAATTTGGCAGACTAGGAGTCCTGTACTATGCTTACCTGAGATCCGGCTACTTTTCTACCTTTCCTAGGTTATGATGATGGCAGAGCCAGCCCATGTGGTGCCACTGTGTAACTTGAGGGAGTCTTTATTTCTCAAGATGATGCACTTTTATCTGTCAGAAAATTGTCATATCATTTGAACATTGTTGGGACAAGACACATTACTGCCATCTAAAAATTTGTTATAGTCCATATACAAACCTATGCTGTCCATGATGTCCACATGTCACTTTGTAGGGTTGTACAGTGTACAACCTGCACAACTCATCACAGTGGTACTATACATTGGACAAGCTCCTTCTTGGCCTTTTGGATTTCTGTCCATTTTAGCCAGGGGTCCTAATTAATACTTCAAAGACCATGCATTTTGTCTATATGGAAACGTGCTGGGCTGGATTCTTGGGCATTCCTTTCCTTTAATTGGGAGACTGGCTGGGGGTAGCTGTCAGGTGGAGGTGAGCTGTTGGAAGTTTCGTTGTGGCCAGGTGTGGTGGCTCACGCCTGTAATCATGGCATTTTGGGAAGGTGAGGTGGGCAGATTGCTTGAGCCTAGGAGTTTGAGACCCGCCTGGGCAACATGGCAAAACCCCATCTCTACTAAAAATATTTTTAAAATTAGCCAGGTGTGGTGGTGCATGCCTACAGTCCCAGCTACTGGGGAGGCTGAGGTGGGAGGATCACCTGAAAGCTGCAGTGAGATCGCGCCACTACACTCGAGCCTGGGCAACCGGAATGAGACCCTGTCTCAAAAAAAAAAGTTTTTGTTGCTTTGCCTTTGCCTTTTGAGCTGCCATAACAAAGTATCACAAACCAGTGGCTTAAGCTACAGAAATTTATTGTCTTTCAGTTCTGGACACTAGAAGTCCAAGATCAAGGAGCCAGCAGGGTGGTTCCTTCTGAGGGCTGCGAGGGAGAATATTTTCGTGCCTCTCTCCCAGCTTCTGGTGGTTTGCTGGCAATCTTTGGCATTCCTTGGCTTGTGGCAGCATAATTCTGATCTTTATGTGGCATTCTCCCTCTGTGCATGTCTGTCGGTGTCCAAATTCCCCCTTTTCATGAGGACACCAGTCATAGTGGATTAGACCCACCCCGATGGCTTCATCTTACTTGATTACCTCTGTCACATTCACTGGTGCCCAGGGTTAGGATTCCAGTATGTTTGTGGCAGGTGGGGAGCCGGCACAGTTCAACTCATCACACTCTCTTTGGGATGTTCCTTCTCCGATGTGGGGTACGGTGATCCCAGTTAAGCTGGTTTCTACGTTACTGTTCCCTGGGCTAAACTGGAGTCTCCTCCATGTGAGCTGCATTTCAGAACTGCATATGCCTCAGGTGCAAAAGCTTTAGTGATAATGTCTCTTTCGTTTTCGTTATGAGTATCAGTCATATGAGTGAGATTTTAAAAATGAGGTTGGTCCAACTGGTACCCCATCCGTACTAGAAATACAAAATTAGCTGGGTATGGTGGTGTGCACCTGTAATCCCAGCTACTTGGGAGGCTGAGGCAGGAGAATCACCTGAACATGGGAGGCAGAGGTTGCAGTGAGCTGAGATAGTGCCATTGCACTCCAGCCTGGGCAACAAGAGTGAAAACTCCGTTTCAAAGAAAAAAATGAAGTTGGTGGACTGTGGGCTCACTCACATACCTATTTCTTTTTAAACTACTTTATTAAGTTATAATTCACATACTAAAAAATTCACCCATTTACAGGGCACAATTCAATGACTTTTCGTTTATTCACAGTTATACATCCATCACCACAATCCATTTTAGAACATTTTCATTACCTCAAAAAGAAACCCCATGCCACTTAGCCATCATCCCCAATGTCCCTATCTTCTTTTCCTGCAGCCCTCGGCAAACCACCAATCTGCTTTGACTCTATGTTTGCCCTTTCTGGAGAATTCATAATCATACAACATGTGGCTTTTTGTATCTGGCTTGTTCGACTTAGCATAATGTTTTCAGCGTTCATTCATGTTGTCTCATGCATCAGCACTTCATTCTTTTTATGGCTGAATAACATTACATTCTATGGATATATCATGTTTTATTTCTCCATTCATCGATTAGTGATGTTAGGGTTGTTTCTAATGCTTCTGTGAACATTCACGTACGAGTCTTTGTGTAGACATATATTTTCGTTTCTCTTGGGTATATACCTAGGAGTGGAGTTTCTGGGTTGTGTGGTGACTTTATTTTTAAGAACCAGAATCCTTATCAATACTCCCAAAGCTGATCATTCCAAATCTACCCACTACAGTGTATGTTTTTCTTTACAGAAGTAAGTGACATTCTCACCTTATTTATCTTTTCAGCGGCTGGGGAAAGCAGCCCAGGGAGAAACTGATGAAATTCAGGAAGTCTAAGCAGGAGGGAAGGGGAGGGGACTTAGAGTGCAGGAAGCACACAGCAGGGTCAAACTGGCTGCATGTCTGGAGGGACAGACGCGAGAGAGGAGGAACAGGCTAGCCTATGCTTTACTGGGAAAACAAAACACAACAAAACGGGAATCTGAAGTTGCTGAGGAAGCCACACCCTCGTTATTGTGGCCCACACTTTCTCCTGGGAAATGGGGACTGGAGCACAACAGAAGGCAGAATTTTGCTGCAGACTGACTGCTAAGTGGCCGGTTTCTGGCTCCAAATACCAGGTACCCCTCGCATTCACGGTGCACAAAGCCGTCTCAAGGCTTTCCTAATGGGAGGTGTTATCTCCATTTTACAGACTGAGAAGCCCCGTGCACGGAGGAAGCTGGGCCTTCCACCCCCACGCCTCCTCCCACCCTTGGCGGGCACAGGGTGAGTCGGTGGTGGCACGAACGCAGTCCAGGTCCTCTGCTTCCAAACTCGAGCTTTATCTCCCAGACCGTGCTGCCTCTTGGAGCCTTCTGGAGAGGATTGTGCTGTTGAAATGAGTATCGTCCAAACTTTGGAGTCTGGGCTTCATTGTGCTGTTGAAATGAGTATCGTCCAAACTTTGGAGTCTGGGCTTCAAGGGCCTGCATGACTTTCCACTCCAACTTCCAGCCACGATCATTCCTCATGTCTTCCCCACGAGGGTGTCTACTGCTGCAAAGGGAACCTGCAAATGACTTGCTTGCTTTCGTACATCCGGGCAAGCCTTTGCCCACACCCCAGATTTCTCTTTTCTATCCATTTTATTTAACTCCTCCTGGAGTTATTTAAATAAAAGTATATGGACCCTGAATGATACATAAGAGATTCTTGATTTATTTTTAAGAAATTGCCTCATGTAATGATGGGAGTTGGCGAGTCCAAAATCTATAGGGCAAGCCAGCTAGAATCTCGGGCGGGAGTTGATGCTGCAGTCTTGAGATAGAATTTCTTCTTCTGCGTGAAGCCTCAGTTTTTCTCTTAAGGCTTTCAAGGATTAGATGAGGCCCATTTTCATTACTGAGAGTAATCTTTACTTAAAGTCAGCTGATGGTAGATGTAAACCATAGCCACAAAACACCTTCCCAGCAATACCCAGACGAGTGTTTGATTACATAACTGGGTCCTCTAGCCTCACCAAGTTGACACCTAAGCCTGACCGTTACACTCTGTCATAGGAGAGTTAGGAGGATGAAGTCAGATACTGCGCAGTAGCTGGCACGTGGTAAGCACTGATACCTTATTATTACTGCTGTGATTTTAATTTTTGTCTTGCTTTTTGGTCTGCTACTGATTCAACAAAAGCCCTGTACTGCTTTCCTAGGTATTTGCCACTCGGATACATCACACCTAATGGGATGTTTGTTTGCTATGAAAGCAGGATTTAAACTGTGGAAACACAGTAGTAGTAGGCTCCTGGAGGGCAAGCAGTGATTTATACATAGCTCAGAATAAATGCTCAATATATATCAAGAGATGAATGCATAAGTGAAAACAAAGTCCTTTGAAGCATGACTTAGGTCATTGCTGCCCAGTACACATATGATACCAATATTTTTTTTTCTTTTTTTGACAGAGTCTCTGTTGCCCAAGCTGGAGTGCAGTAGCACAATCACAGCTCACTGCAGCCTGGAACTCCTCAGCTCAAGCGATCCTCCTACCTCAGCCTCCTAAGTAAGTGGGACAACAGGTGCTGCACCACATTTGGCTAATTTTGAAATTTTGTGTAGAGATGGGGATTTTTCCTTGTTACCCAGGCTGATCTCAAACTCCTGGCCTCAAGCGATCCTCACACCTCGGCCTCCTCACACCTCAGCCTCCCAAAGTGCTGAGATTACAGGTGGAAACTACTGCATCTGGCCTGTAATGCCAGTTTCATATGTAACTTAAAACTTCCTAGTAGCATATTAAAAAAGAAACAGATAACAATACCCAAAATATTGTTTCAACATGTGATCAATATAAATATTATTAAGTGGACATTTTACATGATTTTCCCAGCACATGTGTTATACTCATGGCATATCACTATTCAACCTGGCCACATTTTAAATCCTCCATAACTGCGTATGGCTGGTGGCTACTGTGTTGGATGACTTGGGTTTAGCTGAATGTTTCTTCAAGTCTATTTCTTAAAGAATTGCATCCTAATCAATGGGGCTCAGGTTGGGGTGGGCCCTACTTTAGGACAATCGCTGAATACAATTCCCAGACTTATGCCTTCTTGTTCCTGGGTTGTTTATAACCAATCCTCGGGAAGATAAAAATAGAAATGAAAGTTAGCATTTAGAAAGTTTTATAACAATTGACACAGTAATTTTACATTCTTTGAATCCAACAGTTGAAAAAATCAGGAACTATATTATGTGTTTTTTTGTAATTTAATTTTTTGATAAATGCATGTGTGTTGTATTTTTGAAATTATCCATGCTGGACATGGGGGCTCATGCCTGTAATCCCAACACTTTGGGAAGCTGAGGCAGGAGGAGGATTGCTTAAGGCCAGGAGTTTGATACCTGACTGGGTAATATAGTGAGAGGTAATATAAAGAGAAATAAAAAAATTAGCTAGGTGTGGTGGCATGTGCCTGTAGTCCTAGCTACTTGGGAGGCTAAAGCAGGAGGATTGCTGAAGCCCAGAGGCTCAGTGAGCTATGATGACACCATTGCATTCCAGCCTGGGTGACAGAGTGAGACTGTCAAAAAGAAAAAGAAAAAAAAGAAAGAAACTATTTGTGGTAGAATGAAAATAAATAAAAACTGGCCTTTCAGCAGAGGCAGTCTGAGCAACAGTTCTAGATGATGGATGGAAGCGGAGTCTCTGGGGGTGGGTGTTGGGAATCTGTGTGTTTTTTGCAACCCCGGGATGATTCTTAGGCACACCCAAGTTTGAGCCTTCTGCAATTAGACCCAAACCCCCAAGAAATATAGACCTCATTTTATTTTCCCTCAAATTACTGTGTCCAGAAACAGAGCCTCTGGCCTGGGCGGGTCTTCGTAACAAGGGCAGCTGTGCTGACTTCAAAGACCTGGTCCCAGCGCCGGTGGGGAGCTCTGTGCCACCCGACATCCACGCAAGCCAGAGCATGAGTCTCACAGAGTCCCGCTTCTTCTTGAGACCCTGTGTGAAGCCTCTAGGAGAGTGAGATTTTCAAGGTTTTCTCTGATCCCTCACACAGAGAATAAGACTTTTCAATCTCCATCTCTTGGAGCAGACAGGCAATCTGTTACAAAAAAAAAAAAAAAAGGAAAAAAATCTCTAGAGCTAAAGGAACTCTATTTTTTCTTGTCCTTGCTCAAAGCTTTTATAGAACATCTTGAGCTTTCAAAGGCAGTGCGTGTATTGATTTTTTGTCCCTGACCCCCAGGGTTCATTGCTGCTGTGTTTTGGGCTAAGGCTCCCTATAGAAATCCCAGTGGCCTCAACTCGGGAAGTCTTGGTGATTGGATGATATCGGAAGCAGTTTCCTTATATAAACCATCACAGATGTCCTTTGTAATTTGTCATCTTCTCTCTCTGTGAGGCTTTCCTCATAGGATCTTTGCTGTGTGGCTTGAAACTTTTAAATCAGCCTTCAGGCCAGAATTTCTGCAGCGAAATGGAGGCGTTTGCCTCTGCTGTGCTGCGGTGGAGTTGTTTGAGGTTCTTCCAGTGGAGTTGTTTTAGGCTCTGGGATCCGCCCCATCAAGCCCCAGGACCCACTTAGAGATCGATTTAGTCTCTTCCCACAAAATTTCAATATGCTATTGTGTTAATCTGCAAGGGCTGCCACAGCAAAAGACCACAGACTGGGTGGCTTAAACAACTGACATTTATTTTCTCACCGTTCTAGAGGCTAGAAGTCCAAGATCAACGTGTTGGCAGGCTTGGGTTCCCCTGAGGCCTCTCTCTGTGACTTGCAGAGGCTCCTGTGTCCTCACACCGCCTTCCTTTTATCTCTCTGGTGCTCCTAGTGTCTCTGTCTCTGCCTCTTCTTAGAAGGACGCCAGTCCCATTGGATTAAGGTCCCACCCTTATGCCCTCATTCAACCTTAATTACCTCTTTAATGGCTGTATCTCCAAATATAGTCACTGGGGCTTAAGACTGCAACATACGAATTTTTGCAGGACACAATTAAGTCTATAACAACCACTAAGTTGTTTTCTGCTTGTTGCTCCACTTTCTCTGCATTCTGGGTTTCTGACGGCTCTGTCTCCCGCCTCTACCATGAATGTTTGCTTTGCACACCATCTCTTTCTGGAGGAGGTCAGCCTTCATAGCTGTGTTCTATTCTGCCCGTGGTGACATTGCTGGCTTTCAGAAGAGTGTTTTGTGGGCAACAGTAATTTTTATTAGAGATTGCTCTTCACCTCCTATTCTTCAGAAATTATTCCAGGCTTTATTTAAAACCTGATTTTTGTGCATGCAGCACCCATTTCCTTGCTCTTCTCTCCTGTGGAGACCTGTTTTCCCTTCCATTGCCCCAGATTCAGTGGGAGAACAGGAACTAGTTGCCTTCATGTTTGCAACTGCTTAACCTCTCTGTGACTCAGCTTCTACTTTGCAAAACGGAGCTGATAGTACCTGCCTTATGAGGTAGTTGCCAGGATTAACCGAGAACCTACTTAAAGAAGGGTAAGTACTTAGGACAGCACCTGGTATGTAGAAAGAATGCAGTATGTGTTCACTATTACTGTGGTCAACTTTTTTTTCTTCCCCAGCAATCAACTAATCCCTAGTAAGTGATCCTTGGTTTGCTATTGTATCTTCTCAAAGCTAGCAGGTTTCATCAAAGACTAGCAATAAACTAAGTTTGTAGATTTTTTTTTGTGTGTGTGGATAACCATATTAAATTACTTTCCTAATTTACCCCAAAATTAGTACCATCGGGTGGAATGAAAAGTCTAATTCAGGCAAATCTTTGAACTAATCCAAGTGGAATGCTCTTACTCTTACCTGCACCAACCTCACCCTTTCCTGTGTGGGTCCCTGTGGTGGCTTGTCCTCCTCCTCTCTCCACTTGTCTAAAGCTGACCCATCTTGAGAGACCACTCAAGGTTCCTCTTAGAGTAAGTGCCATGGAGTTTGGTCCTTTGTCTCCTGTAGTCAGGAGTTAAATTTTATCCTTATTTTGTGGAACTCATAGAACTTATCTCTGGACTGATCACATAGTAAGTGCTTCAGAAATATTTGTTGTCATGACTGTAATCCCAGCACTTTGGGAGGCCGAGGCAGGTGGATCACCTGAGGTCAGCAGTTCGAGACCAGGCTGGCCGACATGGTGAAACTCCATCTCTATTAAAAATGCAAAATTAGCCGGGCATGGTGGTGTGTGCCTGTAATTCCAGCTACTGGTGAGGCTGAGGCAGGAGAATCACTTGAACCCGGGAGGCAGAGGTTGCAGTGAGCTGAGTTCACGCCATTGCACTCTAGCCTGGATGACAGAGGAGACTCTGTTTCAAAAAAAAGAAAGAAATATTTGTTGGTTAACTGGCTGTTGATCACAACCATTAGATTATCTTGGGCAAGTTTATTGGAAAAAATACTTACCTAGTTCACATTGAAAAGAGCACTCACCCATGGGTCAATTCTAATCCCCCATTCTGATTCTTCTAATGGGGTGATAGCCCACTGAATTCAGAATCTGTAAGGGAGGAGAAAACAGTTGTCACATTTCTACATTTCTCACTAATTCGGTATTATAACTAAATATAGTGTTATTTAATGTTCTGAAATAGGTCAATTTTGGAGTCATTTTAAGGAAACCTATGCATTGAAGCTTTAGTATTTTATGTGGGTCACCTGGATTCTCAGTGAATATGAGAAAATGAACCAAATAGGTTTTAAGCAAAGATTCCTGGTAGATTTTACTTCCTTGGTGTCTTCAAGCTCAACTTATTCCAGGCCTGAAGGACCTGGTTTAGTTCATCTGCCCAGTTGACAGAATATTGCATACAACAGGGATTCCCCTTTCTCCTTTCTTTCTTTCCACAGCAGCTTTCACCTGCCTTGTTGTCTTCTAGGTTCCCATGCAGTGGATGTGGGGGAGGTCGCATGGCCCCTGAGTCTCCACTGACTTCAAGGCCTGTTTTTCTAGAGTGTTGGGAACGTATTCTACCATCTCATGAGGCTCAGCTCCTATCAGCAACATGAAGGCTAGTTGATCTCGAAAGTACTTTCCATTCCCATTAGCTTGTGATGTTGAAAGACACAAGATCAGCTTTCCTGGAGTTTCTCTCTGACGTGAACCAAGTAAACCTGATCTGGGGCAAGAATCCAGGCCCGGAACTGCCCCAAAGGCTAAAAGGTAAAGGTCAGGGGAGTCCCAAATGGAAGGCTTGCCATCACTCATACCATCCCCAGGAAATCCCCTCTCCAGCAGCCTGGTGCTCCAGCCAGGGTGGCATCAGCTGCTATTCCAGGAGAAGGCAAAGCTTCCAGATGAACAAGTCTCTTTAAAAACACCGGGGCTGACGGTGTGATAGCCCACTCAAGAGCCAACAGAACAGCTGCAAAATATGATAAAAATCACTTGAAAAGTTCATTGATTTTTCAGTAAAACTGCAAATCCTTCACTTTATAATAATTGTTCCCTCACGCTTTCGAATCTTGTACTTGAGCTACAAGGGCGTTTAGGTCAGGCTGCATTCAGCAAACGGGCCCGGGGAAGACAATGGCGCATGGCTGAAAAGACACTTTAATCATGAGCTAATTTACAAACCAAAGCAAAACAGACTCGGGCTTTGTCTAAGATTATGAGAAGATGTTAATTCTGTGTTTAAATTATTTCTCTCACTCCTCTCTCTGAACTCATAACTAGAAAAAAAAAAAAAAGGAACATCAACCCTATCTCGCCCTCCCCCACGTCTTATCTTCCTAATTAAATTTTGTGACTTGGCATCCACGGGTGGGTGGGTTACTTTTTTCCCTTTCTTCTTTTCTCTCTGAGGACAATGTACTTGTTATTCAAATTGTTATTGCTTCTTGGTGTGAGCTTCTAGCACCTAGATAAAATGGCTGTTAAGTCTTTCCTCCCCACATTTTCTCTAGGTCCAGAGAAATAATGAAAGAACTTGGTACAGAATGAGTTTCTCTTGGACCTGCAATACAGCAGATCCCAGAGCCCAGTAGAGGCCGTGGCCAGCACTGTCCACTGCACCACCTCCACAGCACAGAGACCTCCTCGGTAGCAGGTTCAGCCCTGTCCTGTGCTGCTGGCCCCACCCTCCTCCCAGGCTGGCGGGATCCCACGGCCAGGATATAAAAATACACAAGCAAACAAACCCCAAACTGGACTAACTCTCAATTATCTGCATGAGTGAGGGCTAATCCAATATTCATTTCTACTTGGCTTTGGAATGCCTTGTATGATTTGTACAGGACAGATTTACCTGGCCGGTTCCGCTGTGCTCGGGTGAATAGTGTTAGCATTTCCAATCTGTCCATGGATTACTAGTGAGGATAGCACCCTGCTAACATGCTGGTGTGGAAGGGAAATCAATTTGGGAAGGAGCCTCTGACAAAGGTAATCCACGTATGGTATCACTGAGCTGGCTGCCCTCCCATCATTTCATCTCGTGGCCATTTCGCCTTGTTATTCTCATCCACTGAAAGCATCTGGGTATACTCCAGTATTCTTGATGCGTTTCTACTTCTGGATGGGAAGGAGAGGCGATTTACCAATTGATTCATTTATTCAATAAATAGTTATTGAATATCTCCTATACATCAGGCACTACGCTAGGGACTGGGGAAACAACTCTGAAGTCATCATGGAGCCGATGGAGCTTACACACATATGAGAAAGATAATCATGCCCACAGACACTTATGAGTGTGGTAGGGGTTGTGATGGGAGAGGAGCAGGCTGTTCCAGGATCACCTCATGGGGCCACCAAATGGAGACTTCTTGGGAGCACAGCAGAGACTTTTAAGGAGAGGAGAAATGTCACCTGAGACCTGAAAAACAGGTGGGAGTTGTTCAGGAGATTTGGAGGGAGGGTGTTCTAGGCAGGGAGAGTACCTTGTGCTAAGGACCAGGACAGGTGAGCACCAGAATAGTGAGCCAGAGACCATGAAAAGCGATTAGCATGGTTGGAGCTCAGTCAGAGGCTGGAGGCGCAGGAGGAGATGCTGGAGGTATGGGAGCTTAGGACGGGTCTTGTAGAAACGGTAAGCACTTTGTGGTAACAGTAAAAAGTTGGAAGTCGCTGAACAAGTCAGTCGCTCTGTTTTACAGGTAAGTAACTGAAGAACTGAGGATGGGAAGAAACCATAGTAGTTTACCTAACCAGTTGGTGGTAATGCTGGGACTAAATCCAAATACAGTTGACCCTTGAGCAATACAGGTCCTTGTCTGAACTGTGGCAGATCCACTTATACATGGGTAGTTTTCAAAAAATACATTGGAAAATTTTTTGGAGACTTGCAACAAGTTGAAAAACCTTGTGGACAAACCGCATAACCTAGAGATATTGAAAAAACTTTGTCAAGTAATAAAAAGGTTTGTCATGAATACCTAAAATATATGTAGCTAATAGTCTGTGTTAATCCACTATGTTATTGGCATGGCTTCTGGACAACAGTAGGCTATGAGTAATTACGTTTTGGGGGAGTCAAAAATTTATTAATATATGCAGATTGTTGACCACATGGGGGGTCAGCATCCCTAATTTCTGTGTTCAAGGGTCAACCGTATCTTAGAGTCCTTCTGCCATAGCTGCTTACAAAGACCATGCTATTTGAACAAAGGACACATGAAATTTATTAATATGAATATTCTTAGTGGATATCAAATAATCTGACACTCCTTCAAGGGTTATTTTAAAAATATTTAATATTTTTAGAGGATAAGGATAAACTAGTTTTCTATTAATAAAATTGCACATTTTTCTTTGTGTTCAAAATAAGGGAATTAACCTCTCTCATGCAATGTAACAATTTAACATATTTGGATTAATGTTTTTTTCTGTCTAAACTTATACCTGGAAGGTGTTGTGCACACACAGGTGTAATTCACAAAAATGTGGCTAGACAGTCTTGATAAATATATTTTTAAAATTTCTTTTCTTTCCCCTGGCATGTATGTAGACAAAAAGAATTCTGACTTTTCAAAATCTTTTCCTTTTTTTTTTTCTTGGTGTGCGTGTGTGTGTGTGATTTTTCTGAAAGAAGCAACTTATTGGGAGGCTTAATAAAGGCCTTCAGATTTAGATAAAACAAACCACTTGCTAGCTAATCAGAACTGCACCTGAATAGCTCAGTTTCCAAATTTTAGCTGATTGAGACAGGTGCCTTCAGAGGCACGCCCTCTGGCTGGTGGTGTCTCTTAGCCTTGCACTAAGCAAATCACACTGTGACTATTAAAAATACTCGGCAGAGCTAGGTCAGCTCTGGCGGGAACTCATCTACTTTTGCCAGACTGGGACCGGTTTATCCTTTGTCAAGGAACCTGAGTTAGCTGGCAACATTTGTTTGATCTACTTTAGCAGTGCCTCGGATTGTTTTTCAGCAGGTGCCTCAGGAGGCTTCCAGGCCGAGAGGACCTAGTTAATCTGGTTCTGTCTGACTCCTATGTGGACACTGAGTTTGAGGGGAGAAAGCCAAATTTTATTCCTCCCAGAACCTTGAAAATTTTGGGGCAACTGAGAGTGGTAGAGAAAATGATGGAGGTGACAGAAAAGCTCCTAATTAGAACTTCAAAGGAAATTGAGTGCTGGCTGTCCTACATCCGTTTCCCCACAAGGAGGTGGAGGGAGAGTGTTGGTGATTCAAATGAGGAATGGTGGTGGATTGTAGCCAGGAAATTTCATAGTGGAAATAGGATAAGTCAATTTAAGAACATTAAAAAGTGGACTTGACAGAACTTGGTGACTGGATTTGTAGAAGGAAGGAAACGTCAGGACAGTGCCTACATTTCTTATTTCAGCAACTTGGTGGATGGTGATGCTAGACCAAGGTAGGAAAGAAAAGAAGGCTAGATGTAGGGGACAGGTACTGAGTTCTGTCTGGACATAGGGAATTTCAGGTACCTACAGTCTATCCTCAGTGAGATGTCAAATAAGTTGATGAGTGGATGGGTTCTAGTGCGGGAGCTGTGGCCAGGTGAGAAATATAAAATTGAGATGTCCTTCACATACAGGAGGTGAAGGAAGCCTTGGAATGAGATTATGCAGAGAGAGTACAGATTAAGTGGAATGAAGGACCCAGGACAGAACCTTGATTAATAGCAGTTCTTAAGGAGGAAGACATGGAATATAAGCTACGAAAGGAGATTAAGGAGACAGAAATTGACCAACAGTAAGAAGCAATTATGAATCTCTGTCTCATTGTCTTTTATTTTTATTGATAATTTTATTTATTTTTACCAAGAAATATTGCAGATATTTGAAAAGGCGTGGACCAGAAAATTATGACAGACATCCATGAAACTCTACTGCTTAAACATAGTTGAAGGCCCCTTGGGAGCCCCTTCCTCGCCACTCTCCCCACCTTACCCGTGGGGTAACCTCTTTTGTAATTCCAGTGCTTCTCCTTAGACTTTCATGGCCCCTCATGCCCTTACAACTGCTATACCTGCTTAGGTGAACCCAGCCTGTGCCATCAGAGACCCATAGCCAATGAGAAACGAGGCTTTGTGTATCACACATGCCTCATTCCTATTGGCACATGGGGTCAGGGATTAGTTTTGTGCTCAAAACTGGCCACGGAGTGTGCCTCCCATGGAGTGTGCCTCCCACGCAGCATGTCTTGTTGGGCTGCTGCCTTAGTCTCCTTTGGTCTGGAGGCCTGGCTTCCTGTCTAGTTGAAGAGGCTGAACCCTGGGTCCTTGTATATATATATATATATATATATATTCATACATACTTTAATACAATAGACTCTTGACATACACAAAAGATACAGTCTGACCAGCCTCTGGCTGTGTCCTGCTTCATGCTGGATAAACCTTCCAGGAGGCATAAGAACGCTACCTGTTTGGCAACTGGATATTTGTTATTCTGATGTCTGTCCTGAACATAGCTTCATTTGTCCCCTTTCTTCAGGTATTCTAATTCTGACTGCTGGTCTTCCTTAGGCCCACTTATACCTTACTCTTATCTGCCACATGAAGGTCCCAGTAAGGCTCATGTCCTAGCTGGGTGGATTGAGGAGTATTAAACCTATTAATTTATAGCCGTTCATGATTTACAGACATACAGTGGGGCAATGGGTAATTTCTTTCAATTCGCCTATTAAAATATTCTATAAAGCAGTTGCTATTCCATAAACAATCACTTAAATAGACCATAATAATGCATCTTAAAAATCATGCAATAATTCCATTTTTAATAACTCCCCTTTGTAACATCGAAACTTGTCTTCCCTTCTCTACCTACCCCTTGTCCCACAACTGATCTGTTCTGTTAAGTACAGAATTTTGTATGTAGTTTCTTAACGTGGCTATGAATCTCTTTTTAGCCCAAGAAAGCTTGTCAATATTTTTGGGGGGTTTCATATTTCATTTCTAACTCCTTTTGAGATGGCAAAAGTTTCTAAATATCCCAAGAAGAATCTGGGCTAGGACTCGAGAAGGACTTCCTGACACAGGAAGGTTGTAGAATGTTTCGTTTAAAATAATATAATAGTAATAGTTTTAAAAGGGGAGGGGAGAGGTCACCCTATATCTGTGAGGGCTGGAGGGAAGAGTTAAATGACTTCTGAAGGTCTGATTCAGCCCTAAGATTCTTTGATGTGATTGTTCTGTTCTTTCCAGCTGTCTGTCTTTGATCCAAGCTTTGCCTGCTGGAGCTGAGCTCCGAGTGAGAAACTTCCAGCTCCACACCACCCTCGGCAACCCAGGACCTTGAGCCAGCTGGCTGACCGCGCTCTCTGGGGATTCCACGCCAGGGCTGATTGGCTCCTCTGATTTGCTTTGACTGTTTGACTTCCAGGGAAGGCCGATGGCAGGTGGAGCTGATGAGCCCCTTCCAGGGATCTTCTGCCTCCATTAGTTAACTCATCAGGGACTTCCCGGGCATCCTCTCACTGAGCAGGGACGCTGTCTGCCTTTTACCTTGTCCCTTTCGCACTCACTGGTTATGCATGGTTGACTGGGCAACTCACTTCTGCGACTGACCATCTAGTTCAGCCACCGGAGCTCAGCTTGATTTCCAAGTCCCAGGTATGGTTCAAGTTAAGTAGAAGCCTGTTTAATTCCTTTCTGAGTACAAAGCGATCCAGCAAGTGGTGTATTCTAGATATAGTGATAACTTAATTGGCAAAAGAATGTTAAATAATGTGTCTGTTGCAAGGAACAATTGGATCAATAACTTAATTGCTGAGTTCATACATATATAAATGCAACAGACTCTTGAGATACACAAAAGATACAGTCTGAGAACCAAGTGCTTCTCCAAATTCATAAATATGAAAACATTTTTAAGATTCTTGGCTTACTCCTCAACCACATTCCTGTCTTGTGACTTTTCAACTTCCGTGAACATTTTACCTCTGATTCAGTGAGATTTTTATAGCAGTAAGTGTACTTCCAAAAACTATTCTTAAGAAATAATACCAACTTTAATTTTAGATCCAGGGATGCACTGTGGGTTTGTTACATGGATATATTGCATGATGCTGAGGTTTGGGGTGTGAATGATCCCATTACCCAGGTAGTGAGCATAGTACTCGGTAGTTTTTCAGCCCTTGGCCCCATCCTCCTTTCCCCTCTACAAGTCACTAGTATCTATTATTGCCATCTTTATGTCCGTGTGTACCCAAAGTTTAGCTCCCACTTATAAGTGAGAACATATGGTATTTGGTTTTCTGTTCCTACATTAATTCGCTTATGATAATGGCCTCCAGCTGCATCCATGTTGCTGCAAAGGACACGATCTCATTCTTTTTAAAGGCTGCATAGTATTCCATAGTGTATACGTACCACATTTTGTTTTTAATCCAGCCTACTGTTGACGGGCACTTAGGTTGATTCTGTGTCTTTGCTATTGTGAATAGCACTGCAATGAGCACACAAGTGCCTGTGTCTTTTTGGTAGAATGGTGCATTTTCTTTTGGATATATGCCCAGTAATGGTATTGCTGGGTCAAATGGTAGTTCTGTTTTATATTCTTTAAGAAATCTCCACTCTTCCTATTTGAATACCCTTTATTTATTTCTCTTGCATGATTGCCCTGGCTAGAACTTCCAATACTATGTTGAATAGAAGTGGTGAGAAAGGGCATCCTTGTCTTATGCTGGTTTTCAAAGGGAATGCTTCCAGCTTTTGCCCATTCAGTATGATATTGGCTGGGTTTGTCATAAATAGCTCATTATTTTGAGATACATTCCATCAATACTTAGTTTATCAAGGGTTTTTAGCATGGAGGGGTGTTGAATTTTGTTGAAGGTCTTTTCTGCATCTACTGAGATAATCGTGTTTTTTGTCATTGGTTCTGTTTATGTGATGGATTATGTTTATTGATTTACGTATGTTGAAACATCCTTGCATCCCAGGGATGAAGCCAACTTGATTGTAGTGGATAAGCTTTTTGATGTGCTGCTGAATTCGTTCGGTTTGCCAGTATTTTATTGAGGATTTTCACATCGATATTCATCATGGATATTGGTCTGAAATTTTCTTTTTTTGTTGTGTCTCTGCCAGGTTTTCATATCAGGAAGATGCTGACCTCATAAAATGAGTTAGGGAGGAGCCCCTCTTTTTCTATTGTTTGGAATACTTTCAGAAGGAATGGTACCAGCTCCTGTTTGTACCTCTGGTAGAATTTGGCTGTGAATCCATCTGGTCCTGGGCTTTTTTTTGGTTGGTAGGCTATTAATTACTGCCTCAATTTCAGAATTTGTTATTGGTCTATTCAGGGATTTGGCTTCTTCCTAGTTTAGTCCTGGGAGGGTGTATGTGTCCAGGAATTTATCCATTTCTTCTAGGTTTTCTAGTTAATTTGTGTAGAGGTGTTTATAGTATTCTCTGATGGTAGTTTGTATTTCTGTGGGATCAGCGATGGTAACCCTTTTATCACTTTTTATTGTGTATATTTGATTCTTTTTTCTTTATTAGTCTGGCTAGAGGTCTATCTATTTTGTTAATCTTTTCAAAAAACCAGCTCCTGGATTGATTGAGTTTTTGAAGGGATTTTTTCTGTCTCTATCTCCATCAGTTCTGCCCAGATCTTAGTTATTTCTTGTCTTCTGCTAGCTTTTGAATTTGTTTGCCCTTGCTTCTCTAGTTCTTTTAATTGTGATGTTAGGGTGTTGTTTTGGATCTTTCCCCCTTTCTCCTGTGGGCATTTAGTGCTATAAATTTCCCTCTAAACACTGCTTTAGCTATGTCCCAGAGATTCTGGCACATGTGTCTTTATTCTCATTGGTTTCAAAGAACATCTTTATTTCTGCCTTCATTTTGTTATTTACCAGTAGTTATTCAGGAGCAGGTTGTTTAGTTTCCATGTAGTTGTGAGGTTTTGAGTGACTTTCTTAATCCCGAATTCTAATTTGATTGCACTGTGGTCTGAGAGACTGTTTGTTATGGTTTTCATTCTTTTGCATTTGCTAAGGGGTGTTTTACTTCCAATTATGTGGTCAATTTTAGAATAAGTGTGATGTGGTGCTGAGAAGAATGTATATTCTGTTGATTTGTAGTGGAGAGTTCTGTAGATGTCTATTAGGTATGCTTGGTCCAGAGCTGAGTTCAAGTCCTGAATATCCTTGTTAATTTTCTGTCTCATTGATCTATCTAATAATGACAGTGGGGTGTTAAGGTCTCCCACTATTATTGTGTGGGAGTCTAAATCTCTTTGTAGGTCTCTAGGAACTTGCTTTATGAATCTGGGTGCTCCTGTATTGGGTGCATATATATTTAGGATAGTTAGTTCTTCTTGTTGCATTGATCCCTTTACCATTATGTAATGCCCTTCTTTGTCTCTTTTGATGTTTGTTTGTTTAAAGTGTGTTTTATCAGAGACTAGGATTGCAACCCCTGCATTTTTTTTGCTTTCCATTTGCTTGGTAAATATTCCTCTATCCCTTTATTTTGAGCCTATGTGTGTCTTTGCACGTGAGATGTGTCTCCTGAATACAGTGCACCTACGGGTCTTGACTCTATCTAATTTGCCAGTCTGTGTCTTTTAATTGGGACATTTCGCCTGTTTACATTTAAGGTTAATATTGTTATGTGTGAATTTGATCCTGTCATTATGATGCTAGCTGGTTATTTTCCCATTAGTTGATGCAGTTTCTTCATAGTGTCGATGGTCTTTACATTTTGGTATGTTTTTGCAGTGGCTGGTGCCAGTTTTTCCTTTCTGTATTTAGTGCTTCCTTCAGGAGCTCTTGTAAGGCAGGCATGGTGGTGACAAAAATCTCTCAGTGTTTGCTTGTCTGTAAAGGATTTTATTTCTCCTTTGCTTATGAAGCTTAGTTTGGCTGGATATGAAATTCTGGGTTGAAAATTCTTTTCTTTAAAAATGTTGAATATTGGCCCCCACTCTCTTCTGGCTTGTAAGGTTTCTGCTGAGAGATCCACCCTTAAGCTGATGGGCTTCCCTTTGTGGGTAACCTGACCTTTCTCTCTGTTTGCAGATGACACGATTGTATATGTAGAAAATCCCATCGTCTCAGCCTAACGTCTCCTTAAGCTGATAATCATCTTCAGCAAAGTCTCAGGATTCAAAATCAATGTGCAAAAATCACAAGCATTCCTATCCACCAATAATAAACAGAGAGCCAAATCATGAGTAAACTCCCATTCAAAATTGCTACAAGGAGAATAAAATACCTAGGAATACAACTTACAAGGGATGTGAAGTACCTCTTCAAGGAGAACTACAAACAACTGCTCAAGGAAATAAGAGAGGACACAAACAAATGGAAAAACATTCCATGCTTATGGATAGGAAGAATCAATATCATGGAAATGACCATACTGCCCAAAGTAATTTATAGATTCAATGCTGTCTCCATCAAGCCACCATTGATTTTCTTCACTGAATTAGAAAACAGTGCTTTAAATTTCATGTGGAACCAAAAAAGAGCCCATGTAGCCAAGAAAATCTTAAGCAAAAAGACCAAAGCTGGAGGCATCATGCTACCTGACTTCAAACTATACTACAATGCTACAATAACAAAAACAGCATGGTACTGGTACCAAAACAGATATGTAGGCCAATGGAACAGAACAGAGGCCTCAGAAATAATACCACACATCTACAACCATCTGATCTTTGACAAACCTGACAAAAATAAGCAATGAGGGAAGGGATTCCCTACTAAAGAAACGTTGTTGGGAAAACTGACTAGCCATATTCAGAAAACTGAAACTGGACCCCTTCCTTACATCTTACACAATAATTAATTCAAGATGGACTAAAGACTTAAATGTAAGACCTAAAACTATACAAACCCTAGAAGAAAACCTAGGCAATACCATTCAGGACATAGGCATGAACAAAGACTTCATGACTAAAACATAAAAAGCAATGGCAACAAAAGCCAAAATTGACAAATGGGATCTAATTAAACTAAAGAGCTTCTGCACAGCACTAGAAACTATCATCAGAATGAACAGGCAACCTACAGAATGGGAGAAAAATTTTGCAATTTATCCATCTGACAAAGGGCTAGTATTCAGACTCTACAAGGAAATTAAACCAATTTACAAGAAAAAAACAACCCCATCAAAAAGTGGGCAAAGGGTATGAATAGACACTTCTCAAAAGACATTATGCTGCACAAACATGAAAAAAAACTCATCATCATTTATTAGAGAAACGCAAATCAAAACCATAATGAGATACCATCTCACACCAGTTAGAATGGCAATCATTAAAAAGTCAGGAAACAACAGATGCTGGAGAGGATGTGGGGAAATAGGAATGCTTTTACACTGTTGGTGGGAGTGTAAATTAGTTCAACCATTGTGGAAGACAGTGTGGCGATTCCTCAAGGATCTAGAACCATAAATACCATTTGACCCAGCAATCCTACTATGGGTATATACCCAAAGGATTATAAATCATTCTATAAAGACACATGTACACATATGTTTATTGCAGCACTATTCATAACAGCAAAGACTTGGAACCAATCCAGATGCCCATTAATGATAGACTGGATAAAAAAAATGTGGCATATATACACCATGGAATACTATGCAGCCATCAAAAAGGATGAGTTCATGTCCTTTGCAGGGACATGGATGAAGCTGGAAACCATAATTCTCAGCAAACTAACACAGGAACAGAAAACTAAACACTGCATTTTTCTCACTCATAAGTGGGAGTTGAACAATGAGAACACATGGACACAGGGAGGGGAGCATCACACACCGGGGCCTGTTGGGGGTTAGGGGGCTAGGAGAGGGGATAGCATTAGGAGAAATACCTAATGTAGATGACGGGTTGATGAGCGCAGCAAACCACCATGGCAGGTGTATACCTATGTAACAAACCTGCACATTCTGCACATGTATCCCAGAACTTAAAGTATAATTTAAAAAACAAACTTCACACTGCTTCAGATACCAATTTGCAAATTGCTTTTATTTGCATGTGTATACATGTAGACATATGTTTCTGCATAGAGGTCTTATTCTTATTAGGCCAGCACTGAATTAAACTTTTACTTTTTGCTTCATTTCAAACTTTGTTTTCCTATTAAGGTTCATCACTGTCCTCCTAAACTTGAATTTTTATTTTTAAATTCCTAAACAATATGTGTGTTTTTTCTTGTTATACATTCAAACAACACAAAGCCAAAGTTCCTTCATATTGCCAACCTGATCCCATTTTTCTTGCTAGAGAGAGTCAGTGTTGAAAATTTGGAGTGCTTCTTGTGAGCCCCAAGGGCTCATCCAGCAGAATTCTAAGAGCACAGACTCTGGGGCCTGTCTGTTTGGGCAAGTCGTAAGCTCTGCTTCGGTTTGAATCCAAGCCCTTCACTTACGAACTGAGTGATTTGGGCAAGTTACTTAACTCTATGCCTCAGTTTCTTCCTCTGCAAAAATGGAGACAATAATAGTACCTATTTCATAAGATTTTCATGAGGGTTAAAAGAGTTAATTTGTGTAAAGCACTCAGAACAGTATCTGGTATACAGTAAGTGCTCAAAAGTATACATATATGTATATATATATATTTTAGAAAATTATGTTTTGCATACATGGTACTATACTGTTACATATATTTTTATTGCTTTTTAGAAACTTTCCATGTTAGCATAATTAGATACTGTATAATCCCTCTCTTTGTTAAACTATTGTGTAGTTTTTTTTTTGTTTGTTTTGTTTTTTTTGAGATGGAGTTTCGCTCTTGTCACCTAGGCTGGAGTGCAATGGTGTGATCTCGGCTCACTGCAACCTCTGCTTCCCAGGTTCAAGTGATTCTCCTGCCTCAGCCTCCCCAAGTAGCTGGGATTACAGGCATGTGCTACCACACCCAGCTGATTTTTATATTTTTAGTAGACACAGGGTTTTGTCACGTTGGCCAGGCTGGTCTCAAACTCCTGACCGCAGGTGATTCACCCTCCTCAGCCTCCGAAAGTGCTGAGATTATAGGCGTGAGCTACCGGGCCTGGCCACCACTGCGTATTTTTTCATTGTATATATGTAACAATTTGTTTAGCCATTGCCTGTTGATGGATATTCATACTGTTTTAAATTTGTTGCTATTATAACAAAGCTGCAATGAATACCTTTGTACCTGCCTTTTTTTGTGTATGTACATCGATGTGTTTCTTTAGGGCAAATACTGAAATGTGGAATTACTGGGTTATAGGATAAACGTGGTGGTAGTGGCTGTGTGTGCGTTTGCTATTTTGGACTTATTATTCTTGCTTTAAAATATGTTTAATATTTACCAAAAATATTTACCTTTTCTGGCATTATTTATCCTTCTTGCACTTTGTGCTTCCACTGGGGTCATCTTTAGCTCAAATAACTTCCTTTTGTGTATTTTGTACTGCAGAAGTGCTAATGATGAATTTGCTCAATTTTTCTCAGCTTTGGCTTGTCTGAGAACTTTTCTTTTTGCCTTTGTTTTTTGAAATTAAACTTTCTTATTTGAGATAATTGTAGATACATGTACAGTTGTAAGAAATAGTATGGAGGGATCTTGTGTACCTTTTACTCAGTTTCCCCCGAAAGTAAACACTTGCAAAACCATAGTACTGGAAGCTTGAGACATTCACCAGGATCTATCTACTTTAGCTGGACCTGTATCTCAGTATCTCCCTAGCAGTACATGTCCTCTGAGCTCTCTGATCAGCTTTTAGCTTCCCAGCATATTATCTGCTAGGGTTTTTGAGGTCTTGCACTCAAGAGTTGGCCAAACACTCAAAGTGAATTTTATGCTGAGTTTTTGGGGCTCCTTTTCAGTCCCTCCTCCCTGAAACTCTGCGCCCCCCTTGAATTCAATCACTGAGGCAACTATTAATACTATTCTGTTTCCTCTAACCAGTGATCTGAAAAAAGTTGCAGTCAGAGAGGTAACAGGCTAGCTAGATTATTCTGGGCTTTGTAGGCCATTTAAGCCACTATAGGCCATTGTAGTCATTGATATCAGAATAATCAACATTATAAATGGGTGTTAATTTGGGAGATGTATACTGAGATAATTATATTGATTTCCCTTTAATGTATGAATGTGGTAGATTACATTAATAGACATGTAAAAGCTCGTAGAATAAAGGGCTTTTGATGATTATTTTTTAGTATGCTGTTATTAAGTTTGCTAATATTTTCTTCAGGACTTTTGCATGTCTGCTTACCGCTGGTATTGGCTGATAGTTTTATTTTCTTGTGTTGTCCTTGTCCCGTCTCAGAACCAGAATTATTCTAGCTTCATAAAATGAGTTTAGTAGCTTTCCACCCTTTTTTATATCAGTATTTGATATGAATTGGATAGTTTCTGTTCTTTGAATGCTTCATAGAATTTTTCAAAGTTTATTGGTTTATTGTTTATTTTTCACACTGTTATAATTTATACTTTCCATAAAATCATATTAATCTAGTTTTCAAATTTGTTGGCATAACATTGTACATAGAATTCTCTTATAATTAAAAAGTTGTAGCCATATTACCTTTTTCCATTTACTTGTAGCTTTCATTCTTTTCTTGATCAGACTCAGTTTATTTTATTTTCAAAGACTTAGCTCTTAGTTTATTGATCAGTGCTTTTAAAAAATATATTATCTTCCATCAGTTTCTGGGTGTATCTTCCTTAATCCTTTCTGCTTTGTTTGGCATATTTATTTTTCCTTTTCTAGATTTTTAAGTAGTTTATTCACAATTTTAGTTTCTATCAAATGCAGTTAAGGCCATAAATGTTCTTAGGATTCATTTAGGGTACATGCCATTGATTTTGGTATGTCGTATTCTGTTTTTCATTTCAAAATAGTTTGTTATTTGCAGGTTTATTTTTTTAAATCATAGATATTTTTCAGAAATACATTTACATTTCTGCTGCATATTTTTATGGGTAGAGGGTGCTGTAGTGGATGGTGTAGTGTGCCACATAGTTCTCTCTTTAGGACTAAGACAATCATTCTCCCAGGTGCAGGGAATGTCGGCTGCTAATGGGTCACAGCTGAGTCCTTCTTTAGGCATTGCCCTCAGCCAAAGGGAGCCGCTCACCCAAAGTCACACCCCTTTCCAGGGCAGCTTACATCCATGACTGGTTGAGGGGTACAAAGGCCTTACCTCCATGCCTCAGTTCGCAAAAACTTCAAGGGCAGTCCAAGATCCAGAATTATTTGTAGGATCATCCAAGAGCCCTGTTGCTACTGTACTGTTGTTCACCTTCTCCCTCTGTCCAGTTCTGCTCTGCCTTCCTCCCCCACCTGCTCTCTTCTGCAGGTGTTGCTCTAGGGAATATTACTCAAAACCCTCCTGTTCACAGATATCTATCTCAGAGTTTGTTTCCTGGGGAACCTGAACTTTGACAGGGCTATCTTGTGGTTGCTGTTTCTAATGTAATTTACATTAGTGAACATTTTTTCCACATGCACAGGTAGGAGAGTTTCTATAACTGGAAGTAGAATCACTGGGTTAAAGGGCATACACATTTTCAGTTTCACCAGGTATCACTCTCTAGTTTCCTGATGCGGCTGTGCCTGTTTCCCTTCCAGTCAGCTGTGTATTTACATCCTTGCTAACACTTTGTTACCATCCTTTTAATGTAGCTCTCACAGGTCACTCTAGGTGTATCTCTCATAAACAGCGGATAGGTAGTTTTTAAAAAACTCGTTCATTGTGTATGTACCTTTAATAGACTAATTCTGGATGTTGACTCCCATTATTTTTTTATTAAAGAAATACAATTAACTTTTTCTAGTTCAAAATATAAACCATGGGTTAGGAAACCTGGACTCTAATCGGTATTTTTGCCTACAATGAATTCTGTGGCCTAGATTCAATTTCATCCTCTCTGGACCTCATATTTTCTTATCTATTAAATATGTAAGTTTGAGAGACTCTCCTAGGCCCCTCCCACTCTGACAGCTAGTGATTCCCAGTCTCAGTCCCCATCTCTTCTTCCACCACTGCCCTCATTCCCCCATTGCCTATACTGAAGTCAAGAGACCATCCTTGCTCTTCTTCTTAGAGAAAGAAATCTTTTGCTTCTCATGGTGATCAGGGGATTAGAGTCAGGCTTTCGGTGGGAGAATGCACAGAAGTGGGGAGGAAAAGATTGTGATGAATTTCTTCATTCTCGTTGATACTGCTTCTCCCTACTTGTCCCCCACAACCTCTACCTAACTCAAATTCTTTTGTATTTCCCACTTACTGATCTAGAAACAATGCTCACCAATTCCCATTCCATTGTTTTTATTTATGTAGTTATATTTCGTTTGAGATGCCATGCAACCTAAGTAAAAATCTTTTAAAAGTTAAGATTTTAAAGGGGTCAATATTTATTGAAAAAAATTTGTTGATACTATTTTGTTAAGTATGGGAATACAAGTTGAATGAGACTCTGTCTCCCCACCCCAGAGTACACAGTCTGATGGCAAGATTGGGCAAACATGCTCGAATGAATAAAAGCAAACACCAGGAGCATGATCTAGAGAGAGTGCTTTAGGTGTGACCAGGAATGAAATGCTTACCAGTCCTGGGGTGGCCAGAGGAGCCCTCGCTGAGGAGAATGGAGTCAAGCTGGCAACAGAATGGCAAAGAGAAGGAGGGGATGAGACGCTATTATCTATTCTGTTTCTGGTTATACATTTGTACATGTTTAATGCTTCATGCAGAGAAATGGATGCTAAATACACAACTTTTCAAGATGCTCTAAGGCCCTTGGAATCTGCTCCAGATAAGACCTAGTGTCACTCTTAATGTATCTTTATCATTAGCAATGCAGTTTTTCTCGTTCAGAGTCTTAGACTCCCCCCTCCTGAGATTTTGGGGTTGAGATAAGAATATATGCAAGCCCATAAGAATGTATGGGCTGTGGTTTTTCTGACAGGCAGGTCATTGGTTTCATATGTGAAGATGCCCAGTCAACCATGAACCTAAATAACCATGTGTCCTGTCTGCTGACTGGAGGAAAGCAGTTATCCAATTTAATAGAATATTAAATTGGCAGGCCTAAGAGCCTTAAGGAGGACTATGAGCCTTAAGGAAATGGGTCCAAGCCAATCTACCAATCTTTTTTTTTTTTAAACTAGCTTTAGATTTTTGTTTTATTTTTAATCTTGCATCTGTGGGTGTGAAACTCCCTATTGGCAGCAGAATTGACTGCCTCTGGGCAGATGTCTGTGTTCCCAGAGCCTACTGACAAAGGGGTAAAGAAGGAAGTGGAGATACTGAGAACTGATTGAAGAACATATGGAAGGAATCAATATACATTATACCAACTGAATTGGAATTCTAGTGACCGAGCACTGTTTAAACAAAATGGCTGGTCAGTTTTCATCTTGGATGGAAATGTCATCCAATAGTTCCCTTACTGGGAATAACGCCACAAGCAATTATAGAAAATTGACTTTATACCTGAATTCCCAAATGAAAGGGAAAAGTTCCAGGCACCTGAATTCTCAAACGCACACAAAAATATTGAGATGAAATGATCTGGAACAATGTATCATTGAACTGTGTTCTTTGAAGCAATACATCAACATGTGTGAAAGTTCTTTATGTAAAGGGAAACCAAGTGCAGTGACCACTCTAGATGGGATTAATCAGGGAAGATTTGCTAAAGATGGATTTGACATGTGATCTTTTGGTTCTTGTTTTTTGTTTTTGGCAAATGAAATAGATTGGGATTGAGGATAGGGGTATAAATTTCACGTGGTAGGATTTGCTCCCTTCAGTGATTTCAGACCACAGAGATCCTCTTCTCTTCTCCATTTACCTGAATTCCCTGCATCCATAGCCTGTAGGTTGCAGGAAGGGAGAACATATTCCAGACTATTATTTTCTAGGGCTCACTTCCATGTGAATTGATGAACGAGGCTTCTTGGTGCATTCTTTAGTGTTCATTTCCCCATAGATTTGTATTTCATTTCCTGTGTGAACATATCAATGCGTCAATATGCATACACTTTCATTAAATGGCTTTCAGTTTCATTATACACCCATGTAATGGCATTAAAGGTAAACAATTATGAAGAAAGAGAACACTTCATTTGTTCTCTCCTTTAAGATCAAAAACTAGATTACCTTGTTCTCCTAACAGGTGAAAGTCCTTTTGTTCAACAAATTAGACATAAACACATTACTTCCATTTCAGGCTGTTTTGAAAGGCTTTCCCCTCTGTTGCCTTTCCCATCATTTGTGTTTGAGGTATAAGGTTAATTCTTGATCATAGGCACTAATGAGTGGAACCTTATCTCACGTAACAGAAAATGGCAGATAATCCAAAAGATATTTTTTATTTGGCTTGGAATATACGTGTATTCTTACCTTTGAATATAGTAATGTTTGACATTCCAAAAATTTATTTCAAACTAAATTAGGAAGCCAAGTTGGGAAGACTTAATGTTCCTGCAAATAAGAGGCTACGTCCAATTTCTACTCCTGCCAACCTCAATTAATTCTACCTTGCAACTCACTTCAAGCTGTGGAAAAGCATGAAGGACTCTCAGGCTCATTCATACATTATTCTCTGTTCTGTGAAACCTGTGCTGAAGCAGGGAAGGGGTTAAATAGATCAGTTTCTACAGGTTTCCTGAAGTAAAGAGAGAGACTTGAGAAATCAACAGAATTGTGGTTAATACAAACTTAAGAATTAATCCATGAAGAACATCTGTCTGAGGTTCCAGCAGGAACTTTCCAAATATAGTGGTTAATCCAGATCAATACATTGAGTTTATTATGCACTAGACATTCTGGTTGTTATAGTGCATATAAGATTAAAAAAGAAGCAAACAGGCAAATGAACATCTGATGCCTATGAAGACTTAAATGATCTAGCTTGTGCCTATTCAACCTCATCTGCCCCTGAGTGCCCTTTGCTCATGATGTGCCAGCCCCACCAGCCTTCTCTTGTTTTCTTGAATGTACCAGGTCTTTCTTGACCCTGGGCCTTTATATGCTTGACTTCTGCTGCTGGGAGTTGCCCATCACTCCTCACATGGCCGACTCCTTCTCTTCTAGGTCTCAGCTTACTTAGCAACACCTCAGAGTAAGCTTTCCCAGCTGCCCTTCCTAAAGTATATGCCCTTTGTGATTTGCTGTCTTGGTAATCCTGCTGTCCCCTTTAATGCCAGTTTGTTTCCTTTTGTCTTTGTCCTTTACTGGAGTGCAAGGCTTATGCAGGCAGGGACTTTCTTATTCCGTGTTGTGTCTCCAACTCCAAACACAGCCTGGCTCAGAGAGATGCAGGATGTATATTTAGAGTCAATCAAAGCTGAATAAGATCTGATATAAAAGAGCTCACAGCTGAGTGGCGGTAAACCTGTAAACAGTAATTATTGCAAATTATTTCAAAAGTTACTGTTAGCTTAAAATTTTAAAAATGGCACTACTGATTTTAAGGATTTTAAAAACTGTGCTCTTTGATTATAAAAAGTTTTAATTTTTGTCTCATGTATATGCCTATCCATCCTTTTCTCCTCACTACTGGATTATTTTGAAGCCAATCTAGGCATCCCATGAGGCCTAGGACTAGGGGGAGGAAAGAGGTGCCCGGGGTACACATGGAAGGGAGGGAGCCCCGATTTGCAGGTGCTGACCCTGCCCTCGCATGACTTAAGGACCTAGAGTGAGGCTGCCTTCAGTGTCACACCCCAGGCTCCTCACTAGCCTTTCCCAAGCCCTGACATCATGAGTCCTGCATCATATCATTTCAACAGTAAGTGTCTAAGTGTGCATGTGTCTCTGTAACACAGACACACTTTAGTTTTAAAAATCACATAACTACATTACCATTATCACACTTAAAAATAACAATTTGTCTTTGGGAGGCCAAGGCAGGAGGACTGCTTGAGACCAAGAGGTTGAGACTAGCCTGGACAACATATCAAGACCCCATCTCTATGAAAAAGCATTTAAAAATTAGACTAGTGTGGTGACGCGTGCTTGTAGTCCCAGCTACTACTCAGGAGGCTGAAGCAGGAGGATGGCTTGAGCCTACCCAGTTTGAGCTATGATTGTAGCACTACACTCCAGCCTGGGTGACAGAGTGAGACCCCGTCTCTAAAGCAAAACAAAAGCAAAGCCAAAAAAATCCCAAACAATTTCTTATTGTTATCAAATAGCCAGTCAGTATTTAAATTTCCCTAATTATTTTGCAATACCTGTTTAGGTTGATTTGTTTGAAGAATCCAAGCAAGGTTCACATGTCACACTTAGTTGATATGGCTCAGAGTTTCTTTCAATCTGTTGGCTTCCTCATCCTTCTTTTCATTGCTATTTTTGTTTTGTGTTTTCCTTGCAATTTATGAGTTAAAAGAAAAACAGGTGATTGGTTCTGTAAAGCTTTCCACATTCTTAATTTTTCTGCGTGCAAAATTATGGAACACATTGTGTTTCTTCTACCTCTAGCTTGTCCTGTAAACTGGTAATTCTAGTGGTTTGACTGGATTGAATGTTTCACAAGGATATTTCATGGATGATGTTCTGTGCATCCAGCCAGCCTGGTTGTCTTCTTATTTATGATGTCAGTAACTATTAAAGAGTATTGCCTGGATTCGTTATTTATTAGGGTTACAAAATAGTGATATTCAAATTTTATTCTTCCTTTATTCCAGTCAGCTAGAATACTTCTTTTATTCTTATTTTTATTTATTTATTTTTAGAGATGGGGTCTCACTGTGCCACCCAGGCTGGAGTGCAGTGACATAATCATAGATTGCTGCATGCTTTGACCTTCTGGGTTCAAGCAATCTGCCCACCTCAGCCTCCTGAGTAGTTGAGACTATGGGCATGTGCTACCTACCACTCCTGGCGAAACTTTTTGTAGAAGCAGGGTCTTTCCATCTTGCCCAGATTGGTCTTGAACTCTTGGCCTCAAGTGATCCTCCTTCTTCAGCCTCCCAAAGTGCTGGGATTACAGGCCTGAGCCACTGTACCTGACCTGGAATAATTCTATAAAGAGAAACACCTCCTCATCAACTATTGGTTCATACAGAAAAGAAAAATAAATGCTTAATTCTTTCCCTTTATGTGACAGTTTTCAGAACTAGTTGATTTTCTTTTATTTTTCAAGGGTGACCAGTGAGAAGGAGGAGGAAGAGGTGGCGGCAGTGGCTTTTGTGTGTGTATATCATGAGGAAATCATGGATTCATTCTGTTTTTGGTGTGTTTCAATAAAGTCCCAACTTTTTGCAGTTGGAGCCCCTTTTAAGTGGGCACGTGAGTCCATTTAACAAGATTCTAATTGTCTTTCTTACTGTCTGGTATAATGAGGCTCCAGGCTCATCTTGTGTATTTCCTTCCCCAGATCTAGAATCAGTCATTCTACCATGGAACTCTGGGGTTTTTTAGGGAAAAATTATATTTAGAAACCAAAATCTGAGTGTAAAAAGACTTAAATCCACAATCCCAAATGTCTACTTCTGTTATTGATCCACTTATTTATTAAAGGAATATGGTTCACAATCTTTGATAGTCTAAGGCACAGAACCAGTAACCAGTTAGGGTTGAGGTCAGTGGAAAGAGAAGGACGACATCAAGTCCAGTTTTTCCCTCTACCTTCTCTTAGCTTCCCTCAGTGTCATCCTCCTATCCCAAGTCTCTGAGCATCATGAGAAGCCAAATGTTTCCCTTTTCTAAACAGAATTACTGCTCATCTATCAGAAATAGTTGGGGTGGGAATGAAGTTGGGTGTAGGAAATTGACTAAAGGGCCACTGAGAAGAAAATTCCATTTTTCCCCATTTAAAAACAAAGTGTTCCTCTTTCTGTTTTTCTGCCTTCATTTTTTTTGGATTACGGATACCTTTCTTTTGTGTTCAACCCCTAAAAAGGAATGCAAAACTTTGCATCCAAGTGTAACAGAAACTTGTGGAGATGGTGAGGGCAGGGACAAGAGTTGGCAGCCACAGCAATCCTTCTCTATTTTGACTTGGAGCTGGAGAGAGGGTTTCCAAGAGACCCAGAACTGGCTCTGTCTGCTCTGAGTGTGTCTGCACCAACGTAGCTATAGGACTCTACAAGGTGTCATATCCCCAGGGTCAGGAGCGGCATCTCAGATGGAGGGAATATAGCCACTCTTCAAGCTGCCTGGAATGATTTTTGTTGTTATTGTTGCAGGGCAAAGCCGTAATAGCATTTCTGAAAGTGGAGTGGTTGCTTCCTTTATTGTTACTCGATATTTCTTAGTTGATTTTTTTCTAGGATGCTTTTCCACAAAACTTACTGTTCAGAGGGAGACACAATGGAAATCAATTGCTAATTAAATTTGTGTCTAAATTAATAAATCACAACTATTCAGATCATATCTGTCTGAATAATTTCTATTATGGTGAACATAATTGTTGGATTCAGCATTTAATGAACCATATTGTTAGGTAAAATCCTTGTGACAATTGGGACTAATAGAATATATTAACCTTTATTCTTTCCAGCTTGACATTACATTGGACCATGTTAACATGAAAACACCTGGAAGAGTTTCATCGTTAAGTAGCCATTGTGACTCTCCTGGCCCTCTGATGGAGCCCGTGAGGCTTTGGGAAATTAGCGATGTTTGATGTTTGTCAATGGGTGTCCTTATCTACAATTAGTTTTTAGGGCCTTGGTTCTATGTGCACATGTCTTCATGAAATGGAATCTCTACTATGCTCAAGAGCTGGAAAGCACTATCAAATGTTGACAATTTCCTTGGAGCATCCATGTAGAGCATATTCTAGGTTTTGGGCCCCAGGAGATGAGTATGAAGTGGAATGGCTATAGAAAAAAATTAACATGAATCTTTTCCCTGGGGAGTACACAATCTAATAGAGACATCAGAAGCGCTTTATTAGTAAGTATAAAGGACATCCATGCCAAATAAATCTATAAGTATGTTCAACTAAAAGTACCACTTAGGACTTTCAATCTTCTGCTGCATGTAACCATTTTAGATTATGGACTAAAATAACTCAGTCTTCCCAAACCATTCATTTAGAGAAATTTTTATAGACAAGGTAGCAGAGGTTTAAAGAATTAGGATCTAGCAGGCAAGAGTGGGAACTGCATTTCAGAAGGAGGGCACAGAACTCGATCTGCCTGAGTAGACAATGAAGGAGTCACTGACCTCAGGCCTATCCTCAGGTTTGGAGGCAGCTGCCCTCCAGCCCCTATCTAAGAACCAAGCACTTCCCTCTCTCTCCTTAAGGAAGCAACTAGGAGATACCCAGCTGCTTCTCCAAAGCTGGTCTTCCAGGCTGTGGTTTCCTCTCCCCTTGTTATCCCCCATTTTCCTTCCCAGCAGTCTGTCCTTGGGTCCCTGACTAATTTTAGCTCAACTGTTCCTGGGCTCGGGGTAGATGGAGCAACTGCTCCTATCAGTCTGCCTGGGATTGCTCGGTGGACGTCAGCCATGAGCTGGGTTCTCCTTGGCCCGGATCCCAGTTCCCAAGCAGAGCTGAGCCTGGGGACAGCCAGCAGAAGGGACCTGAAGCTTGCAGTGAACAGGTGCTCTAAGTCTTGGTTTCTGAGGGTGGACACAAGACTATTTCATGTGTTTGATTATAGGAGTAGGAAGAGGGACAGGGAAAAATTCATTCCTGAAAATAGTGCAGGTTTGAAGATGATGTTCTCCCGGCTGCTTTTTCAAAGCCATCAGAAACGGCATATGGGAGGTGGGAAAATGAGGTGCAATTTATCAAGCAGGCTGAAGGGGACCTTTCCAGGACACAGTAGGTATTTCTGTTTGGGTGCAAAAATATTTAGTTTTGAAATTATTAAACAACATCATCTTGGTGATTTTATCCTTTTGGTAATCTGAGCAGAGCACATATGTATCTGTGTCTGCAAATTACTTTGGAAAATGCATATTATTTACTTGTTCTGAAGAGGCTCTTAGGCTCGGTTGTCTAAATAGGAAATTTGGATCTAATAAAATGAGGCTATTACAGACTCCCAGGCAAATAATAACAGAGGCTAATACCTTTAAAAATTAAAATAAAAAAAAGGTCATTGGTTAGCTATGAGAACAAAGTTCAGTGTAAACCTTCACAACTAATTTCTGTCTTTCCCATTTCTCTTCCTTTAACAACGTCAAGGCAAGCCCCTGGATACAAGAAAGTTCCCTCCCGACCCCCAGCTCTGAGAAACAGCTGAGGCCTCTAGGCAATCATCACCAAGAATGTCTTCCATACGTGGGGCCTCATGGAAGCTGTGAGGAGGAACAACTGGATATATTCTGAGCGTTGATTCTGGAAGCATTTGTGCTGGCAAAGTGAGTGATTGCGGGTCCGTTTTATTGGACACGTACTTTGGGGAAGCAAGGGGCCATGCCATCTTGGACAAGAAGTAAGACTTCTTACCCCAGCACTGTGGGAACCTGTGAGGCACACAGTGGTGTCTGACTTGGAGAAGATTTCTGCCATGGGCCTCCTTTTCCCACTCACCAAACTTTGGTGCAATTTTCCAAATGTAGTCATCAGTGTACCTCGGGGGTCCAGAAGCTTGACTTTTCTTCATTTGTCTCCCGTGTCAAAGGCATATTTACTAAGAGGGGCTTTAGGACCCTCTGGCTGCATAATCTTTTTTTCTTTCTTGAAATTCCTGTTGCATTGAAACGTCTATAGCTTGGGTGCGTGCTGTGCCCTGCTCTTCTCTTCTCTGGACCTGTGTTTTATCACCTGCAAACTAAGCAGAGGCAGCCTTTCCTTCTCTCAGAAGTCTTATGTGAAATTTCAGAGGGTAAAAGAATGGTGCCAGTGGAGCTGCCTGGCTACATGCAGTGAGGAGCGCCCCTCCCACCCCACGTCCCTCCCGCTGCCTCGCCCTCGGTCACTTCGGGGGTCCCCAAGGTCCACGAGGCCATGAAAGTTCAGGGTTCCAAGGGTCACTGTTTGAGCTTCCAGGACTAGATGACTGCCAAGTCTTTCCAGCTCTAGAGTTTGGAGGTTCTAGCTATTTCACCAGGAAATGGCCATCTTTGGCCTCCATATTGGCTCTGATGTGTATGATGGAAAAGAGAGGGTGAAGCCTCTGGCTCTTACCCTTTTGCTAATTTACCCTCTTCAGATAGAAAGTTTGAAACCTTGGAGTCTCCTAAGCCAGTGTATTGAGCTGTACGCTTGGGGGAGTCTTCTCCCACATGGCATATTCCCTATTGCAGTGAGGTGGCCTGGGGCAACATCCACATCTTTTCCCTGGAGAGGACCCTCAGCGGTGCCTCATATCTGCGCCCCACAGTGGCTGGTGTGACTGGTGTGCTTTGAGGCGTGTCAGGATGCTGAGAGAGAGGCCCTCAGGAAACACCCAGCAAAGAAGCAGACCTCACTTTCTGGAAACTTCCCCTTCTGTAAATCTCAGGCATCCTCCTTGGAGAACTGAAAAGACCAGTATTCCTCGGGAGGATCTTGATTGGGCTTGGCCCCCTGCTTGGTCACATGACATGCTGGCTGCTTTCCTCTAGAGCCCTTGTTTCCTAAATGATAGTGGATGAGAGATCAAATCTGTCCCACACAGGTAGTCGTTGCCATCTTAATATTTGTTAAGCTTTTTGATTTAGTGAGGAGTTAAAGTCATATCAGGTCACAAAACTGCACATTAGATCTGCTTCATGAAACACTCTGAGTGAATGGTTTAACTCATTTATTTCACCAGCTTTAAACCAATGTAGCTGAAGAATTGCACCTCCCCTTTATAAATCTTTCCATTTATTTCTGGCTCAGGTTTATGGGGAGGGTGAAGACCTAGCCTGTTCAGCCGTTTCACTCATGCCATAGAAACCTGACACGCTGTGCTTACAGTGGTGAGCAAGCCCAGCTCACACATGTTTTAACTCAGCCAGAGAAATTTCACCCAGGAAGCTGGAGGAATGTGCTTTGCAGAGAGGACTTCCTTTGGTGTTGGAGACTCACCTGTTCCTTACCCTTTTCTCTCTTCTGACTGTTGCCCTTGTGCTGTTTTCCTGTTTGCCACTTTCACTGCACCAAATCCAACTAATTGAAGGGAAATTTAACCATCAGAGGATTTACAGAGAATCATTTCAGTTTGCTCTAAGAGACAGGGCTTAGACTTACATAATAGGGTTTAGGACCCATGTAAATTAGGTCAAGAAGAATCCACATTGTGGCCATTCTCAATTCAACTCCATTTCTTATTCTTCCTCAGGAAAGGAAATTTCCAAAGAGGGACACAATTACTCTCGGCATCTTTGGCAATCCCACTGGGTGGTGGTGAGACCTTCCCCCTGATGAAAGATCCCAGTGTCATCCTGAATGACTCTGTGGTGCTGAACTTGGCAAGGACAAACCCTCTCTGGCTGCCTCACCTGTCCTAATGTGGTCTAATGTAGGGCCAGTACACAGGCTCTTCGTATTTCTATTTTTTAAGATATTTAAAATTTTATTTATGATCTAATATAACTTTTTAAAAATGTTCCAAGGATATTTGAAAAGCATAAGTATTCTGTTTTACAAAGTTCAAAATCTTTTTATTAAATTGGGCTTGCAATGGAGATCTTCAAATCTGTTATACCCTTATTTATTTTTTATCTATTTCAGCTATTGATTTTTTTTTGAAAGGCAAGTTAAAATCTCCCACTATTAGAGTCTTCTTAGCATTTTGTTATATTTCTAATAGATTTTACTTTATACATTTCTCTGAGGTTTTAGAAGTGTAAATGTTTATGATGGTTATATCTTTGTACCTTTCATCACTAAATATCAATCTTCGTTTTTTAAAATTTGTAGTTACTGATCTATATTTCTGATATGTTTTTCTTTAAAACATTTTATTTGAAAATGAAAAACAAAAAGCAAGCCACAAAGGATAACATAATAAAACCCAGATACCATCTAAAGTGAACAAATGTTAACACTTTCATATGTGCTTCAGATTTTTAAAAAATTAATAAGCTTTTTAAAAGCAGTTTTAGGTTCACAGCAAAATTGCATGGGAGGTACAGAGCTATCCCCTCTCCCTGCATGTATAATCCTCTCTGTCATTCACATCTTATGTTACTATGATACATGCTTTATAATCAGTGGGCTAACATCGACACATTACCGACTAAAGTCTATCGTTTACATTAGAGTTCACTCTTGGTGGTGTATATTCTATGGGTTTGGATAAATGTATAACATGTATCCTTCATTATAGCATCATACAGAGTAGTTTCACAGCCCTAAAAAATTCTCTGGGCTCTGCCTATTCTTCCCTTCTTCCCTCTAACCCCTATCTTTTTACCGTCTCCATAGTTTTTGCCTTTTCCAGAATGTCTGAATAGTTGAAATCAAACAGTATACAGCCTTTTCAGATTAGCTTCTTTTACTTAGTTACATGCATTTGCTTTCTCCATGTCTTTTTATGACTTGATAGTTCATTTCTTTTTAGTGCTAAGTAATATTCCATTGTCTGAATGTACCACACTTTATCCATTCACTGATTATAGGACATCTTGATTGCTTCAAAGCTTTAGTAGTTGTAATTAAGCCACTGTAAATAACCTTCTGCTGGTTTTTGTATGGATATACGTTTTTAACTCATTTGGATAAATACCAAGGAGTGTACTTGCTGGATTGTATGATAAGAGTATGTTTAGTTCTGCAAAAAAATTGTCAAACCATCTTCCAAAGTGGCTGACTGTACCATTTGCATTCCCATGAGCAAATGAGTGAAAGTTCTTGTTGCTCCAAAGCCTCACCAGCATTTGGTGTTGTCAGTGGGTTTTGGCCATTTTAATGGATGTATAGTGGTATCTCATTGTTGTTTTAATTTGCAATTTCTTAATTATGTATGATGATAAGCATCTGTTCATATGCTTATTTACTATTTGTGTATCTTCTTTGGTGAGGTGTCTGTTCAGGTCTTTTGCCCATTAAAATAAATTTTTGTTGAGTTTTAAGAGTTCTGTATATTTTGGAAGACAATCTTTTATCAGATATCTTTTGTAAATATTTTCTTCTAGTCTGCAGCAGATTTGCTTTTTAAAGAATAAAATATCACAGACGAAGTGTAAATCCCCTGTAGTTTCTTCTCTAGTCCAATTCCCTTCTATTTCTCTTCAGAGAGAACAATTCTCATGAATTTGATGAGTATTCAGTCTAGACATTTAAATATTTTCTTTTATATATTTTATATTTTGTAATCACTAATAGTCATTTTGTGCATGAAAAATGATTTAAAAGGTCTCATACTGCAAATTACAAGACTTCATTCTCTAAGTTTTTAAAAGATCTATGCATGTTAATACGTACAGATTTATTATTTAATATATTCTATCACCTGAATATATCACACTTCATATCCACTCCCTTATGTTGGGCATGTGAAATCTTTTTAACTTTTTGTTCTTATTAATGAAGCTTCAGTGTCTCATTGTGCTTATATGAGAGAGATTCTCTAGTATATGAAACTAAAGTGGAATTTCTGAGTTATAGGATATGTAGAGTCTATCTAGCTGCACTAGATATTACCAAATTTATCTTCAATGTGGTTCTGTCAATTTACACAAGTGGTGTGTGAAATTTCTATTTTGTCATATTCTTACCAGTAATTGATATGGTCAGGCTTTTACATTTTGGTTAGTCTAAGGATGGAAACTGGCATCTTGTGTTTTCATTTGTTTTTCTAAAGTGCGTCTCTCCGCTTACTTTTGAGGCAAAATACTTGTATATATTGGTCGTTTTCTCATTTAACTGCCTGTTTTCTATTGCGCTGTTTATTTTTATTGATTTATAGGAGTTATTCATGTATTTTGAATATGAGTTTTTATTGTCAGAGATAATGTTAAAAATATGAAACAAAAAAACCTGAAACACCAGTATGGCATGAGTAATTATCAATCAAAATAAATGCCATATCCAGTTAGAACAAACTGAATTCACACAGAAGTTCTTTTATTTTTCTTCTAACATTTTAGAAATTTGTTTCTTTACATTTAGATATTTAATTAAATAGAATTTTTAACATATATATAATGGGAGAAATAGGATCTTTAACAAAAATATTTTTCCAATCTCACTTAATGGTTTGTTATTTCTCTATTAATTTTTATGCCTCCTCTATTTTATACAAAGGTACCCTATAAACTGGGTATGTTTCTGGTGTTCCTAATTTATTCCATTGATTTGTCTGTTTCTCTGCCAATAACATACTGTCTCTTATTGCTAAGCCACGATTTTATAAAGAATTTTGATTTTTCATAGAGGAATCTTTGTTCTTTTTCTGAAGTATCTCGAATATTTGTGGACATTCATTTTCCTGCATAAATTTTAGAATAGTGTTTAAATTTCTAGGAAACATTCTGTTGGCATTTTGATTGGAATTACATTGAATTTAAAGAATAATTTGAAGAGGAACATTTTCTGATATTTAGTTTTCCTCTCCATGATCGTGGTCATGATCTCTCATCATTTATTCCAGTGTTATTTTTATGTTCTTTAATAATACTTCATGTATTTCTCCCCCTAAAGTTTTACATGTAGTTTGTTAGATTCACTTTGGTAGTGACCTGTTCCTAAGATTTTGTGTATTTTTGTAGCCATTGTGAATTCTGTCTTGTTTTTGGTTACATTTTCCAATTGGTTATCACTTGTGGTCAAATGCTATTGATTTTTGTGTGCTTATACACTTAGCAATCTTGATGTACTTCTTATCTGTTCTAAAGTTTATCTGCAAATAATGACAAGTTTGTTTCATTCTTGTCTTATTGTTTTGGCTAAGACTTAATATCAGGATACAATTATAAAGGAAGGACTAAAAGGAAATTTTCTTGATCTGATAAAGGTCATATACCAAAAATTACAGCACATATCACTTTTAATAGTAAAAATTTATAGTAAAATTTTTGATGCTTTTCTATTAAAGTCAGGAAAAAAGAGTCCCCATTCAATCTCCTACTACTCCATATTATATAGTAAGTAGCCTTTTTGGCAGATAGGTTCTTATCAAGTTAAAGGAATTCTTTTCTATTTCTAGATAGCTAAAAATCTTTTGTGAATGGTGTTTAATGTTATAAAATTCATAATCTGTATGTGTTGAGATAACTGCATATTATTCTTCATTAAACTGTTAATATGGGGTATTAGAAAAGTCTGAAAACGAATCAACATTGCATTTATGAGACTGATCCTTCTTTGACAGTGACATAATTTTATATACTGATGGATTCAACTTGCTGAATTTTACATTTGTTTTCTATTTCATTTGTGAGATTGGTCTCTATTTTTCTTTTTAGTTCTGCCACTTCTTGTTTGCATTATCAAGGCTATGTTAGTCTCATATAATAGGATGAGTGTGAAGCACTCTCCTTTATTCCATTATTCCATTTTTCTTTAAACAAATTGTGTAAAATTTTCTGTCCCTGAAGATTTGGTAAAACTAGTTTATGTGATGTCAATTCTTTGAAACTATTATCTAGAGCACAGTCAATTGTAAATGTTCCATGAAAAGACAAGAAAACCTAGGTGTAAACAAGGCTCTTTGAATTGTAATGAGATATTTACATTGAAGTTTTAATTGATGCAGGAATGTAAGAGAGACATTGTGTGCCAAAGTGAAGTGTCCCTCTCAAACACAAATTTTAAAGGAGGTAGACCATGACTCGTTTCATGAGTCTTAGGCTCTTTACTCAGGAATCATGACTGTTATATTTAATTTATGTATTGTTCTTTTTTCAGTATGTTGGGTGTTCTTTATTGGCCCTATTAAGGTTTTTCACCTAAAATTTTATTTCACCTGAGGGCATTAATGCTAAATCAGCTTGATTTTGGTATTTGTCTAGTATATCTTTCTTTATCTCCTGTTTTGTTGAAACATGTTATTTTAGTTTGGGTCTAGATCTTTTAAGCAGAATAATAGCTGGATTTTGTTGCTCTTGCTAACTTTTAAAATCCAGTTTGAGATTTCTGTCTTTTAATAGACTAAGAATACACTATGATTATACATAAATTATAAATTATATTTACAAGTGATATAGTTTGTATATTTGTCCCCACCCAAATCTCATGTTGAATTGTAATCCCTAGCATTGCAGGTGGGGCCTGGTGGGAGGAGACTGGATCATGGGGGTGGATTTCTCGTGAATGATTTGGCACCATCCTTGTGGTGCTGTCCTTGTGATAGCGAGTGAATTCTTGCAAGATCTGGCTGTTTAAAAGTATGTGCACCTCCCTCCCTCTCTCTCGCTCCTGTTCTCGCTATGTGAGACACCTGCTCCTGCTTCATCTTCTGCCATGAGTAAAAACTCCCTGAGTCCTCCCCAGAAGCGAAGTGAATGCTGGCACCATGCTTCCTGTACAGCCAGCAGCACCATGAGCTAATTAAAACTCTTTTCTTTATAAATTACCCAGTCTCAAGTATTTCTTCATAGCAGTGCAAGAACAGACTAATACAACCGTCTTGCTTTATTTTTGTTTATCATTTATTTTTCCTCTCTTTTGATGCTCTTCTTGGTTTGGTAAAGTATGAAATTTTGTTTTATTTTGGTTTCAGTCTCTTTTCTATGCCTTTACAGTCATTTTAAAATTCTCCTTTTGGCCCATGGAGAGGCTTATTTGTTTAGTCTTTTTAAACTTAATTAAACTTATAACATTCTGTAGTCGGAGTAGAGTAAAAAGTTTAAACATTTTCTTTTTGTGTCATTTTATTTTGAGTATATATTTTGTAAGGAGCTTATATTTAGCATTGGCTTCATTTTTTTTTTTTTTCAAAGTAACTTGAGAAGTTTTTTTTTTTTTTTTTTTTTTTTGAGATGTAGTCTTGCTCTGTTGCCAGGCTGGAGTGCAGTGGCATGATCTCGGCTCACTGCTACCTCTACCTCCCGGGTTCAAGTGATTCTCCTGCCTCAGCCTCCTCAGCAGCTGGAACTAAAGCCATGTGCCATCACACCCAGCTAATTTTTGTATTTTTAGTAGAAATGGGGTTTCACCATGTTGGCCAGGATGGTCTCGATCTCTGACCTCATGATCTGCCTGCCTCAGCCTCCCAGAGTGACCTTTGTTTTCTAATAAGGAAATGTAAACAACTGCCTACTGTTTTTTGGGATAAGTGTTATGTCTGGTATTGCTCCTGTCTTTTATTAGTCTTCTGTTTATTATATATTTTACTGTCCATCTTTCCATTTTCCTAACTTTTGTTGGAATGATATCTCTTTGTTTTTGTTCTCCATACCTGCACAAAGTGATCTGGAATTTTAGCATCTGAGTTGTATTCTAGCGAGAATCTTTATTATATACATTTTAAGCAAAATTTTAAAGGTACCTTTTTAAATGTTAAAGTTACAATCATGGTGGAAGGGGAAGCAAACATGTCCTTCTTCACAAGGCAGCAGGAGGGAGAAGTGCTGAGCAAAAGGGGGAAAAGCCCCTTATAAAACCATTAGCTCTCATGAGAACTCATTATCATGAGAACAGCATGAGGGCAACCACCCCCATGATTCAATTACCACCCCCTGGGTCCCTCCCATGACATGTGGGGATTATGGGAATTACAGTTCAAGATGAGATTTGGGTGGGGACACAGCCAAGCTGTAACACAATATGGCTAAGTAGTATTCATTTTTATGGATATAATACAATTTGTTTATTTACCACTTAATGGCTATCCCCCCAAAGTTTTGGACATAGTAAATAAAAATGCTATGAAAATTTATGTGCAAACCATTGTATGTACGAAGTTTTGAAATTGATGAGCCATATAGCAAGTGTATATTTAACTTTGTAAGACACTACCAAACTTTTTCAAAGGGGTTTTCAGTTTTGTATTCCCAACAGCAGTATATGAAAGTTCTATTTCTTCTTGAATGAGCTTTGATAGTTTGTGTCTTTCAAAAGATTTCACATAAGTTCTAGGCTATGGAAAAAGCTCCTGGCCCCTGTTAGCATCTCTGCAGCCAGTGGATGCAGCTCCTAGCATAAAGAGTGACTCCTGATGAGAAGGCAGCAGCAGAGTTATTGGCTTCAAACAAAGTCCCAGAGGGAAGCTAGGTGGTTTTGGAAACTTCTTATTTGGAGTGAACTGTCCCTTTTTCTAAAATTCTTTGCCTGGCAGAGTCTAAGACTTTCCTTAGGTGTGGTGAGAGTGTGAGCAGGGGCTCTAAAAATCTGACATAGAAGAAGGGTCTCTTCCAGGTGTAGAGGGGATAGGCCACTGGCAAACTTTCCTACTTATTCTTAAAATGCTGTCTTCCTAGAATCCAAAATTTCAAACATATGGGTGAGACTCTCTCCTATTTTTCAGTAATGTCACAAGATTTTATTTTACACTAATTGAATGGCCTCAGGGAGAGAATTAAGAAGGAAGACAATCCATGATATAATTTTATCACCATCTTCCTAGAATTCTATCATTTTACCTCTAATATCTATCACTGCATAACCAGTTACCCAAAATGTAGCAGATGAAAACACCAAAATTTATTATCTCCCTTGGGTCAGGAATCCAGGTGCTGCTCAGTATCTTTCACAAGGTTTCCATCATGGTGTTGGCGAGGCTACAGTCATCTGAAGGCTCGAATGGGGAAGGATCTTCTTCCATGCTCACCCAGTTGGCTATTTGCAGGTCTCAGAAGATCTGTGTGCAAGCTCGTTTATGTGGTTATTGGCAAGCCTCAGTTCCTTGTCATGTGGACCTGTCCACAGGGTTGCTTCACAACATGACAAATAGCTTTCCCTGAAGAAGGTGAGAGAGTGAGCACCCCCAATGTAACCACTGTCTTTTCATGGCCTCAGTTTGAAAGTGATATCCACCAGATATGTTCTACTCTATTCACTAGGAACAAGTCAGCCAATCAACCCACATTAAAGGAATGAGGATTACACAAGAGTGTGAATATCAGGAGGTAGGTATCATGTACCTTCTAAGTTAATTGTCCTCCAGTGTCTTGGTTTAGGTTTGCTCAGAAGCAGATAGTGAAGAAAGGATTCAATTGCAAATAGTTTTTCTTAGGAGATGATCCCAGGAAACTCTGACAGCAAATGGAGAAGTAAGCTGGGAAAGATAAGGAAGCCCATTAAGGGAACATTTTCTTTTTTCTTTTTTTTGAGACAGGATCTTATTCTGTGACCCAGGCTGGAGTACACTGGCCCAATCTTGGCTCAATGCAACCTCCACCTCCTAGGCTTAAGTGATCTTCCTAGCCTCCCAAGTAGCTGGGACTACAGGCACACACCACCATGCCAAGCTAATTTGTTTTTTATTTTTTGTAGAGACAGGGTCCCACTAAGTTGCCCAAGCTGGTCTTAAACTCCTGGGCTCAAGCAATCCTCTCATCCTGGCCTCCCAAAGTGCTGGGATTGCAAGTATGAATCACTATGACTGGCCTAAGGGAATATTTTCAAACCAGTTATTACTCTGGGCAATTATAAGCTCAATCCTGCTGGGGAACTCTGGAAAATGGTGCAGAACATGCCACAGTGTTCTCCCAACCAATGAGTGAGGAAGTTGTGGGATTTATCTACCAACTCTCTATCCATCATTGATTGAGGACTGCTTTGGGGAACAGTAATTCTGTGGCACTTCTGCTTGCCCTGCATATGCTAAGAGTATACTCTCCCACCCCTAACCTGCCACTCCCAATCCTTTCTTTCTATGGAGGTAAACGCTGAAAGGAAACTGATGGGACACCAACAATGTCTGCTGTAGCCAGCTAGAATGCAAGCATCACAAAGGCAAGAACCATATTTCCATCATTTCCTCTATACTGCGTCAGCATTATCTAGCATATCACCCAAAACACATTGTTGCTCAAGTATTTGTTGAAAGAATGCAAGTTGCTGCTGATGGTACCATGAAGGAACTCAGTGCAGTGAGGAGACAGACTTGCACACCATTAACTATAAGACAGCAGGATAAGTGCTATCTTGTAGATATTCATGGGGTGCTATCAGAGTCCAGGGCAGCAACTCTGCCAGCAGTTGGAAAAGAGGTTAAGGAAGGTTTCACACAATAGTAGATGTGTGTGCTAAGGCTTGAAAAATGAGTAGGATTTTGTGATAGGATTTTATTGGTCAGATAATACATGAAGCAGTGCAGGAAGAAAAAAATGGGTGGCTGGGTCATTTGTCATTTACAAAAGGATAGCATAGGCACTCTGGATCCTCTTGCTCTCACCCTTGTGCTTCCTCTACTAGAGAAGTTTCATGCAGCTGAGGCTCTTGCTGCTGTCTCTGGGCCACCATCTTGTCCATGAAGTAATCATCAGCTTGATAGTCTAAACATGCATGAGTTCACTCTCCTTTCTCCTTCCCAGCAGGCACGCACACAACACAGTGGTTTCAAGTCCTTTCGGCAAAGATAATCTTTTCTTGATCTTTGAAAAGGCAGGTACAATATATATATACACATATAACAAATATTTTCTTTATGTATTTACTGTTTGTAGGAAGTCTAACCCTAATCCAGCATTTATTAAAACAAGACAGGATTTATTAAATTGGTTCAAGTTTATCAAATATGTACAGATCTTTACATAAATTAATTTGCTTGTTAAATATTTGTAAAATTTATTAAGACTTTGGAGAAACTTAAATACCTGAGCTGCCCAGTTTACTTTGGCTTGATTTTATTTTTTTATTTTTTATTTTTTTACTACCTAAGGGACCGATGAGGCTTTAAAGTACAGACATAAGACTCTGGATGGTCAGGTAAGAGAGGGCCAGAGAGCAGGTGTCACCAGCTGGGACCTGACAGGTAGGCAAAGAAAGGTGATGTTTGAGTACTTTTGGGTGAACCTCTCTGTTCATCAAGATACTATATACAATAACAGAAGATACTGTGTTCATTAAGCCTGGTGGTGGTGGGGACAGTGGGACATGCCCACTGTGTGATGACATCATAAGAGGCCATGTCAGGATGGAGCTGGAGCCTTAGACTCCTTTCTTCCTGCTCATTAATTAAACAATTTATTGAGCTGCTGCCATGTACCAGGCATGGGTCAATGGACTGGGAATACAAGGTAGTGAAGATATGGGCTCAGCTTACAAAGAGTGAGAAACATAGGCCTATATATAAAAGTTTTAGATCTGTGTTCAAACCCTGTCTTCACCATTTTCAGCTCTCTGGCCTTGAAATTAGATAATTATATAGAACTGTTGGACGTTCTAAGGTATTCTAGAGAATATCTAGCTGAGTGGTCATCCCTGCCTTCTAGCTACATCTGGTCAATCAGTTCTGAAATTTCCACCACCTTGAACACCTGAACATCTTTTGGGCCCATGTACTTTGATCTATCACCACTGCTTCCACCTGGTCTGAGCCAGTGCTGTCTCTCCTTATAACTACAATAGGCCGGGCATGGTGGCTCATGCCTGTAATCCTAGCACTTTGGGAGGCCAAGACTGGTAGCTTGAGACCAGCCTGGACAACAGGGCGAATCACCATCTCTACAAAAAAATTACCTGGGTGTGGTGGCCCACGTTAGTAGTCCCAGCTACCTGGCCGGGGCGGGCGGGGGGGCGGGGGGGGGGGGCGGGGGGGTGGTAGGCGGGGCTGAGGTATGAAAATAGCTTGAGTCCAGGAGGTTGAGGCTGCAGTGAGCCCAGATTGTACTACTGCACTCCAGCCTGGGTGACAAAGCGAGACCCTGTCTCAATAAATAAATGAAAACTAACTACAATAGTTTTCTCCGTGGTCTTCCCAAAGTCATTTTTGTTGCCTTCCAATACATTCTTAAAATAGCAGCCTGAGTGATTTTTTTTTTTAGGCCCACGAATGATCATGCCATTTCTTAGCTCACAACTCTTCAATTCCTTCTCAATCCTCTTAGGACAAAATCCTACAAGGCCCTGCTCAGTATGAGCCCCACATCGGGGCATAGTGGTTAATGCATCTGGAATCAGGCTGCGTGGGTTTAAATCCTGGCTCCGCTACTTTGTGCAAGGGGGTCCTGGGTAAGAGATGTATCCTCTCTGGGCTCCCAGTTTCTTCATGAGTCATATGGGGATGCTAAGGGTATCTAAGGTTATTGATTATGTGAGATGAGACAAGTAAGGCACCTAGAATTGTACCAGGAATGTGGTAAGAATGTGATGTTATTACCTTTCCTACCTTACCTACACATGCTTGTCTTCCTCCATTCCTTCTGCTGCCCTTCTCCATCTAGCCTCTGGCTATTGGTCTTTGATGATGCTGTCTCTAATCCTATCTCCCTCCCCACTCCTTTGATTACATTCTATTAATCCTTAGGTTTCCATTTAAGAATCATGTACTCAAGGTGGCCTTCTTGATTCCTTCCCTAGACCAGTTTCTCTCTTTCTGTGTGCTTATAGCACCTGTATCTTTCTTCTATAACACTCTTCACACTATGGTCACCTAGACAATCCCTGTCTTCTTGGCAAGAGCCAAACTCCCTAAGTCAGGGGTGCCGTGCAGGTGTTCACCATCATTCACCATCCTCAGTTCATGCATGGTGCCTGGCACATAGCTGGCAATGGGTGGCTGTATTAACACAATGTAGCTGAACTGTCTACAACATAGTATAACATGCTACAACAGGACCATTATAAACTATTATGGGAGCACGGGTATTTGCCTCCTAGAGGTTCAGCTATGTCCAAAAATGCAAAGAGCATCCTGCTGGGAGTTACAGATATCCAGCCCTTCTCCTAGGCTTCCCAGTGGCAGGAGGTGGCAGCAGGGTTTTATTTGGTAGTGTTGGTGGGCTGTCTATCACAGCGTCTGTTTTTTAATGTCAAGCAGATTTTGGCAACTCTGAGATTAAAGAGTGAACTTTCTCAAGAAAAAAAAAGGACTCAAATGTCCTCTAGAGTAGACTGACCCTAAACCCCAGGGAACTGAAGCAGGAAATATGCAAATTGCTAAGCACCTGGACATTGCGGTTAGAGTCTGAACTCTAAGAATATTTCATTTCCTGCAAAGTTGCAACTAAAAACTAATTCTGGAATTGGGAATCCCGTTTGTCCCAAATTGACATATGATCTTTCCGAAGATTCCAATCTTTATTTGAAATGGTTGAGTTTGGCTGGGGCTTCTAACACTTTACTCACTTTAGAGCTCTCTGCCTTGTGAACTGTCCAAAAAAATTAGTACACAAATACATACATACTCTAGAAAAGTGTCACACTGGAGTGTATCTTTTGGTGATTCATATAATTGTCCCCAAATTAAATCTGAAGTGAAGAGCAGATGGGTTTTTGTTCTCTTTTCCCCTTAACATGATCACACCTGTTATGGTGCTGTTTGCAAGAAGGTATTGGAGAATGTGGAAGTTTATGTGCTTAGGGATCCTAAGCTCTAGCCAGGGAGCTGGAACATACATACATGGAAGAAAAACAAAATCTCAAGAAGTCCCCTGGTAGAGTAATGCAGTGGGAAATAAGCTACCTAATTTGGCAGGACATTTCAGAGGGAGTGATCAGACTTGAGTACAGTTGCTTAAGGAGGGCTGCTGGGAAGAAGGAGAATTTTGAGTGTCATTCTCCGTATGAATAGTTGGTACCCTAGGTGTGAAGGAGATTCCCAGGGAGGGCCCAGGTGGGCTGGATGGGAGGTGAACAGCAGGAAAGCCTGCAGCTGAGAGTATCTAATGGGAGTGTGGGTTGTGGGGCAGGGACATAATGCTTAGGAATCATATGCAAGCTGGGTTTGTGGATGATGTCAGAGATCTAAGAATGGAAAGGGCTTATTTTCCTCTGGGCCCAAGCATTTGTTGAGCATCTACTTTGTTCCAGACCATAAAAGAGATGCCAAGGATACAAAGAGCATAACACGCCATCCTCACTTTGGAGGACCTCACAGTTGAATGAGCGAGACACAGGAACAAAATATTACACCACAGTCTGTTGCAGCCTAGGATATAGGGTGTGCAGTGGCAACTCAGGGAGGCAGGGACTCAGAAACAACTTCATAGAATAGGTGAAGTGGCTGAAAGATGCATAGTTATCCCACGCATAGAAAAGCATATTGGGCAAAAAATAAAGGTATCTCAGTGGCTTAGAATTCTAAATGAGCCTAATATGTTCAATGGAAAAAGCAAGAAGTTTGGTGTGGCTGGAGCTTTCAGGGCAAAATGGAAGTTATTTGGACATAAAGCTGGAGAAGAAGTTTTGGGGCCAGATGGAGACACTCAGCCTCTATGCTGTAGGCAGAGGGGCTGGTGGGAGATCTCAACAAGGAAGCAACAAGTTTATTTCCAGGATAAGAGTTCTGTAAATGCTGTGAAGCATGAAGTGAAATCAGACAAAACCCAGGACAAAGACTGTAGTTAGTCTCTGAGTTAGGGGTTTGTGACAATCCTGGCAACAGAGTAACAGTGGGCTTAGAATGGACTGGGCAGTGAGGATGGATAAGGGGTTATTTCTAAAGACTCATTGGGTGTGGTTTCTGCTTTTTTTCAGAAGAAGCTCTTTCACTTCTTTTCCCATTAATGTCCTATTGAATGAAAACTCAGGTCCCTTTCCTTCAACCTTCACCTCTCTTTCCCCTATGGACATTGAAAACGGCTCAATATGGCAACACATACAATGAATCCCACTCAGTGGTAAAGCAGAGATGAGGTGGGCTCTCAGCGGTGCCAGCTGAAGAGTCCAGCATTGTTTCATGCACATTTGACTTGCTAGGAGGGGCTCTTGGAGGCCAGTCTTTTCTGCTTCCCTCTTGACTCCGTGTGAGGTGAAGCGGGCCTCTGCTTCCTCCGCCTGGACATCCATTCACTCTCAGGCCCATTGTACCTGGGTGTCGGACAATGGTTCGGCTTCCAGCACGGCAGATGGCCCCTTCTAAAAACGCCTGGAGTGCTCTGTGGTCACCAGAGGAAGGGGAGATGTGTTGGCTGTTGGCTGCCTGGACAAGGCCACACTTTGCCTCCCTGGCTAGGATGGGTAGTTCAAGATGGCAGGACTGTGAGTGGTGCAGAAGTGCAGTGAAAGAATGAATTGCTCTCAAGGGCATCTGAAAAGCTGCTTGCTTTAAGAGGATCTGAAAAGGTGGCAGCAGGTTTGCCTTTGTCTTTGGGATTGAGGAGGGGAGTGTTCTCTAGAGAGGGGAAGGTCGCAGAATGGCTCAGATAATGGCTGCGTGGATAGGACCTCACCTTCTGTTTCTCACCTTCACAGACTTTTCAGCTGGACTTGCTCACACAGGCAAAGCAGAGGATCCTGGAAACATTGTCCCCAAAGTGCTACATGATGGGAACTGGAGCAGAATTGGTCTTGTTCTAGGGCACAGTTTGGAGCTGTGTCGTTTGAGGAGGAACTGAGATGCTCCCCTTGCCCACTCCAATGTTCACCTCCCAACCCCGTGGTGGTGGTTAGGCACTGAGGGCAGTTGTTAAAATGCTGCTGTTACCTGGAACAAAATGTGTCTGTTATCTGGCAAGGAGGCCCATTAATCTATCAGCAGCCATCAGTGCCTCCCCATTAAGTAAGTTATTAGGCTGGTAGAAACCAGGGGCCTGAAAGAAGGCTTTAATGAAGCGGCCAGGTGCAATGGCTCATGCCTGTAATCCCAGCGCTTTGGGAGGTTGAAGTGGGTGGATCCCTTGAGGCCAGGAGTTCAAGACCAGCCTGGTCAGCATGGCGAAACCCCATCTCTACTAAAAATACAAAAATTAGCCAGGTGTAGTAGTGTATACCTGTGATCCCAGCTACTTGGGAGGGTGATGTGGGAGGATCACTTGAGCCCAGGAGGCAGAGATTGTAGTGAGCTGAGATTGCACCATTGCACTCCATCCTGGGCCACAGAGCAAGACTGTGCCAAACAAATAAACAAACTTTAATGGGGCACCTGAGTCAGGAGCAAAGACTTGCCTGTGAAGAGGGTGACTCCAGGTGAGACTCAGAGCTGGCGAGCAGGTAACTGTAGGGTAAATGCAGCTGAGAGCAATAACTTAAGCATAGCCTTAGAATGACCCTGTGTGGCAGATGCACCTGAATGTGTGTTCTGAGTTAGGAAATTTAACAGTGGCCAACCCAGAGATTTGTTCCTTGTCCATAAGGAACATCTCAGTCCCCAGCCCATCCAGTGGAACAGGGGCTGAACAGGGGATTGAGTCCCCGCGTTTTGGGTTGACTAAAAATCGCCAGGTGGAGGTTGTTAGGGGGAAGGTGTTAAATGGAAACGCTGTATATAAACTGCATGCTTTTTGCAAGTGACTGGCTTTCCTGCCCAGCCTGCTGCCACTGAACTGTATGTAAGGTGGTTCTTCTGTTCAGCCCACTGTCAGTGGGCTCCCTCCGAAGCTCCCAGCAAAACTCCATTTCTTGTTTGCTGGCTCAGAGCCTCTTCTTTGGCCTCTTAAAATAGGGGTTTGGCATGACACCATTGTGTGCATAGAGGAGGCATGGGGAGGAGAGCAAACAGATCCCAAAGTAAAACTTCATCTACTTCTGAATTTTGCCTAGACCCCACCCAGGTGGCCATGGGCGTGGATTCGCAGTTGTGCTATCTGCATTGGAGCCCATCTGCTGCTTTTCCTTGGACAATGGCTGCCCGTTTAGGGTTGTGACCCAGGAGTCGCTGTGGTTATCAACTGCGAGAGCTCAAACGGACACATGAAAAGCAGCTTTGTTTAGCGTCCTTGACATAACTAACCACATATTAACAACAGAGCCTTGTGGTATAGAGGCTCCTGTTTGTTCAGAATCTTAATAGGTGGGCTTTGTGCACACGGATTTCTAATACTGCTTACCCTGTATTTTAAGTCAAAGAGGGTCTTTGTGTGAAGGATTCTCCACCTCCTTTTCCCTTTCTACAAAGGAGATAAGTGTTTTCTCTCACCTTTCGTGACTTACAAGCAGCTGAATAGCACTTGTGGTGTTTGAATGTCATATAATAGGCATTGTCACCGAGAGAGAAATGTCCTTTTCCGTGTTTCTGAGCACTCCTGTGCTTACTCTCCCTCTTACGTGTGAGCTCTCTCTCCCTCTTTATAAACTGGCTGTGAACAATTCTGTCCCCATGTTATTTTAAAGCTTGTATGTCCTTGGAATGCTGTGTGGGAACTGTTGTTCCCCTGGGAGACCATTTTGTGTCCAGCTCCTTCAGCGGACCCCAGCCAGGCCTCTGCTGAGCATGTGACCATTGGGTAGAGGGCTGCTCTGAGCTGGTTGATGTGATTTAAAAGTAGAGCACATTCTAGAAGAAGTGAACTGTGAAGAAAGGAAGACTCAAGGAAATGCATGCTGCTGCTGGAGATCGTGGTGATGGTGCTTGTGATGTTGGAGGTCTAAAATGCAAGAGGAAACGTTATTCATAGTCAGTCACATCCTGTATAATACGAGAGCCTGGTTCTGTAGGAACATAGGAACATCTGACTCCCTTGTCCATAAAGTTTGTATTTAAGTAGCTTCAGAAATGAAGTTAGTGGCAGTTTGCGCTTAGTTATAGGAATATTCAGTTGCATGCAGCTTATGACTTTGGGTTCCTTATTAACGTCGTAAAGTCAGAAATGGGATGGCTGGAAAGTTAAGAAGTCAGGATCCCTGAGTTTTCTATTTTGGTCAAGTTGTGCAAAAATAATTTTAAATGTTTAAAATGGTGTCTTTGTTCAAAACAGTGCCTGGCTAATAGGCTCAGATATAGCTCTCACCAAAGATCTACTGAAATATTTATACACATTAAAAGTAGAGAAGTAGACAATTAAGGGCCAACGTTTGAAGTAAAGCTATACTGACCATAAAAAAGGACTGCACAGACATTGTCTTGGCCACATGAAAGACAAATGTTGTCTTGGCCACATGAAACAAAGATAATCGGGAAAATGGTAGAAATATACTTAATACTCTTCCCTTCCCTGTGTCTCTGGAGCTTGACTGTATATAAGTGCCAACCTAAAATGTAGATACTAGGGGAGTTGATATCTTCTCTTCTCCTACTGCTCCCCACACTTCATCATTTTACAACTAGTTGAAGTCAGAGCTGCCTGCCAATAACTTCGTAGGAAACAGAATGAGGAATTGTGGAGGAGGCACATTGTATTTGAAAGACCTTACAGGGAAAGCACTGTAGGGAAATGCAGAGAGCAAGTGTGTTCTAGAGAGAAGTGTGTGCTGGCAATCATGGCATGTCATGTCCTCCATTTCAGAGGTTCAGGAAACTGGACAGGGATTTTATAGAATAATGATTCTTAAAGTGTGGTCCTGGATCAGCAGAATCACCTTGGAACTTGTTAGAAATGCAAAACTCAGAAGTCTGGGTGTAGAGGCCATCAATCTGTAGGTTAACAAGCCTTCCAAGCATTTCTGATGCATCCTAAACGTGAGAACCACTGTAGTGTATGATGCAGTCATAGGGAGTAGGAATTAAATATGAAGTTATACACATTAGCCTGTCCCCTGGCTACAGAAATGGTTGGGACTAGGTTGTCACACACATGTAGAAAGGGACTAATGCAATCGATTCATCATGTCTTTTGACAGACTCTAAGGGCAGATATGGTTCACTTTGTTCAAGGACAAGTAAGTCTTATTAAACTACTGTGAATAAAGGAAGACTCAAGGAAATGCGTACTGCTAAGAATTATCAATGTCAGATCCAGATTTAAAATTCAAAAAATTCTTTGACATTTTCAATAAAGAACAATTCAACATGAATAAAAGCAAAGTCTGCAGGATGAGGTAAAAAGAAAAATGTAGAGAAACGGAAGGATAGAAAAAAAAACCCTAAAATTTTAATAGCGGTACTTAGAAACAAAAGGAGGCAATGGAGAACGCTAAGTGGTACATTGGAAAGTCGTATTGTTTTGAGAGACAAATGTTTAAAAGTCTCTATAAGGATGCAGAAGGAGAAATATGCTCAAAAATATGAGCAAGAAAATGATCGAAGTGGATAACAGGATAACAGAGAATGGAGAACCAGAACATTAGTAATTGGTGCCTTTGAAGTAGAGGACAGAATAAATGGAAAAGAATAAAACCCAAGTGTATAAATATGTGATAAAATTTTTTTTGAACTGAAGAACTGAAATCTACAAGAGGTATCTTTTAAAGGCTGACTATTCCAGATAAAACTAATGAAAAGAGAGCCACACATAGACATCCTGAAAAAAGGGAAATTTTAATGATAATTTTAAAGTCCTTTGAAAATCACATAGATAAACTAGATTATCTACAAAGAAACAAAAGTACACTTGATTTAGACTTCTTAGCCACATTAAATTTCAGAAAGTAATAGAAAAGGATTTTGAGGGGGAATAGTTGTGATCAAGAATTTACAGTCCAGGCTTGCGGTCTTTGAAATATAAAGGTAACAGAAAAACAGCTTCAAATATACAAGGTTTAGAAAATACATCACATAGATGCATTTTGAAAGATTATTCAAAGGTGTTCTACTGAGGGAGTCTTTAGAAAGCAACATTAAAAGTTCAATAATAGTAAAAGGGAACACAAGGTATTTATTGTGGGCCAGGCACTGTCCTGAGACACATTAACTGATTTAAACTTCATACAACATTATGAAGTGTAGTCTCCTAATATGCTACCCCCCGCCTTTTTTTTTTCCTTTTTTAAGATGGAGTCTCGCTCTATTGCCCAGGCTGGAGTGCAGTGGCACAATCTCAGCTCACTGCAGCCTCCACCTCCCGGGTTCAAGCAATTCTCCTGCCTCAGCCTCCTGAGTACCTGGGATTACAGGCGCATGCCACTGTGCCTGGCTAATTTTTGTATTTTTAGCAGAGACAGGGTTTCACCATGTTGGCCAGGCTGGTCTTGAATGCCTGACTCAGGTGATCTGCCTGCCTTGGTCTCCCAAAGTGCTGGAATTAAAGGTGTGAGCCACCGCACCTGGCCCTAATATACCCATTTAACAGATGGGGAGCAAAAGGACAGAGAAGTTAAGTAACTTACCTAAGGTTACATGACCAGTATTTGAACTCAGGGAATATGGCATTAGAGTCATTCTCCTAATCATTATTCTCTACCACCTTTCTTTTATAAAAGGCTGGTTGTAACTCCAAAATTAAGGAATAAATTACTTTTTAAATGCATAATTATAAAAGTGAATACAAATGTCTTATTCTTAAAAGACATAAATACAAACATAATACAAAGTAATTGTAATAATCTAGAGTTTAAAACTTGGATAATATAACCAAATACCAAGACAATTATTTTTAGTACTCTCTTAGAATTGTTTTTAGCATTTAAAAAAAAAAAATCACAACCCTTCCTTGGGTCCTAAATTTCTGACCTTAAATATGAGGAGCTCAAAAGATACTTTTCATCTCTGAATCTGACAATTAGGGAAATACACACTTTAGCACACTGTTGAAAAAAACATAGAAGTACCAGATACTAGAAATAAAAACTAGAGAAGTAAATGTGAAATATGTGACAAATATTAGAAAAAAAGACCAAAATGAGAAAACAAAAAGAATAAGACAAAGCAAAAAATGTCAGACCAAATATCTCAGCACAAACAATAAATATAAATATGCTAAACCTACTTATTAAAACATAAAGTGTCTCAGAATGGGTTTTAAAACAAAATATGCTTTGCAAGAGACATCTATAAAAAGTGACAGTATGGCTAAAAATGAGTGAATGGGCAAAGATATATTAGGTGGATGCAAACAAACACAAAAACAAATGATCTTTTGTATTAGAGTGAAAGGCAGAGATCAGAAAGCATAAGAAACTTACTTTCAGGCCGGGCATGGTGGCTCACTCCTGTAATCTTAGCACTTTGGGAGGCCGAGGTGGGTGAATCATTTGAGGTCAGGGGTTTGAGACCAGCCTGGCCAACATGGTGAAACCCCGTCTCTACTAAAAATACAAACATTAGCCGAACGTGGTGGTACATGCCTATAATCCCAGCAAATTGTGAGGTTGAGGCAGGAGAATTGCTTGAACCCCGGAGGCGGAGGTTGCAGTAAGCCAAGATCACACCACTGCACTTCAGCCTGGGTGACAGAGTGAGACTCAGTCTCAGGGGAGGGAAAAAAAGAAAAGAAACTTACTATCAGTGGTGTTTTGGAGCTTGCTCCTGAGAGCCAGTTAGTTGTGTCCATCTTGCCCCAACTCTGAGTGCAATGACCTTATATCAATAACTTGGAAATTTGCCACAGTGGAAGCATTTACACCACAAGGGTTGCAAATGCTGCAAATCAGGGCTTTTCAATTATTTTCTTCAGACCCAGTTTATCAGCAAACCACTTGTTACCGTATAATGATGAACAATAAGATTCACAAAGGAGATATGCATTATATATTTCCATGCATCGTGAACATTGTATTGAAATCTATAAAGTTGGAAATACCATAAATCAGCAGAGAAAAATAGTAATAATCAACTTCAATGTTTCTTCTTTTGACTGAATGAGTCATCAAACAATAAACATATAGAGGATTTGAATTATATAAAGAATTTGGTTGATTTAATAAATATGTTTGTATTGAACAGTGTATGCTATAGCATATGTTCATTCTTTTCCAGCATCCATGGAACCTATATGCCTCAACTGAAAACCTCAACAAACTTTGCAGAGCACACATGGTACAGGGTGTTCTCTGGGACCATAAAGTAATAAAAGTTGAAAGTTTAACTTAAGAAAAAAAAAACACTTGGAAATTTTCTCCAAACAACAAATAACAATTAAATTCCAACCAAACCCAAAATTAAGAAAATAACACAGCCTCCCTTGATAGCTTCTAAATCATATGAGGATATTACGATTTCAATTACATATAATTTAGAAAATAACAAGAACACTGCATATCCAAACACACTGGATGCAACCAAAGCAGTAACAGGATTAAAATTCATTGTCTTAAATGGTTTTAGTATTAAGACTTAATGAAAATAAATGAACTGTATTTTAGCTCAAGAAATTAGAGTTAACAAAATAGTCCCAAAGAAAGCAGGTTGAGGGAATTAATTTTAAATAAAAGAAGAAATTAATAAATTCTCTAACTGTAAAAAAGGAGTTAGTAAACAGTTCCAAAATGCAGGATTTTGAGAAAACCAAATATTTGTTAAGATTTGGAAAATATAATAAAGAAAAAGACACATTAATGTAGGAATCAGGATGAGATATAACTAAACGTGTAGAAAAAATTTAAAAATTTTAAGAAACTACTGGTTAAAATTCTGTGCTAATAATTATAAAAGTTGTGTCAAGATATACCTAAATAAACTAATGACCAAAAAGGTTGGGAAAGTTTTCCAACAGTTGTGTGAAGGGGGAAAAAAAATGCTGAAGATCTTTTTATGTTGATTGTTTTCAAACTGTTGAAGAAGAGATATTTCCTATGCTTTTAAATAACTTCTAACCATGAAGATATTTCAAAAGTTTGGAATTTCATTTCCTGGGTGAACATTATCCTATACCATATCTGACAAAGATAACAACCAAAGTTAACAACTAATTCCTTTGACGTTATACCCATTATGAATATATATGATGAATAGATGCTAAAAGACATATAAGTGATGTATTAGCAAATAAAACCCACCAGTAAGTTAAAAAATACATTATGGCCAAGAATTTTCATTCCGGTTATACAGTAGTTTTTCCATGTTAGAAAATCTCTTAATATAATTAATCACAATAGTTCAGATAAAAAGATACCAAGAAATACTTTGATAAAATTAAGCAACTTGTCCTAAGAAGTGTGTTTTATTTATTTATTTATTTATTTAATTTATTTATTTACTTATTTTTTCTTTTTGAGATGGAGTCTTGCTCTGTCACCCAGGCTGGAGTGCAGTGGCACGATTTCGGTTCACTGCAAGCTCTACCTCCCAGGTTCATGCCATTCTCCTGCCCCAGCCTCCCAAGCAGCTGGGACTACAGGCACCTGCCACCACGCCCAGCTAATTTTTTGTATTTTTAGTAGAGACAGAGTTTCACCATGTTGATCAGGCTGGTCTTGATCTCCTGACGTCGTGATCCGCCTGCCTCGGCCTCCCAAAGTGCTGGGATTACAGGCTTGAGTCACTGTGCCCGGCCATAAGTGTGTTTTCTTCATACGCTGAAGATTCTTTTTTTTTTTTTGAGATGGAGTCTTGCTTTGTCACCCAGGCTGGAGTGCAGTGGCATGATCTTGGCTCACTGTAACCTCCGCCTCCTGGGTTCAAGCGATTCTCCTGCCTCAGCCTCCCAAGTAGCTGGGATTATAGGCGCCTGCCACCACGCTCAGCTGATTTTTGTATTTTTGGTAGAGACAGAGTTTCACCATGTTGTCCAGGCTGGTCTCGAACACCTGAGCTCAGGTGATCCACCTGCCTCAGCCTCCCAAAATGCTGGGATTACAGGCAGGAGTCACCGTGCCTGGCCAGATTAATTCTTTTATATCGACATTCAGCATCATAAACAGTGTTGTAACACTTGAGGAAGGCCCTTTAAAGATTACGATGCCTGTTCCCACTTCTATTTTGTAATTGTTCTCTAGTTGTAGAAAAAGCATAAAAGAAGATAAAGAACTAGAGGTATACAACTGGAATGGAGTTGACAACATGATCGTCATATTCATGTCACTTGGCTACAGGACTACATTTCTGAGAATGCATCACTAGGCGATTTCGTCATTATGTGAACACCATGGAGCCCTGGTCCCCAACCTTTTTGGCACCAGGGACTGATTTCAGGGGAGACAATTTTCCCATGGCAGGTGGGAGTGGTGGGAGAGTTGGGGGATGGTTTTGGGATGAAACTGTTCCACCTCAGATCATCAGGCACAGTTAGAGTCTCATAATGAGTGCAAGCTAGATCCCTCGCATGCGCAGTTCACAATCGTGTTCTGCGCTCCTGTGAGACTCTTCTGCCACTGCTGATCTCACAGGAGGTGGAGCTCAGGAGATAATGCTGGCTCGCTCACTGCTCACCTCCTGCTGTATGGCCCGGTTCCTAACAGGACATGGACTGGTACTACAAACCTGTACAGCATGTTACTGTATTGAAAAGTGTAGGCAGTTGTAACACAATGAAAAGTATTTGCATATCTAAACATAGAAAAAGTACAGTAAAAATATCATATAAGGGATAAAAAAATGGCACACCTGTATAGAACACATTCCATAAATGGAGCTTGCAGGACTAAAGGTTTCTCTGGGTGAGTCAGTGAGTGAATGTTAAGTGAATGTGAAGGCCGAGGACATTACACTACTACAGACTTTAGGCTACACTAAGTTTATTCAATAATCAATTACTCTTAACTTACTGTAACTTTTCAAAACTTTTAAATTTTTTACCTTTTTCTTTTGTAATAACTTAGCTTAAAACACAAACACATTATATGCTATACAATTTTAAAAAATATCTTTATTCTGTAAGCTTTTTCCTGTTTAATTTTTTTTTTAACTTTTTAAACTTTTTTGTTAAAAAACTAAGACATGAACACACATATTAGTCTTGCTACACAAAGTCAGGATCACCAATATCACCGTCTTCATTTTGCCCCACTGGAGGGTCTTCAAGGGTAATAGCACTCATGGCACTGTCATCTCCTAGGATCACAATGCCTTCATTTGGAATAGCTTCCCAAGGACCTGCCTGAGGATGTTCTATAGTTAACTTAAAAATATATATGTAAGTAGAAGGAGTGCACTTTAAAATAGTGATAAAAAGAATAGGACAGTAAATAAACAAGTAACATAGTTGTTTATTATTTCAAGCATTATGTACCACACATAATTGTATATGCTAGACTTTTATATGACTGGCAGCGCAGTAGTTTTGTTTATACTATCATCACCACAAACACATGAGTATTGGGGTTTTGCTATTACATTAGGACAGCTAAAGGTGATAGGAATTTTTCAGCTCCATCATACTCTTATAGGGCCACTGTTATATATGTGATCCTTTGTTGACTGAAATGTCTTTATGTGCTGTGTGACTATTTTCAGAAGATATGATTATACATCTAAACATACGAACAATAAAATAAAAATATTTTAGAATGAATTATGGGCTTCAGAAGGGTGCCTGTATGTAAAGCAAACAAACTATTTGCTTTCATATCCACTGTAGAATATATAAGAAAACAGAAAAAGTCCTGTCAACAATAGCAGCAAAATTTATAAAATACCTAGCAATAAACTTATTGAAAGAAAACTATAAAGTATTGTTGAAAGGCTTAACCTGAGTGAATGGGTGAAAATAATCAATATTTAAAGATATCAATAGTCTATAGATTTAATCTGATTTCAATTAAAATTTCCAAGGGATTATATTTGAAACATAAAATGATTCTAAAGTTAACTCGATGATTACATATGAAATAATAATTTAGGACTGGGGGAAAACCGAGTAAGACTAGGTTTGCTCTACAAGATATAAATGTATTACAGTGGTTGAATAACTGAAGTAATAATTGGAAGTTTGAATACATGAATGAATGACATCTTAAGTTATTTTGAGAAAAACAAAAGATTGTCTATAAATTGTGTTTTAAAAATTTGATTGCCATGTAGAGAAAAAATTATGTTTTCCCAATTCATTTCATAAACACATTCCCAGGTGGATTAATGGTTTAAAAGTAAAACATGCAAGTATTAGAAGAAAATATATATATATATATGTATGTTGACATAATCTCTGGTGTGATGAAAGTATCACAGATTAAAAGGCATAAACCATTTACTTTTCTAGTACTTGTTTGGCACTTAGTAGTCTTATAAAGAAAAAAATGCCAGCCTGGCAAACATGGTGAAACCCCATCTCTACTAAAAATACAAAAATTAGGTGTGGTGGTTAGCACCCATAATCCCAGCTACCTGGGAGGCTGAGACATGAGAACTGCTTGAACCCAGGAGGCGGGGCTGCAGTGAGCCGAGATTGCACCACTGCACTCCAGCCTGGGCTACAGAGTGAGACTCCATCAAAAAAAAAAAAAGAAAAAAAAATTGTTGGATTTAAAAATTAAATTTACAAAAACTACATTTATTAATTAGCAATATTTATGGTTAATAACAGAAAAACTGATTTAATCTATCTTAAATAGATACTGATTTATTTATCTCAAGCAACATGCAATCTGCGAGTCCGTAGTCAAGCTTGTAGCATTACTCAGGAAATGTGGACTCCCTCCATCCTTCCATTTCCTGTTCAGTGTAGAGCTCTATCCTCCTAGAATTTACCTCATGGTTGCATAATTGTTGCTGTACCCCAGGCTCATATTCATTTTCCAGGCAGAAAGAAGGCATACAGGCAAAATACCTAAGAGGCATGCTAGTTGAGTCTATCCTTTATTTTTAAAAATTCCCAGATTATTTCCCAGCAACTTTCATTAATATCTTTTTGGCTGTAATGTGTTACATGATCACTCCTAGCTGCAAGAGTCTGGGAAAATAGTGCCTTCCATTCTCTATCTTAGAGTGAGACTGGGGTGACAGATTGAGAATGGCTTTTGGATATCCAATCCACGATAAACAAAATTGAAAGACAAGTAAATTCGGAAAAATATTTGTGTCATATAAGACAAGGATAATATCCTTAATAAATAAAGAGCTTCTAGAAATCATTGAAAACAAATCCAGTAAAAAATGATATAAATAAGACATTAATAAGATATAAAATGGACAATTTATGAAATGTTTAGGATCTCCAGTAATCCACCAAATATAAATTAAAACAGATTATCACTTTTTATGTATCAAATTTACTGAGTGACAAACCACTGTAAAAATTCACAGTAGGAGAGTTGGTTTAATAAATTATGGTTCATCTATAAATCAGGAAAACCATGTAGTCATTAAAAGTACATTTTCCTAGATTACATGGAATATGTTTACAATATATTTTTAACATTAATATTTCCATGTGTCAAAATATGAAAAATCATTTTACAAAATAACATAAACCATGAGAGTCCACTAAAAATTAATGGAAGAAAGATGAATATTTAGTGGTTATCTTTGGATGACAGAATTATGGATTGGTCTTTATTTTGTTCTTTTCTACTCATTTTTGTTTTTAAAATATTCTATAATAAATGTGAATTACTTTGGTAATACAGCCAATAAAATTATTATAATAAGTATGGATTGAAACTGGAACAGAAATAGAGAGCCAGGAAAGCATATGAAATTGAGGCTGATCAGAGTAGGCTTAATTCTGCCTATTCCCGTAATCAAGCGGCTATCTAGTTATGATGTCTGCTTTCTTTTTTGCATGTGCTCTATTTTCCTCTTTCTAAAAAGTGGCTTTTTTTTTCTTTTGTATTCTCTATGTCTTTTCTTACTTCACAACGGTTTTTTTCTTTATGGCTGTTCCATCTCTTCTACTTTATATGTTGCAGCACCTTTGTAATTTTGGTTTGCCATGCATGGTCCTTAACTCTACCTCTTGGCCTTATAGTTTCACCTGCCACAGTGAGCTACATGATTCTTTTCATGTTTCCTCAATTTGAATTCCTGGGAGTGAAAAATCTAGTTAGCCCAGTCAGTCTTTTCACAGCAAGCCATGGTAGAGATAGCTGATAACTTGTGGCTCTGTTGTCCTTAGGTCAGGTATCCACACTGGTTTAATCAACAGAATCTGGGTAGGCAGGAGTGACCATGTGGTGCCAAGCATGGTGACAAGGCATTCCCCTTCAGCAGGGGCTCTGGATAAGGTGCCTGTAGCAGTCACTGCTGTCACTGTGATTGACATATGTAGTACACTTCACCCCTTGCCTGCTCTCATACTTACGCTTATTCTCACATCATTGTTCTATGAAAGATGTTCCTGCCTATTAACAGTTACTTATCAAACATAAAACCAAAAACATCCTCATTCTATTTATATATCTAGAGATTGGGCCATTGCAAAGTCTGCTTGCCAAAACTAAAACAAGAATCTTCATGCAAGAGATTGAAAAAATGAACAAACAGACAAATAAAAATTGATGACATCCAGCATTAGTTAGGATATGCAGAAACTGCATATCCTTGTATGGTGCCAGTACAAGTGTGAGCTGCTAAGACTTTCTGAAAAATAATCTCAAAGTATCTATTAAAATTACAAAGCTTTATTCTAATCACCCCACTACTAGACTCTATTCTGTAGAAATAAATGTATCAGTATAAAAAATATGTACAAGGATATTTATATAGCATTGTTTTTGATAAAAATCTGGAAACAATCTGAATGTTCGTCAAAAGGGGAATACATTAATACATCGTGATTTATGTGGACTCTTATGAACTTACTAAATAGAATGAATTAGAACTATACTTATATATAGAATGGTTTTCACATATTATGTTAAAAATGCCAGGTATATACAATTATGATAATTTCTTTTAAGAAGGTATCTTTTTGAGCATAGAAAAATATAAAGGGAGGTGGGTCCAAGATTTACTGAATATAACAGAAACAATTCTATCATTGTCAAGTAGTTAACTGATTATATTTGTTTCTTAAATAGATTTTTGTTTTTCTTTGAGTTTATAATTGCTTTTTTTGCATTGTCTGCCTTAATCTTATCTTTACAATTTTTTTTTTTTTAACTTCTCAAGCATGATATCAAATATATGGAATTCCTTTTTTATTGTGATTCCTCCCTTCTGGTGTTCTGTTTCCTACTGTCTTATCCAGATGTATTGTTCTCTATGTGCCATAGTTGCTATTCTGGGCTTTACTTCACTTTTCTTTCATACCCAATGTTTTCTAAACCCCACAACTTTCCCTTGTGTTACTCTTTTGTCTTGCTGGAGCACATCCTCAAGTAATTGCCTAGTACAGGGTGTGGGAGATAAACTTTTAGAGTCTTTGCACATCTGAAAATGGCACACTTAGGCAACAGTTTAACTGGGCACTAAATTCAATTTCCCTCAGAATTTTGAAAAGTATTATCTTTTCTATTATTTTCCATCATTTAGTGTTGCTTTTGGAAAATTTGATGCCAGATTTATTCTCATTTCTTTGTAGGCAACTTTTTTTCCCCCTCTCTCTGGAAGCTTCTAGAATCTTCTAATCTTTAGAGATCTGCAAAACTGAGTATCTAACATAAAATTTCTTATTTAGGAAAGGAAGGGAGGTGCCCTTTTCCCATTGTAACTTGTCTGATATGGTGCACAGCATTCATCTGCTTTGTGATCTTTACCTCGTTCCTAATCCTGTGAACCAGAGTTGGGGCCAAAGCCACTAAGTTCCCCACAATCCTCATCTAGAGGACTCAAGATCTGGGTCGCTGGAGTCTATCAATGAAAGCCCAGTGTTTATCACTTACCTAGCCTGTGGGGCTTTGTTTCCCTTCACCCTGTCACTGTGCAATATCCACTTCCACTTACCCCAAGTATCCCCTGAGATGCTATTCTGTGTTCCATGAATGCACCTCACTCTCCCCAATTCAGGACTGATTCCAGCTGTAGACAGGCTCTTTCAGTTTCAGGAAAAAAAGAACCACTCAGACTACTGTGGGCAGAGGAAGGTGGGTAGCTCTGAGGATTCTTGTGTGTTAGAACTGAATCTCTGGCCAAAGGACCTCTTGAATGTGTTATTTCCCTGTCATGGGTCACACAGCCTCTCTTTGATAGTGCCTGTGCTGCCTTAGAGCCAGATTGTCTGGATTCGAATCCCAGGCCTACCATGTGCCAGCTATGTGACCTTGGGCAATCTGCTTAATCTCTCTGTGCTTCTGTTTTCGGATGTGTAAAATGGGAATAATAACAGAACTTCATGTTTTTGTTGTGAGGATTAATTGAGTTAATACATGTAACAGATTGAGCACACTGGCTGGCACATCATAAGTGCTCAATAGCAATACCTAACATGCCAGCACATACACAGCACTCATCATGGGCCAGATGCTGTTAGAGGTGGAAGAACCAGCCCAAGGTAACACTGCTAGGAAAAGGACAGACTGGGGTTCAGACCTGGGCAGGCTGCTGCCTGGGTTCATGCTCTTGACCACTGCACTCTACAGTTGTTTTGGTTTCTCTACCTCATATTTCCTACCTTCTATCTAACTGTGACTTGTTTTGATCCTTTGTGGTCCTTATTCTACTTCATGGCTTCTCTCTTTATGCATGTTTTCTGCATATGTTTGTTGTCGTCGAATCAGGGGCCCACATGTCTACCCAGCTGGAGCCAGACTGGGGTAGAGAGTTGCTGCTTCAACAATAACTGTGACTGGGGTACATTCTCTCAGAATTTGCAGAAGCAGCACCACCTGGAGTGGCTTCACTATCAACTGCCTGATTTTTCTTTAATCAAAGAGAGAGAGAGAGTGAGAGACTCAGTTTCTGTTTTGTGTCAGGCCATCCTGTAGCTTATTGGCTGGCATCTGCATTTGTTTGTTGTCCTTGAATCAGGGGCCCACACATCTACCCAGCTGGAGCCAGAGTGGGGTAGAGAGTTGCTACTTCAATAGTAACTGTGACTGGGGTAAATTCTCTCAGAAGGGGCTCTGAGGGCAAGATGGTGCCATGCTTGATGGGGACCATCTTGTACTACAGTAAAGACTCTCGGCATTGCTGTTGTTTCTTCTGAAAATGAGTCTCCTACATTTGTACCTGGTTTTGAATTAGTAAGTAACAAGATGAAGGAAATGGATTTTGTGCATGGAGGAATGCCGATAATGGTCTTTTAAATTTCAGGATGTGGTTGTGATGGAAACTAAATTTTAGGGCAACACCCATACCAGATGAGATTAGTTATTTGCAGAAGCAACACCATGTCTTAATAGACTGGAGATGCCATGATTGTCCAAACTCTCTCACTAAGTATCAGACTGTATTCTCAGAAAGACAGGTTGACATTAGCAATCATTTAAAGTTCATTTAACTTTTCACTCAGTTACTCATTCAACATCTATGGGTCACCCACCAGGTCTAGCAGAGGGTGGAAGATGACCCCGATGACTTGTGCAGGTGAGTCACTAAAAAAGGAGTGAGAAAATAAACACCTGTCTGTTTTTACTGAACCCAGTCAATCCAGGAGATACAGAAAGAGACAGAGATGGAGGTAGATCTGGATATCAATGTATCTATGTCTGGTAATTATTCTTGGCCATCAATATAATGATTTGTAATTAGTTAGCAAGTAATGTGGTTTCGATGCTATAACTCAACAACGATGTGGCCTTAGATCAGTCCCTTATATTTAAAAAGGAATAATAATTCCTGGGGGATTTTAAAAGAATTAGCGATAATAGATGTCTGGCTTGGTGCCTGAGTGCTATTACTTTTAGGCAGCATTTTCCCTGGAGTGGAAAGTGGCAATTCATCCCATTCCTTTTGCTCTTACTTTATGTTCATTAAGCAACTTTCTGACACATAATTTGCTCCTCTGAGGCAATCATTCCAGGAGAGAGTGTTCTGAATGACCAATGTGAATAATCCTGTAAGATATATCTCCCCTAGTAAATTGATAAATCAATGAACGTATCAGCATTCTGGTTGGCAAATTAGGCTCCTGCTAATTTGGTTACATGAGTAACTTCCACAAGTACAACCTATTCCAAGTGAACAGGTTCAGTCACGTTTTAGGATCCCCACATTTGAGGACTGGAGTGGCAGCTAACACTTGTCAGGTACTGCCAACCCACAGGGCCAAACTCAGCATGCAACCTGCCTGGCTCTGGTACTCCTACCTGAAAAGGGACCATTGTGTTGGCAACACAGGGTCGGGGGCTGAAACAGAGACCCTGGGAGCAGATGCCCAGGTTAGGCCTCTTGCAGTTGACCTGGTTAGAGGTAAAACTGGCCTAAACTAAGGTGGTAGCAAGGGGCACGGAAAGAAGGAAAAGGATACATGCAAAGAAAGTGGGGCAAATTGGAGATAGTTTAGAAGCATAACTTTATAGAGTCTGAGATGATTCAGGTCAACCCTCTCATTTTTTTACCTGTGAAGCATGAAACTTATCAGGTGCCTGTGGTCCCATCCACTGCTCAGAGCCCTGGTGGACACACTGCATTGCAGGCCTCCTGAATGGTTCTATTATAGCATCGAGTGTTTTGATCAAACACATTGCACAATAGCTGTCTCAAGTATGCCCAGGCATGGCTTGAGCTATGGATACATATGCTGAGTGTATTAATCAAGTTTAATAGACCCCAATGTTTGAAACAATGCCTTAAATTTTTTTTTTCCAGAAACTGCACAGAAGTGCAGCATTGTACAGCAAATAAAAGTATTGCTACAATGCCTGTAAATCAGAGCTTTAAACTATGTTTCAATTATCCTTCTATTATCCAGCTGGTATTTAAGCGTGTTTATTATTCAAATCAGCAGCGAATGTGCTGCTGTTGTGTAAACAACTGTCAATTGCTGAAACAATGATTAGGAGGCACCATCCCTTTCAGGTGTACTTAGCAGTACTTATACCCCAGCCACTTGTATTTAAATATCATGTAAACACAATGCTTGAGTGACTACTTTCACTCCTGTTCCCAATGCCTCATGCCAATTCTATTACATTAAGAGGGAAATCTATTAAATTTTTCATTTATACACATCCGTACACTGTTTTTACCCATTGTATCATTAAGGCTTGGATTAATATAATAGATATGCTGAGAGATACAGTGTGCATTGAAAAAGCCTGTTCAAAATAAAAGCCAATTTCTCTGCATTATTTGGGGGTGTTGGAAGGCTTTTGTGAAAACAATGCAAAGAAAATGATTTTCTGAATAAAAAGCATGACATGGAGAAAAGAAAAATTTGGCCCCCAGAAAGAGCAATCTTGAACCTTTATTAGCTCCATTACCAATTCAGCACAGAAAAAAGTGGAGAGCCAGAAAATAGGACATTCGTAAAATGAAGCTGTGTTGCTTTTGAAGGTTCTCTGCCATCACCGGTAAGGGGTGTATGTGTGTGTGTATGTGTGTGTTGGGACAGGAGTTTGTGGGTGACGGTTGCTGGGCAGAGCTCGAATTTGCTTCTAGGCTATGCTCCCAGTAAGTTTTTCCTTTTTTTCTTAAGCCTCAATTTCCACATGTAACCCAGGAAGACAACATTTTAAGTACAATAGTTTTGTAAGTGAGGAATCATTATCTGATCAAATGATTGACACCACCAGGGTTTTCATGTTATCTGAGGTGTGTCTTTTGGGGGCTCAATAAATTGTTGTTGATTGGTCTCAGTTGCTAATCGGCAAATGATATCTACTCTGTTTAGCAGGTGGATGCTGGAGAGAAAAGGGTAATGGCAGGATCTTGACTTGAGATTGGAAATTCTAACTCAGCAAATTCATGGGTAGTGACTTGAGTACTTAGTAAAACCTCCCAGGTGGGTTGTAAAAAAGCTGTGCCTCATCCTTGGAGGTGATGTCATGATGTCCAAAATACTACCTTCTAATTGATTTTGAAATACAAATTCCTAGTTCTTTTGAATCCATAATATGTAAGGTAACTATGTAATTTATCACACAATTTGGGACATTTTGGTAGTAAGGTGTATTTAATAATTATGCTGGGACATCAGACGTAAACCAGCACTGTCCTGGGCAAGCCAGTACAGATGATCACCCTGAAATCACGCGGCTAAAGACCAAATTTGGCTAAGACTTAAGGCAAGGAAGGAGAATGAAAAACTAGCCCCTTGGGGGTTCTGTCTATACCTGTCTTTTGAGGTTGGTCATTGCTTTATCTTTAAAGAAAGATAGTTGATCCTTTTTTTCTCTTCTAAGAATCCAGAAAGGCAAATAAATTCTATTTTTATAAAACAGTAAGTGGAAATTCATTCGTACATATTAGATAAATTAGTGAATGATTGTTCAATTTTCAAAATAATTATTCCATAATGAAAAGGCTTCCCTGACTCCTAGCCGGCAACCTGTTTTTGTATGGGATTTAATTTCTTGAAGCTTTGCCTAGAGTGTATCTGTTGCACAAATGCGAAGTCTTTACACTTCACATAACTTTAATTTCTTAGCAGCCACTTGGGCTCAGTCAACAGAGTCAAATAATGACTCTTGGAATGTACACATGTAGAATTGAACCAAGAAATGCCAATTCTTAGGTATCAAAGGATAAGCAGTACCTCGATTAATACATTTTATAGTGTTCTCCCCTGCAGCAGACACAAACTTTAATGCTAGCATATGAAAATAATTTTTGTGTGTTAAATAACCAGTTTTGGTACTGGTGTCCTGTGATTCTTGCAGCCATTTTTATCTCTTTTATTATGTCGATAGATGTATCTCTTTTATTGAAGCACATGCTCTGAAATTTTTTTCATTGAATGAAGATGAATGTCAGTAAGTTTATACATTTATCAAACAGCAAGATATCTGGTCTCTTTCCCATCTGGGCAGACTGATTCTCACAACTCTGTCTCCAGTATCTTTGATTGCCTGTTTTCTAACAACTTCTTGGGTCCTACTTACAATAAGGTGCTAATTCGTTTACTTGAGGGCTAATTGCTGAGGGGATGGTGGAATAGCATCATTGTGCCTTTTGATGTAATGCACAGCAGTCAAGGTAGAGGCCTGCTTCAACTGTATGCTCTGTTGTATCCTAAGCCCCAGGCATTACCTGTACCTGTCTTTAAATAAGTTTTCCTCCATTATGTACTTGTGGTAATTCCTGGTACCAATCACCAGATCCTGCGTACTTCCAGTAAGCCCTTCAGTGTCCCCAAATGCCTGACTTCTTTAATCCAAAAGTTAGATCCACTTTCATCTTTGTCATTTAAGCTCATCTGATGGAGGTTAAGTACTGTGTAGTTTGTTTTTGTTGTTGATAAAACACTGATAGAGTTTCCATGGAGGTATACTCTATACTCCCTAACTTAATGTTGTCAAACTCCAGGCAGAGTTTACTGGCCAAATCATAGGCTATAATGGGCTAGTTGTAAAAATAACTCCTTGGTTTTGCAGTTACTGAGCAATATAAATTGTGGCTGACAATTATTCTGTGTCTGTCTCTTTAATGGGGTTTAATGGCTTTGTGAGTCTGGTTTGACCCTGCACTCATGGTCTCCAGTTCAAGTCCTATTTTCTCTAGGAAACCATTTCACTGTTTGACTCTACCCAGATCCTCCCTGAATTCGTAGGAGCCACAGTTTGTCATGTCCAATTCTTTTACTTAACTGTATTCTACCATCATTTGATGCTGTTTTCCAGACTTTCCTTATACTATATAAGCCCTTATTTGTGTGGAGTGGGGATGCCTTTTTACTTCTCTGACTGCTTTGGTGCCTACGCCAGGGCTGAAGTCATAGGGAATTAATAAACACTAATTGAGCCAATATTGATTGAGTACTTACTGTGCGCAAAGATCGGTGCTTAGTACTGGGGGAAGGAAACAAATTCCCTTTCACCAGAGGGGTTTCCAAAATAGGAGAAATCCAAAAGAGAAGTGAGAACAGACACCAGATTTTAAAGTCATGTAGCAGGACTTCAAAGGAATAATATAGAAAATGGAGCTTTGAGATGATACAGCTCAACAACAATCTTGTTGTATAGGATTAGTAAATCTGTTACGAATTTTAAAATGTTGAGGATTTTTTTTTTTTTTTTTTTTTTTTTTAGAAATAGGAATGGCTTACTAGCCTGACACAAAGACCAAAAGTTGGGGGCGCTATTCTCCTGAAAGACTATGCAAGCGTGTGGAAGCTGTGTGCCTTTGGGAACCGGCTCTTGGAGGGCAGGGGAGATGGCGCCCCCATGGCCCTGCTCTGGCAAGCCGGGGCTGGCCATCCAGCAGCATTGTGGAGCAGCAGCCTGAGCAGGCACTGACATTTTTGCAGATGGTGTTGATGGTGGGGGTGGGAAGAGGTATCTTGTCAAGCCAACTTGTAAGCATCGCTTTGGAGTTCCCTGAAGCAAGTGGGGAAATGCTGATGTAGGGATGGGATTCCTTCACCCCTCTGCTCTGAATCCTGCAGCAGCCCTTTATTCATTTCAGAAATATGGCCAAAGTCACAATAAGGCCAGTATAATCCAGGCCCCTGGCACCCCTCTGTCTTCACCTACTCTCCCTTCTCCAGTTACACAGACCTCCTTACTTTTCCTCCAGTAAGCTAGAGACTGTCCTGCCCATGCCTGGATTTCCTTCTGGTTCATACTTGTTTCTTCAAGCCTTTGTTTAAATGTTACCTTCTCCCAGGAGGTGTCCCTTCACTATTGTCCCTCCCCCCAGCATTCCTGATTCCCCTTCCCTGGCTCTATCATTTTCCAGGCACTTGTCACCTTCTAATATATTATATCATTTACTTGTTTTTATATTCGGTCTGTCCACTAACGTAAGCTCCATAAATGGTACAGAGTTTTGCCCATTTGTTCTCTGATAGGTTCCTGCAGCCAGAACACCTCCCGCTATGTGCTTAGTAAGTCTTTATTGAATGACGGAATGAGCATGTGAGGCTTGACGAGATAGTGACAGCATGGCAATAGTCACCTTTTAATGTTACTCTGACTGCATTTGCACTTTTAGATGTTTACGCTTGGGGACATTCATTCACAATTGTAATGAGGCTCTATCTTCATTCCTGATTGATTTTTGAAGGGTCTGTTTTAAGACATCACTTAAAAATTCCCTGTGTCTTTGGAAATAATTTATGGTTTGCAAATCAACATTTAAATGCTCAGATCCTGGCAAGGAACTTCAGAGTGAATATCTTTATTTTTTTTTCTTTTCTTTTTTTTTTTTTTTTTTTGAGACGGAGTCTCGCTCTGTCGCCCAGGCTGGAGTGCAGTGGCCGGATCTCAGCTCACTGCAAGCTCCGCCTCCCGGGTTCAGGCCGTTCTCCTGCCTCAGCCTCCGGAGTAGCTGGGACTACAGGCGCCCGCCACCTCGCCCGGCTAGTTTTTTTTGCATTTTTTAGTAGAGACGGGGTTTCATCGTGTTAGCCAGGATGGTCTCAATCTCCTGACCTCGTGATCCGCCCGTCTCGGCCTCCCAAAATGCAGGGATTACAGGCTTGAGCCACCACGCCCGGCTGAATGTCTTTATTAAAAGAGAAAGCCTTCGGTAACTTGAACAATTGCTGCCTTCACACGAGGAGCCAAATAAATCAACCTTTAGGGAAAAACATTCTTGCCTCAATTTGGGGTCTTTTATAAACTGAGAAGACTCAGCCATTTCTGAGTGGCTGTAATAAGAGTCACACAGCTCTCCCAGCCTGCTACTTAAGAAGCTGTTAATGGCCATCTTATTAGCCCATTAGTAACTGCTTTAGCCCATTAGTCGACATTTAGGTGGTATAAACTGCTGGAGTTCCAGCAGGATTAGGGTTGGTGGACTTCAGTGCTGCGATTCCGTGCTTTGGCAAATTATCTAAGTGGGTAAGGGCAGATTTCCTTATATGGCGTTTCCTTGTCATGAGGCACACCTGTGCTTCATTTTCTATCTGGGGTGAAATTTTTATGGCCATCATTTGAGAAGAAGTAGTGTTGTCCTTGTAAACTACAGAGACTCAACTGCCAAAGACCTGACCATTTACCATCTATCTCTAGTTGCCACCCAGTTACCCTGCCAGGACATAGGAATTCGTTCAAAACACTGGTGACAGAGGAGATGTGCCCAAACCTGGAGGGGTGGCCTCTGAGTCAACTGGAAAAAGTCAGCCCACCTTGATTCTTTGATCTGTTTTGTACCTGTGGTAGGAAGAATGACCCTCTCAAAGATGAGCATGTCCTAATCCCTGGAACTTGTAAATATGTTATCTTACATGGCAAAAGAGACTTTATGGGTGAGATTGGTCTGAACTATCCTGGTGTGCCCAATGTCATCACAGGGTTCTTAAATATGGAAGAGGGAGGCAGAAGAGGAGGTCAGAGTGATGCAAAGTGATGAGACCTCCATGCTGTTGCTGACTTTGAAGATGAAGGAGGAGGGCCATGAGCCAAGGAATGTGGTGCCTCTAGAAGTGGGAAGAGCAAGGGAAAGGATTCGTTCCATAGAGCCTCCAGAAAGGAACTCAGTCCTGCTGACCCTTGCTGTTAGCCCAGTGAGATCCATTTCTGACTTCTGACCTCCAGGGCTACCAGATAATAAATGTGCTGTTTTAAGTACCACATTTGTGCTAATTTGTTATATAAGCAGCAAGAAAAAATTAATATAGTACCCAAGGTGGTCAGGGGACTTTGTGGTAGAACTATTGAAGAAAGAGATAGCACAGTTCCTTCTCTTAAGGGTTTAGGGTGGCAGAAAATAGGCACAAAAAGCAAAGACTCTACAACAATTTTTGGAGAGTACACAAACTTTAGCCTCCCAATCTAATCCCATTCTCAGGGACTGATGGCATTAGCAGGAGAGAAGAAACAAATACAAAAGCAAGCAAACAGACACAAAACCCAAACTTGTCATTTGAGTGCCTGGCATGCACAGCATTTTAACAGAGGAGGATAAATACATTTATACCTGAAATAGCTTGAAACACAAAGATATATGATCAAAAGCAACCATCGCAAGAACAAGATAATAACGTACAAAGTGGAGAAGTGGTGCAATGACACAAGGTAATACTGATACGCAGCTTTATCAGTGAATATGTACCATTCTAGCCATGTTAATAGCCATGGGTAGAATAGATTTTGTGATGGAATCTTGCAGTGGAGTGCTCACGTACATTGCCAAGCGCTGTGTCTCCATGTTGCTTATGGTTTGTTGATCGTTCTCAGCCAGCACATCCATTTAATTAGCCCTGTGCTGTTTCAATAGTTTTCTCATTTCCAGTCATTCTTCTGATTCTTTACTGTTCTCAGAATGCCTTTGACATTTCCTGGTTGATTTTGGTCTTAGATTATTTTGACAAATCCTAAAGTGTCTCATTTTAATTTCTTTGTGACTTCTCAGCATTCTTACACCTAATTCACAAACTTAAAATCAAATTTTTAGCCTTTGATTAATAAATAAATGCTGAGGAATGCATATATTCTTCTAAGTAGTCTTTGGCATTGTAGTAAGTTCAAATTGATCATAAGTACCTGACATTGCACATGTAAAAATTCCAATTTTTAAAAAACCTCCAGAGAAGTCTATGTTGTGGTCATAATGGGTTGAATGATGGCCCCTAAAATATATGTCCTTGTTCCCCAGAACCTGTGACTATGACCTTATTTGGAAAAAGTCTTTGCAGATGTAATTAAGTTGAAGTTCTCAAGATGAGATCATCCTGGATTATCCAGTGGTTTCTAAATCCAGTAACAAGCATCTTCATAAGAGACAGAAAGGAAGACACAGATACAAAGCAGTAGACCATGTGAAGATGGAGGCAGAGATTATTGTGATGCTGCCACAAGCCAAGGAACACCTGATGCCACCAGAAGCTGGAAGAGGCAAGGAAGGATCCTCCCCTAGAGCCTCTGCAGGGAGCCCTGCCCTGCTGACACCTTGATTTTCAGATTTGGCTTCCAGACTTTAAGAGAATTAATTTGTTCTTTAAAGTTGCTGATGTTATGGTGATTTGTTATGGCAACTACTGCAAACTAAACGTCATAAAACATCCAGCACCTACCTGTGACCTGTTAATGTTAGCATTTGTAAATAACTGGACATGGCTGTTTTGAGATCATTGGATCACTGGACCACACTCATCAGCTGGAATGAGTGTATGAAAAACCTCGCCCAGCTGAACCTTTCAAAAATACCCTTCGGTGTTATGCATATATAGATGGTAGATACTGATAAAGGAAATAGTGCTTTTTCACATATGTGTATCCATGTGGGGCCATAGAATGGGGATGAGTTTATTTAGGAAAGGATGATTGTAGGTGAGTTCTGAGTAAGACCTGCACATCTACATCCCAGAAGGAGAAGAAGGGAAGGGATATCCCAGACGACCCATTCATTTTGTAAGAAAATTTAATTACTGGCTCCAGGAAGCATTTTCTCTAAATTTTATATAACAACTGCATTCTCAGCAGATAGAGGGAGGTAGACCTTGGGGCAAGCAAGTGGGAAAAATAACCTATAAAGTGTGTTCACAAAATATGACTGTTATTCCACCCTGGAACTTAATAGAAATCCTTTGACTGTTGTTCTGCAGTCAACAAGACTCATCTAATTGGTGACCATGGTAACAAAATCAGGTCATACGGAGGTTCATGCTGAGATCAAGCATATGTAGATCTCCTAGTTCAAATATACACAAAGATAAGAACCTGTTGGTAAGAGTCCGTAATGTTAGGTTGAGGATGGGCTCTCCCACACCGAGCTTATAAAACTGAGAAAATGGTCATTTGTTTGCAGTAGCCATACGTTTTGCAGAAAAGAAAGAGGTTTTTCAAATTCACTGGGGGGAAAAGATAATTCAGAAATGTGAGACCAGAATGAGTGCATAGATGTTGCTTCATGGATCTGTGTAATTTACTCCCTGGGGTTTGTAGTGTGTCTGACTTATATTTTAGACATAATTAAGTAATCAGCAGTGTACATTGTAAAATGAATGTTTAGGCTGCTTGAGGTTAAATTTTCACAGCCATAGCAGCTGCGTGGTACTAGAGACCACCCCTCCCCACAGCCAAATCCTCTCCCCTGCATACAGTCAGTTATTTAAAATCTGTGAATGGGACTAAAATTATTTCCACAGTCACAATTTTTTCAGCAGATCTAAAGAGCAGCCACATGGTAACCACTGGATACTGGATGACTGCACTTCATGCTAGTGAGCATTGATTGTCAGCTCTGGCTCAGTAGCTGAAGTGACAATAACAATATCAATTGTAGCATAAATAATACTTTTATTTATGTGGGATCTCATATGAACTCCAGAAAAGTCTGTGAGCTAGGAAGCTTCTCCCACACTGCAGATGAGAATACTGAGGTAGTGAGAGGTTACAGTTTTGAAAGATCACATAGCTTCTGCCTTTTAAACGTGGAATAAAGGATTAACATCTTTATCTTGAGCTATGTATGTAAGAGATCCAAACCAATGGTTCTTCCTATTCTCTGTCCAAACTTTGTTCTATTCCATTACTTGTCTCCTTCTTGCTCTTAATGACCCTGCCTCAGGGTATTAGTCCATTTTCACGCTGCTAATAAAGACATGCCTGAGACTGGGTTTATAAAGAGAAGAAGTTTAATGCGTTCACAGTTCCACATGGCTGGGGAGGCCTCACAATCATGGCGGAAGACAAAGGAAGAGCAAAGAGGCTTCTTACATGGCGGCAGGCAAAAAGAGAGAATGAGAGGCAAGCAAAAGGGGAAACCCTTATAAAACCATCAGATCTCATGAGACTTATTCACTACCATGAGAACAGTATGGGGGAAACCACCCCCATGATTCAATTATCTCCCACCAGGTCCCTCCCACAACATGTGGGAATTATGGGAGCTACAATTCAAGATGAGATTTGGGTGGGGACACTGCCAAACTATATCACTCAGTGACCCTTGAAGGGACGCATGGGTGAGAAAGGAACTTAAAAGGGCTTTTTTCTTTCTTTCCTTTTCTTTCCTTTCTCCCTCCTTCCATTCTTCCCTTACCCTCCCTCCTTTCCTTCCTTTCTTCTTTTTATCAGACTTGACCCATACCCACTTTCCATCCCTACCAAACCCGTGAGAAGATAAGGTAAGAAAGAGGACAGGTAGTTGGTGAGGGTTGATTTAGAATGGTTGTCTACTTGAACAAAGTAAGCACAAACCTAGGGATTCATTTAGGTTTACTGGTGGATTTTCGAAAAGATGAGTGTGTGCTCTCTTTCTTAAAACAAAACAAAATATAACAAACATTTATTTATTTTTAAATTGCCAAATAAATAGTTGTTTATTATAAAAAACATTCAAATGTTAGGGACACATAGTAAGAAAAACATAGAAGTCCTACCTCTCCATTCGTACTCCCCAGAGTAAACCATTGTTAGCCATTTGAAGTGTATAGTCTTAGATTTGTTTCTATACTTAGTGTGTTGTATATAATATATGGAATATATGATATGAATACACATTTTTAAAGCAAATTATCTTCATTCTATATGCTCTGTTCTACAATTTTTTTTTTAACTTAGTGATGTATTTTTTCATATTAGTGCATGTAAATCTACCTCATTATCCTTTAACAACTGAATATTACAGGCATACCTTGGAGATAGTGTGGGTTTGGGTCCAGATCACCACAATAAAGGAAATTACCACAATAAAGCAAGTCACATGAATTTTTTGGTTTCCCAGTGCATATAAAAGTTAATGTTTATACTATACTGTGGTCTATTAAGTATGTAATAGCATTATGTCTAAAAATATACAAACTTTAATTAAAAAATACTTAAAATTGCTAATGATCATCTGAGCCTTCCATGAGCCAATCTTTCTGCTTATAGAGGGTCTTGCCTTGATGCTAATGGCTGCTGACTAGTCAGGATGGTGGTTGCTGATGGTTGGGGTGGCTGTGGCAACTTCGTAAAAAAAGGTAACAAGGAAGTTTGCCACATCCATTGATTCTTCCTTTCACAAAAGATTTCTCTAGCAGGCAACACTGTTAAATAGCATTTTAACCACAGTAGAACGTCTTTCAAAATTGGAGTCAATCCTTTCAAATCCTGCCACTGCTTTATCAACTAAATTTATGCAATATTTTAAATTCTTGTTGTTATTTCAACAATGTTCACACCGTCTTCACCAGGAGTATATTTCATTTCTGGAAACCATTTTCTTTGCTCATCTGTAATAAGCAACTCCTCATTTATCCAAACTTTATCATAAAATTTTAGCAATTCAATCACTTCTTCAGGTTCTCTTCTAATTCTAGTTCTCTTGGTATTTCCACCACATCTGCAGTTACTTCCCCACTGATGTTGTGAGTCCCTCAAAGTTATCCATGAAGGTTAGAATCAACTTCTTCCAAACACTTGTTAACGTTGATATTTTGACCTCCTCCTGTGAATCACAAATGTTCTTAATGGCATCTAGAATGATGAATCCTTTCCAGGACGTTTTCAATGTACTTTCCCTGGATTCATCAGAGGAATCACTATCTATGGCAGCCTTACAAAATGTATTTATCAAATAATAAGACTTGAAAGTCAAATGACTTCTTGATACATAGGCTGCAGAACTGATGTTATGTTAGCAGACATGAAAACAACATTAATCTATTTGCACATCTCCATCAGAACTCTTGAGTAACCAGATGTATTGCCAATGAGCAATAATCTTTGAAGAGACTTTCTTTTTTCCTGAGCAGTAGGTCTCAAGAGTGGGCTTAAAATATTCAGTTAGGCCATGCTATAAACAGATGAGCTGTCATCTTGTCTTTGTTATTCCACTGATAGTGGGCAGGCAGAGTAGATTTAGCATAATTCTTTCTTAAAGGCCCTAGGATTTTTAGAATGATCACTGAGCATTGGCTTCCACTTAAAGTCACCAGCTACATTAACCCCTAACAAGACAGTCAGCCTGTGTTTTGAAATTTTGAAGCCATGTATTAACTTCTCTCTAGCTGTGAAAGTTCTAGATAGCATCTTCTTCCAATAGAAGGCTGTCTCATGTACATTGAAAATCTTTGGTTGAGTGTAGCCACCTTCATCAATGATCTTAGCTAGATCTCCCGGATAACTTGCCACATCTTCTAACAACAGCACTTGCTGCTTTACCTTGCACTTTTATGTTATGGAGATGGCTGCTAGCTTCCAACTTTTCTTCTGGAGCTCCCTCACCTCTCTCAGCCTTCAAAGAATTGAAGACAGTAGGACCTTTTTCTGGATCAAGCTTTGACTTAAGAGAATATTTTGGCTTGTGTGCTCTATCCAGACCATTAAAACTTTCTCCGTATAAGCAAGTTGGCTATTTTGCTTTCTTATCATTGGTGTGTTTACTGGAATAGCACTTTAAATTTCCTTAAAGAATTATTCTTTTCATTCACAACTGGGCTAGTAGTTTGGTGAAAGAAACCTAGCTTTCAGTCTAGCTCAGCTTTTGACATGCCTTCCTCACTAAGCTTAATCATTTCTAGTTTTTGCTTTAAAGTGAGAGATACACAATTCTTCCTTTCACTTGAACAATTATAGGCCATTGTAGGGATATTAATTGGCCTAATTTCAATATTGTTGTGTTTAGGAAAGGGAGAATCCCAAGGAAAGGGAGAGAGATGGGGGAGCAGCTGGTCAGTGGAGTGGTCACCGTCTTATATGGGCATGGTTTGTGGTGCTATAAAGCAATTACATTAGTAACATCAAAGATCACTGACCACAGTTCACCATAACAGCAATAATAATGAAAAAATTAAAAATATTAGAATTACCAAAACATGGCACAGAGACATGGAATGAGCACAGGCTGCTGAGAAAATGGCACCAAGAGAGTTTCTTGACACAGGATTGACACAGACCTTCACTTTCTAAAAAACACAATGTCTGCAAAATGCAGTAAAATAAAATGGAGTATGCCTATAATACACAATCCACAGGGTTGTTCTAAAAATTAAATCAGGTAATGCACAGAAAATCTTAGCACTGTGAACACAGGCTCAGTGAATGTTTGCTGCTAATGTTGTTGTTGTTGTCATTGTTATCCTTATGACCATTATTTTTTATTATTAGTTTCAAAGTTTAGTGGGGGTTACAGAAATTAATCAAATATAGGCACAGAAAGTGTAATTCAAACTGCTGTAAGTGGTAAGTAAGAAGCACCATTAGCAGAAGTTACTTACAGTACTTGAGAGTGAAAACCTGCAACCCAATCTAATCAGGGGATTGGAAGGGGCTTCACTGAGGAAAGAGCCTTGGTTGGAGCTGAGAACCAAGAGCTGCTCCTCAGGCATTCACCAGGCAACAGGGGTAAGACTGAGCAAGGCACACACATGTTGCAGGCAGAGGAGACTGCTTGTCTAACACCCCTCAGACAAGTACAAAGTCACGGCAGGAGGCTGATCTCCCTAAAGATTGTTGGTGACTCCCAACGAGCGTAGGACAGAAAGAGGAAGCCTGGGGAGGCAGAAAAAGGGGCAGTATGGTCCTATTATGTCAGAATGAGGTTGAGAAAAGACTTGGGAGAACCAGCTTTTCTGCCCACAGCAGGTTCATGGCTGCCGGAGACGCCCAACGTAGCTCCACCATGATCTGGAACTCACAAGCCAGTTGAGTGCCAGCAGAGCCCAGGCATGCTGCCAGACCTGAGAATAAAATAGCATTGTGCATTTCCTTCCCTGCTCCTCACCATCACCCAGAAAGCAGAGGCCCTGTCCTACCCAAGGCCAGGCAGCTCTGTGGTGCTGTCTGACAAGGTCACGTGGATCTCATCAGCCAGGTCTCCTACTCCCCCTAGAAGGAGCAGCCAGCCCCAGTCCCAGCCCAGGGGCCTGAGCCTCTGGCTCAGCAGATCGACTAACTTCACTTCTGAGAGAAGAACTCTGAACTGAGAAACAACACTTGAGACTTTCCTTCCAAGCTTCATCTAAAGCCCTTGGAGACCCTTCTTCTGTCATTGAGGACCTATCTCTCCAGTGGGGAAAGTATGGGCTTCAGAGTCTCAAAAACCAAAGTACATATCCTGTCTCTGCCACTTACTATAAAGGCTCAGAATGCTGAGACTCAGTCTTCTCGTCTGTAGAATGGAGTTAATACCACTTACTCACAGGACTATCCCACGATGATGAAAGAGATCACGTGTGCAGAGCACTTCATGCAGTGCCTACCACTTGCACCTGATGGCTGCTCCTATGAAGCAGAGCTATTCCTATAAAGTTGTTTGATCTACACATGGCAAGAGCTAATCACCTTGGAAAGGTAGAGCTAACAACCCCCCACTTTGAGCCTCTCACAATTCTCACTAAATTTTCTCCTACATTACCAGCAGTGCGGTCTTGGGTAAGTTACTTAAACCACTTTTTGCCTTTTCTCATTTGCAAAATGTGGATAACAAATCCTATCCTATAGAGTTGTTAGGAAGAGTAAATGGCTTAACATAGGTAAAGTGCCTGACACCCAGTAAATGTTATGATGATAATGATGATTTTAACCTGAGCTATAAAGAGATTCCTCTGGCTGCTATGAGGGCAAAGTGGAAATAGAGAAGCTACTTAGAAGTGTATTGTAATAAACCAGGCAAAAGCTGGTGGCTTTAATCAGGATGGGAACACTGTAGGTGGAGAGAAGCACTTGGATTCTGGGTATGTTTTGAAGGTAGAGAGACAGTATTTATTGAAATATCAGCTGTGGGGGTGTAAGAGAAAGAGAGGAATTAAGAATGACCCCAAAGTGCAAGGCTTAGCAATCAGAAGGGTGGAGTTGCCATTTACTGACTAAGGTAAAGCAGGGTTAGGGAGGAAATCAGGAGTTTTGATGTTATGTGCAATTAGATGTTCAATTAGTGATATCAAGTAGGCGGCTGTATGTAAAAGTCTGGAGTTTAAAGAGAGGTACCAGCTGGGGTTATAATACATTTGTATTTAAAGCCAGGAAACTTAGATAATCTTATCAGAGACTGGGATGGATAAAGAGAAAAAGTCCCAAAGTAGCCTTCAGACTCTGCCATACTTGGAAGTCAGAAGGTGAAGAGAAATCCACCAAGAAAACAAAAATGAAGTAGCCACACAGTAGGAGAAGAATAGGGAGAAAACATTGTCTCAGGTTACAAGTAAAGCAAGGGTTTCACGGCAAAAGAAGTGGTTATGATTGTCAGCCCTGGCAAATGCAGGGCTGATGCCTGAGGACGATAAGGACTGAGGACTGACGCTGCCCTTGGACAACGTGAGGGGGCACTGGTTTCTTTGAAAGGGTTTTCTTCAGTAGAGTGATGGGGGGAAGCCTGAGTAGATTGGGTCCAAGAGACAGCAAGAGGACAGAAAGTGGAAATAGTGAGTATAAATGACTTATTTAAAGAATTGTGCTGCTGATAGGGAAGAAAGCGTGGGGCTATTCTGAAGGGAGATGTGGGGTCCAGGGAGGGTCTTTGTTGATTTTTTAAAAATGGGAGATAATATGGCATGCTTGATTGCTGGCAAAAATAGTCCAGTAGAGCGAGAAAACTGCAGGAGAACAAAAGGATAATTCCAGGAGTGATGACCTAAAATAAGGAAGAGAGGAAAGCACAGATTACTTGGGGGAAACGCAGGTAGATGGAAAGGTGTGATAAACTGAATGTTTACATATTCTCTTCCATTCGCAGTATTTTGTTAGTGAACCAAGTTGATCACCAGAGAGTCCAGAGGGTTGTTGGACAGATTTGAGCACATGTGATATTGTTGGTTGGGAGCAAGAGAGTGTGCTGGATGAAGGAAATGTAGTAGACAGGATTGCTGGGCATACTGAGGGCCCACTTGAGCTTGATTAATTAAGAACTTAGAGTAAAGCAGTCAGCATGGTTGATGTTTCACCCCAACTAGGTTCAGCTGTCTGGGTGAAGCATAGGAGGGGAGGAGAATTGAATTTAACTGGGGCTGGAATTTTGCCCAGCAAGCATAGCGGAGGGAGATTGGGTGTGAAAAATGAAGGTATGTGTGCTCAAAGAATAAAATCTGTTGGAAAGAATGATAGCTTAGAAATCATTCTGACACAGCGATCCAAAATCAGGGTTTCAGTCCTGATTCTACCATTAAAACTGTGTGAACAAAAGTCCTCTGCTCCCTGAGCCTCCATTTCCCCATCTATAAAGTGGGGATTGTAATCTACCTCATAGGACAGTTAGGGGGACAGGATGGACATAAAGGCAATTTATGAAATTGAGGCAAAAGCTTTATTTGGAAATACTTTTATTAGCCTAATTTGTGTTACTGTTTGTTCTTAAGAATAATAAAAATTGCATTTCTTTAAAACAATGATCCAGATTTAAAAATATTTCTTTAATTTAGACTAGCAACCCTTCCACAATTGTATGACATCCTGAGGTTTTCTGGTACTGAGCCAATTCATTGGATGGCTTAATCGACATCTGTTCACAGCCTCACCCCATTTGTCAGAAAGAGATTCCTTGGGCAAGTCATTGGAGAAAGAGTGGAAGGTGCTATAAATATGAATAAGACTTGGTCCCAAAATTTGAGCAGCTCAAAACCAAATGAATATTTGGAAAGTCTGCATTTGTAAAGCTCGTAGACGTCTGGAATAGCATCTCTTTAACTTGCTTTGCCTGGTGACTACCTGTGCACAATGCAGAGTAGGGTTAAGAGATGGGTCAGGCACTGCTCCTGTGGAAACGTTACAGTTAGTAGTGTTTTATGGTTTATAAATCATTTTAAATTCTGGTCTTGTTTGATCTTTGCAATTATCTGCAAGTATATAGAACAGAGAGGTTTAACCTGCTTTATAGAACAAGGAAACTGAGGCTTGGCTAGAACCCCAGAGTCAGTAACAGTTACAGTGACAGGGTATGCTTCCCAGACCTACTGTCTTTCCATGATCTCATGGGATTTGTGATCACAATGAGACCAGAACCCAGACTTCAGTCCTACAACCATTGGGTGGGTAGCGTCATACTAAGGAAGCTTATATGCTATTGGAGAATATGGAGAGTGCGCCAAAGAAACTGAACACAATTCCCAGAACATTCCCATTCTGCAAATCTTCAGACACTTTTGATGTTTTCATTTTTTAGCTTTTCTTTTTTAAAAATGTTAACTGACACATTGTAATTGTACATACAATTGACTGACCCCACACACAGTCGAAAATCTGCATATAACTTTTGACTTCCCAAAAACTTAATTAGTAATAGCCTACTATTGACTAGGAGCCTTACCAATAATAGAAATAGATGATTAACATATATTTTGTATGTTATATACTGTGCTTTTATAATAAAGTAAGCTAAAGGAAAGAAAATGTTAAGAAAACCATAAGGAAAAATATATTTATTATTTATTAAGTGAAAACGATTCATCATAAAGGCCTTCATCCTGTTGTCATTCCACTGAGTAGGTGGAGGAGGAGGAGGAAGAAGAGGGTAGGTCTTGCTGTATCAGGGCAGAGGCAAAAGAAAATCCGAGTATAAGTGGACCCACACAGTTCAAAGCTGTTGTACTAGTCTGTTCTCACACTGCTAATAAAGACGTGCCTGAGACTGGGTAATTTATAAAGGAAAGAGGTTTAATTGACTCACAGTTCAGCATGACTGCAGAGGCTTCAGGAAATTTACAATCATGGTGGAAGAAGAAGCAAACACGTCCTTTTTCATATGGCAGCAGCAGGAAGTGCTGAGCAAAGGGGAGAAAAGCCCCTTATAAAACCATCAGATCTCGTGAGTACTCAGTCACTATCATGAGAACAGCATGGAGGTAACTGCCCCCATGATTTCATTACCTCCCATGGCTCCCTCCCACGACACATGGGGATTATGGGAACCACAATTCAAGATGAGACTTGGGTGGGAACACAGCCAAACCATATCAGCTGTGTTGTTCAATGGTCAACTGTATTCATGGGAGTACGATTTGATTTTTTGGTACAATGTGCTCTTGACATTGGGAAAAAAGAGTAGAAAGAGCACTGGCCCCAAATTGTGAAATATGGGTCCTCATTCTGCTCCTTCCACTCTCTGTGGCTTTCTCCTCTTTTCATGCCTTAGTAGCAGCATTGGTAGTATGAAGATGTTGATTTAATGTCGTCTCAGATCCTGCCAGTCCTGACTTCTGTGGTTCATCTAGGCCTGCTCCCCTACCCTTGGACAGGGTTTCACCCTGCATCCTGCAAGCAGCCTCATGATTGAGAGGCCAGAGCAACAAATAAACCACAGTGGGTCTGGTTTACGGAAGTGTTGAAGGAGAAATGTTTGGGTGCTGTTATCCATGAGCACTTCAGAAGTCCCCTGGAAAATACCCTGGTGACTTCTGATTCAGGGTAGGAATCAGGTAGGAATTTAATTAAAGCATTCATTCATTCATTCATTCACTCATTCAAGTGATATACAGAAAAGTTTTGCCTATGGGCTAGACATTAGGAACTAAACATTGGAACCTCATCCATGAGCAAAATCAGGCACAATTTTTGCCTTTCTCGAGCTTATGATCCACTGGAAGAGACAGACATGAATCAATTAATAACACAAAGAGTATAAAGTTACAACTGTAATAAGTGCCGTAAATGGGAAGTGCACAGTACTTTAAGAAAATATAATGGGGAAGGGGGTTTGACTTAGTTAGGGGATCATGGGAGAGCTAACAAGGCAAAGAAGGAAGAAGAATGTTTCAAATGAGAAGTTTGTGGAGTGTGGAGCCTCCATGGTAGTAGGGAATGGGATGAATTCATGGTCTATGAACAGCCAGAGTACAGGAATTGCTGAGAGCAAGGGGAGCATGATGCAGGATGGGACTGAGATGGAGGAGCCAGACCAACAGTACTTTAAAAAATGTTTTTAATATGTGCGTTTTTTAACCTGGCAATTTCAGCTCGAAGAAGTGATCCTTGTACAAGTCTTCAAAGTCATACACATACACACAGAAACACATACAAAGATGTTTATTCAAGCATGAAAATTTGGAACTTTTATTCCCATTTCACAGATAGGGAAACTGAACTTGCATAACTTATTCTGGTTCACCCAGCTACTCAGTGGGGTTGCCAGGCTCTGGATGCAGGCATCTTGACTCCAGGGCTTACTTTAAGCTTCATGAGAGTCAGGACTGTGTGTGTTTTAGCTCACCATTGATCCCTGGCATGAGACCCACAGTAGGAATATACTAAATGTTTTGTGAATTGAATTGATTTCTGGTAGGCCAATTTCTTCTCTGGGTCTCCTGTGGAACTGAAAGCTAGATTTTGCTTGAGACTGGGAGATTCATCCCATCTATTCTATTTTAGCACCTTCTGTACACCTTAGAGCTTTGGGGCCCCACATTCTATTGCAAGTCCTGAGCATCCAGGAACAGCCCCTAAAAGAATTTTCCTCCACTTCTAAGACTAGCTCTTTCATTTTCATCTCTTGGCCCATCCCACATCTCTTTTTCCATCACCCCTACCTTAGGAAGCAGGCAGGATTTTGCCTGTGCATTTCCTTCCAGTATTTTGCTGCTGCTGCTTTTCTTCTTCACCTATGTCATCCAATACTTAGGGCAGTTACTCAGGGAAATGCCTTAGGCACCTCTGGCATACCTGAATTTTCTCTCAGGCTTTCAGGTATAGACGTAAGATCCTGTTGCTATATATGACATTCCAGCTTCCAGGTCTGTCACCAACTACGTCACTTAACCTTCAAATGCAATGGGCCTCCACTAATGTAGCTCTAGTAGAGTCAGAACAGCTAACCAAATAGAGTTCTCATGGCTTTTCATGTTTCTGATGCAGACAAGGCTCTCAGCATTAATAAATGCATCCACAAGCATGGCCTCTTCCTGGAATGCATATGGTCCTACTTTCACAAGGGCCTTATAGCAGGAGGCGGACCTGACTCTTGAAGCTGGCACATGAGTGCTGGCCCAACATGGAGGGCAGAGATCCATTAACGTCATGTTGCCCCAGATCTGCTTGCTTGTGGCTTGCTTGGAGCCTCCATCTGTTTAATTTGAGCTCCTTTCTGCCTCCTGACCTGAGAGCCTGAAAGGCAGGACAAGGCATGCCTCGTGTCACCCTCACTCTGCTCAGTCCTGCCACTGATGCTTTGCAGACACAGCAGAATAATGAACAAGAGAATGTCAAGAGCTTTGGGGAGGAATGTCTTGTGTATACAGATTGGACATTTAGATCATGAGAATTCACTATATATGTTGCTTGCTAATTGTTATTTTTTTGAGGCAGCTGTTATGGAGGACTTGGAATGAAGGAATAGGAAGACATTGCTGAGCTGAGGTGGGGATGGAATTCAGAGCCGAGCCATTATTGGAATGAGGCATTGACATGGTAATGCAGAGATTGAGGGGTGCCTTTTAGAAAGGGAACCCTAGTTCCCTCCTCTCCTGTTTCCATCTCTTTCTCTTCCTGTCACCCGCTGCCAAGCCCCTGCCGCAACTGTTCTTGAAATTTCTTCTGCTATTTAGTCCCATGACCTATTCCTGGACTGATACCTGTAGTATATTTTGGCCCCTGAAACACCTTTCCTATTTGGAATGCAGAAGGAAGACAGGACAGGAGAGGAAGCTTTAATGTGACAAGCACCTACTCTGTGTCAGGCACCACCCCAGGCACTTCGCTTGTGTTGTCCAATTTCATTCTTGTAACAATCCAAGGAGACAGGTGTGGTTACCCTCATTTTTAGAGATGAGGAGCCTACGGCTTGGGTAATGTCAGTAACTTGCTCAAGGTCAGTGGGTCAATAAATGGAGCTCAGCGACATAACCACTTCTGCCTGACTGTGAGCTAATCTCTTGTCCTTGCTAGAAAGCAGCAATTCTCCAGGACAGCTGGACGAACGAGAAAGCAGAAGCCTCCTGATGACTTAGACATATCAGAGTTTAAAACATTTTGGGCTACCAGTGGAAAGAAGTTTCCTAAACTCAGCATGGCCTTCTTTTCCTCTTTTCTCTGGCTTGGAGATAAGGCTGTGTATGTATTGAATTGTACCTGTGCTGCAGTTTCCCAGCTGGGCACCTTCCCCTGAGTGGGCACAGACTAACATTAGAGGACAAAGAGCCACTGAGCAATTCCAGTGCTGGACCTAGGTATGGTTCTGAAACTCACTGACCAAATCTCCCTAAGTTCTATCTGTCCCCACAAGGAAACCCAAAGAGGCTGGTGCTTGGAGACTGTCATCTCCCCCTACCCTCGTTCCCAGCTCGAGTATGCTTTTCTTGGCACTGGAGAGTCAACAGGTGTGAACAAGTGTACAGAGACCTGGCATGCCAGGGCTGGCAGTGCTTATGGCCTTCACTCACAAGAGATGGCAATTGCCACCTTCTGCAGGCTGCCCATCAAAACACATTGTTGCCTGGCACCTCCATAGGCTCCAACCAACTTGGAGCGGGCACCAAGCCATCCCAGCAGATGGGCAGAAGGGGTGGGGAGCGGCCAAGGCAGCCCCATCCTGAAGGTGCATAAAGTGATGGTGGGGAGGGTTTGATTTCCAACTGCGGATGCATTAGGATAACTCTCTCCGTCTTAGATTTATAGGTCAGGAGTTAAGGGGGAGGGGGGAGTGGAGGGGGGTTACGGTTTAGCCCACACCCAGCTGGCTGGGTTGGTTTTCTGGAGAAAAAAAAAAAAAGTCCCTTGGAACCCATCGGAATATTGTGGCTTTGACTTTCAGGGCCTTGAAAGTAATTTGGGAAATCAGGGAACAACACTGAAGATAGTAGGAGATAAAGAAGGACAAGAAAGGATCCTAAAAAGGTTTCTGCTTACTATGAACTCTCTTCCTCCCAATTCTCCACTGCACCCCAGCTATGCTAACAGTAGACTAACAGAATCCTCCCTGCCACCAGGCCATGAGAGCCTGGCTGGAGCCCTTGCCATGGGTGGTTGGTAACGCAAGTGAGCCGTTATCTCAGATCTAGGAGCAGGCTCTTTCCAGGCCTTCAGAGGGGGATGTACAGTGTCCTATTGCCCAAGCAACTGCATCATGGATTCGGGAACTCAAGGGGGTGATTGTCAGCATGTGCCAATGTCTCGAAAGAATCACCTAGGCCTGGCCTACAGAGACTGTGGGGAAGGCTGTTGAGGTGGGCAACAGCCATGCAAAGGTTCCAAGAGAGGAAAGTGTGTCCCTGCAGCAGCTTATAGGCCATCTGGGGAGAGCAGAGGGAGAGTGAAAGGAAGTGGCAGAAAGTGAGGCCCAAACGGTGTTAACACAGGACCCCGATGCTGCCTAGGGAAGTTCAGTCCTCACTTGCAGGCAGTGGGAGCTGTGGAAGGTTTTTGAGGACAGAGTGCTTCGATCAGAGCTCTCCCTGAGAAATTTGGAAAAGGCGGCAACATGCAGGAAGAGCCAGAACCTGACAGAAGAGTCAGTGTCCAGGGGCTGCCACAATGGCGCACGCCAGACTGAGGCCAGCGGCGATGGAAATGGAAAGAAAAGGTGAGTGGGAAGTCCTTCGCTAGGATGCACTGATGACAGGCTGAGAACTTGGACAGAGGGAGGAGCAAAAGAAGACTTTTGAGGAACTGAGAGAAGAATGGTGCCCATTAACAGAGAAACGAGAATCAGGAGGTTCTAGCTTGATGGAAGGTCTGTCATGTGGGTCGCAGGAATCAATATGGTACATATTATTTTGTACTATTTGTGGGTTCTTGTGATCCAGGCCATTCCTGTCTCTCTGGAAGGAACATGGATAACTGTAACTTTCTGTAGCGATTTATTATTCTCACAAGGAAACTAACGTTCCTGGTAAATGAGAACACACAGAACTCTCCCAGGCCTGAGCTTCAGCTGCCCCATTGTATTTCTGTCCAAAGTACACTCTTCACTTTCATACAAGGTTTTTTGGACTACCCTCACTTGAAAGCCAGCCTCTCGTTTCCCTGAAACGTTCTCTCCACTTCCACACGTTGCTATGATCTTTTGGTTATCATGTTGAATAATTTACAGTCTCTGCCAGTCTGAAATTACATGTGGGGCTGCTCTGTTTGTGGCCTACCCGGCAATTAGCTACACACCATTTTATCACTGCAATTACACTGCAAAGGGAGAAAACAGTCCAGCCATTTGTCCCAGGGGAAGCTGAGGAATAACAAAGTATCAACACTGTGTGCCTAGAGGGGGCCAGTCGGTCAAGGAAGGGACCTGGAGTGGCACTGAAGGTCTCATCCAGGCAGACTCCTTCCGTGTTCTGTGACTTGCCCACCTTTCTCAGATACGTTCTTTGGTGACCACAGAATCTTTATAATATCTCCTTCCAGGATAGCAAATAGGTTTCATTTCTTGCATAATGTCTGAAAAACTGACAGTGGCTGCCTGGTGTATTGTCTTGGAAAAGAATTTTAAGCTTGTGACTGGACTCAGTGGAAGACAGTGCTGTGATCAATTAGTGATGTCTGTCACAGACAGAGAATGGGAAAGGAGTGATTGCTGTGTATCTGAAGTCTCTTATCCAGGTCAAGCCTGACTTTTAAAAGATGTGAAATTTAAGGCCTAGAAAAACATAGAGTCTTATTGAAGATTATAAAAGCTAACATGAATGTTTAGTATATGCTAGGGAGTATTCTAAACACTTCCTATATAGTAACTCATTTAATCCTTACAGCACCCGCTTGGTGTTCACCCTCCTTTTATAGATGAGGAAATAGCCACAGAGAGGTTACCAGGCTTCCTAAAGATAGAGTAGAAAAAGGAGCGAGTTTTCAAATCCAGATCGTCTGAGTTAACCTGCATCCTTCAACCGCTGCTCTTCTGCCTGTGTGCAAACCACACAGCTCCTTAGCAGTGGGGCCCAGGACTCAGGTCTCCTGATTTCTAACCCAGAGTTCTTTCCTCCCATGGAAATATGAACTGATATGCTTCCCAATGCTCAAAACTTGGTAGAAAAATAAAAAATAGCATTAAGAGATGAACAATTTATTATTTAGGGTATGACTGGCACTGTGCTAGGAATTGAGCAGTCAAAAATAAGTATTATTCACTGTCCTTAAGAAGCTCTTACTTCAGAATAGAAAAGGCTCTTCTGAAGTCCCACTTCATGCATAAAGTCTTTGCCTGCTACAGCTACCCTGATTTCAGAGCCTGCTGGTAACATTCTCCTCCTCCATGCTCTCAGCGTCACTACCACTTCCTTCCCCCCAATCATGGTTAATCCTACGATTAAGTTCGCACTGAGGACATACTATATCAACACTGAAAAGAGTTCTAAGGTACCCTACATCCTACTGACACCGCAAACTGTCTAGTGGTTTGACATCACGGGGATTTGTGCATTTTGCATTAAGAAAGCTGATCAGCTTAGGTCAAGCAGGCTCCATATGGAGGTTCATTTTATTAATTCCTCTTTAGACATTGGGCCCATGGCTGTGTTATCAGTTAATTTATTTATACCACATCTCTTTTCAGGAAGAATCTGAAGTGGCCATATACAATAAGGTGGGTGGAACAGAATAAAACTAGAAAAATCTTGGCTGAGACAAAGAGAAGGCAAATATTGCCAACCACACAGGTTAAAACAGTTGTGATGCAGCAATAGGTTTGGCGTTGAGCTTCCAAGTGGCCAGAAGAGAATGGAAAGCAGAGTAATACAGCTTTCATTCTTGGAAAGGAGAAAGTGTTATTTCATTCTTGGAAATAACACTGCAGGGCCCCCCACCTCATCTAAGTCTAGAGACATGTATTCATCACACCTGCCTGGGGCCCTGGAAGTCCCTCAGTCTGATATCCTCTGTGGCTTGTCCTCAGCATAGTATCTTTGCAGATTGCCTCCCTCTGACCCTTACCCTACTGGAGTTTTTCTCTTAATAAAACAGGTAATCCCCAGGGTATATAGGATTCAGGGTATGTAGATCTGTGGCTTGGCAATGTCTTTGAGGAGCCGGGTTCTTCCCATCTTTCTGCTCTGCCATTCTTAGACCTGGCTTTCTCCTGACCTGGTCAGGAAAGGGCTGCAACAGCTCCAGGCAACCACTGACAACAATGCCCAGGGAAACCAGAGAGACCATCTCTTCCTGTGGCTCTCTTTTAGGCATGAGGAGTCCCCCTCTGTGTCACTGGCTAGGATCAGGTCACATGCTTATTCCTGAACCAATCACTGTGGAATAGGATTGCCCTTAGACCAATCTGAGAGCTGGGGGCGGGGTGATAAGAGGCTCCTGGCTGCCTGAGTTTACCAAGCGAGGACAAAGCTGAGGTTCTTTCGGCCTGGAAGAGGAGGGAAATGGATGCCGAAAAGGCAGCCAATAGTGTTCCCTTCACTTGTCAACTACTATAAACACTTTTTTTTTTTCTCTCTCTCCAGTCTGTATTTTAGGAGGCATCTGCTAGAGGCATATGTAAGATGAAGCCAAAGAATCTGGCAGATAGTTCTGGACGTTCCTATCAAGTTCAGGGTTATCAAAAATGATACAAAGTGTTTCAGCCCTTCAAGTCTGTTTATGCTACATAAAACGGAGTAAATGATCCAAAGCGGGTGGAGGATGATTTTAAAGTGAAAAGCCTAAAATAACAGCTCCCCTTTGAAGGTTATGTTACATAATACCTTCTGGGGGCTCAGTGTTATTCTAGGCACTGGAGCTGCAGTGGAGAAAAAGATAGTGGCCCTTCTATTACGGAATTTATGTATTGGGCAGACAATCAGCAAATAAGTAAATGAGCAAAACAATTTCAAAGCATGCTAATGAATATAAACGGCATGAGGACAGAGGTCTTCGGTCTGTGGTGCATGGTTTCCAGTGCCTAGGACAACACCTGGGGTATAGTGAGCCTTCAGCAAATACTGAATAAATTAATGAACAAAGAGTAAGACAGGAAAAGTGGGGCAAACTCATCCTACCTTGATAAAAGGTGTGCCGTTGAATGTGTGTGTTTATACCTTGGGCCTGGATGGCGGAAGGTTGGGTAAGAGCAGATGGAAAGCTTATGAGAGCTAGCTGCCATCTTCTTTCCTCCTTGACATACGCAGCCTTTGCTCCACTGCCCCCAACTAGGACGCTGGTGTTATGCCAAACCCCTGTTAACCTCAATAGGGAGGTACCAGGTTCAAGAGGCTGAAGAAAAGACCCAGAGCCAGCAAAGGAAGCATGGCGTTTTATTAGGGGCTCACATACAGGGGAGAGTCCAAGGGGGGCGGGCTGAACAGAAGAACTACCTGATATACAGAATTGGTCCAGTGGTGGTGGGCTAGAGATGATATCTGCCTTCCTGCAATCCACTGGTGGTAGACCAGACAACATATCCACCTTACATATGGTCCAGTGGCAGTGGACTGGACAGACGAGCTGCAACTGCTTGCAAACAGCATGCAGTTTATATTAATATTTTCACTTCAAACCCTCCCCTTAATGGCCTCCCCCTGGCAACCTTCATATAATCCAAAACTCAGGGCCTCAATTCACTGTACAGCTGTGCTCCAGGCAATAGGCAGGGGCTCAGATGTTCCTCATAGACAAGGAGTGAATCTCTGGGTTGGACACTCCTGGATTCCCTAGTTTGGAAAACACTTTCAGGTGAGTCTGCCATACAGGGCCAATCCATTCTAAGGCTATGCTTAAGTGATTGCTGTTGGGAGCATTTACCCTGCAGCTGGTTTGCATAATTGGAAGGGAGTTGGACTTGAGAGTTGGAACGCTGGCTGTAACCTTAATCTCGGCATACTAGCTGTGTGTTGTCCAGTTCTCTGAGCCTCAGTTTACTTGTTTGCAAACAAATCTGGGATAATAACATTCATGTCACAGGTGTGTTATGAAGACTCAATGAGACACATTATGTGACAATGCCTGTTGCTTGACACAGAAACCTTTGTAAACGTGGTCCTTTTGTCGTCTCACCTACCAGGAGTCTGAGCTAGAGTCCCAAGTGAGCTTCCTTCCTCTTAATACAGTAGAAGCCACCACAGCCCGGTGGTAGTAACCCAGAATTCTAGGCCCACAGGGAATGTGGGTGTGTGAGTTTGTGGGCAAACTGACTGCTGTGTTTGGGGGCAATTAGATATTTACCTCTGGGAGCTTCCCATAACTTTCATGCTTAAAAACATTCTGACTGCTTGAGATGTTCAGATTATTGATGACCTGCAAATGAGGTTCCAGGTGCTTTGCATAAATCTATCAGCTCTCATGAACTTGGTCACGTTTTGGCTTTCTCCTTTGTTAGAAGAGATTAGGTATGAAGAATAATAAGGCTGGGACCTCACTATAGGAGGGAAGCCTCAGTCTCTGATTTGGGGTGGATCCACCTGAAGCAAGGGAGTCCAAGGGGGAAGAGAGCATGGTTCTATCAGGAGGAACTGGAACTCCCAGCAGTCTTTCCTATCCCGACATCTGACCATTAACAGGGAAGGTCAGCTCCCTCCCAGGTCCTTAGCAGGAATAACTTCCTTCCTTTGAGAAGATCCTTGGCTCCCTGGTTTGGCGGGTCAATAAACCTCGGCTTGGTCAGATAACTGAGGAGGAAAGAAATGTCAACCCTGTGGCAAATTTGCAGCGTTAAGTCCTGGGCCCAGCATCTCCTTCAACCCTGGATGTTTTAGGATTTTTGATTATGACTCTTCTAGGACATACTCTCTTGTTCTTTGGGTAAGAAATCTCTTATTAGGTAGTACAGAATCAGAGCCTAGCTGAGTCTTACATTGGCTTGAGGAAGACAGGAAGAAAGCCTATCAAATGGTCCCACCTATGCTGAGGGAGCAGTGAGTGTGGCTGTGGGTGGTGTGTGTGGTGGTGAAGAATGGCCTGGCAAGAGGAGGATTTCAAGGTAGAGTGAGAAAATAATTTCACAGAAGCAGTAGTACTCTAAGTGCCCTTCTGGGAAGAATAGGGCTAAGTTGCTGTAAGGATGAGGGAAAGGTGTTTCTGGAGCAGAAGGTCAGCTTGGGCAGAGGGTGCCGGTAGGAATGAGTTTGTTTTGAGGAGGGGCAGGAGGAAAATGACGGTACCCATCGAATATGAGTTTACTTTGTGCACTAGTACTCGTCCTGCCTCTGAAGAACTTACATTTTACTGGGGGAGATAGATAGACATTAAACAAGGCAGGAATAAGTAAAATACTTATGGGCTATAATCATCCTATACATATTTTGAAGGAAATAGAGAGGGTTCTGTGATAGAGAGTGCTAGGGTTGTAGTTTACAGTATGTTCTTATATTGACTATTTCATCTATACCACAAGTCTTTGATGGAGCCAAGACAGATATTATTATCCCCATTTTACAGATGAAGTGACTTTGAAAGTTGAGGTGACTGACTAAAGGACACAGTCCTCGGCTCTTTTGCAATGTTGGGTAACTGAAGATGCTCAATGAATGCCTGACTATTTATCAGGTTTCCTATTCTAGTATGCAGTCTGCGTGAAGGCAGGCCTGTTTCTTTTTGCTCCCTCCTTGGTAAAACTTCCAGCTTTAGAACTCTCATCTCAACCCTTGATATCCATCCAGCTTCCTGGAGATGGGCTACCCACTAGAAGTCAGCGACCAGAGAAAACCTCCACTTCACAAATGTACATTGACACTGTAAGCAGTGGAATAAATTGGCCTGGTTTCACTGCAGAAAAATAAGAATATTCTGAAATGATAGAAGCTCCCCGTCAATTAGGGAAATTAACATCCCTCTCTGTGGTTGGTGCTGTTGCTGCACTTCATTTGCCTGACCCAAAGCACAGCAGTTTCTTTTCCATGAGACGTTCCAGTTGGAAGGTAAATAGGATTTTTGGGGTCTTCTTTCTGTGGGTCCTGCTCCAGACGGGGCTCTCAATTCTGCCTGTGGTGTCCTCACAGAGTGAGATGGGAGGCAGATGCACACTGGGGAAAGTTGTGGTTGTGCTATTTGGAGCAAGTAATAATAGACATAGTAAAGCACAAATTAAGAATTGTTCTTGCACAACATGCTCAGCTGTCTCTAGCGAGGAACAGCAGGAGAGTAGCTCTACTGGACTGGATCCATTGGATCAATAAGTCCCATTGGTTAAAATGATCGGGGCAAAATGATTAAGAGATCCGAGTTTCAGTTTACTCAGTAAGAAAATACAGGCATATCTCAGAAGTATTGCAGGTTCAGTTCCAGGCCACTGCAATAAAGCAAGTATCATAATAAAGCAGATCACACACATTTTTTTGGTTCCCTAGTATGTATAAAAGTTATATTTGCACTATGTAAGTCTGTTAAGTGTACAATAATATTTTGTCTAAAAAAAGATGTACATACCTGGATTAAAAAACACTTTAATGCTAAAAAATGCTTTCCATCATCTGAGTCTTCAGTGAGTCATAATGTTTTTGCTGCTGGGGGGTCTTGCCTCCGTGTTGATGGCTGCTGACTGATCAGGGTGGTGGTTGCTGAAGATTTGGGTGGCTGTGGCAATTTCTTTCTTTTTTTTGTGAGATGGGGTCTTGCTTTGTCATCCAGGCTAGAGTGCAGTGGTGCAATCATAGCACCTGTTACTTCAAATTCCTGGACTCAAGTAATGCTCTTGCTTCAGCCTTCTGCCTCAGCCTCCCAAATAGTAAGGACTACAGGCATGTACTACCGTTCTTGGATAACTTTTAAAAAGATTTTAAAAACAGTGTCTCACCATGTTGTCCAGACTACATGAGCAATATTGATTGATTGATTGATTGAGTCAGGGTCTCCCTCTGTCACCCAAGCTGGAGTGCAGTGGTGTGCTCTTGACTCACTGAAACTTCCACCTCCTGGGCTCAAGTGATCTTCCCATCTCAGCCTCCCGAGTAGCTGGGACCACAGGTACATACCACCATGTCTGGCTGATTTTTTTTTTTTTTAATTTTTGATAGAGATGGGGTTTTGCCATGTTGCCGATGTGGGTCTTGAACTCCTGAGCTCAAGCAATCTGCCTGCCCCAGCTTCCCAAAGTGTTGGGATTACAGGCATGAGCCACCATGCCTGGTCGCAATTTTTAAAAATAAGAAAACAATGAAGTTTTCCACATCAATGGACTCTTCCTTTCACAAAAATATTTATCTCTAGCATGCAGTACTGTTAGATAGCATTTTACCCACAGTGGAACTTCTGTCAAAATTGGAGTCAATCCTCTCAAGCCCTGTCACTGCTTTATCAACTTATTTTATGGAATATTCTACATCCTTTTTTTTTTTGTCATTTTGACAACATTCCTAGCATCTTAACCAGGAGTAGATTCCATCTCAAGAAATCACTTTCTTTGCTCATCCATAAGAAGCAACTCCTCATCCATTTAAGTTTTATCATGAGATTTTGCAGCAATTCAGTTACAGCTCCAGGCTCCACCTGTGATTCTAGTTCTCTTACTAGTTCCACCACATCCACAGGTCCTTCCTCCACTGAAGTTTTGAACCCTCAAAGTCATTCATGGGATTTGGAATCAACTTCATTCAGACTCCTGTTAATGTTGCTATTCTAACCTCCTTTCATGAATCGTGAATGTTCCTAATGACATCTAAAATGGTGAATCATTTCCAGAAGGATTTCTATTTACTTTGCCCAGATCTAATAGAGGAATTACTGTCTATGGGAGCTCTAGCTCTGTGAAATGTATTTCTTAAATAATAAGCCTTGAAAGTTGACTTTACTCCTTGGTCTATCAGCTACAGAATGGATGTTGTGTTAGCAGGCATGAAAACATAAATCTCCTGTATATCTCCATCAGAGCTCCTGGGTGACCAGGTGCATTGTCAATGAGCAGTAATCATTTGAAAAGAATAACCTTTTTTTCTGAGCAATAGGTCTCAACAGTGGGCTTAAAATATTCAGTAAATCATGCTATAAACAGATGTGCTGTCATACAGGCTTTGTTTTTCCATCCATAGAGCGCAGGCAGAGTAGAGTTAACATAATTCTTAAGGACTCTAGGATTTGTGAACGTTGGCTTGTACTTAAAGTTACCAGCTGCATTAGTTCCTAACAAGAGAGTCAGCCCATTTTTTGAAGCCAGGCATTGACTTCTTTCCAGTTATGAAAGTCCTAGATGGCATCTTCTTTCAATAGAAGGCTATCTCATATGCATTGAAAATCTGTTGTTTAGAGTAGCCACCTTCATCAATGATCTTAGCTAGATTTTCTGGATAACTTACTGTAGCTTCTCCATCAGCACTTGCTGCTTCACCTTGCACTTTCATGTCGTGGAAATGGTTTCTTTCCTTAAACATCATGAACCAACCTCTGCTAGTTTCCAACTTTTCTCCTGCAGCTTCCTTATATCTCTCAGCCTTCACAGAATTGAAGAGAGTTATGGTCTTGCTCTGGACTAGGCTTTGGCTTAAGAGAACGTTGTGGTTGTTTGACCTGCTATCTGGACTACTCAACTTTTCTTCGTTTCAGCAATAGGGCTGTTTTGCTTTCTTATCATTCATGTGTTCACTGGAGTAGCACTTTTAATTTCCCTCAAGAGATTTTTTTTCCCATTCATAACTTGGCTAACAGTTTGGTGCAAGAGACCTAGCTTTCAACCTATCTTTGACTTTGGACATACCTTCCTCACTAAATGTAATCTTTCATCCCTAGTTTTTTATTTAAAGTGAGAGACAGGAAACTCTTCCTTTTACTTGAACTTTTAAAGGGCATTGTAGGGTTATTAGCTAGCTTAATTTCAATATTGTTGTGTCTCAGGAAACAGGGAGGCTGAAGAAGAGGAAGAGAGACAAGGAATGGCTGGTTAGTGGAGCAGTCAGAAGGCACACAACATTTAGCGATAAAGTTTGATGTCTTATATGGGTGCAGTTCATGGAGCCCCAAAACAATTACACTGGTAGCATCAAATATCATTGATCACAGATCACCATAACAGATATAATAATAATGAAAGATTTTGACATATTGTGAGAATTGCCAAAATGAGATACAGAGACACAAAATGAGCACGTGCTGTTGGAAAAATAGCACCAATACACTTGCCCAATGCAGGGTTGCCACAGACCTTCAATTTGTTAAAACAAACACAAACAAACAAACAGCAAAAACCCCATGGTGTCTGCAAAGCATAAAAATGTGAAGTCCAATAAAAGAGATATTCCTGTATCCATAATGCTCACTGATTAAAAAAAAAATCCTCAATGCCTGAGACTATCCTTTGAGGAAACTTACATTTAATAACCACAAACCATTAAAAGCCCTGGGTGAATCTTGGAGAACACAGAGTCAAATAAGACAAAGGACACATGTTCAAGGAGTGCTGTGTGTAGTGGGAGAGACAGCTGTGTGGAGACTAGGAATGGTATATGACCCATTGCACAAGCTGTGTATTAGCAACATGGGCCAGTGCTCCATGAACAGACAGCATGAAAGGGAAGGCCTGGGCAAAACTTTATTGGAAAGGTTACCTTTGAACATGTGCTGCAGGCTAAGCAAAAGTTTGCCAGGTGGAGCAGGGGATCTCCAGTTTTGGGGTCAAAGCTTCATGGAGGAGTACCTGAGCCTAGAGTAAGTTGTGTTCTTGAGATTGCTCCCTTAGCCCTCAACTTTGGGACTTTGTCTTCTTCCTTTCCACCTTGTTTGCCTCCCTCTGTGGATAGGGAGACACGATTTAATACGTTTCCGTTGAGAATGTTGAAAGATCAGGAATAATTGATCCACTTATAAAAGTCTCCACGTGAGGACAGTGACTCTGTGGCACGGCATCTCCTTTGCAAGTCTACGGGAGGCATTGCTGATTACCTTGGTATGTTGTCTGCTGAGCCCTGACTCAGCCCCTAAATCTTTCTTACCACAGTGTTCCGGGAAGCTTCCACCAATCTGAGTCAGCAGGTGAGGGAAAAGTTATTTGCTATGTCCATTCCAGTCATTCTTCATTCATCTTGTTGGGCACATATGTTCTGCAGGGAGCAGAGTCCCCCTCCTGCTGGGGAAGAACAAGGACAGAGCCAGTGTCCCCATCTTCAGAAGGATGGGATAGGCCATTGCAGTGAGTGGTATAACACAGGTGGCATCCCCAGAAGTAGAAATTCCTATCTCCAACTTTGGTTGTGTCCTTTCTCTCTCAGTGGTATGCTGCTCTTTCTCTCTAAATTTTTGACTTTGAGTCCTCTTCATTCTCCCTGTGTGAGGCATCATGAGCTACAGAGATGATGAGAGGTAAAACAAAAAAACTAGGCATACTGTATAACTTAAGAGTCCCTTATTGTCTCAGTCTTAAGGGTTTCTTAATGTCTTCAGAGCAACAGGGCAAGCATTCAGAACATAGTTAAGAAAGTATGCTATTTCAACAATGTGTATAGATTCTGTAGTAATTTTTAACACCATATAATAGCGATTATTTTGAATGCTATTTGCTAGGTAATACATGATTATGTGCCAGCATGAGCAGGCAGTTAAATCCCACAGGTAATTCATTGGAAAGTTATAGCTTGGGTCCCCCAAATTTCAGGTGAGGAGGGGGCCACGCAAACCAGCCCTTATGCTAGTGGGACAGGAGCTTTGCTAGTGCTCTCTGTTAAGGAGAATGAGGAGCAGGGACAGCTGACCTGGGGCAATAGCTGGGTGATGAAGATTTGTATGACCTTCAGGAGAAAGGGACAGCAAATAAAAAGCCAAAGAGGAAAGTGAGAATGGCCCATTCAGGACTGCAAGACATTCACATGGGTATAGCCAGGGGAGCTAGGAAGTGGCTACGGAGAGCCTAGAGATGCTCATAAATGACACTGAGTCTTGTTGAAAAGTTGGATTGGGCTTGGCTGTGAGGGCAGCGATGAGCTGCAGAAGCAGGTGAGCAAGGAAAGGTGTGATGGCATCACTGAGGCAGCAGCAAAGGATGGATTGGAGACCAGTGGCATGGAGTCCTTTTAGTGACCCAGATGCTAAACAAAGGTAGAGGCAACAGGGGAGGAGGAGGAAGAATTTAAAACACAAGAAGACAGAAGACAGGGCAGGATCTGCTAACTGACTGTTTTGGGTCTATGTGGGAGGGAGAACTCACCCTTGGCTTCCAGATTTCCAGCTTAGGTTGGGATTTGAACAAGGAGGAAGTATTCAGATTGAGGTGATGGCTAATAATTGGGGTTGGGAGGATCCTTAAAAGATTGAAGTCCAACTTCCTGATTTTAGCCATTATCCATGCCAAATTTAAAGCACCCAGGATAAACGAGGATGTATTTAATTCAAAAAGTGTAGCAGAAGAGATCATCCCTTTTCTCTTCCTTGGGAAACCAACCCAGCTCAGAACAATTCTCCCAATAAAGAATTGCTCTATCCTTGAGTCCATTTTATTTGGCTAGAATTTTTTTGAGATTATTATGTGTAAGTTACTTCAGGGTTCCAGTCTTTTTCCTGTTCCTGTTTTCTTTGCTTCTTGCAGACATAGAGTGTAGACTTGGCTTAGGGATGGCCGTGACAGGAAACTCCAAGGACATATTTTACAAAAGATCCAACTTAGCTGCTAAACTTTCCAGCAGCACTAGAATGATTAATGAAGGGCTGAGTAACCCATTTCAGTGCATTATGTCTGGCAGACACTAGTTCATCATCTGCAACATATCCAACAAAACACATCAATGCACACACACTCAAAGAGAAGGACAAGTGTGGAAAGAAAAAGGAAGAAAAGATGATAAGCAGAGGAGGAGGGGAAGAAGAGAAGGAGAAGAAGAAAGAAATGGAAAGAAACAGAGTAAAAACATATCACATAAGGTTGGGTGGAAGGATGGAAGGACTGACCTGAGAAAGAGCAGAAGGGAAGCCTGCAGAAAGTGAAGGCGAGAGAAGCCTTCCACAGCAGGAGGTAGGGGGAAGGGAGAGTGGTACTTGTGACCTAGGATGGCAGAGTGAGGTCAAAGAGAGAGTAAGGACAACCTCCAGGAGACATTTGGCACGTGATTACAGCACTAGCAGAAACGTCATTCCACAGATTACTAGGGGTGACTCTTTATACACTTTTTATATAAAGGAATTTAAAGATACAATGGTTAAGAAAAATAAAACCCTAGAATGTGTCTCTGTTGCCATTGCCAGCTCAGGGCATGCTGTGGCTGTTTGCTCCAGGTCCAGGATCCAGTCATCCTTCCGTGACCCCTTTGCGTATTCCCTCTTGGCACCTTGGCCTATCTCCCTCCCATGGAGCTGTATATTGGTTATCCTTGCGCACAACATTTTTTCACAACATACTTTGTCCTGGGTTCTGAGGAGCCTTTGAGTTTAGGCTCTGCTCGCATCTCATGGTGGCCCTTTCCTCCTCTGGTGTCAGCCTCCTGACCTCCCACTTCTGCACTGTGGTTCTCAGAAAGCTTATGTGGCCCCCTTCACTATTCACCTTAGATGATCTTCTCTGTTTAGAAGGTATTCTCTTTTGGCCTCCTCTCTCATTCCTTCTTGACCTAGTCTTTCTGTCTCCAAAGAGAAAATTGGAAGAGCAGTGGAGCAAAGTCAGAACAATGTGGCCAGTTCATCAGCATCACACTTGGTATCTGAGTGTTTGAGGACTTTGTGGCAAAGCACCACAGACTGGGTGGCTTAAACAACAGAAATGTCTTCTCTCACAGTTCTGGAGGCTGGAAGTTCAAGATCAAGGTGTCTATAGGGTTGGCTCTTTCAGGGCTGTAAGAGAGAATCTGTTTCGGCTGGGCACGGTGGCTCATGCCTGTAGTCCCAACATTTTGGGAGGCTGAGGTGGGCAGATCACCTGAGGTCAGGAGTTCAAGACAAGCCTGGCCAACATGACAAAACCCCATCTCTATGAAAAATACAAAAAAAAATTAACTGAGTGTAATGGTGGGCCCCTGTAATCCCAGCTACTTGGGAGGCTGAGGCAGGAGAATTGCTTGAACCCAGGAGGTGGAGGTTGCAGTGAGCCGAGATCAGGCCACCAGCCTGGGAGTATCAAAAAAAAAAAAAAAAAAAAAGAGAGAGAGAGAGAGAGAGAGAGAATCTATTTCAAGTCTCTCCTTGGCTTGCAGATGACATAGATGACAATCTTCTCCCTGTGCCTCTTCACATCATCTTTCCTTTGTGAGTGTCTCTCTCTGTGTCCAAATTTCCCCTTTTTGTAAAGACACCAGTCACATTGGATTAAGGTTTACCTTCATGACCTCATTTTAGCTTGATTACCTCTGCAAAGACCATATCTCCAAATAAGGTCACATTCTGAGGTACTGCGGGTTACGACTTCAACACACCATTTTGGGGGACACAATTCAACCCATATGAGTATCTTAGATTGCGTGGGCTCTGTGAAGAAGAGATCTGCTTCCCACATTCTGCTCTTTCTCTACAACCAACACAGCTTCCCCCACCCCCAAACTATTACCGTGCTGTGCACACTCAGTCTTCTCTTGTGTCTGTTCCTGGACAGCTCTCAGGCGGGGGCTTCTTCCATGGGATCCCCGTAGCCATGCGCTTGATCCCAATGAACGCTTCTTTTATTCAGGAGTGTTGTAAATGTCTCCCCCGTAATCAGAACACATGAACTAAAGAGCAATATATGAAATGTACTGTTTTTTGGGTAGTAATTTATTTATTCAACAAAAATTTGTTGAGCACTTCCTCTGCCAGGCACTGTGCTGGGAACTAAGTGTATGGTGATGAGGGAAGCAGACATCGCCTCTCCCTCATGGAATTTCCTTTCCATAGGCACAAAGCTGATCACTCAGTGGAGTCTGTTCTCACCATGAGAAGAATATTCTACTGTCAGCAGGCAGAGTGAGGATGGAGGCATCACTGATTCACTTGGCTAGATCCATGTGGGCATTCTACGTTCATGGACGAATGGATAAGTAACTGATCCAAAAGAGGAGGGAGAGTTTGAAAAAGGCTTCTCATTGCATAGAGACCCAATGTATCTGTAGATAGATGTGGCTGTACCCAACATATGTTATTACATTTTATATGTATAACTAATGAGTCCTTGTGCACCATAAAAGTTTATCCTAACTTCTCTTAAGTGTATAAATTTAGAATTTTATGTGTTAGGATTTTGGCAGTGTGCCCAGCTGAAGCTGCATTATTTTAAAAAAAATATTAATCGGCCTAATTTTTAGAATAGTTTTAGACTTATAGAAATATTGAACAGACAGTATAGAGAGTTCCCATGTCTTCCTCCTACCACCCCTGACACTATTTCCCCTGTTATTAACATTTTGCCTCAGTATGGTACATTTGTTACAATTAATGAATCAATATTGATACATTATTATTAACTACAGTCCATCATTTATTTCAATTTCCACTGGATCAATTATTTAGATCTTTGCCATGGCCTTGGCATGCACACGTGGGTCTAGCTAATGTTCTGTTACTGTCCAGGATCCCATCTAGGATACTACATTACATTTATTTATCCTTAGGTTCCTCTCCACTGTGATAGGTTTGCAGACTTTCCTAGTTTTGGGAAGTAGTGCTCAAGTCTATTGTAGTATGTTCCTCTATTAGAATTTTTTTTTATTAGACTGAGGTTATGGAGTTTGGGAGAAAGACTGCAGGGGTGAAGTACCATTTTCATCACATCATAGTAAGGGTACCTGCTATCAGCATGATTTATGACTGTTGATGCTGACCTCAGCCATACTCTTTTAATAAGTAAAATAGCATATCCAGATATATTTTTACAAGTGAGTCTGACTTTAAAGCCTTATAGATTGATTTTCCTGTCTCCAGATTTTTTCATTATATTTAACATGTCTAAATGCTTCTACCTAGAAATACCTGCCACAGGCAGTATCAATGAAGGTGAGAATGTGGAATAAAAGAAACTCTTATACCGTGCTAGGGAGAGTCTCAAATTCTGCCACTATTTTGGAAAACCATTTGACATTATCTAGCAAAATTGAAGATGTTCTGTCTCAATAACAAAAAGAACCACTCCTATAGCATGCACCTGATGTAGTTTGGATATTTGTCCCTTCCAAATCTCACACTAAAATTTGATCATTAGTGTTGGAGGTGGGGCCTGATGGGAGGTATTTGGGTCATAAGAGTAGATTCCTTATGAATGATTGTCCTGTTGGTTGTGAGAGAAATCTAACTCTATTAGTTCCCACAAGATCCAATTGTTGAAATGAGCCTGGCACCTGCTCCTGCCTTTTTCTTCTGTCCTTCCTCTTGCCATGTGGTTCCTGCTCCCCTTTACTTTCCACCATGAGTGGAAACGGTCTAAGACTCTCACCAGAAGCAGATGCTGTTGCCATGCTTCTTGTGCTGCTGGCATAACTGTGAGCCAAACAAATCTCATTTATTTACAGGTTACACAGCCTCAGGTATTCCTTTATAGCAACACAGACTAAGACAGCACTCTAGAGAAAGACTAGTATATATGCATCAGGACATGTGTACAAGGATTTTCATAGAAGTATTGTTGGTATAGTAAGTGCCAAAAAAGTAGAATTAGCCCTCATATCCACCAGAATTGTTAGGTTGATGCAAAAGTAACTGCAGTTTTTGCAAGTAAGTTTGCAATTAAATAGAATGCATAAAAATATTGTGGTGTATTTACATGAAACAAAGTTAAAGAGCAGTAAAAGTGATTAAACTACAGAAAAGTGATTAAACTTTCAATGTGGTTCAATCTTACAGATATTGTGTTGGGCAAATAAATTTTAGAAAGCAAGTTAGAAGACATCTCATTTATAGAAAAGTATATACATAAATGAATTTCTCATTTATAGAAAAGTAGAAAAAATAGGCAAACCCACACAATATATTTTGTAGTGATGCATATGTGTGTGGTGAAACTATGAAGAAAAGCAGGATGGGAGCAGTGGCTCATGCCTGTAATCCGAGCACTTTGGGAGGCCAAGGCAAGCAGATCACAAGGTCAAGAGATCGAGACCATCCTGGCCAACATGGTGAAACCCCATCTCTACTAAAAATACAAAAATTAGCTGGGCATGGTGATGCACACCTGTAGTCCCAGCTACTCAGGAGACCGAGGCAGGAGAATCGCTTCAACCTGGGAGGCGGAGGTTGCAGTGAGCCTGGATCGTGCCACTGCACTCCAGCCTGGTGACAGAGCAAGACTCCATCTCAAAAAAAGAAAAAAGGAAAGCAAAGAAATGGTTAATGTAAATCATGGATAGTGGAGTAGGAAGTAGGACTGGGATGAGGAGGGACACACAGGTATTAGTAATATTGTATGACTTAATCTAGATGGTGGGCTCATGGGAAATCATTTTATTATAATTCTTGGAACCGTACATATATGCTTTATATACTTTATTGTATTCAATATATATTTCATAACTTTTAAAAATACAAAGCCATATGAGAGTTGTAAGTTAAAGTCAACTACAAATAAAATACTGTTAGAGCAAATCAGTGTAATCCTGTTTATGGGAGGGAAACTCTCACGGACTGTGAGATCCCCTTAGACTGTATCTGTCTTGCTTGCTCCAGCTCCTACCACAAAGGGAGGCTGAATACATGCTTCTGGTGGTTCCATTTCCCAGAATGGGAGTCCCCCAAAGTCCTTGGGCTCAGGAGATAGAATGTGCCTCCTTAGAATTTATGATCATCCCTCTTAATTTTTATGTGTGTGGTGCAGTGAATCCAAAACCGACTGGGACATGACCTCTGGGGTGCAGAAGGCAGGGACCCCTCAAGCAATGGATCACCAAGGCCGAGAAAATCTTAGGTGGTGAAGGAAGGCCCTCGGTGGAGAGAGAAATCACTCCATATAGACTAACCGAGGAAGGCTCTTGGAGGAGCTAGGGTTTTAGCTGGATTGTAAATTATTGGTTGTTTTAGATGAACAGATGATTGAAGAGTCAAAATCCTTTTGATATTATTTACTTCTTTGTTTTCTCTTTTGGGTCATGTCCCTTGCTAAGGTCAATCATTATCAGAAGGAGTATAAAGAAGTGTCAGTGAAAAATGTTCTCTTCTACCTTTTAATTCATCAAAGTAGGGCAAGAAGGAGGCAGGAGTTTTTCTTTTCTTTTCTTCTTTTTTTTTTTATTTTTAAATTTTTTTGGTAGGCAGGGCATGTTAAGGAAGGAACAATGCCTCTAACAACATCTCCTGTCCATCTTTTTTGTTGGTTTCAGCAGCTTCAATAGAAGTGTGACCCTGGGCCTGTTACTCTCCAAACCTCAGTTTTCTCACCTATAAGAAAGAGGATAGCAATACTATTTCTGGGGCTCATCATCAGCACCACCCAACTCCAGTGGCTGTTTTTATTGTTATCTGAGAAAATACTAAAATAGGTCCCAAACCATTGCCAGTTTCACAGAAGCAACCACCACACCCAGGTTCGCTTCTACTTAAGCTTCTGGGGTATTCAGGTCAGAAGAGAGAGGGCAGTGGGGAGAGGGGCATCAGGAGATAAGGGGCCGAGGGGTGCACAGCAGGCACATGAGAGCCTGAATGTCATGGTTACTTTTCCATTGAAATAGTCATAATTGTGTGCTGAAGTCATTTAAATAAACAGCTCTCATTTACTGAAGTTCTATTTTAGGACCTATGGCACCAATGTCCTAGTGTTGTCCAATTTACGGTCTTGGCAAGAAGCAATGGGAGGCACAGGCATAGATATTATGAAGTGACATACATGAGTAACATTGTGGTGTCAGACCCAGGGGGAAGAAACACTGCATCTATTTTTGTTTCTTATGAAATCGACTCAGAAGAGATCCTCTTTCCTCAGGCAGGTAAGCACATTATTCTCCTAACAGGCTTTCTTTTCCCTGTTGGTAGGGAGTAGGTCATTCACTTTGGAGAGGTCCTCCTTTTTTAAAGAAAAGTACTAAAGGACATTAATTGAGATCATTTCAATATGTTAATACATCGATTCGCTTCCCCAGTGCATCCCGAGACTGCAGACTGAAGCTTGCCTCGCCACTCTGTATGCACTGGATCTCCACACCCGAGGCTTATCATAAGCAATTATCTTACCCAAATAAAAAATGAAAATGGAAAAGTTAAATAAATAACAGGACATCTTGATGGAATCGCAGTAATGCTCATCTTGGTTAACATTAGCCCTGACTTTTGGACAGCTCGATTTGTTAATACGCTTGTCCTTTGTTTAGGCATCTATCTCTGTAAATCTCATGACTTTCCAAAATGATGGATGGTAACCACCTCTGCTCCCCCCTAAAAATACATTCTCCAGGAGACCGGAAAAAGCAAAATGGGCACCGTAACCCTGACCTGAGTGTTGCTTAGATTGGAGAAAAACCTCAAAACTGAATTCACCTAAAAATTATTATGGTTTTCTCCACAACGGGTTCAGCATTCTGCTGTTCCTGGGTTTCCTGCTAGGTTAGAGAGCTCTGCCTGGGTGCACCAGTCAGGCCTCAGTGAACTTGAACTGAAAACTGTAACTTGGGGTAGCAGTCAGGTTGGGTCAGGTTGGGCTCTGGCAGCAAACCACCCTAAACCTCAGGAGCTGAACTCTGCAGAAGTTTTTATTTCTTGTTCATGCAAAGCCATAGGTGCTGCAGAATAGCCACAACAATTGCCCTCCAGGTCTCCAGTCCGACATTCAGACTGCTTTGACCTTTTAGCATCTCCATCCCAGTATGCACTTGTACTGTGGCCACAGGAGGGACAGAGAAGCCTGGAGATTCAGGTACTGCTGATTTAAGGCTCTGGCAAGGACATAGGCTGTTTCCATTTACATGTCATTGCCCAGAACTGGTCACATGTTCAGCCCAGCCAAGAGAGGGAAGGAAAGTGCACCCGGAAGTAAAGGAGCCCTTCACATTGGTACCTGGGTAAAGTCTAAGTGCTCGGGAACTTTTGACCACTGGTGAGTCATTTCTCTCTACTCTCCATGAATGTTGGTATCTTGACCCAGGTGTCAGCCATCTGGGACTTCCTGGGTTCTACACTTCTTAAGCACAGTACATGTATGTATATGTATGTATTTGTTAGAATAGTTTTAGGTTCACAGCAAAACTAAGCAGAAAGTACAGGGAGTTCCCATATACATTGCCCAGACATAGGCACTACCTTCCCCACTATCAATACCCAGCACCTAAGTGGTACGTTTCTTACAGTTGGTGAACCTACATTGACACATCACGGTCACCCAAAGTCCATAGTTTACACTGGGGTTCTTTCTTGGTGTTGCACATTCTATGGATTTGGACAAATGTACAATAGGTATTCATCATTGTAGCATCATACAGAGTATTTTCATCACTCAAAAATTCCTCTGTGCTCTGCCTATTTATCCCTTTCTCCCACCAACTCCTGGTGCCCACTAAGCTTTTTATTGTCTCCGTAGTTTTACTTGTCCAGAATGTCACATAGTTTGGAATTATACAGTATGTAGCCTTTTTAGATTGGCTTCTTTCACTTAGTAGTATACATTTAAGATTCCTCCATCTCTGCGACTTGACAGCACATTTCTTTTTAGCATGGAATAATATTTCACTATCTGGATGTACCACAGTTTATTTATCCATTCACCTTGAAGGACATCACATTCATTTCCAAGTTTTGGCAATCATAAATAAACCACCATAAACATCTGTGTGCAGGTTTCTGTGTGGACACAAGTTTTCAACTCCTTTGGGTAAATACCAAGTGATGTCATTGCTGGATCATGTGGTAAGAGTATGTTTAGTTTTATAAACAAACAGACAGGCAGAAAACAAACCACTGACAGACTGTCTCCAAAGGGTTTGTGTCATTTTGCATTTTCACCAGCAATGAAATAGAGTTCCTGTTGCTTCGCATCCTTGTCAGCATTTGGTCTTGTCAGTGTTTTGGATTTTGGCCATTGTAATAGGTGTACAGTAGTATCTCATTGTTTTAATTACATTTCCCTAATAACATATGATTTTGAGCATCTTCCATATCTTATTTTCCATCTATATATCTTCTTTGGTGAGATACCTGTTCATTTTTTAAAACAGTTATTTTCTTAATATTGAATTTGAAGAGTTCTTTGTATATTTGGGTAACCATTCTTTATTAGATATGTCTTTTGCAAATGTTTTCTCCCAGCTGTGGCTTGTTTTTAATATATATTTTTAAACTGACATAAAGCCTCAATCTCCATGTGGCACTCAATATTACCATCAATGCCTCTGAAGATTTTTGGAAGTGGAGGTGCTTATATTTTTCTTAGTCACTTCTAGCTAGAATTTCCTGTGTCCAGTGAATCTTTGATCACTACTCTGAGGAAAGCAGGTGCAAACATGAAATGTAGCCTGCTTTTTCTTGTAATTCCTTTCATCTCCCACCCCTCTTTCTCTCCCTTCTACTTTCAAGCACTACTGATCCACTCAGGTTTGGGGCATGGGAGAGAGGTTGCAGTATGGTACCCCATGATGGTTTAAAGTGTAATAGCAGATATTACCATTCTTTTTTTTTTCCTTTTCTTTCCAACTTTTATTTTAGGTTCAGGGGGGGTACATGTGCATGTTTGTTACATGGGTGAATTGTGTGTTGCAGAGGTTCAGTGTACAGATAATTTTGTCACCCAGGTAATCAGCATAATGCCTGATAGGTAGTTTTTCAATCCTCATTCTCTTCTCATCCTCTCCCCTTACACAGGCCCCAATGTCTATTGTTTCCTTTTTTGTGTCCATGTGCACTCAGTGTTTAGCTCTTACAAGTAAGAGCTTATGATATTTGGTTTTCTGTTCCTGTGTTAATCTGCTTAGGATAATAGCCTCCAGCTCCATCTATGTTGCTGCAAAGGATGTGATTTCATTCTTTATGGCTGCATAGTATCCCATGGTGCATATTTACCATATTTTCTTTATCCAGGCCACCAATGATAGACATCTAGGTTGATTCTATGTCTTTGCTATTGCAAATAGTGCTGCAATAAACATGTGCATGCACGTGTCTTTATGGTAGAATGATTTATATTTTCTTTGGGAATATACCTAGTAATGGTATTGCTGGATCAAATGGCACCTCTATTTTAAGTTCTTTGAGAAATTTCCAGACTGCTTTCCATAGTACTCAATGTACTTTCCATAGTGGCTGGGCTAATGTAGAGCCCCACCAGCAGTGTATCAGCATTTCCTTTTCTCCACAACCTCGTCAGCATCTGTTATTTTTTGACGTTTTAATAATCGCCATTCAGACTGGTGTGAGATACTGTCTCATTGTGGTTTTGATTTGCATTTCCCTAACGATTAGTGATATTGAGCATTTTCTATATGCTTGTTTGCTGTGTGTATAACTTATTTTGGAAAGTGTCTGTCCAGATTCTTTGCACATTTTTTTGTGGGGTTGTTTGTATTTTGCTTGTTGATTTAAATTCCTTATAGATTCTGGATATTAGACCTTTATAGGATGCATAGTTTGCAAATATTTTTTCCCATTCAGTAGGTTGTCTGATTACTTTGTTGATAATTTATTTTGCTTTGCAAAAGCTCTTTAATTAGGCCCCACCTGTTAATGTTTGTTTTTGGTTGCAATTGTTTTTGAAGTCTTCATCATAAAGTCTTTGCCAGGGCAGATGTCCAGAATAGTATTTCTTAGGTTTTCTTCTATGGTTTTTATAGTTTTAGGTTTTACATTTAAGTCTTTAATCTATCTTGAGTTGATTTTTGTATATGGTGAAAGGTAGGGATCCAGTTTCAATCTTCTGCATATGGCTAGCCAGTTTTCCCAGCACCATTTATGGAATCGGGAGTCCTTTACCCATGCTTGTTATTGTCTTGTCGAAGATCAAATGCTTATCAGTGTGTGGCTTTATTTCTGGTTTCTCTAACATGTTCCATTGGTCTATATGTCTGCTTTTGTACCAACACCATGCTATTTTAGTTACTGTAGCCTTGTAGTACACCTTGAAGTCAGGTAGTGTGATGCCTCCAGCTTTGTTCTTTCTGCTTAGGATTGCACTGGCTATTTGGGTGCTTTTCTTTGGTTCCAAATTAATTTTAGAATTTTTTTTCTAATTCTGAATATCATGATTGAAATTGTTCAGCCATACCCAGAACCTGGAATTCTCAGCCACCACCCTGTTTTTCTATCTCCATGTTGCATGTTGCACTTTTTGTACCTGGTTCTTCTCTCTTTTATGTCTTCTGAATAGTCTCCAGTCTCTGAATCTCTTGTTTAACCACCATTCTGATTATAAGTACAGAACAAATTTCTCTTATATCCTGATGCAGAGATATTCATTCAGTGCTTCCTTTGCTCTGGTCTCTCCTTTTAGAACATACTCTAGGGTCTGTCTTTTAATACTCAAATAGTCCATTATGCATTTCATTATAACATAATAAGTTTTAATAAATTTTTTCCCACTCAGAATTTCTACTGCTGACTTGGATATACCCCTCCCTCACCTTTATAGAAGAATCCTGACAAATATGATATAAGGATAGAATTTTTTAAAGTGCAAAGTATAGAAAACAACATTCATGAATGAGCCTGTGTGACTAGCTTTGGGACTGGGAAGTGGTATTTCATTCATGATAGCCATTCATAAGCACACCTATTCATAGAAGAAAGCTCTCATCATAAAATCAGGTGTTCAACTTGTTTTAAGGACAGTTTACCCAGAAAGTCTTGCTAAGATCATCCAAAAGTCTACTACAAAGAACAAATGTTTGAAAATGTTGCAACTCGAAAGTGCCATTGAAGAGTCAGAACAAACTAGGACCCCACTTCCCCCATGCCCACTCCCTCCCTGGCAGCAAGGCCCTTGGCAGTTGACAGTGTTAGCAAGGGAAGCACATGGCAGAGCTTTTAGGTAGTGCTGCTGAAGATATCTATCTGTTAAGAATGTATTTCTGCCATTTTATGCGCTTTGCAGCTCTGGGAAGTTCTGGGGATTGCTTGAATATTTCATTATTGCTATTTTGTTTGTGTTTTGTTTTTTTAAGACAGGGTCCTGCTCTGTCACTCAGGCTGGAGTACAGTGGTGGATCTTCGCTCACTGCAGCCTCGACCTCCTGGGCTTCGAGTGATCCTCCCATCTCTGCCTTCCGAGTAGTGCTATTTCTTCTTAATGTTTGTATCAGTTGGTTGATTACTAGTCGTGAATAGTAATATTTCTTTTTCTTTCTCTTTCAACAGGCTGTAGTGCTGTGCTGGGTACTGTGAAGTGTGTTTACTCTTAAGTGTATTTAGGAATCCAAGGAGATACTATTTTGGATTTTCTATAAACTAATTTCACTTAACTCTCTCCAAGTAAAATCAACAGTTTCTTTCTATTCTACCACAGTTTGTTTCTCTTGAACTCTTTTTTCTACTTCTAACCCTCTCCCTGACTCCTTTTCCTTCATCTTTTTCTCTAAAAGATGGGAAGGTTGGCTTGGAGTTTCTTCACCTCTGTGGCCAGAATGGGGTACGAGACTCCATGTCTTCAGTCCCCTTACAACTTAATCTCCTTCTTCAAAAATCAGAGACACTGCCTAGAATTACATGAAGTCTTCACTGTTGGTGACATAATTTAAGATGCTGTGAGAAGAGAACTAGAATATTTGACACCTTGTAGTTGAATAATCCAATAAATCATTGAGTATTTATTGGATGTTTTTACCACTAGGGTAAATATTTTGTCCTTAGTCAAGTTTGAGTTGGGATTTTAAGACAAGAATGTGCATATTTTTCCCATTCTGTTGCTGTACCCTGCAATATGTGGGGAGGAATTGGAAGGGGAGGCAGACTGGGTTGAAAAAAGGTGGAGAAGCATGTAAAGAATGGGGTTTATCTGTATTTATTGAGCTTTACTTTTTTAAGCCTTTTAAGGAAGAGTGGAAAGAAATTAGCAATAGTAACAATAGTAAATTATTTAAGTGTCTAGTATGTAAGAAGCACAGCATTAGCCTATACAAGCTATCGCATGCAATTTGAGAAGTTAAAGAACAAGGGCTGTTAAGATTGATACAGAGGGAGCAGGCTTACCTAGGCTGCCGACGCAGAGAACAGAAGAACAGAATTGGTGGATGGAACTTATATTAAGAATATGAATAAATTTTTAAGCAGTTATCTTTGCCTGATAATTACTGGGCTTCCCTGGAGGCAAGTGATCTTTTGGCTACAGATTTAGAGGTTTGTCCTAAGGACTGCTAACGAAACAAGCCAGGCATCAGACATTATCATCCTCTAAAAAACATTGTTTTAAAAGGTATTGCTTAAGTTTCATTGTCCACCTCGAGCCATGGTAGAGAATGTGCTGAGGGAAAGCCCCAAGCACACACAAAGGCCTTTGCCCTCTGGAAACTCTCAGGTCAGGAGGCTAACCCCGAGATAGAGGGCATCATTCATTACTTCTGTCATATTTCCATTATAGATTTGTGGAGCCAGTCATGGAGCTCATTTAATCCAGGTGGGGTGGGGGGTTATTCCCTCTCTCAGAATTGGGACAGTCTTCCTAGGACTGAACAGTGGGAGAGAGGAGCATTCTCTAGGAATTGATGGGCAGGTAGAGGCCTGTGGATCTATTGTGTGAGGAGGCCCAGGGATGGAAGTAAGAGAATGAGATCAGCACTGTCTTAGACCCAGACTAGACGGCTCCTCACCTTAGCCCTCTACTTTTAGGGGCCTGCTTCAGCCATCTTCTGACTGCTTCTCTCTTTTTTTTTTTTGAGACAGAGTCTTGCTCTGTCCCCCAGGCTGGAGTGCAGTGGCACGATCTCGGCTCACTGCAAGCTCCGTCTCCTGGGTTCAGGCCATTCTCCTGCCTCAGCCTCCTGAGTAGCTGGGACTACAGGCGCCTGCCACCGCACCCGGCTAATTTTTTGTATTTTTAGTAGAGATGGGGTTTCACCGTGGTCTCGATCTCCTGACCTTGTGATCTGCCCGCCTCGGCCTCCCAAAGTGCTGGGATTACAGGCGTGAGCCACTGCTCCCAGCCCTGACTGCTTCTCTATGCAAGGTGAGGCATCCACAGGATGAAGGACGAGTGCCCACTCTGAGCTCATACCTCTCCACTCCCACTTTCTAGTGTATGCTCTGAGTTCAACAACCCAGAATTCTTGAGTTTCCAGGTCTGGCATCACCTTTTTCCTAAGTCAGGCCTCCAGAAGTTGGAAGACACACAAAGTCTGCTTGCTGGCTACAGGGCAGCTGTTTGTAGAGGGCATATTTGGAGCTTGGGTGTGTGGGCTGGAGCATCTGCATGTGTGGGAGGCTTGTGCTGTGCAGGACATAGCCATGCTGGAGAGGGAAGAAGAGGCAGGATGGAACCCTGGGATTAACTCCATACCTCCTTGTCCAGTGCAGAGGTCTAAGGAGTGTGAGAATTCGAAATGTGAAACTGGCCCTCTAGGTTGATTTGAAGGTATTTATGAGGCATGAGGATACAAAATATTTTATTTAATATGTGAGTATTTTAATATGTTAGCTTGATATATGCTAGACCTGGAGTGTGTGGTCTCCATTTGTACTGTGGCTCTAGGCATGCCAGTGTTGTCTCTCCTCCTTAAGGTTATTGTTGAGGATTTTCTTTTAGATGTCATTGTTCATGGGGCAGAGGAGAAAGGCAGTGGAGATCTGGCTGCCTCTTTCCACTGCATCCATCAGACTCACTCTAATCAAAATGCAATAAAAATCCTAACAAATAAGGCTGAGCACAAGGAATTGTTTCTCAATGGGTTTGGTTTGTCACGAGGTGCCCGTCATATTTTGTGATATGCTGCTCATGTTCCCTAATTCCCCTAACCCTCTCTGATAGAGAAGGAAAACTTTTTAGAAGGATGAGTTGCAAGAGAGATCTGCCTATCTGCATCCTTCCATGTTAAACACACACACACACACACGCACATATGCACACACACACACACACACACGTTGGTGAGCTTCCTTTTCTTCCCTTTCTTTAAACTTGGGAGGCTTTACAGAGGCTTTTCTTCCACCTGTTTGCATCAGCTACATAAGGGGCTTGCAGTGAGAGTTGCTATGGCACATCTTTGCAGATAACAGGAGTTGGCAGGTGTTTTTTAATTAAAGAAATTCAGGTTATGAAAAAGATGTCATGGGTAGAGAGAATGGGAACTTGCCAGCCACAAACCCCTGCTCATGCTCACTCAGCCCTGGCTTGCGGCATCTGCCTCTGGATTCCACAAAATGCCATTGTCAGGAGAGGAAGGGAATAAGGAGCAGATGTAGGTATCAGGATGCTGCCAGCACCTGATTGTCTACCATTTGGGGTATGAGGCCAAAACGTGAATGATCTCTACATCCGTAGCGAGCACAAAGTAACACTGTAGCCAAATGTTTTGACTTCCTTCTTTCACAAACTACCCATTGGAGCTTTTCAGGCCTTTGAGTCTTCTTCTTGACTCTTCTTCCCTGTCTTTCTGGCCAATGACAGCAATGGAAATAATGTACTGTTAAAAAAAGTTTAGACTGAAGCTGCCTTCTGACATGTTTTAAGTTTGGCCTAAAAGTTTCTCCATACATAGTGGACAGCACCCTAACTGGATGTGTAAACAGACTGTAACCTATTCTTGTGCCAATCACTGAGTTTTAGCCAATCAAAGGTGGCCCACTTTTTAAGCCATGTTAAATAAGGCAAACACGGAGCTGTAACCAATCTGGCTGTTTCTGCACCTCGCTTCTGTTTTCTGTACATCACTATCCTTGTTCTGTCCATAAATCTTTTAAACAATGCAGTAGCTCCAGAGTCTCTCTAAACATATTGTAGTTCAAGAGGCTGCCTGATTCTTGAATCTTTCTTTGATCAATTAAACTCTGCTAAATGTAATTAGTCTCATTTTTTCTTTTAACAGTACAAAGAACAGAGAAGCACATATCTTCAAGTCCTGTACTTCTAGGAAACTCTCTCTGGTTGATATAGCCAGCAAAACCATCAAATTGAAATCTTCACAGGAAAGTTGGATGCCCTCTAGCTTCATCCTTCACTTTACCATTGAGGAAACAGAGCACACGGGAAGGAATTGACTTGCTCAAGGTCTCCCACTGAATTAGCGACCGAGCTTGGTCTAGAACCAGCTCTCCTGACTCCTGGCCACCACACTGCCCAGTGGGGACCCTTTGTTCTGAAGCTTGGATAGCCCTTTGGAACCATGCAAATTAGCATTTGATTGAATGTTGTCCTTTGTCAGCCCTCCTGTGTTAGTATCTTGTTATATGCCCAACAAAAGTTTAAGTGTGACTGTGAGGGCCACAACATTTAAGTGCGTACAGAAGTCAGTTAGATAAAATAAATTGGCAAATGAACCAGTTGAAAACAGTGGAGAATGATAGGACCTGTAACATACTATAAGATACATGCCTCACCTGAAGGCGTTTAAATGATACATGCCTCACCTGAAGGCATTTAAATAAGAACAAAATTTGGACACTATGCTGGCCAAAAAAACATCTGTAGGACACAGTTGGCTTTTGTACTGCAACCTTTGCCCGAGGGCTTGGGACTTTAGTATTGTCTAGGCATATAGATCAGCACTGTTGGATGGAAAAATAATGCAAGCCTATTCTATATGTAATTTAATTTTTTTATAGTGACCACATTAAAAAGTAAACACAATCAGGTAAAATTAATTTTAATAATATATTTTACTTAACCCATTATTCCAAAATACCATTTCAATATGGAATCAATATAAAAATTATTAATGAGCTGTTTTACATACTTAGGCTTTTTTTCATACTAAGTCTTTGAAATCCAATGTGTATGTTAAAGCAGGTATTTTACTTCATCCTTCTTATAAGTTACTTACAGTATTTCATGGATGCTGACAGAAGAAATGATGAAACTCTTGGTTCAGAGATAAAGGACTTTGTTACTCATGACACAACAAGCAACATGAACATCGACATGTTTGCTTTAGTTCCCCTGGTCTCCTGTAATAGGCAAAATTCTAAATGGCCCCAATGATTCCCAGCCCCTGATACACACCTACCTTCTTCCAATTATTTAATCAAATGCTGCTGTAAAGGAATTTTTCAGATGTAATTAAGATCTCAAGTCAGGTAACCTTAAAATAGGAAGATTAAGTAGATGAGCCTAACCTATTCACCTGGCCCCTTTAAACCTGGGTTTAGAGGTCAGAGACAGAGAAATCAGAAAGATTAAAAATGTGGCAGAGAGTTGACAATACGAAATTCTCCATTTCTTACTGTCAAAGAAGACATGGCGTCTTTGACATGGAGGGGACCATGTAGCAAGGAATGCAGGTGGCCTCTCTGAGCTGAGTGTGGACCCTGCTGACAGCCAGTAAGGAAAACGGGGACCTTGGATATGCAATTATAAGGAATTAAATTCTGCCAACAACCTGTGTGATTGTGAAAGTAAATTTTTTCCCAGAGCCTACGTATGAGAACACCACCTGGCAATATTTTAATTTTAGCCTTTGAGACCCTGAGTAGGGAACTCTGCTTGGCCTTGTGACTGACTATGTGACTATGACCTAATAAATGAGTGTCATTTTAAGCTGCCAATTTTGTGATAATTTGTTACTCTGTGATAGAAAACGAATGTAACTCTCCCCACCAAATCTCAGGAGGATGATGTAAAGGGCCCAGATGAATGTGGCACATGAGGTGGATTTGTGTCACAGTCGGGGGAACACTGAGCTTGTGTAACTCACCCTTTCATAGTAAGCAGTGGGCAAGCCTACTTTTTGCGCTAAATGGAGATACTAGCTCATCCTTCCATGTTGCTACCACATTGTACAGCATAGCTGCAGAAGGTACCAAATAAATATTTGTTAAGAGGTTGATTGGAAAATAGAGAGTTGGGCTCTATGGTCCCTCATTAATATGATTGATGCCTTTCCTTGAAATTTATAAACTGGCAATGAAAGAGAGGTTAGTTGATTAGGGGCCTACATATAGGATTACCTCAGAGCAGGGTCTGGTCACTAGTCTCAAATATATGTGTACTCCGGAGTATTATCTGCTAAAGCAGTGTTTCTCAACATTTTTATCCCCATGACTCCCCTTTATAGAGCCTTTGAATAATTTTTTCCCGAATTGTGTCCCCTTCCCATGAAATTTTATACCACAGATATACTGTATATCTATTTGTGTGCTGTGGTTCTTTGGAAAGCCATAAACCATTGTAATAGCTGATTTTTTTTTGACCTTCCAACTACGCTGAACCAAATTTTGCCCTCTTGGGGTAATATTACCCCCATTGAGAATGGATGTTCTAGAGTCATATTTACCAAACTCACCAGAAGCAGGCTGATATTTTAGATAAGGTGGAATTCCTTCCTATGTCATTTATACAGTGATGCCCTCTGGTATGTCAGGTGTTCAGAGCAAAGGGATGTTAGGTGTATGCAGATGAAGGTACAGAGAGCTGGGCTGCCTTACCACCGCTGCCCTGAGTCCAAGCTGTGCACAATGTGCCACTCTCCTCTCTTTTCTGGGATCAGTGCCCTTTTCTTTGGGGTCAACTTCGGACAGTGAAGCATTTTGGGTATTTGGGTCCCCTTCACTCACCCATTAATACATACCCAGCCCCACTGAGCAGCTCCTTTTCTCTAAAATATTTTTGAGAGCAGATAGCCCAATTCAGCTTGGAGAGAGTTACTTTGTCCTTTGGAACAGTGGAAGGGAAACTCTACCTGGATATGTCTACCCCAGGAATAATATAAAATATAATAAGCCAAACTTTCCAGATGAAAGTACTTTTAAATTCCTGGAGGTCAGTTGTTGGGAGTACAAGCCCAGTAGAGTCAAGGTTGAATGACATCAAAGGATATCATTCAATATCCTTTGAGGCCAGATTCCTTCTTTCTGTTGTAGAGCCACTAATTTTAACTTTGACCTTGAGCAGCATCTATAAAATGCTAGCTGTTGGTAAAATGAAGAACAGGGCTTGGCGATGTCAATTAGTTGGATGAAGACTAGTATTGTTAAAGGTCTTATGCTCTGTCTTGGGATGTGTTATGCAGTTTACTTAGAAGTATGCTTTTGAGGCCAGGTGTGGTGGCTCATGTCTGTAATCCCAGCACTTTGGGAGGCCAAGGCAGGTGGATCACGAGGTCAGGAGATGGAGACCAATCTGGCTAACACAGTGAAACCCCGTCTCTACTGAAAACACAAAAAATTAGCCGGGCGTGTTGGTGGGCGCCTGTAGTCCCAGCTACTCGGGAGGCTGAGGCAGGAGAATGATGTGAAGCCAGGAGGCAGAGCTTGCAGTGAGCTGAGATCATGCCACTGCACTCCAGCCTGGGCGACAGAGTGAGATACCATCTCAAAAAAAAAAAAAAAAAAAAAAAAGCATGCTTTTGATATCATCAAAGACTTTTTATAATGAACTTTTAATTTATTTGTATAATGGTCAGGGCATTTGATCTATTTGATACCCAGTTTTAGTATTGAAATTTGCTTTGCAGCCCAGCATATGATCAAGTTTTATCAGTGCTTTATATGTGCTTAAAATAATATATTCTATGAAATTTCCTGAAAAGTTCTGTTTCATAGAGACAGTCTCACTCTGTCACTCTGGCTTGGGTACAGTAGTGCAATGAGAGCTCATTGTAATCCTGAACTCCTGGGCACAGGTGATCCTCCCACCTCAGCTTTCTAAGTAGCTATGACCACAAGTGCATGCCACCATACCTAGATAAGTTTTAAATTTTTTGCAGAGACAAGGTCTCACTATGTTGCCCAGGCTGGTCTTGAACTCCTGGTCTGAAGGGGTCCTCTTGCCTCGGCCTCCCAAAGTGCTGGGATTACAGATGTGAGCCACCATGGCTTGCCCTGAAAAGTTCTTTATATGTCTTTAAAGTTTGTTAATAGTGTTGTTGAATCTTCTATATCTTTATTCATTTTTCTGTCTGCCTGATTTACTCCTTGAAAGAAATATACTACCTCTTACCATATTGCTGGATTTGTCAATTTCTCTTTGAAAGTCCATTAATTTTGTTTCACGTATTTCAGAGTTATGTTATTATGTGTATAGGCATTTGCAATTGTCTTATTTTCCTGATAAATTGTTCTTTTTAACATTATAAAAAGCCCCTCTTTAATAATTCTTAAAGTCTATTTCATCTGATATCAATGTGGTGACATCAAGTTTCTACCAGTTGATATATACCTACTATATCTTTTTTCCATTCTTTTACTTTAATATTTTATGCTGCTATAGTTTAGCCACATCTTTTGTACAGATTATATATCTGATTTTTTAAAAAGCAATAAGAAAATCTCTGTCTTTTACTTTGGAATTTTAGTTCACTTATATTTATTACAATTGCTGATACATTTAGATTTATTTCTCCAAAGAGTTTGTGTTTCCCACTTGTTGTGGTCAAACTGGTTAAACTTTTTTTTCTTTTACTCTTCATTCTGACTTTATTTGGAGTTGATAAAACTTTATTTTCTCTATACTAATGATTTTAAGGTTTTTCATTTTACCTCTGTTCTTTAGAAATAAATGTAACATTATATCATAAAGACTTGACTTGGAAAATACTATCTAGGATTGTGTTGTACATTTCCAGGGAGTACCAGTCATGTTTCTAGATTGTTAAGGAGTAAGGCCTTGAGTTCTACCTGCCTTCAAAAAATACAAGAAGCTTAAAACATTTTAATTCTGATCATTTCTTTCCATCTTCATATGGTTGGCCAGTATTTTCATTGCTCTTTACTTTTATACACTCAATTAATTATTATTTTTATAATTATTCCTACTGCAATTTTTCATTTATATTTACTGATAAGTTTACCAATTTCTTTGCTTACCATTTATTTACTCATACATTAACCAAGTTTTTTTGCTTTTTTTTTTTTTTTTTGTATTTTGCTTTTTCTTTCTGGATTCAATTTTCTCTTTGAGGGAAAGTATCATAATAGTTCTTGCATTTATTACTGTTAGTAATAAATTCTCAGATTTTGATTGTCTGAAAAAGTCTTAACTTACCTATATGTTACATATTTTCTCCTATATGTGTTGTATAAAGTATAACACAAAATCATTTTTAGTCATTATTGTGCCTTCACTCTTAAATGATAGGTTAACTGGGTATAAAATTCTGGGTACACAGGCATATTTTTTCTCAGCACTTTGAAGATATTAGTGTTTGTTGTTAATTTATTGCTTCCTAGCTCTGAAACCATCCTTCTTTGCCACACTTTGTGATATTGGACCTAAACTCTGTAGATTACATTTCTCTCTTGACAGATGGCTTAGTGTTAGGTTCTGCCAATAGAGGGCACAAGAGGGACACTGAATGCCTGGGAAAAGAAGGCAGAGGGAACTTTGTTCCTTCTGGTGTTCTGTTTTATAGTTCAGCAATGAGCAGATCAGGGTGTAGGTGTCTTGCTCATTTGTGGTGTCCTTCAGTCAGTTTCTTTGTTGCCACATTGGAAAGTGGCTCTCAGCTCTCATAGCTCAGTAGTGGTCAGTTTGTCACCATATCAACAGACACCATGTTCCTATGACAACTACCCCTTTTCCTCAGAGGTCTAAATTTCAACTTTGCAGGATCCCCTCCTCTGAGATTTTTAAGTTTCTTCTTGTTCACTTTTCTCTCAGTCCAAAGGTTAGTAATTTCTTTCTGTGGTTCCTACCTCCCTATACCTTATGGTTTGCTTTGCCCAGTTTGATGGTTAACAACCTTTTATTAGTTAAAAATTCACGATAATAATTTTTTCGTGTTTAAGTTACTGATATGGCTTTAGTCTCCATACTGGACCCTGACTGATGAAATATTACTTTATTGTTTTCTGTTTTATCGTGTTGCTGTTCAAAAGTGTGTTGTCAGCAAAAGTTGTTAATAGACACTTCATAAAGCAAGACATACGACTGGCCAATAAGTCCATTAAAAAGGTGTTCAACATTACTAGTCATGAAAGAAATTTAAATTTAAAACACGGTGACGTACTATTAAACTTCCACCAGAATGACTAAATTTTGTTTTTAATAGTGAATGTTGGCAAAGATGTGTAACAACAGAAATTCATATATTAGAAATGTAAAATCATGTAACAAATTTGGAGAGAGGGATCAGTCTCTTATAAATGTACACCTACCTCATGACTTAGCAGTTCTACTCTTAGGTATTTAGTAAGAGAAACAAAAAAATACATTCACAAAAAGACTTGTTCAAGAAAGTTCACAGCATCTTTATTGACAATGTCCTTACAGTAGAAAGAGGCCAGATGTCAACCAGTAGGATGGATGAATAAATTGGTGTGCTCATATAATGGAAAAGTACTCAACAATAAAAAGGGATGAACTACTGGTACGTGTAACACCATGGATGAATCTCAAAATCAGTATACTAAGTGAAAGAAGTCTTACACAAAAATGTAGAATTCCATTTATGCGCAACTCTAGAGCAATAAAACTAATCTACAGTGGAAAAACTTTAGAATAGTGGTTGACTTTGAAGGGAATAGGGATGGATTTTGACTAGAAAGGGACACAAGGGAATTTTCTGTGGATGATGGTACTACTTTATATGTGATATGTGTTTGAGTTGCATACCGATGTACACTTATGATTAGTATATTTCATTGTATGCAAATTTTATATAAAAAGAAAACATCTCAAACAAATATTGAGCTTCATTAATTAAATCCTTGCTGAAAGATTTAAGAAAAAGTGTAGGCTGGGTGCGGTGGCTCATGCCTGTAATCCCAGCACTTTGGGAGGCCGAGGCGGGCAGATCACCTGAGGTCGGGAGTTCAAGACCCGCCTGACCAACATGGAGAAACCCTGTCTCTACTAAAAATACAAAATTAGCCAGGCGTGGTGGCACATGCCTGTAATCCCAGCTATTCAGGAGGCTGAAGCAGGAGAATCACTTGAACCTGGGAGGCGGAGGTTGCAGTGAGCCGAGATCATGCCATTGCACTCCAGCCTGGGCAACAAGAGTGAACCTCCGTCTCAAAAAAAAGAAAAAAAAAAAGAGAGAGAGAAAGTGTAGAAATGTGTGTAATTTGCTGTGAAACGCACACACACAAACACCCCAAATAACAGAGCAACAAGAAAAGCAAATGAGAGATTGTTGGTTGAATGCAGAGATGGATAGATATGTGATAAAGCAAATACAATGAAATGGAGTAAAATGTTATTGGCAGTACATACATAGTGTTTATACAAGTGTTCACTATGAAATTCTGTCAACTCTGCTCTGTGTTTGAAAACTTTAAAATAAAATTTTGGGAAAAAAAGAACTGCTGCCAGTCTAACAATTATTCCTTTTTAAAAAGTAACCTGTACTTTATCCATGATTTTATTGAACATGTTTTCTTTGTTTTTTTGTATTCTGAACTTTCACTGACATGTATTTAGGTAGACTTTTAATGCTCTCAGCACTCATACGGTTACTCCTTTTTCAATTCTTGGAACTTCTCAGCCCTTATTTTATTTTACTTTTTTGGATATTGCCTTTTTTCTCTTCTGGATTTTCTACTAACTCTGTGTGAAATTTCTCAACCTATCATTCTCATATTTTACTCTCTTTCTTTGCATTTCTTTGCCTCGCTGTTCTGCAATTTGGGTGCCCTCAATTTGTGTTACAATTTGGGTACCTTCAGATCTTTCATTCCTCAGATTTTTCAGTTTACTGACTCTCTCTTCAGCTATGTCTAGTCTGTTGGTTAATCTATGACTATTTTTTAAAAATTTCTAGAAATTCTCTTTAATTCCTTTCTCAGTAAAGTTGTCATTTAATTGTGTTGTCTTTTTGATTCTTTTAAATGTTTAATCATTTTAAACATTTATTTTTAGCTGAATTCTGATAGTTTATTTTAAGTAGATGTTATCGGGAGTTAAAATTCTGCTATTTGCTGTGTCTGCTGACTCTTTTGCTTGTTGTGGATTGCTTCCTTGTGTGCTCTTTTTTAAAATTTGGATTGTAATGTATGGTTGGTGGACATTTATCTGAAGGACTCCTCTAGCTTGAGAAACATTATTTCCCTTCAGAGAAATTTTTTTGTTTGTTTTTATCAGGCACATCAAGGTAATGGGTCCTAGTAACTTTTTATATTAATTTCTAGAACATGCCTCTAGAGTAAAGTTGAACTTAAGCCCATATGAAGTCATACCTGTGATCATGTATTATCAGAAGAGACTATTTTTTTTTTTCCTCGTCCAGAGCCTAGTATGAGACAGCTAAGCTTTTTGATCATCTTTCTGAGTTTGAGTGTGGATTGTGAATATTTCATCCTTCATCTAAGGAAGTGCTGCAAGGCTTCTGGCTTTATATTGGGGGGAAATGAGATGTGCATTTCACTTCTTTGTATCATGTGGGCTCAAGACCTAATGTCCCGACTCTATGTGGACATTTACACTTAAGCCCTTACATGACACAATCCGGCAGCTCTCCCACAGGTAGCTGCAGTATCAGCTCTGGGGTTCCTCTCTAGTTTTCAGTTCTCCCTTTGTTTTGGGTCTCTGAAAATTTCTCTCACTTTCCAATTATTGCTTTTAAAAGAAGGTTCATTATAACCTATTCAGCATTTTCTAGTTGTTTAATATTTGGAGGGTCTTGAAGTAATCTGATCTCACACAATACCAGAAATGAAGGTTGTATTAGGCATTTCACTTGGATTATTGTATTAATTCTTCACAACCCTGTAATATATGTATTATTATTGCAGGAAATCCAGCTGTAGAGGGATTAGCAGCTTCTCCAGGTCTCACCAGCCAGTAAGTGTAACGGAGTTTGGGATTCTCCCAACGTTTGAATGATTCCAATGTTTAGGCTTTTGTTCCCTTGTCTTGCAAGGCTAGAGAAACCCATCCCTGGCCTGGGAAAGTTATTCTACCTGGGTCAGTAATGTCAGTAAACTTGTCCTGTAATAACCTCATTTCTGGGTATGTCTTTGAGGGGGCTTTTGGGTTTCTCCAGTTGCCTGTCAGGTCCAGCTTGTGGACTGGCTGGAAGAACAGCATTTGATGTCCTATATGGGACCATTACCAAGTGACACTCTGATAGCTGACAAGACACTCATCCACAGGAACATGGGACTCCTCTATTTCATGCTGATTTTTGACTAAGTTTTACTTAAGTCACTTGCTCCTAATAATAAATCTGAAAAATGATGAGCCTTCTATTTGACTGTGAAGTTAGAGTAACCAGTTGCTCTGGTTTGCCTAGGATAAGGTATTTCCTGAGACATGGGACTTTCAGTGCTAGAACTGGGACAATTCTGGGCAAACTAGGATGTTATTTGCTCTGCAGATCGCTCTGGGGTGTCATTAACCAGATCAGTGCCAGTCTTTTCAATGGGAGGCTGGACTATCCTCTGGTTTCCAGATTTCCCCGGAGATGAAAGGAAGGGAGCTTAATGGTGAGAAGAGGAGTACAGAAGACAGAAGATTCATTTCAAGGACATATGGAATAAAGTAAAACTTCATCAAGTATTTCCCAGCTGCTCCTAGTTATACTCCAATAGAAGATGGAGCAGCTTAGGGGGGGACAAAGAGTCAGACCAACAGGTAAGGGAACTACCATTTATAGAGCATGTTCTCCAGGGCCAGGTATTTGGTTAGATTCTTAGTCTGTCTCGTACCATTTAACTGTAGCTCTCTGCAGTAGACAATATCATGCCCATTTTAAAGAGGTGGAAACAAAAGCCTTGCAAGATTGTCACTTGCTCGGTGTTACAGGTTAGCAAATAATGATACCTGAATTCAAACCCAGAGGGGCCTGACTCCAAAGCTGGGACTTTTTCTCCTTGACTGTGGTAAGGAAACAGGGACTTATGCTCCATATTCAAGTGCTGATTTAGGGAATTGTGAGTCAAGGAGAAAAGATGGAAAAGAGGCAGACTCTGCAAATTGTCCTGGGCCTTGCCAACAATTACAAGTGGGAAGTAACAGCCATGGCCACTGTTGTAGCAGCACCATCAGGCCTGAGAGATCCAGGGAAGTGGGAAGGAGAGCACAGAGTGCCCTCAACCAGCACTTAACTCTCTTTCCCCCCTCCCCAGTATACTTTTTCCCGCTGTAGCATTTGGGTGGAGTGGTCAGGGACTCTGGGCTTGGGAATAAAGTTTTCACTTCCCTTTGGCTGTGCTTTTCCTAGGTACTCAGGCAGGCAGTCTCAGTCATTCGATGCCTGGGTCTTTGCTCCTTGCTGTTGGGTGCCTTGCTGACTGGTCTAAGGTTGTGAGCTAAAACCTAGTGGGTCTTAGCTCTACCTTAGGTCTATCATGTTTCCACTTGCTCATCTTCAGAAAAATAGCCTCCCCATTGCCTGTCTGTTGCATCGTAAATGCTGTTTCAATATTAAGCATTATTAGGGCATCCTTGCCTAACAAACACATCCTAAGGATCCAGTGATCAAGGCTGCTTTTAAAGGCCTCTCCTAATATTTACTTACCCAGCTTCCTTCTATACTCTTAGCTGTGTTTTTCTGAAACAGCTGCATCCAGAACAGAAGGCTCTTTTGTGTAAACTCGTAAGTCACCTGTACTTATTTTGTGTATCCAGGGCTGTTATGCTCGGCAGCAAGCTATTTTTTTTTCAATAGGAGTTAGTGTTTGATATAATAGATTATTACATGTTCAGCATATAAATGACTAGGTCTTGAGAAACAAGAAATGAGTAATTTTACTCTGAGGTAATATAACAGCTACTGTGGAGTCACTAAAATCAAGTAAATAGATCATTTGTGGTCAGGGCAGAAATTGGAATTACTACCTGAACAGCATTCAGCCATCATTCCCTCATTTAATCGTTCAACAAACAGGTATTGAGAACTTGAGGTGAGTTTGAGACGTTTTCTAAGTGTTGGGCAGGGCTACAAAGAAATCTAACGCATACTGCCTCAAGGAGATCAAAGACTTCACCCAAATCCTTTCCATAGGAAGTTAATTGAAGTCATTGTGCTCTTTGATTGATACATGTAAGAGCAAGGGAAGTGGCTCTCTTAGAAAGCAACTGGACTTGGAGCCAGGAATGCGAGGGGTAACCTGTACAGTTTTGCTTAGGAGGGTGTGGAGTAAGGAAGAGAAGATAACACTGTTCAAACCCTGGCGACTTTATCCAAGAAGGCTAGTTACGACGCAGAGCTGGGGAGCCTGTGTGTGTAGGAAACTCAGCTCTGTCACTTATTAGCTGAATGATTTGGGGCAAATTACTACATCTCATTGAGTTCCAGTTCTCTCATTTGCCAAAAGGGATAATCATAGTATTAACCTTAGGGTTATTGTAAAGATTAAGTGAGATTGTGTATGTGAAATGCCTGACATGCTGTAATCACTCAAAAAAAGAAAGAGTTGGGTGCCACTGACCAAAGGGAGCATTCCACTCTGCTCAGAAGACCAAAGCTCTGAGGGTCTAATTCTGCCCTTGTTACTGACCCATGCCCCAACTGAAAAACAGACCCATTTCCTCATGGTTCCTGAAGAAGCATCCACTTTTGCAGGAGAGTTGTAGCAATCATGGCATTCTATGTCCAGGATAGAAGAACATGTGCTACCACTTTTTTTAATCCCCCCTGGGAAACACTTCATTCTTTGCCAGTGAGGAACCTTTCATTTCCTCTATAATTGAAACAGGACCTCTGGGTCATTGGGTGAGTCTCATCTGGCTTGTGAGTCACCCAGAGCAGTTGTCCACTTTTTATCAAATGAGTCAGGAATGTATTGACCCAGGTCAAATGGTGTGGAGGGTGAGAAATTATCTAATGAATCTGAACAACCCAGCCCTACCCTCACACCACTTGAGGGACACAACACCCTTCCACATTGATCCCATCTCCTCTTCCTTGTCACCGTGAAGCCAGCCTAACCAGAAGGGGCAGACCAAATTGGACTTCTTTTATTCCAGCACCAGTGAGTAAAAGATGCTATGAAATATCTCTTTATGTCGGAAACCAAAGTTAGAATAATGTCATACTCTGATAATTAATACTATCAGGCTTGACATCAGAATATGTTAAATAAATCAGTCTTTAAATGCATATGTGTCTCTCAATTATAGGTTTTTGGTTTAATAATTGCTTTACCAAAGAGATGAATTGCCTCAATATTCTGCTTGCTTTTGCCTGTACAGATGTGGCCTTTATAGACAAATATTAAATAGAAATACCTTTTTCTTCCCTGTCTCTATCTGTAAAATGGAGAATTTTTTTTGGAATGATATTTAAAGGAACTTGCGAGACTGATTTGACTCGACTGATTTTTATTGGGTATCTTCTCAGCATAGGGAACAGAGCCAGCCACTGAAGGGGACACAGAAACAGCTTTGCCAGTCCCTGCCCTTAGGGAACTTACATCTGGGAAGGGAAGGGGCTATGATAGGTCTGGGGGCAATAAGAGGTGGAGAGGGCCTTGAGTTGTCAGCATTCTCAAAACACCTTGTAGATGGCTGGGTCTTGGGAAGCAGAGAGGAGATAGGGTAGAGCTTTCTGGGTCAAGCACATGGCACGGATGGGGAAGGATATAAGGAAAGAAGGGGCCTCAGAGATGGCCACTCCCCAGGCTTTCTTAGGGACCTCAGTGCAAATAGTTCCCTGGATGTTTACAATCTCTGTGTCCCTTTTGCTCACTTCTCAGCAGCTCAGTCTGGCTAATAAGTGATGAAGCCATATTTGTAAGGTTTGTTTGCTGGACTCCAAAGCTGATGCATCTGGGCATCACACCACAGTTCTTAGACTTAGGGCAGAGCAGAATTGCTGGAGGCACTTTTGAGATGCAGAATTCAAAATGTCACTTTAGGTCCTAACTAGTACCTCAGGGTTGAAGCCTGGGGCAGTGCTCCCCAAACCTTATGAGCACCCGAGCCATGAGGATCTTGCTAAAATGCCATTTTGGATTCAGTGGGTCTGAAGGAGGGCCTGAGATTCTGTATTTCTTACAAGCTCCAGAGAATGCTGATGCTGCTGGGCCTTGAACCACTCTTAGAGTCACATGGCCTTGGGGTTTCTGAATTTCTCCAGAGGTTGAGCATCGCTGCACTGATTTCTGTGACGTTTCGTTTAGGCTTCCCTAGATATGGATAACATCATCTTGAGGGGATGCAGAGAGGCAAGACAAAATCAGGATGGGGCTGGGCCATGGACTCCAAGTCAGTAGTGAGTTTCAAGGTGGAGGGATGGGCAGACATAGCTGCCTGCTTCAGAGAGGTCTCGCAGGCCAAGCCGCATAGAGGGGAAGGCTGGAGCTGTGATTCCATTGCTGACAGATCCCACACGCGAGACACTCAGGACTCACTGATTAAATCAACGTGTTCCCAATGCAGGAGGAAAATCCCAGGTTTAGAACTAATTTCCTTCTGAGGGGCTATTCCTCCCTTCCGCAGGATAGACACACATAGACGTGCTCAGAGGAAATAACCTGGTGCTTTGAAACAAACCCACATGAGGGAAGCACATTCATCTTTGATAAAAAGATGGTTCTTCTGATTTTCTCTGGTTCCCAGACTGGGGAAATATTATTATGTTCCAGTTATGTTGAAATGAAACACATTTTAAAGTTTTTTTTTTTTTTTAATAATGGAAAGGGCCGGTTATCTAAAGTGAATATAATTTCTTTAAACAATTTTAAAAATAAACAAATTTAGTTTTTTTTTTCAAAAAACATCAGGAAATAGCTTCATTGTTTGAGTTTAGATATAATTAAACCATTGATTTGGCCTCATTAGAAAGTAAATCTTTATCAAAGAATTGGGGCCATTGTGACAGGAGATGGATGGTAAGGAGATGCAGGTTTTATCCAAGCATATACTGTTAATTTCTTTATAAAGAGATAAAAATTGGGATAAGTGAGTGGCCCCACTAGGAAGTGTAGCAAATGTCTTCTCATTTTCCTAAGAGCCCCCATCTTGGTAATATCGTGTTGCTTAGGAACTAACAAAAACATGTCTGTGTGTGTGTGTGTCTCTCTTTCTCTCTTTCTTTTTTTTAATGGTCCCTTTGTGCCCTGATATTTTTGCAACTTGGCAGCTGTGAGGAAAAACAATGTGATTTGGTTAGATGCAGCCTCCCGCTCTCAAGTCTGGAGCAGAATAGATAAGAACTTCTATGTCAGAATACAAAGTTTACTCAGCACCAGTCAAAAGCTTTTGATCTTGCCTGCCCAATCTGGCCTCGCATCTTTGAAGTTCTATTACACATGCTAGGGTTCCGTCAATAAGAAACAGACCTTTCTTTCCCCTGCTAGTTAAAACATCTGCCTCCTGGAAACGCCCCGCATTAAAACTGGCCACAATCGTTCCAGGGCTTATAGACACCTGGGTTTTGCCACATTAATAATGAGAAGAGAATGGTCTAAGGAATGGAAGCCATTGAAGAAAACCGTTAAGGATGAGGGGTGATATTTTCTCATTCCAAGATTGTATGGAAAAAGACTCAGCTTGGTTGGGACTCTCATAAGCAGAATGACTGACCAGGGCTGCCTTTTCCTGAGGCTGTTTATACAGTGCTGTGTATTCATGTTATAAGTCACATGTGATCTGCACTCTTTTTCTGGGGCATTAGCCATTTCACAGTGAAAAGGAGCAGGGAAAAACAGGCTCATCGGTTTGTAGTGTCACTCTTTGCAATGTCATTTAAACTGCTCGGCAAATGGCTTATTTGTCAAAGAATATTGCTTTTTCCTGGAACAAAACCCAGTTACTGATTGTTGAAATCTATGGATATCAGAAATGATATCAAGATGTGCTTCTGTTGCTACACGGTGGTGCCCTTTGAAGGGACAGAGAGGTGGGGGTAGGACAGCCTTTGTTCCTGGAAATGAAAGCGTCTAAACAATAGATTGTATGAAGAACTTCAAATGCCAGGCTCTATGCCACAAACTCTAGCTTGCAATAAAAGCCTTCCTCTCAGAGAGTCCAGTTAGGGAAATGCCAGAAGTGAGTGAAGGTCCAAGGAGTGGTGATGATGGGCAGGTGGCCAGACAGGCAGATAGACAGCAGACCAATGGCTGATAGTCCCAGGTGGCCAGTGCAAGCCCTGACCCTGTGGCCCTAGATTTGCTGCATCAGCTGTCAGAAGGGTAAGGAGTGCAAGTCAGGAGGAAAAACAACATGGACCCATCCCTCAGAAAATCTTTTCCAAAATGCTGAGTTCAATATGCAAGTGGCAGAAACAGGGCAAGTTAGTGTGTCACGAAACTACAAAATCATTGGACAGATAAGTTATTCTGGGGCAGTGCTAGCATCCCCTTTCTATCCCTCTTTCTTTCCTTGATAGTGTCTTTCATCTTCTCCAATTCCTAAGGCTGGTGCCTTCTTGCTCTTCATTTCTCTGTTTTTCCCTCCCTCCTTCCAAACTCTGATATCAGTTTGGAATCTGATCAGCTTACCAATTCTAAGAATAAATAACTAGAAATGTTCAATTGGTCATTACCCCTAAGGGCATTTTCGTTTTAAGAGAAGACAAAGACACATCAAAGAAATGAATCTCTAATGGTGGAATTTTAGTCATTGATGGGCCAGAACTTCATTGTCCTAGAATTATACCATGGAGGGTCTATATTAGCCTTGCTGAGGAAAGATAAACATCTCTTTCCTTTAGAAAGCTTGCAATCTAATAAGGAAGAAAAAGCAACAGATCCAAGAATTCTTATATGAAACATTTATGAGATAAACTAGGGCATGGTCACATAATGACACAGTTAGTTGAAAGGTAAATGGCGAGGAGGGACAAGGCAGGCTTAGTCATATCTCCCTGCTTGTGATGTCAGCAGTTCTGACCCAGATTGTAGGGATGTGGTAACATGGTGGGAAGTCGAAGGCCCCAGAAATGGCCCGGCTTGATTTGGTGTTAGAGTCAAACTATGGGAGGGTGCTGGGTGAAGGAAGGGAAACGAGGACCCTGATCCCCATGCTTGGGGTGTGGGCTGGCAAGACTGAGTCACTGTGGACTCCTGCCTGGAGAAGAACACAACAGTGTCCATGGCTGGTGAGAGCCATTGTGCACAGGCTGGCTGGATTGGAGGAGGTGGAGTGAAGGGCAAAGGTGAAGAGACTGGCTGGGGAAGGGACTGGAAAGGTGTGAGGTATGGTGGTTTGGAGCACTACTGTATAGCTTGACTGCCAGCTTAAACCTCAGCTCTGCCATCCTATAACCATGTGAACTTGGGAAGGTTATTTAGCCTCTCTGAATCAAGGAGCTTTCCTCTGTAAGATATGGATGATACTAGTATCTGTCTCTTAAGGATCTTATGATGATGTCATGAGTTTATATGTGTGTATTTATGTATATATGTAGGTAAATATATATATACATTTTATATTTGTATATATGTATTGTATATACATATTGTATATATGTATATTACATACATATATGTATGTAAATATATATGTAAATACACACATATAAACTCATGACATCATCATAAGATCCTTAAGAGACAGATACTAGAATTATATATATTTATATATACATATATATTATTAAATATATATTATATATACACATATATATAATATATATATATATTTAATCATGTGAAGCACCTTGATGTGTGCCTGGCACATGGCACTTGCTATGTTCATGTTAACATTCACAGCTGTTATCCAAGCATGGGGAGAGGAAGCACCTGCCCTCGGCATCCACTAGGGTGATGTTTTAAAACAGGCAATACGACCTGTAAGAGGATCTTTCCATAGTCCCAGGTGATATGGTTTGGCTGTGTCCCCATGCAAATCTCATCTTGAATTGTAGTTCCCATAATCTCCATGTGTCATGGGAGGGACCCAGTAGGAGGTAATTGAATCATGGGGGTAGTTACCCCCATGCTGCTGTTCTCATGATAGTGAGTGCGTTCTCATAAGATCTGATGGTTTTTTAAAGGGCTTTTCCCCATTTTGCTTGGCACTTCTCCTTGCTGTTGCCTTGTGAAGAAGAATGTGTTTGCTTCCCCTTCTGCCATGATTGTAAGTTTCCTGAGGCTTCCCTAGCCATGCTGAACTGTGAGTCAATTAAACCTCTTTCCTTTATAAATTACCCAGTCTCAGGTATGTATTTATTAGCAGCGTGAGAACAGATTCATACACTGGGAAATGACATGGGGACTGGCTGAGGAGGGCAGGTCCCCCAGAAGCATGATGCAGGATGTACCCTTGTCAACAAAAGCCTTTATTTCACTACATTCTACAGATAACTCATGGAGGAATTTAGCACCCAGCTCAGTTTGAGGATGATGATTTTCAGTTCTGTCCTCAAATTCCCACTTAGGAAGAAAGAAGGGGGCACAATCTGCAGCTGGACACAAAGAAGTACAGGTTGCAGGATCTGTTTCCCAAGAGTAAAATGGGAATTGTTTGACCCTCCCTTTCCAAGACTGAAGTGGATTGCCAGAAGCTCTGGAGTGGTTTAGGTGGGACCTTGTTAAAGGGTTGGGTGGAGGGGGCACAAGTTGGATAGTGGCACACATACAGTTGGCTCTCCATACCCACGAGTTGTGTTGTGCATCTGCAGATTCTGCCTCCAATGATTTAACTAACCATGGATGCAAAATAGTCTAAAAAGAACCTCCACAAAAATAAAAATAACAATACAACAATAAAAATAATACAAATTTTAAAACAATGTGGTATAACAATTACTTACCTAGTGTTTACGTTGTATGAGGTAATATATGTAATGTAGAGATGATTTAAAATGCAGGTATACCTTGCATTATTGAGCTTTTCAGATACTGTGGGCTTTTTTTTTTTAACAAATTGAAGGTTTCTCACAACCCTGACTTGAGCAAGTCTATTGGCACAATTTTTCCAATGGCATGTGTTCACTTCCTGTCTCTGTCACATTTCGGTAATTCATGTAGTATTTCAATTTTTTCATTATTATTATATCTTTTATGGTGGTGTGTGATCAGTGGAGTTTGATGTTACTATTGTAATTGTTTGGAGACACCACAAACCAAACCCATATTAAATTTAATCAATAAATGTTGTTTGTGTTCTGACTGTTCCTCTCCAGTCTCTTTCCCTCTCCTTAGGCCACCCTATTCCTGGAGACACAACAAAATTAAGATTAGGCCAATTAACAACCCCACAGTGGCATCTTTGTGTTCAAGTAAAAGGCAGAGTGGTACATCTCTCACTTTAAATCAAAAGCTAGAAATGATTAAGCTTAGTGAGAAAGGCACATCAAAAGCCAAGACCAACCAAAAGCTAGGACTCTTGAGCCAAACAGTTAGTCAAGTTACAAATGCGAAGAAGTTATTGAAGGAAATTGAAAGTGCTACTCCAGTGAACATGTGAATGATAAGAAAGTGAAACAGCCTTATTGCCAATATGGACAAAGTTTGAGTGGTCTGGGTAAAGGATCAAACCAGCCACAACATTCCCTTAAGCCAAAGCCTAATCCAGAGCAAAGCCATTGATATGATTTGACTGTGGCCCCACCCAAATCTCATCTTGAATTGTAGATCTCATAATACCCACGTGTCATGGGAGGGACACTGGTGGGAGGTAATTGAATCACAGGGGTGGGTTTTCCTGTGCTGCTCTAGTGATGGTGAATAAGTCTTACAAGATCTGATGGTTTTAAAAAGGGTGGTTCCCCTGCACATGCTCTCTTGCCTGCTGCCACGTAAGATGTGCCTTTGCTTCTCCTTCACTTTCCACCATGATTGTGAGGCCTCCTCAAGTCATGTGGAACTCTGAGTCCATTAGACCTCTTTTTCTTTATAAATTACCCAGTCTCAAGTATTTCTTCATAGCAGTATGACAGTGAACTAATACAGTAAATTGGTACCACAGAGAGTGGGATACTGCTATAACAATACCCGAAAATGTGGAAGCAACTTTGGAACTGGGTAACAGGCAGAGGTTGAAACAGTTTGGAGGGCTCAGAAGATAGGAAGATGTGGGAAAGTTTGGAGCTTCCTAGAGACTTGCTGAATGGTTTTGACCAAAAAGTCCAGGCTGAGGTGGTCTCAGATGGAGATGAGGAACTTATTGGGAAGTGGGGCAACGGTGATTCTTGCTATGCTTTAGCAAACAGACTGGTAATATTTTGCCCCTGCCGTAGAGATCTGTGGAACTTTAACTTGAGAGAGATGATTTAGGGTACCTGGTAGAAGAAATTTCTAAGTAGTAAAGCATTCAAAAGGTGACTTGGCTGTTCTTAAAAGCATTGTTTTATTCATTCACAAAGATATGGTTTGGAATTGGAATTTATGTTTAAAAGGGAAGCAGAGCATAAAAGTTTAGAAAATTTGCAGCCTGAATATGTGAAAAATCCATTTTCTGAGGAGAAATTCAAGCCAGCTGCATAAATCTGCATAAGTAACGAGAAGCCAAGTGTTATTCACGAAGACAATGGGGAAAATGTCTCCAGGGCATGTCAAAGGCCTCACGACAGCCCCAAGCTGGGGGGCCTAGTGGAAAAAAATGGCTTCCATTGTGCAGTCTCAGGACACGGTGCCCTGTGTCACAGCCATGGCTAAAAGGGGCCAACATACAGCTCAGGCCGTTGCTTCAGAGGGTGCAAGCCCTAAGACTTGGCAGCTTACACATGGTGTTGGGCCTGTGGCTACACAGAAGTCAAGAATTGAGGTTTGGGGACCTCCACCTAGATTTCAGAGGATGTGTGGAAACACCTGGATATCCAGGTAGAGGTGTGCTGCAGGGGCAGAGTCCTCATAGAGAACCTCTGCTAGGGCAGTTTGGAAGGGAACTGTGAGGCTGAAGCCCCCAGACAGGGTTCCCACTGGGGCACTGCCTAGTGGAGCTGTGAGAAAAGGGCCACTGTCCTCCAAATCTCAGAATGGTAGGTCCACTGACAGCTTGCATTGTGCACCTGGAAAAGTCACAGACACTCAACACCAGCCCATGAAAGCAACCAGGAGCAGGACTGTACCCTGAAAAGTCACAGAGGCAGAGCTGCCCAAGACCATGAGGTTCATCAGTGTGACCTGGATGTGAGACATGGAGTCGAAGGAGATCATTTTGGAACTTTAAGGTTTAATGACTGCCCCACTGGATTTTGGACTTGCATAGGGCCTATAGCCCCTTTGTTTTGGCCAATTTTTCTCATTTGGAATGGGTGTATTTACCCAATGCCTGTACCCCATTGTATCTAGGAAGTAACTAACTTGCTTTTGATTTTACAGGCTCATGGGCAGAAGAGATTTGCCTTGCCTCAGACGACACTTTGGACTGTGGACTTTTGAGTTGTGCTGAAATGAGTGAAGACTTTGGGGGACTGTTAGGAAGGCATAATTGGTTTTGAAATGAGAGGACATAATACTTGCGAGGGACTGGGGTGGAATGGTATGATTTGGCTGTGTCCCTACACAAATCTCATTTTGAATTGTAGGTCCCATAATCCCCATGAGGTAATTGAATTATGGGGGTGTTTTTCCTGTGCTGTTCTTATGATAGTGAATATGGCTCACACGATCTGATGGTTTTATAAATTACACTTCCCCTGCACATACTCTCTTGCCTGCTGCCATGTAAGATGTGCTTTTGCTCCTCCTTTGCCTTCCACCATGATTGTGAGGCTTCCCTAAGCCATGTGGAACTGTGAGTCCATTAAACCTCTTTATCTTTATAAATTACACTGTCTTAGGTATTTCTTTATAGCAGTATAAAAATGGGCTAATACAGCCATAACTCTCTTCAATTCTATGAAATCTGAGAGAGGTAAGGAAGCTTCAGAAGAAAAGTTAGAAGCTAGCAGAGGTTGATTCATGAGGTTTAAGGAAAGAAGCCACCTCCAAAACAAAAAAGTACAAGGTAAAGCAGCAAGTGCTGATGCAGAAGTTAAGTTGCAGCAAGTTATCCAGAAGATCTAGCTAGATAAATGATGAAGGGGACTATACTAGACAACAGATTTTCCATGTAGACAAAACAGTCTTTTATTGGAAGAAGATGCCATCTAAAACTTTCTTAGCTAGAGAGGAGAAGTCAATGCCTGGCCTCAAAACTTTAAAGCACAAGTTGACTCTCTTGCTGAGAGCTAATGCAATCAGTGACTTAAAGTTGGAACCGATGCTCATTTGCCATTCCAAATATTACACAGCCATTAAGAATTATGTTAAATCTACTCTGCCTCTGCTCTATTAATGGAACTACTAAGACTGGAAGACAGCACATCTGTTTATAGCATGATTTACTGAATATTTTAAGTCTACTTTTGAGAACTAGTCCTGAGAATAAAAGATACCTTTCAAAAGGTGACTGCTCATTGACAATACTCCTGGTCACCCAAGAGCTCTGATGGAGGTGTACAAGGAGATGAATTTTGTTTTCATGCCTGCTAACACAACATCCATTCTATAGCTTATGGATCAAGACTTTCAAGTCTTATTATTTAAAAAATACATTTTGTAAGGTTATATCTGCCATGGATAGTGATTCCTCTGATGGATCTGGGCAAAATAAATTAAAAACCTCCTGGAAAGGATTCGTCATTCTAGATGATGCCATAAAGAACATCATGAGTCATGGGAGGAGGTCAAAATATCCATCTTAACAGGAGTTTGGAAGAAGTTGGTTCCAACACTCATGGATGACTTTGAGGGAGCCAAGACTTCAGTGGAGGAAGTAGCTGCAGATATGGTAGAAATAGCAAGAGAACTAGAATTAGAAGTAGAGCCTGGAATTGCTGCAATCTTATGACAAAACTTGAATTAATGAGGAACTGCTTGTAATGGATGAGCAAAGAAAGTGATTTCTTCAGATGGAATCTACTCCTGGTAAAGATGCTGTAAACATTGTTGAAATGGTAGCAAAGATTTAGAATATGCCGTAAACTTAGATGATAAAGCAGTGATAGGGTTTGAGAGGATTGATTTCAATTTTTTTTTTTTTTTTTTTGAGACAGAGTCTCGCACTGTCGCCTGGGCAGGAGTGCAGTGGCCGGATCTCAGCTCACTGCAAGCTCCGCTGATTTCAATTTTTACAGAAGTTCTACTGTGAGTAAAATGCTATCAAATAACAGCTCATACCACAGAGAAATCTTTCATGAAAGGAAGAGTCAATTGATGTGGCAAATTTTATTGTCTTATTTTAAGAAATTGCCACAGCCACCCCAACCTTCAGCAACCACCACCCTGATCAGTCAGCAGCCATCAACATAGAAGCAAGACCCTCTACCAGTGAAAAGAAGACAACTTGGTGAAGACTGAGATGATTGTTAGCATTTTTTTGCAATGAAGTATCATTTAATTAAGGTGTAGACATTATTTTTTAAGACAAAATGCTATTGCAAACTTAATGGACTACAGTATAGTGTAAATGTCACTTTCATATGAACTGGGAAACCAAAAAAAATTCATGTGATTTTCTTTGTTGCAATTTGCTTTATTGTGATAGTCTGTATCTCCAAAGTATGCCTGTATACAGGAAGAGGTACATAGGTTATTTGCAAATCCTACATGATTTTATATAAGGGACCTGAGCATTTTTTGTAAATGTTGGTAGCAGTTGGGGTCTTGGAACGAATCCCACATGAATCCTGAGAGAGAACTGTGCCTGGGCTGTGTTTCCTATGGCAGGGCATAGTGACATGGCCCTGGAGAGTAGTTCTGGTACCTGAAGACTTCACTTCTGGCTCACAGCTCCAAAGCACCAGTGACTGGAGTCCAACTTTCTCCCTCTGGAAGAGGTGCAGCCTCACCAGATCCACTTCTTTTCCCGGCCTGGCTCTCTCTCCCTTTTTATTCCCCTTTTGTCATTAAAATGACATTTTAATGTTGCATTCTTCCTTAGTTGCTAGTAAGAGTCTATCATTCTCTCTTCTTCACATTGTTTTGGTTCACAAGACACAGTCTCTTCTGGAGTTGAAAGTTCAGAAAAAGGAGACATGATGTTTCAGGAGACTTGTAGTCCCAGTCCGATCCCAGGAAGAGCTCTAGAGCTGGGATTGTATCACAGAGGTTGTTCTGCCCAGAGGCAAGGGGGATGGGCTCGAGAGCTGCGGTTGTTACCCATTGGCTCCAGGTACTATTCCTGCCACGTGGAAAAATGCCCAGGCATCTCCAGGAAAGGTGGCTCCAGCCAGCCAAGGACAGCTTCTAGAAAAGAGTGCAAGTGGGAGCTCCTCAATGCCAATATCTGCAGCAAGCATGAAATGGAGCCCTGCATATCAAAGGGTGTCTACACCCTCATAAGAGACCCTTCTTCTACTGCTGTCTACTTCAGTTTTAACTCTCACCATCAAGTTTTTGCATTCGCTGGTATGCTTTTTCAGGCTTCTGTGCCTTTCCACATGCTATTCCTTGTGCTTGAAGTGGTTTTTCCACCTTTCTCCTGATGATGATTTCAGGTGCAGCTAAAATGTCATTTCCTTTGTGGAGCCTTCCTCACTTCCTCCAAGCAAAAGCTGATCCGTCAGACTTCCTCTGTGACCCACAGCATTTTGTACCTGCCCACATTATAACATTGAAAATGTTCCTTTTGCTTAGTTTGCTATGTATTTGTGTACCTAAAAACTTTGGCTCTTAGAGATCAGGGACCTTTTTTTAAAATTCATTTTTGAACATCCAATGACTGTCCTGGCACGTATTCTAAATACATGCGAAATAGGAATTTATTGAATACAGGAATGAAATTGCTGCAGCTGAAAGGTAAAGGAAACTTCTATTTCTCACATAGGGTGCCACCTGTCTGGGTGATTTGAGATAAGTAGTTTAAATCCTCTGTGTTATAACTCACTATCTGTAAAATATGTGAGCACTTAGATACTGCCAGCTAACCTCTGTTCTCCAGAGGCTTCACCATCCTCCTGCCAAGCAAAAATGAAACCCAAGCAAAGATGGCCTCTGACTACTACTTGTCAAAACACCTAAAATCCTTACTGACGGCATGTGGCCTCACTGCTATCCTTTGTCACCAGGATCACATTATCAATGGTGAATATGTCCTTAAAACACCAGGAACATTTAAAAATTGATATAAACATTTTAAGTATGACATTTACCTCTTTATTTAAAAAGTTAGCTTTATATAATCAACGGGTTTTCTAGAGTTTTAAAGTAGAAAGGTTAGTTTTGGGGTGAAAAGCACAGTAGAAGATTGAAAACTACTCTGGATTGGGAAGAAGAGAAGGGAGCAGAGAAGTAATTTGGCCAAGGCCCCATAGCTAATAAATGATGGTGTTTTTTTTGAACTTAAAATCAGTTTTACTGAGTTATAATTTATTTACAATAAAATAAACTCATTTTAAATGCACAGTTTGATGGGTTTTGACAAATGGATGCACTTTTGTAACACCACCAAGATTAGGATGTAGAACATTTTCATCACCCCCAGAAGTTTCTGTAAGCCCCTTAGCAGTCAGTTCCCCCTCACCCATGGTCTAGATTCCAGGGACCTGCTTTCTGCCACTATAGATTAGTTTTGCTTTGTCTAGAATTCATTTAAAAGGCATTACACAGTATGTAGTCTTTTGTGTCTGGATTGTTTTCACTTAGCATATTGCTTTTGAGATTGGTCCTTGCTGTTGTGTGCATCACTAGTTGTTTGTTTTTATTGCTGAGTAGTATTCCAATGTGTGGACGCTAACATTTGTTCATTCATTTACCTGCTGATGGACTTTGGGTTGTTTCCAGTCTGGGGCTATTATGATTAAAGCTGCTATAAACATTCATGCACAAATCTTTGCATGAACATGTTTTTATTTCTCTTGGGTAAATACCTAAAAGCAGAATCGCTGGGCTGCATAGTAAGTGTTTGTTTAGTTTTATAAGAAACTGTCAAACTGCTTCTCAAAGTTGCCGTTTCCTACGGCAAGCAGTGTAGGAAGGTTCAAGTTGCAGAGCTTGGTTCTGAGCTCTACAGATTGGGAGTCCACTTGACTGGGAAGCCCTGCTCTTTTCTACCATGGACACTAGATCTATTTGCAAATCTGGGTGTATGTAAGAATAATTCAGACAGCTTGTTAAAAATACAGATTCCAGGCCAGGCATGATGGCTCATGCTTGCAATTCCAGTAATCTGGGAGGCCAAGGTGGGCAGATCACCTGAGGTCAGGAGTTCGAGACCTACCTGGCGAACATGGCGAAACCCTGTCTGTACGAAAAATACAAAAATTAGCTGGGCGTGGTGGTATGTGCCTGTAATCCCAGCTATTCAGGAGGCTGAGGGAGGAGAATCCCTTGAACCTGGGAGGCAGAGGTTACAGTGAGCCGAGGTTGCGCCGTTGCACTCCAGCCTGAGTGGCAGAGCAAGACTCCATTTCAAAAAAAAAAAAAAAAAAAAAAGAAAGAAAGAAAATTACAGATTCCAGGACCCCAACCCCCAGAGTATCTGATTTGTAGGTCTGGAGTGAAGCTTGGGAATTTGCATCTTGATATGGTTTGGCTGTGTCCCCACCCAAATCTCATCTTGAATTTTAGCTCTCGCAATTCCCACGTGTTGTGGAAGGGACTTGGTGGGAGATAATTGAATCATGGGGTGGTTTCCCCCATACTATTTGCATGGTAGTAAATAAGTGTCATGATTCCGATGTTTTTAAAAGGGGTTTCCCCTTTCACTTCGTTCTCATTCTCTCGTGCCTGTGCCATGTAAGACGTGCCTTTCACCTTCTGCCGTGATTGTGAGGCTTCCCCAGCCATGTGGAACTGTGAGTCCATTAAACCTCTTTTTCTTTGTAAATTACCCAGTCTCAGGTATGTCCTTATCAGCAGCATGAAAATGGACTAATATGCATCGTTAACAAGCACCACAGAGGCTGTGGATGCTGGCAGTCCCTAGAACGCTCTTTGAGAAACTGCTATGTGGTTCACCAGATTTTCCAGAGAAAATCCCCCCAAATAGGGACATCTGGTATTCTAACAGAGAAATGGCTGCAGTTAACAAATGCCAACATCTGGCTGGTCCAGCTGTTTCTATATCACCGTTATCTATGGATGCTCTGGTGCAGAGAAAAATGACACCGAATGGTGGATAATTTTCAAATCTTCCTCAAGTGACTTTGAAATGCATGTTTATCCTCATTTTTTTCCTAATATTATGCTCTAGGAATTTATGTTAGGAAAAGAGAGAGGCTATATTTTAAGAAGAAAACTCAGGAATTGCAGGGAAACTGTTTAATTTCCTTCACTGCTTAATTTTTTCAGGACACCAACTACATGCTTTGAGAAGACGAATGGTTCTCTGGTATTTTGTGCAGAAGAATCTTCCAGGGCATGTGTTAATATGGAGATTTGGGGGCCAGGTCCCACCAGAAAACTACAAACCACACTTTGAGAAACACTGAAATAAACCACTGTTTCTTAGTCTCTCTAGGGCAAAAGGCAATGGTCGACTGTGTGGGTTCCAAACCTTTATAAAAAAAACAAACAGAAAGTGGATTTTTAAAATTCATAGTTTTCTTAGTATTAGGGCATGTGAGTAAGAAACTGGGACTTACATTCAGACCTGAACTTGAACTTCAGCTGCATCACTTGCTGTGTAACCTTGGGTTAGTTCTGTAATACCCTAAGCCTCAGTTGCCTCATCTGTAAAATGGCAATTGTAACATCCACTTCATTTACCCTCCTTAATTTTCAAAGGCTGTGGAGGTTAATTGAGAGCCCACCCAGAGCCTGGCATCCGGCTAGTGCTCAGTGAGTGTCAGGTGATAACAGCAGTGCTACCTGCTCTCATTCCCCAGCCCCATGTTGGTCTATGGTTGTGGATGGTGAATCCTCATCACACAGATTTGTGTGATGAGGCTGGGGCTCCAGGGATGCACAGGGGTCAGCCTTTCTCCCCTGAGAAAGGAGTGCTTGCTAAAATATTTACTCCACACCCTCCTCCCCTGCTCCCAGGAGAATGAAAAGTGTTCCGCCCCCACATCCCACAAGTCCTCAGCCCATTTCTCCAGTGAGACAGAGCTTATTGCTACTTGTCACTTCTTATCTGATCTCCAAATAACACAAAGGCAACTCCTGCCCCGTCTGAAGTCCTGATCCCACGTGACCTTCAGACACCAGGGTGTGAAAGTGTGAGAACAGCCCAGGCAGGTGCAAGGAATCTGTATTTTCCCAGCTCTGCCTCAATCCCTGGATGGAGTCCCACCTCTATCCTGCCACCTCTGGGGACCTCACACAGCTGGGTAAATGGGGTGTCTCTCCTCCTGAGGCCTCCCAACTCCAGGAGACTGTCTGCAGTGGAGATGGCAGCACACTCTCCTGGTCTCTCTACCCAGACACATGGCACAGCTTAACACATGGCATGGTATGGCTAAGGGTCCCATGCAAACAAACATGGGGTGCCCAGGATGATCTTCAGATAAGGGCCCAGGAGCTCTGTATTCTCAGGGCTTCTCAGCTTCAGGTGGAGAGGGGATATGCCGAATTGAGAGCAAGGGGTCCTACCATCAGAATATGACTCCATCTTCCCCTATCCTGTTCCCCGCAGATACCAGCCCTCAGGTTTCTTTCTTGACAGTTTCATCCGGTCTCTCCCGGAGACCAATCTTTCTTTGGGATTCTTTGCTCCCTCTCTGAAGTGCATTTCCCTCTCCTCCCCTCCCGTTTGCCATCCATGGTGACCTTGGCATGTCTGCCAACACTCAACATTGTGAGGCTTTATAAACCTCATATCTCAGAAGGGGCTGACATTACATTACAAGAGGATCTGTAAACCTCCCCGGGATGACTGATGTCTTTTTTAAACAACAGACCAAGACTTCATTTAAATTAGTAACATGGAGATTAGAGGCGCTCTGTCAGCCCCTGGCTCGGCCACACCGCGACGCTGGGAATATCAGTCACATGAAAGCTGTTAAGTTTGAGATGGAAATAAATCTGGGAGCCTGTAAAAACTGTCAGCAGGTCAGGGAAGTTTATGAACTCTTGCTGTATCTAATCATAAATCATCAGAATAAGCTAAAACTGAGAAGAAAAATGTCCTCTTTTGTAATCTAATGCTGTCTGTTAGGGCAATAAAACTCAAATGAAATGCATGCATTGCAATTTTTAGCTGATACTTTACATTATTAGCAAAGTGAAGGAAGAGACTCCAACTTAAAAGAGTGAGACAGATGAGGAGAAGAGCACCATCCTTCTAAAGCTCCAGGCTCTTCATCCTCTGACTTTGTGATCTTTCCTCCCTTCCCACCTCCTCAGGCCTCAAAACAAGGAAGTAGGTGATATGGATCCCAGGGACTTGGTTGCTAAGTGACAGGCAGTGAGAGTGTCCTGGGGGTGACCTTGAGATGGGTCACGTGGTCCAGTCTCTGCTCCCAGCAGGGGTTCCCACACTGGCCTTATTGACCCACTTCACATTCCCACACTTTTGGGCTGCAGAAGAAGGAAGGTGTGTGCCAGCCAGGCTCAGGTCTCCAAACTTTCTTGTTCTCATTAGCCTGGACATGTGCCCTAATCACCCAAGCCCTTCGGGGGTGACTCACTTCCAAGTGAGGGTTTTTGGAGACTCCTCTGTATCCCTGGAAACCTTTAGCAATAACTCATCTATTCCGCACCTTTCTCCCATGATCTGCAATGTTTGATGTTGAGGTTTACATTTTGCCTTTATTTTCTCCAGGACCTGCCCAGGGATTGACAGCACCTGAAGCAGGCATGAAAGTTGGGTGAGGAACAGGGTTGTTTCATCTGTGTCCACTATTTATTGAGTTCTAGATCTGCGGTGGGTGCCAGAGACCCAGAGGGAAATAAATTAATGCTCTTTCAAGGGTGGGGATAGAGGGGAAGGCAGGGCAGCCCTGGATTTCTACTATAAAAACCAATGGTGGCATCCAGCTTGCTGCAGCCTCTTGTTGGTCTTTCTAAACACTGGGAAAGTATGAAAGGCTGGAGATGGAGCGGGGCAAGAGGCACAGAGATGCCTGGGAAGATACCTTCAAGAAGATGAAGGGTTTTCATGGGGTAGATGGTGAGCTGCTATCATCCATATCTGCAGATAACTCTCCAAGAAGAACGGGCCTAACCTAATGCTTTGGCTATTGTAGACATTGGAGTGTTTGATACATAAAAAATGAAATAATTAAATGGATTTAAGGTAAAGCAGCTGAGATTTTGATTAGCTCCAGAGTAAACTTCCTAATTTTTGAGATATTCAAACATTGGAATAAGTGAACCTGGGGAGCCTGAGAAGATTATCCCTGAAACTCATCCAGAAAATATTGAATGACCGTTTGCATGGGATTAGACATCCTCCTGCAAGAAGGCAAAAGTCTGAGCAAGCAAATCTCTAGAAGTCCCATTGAGTGTTATCTCCCACCCTCAACTCAGCCAAATTGGAGGGTGGAAAATCCTTCTCCAACCAGATGGTGTCTTTGTCCAATCCTGTTGCTATAACAAAACACTTAAGTGTGGGTTTAGAAACAATAGAAATGTATTGTTCACAGTTCTGGAGGCTGAGAAGTCCAAGATCAAGGCACTGGTGGATTTGGTGGCTGCTGAGGGCCTGTTCCTTATAGATGGCACTTTGTCCTCTTGTGGTGGAAGGGGCCAATAAGCTCCCTCAGGCCTCTTTGTTTTGAGACAGGGTCTCTCTCTCTCACCCAGACTGGAGTAGAGAGTGGCACAGTCATAGCTTACTACAGCCTCAACCTCCCAGGCTCAAGTGATCCTGCTACCTCAGCTTCCTTGAGTAGCTGGGACTACAGTTCTCTTTTATCAGGGCACTAATCCCATTCTTGAGAGTGGAGTCATCATGACCTAATCACCCCCTGAAGTCTCTGTCTCTCTCTCTCTCTTTTTTTTTTTGAGACAGAGTCTCACTCTGTCACCCAGGCTGGAGTGCAGTGGCAAAATCTTGGCTCACTGCAAGCTCCACCTCCCAGGTTCATGCCATTCTCCTGCCTCAGCCTCCTGAGTAGCTGGGATTACAGGTGCCCACCACCATGTCCAGCTATTTTTTTTGTATTTTTAGTAGAGATGGGGTTTCACTGTGTTAGCCAGGATGGTCTCAATCTCCTGACCTTGTGATCTGCCCGCCTTGGCCTCCCAAAGTGCTGGGATTACAGGCGTGAGTCACTGTGCCCAGCCTCTGTCTCTTAATACTATTGCACTGGATCTTAGGTTACAACATATGAATTTTGGGGTACACAACATTAAGACAATAGCAGGGGGCGACATCTCCCATGTACCTGCCCCCCAAAGCATCATCTTTCTGAGCTCTAGTCACTGATGCTGTGTCTTCTCTTTCCCCCAATGGAAATAAAGGGCAGGTCCCTCTGCAGGAGGTGCATTAGCCTTGGCTTGGGGTAGGGCTTAGCATAGCAGGTGATAATCTCCACTAGCTCTCTCACTGGAGTGACACACGTGAGCCTTGTAAAGGGTGAACATCTCAGAGCAGACACCCAAAAGTAAACCAAATGAGAGGGAGATCCAGAGACAGACAGCGTTCTTACCAATCTCTCAGGAGCATGAAGAAGTAGTTCCTGGAATAGCAGCCCTATTCTCGCCTCTTAGAGCAGAGGAGAGAGGCAGTGGGAGGCCTAAACAGGGACTTAGTGCTCTGGACCCCCTCCCTAGTGAGTCACCTGAGGGCTCTGAGGAGGTCTGGGACCCCTGAGCCACACCCCCCTGCACTTGCTTAGCTCTAGATGTTTCCTTTAGGCAGCATGTGGTTCAGAAGAGAAAATCCAAAGGGAAATTCGCCATTATGGCTGTGTCTCCTTCTATTAACTGCCACATGTAAGTTTTTACTTTAGCTTGTTGGTGGACCTAGGAAGAAGGCTGGTCAGTCAAGGACTCTTCTCTTACTTCTATAAGTGGGGAAACAAAGACCTTGCTTAAGAATGGCTCTAGGGCCACGCGCAATGGCTCATGCTTGTAATCCCAGCACACCTGAGGTCAGGAGTTGGAGACCAGCCTGGCCAACATGGTGAAACCCCGTTTCTATTAAAAATACAAAAATATTAGCCGGCCATGGTGGTGGGTGCATGTAATCCCAGCTACTCTGGAGGCTGAGGCAGGAGAATCACTTAAACTTGGGAGGCGGAGGTTGCAGTGAGCCAAGATTGCACCATTGCACTCCAGTCTGTGCAACAAGAGTGAAAATCTATTAAAAAAAAAAAAAAAGAATGGCTCATCAGCGGCACAATCATGAGTGAAATCCAGGTCTCTTTGCCCTCAGATCATCATGTTTTCCTTTACATTGTACCACCATTAGCCTTCTAAGATTCTGTTGGTCATACAGAATCAGAGAATAACTGTGAGCTGAAGAATAGGAATTGGCCCTGCTCCCCAGAGCCTGAGAGTTATCAGGCAATGGGCTGAAAGATGGGCAGTAAGATGGAATTCACATATATATTTTGTGGGCATGTGTTTTGCCTTATTCTTGTGACAAAAGGTAGGGGTGTGTGTGTGTATGTGTGTGTGTGTGTACGTGTGTGTGTGTGGAGCAGCAATGAGGGGGAGAAGATAACATTACAAAATGTAAATTTCTGTGAGGAATTAGAGAAACTTCTGGGACCTTCATGACTTGAGAAGACAGTTTGCCATACATATTACTTACATTAACCAATATTGTATTTCCTGGGGATAGACAAGAAAAATGGGTGCTTTACCTCTAGGGAATGTAAAATATAGAAGAGCAATCTGTTTATGCACTGGAGGTTGGGAGAGAGGTGGGTGGAGGGATACATCAGAGACATCAAATACGAAGAGGAAGAGTGCCGTTCCAGAACAATACTTCTTTATTTCCCATCTTAAGCTGTAAAAAGACAAATTTCCTGTTTATTAAAATAAAACTGGACACCACTCTGGGACTGCAATGACACCCACAAACACCGGTTCCAGACTCTTCCGCTTGTTTGTGTTGACATTTAAGGTAAACGCCACCATTATCTGTATTATTCACAATGACACCAATGTATACATGTGGCCTCACAGACCCAGACACAGGCTCATGGGTCAAATAACTTCTTTTCCTTTCAACAGAAATTTCCACCTCCAACCATTATACCTCAGAGTGAATGACCCATGTTGGGTTAATGACAGTGATTTCCTCTTGTAGCCTCCCAAACACAGTGGATACTTGCTCTCCAGTCGCTACCAGAGCATCAGGGCAGAGGAAAAGGTGATGAAACAGCCTCTTGTCCATTTCTTCTCATTGTTGTGGTGAGAGGACATTCCAACCACGTTTCCGTTGCAAAGGGCGGGCAGGAGAAAGAAGCAGACAGGCACACAGGTGTCCCCTTCCTGACCACGGATGGCCGGGACACAAACCATCAGTTCCTCCTCAGCTGCTTTTGGAAGCCAGTGGTTTTGCCGGACCAGCCCAGCAATTCATGCCTTGCTTAGGACATCATGGCAGCAGCTCTGCTAACTTTTTGTAGGATGCCTTTACCAGGGGAATCATAGTGAAGCCAGTGTTGAACAGAATGCTTATAATTTGACATTGAACTGTGTGACATTCTCAAAATTCAGCTACTTTTGATCTACCAAAATGATAATTTCATAGGTTTTAACTTAATGATGTCTGAAACTATGTGAGCCTTAGCCTAGTGGGGCTCGCACATTTTAGTGATCCCTGAAGAATCACTAAATCTGGCAGAATGCCCAGTTCCCCAAGAATTTTGTTATATTGAGGATTTCTTTTTCGCTGTTGCTGTGTTTTGTTTTATTTAGTTTTAAAATACCAGTAAGAAAAGTAGAAGTGAAGAGAGAAAAAGAGGTGGAAAAATAATTGTAGAATGTAGATTAGTTATAAATGGCAGGTAGCTTAAGATTGCCTGAGTTATGAAAATGATAGGAAGTGGCAAAGGATCACTTGATTAGAGGAGGAAGGCAGTATCACAAAGTAAACCGAAAAGACTTGCCCATTAAGACAGGCTATGAAGATGGGATGAAGGGCTTAGGGATAAAGGATTTTCTGCCCCTCTTTGGTCATGCTCTGGAGCGATATCTTGGGGCTATGCCATGAGCTGATAGGAGTCAATGTGAGGGACTTTGCTGCCAGCTGGTTCCCTGTCTCCTTCAACTCCTTTCTTCCGGAAGTCCAGTAAAAAGTGGTTGTCCTCCCTCTATTATAAAGGGTTTTTTCTCCACCAGCCAAGTAAATGCGGTCCAGTTGAAGAAGACAAGGTAACACAATAGAAGACAGTAAGACCAGCCATCCAAAGCACTGGTTTTACATGGATTTGACTTTGATGGAATGAAGGGTCAGCTTTTCACTATCAACATGTGTCCACTTTGTCAGGAAGGGCCTCCTTGGGGGAGAGAATCTTGCCGCGCAGTAAGTGGGCTCCTGGTTTGAGCCCACCACTCCTGGTCTGATCTTTTCAATTATTTTGGCTGTTTCTTAGCATTGATAACTGACAGCTGGTCATAAGACTTTACTTTTGAAGAATTCTAATACTTACATTATTTTCCTCTCATTTGGCTTTATAACTTTCATTTTCTTGGCTCTGTTCATTATTTATTTCTCAAATACAGCACTATGCCAAGAGCAGAAATACGATTTTTGCCCTTGTGAAGTCAAATACTGAGATACATATTGAGTAAAACAACAGAGAATTATTAATTGCTTTAAGTATTCAGAGTCTGTTTGTACCCTGCCCCTGTCAGCCAGGGTGGCCACGTGGATGGAGTCACTGTGACTGCAGCTGGACAGAGACATTTTTCGAAGGACAACCAAAGCCACTGTCAGGATAGACAGTTCAAAACCAAGTGACTGATTCTGAGGCTAGACTGTGCGCCAAGGAGGATGGCATACATACCTGAACAAGAGAATAGATGTTGGTTATTTTTTTCTTTAAAATATGGATGTTCAAATTTTTATAATTAAATCTGTTGTTCATTTGTGGTTTCTTTCATTGCTTTTAGGTATAAAGGCTTCTTTCCCATTCGTATATTTAGAAAACAGATACATATCCACCTATACTTTATTCTAGTTAAGAAAATGTTAAGCTGATATTGGCATGTTTAGGGGATATCCTTGCACAGCCATGGAGAAATGCAGGTTGGTGTGCAGGGGCGAGGTGAGAGAAGGGTCATGTGTTTGGACCACGTCTGTCAGTCTAGGAGTGAGTGAAGTGGGGCTGTGGGCTACATCCCAGAGCGAGACTCTTTCAGGGTATCCAGAGATGGTAATGTGAAGAAGGAAACAGCATAGTCAGGCAAGAGGACCCCTGGGAAGAACATCCTAGAAACCAGGGAAGAGGGGATTTGACAAGAGAGGAATAAATCTCCATGCTTAGGTTCAGCAGGACGATCCATGTCAGATATTCCTTGGGAAAGGAAGGGGAAACCGAAGATCAGAGGGGCTTCATGACTAAGTCACTTAGACCCTCAGTGGCAATTTAGGTCCACCTCTCAGTGACAGAGGCAGCTCTGACTTCTAAAGGCTTTGGGAGTCCATGGGTCTGTGTCACCTGGCCTTGCGCAATACCAAGAAGCCCAGAGCTGCTCTGACTGAAGGACCCACTTATTTTGTTGTTTTCAGGAAAGATACTCATAGAACAATGTAGTAAATAAGCAATGTAAAAAGTGAAGGGCAGAGCAGGACTAAGGTCAGGCAAATGTGGCACCCAGGGTAGAGTGTTTAAAGAGGCACTTGCCTGACTCAGAGTGAGCGGCTCCTAGAGAAGTCTCCTTTCAATCTCAGGGTTGTTTGAAAAAAAGAAACAAAAACCAAAACAGAGTGATGACTTGTCTTGAGATACTAGGTTGGCGCAAAAGTAATTGTGAGTTTTGCCATTGCAAGAAATGTAAATACATAAAAGGAAAAAGTCCCACAACTTTTAGAAACACAGTCTCACCAGCCCAGGAGAATAACCATGCGAGGAAGCATATCTTTGTCCTTCAGAGCTGCAGATATTGCCATGACTCCTCTTTTGTATTTTCTAGAAACGGAAAGAGAAGATGTTGAGGAAGTCACACTCTCCAGCAGCGCATAAGTAGGAAATTACCAGCTAGTTAAAAGAGTACACCACCTTGTATGTACAAACAGAATTTCTTTCTGTGTGAAGTTGCTCAGCCCATCCAAAAATTGAACCTGTTTTTAACTCATCTATCCAGGGTGTTAAACAATCTAGAGTTATATCTTAGTTCCAATCCCAGTTCTGCTTATCTATGTGACCTGGGAAAAGTTACTTTCTCTCTTTGGGGCCTCAGTTTTCCTGTCTATACAATGGGTCCACTGGACTGAATGATCTTCAACATCCTCCAATCTGCTTTTAGGTAGATAAAATATGAGGGCAAAATCAGAAACTCTCCTGGAAAACTATGAATCTGGGGACTCAATATTTTAATGTATAAATACATTATTTTAGGCCAGGTGTGGTGGCTCACACCTGTAATCTCAGCACTTTGGGAGGCCAAGGCAGGCAGATCACTTGAGGTCAGGAGTTTGAGGCCTGTCTGGCCAACATGTGAAACCCCATCTCTACTAAAAATACAAAAATTAGCCAGGTGTGGTGGTGCATGCCTGTAATCCCAGTTACTCTGGAGACTGAGGCAGAATAATCGCTTGAACCTGGGAGGCGGAGGTTGAGGTGAGCTGAGATCATGCCAAAACAGATGTCTGGCATAAAATGTAAAAATGTAACGCTATGTCTCACATTTAGAATCTAGTGATGTCTTAGATTATTGTAATTTCCCAAATTTCACGGAATCAAAATATATAGTGTTTCATTTTCCCTGTGTGGTATTTATCAGTGGGTATGTAGCTAGAAGATGAGGGTTGTGTATTCTTGTTTTTGGACGTTTACAATTGCTGGTTGCATTTGTTATAAACAGCTCTATTCTACTTGGGGAGCTGGTGATCAACAAGGCAGATAATATTTTCATAATATTCAAAAAGACTAATGTTGTGAAGACAGCCTGTTGAGGGGGTCTCTGTTTTCTTAGCAGCTTCACAATTTCCTGCAGGCTGTCTCCCATCCAGGCTCTTTTCTTTGTTGGGTCTGTCCTCTGTTCCAAGCACCAGAAGAATCATATCCAGTCATTTGCTAACACTGGAGAAAAAAAAAAAAAAGAGAGTGTCACTTCTGGTAGAACGAGGGGGAAAAAAAAAAACATTCATGGCAAGATTTTCTTTTTCCATATTTCCAAACAGTGGGGGCAAAATAATGGAATGTTTGCCTTGAATTTTGTGTTGCTTTGGCTGCAATGAAGAGATAGTTTCTTGAAGGCAAAAATCTGTCTTTTGTCTTATTATTGCCATCTTCAATCACGGGAAAATCTGTTCTAGCTGGCGGTTTTGCATTATTACTTTTTTTGCCCTCAAATCTGTCGCTTGTACCAATTGTGGAGTTTTTTGATTGAAGTGTGGATTCGAAGGGCATGGTGAAGAACGTGGCTGTGACTTATGAAATGGATCAGAATAACCTGCCTCCTCTCCCTTCATTGTCTCCTCTTCACAGAGAGGTCGGGGAAGCCCTGACCTGGCTCAGGTGCTCAGGATCCCAGCTATAGGATGAAGAATGCTGACATGGTTTGACTCTGTGAACCCAACCAAATTTCATCTCGAATTGTAATCCCATGTCCAGGGAGGGACCTGTAATCCCCACGTGTAGAGGGAGGGAGTTGATTGGATCATGGGGGTGGTTTCTCTCTTGCTGTTCTCATGATAGTGAGTTCTCATTAGATCTGATGATTTTATAAGCATCTGGCATTTCTCCTGCTTGTGCTTCCCTCTCCTGCCGCCATGTGAAGAAGGTTTTTGCTTCCCCTTTGCTTTCCATCATGAGTGTTAAGTTTCCTGAGGCCTCCCCAGCTATGTGGAACTGTGAGTCAATTAAAAGTCTTCTTTATAAATTACCCAGTCTCAGGTATTTCTTTGTAGCAGTCTGAAAATGGACTAATACAGATGCCCAGGCTGCATCCCAGAAGCTCCCTCTTAATAGACAGAAAGTTCAAAACAGTCCACACACCACAGAGCTTGGAGGAGGCCCCTCTCTACCCTTTTGCCTTCATCAAAATCACTTTTTAAATGAACAGACAGGCATGAGGTATTATCATTTTGGTAATTCCATTCTGGGAAGGTAATTTGTTTTTCTAATCAGGCCTATAGGGGGAACCAGAGATAGATGCACTTGAACTCCTTCCCTGAACCCATTTCCCTGAAACCCTCAGGTCTTCCCTTAGCCTTTTCTTTCTTCTCTACAAAGCCCATGGTGACAAGAGAGGTGCCTGTTTAAGGAGGAAGCAAAGCTGGAGCTTTCCGCTGTCTATCCCCACCTTAAGATCACTGGGAATCATTTTTAAATCTCCACCAGCTCCACTTCTCCCCACTAGCAAGACGTTCACCAGAACTTTGACTGGAATTTCTCATACTTTAAAAATAAACAACGATAGGGTGCATGTTTTTGAGAAGATTACTTTCCTTGATGCAGTAGTCTCAAATGTAATAGCTGGTTCATATTAGCCACTCAGTGGTAGTTGTTATGTGAATGAACAAATGAATAAGTGGTAGGGCACCGAAGGGTCCTAAGTATTAGCTGACTTTGTGAGAAGCCTGAGAAAGATTTGTGGCATCCCAGGCTGGGAAGGAGGATGAAACAGTGGGGTTTGCCTATGAAGCACTCTGAGTGAAGCCATGCTTCGCCAGATGGAAGGAAGTTACTAGGCAAGAACAAGTAAATGATCCTCATTCCTGGCACCCTGGCATGGTGCCAGATTCAGGGTTTTCAGAAGCAGGTGAAAAAGTTTGACAAATCAAGTTGATTTCCTTTTTCCAAAACAAAGGTCTGATTCAGTCAAAATGAATTAAATTTGAGGCAGTGGTTCATATTTACCTGTATTTGATTTAAATGTTTGTGTGTGGGTGTGAATATATATAGTTCATGTGTCTTAAAGAGTAAATATATATATATTTATTATATTAAGAGTAAATATATATTTACTTATTATATATTTATGTATTTATAAAATTTATATTTAAATATGTACAAATGTATAAACATATTTAAATATATTATATATTTATATTTGTATATATTATATATTTACTATATATGAGATATAAATATATATTTATATGCTAAAATATAGAAAATATATAATATATAAATATATATTTCATATATATTTTATTAAAATATAGAAAAAATATATTTATATTAAATATTATTATTATTATTTTTAATTTATTTATTATTATTATACTTTAAGTTGTAGGGTACATGTGCATAGCGTGCAGGTTTGTTACATGTATGCTTGTGCCATGTTGGTGTGCTGCACCATCAACTCGTCATTTACATCAGGTGCTGTCTAGTAGTCCCTCCCCCTCCCCTCCCATGTGTGGGCCCCGATTGTGTGATGTTTCCCCTTCCGGGTCCAAGTGATCTCATTGTTCAGTTCCCACCTATGAGTGAGGAGACATGCTGATTATTTTGGTTTTAGTTCTTGTGATGGTTGCTAGAATGATGGTTTCCAGCTGCATCCATGTCCCTACAAAGGGACCTGACTCATCCTTTTTATGGCTGCATAGTATTCCATGAAGATTGTATATGTGCCCACATTTTCCAATCCAATCTGTCACTTTGATGGACATTTTGGGTTGATTCAAGTCTTTGCTATTGTGAATAGTGCTGCAATAAACATCATTGCATGTGTCTTTATAGCAGCATAATTTATAATCCTTGGAACATATACCCAGTAATGGATAGCTGGGTCATATGGTACATCTAGTTCTAGATCCTTGAGGAATACATGCATGCTGTTTTCCATAATGGTTGAACTAGTTTACAATCCACCAACAGTGTAAAGCATTCCCTATTTCTCATCCTCTCCAGCACCTGTTGTTTCCCTGACTTTTAATGATTGCCATTCTAACTGGTGGCAGGATGGTATCTCATTATGGTTTTTTTGATTTTACTTGCATTTCTCTGATGGCCAGTGATGATGAGGCATTTTTTTCATGTGTCTGTTGGCTGTATGAATGTCTTCTTTTGAAATGTCTGTTCATATCCTTTGCCCACTTTTTGATGGGGTTTGTTTGTTTTTTCTTATAAATTTGTTTTGGTTCTTTGTAGGTTCTGGATATTAGCCCTTTGTCAGATAGGTAGATTACAAAAATTTTCTCCCCCATTCATTCTTATTATATTTATATATCATCATATATATTTATATAAATATATATGAAATATATTATATATTTTATATATTTATATAAATATTTCATATATTTATAAACATATATTTCATATATTTATATAAATATTTAATATTTTATATGTAAATTTTATATATTATTTATCTATCTATTTTTATATATTGCTTATATAAACATATATTTCACATATTTATATAAATATTTCATATATATTTATATATTTCTTATATATTTATATAAATATATATTTCTTATATAAAAACATATTTCTTATATATTTATATAAATGTATATTTCTCATATTTATATAAATGTATATTTCATATATTTTATATAACATATATTTATATTATGTATTTATTAAAATATACATATTTACTCCTTAATAGGAGATATATATCTATATATTTACTCCTTAAGACACATGAAAATGTCTCAGATGGTTAAGGACTAGGAGCAACCACAGGTCTCAGGGCCTTAGGAGTTAGGATGGAGAAGAAAGCTCCTTTCCAGGTGCAGCAGCTTCTGGACCACGCTGCTCCCACACTTGGCCTGGGGTTGGAAGGTCGGGACTAGACTGTGCTGGGGCTGGGATGGAAGCTATGGGTCTGTTGCAGGATCTATTTGGGTCAGTGACAGCTTCATTCAATGTCTCATGTGGCTCTCTGAGGGTGAAGCTCCTTTGATGACAAACTTAATGGTGTCCGAGAATTCTCAGAACTTCATACCTCCACAGTGGATTCTGTCCTCTCTCTATGATTCTTTGGTTGTTTAAATGGTCATCTCCATTTAATGCTATATTGAGTTTCTAAGGGACTGGAGAAAAATTCTCATTCCTTCAAACAAAACTTCCAGTCTTTATTTACTCTTTCTTTCCTTCTTTTCTTTTTCTCTTTTCTTTTTCTTCCTTCGTTTTTCCTTCCTTCCCCCCTTTCCCTTTCCTTCCCTCCTTCCCCCTTTCTCTCTTTTCTTTCTTTCTTTTTTTTTTTCAGGTCACTCTGTCCTGTCACCCAGGCTGGCTAGCTGCAACCTCTGCCTCGGGTTCAGCTGAGTTCTCCTGTATCCTCAGACTCCTGAGTGGCTGGGATTCCACCAGGCACCACCCAGCTAGGTTTTTTTTTTTTTTTAAGTGGTGATGGGATTTTGCATGTTGCTTGAGGCAGGTTTCAAACTCCTCAGACTGAGACAGAAATCCATGCCTCGGCCTCCCAAAGTGCTGGGATTACAGAAGTGAGCCACCGCCTATTTGCGTCCTCTGTCTTTCTAACATAAAAATATCTAAATTCAATGGAAGAATAACATTTTATAGTCTTCTGTGGGGCTCTTCAGGATCCCCAAGAGAAGAGGTTTTCTTAGAGTTGATGTTTCAATTTTCCGGGGTTTTCTATTTCCCAGGTGATGACCTGAGGCTCAGATCAAAATTAAGGTCTTTGGGAAGCAAAGATTTACCCATTTCTTAGCCAGAGGTAGCAGATGCCAAGTAAAACTTGCAAAGGACTTTTCTCATTAGTTTTCTCTAGCTCCCTTGCAGCCTTAGAGTTTGGAGGCTTTATTTCATAGAATTTTCCTAATGGAGAGAGCAAGAGGTATCCTTTGTATTTTCCCCATGGAGATCAGAGCCATGAGGTCTCTTGGTATGAGAGTTCTTGCAAGTACAGAGGCTTAACTGCAGTGAGTAAAGATGATATGGTTTGTGGAGTTTGAGAGATCTCTGACACTCTCCAGAACCGTGTCCTGTTGTGTTAGTGGAACCTCCAACTATCTGATAATGACATTAACTTAACACATGCTGTAGCTTACAAAGCACAGCCAGGCAGATTTACCTCACGAAAACCCAGTAGGGCAGATATTATTATTTCTCCCTACTTTGTAAATGAAGAAATCTCAGACATAGCTTGTCCAAAGCCACACAGCTGGCTGGAGACAGAGTCAGGGTTCAGAGCCAGGGCTGCTGGCCCCAGACCCTGTGCTCGGTCACTAGTTCAGAGATTGCTGTCCTGATGCTGCTACTGCAACTGCACCATGTGACCTCACCCCCTGGGTAACCCTCATCAGACACCCAAAGCTTCAGAGGTCGTTTGAGCACTTACTGCCCCTGGGGAGAGAGTAAACACCTGGTGGTGAGCAGAAGTTAGGGACTGGGAACCGTGAGAAGAGGTGGCAGCAGAGGTGAAGTCAGGTTGCTGGTCTTTTATTTTTTATCCTTCCTATTTCCAAGCTGGCCTTGATGTTACACCTAACATCCAGCGGCTTCATCTCCTACCTTCGAATGATTGACTTTTTTTTAGAAGTTTTCTTTTTTTTTTTCTGGCCGGGTGTGGTGACTCATGCCTGTAATCCTAACACTTTGGGAGGCTGAGGCAGGTGGATCAATTGAGGTCAGGAGTTTGAGACCAGCCTGACCAACTGGAGGAACTCCGTCTCTACTAAAAATACAAAAATGAGCTGGGCGTCATGATGTATGCCTGTAATCCCAGCTACTTGGGAGGCTAAAGCAGGGGAATCGCTTGAACCCAGGAGGTGCAGGTTGCAGTGAGCTGAGATTGCGCCACTGCACTCCAGCCTGGGCGACTGAGTGAGACTCCATCTCAAAAAAAAAAAAAAAAAAAAAACCAGAAAAAAGAAAAGAAAAAAAGAAAAAAGAATTTTTTTTTCTGTTTCCCCACTCCACCCCTAATTGTTGACTTCCCGTGTTTGTAGAGAGAACCAAAGTAATTGGGGAGATCAATTTCTCCTATGACTTTGGTCTGTATGGGGAAGGGTTATTACTATAAGTGGCTTTTATTTTTGTTTCTTTTCATTAAGGAAATCAAGGCAATACTTTTTTTTTTTAACTTTAGAAAATACAGAAAAGTAGAAAAAAGAAAATGACAATCAGCTAGACTCTGCCCAGTTAGATAATATTTGGTTATATATCCTTCCAGGCATTTATCAATTTTTTTCTTCCTTCTCTGCCATTTCTAACTACATATACCACATAGGAATTTCATTTTACAAATTAGATTGCAGCTTGCTGTTCCAGCTTAGTGCACGTGATTTAAGGAACTTTCCCATATTATCACATGGGCTTACAGAACATGGGTTTTTCATGCTGCATGGTATTCCTCACTGCAGTCTTACCATCAAGTGTTTATTCCTTATTTGTGGACATTCACGTTGTTTCTGATTTTCCCCGTTATCAATAAACTGCACCCTCTCAGCAAGTCCTTGTGGTTTGGTGCCTGTTCTTGTAACTGGGCTCCTGACTTGTTCTGTGTCATTGAACCCCCGCCCTGTGCCCCATTTCTGGGAATTGTGTCCCTGCTTGGTTTCCTGCTCAGAGCCTCAGTTCCTTCCAGGGACTGAAGCCCTGTCCCTGAAATCCAGTATCTCTCTGTTGCCAGACCTGCAAGGCTGCCAGACCTGCCACGCGGGCTGCCGACACCCTGACTCTTGCCTGCTACCCTGCAGCCCTGGGGCGACCATCTGCCTGGCCTCATTCCTGTAGCCTCACCAAATCCTTAGATCTTGATGTTCTCTGCTCAGGCCTGATCCCAGCCCTTGGAGGCCTGGGAATAGGAGGAGAGATAGTAGGGCAGGACTGTGGGGCTGGGGAAGGTTGAGCAAGTGTGTGAGTCAGTAGGTGAGGGTGGGGGCAGTAGGAGATGGGAAGGGTGGCTTGCACTGGGGGACTAAGAAATAAGCACCTTTGGACAGTTTCTAGTTCTCCAACTCATCCTGTTCTCTCATATCTTGTTTTTGGCTATCCTGTTGCTTGGTCTGGAACATTCTTTCCCTTCCTCTAGGCCCAACTAACAAATCCTTCTCATCCTTCAGGTCTTTGCTTTGATCAGAAGTTCTCAAACTTTCTCTGTTATGGTGCCTTAGCTTCTCGGTATTTTTTTTAATTGCACTTCGAGGTCAAAAGAAATCCCGAAAGTTACTGTCATTATGCAGTTAGGGCTGAATAATGTACTCGGTATTTATCCCCTCATCACTTAGTAGCCGTTTGAAAAACAACTCTCACAAAATGGACGAAAATAGAGTTTTAAAAATTCATTCCTAAAAAGTCACAGTTTCTTACTCATGGAATGGACAGAGCTACTGGGCCCTGCACACCTTCTCAAGTTTTGGAATCATGACACTGCACTGATTTTCACACAGTGCTTTTTTTTTTATCCCAGCAACTGCTGAAAAATCAGCTTTGTGGATGTAACACTGTTGGACAGAATGTTCTGTGATTTAATGTTGAAATGCACACTACTGCTAATGTGACCCTCAAAGACTTAAACAACCCCACTAAGCCACTGTGAGGTGGTTGTGCTGGTCTGGGCTCTTTGGGCTCACCATTATGCACTATCTGTTTACATGTCTCTTTTGTGTTAATTGTAACCCCATGAGGGCAGGGACCATGTCTGTCTTGTTCATCTAGAACCATATTTGGCACATAGTAGGTGCTCAATGAATAAACACTCATGGAAAGGCAATTTCTCCAGCCTGGCCTTTAGAAGGCAAGGTTGGAGGAGCTGGAAGCAAAATAGCTGAAGTGCTGGGTTTGGTGACGGCAAGGACGACACTCCCAATTTCAGAGGCTCTGGTGGATAAGGAGGGGAAATGACCAAGGTTACACCAGAGGACGTGTGCAAGGGAGCCAACGCCAGGTGCTGAGAAGGATGCCGCCGATTACAGAATGAGGTTGAGGGAGTGCAAACCATGATAAGAAAAACCCAAGGAGAACTTGAAAAGAAGATTGCACAAGAGGTCAAGAAGATAATGAGGAACGCTCCCCGTACATAAGGAACGTCTGCTCAGGGAGGATGGTGGCAGTGCCCCTTCTGAGACAGAGCAAAGGCAATTTATTGACAGACATAGTTTCTGAAAATTAAATGGATCTTTGCCTTGGTATATTCACAAAAGAAGGGCAGAGGACGGATCTCACAAAGACACAAATTTCCCAAGGGATGGAGAAGAAATATCATGGAAGGCATGGAGGGTGGATGAAAAAGAGAAAAAAAAAAAAACCTCTTATTTTTGTAGTGTGGCTTCTGACCTTCCAGGGCTGGCAAACAGGGTCCAAATGGGACATCAAATGAGGAAACCAATCTCTTATCACTGGCCCTGCTGGCCCCAAAGCTGCCAACTGTTCGGTGCCCACATCAGTCCACAGGGACTTATTTTGTCACATTCTGTTCCTGGGTCTGAGGCAAACTGCTCCAAACAGGCTTCCTTGCCAAGTCAGGGCAGTGAGAAAGCCATGTGTTTGAAGTTGCTATTAGTGTCTTCCTCAGCTGATTTCTATAAGGGATTGTTTTCCGGTAAAGGAGGAATAAGGGAAATACTTAAACAATAACTGCTCTGAGTGAGTGTGTCCAGGGAAATCATTATCTCTTATTGTGCCAATAAGTTTCAAGGCAACGAGCCAAGCTGTTTTCAAGCTGGAGCCTCAGCTACAGCTCGGAGGTCAAAACCTGCACCAAAAGGGAGTTCGTGTGAGATGCCCCCTGGAGATGCCCAAACTGCCAGAGGCATGTTTGAGACCAACTGTTTTCCTCACTGTGGGGATCAAGGTTTTAAATTCTGTGCTTCCAGGAGAGAACAGATATTATCGTAATAATGATAAAGGATAAGAACTGATATTACTGAGCCCTTGTTCTGTACCAGGCATTGTGATAGACACCTTGTGTATAATCTCATTTAAAACTCAGTAAGCAATAATGAGAGTATGATCATCTCCATTTACAGATGAGGAAACTGAGGGCAGGATCCACCTGGGTTTGCTTGTTTACAAAGCTTAGGTTTCACCCATGCTGTGATGCTGGGACATCCACTCAGCCTAGCTAGTATTCCCACTTCCTGAGTATGTCTTACGTGCTCAGCAATGTTTTCAGGAAGAATGAGGCATGCTCTCCTCTGCAACTTCTCTCAAGGAATTTATTGGGAAGACAAAACTAACTCAGAAGAAACAAGCATAATATTAGGTGCTGAACTGGCCAAACCGGAAATAAGTACAATTTCAGTAAGAGTGTCAGGGTGTGGCAATATTATTACAAATTGGAAAATCATCCACAGATTTTAGAAAGAAAAGAAATGGGATATAAGCCCACAGAACAATATAGTCTTAGAGTAATAAAGGATTTGGATATCTTGTGTAATTTTCCCTCTTTTACAGAGGAGGAAATGAAGGCTCAGAATGGTTAAGTCACATGGTTTCACTGGAAGAGAGGTGTCTCTAGTGGTCTGTATCCCAGCATTTACTATTAACTCCCAAACTATCTCGTGACTTCCAGCCTTCCTCCTTAAAGTTGGAGAATATGGGAACCAATAAAGGCCTTCCCTACCACTCTACATGAAGTCTCTGTGTATTATGTGAGAGAAAGAAGGCCAGAGGGAGCACGTGCCAGGGGAAAACATTTAAGATGCTAGCCTGTTACTTGGCAGTGTTTTTAAAACAATGACAATTGCAATTACACACACACACACACACACAAAAAAAAAAAAAAAACAACCAAAAAACATGTAACTTTGTTTCCTTCTCTCAACTTTCAGAAGTATTGAGTGCATGTTGGGGATTGGGAACTCACAAGAGTTCTCATATGAATTTGCAGATTTTATTTCTAGTTAGAGTAAGGTATCTGGCTGGACTTGCCTGACTTTTCTTCTAGTTTTAGTTTTCTAATACTTAGAGGGGCTCTTCTCAGTTCTCCCATCCATGGATCGTGGTGGGCTTTGCTGACAGGAGAACCCTGTGGCTGTTAACATGGTTTGATTCGCATCCTGATTCAGTCCCCAAATGTCTTCCGGATTCAGAAGTCACATGCAGGACATGTTGCCTTTGGAGGTTCCTTCCCTGGGTTAAGTTTGTCAACTCCCTGTTAAAAATGAAGACTCTTAGAGGGTAAGTGTTTGGGTGAAGTAATTGATCAGAGCCTCTCCCAGGAAGCAAGAGATAAAGTACCTGCCTGGTGAAGCCTGGGAAGGGACGTGGGGAGGGAGGTGGGGAGGGAGGTGGTGATGGTTGCCCGGGATTCCACAGCTCACAGAGGGCCATATTTGCACCTGCTGTGGGGCCAGGTCCCAGCAGGGGGAAGGCAGGTGGGTATGCTTGGCTCTTTTAAAAGCACCCATGTTGCTCCCCTGTGGAAGCACATTCCTGGTGGCCCCCTAAAGAGTCAGCTTCACAGTTAGGATGAGGCCTCCAGGGCTGCACTAGGGAACCCAAGTGTCAGAGGTTCTAAGGGAAATAGTGCTTGGAAAGCAGGATTCCACAGTGGCAAAAGGCTGGAGGGTTGTGTGGGGATGACGTCAAAGGTTACTAGGCTATCGCTTCCTCGTGGAAACATAAACCTGGACAAATGACAGACATACTGAGATTTTTAAGCAAGTTCCTGATTATGAAAGTTAATTCCTGATCATTGTAGGAAAAAAACAAAACAAAAACATAAAGGAAAAAAAGTTTTTATCCAAAATTTCACCAGACATAAATCACCAGTTACTACTTTTGTGATTTTCCATCTTTTTAATATGTGCATTTGTATATGTATTATATTTTTATAGAACAGTCATACTATATAATTTTGTAACTTGCTTTCCAATTAATATTGTATTAAGCATGTTTCACTAAATTTCTTCATTAATGTAAAATGGGTTCATTAATAGAATTTAGATATGTTTATCCACATATGACATAGATGTATCATTCATTTGACTATTTCTTGGTTGTTTAGCATTTAGGCTATTTTCATTTTTAGGTGTACAAATATTTCTCAACATTTATAATTTTTTTACACTAAACTAATGAATGTGGGATTACTGAAATACTGAATGTCAATTTTTTAGTATGTAGTAGAAAAATAAGAACACAGAGAAGAAATTGAAATGGAGGAGGAGAATTAAAATCATCCTTAATTCTACTATCCAAAGCAGGTCCATTCCTAACATTGTCATGATCTGAGGCAGGAGTATAAGTAAAGGTGCATCTACCACATATAAATATCTAGGAGTTCTAAATCCTACAAACAAAGTTTTAAATGAAATATTTTCTATTCTTACCTTTGTAACAGTCTAGAAGTTCAGGTTCAAATGAAGAACTCAGACTCCTTGAAGGTCCTTGAAAGAACGCAGTGGGATGTGGAGACCTGACCTCTGGCCTTGGCCACCTCCTTTCTCATCTCTTGTCTCCTAAGTCTTTGTCTGCATGCCCAACATGAGAGGTTTGTGTTGCATGTGTTGGCACTCAGTTCCACGTGCCAGCTTTGTCCACACCCCTGTAAACAACCCCTTCTTGGCTAACTGTTGAGATGGGGAATGCACACCAGCAACACAATCACCCTCAGCAAGAGGTGGCTGGAAAGAGGCTTGTGCATCCCTGGAGCTGGTTTAACAGTGCTTTGATTTCCACGGAATTCCAGGTGCTGGGGGCTACAGTGTGCACTAGGAGGAAAATGGGCTAGGGCATCAGGTGGGTTTATCCCTTTGGCCTCGCAAAGCCCTTGCCCTGTGGAGAGAAGCAGGTTGGAGCAGGGTCAGAGTGAAGCCATCTATAGGTTGGTGCAAAAGTCATGGTGGGTTTTGCCATCAAAAGTAATGGCAAAAACCCGCCATTACTTTTGCACCAACCTAATAAATTACAGGGATGGATCCATGTCTAGGGGTGATATAGATCCAAAGAAAACCCAAAATAAAATTTGAGAGTAAAACCTTCCAGATGCTTTTCTACCCTTTCGATGAGATTGCTCTGTATGTTATTTTATAATTTTCTGTTAAAACCAGTGATATTGTAAACATATTTCTAAGTTGAGGAATATATGTGCAGGAGTACTTTCAGTCAGATTTTTTAAAGTGTCTTCCAATGTGGTTTTACATTCTCATCAGCCATACCTTGTCTTAAACCATGTCTTTGTTTACACTGAGCATTTTAATGTTGTTTCATTGGTCACATGATAAGCAAAAAATGGCATTTTACTGTGGAGTCACAGTGAGGTTGCACCTGGTTCCGTACGTTCCTGAGCCAGTTTGTTTTCTATTTCATGCACCAGCTCTTCACATCCTTTGTCTACTTATTGGAAGCCATTCCAAATGTGCATTCGAAGGCCTGAAGAAAGGAGAAGTGATGGCAGACTAGTGGTGGAAACTGATAAATGATGGATGAGGAGCTGAGGATGCCCCATCCCTGTTTGGTCAAGAACTATTGCTTTGCCTGAGAGCACTGAGACATGGAAGAGTCTCCAGAGGGAAACCAGGGAAACGAGTCGTCTGTTCGCAAGAGTGGGGAGGAGATTTGGCGGAAACCTCGACCATCAGGGACACGAGATCTGCCTCCACAGAGGAAGCACAGGCAACTCGTATCCTGACCCCTGGCCATCTTAGGGCTTCCTATATAATGATTCAGCCCTTCTCCCTCAGGAAAATATAATTTGGCTTGTGACCTTGAAGTTTATTCCTATCCTGGAAGCTGATTATAGTCTGGAACACACTCCCCAGGGCAGTAATTGTTTAAGGGGCTGCCCTCATCCTGGATGGCAGGAAAACAATACATTACATATGTCGGCTGACTACACATATGAGCAATTCAGGTAGGAAAACATCATTCTCTGAGGGTCAGTTTGCTCCAGTGGGACATACTTGTTTTTGCAAGGATTCAACTGATCAAGTCAATTGGAGTCAACTGCATTTGCTCGCAGGAACAATGAAGACCCTTTCCGGTTCTTGAGTCCATCTGCTGGATACATAGACTCAAGTGACATCCAAATGTGTGAAGCATTTCCCATTTCTGATAATTTTTTGAGGGGGTTGCCTATGTGGGGTTACACCGTAAATGCTTGTATAATGTCTTACAGTCATTGCATCATGTGTGAATCTAAGCCATGCTTCCCAACAATATTGCAAGCTTTTTGGGGGCTGCTCTTCTGTCTCTTCTATTCTTCCTCAGTTTTGGTGGTAGTGGGGCCAGAGGGAATACTTCTTTGCCACCTTGTTTTCTTTTATGTGGAGGGAACAACATTTTGTAATGCTTCTGGCCTCTCTGTCTCTTCTCTAGAGACTGGAATTCTTTTCTAGGAGAGCAGGAATAACCCATCTGCTTGGTAAATTTGAGATAAATTTCTTCCATCTTCTTCTTGGGGGCTAGCTGCCCCCATGAAGCACATGTTTTGGTCTGCTCACCCCTGCTGCCGTTTTTACAGGGTAGCCTCCACACATGTGTTTGTTGGGGAGGGGTGCATAAGGAGTAAACCTGAAACAGGAATTATCCAGCCCACTCTCTAGGACTTGTCAACTAACTCTGCAATGGAGTATTTCCTAACGTGTGCTTCTAATGTTCTTATTCCACGAAATGACAATAGGTGTTATCCAGGAAAGAGGAGGGAGGGATCTTACGTAGCGATGTAAATTTGGGAAGAGCTATGTCAAAGTTAAACTTGGTACACACCACAGGACTTCTCAGAGCCTTGGGTGTGCTAATGTGCATTTTGTGTCTTGTATTTAGTTCATGAAGCTCCTTGGCAAAGTTGCTCCTGTGACCTACGCTTATATTCCTCATTTCTGTCCTCAAGCCTTGAATGATTCTCAGAATACACTGCGAAAGGCAAGAATTTATAATTGGAGCCACTAAACTGGAATCTCACTGATAATGGTGAAATGTCATCACTATTATGAGGTGTGAAATAGGTGGGAGAGAAGGTGGCCAATGGCATTTATAGTAGAGTCTCCTTTCTGGAGAAACCTCTGCAACAGAGGGGCTGAGAGATGAGGTAGTAAGCCTGTGATGAATTTTTGCAGAAGCCAGATGGATAGACCAGGCCACAGTCAGATACAGAGGAGGAGGGAAGACACAGCTTCTGTCCTTAAGGTGCTCTAAGCTGAGTGAGAAAATCCCTAGGTCAGCAGCTCTCAGATGTGGCCCCTCGGCCAGAAGCATCAGCAGCACTAGGAACTTGTTGGAAAGTCTGCAGAGTTCAATTAGAATCCCTGCATCACACCTTTCTATGATTAATTACTCAGGTCACAATTTAGTTTCAACATGAATTTTGTGAATTAAAGGATTTTAGAAATTTTGAGACCATATGACATAGGGGTAAGAGCCTAGAGCCTGAAATAGAAGGCCCAAGTAAAGCCTCAGTGGCTGGGGGTGCTTTGACTATTCAGTTCACTTTCCTCTTCAGTAAAGTAGAGAGATTAATGGCTACCCTCCATGGTTTATGAGATTATATAAAAGGTAATTGAGAAAATGTACGTAAAGTTGCTGCGACAACTGTCAAGTGTCTCACATGTGTAAAGACAGATTTTGAGTCAATACTGTTTGAATCTTATTTTGGCAAAATGTAGTCCATTTCTCTCCAATTAATTATAGTCTCAGTATAAATCCAAAGTTCTTTTGGATTCAGGCATAGCTTTTACCCTGAGACTTCATATTAAAATAACCACTTGGGTTTTAATGAGAACTCTGGGGGCTCCTTGCTTTCTAACATACATCATGAAGTACATTTGCCTCGGCAAGAGAAGGTGTATATGTCTTTATCCACTTGCTCTTCTTGTAACCTTTACCTTCTCCTTCAGAGAATAAAAAGAAAATGTATTTTCTGCCTTTTTAATACCATTTTCCAAACAGAGCCCAGTGTGATGAGAATTGAGGAAATCAACACTTCTTTCCCTTGGGATGGTGACTCTCATCGCTTTTATGTCTGTGGGCATTGCATTGATTGCCCATGTCATCAGCAGTTGTAACTGACTCTCTCCCAACTCCCTCTCCCCAACCACCTAAGGAAACATTTGCTGTGTAGAATTCATTAAGATGTCAGTACATTTTCACTGGACCAGTCATTATTATGAATGAAGGAAATGAACAAAGTTGGCCTTGTGAGTAAGAGGAATCAATGGCGCCTGAGTGGAATAACTTTTGAGATAATTTTCTCTGTCCCATAATTGCACCAGCATCACTTGTGCTGGACCTTCCACCACCAGATCACTCCTGCTATAGGTTAATCGTTGTCGTTTCTGCCGTCCACTATGAAAAGAAAGCACCAGTTACGACCTACCTCCTCGTGTGGATTAGATTTGGACTAGAGTAAGGTTTCCTGGAGCAGTGTGCCAGCTCCAGTTAACACTTAAGACACGTTGAGGCAAAATATTTAAAAAATCTTTTCAAGGCCCAGAAAGGGACTGTGGTGGGCATCAGACTCTAGCCTCTTGTCTACTTTATGAAACACTATCACTGGCCTTAGAACTGGTACCATAATTGGCAGTGTCCAGTCTTGCAGTAAAAATGCACCTATTATCCTCCCCTTTCTTAAGATCCTCTAATGGTGAACTTAAAGGCAGAGGACTCCACTTGCAAACAAAGGCTTGAGGAGTAACTATGAGCTTGTTGCCCATGTGACCACAGTGCTTCAGTGTCCCTGTGCTGAAGTCGCACAGTCTGGGCAAAGCAGGGCAAAGGGCGAGTAGGCTGGGCCCAGACAGGAGACTCCCACCTCAATTGCTCAGGTAGGACTATTCTTACATGTACCAGGAAAACCACCCTAAGGTTAGTGCAGCTGGTTCACTCACTTAAGTTTGCTGTGCTCCATAAGCTTTCATGTTTCACCAGATGACAACAGGCATTTTTTCACAGCTGCAAGGAATAAATGTCCAAGACAGCAGAGCATGGACTTTTACTGGGGCTGGGTGGAGGAAAGATCTTCCCCTCTGATGTGAAAGATGACCAGTGAGGGTCTGTTTGATCCTTATTATTTCCAGACATGTGTCTGTCACCAGACAAGTTCACCAAGTCACAAAGCCACTGACTAGGTACAGCCATTTTTATCCACAGCTGCAATAGTAGCTGAAGATCCTGCCTCCTAGAGAGGTGCAGTGGCTCACCCAAAGTCACGCAGCAAAAAAACAACAGTCCTAGAGGTAACATCTAGTCCTTGGGATCCCTATTCTAGTTTTTCTAGGAATTACATGGATGTGAGGAGACCTAGACCAGGAAAGGTGCCCCCAGGGCAAGAAATTTTGAGAGTCCTGTGCACCACTATGGCTTCTATAGAGGGTGAGTCCAGAAGACCAATAACCCAGCTTAAAGGAACAAGTTAACAGTTCACCCCTAATTCTGAGAGCTACAACTTCGATGGCAGTGCCTGACTCTGTTGCAAAGCACCTTTACTGTTTTTGCTCCAAACCAGAACTCCAAGGGTCTCTTTGGCAGTAGAAATTAACATCCTCCTCTACCGTCTTATCTGATGTTTTGTATAACTTGTTCCAGTCGGTCTGCCTCATCTCAGCATTATTCCCAATTCCCAAACTCCTGGAGGGCAGAAATCACTTCTTTATTTCTTGGTTTCCTGTGTCCTTGTCCTTGTGCCTTGCTCTTAGCAGCTGTTTCCTTTTGAATGATGGCAATTGGAGAGAGCTGGTCAGCTTGGAAGAAGTGTCCCACACTGTCCTAGAAGTTTGCCATGGCAGAACCTGAGTCAGGGGCAAGACTGGGCCCTTTCAGCCTGTGGAAGAGGAGCATGCAAACCTGCAGGATTGTGAGCCACAGGAGGAGATGCATTTTATTTTATTTTTTATTTATTTATTTTATTTTAATTAATTGAGACAGAGGTCTTATGATGTTGCCCGGGCTGGTCTTGATCTCCTGGCCTCAAATGATCCTCCTGCTTCGACCTCCCAAAGTGTTGGGATTACAGGCATAAGTCACCATACCCAGCTGGAAATAGATTTTATATCATTGTGTGTGTGTCCCCAAAACCTAATGACACCATACCATTCCTGTATGTGATGTACTGACACTTCTATTCCATTCTATTTTGTTAAAACAATTGCTATTTGTGACCTGGTAAATTGATTTTATGTTGCACTGACAGGTCACAGCCACGCAATTTGAGAAACACTGCCACAGAGAACACACCTTCAGCTCCCCTGAAGGGATATGGGGAAGTGTGGGAGGCTGTTAAGGGGAGAGGCTGCAGTTTAGACAGCCCAGGCGGGCTGCTTCAGGGGCTCTGGAGCCAGCAGCACATGGAAGGAATAGTACAGGGGCTTTTGCATTGGCCAATGTCCTTGTTATGTGGATAAACAGAAGACACCAGCCTTCAGTGCCTGCAATCTGCTACCTTTCAAGAGCTTTCCAACTCAGCCTGAGAGAGGAAGGAAGGAAGGCTTGATGAGAAAGAAGACAGCCACCTCCTCTGCCCGATATGCCTTCAGCTCTGCAGGCTGGATGTGGCTGAAGCTTTCTTTTGCCAACAGGAAGCCTGTTAAGAGCAAGACATCTTGCAGAAGGGCCAGGATGGAGGATGAATGATTTGGTGGCGCTTGGCCCCCAGGCAGCCCTCCTCCCTAGCTGGTGCCTCCCTCCATCACTGTGTGTTCCGCAGAACGCGCCATCTGGGGGCCTTGCTGCAGGAGGTGGCTGGGACTTTGCAAGCCAGCTGAGCTGCTGCTAAGACAGAATGTGTCCCTGTGAGAATGTACACCGAGTCCAGGGGGAGGCATCCAGCCTGCTTCCCTTTGAGAAGGCTCTGCCAGTCTCCATGGGGACTTGAGAGACCGATTCCCTACAGGGGGTGGCTGGCAGAGGTTGGGGGAAAGCATGCCACCTTAGTGACTGTTCTAGGGGAGGGGTAGGTAGAGAAAATGATTTCTAAAAGGAAGGCCAGCCAGTTGACCAACTCTAGTTCTCCACCCAAAGTGGGCAAAGCCCCTTGTGGGACAGGTGCTTGAATGAATCCTTTTGTACTGTGTGTCCCTTCTCCTCCCTCACAGCAATAGGCTGGAGTTTGGGAAAGGGCATGATTGGGAAGGCAGTGTAAGCAAAGTGCAAGGCATGGCCCCAGCTTCTAAGGAGCTTACACTCAAATCAGAAAAAGGATATTAAAAACAGGAAGCTATTAGTGCACAGTACATGACAGAATGTAAGCAAATGCTGTGCTAAGTGGGGCAGAATGTAAATGCTGCAGATCAGGAAGAGGAGGTCTGTGGGGGCTGAGCCGGTCAGGCGCTTCTTGCAGAGGAATTGGTGGGAAGGAGGGAGGCCATCTAAGGGCAGGGCAGGGCAGCAGAGGCCTGGAGCTGGAGTCCAGAGGATGAGAAGCCTGCTGTGCTGGGCACTGCTGATACATGACAGGGAGTAAAGAGGTGTTGGGCCGGAGGTCAAAGCAGTTGCTGGAGACCCTTGATGCCCAACTGATAAATGTCCTTAAGGAATTTAAAATCCAGAGCCTAGCTGAGCATGGTGGTATGTTCCTGTAGTCCTAGCTACTTGGGAGGCTGAGGTGAGAGGATTGCTTGAGCCCAGGAGTTTGAGGCCAACCTGGCAACATAGTGAGACCCTGTCTCTAAAAAATAATAAAATCCAGAGCTAGGTAACATAGTGGCGTATATGGCACACACAACAGGTATACATAGCATAGCATGAAGTGGGTATCCAGGGTGGGCAGGGGATACCTGTGGCAGGAAAGCTACTGTAGGAAATCTGATGGGACTGGGATAAACTTCCAGAGGCTCAGGGCATTGAGAGCACCTGACCCAGAAGGGCAGATCTGAGCAGCAGCAGGGCATGATAAAGAGACCATGGGTTCTGGAGGCAGAAAGGCCTGCATTCATATCCCTGCTCTGCCAGTTTTGAGCTGTGGGATGTTGTTAACCTCTGTGGAGCTCAGTGTCCTCATTGGTAAGAAGGGACGCAGCACAATAACTCATGTGAATCACCTATCACATGTCAATATGACAGGTCTGACACATTCTTAGGATAACTTCTGTTATTTTACTACTGCATTTCTGTTTCTTTAGCCTGGCCCCTATCTCCTAAGACAAAATTACAGGCTGCTGTCAAGTTCACTCTTTCTGGCAGTCAACCAGGGCTATGTCACATGGGATCACTACATGGTGGCTACTTGGCATAATTTACCTTCTGTGCTGGCAGGTGGGGGGGGTCACCACATCTGATGACAACCATATTCTGCCAGGTCCCACTGCCAGGCACCAGAAATGGGCCCCACTAAAGTCAATTGTGTTTGCTTTAGCCAAATGTATGTAACTGACACCAGGGATAGGAGAGGCCATGTGAGGCATTGACCTGGATGTGGAGATGGAAGGAGGGACATCAACCTGGCCTTATTCTGTTAATTTGAAATGTACTAAGGGCCTTCTCCAGCTTAGAATCGTGCTACCTATGTACTGCTGTATTGGGGACACAAGCCATTTACCCATCAGATAGTTAAACATTGGAAGCTTATTATGAGTGGGTTATGAAAGCATAAATGCTTTAGATAATCCATGAAAGAGGATTTTATTTTTAAGGGGAATGTTGAGTAGAAAACTCACATGCTCTTGTGAGAGAGGAAAGTATGTCCCTCAGTAGGGACATACTTTCCTTACCCACAGGCATTGTTGGTACCTGCACCATCCTCACTTCTGAGGGACCTGTTGAGTGGCTGTTGATAGTGCTGACCACTTGGTTCACGAGAACAAAGGCATTTCACTATCCTAAAGCCGAGGATGGAAGGAAAGAGATACTCTAAAGAATGAGATTTTTTCTTATTGCTCTAGCTCTATGTCTCCATCAAGGAGATTTAGACAGAGGGGTCTTCTCAGAATGAAAAATGTGAGAGGGGTTGAAAATTAGGGAATTGCTATCTGCAGCCTTGTTTCTTTGGGGAATTGGTTCTTCCTTGTGATTTATTTTCCACTTTGACATATTTCATTCATTCATCCCACAATTCATTTATGACATTTCATCAACATGCCACTGTGAAAAACTGGCCAACTTAATTTTTTTTTTCTTTAGCACTTAAAAAATTTCCCCAAGTTGTTACATGAGGTTGTTTTCCCTTCCAAAAAGTGTTTCTTTATTTGAAATGGATTGTAAAAAACAATAAACTGGAGGATAGGAAAAAAAAGAGCTCTACAATGATCCCAGTGTAACTTACACTTAGTTAGCAGCATGAATAATATCAAAACAATGTGCCCGATCATACCCACAACTCCTTTGAGAACACTGAATGAGATCACGTGCATAAAAGCACTTTGGCAAGTATGGAGTGCTCAGGAGGGGATTTTCAGGGAGCAAAATGGGAAGCTCTCAGGCTCAGGGGTCAGACACCTGGGTTGAAATCCTGACTTCATTACTTACTGACCCTGTGACTTTTAGGAAGTTATATATTCCTATAAGTTGGGTGTTATGCATGTAGTGAGGTGTTTAGGATACTGTGGGTGCAGTGAATGGTAACCATTATTATGCAAAGGCAAGGCATTACTATAATCACTAGAATGATTATTATTATTTTTATTCAGCCTTGGAATGAGTCATGTGGCCTTTCTGCAACCTTCTTAATGATATTTCATTTGGGTTAATATCAGAATGAGATGGTATTCCAGGACTACTGATGTTAGTGGGTGGTAAGGTCAAGGAGTGCAAAGTGTCAAGAGGCAGTTCTTCAAGGTTAAACCTTGGCAGGGGAAAATGGCTGAAGTGGCCCAAAATTTAATTTTTCTGTAATTGAAAACCCTTATGGTGAGTTGACTTTAGTTCATAAAAGTTTGCATCACTTGCTATATACCAGGTTGGAGGGATACAAAAAATAAACGTCAAGAGGTACCTGACCAGAGGAGGTAGATGTGTAATCACAGAATAATGTGGGGAGTGCAGTGATCATGAGACACACATGGCTTGAGTAGAAAAGAGCAAGGTCATATAAATCCACAATAGTATGTTCTTGGTCACTAGTCACAGAAAACTTGAGTAAAGATGGCTTAAACAATAAAGAGATGTATTATCTTCCATAGAAAGAAACTCTAATTTAGGAAAGCTCAGAGTTGATTAGTGACTCAACAAAGACCCAGGTTCTTTTTATCTTCACTCTGCCATCCTCACTCAGAATGCTCAGAATGTTATCCAGATCTTCTCATGATCACAAGAAGGCTGCAGTAGCTCCAGGGATCACATAACAACAGATTGACATTCCAAGGACAGATAAAGGCCTGTATCTCTCATGTGCATCTCTTTTTAAGAGTGAAGAAAACTTTCCTAGAAGTGCCTACTCTACACAGCAGACTTCTCCAAACATTTCTGAATCAAGTTACCTGGCTGCTTATAAAAAATAACAGCAAAGGGAAGAACAACACCAAGAATTGCATTTACATCTATTAAAATCCATGCATGCCATTGGGGACAAGAGGAGACCTTAAAGTAAAACTGGAGCTTTGCCAGCACTAAAGAAAATAAATGTGGGCTTTTATTTTATTTTATTTTATTTTTTTTTGAGACGAAGTCTTGCTCTGTTGCCCTGGCTGGAGTACAGTGGCCGGATCTCAGCTCACTGCCAGCTCCGCCTCCCAGGTTTATGCCATTCTCCTGCCTCAGCCTCCCCCGTAGCTGGGACTACAGGCGCCCGCCACCTCGCCCAGCTAGTTTTTTTGTATTTTTTAGTAGAGACGGGGTTTCACCGTGTTAGCCAGGATGGTCTCGATCTCCTGACCTCGTGATCCGCCCGTCTCGGCCTCCCAAAGTGCTGGGATTACAGGCTTGAGCCACCGCGCCCGGCCAAATGTGGGCTTTTAGATAGGTAGCCAAGAGAGTCTGCAACAGCATTTCACTGATTCAGCCTTGGAGACAGTGGGGATTAGGAAGGTCTCAGGAGGAGGTAATACCCGAGGTGAGACTAAAGGCTTGCTACTCAAGGTGTGGCCTATAGGCCAATACCAACGGCATAACCTGGGAGCTTGCTAGGAATGCATATTTTAGATCTGTCCCAGACCTGTTGACCCAGCATCTGCTTTTTTGCAAAATTTCCAGGTGAACCATATATGCATTGACATTTGAGAAAATGATATAAAGCATGAATGGAAGGCAACCAGGTGAAAGAATCTGAAAAATAGAATAGAGGTAGGAAATAGAAGAGAGAACTACATGAATAGAAGTAGTAGAGGGAAAAGTAATATAGTACTTGGAGTTAACCACAATGAGCTTAGGGTTGTGAATTTTTAGATGTAGTTTACAATTTTTTAAATGTTCAGAAAATTTAATCCATCTAATATTACCAATATGAGTATAGCACTAAGTAAGTAGAAGAACTAACATTGACTGCCTACTGTGTTCCAGTCACTATCCTGATGTTCTGTTTGGTTGTCATCTATAGTGCTGTATAGGTTGTTCCATTTGTGTATGGCTGCTTAACAAACTACTTTAAAACTCTGTATGTTAAAACAACCACAATTTTATTATATTTCCCCGATATTATGGGCCAGAAGTTTAGGCAGGGCTCTGCTGGGTGTTTCTTCAGCTTTACATTGGGGTCACTCAGTGTTTTCCAGCTGGTAGATGGGCTGGTTTCTGGGGTCCAAAGTGGCTTGACTCACATACCTTGGTACCTTGGTAGAGGGACTGGAAGCCTGTGTTCAGTGGTGCCCCACTTCTCTTGTGGTCTCATTGCCTCTCCATGTGGCTTCTCTACTGAGGAAATCAATCTTCTTGGCTCAGGGCTCCAAGAGACTAAGATAGAAACTTCCAGTTCTCTTCAAGGGTGGGCCCAGAACTGGCAAATTTCACTTCTGCCCCACTCTACTAGCCAAAGTTTTAACAGGCTAGCCCAGAATTAAGAGGAGGAGAGAATAAAATCCCACCTCTCAATGGAAGGAATGTCAATGAATTTGGAGCCATCTTCGATTCACCACATAGACACTAATTCATTTATTCTCCCAATAACCCTGACGTAGTTGTTACATTTTTAGTTTGCATGTAAAGAAATGGAGACACAGTATGGTTAAGTAATTTCCCCAAGGTCAGTGATTAGTAAAAGAAAGTCAAGGTTGGAATCCAGCTCGTTTGACTCCACCATACCTAACCACTGTACCATTACTGCCTCTCCGTAGGGAGGCTGTACTTACTAAAGAATTAGAGTGTATTTCTATAGTTTTGAACCACAGGGAAGAGCCACTTCACAGCCTCCCATTGGCTAACTCATTGTCCACAACACATGTGTTGAATAGCACACTTACACTCTTAATACCCTGGTTTGGGCCTCACATTTTTAAAGAGCTTTTGATCTCTTCTTTCTGTGTCCAGTAAGTAACCCTAGCCCAGGTGCAGAGGATCCAGCAGCAGATTAAATGCATTTCAAATAATGAGGAGACAAAACCCTGCCTTCTCTGCCCCCACTACTCTCCTGGATTGTTGAAGGATTATTTACTGTGTTTGCCTTGACTTGAGCTATTTAATTTTTCCAAAACAGATGCAGCTGATTGATTAATGGCATTGCCCACTATAAGTCAGAAATGTCAGAAAGACGCGGAGAAGCCAGTGTCGTTCTGGATTAGGACAATAGATATGGCTGAGAAACAGGGACCCGTGCCAAGTATTCTTGAGGCCAGGAGGTCATGTGCCTCTCTTCTGCTAAGAGACAGATATATATATAAGGGCAAGGAAAGCAGGAGTTTGTCGGTGGCGGGTGGGTTGGGGATGGCTAGGCATGTGCTAATAATTGGATGGATCACATGATACCTAAGTCACCTCAAAAGAGGCTTAGTTGGTGAAGGTGAATTAAAGTGTTCGGAATTAAGGACATTTCTTCAAATATTCCCTGATGTGTAAAAATAGACTGAAGGAACTAATATGTATGATGAAGAGAGAATTGTGAGGTTAGACTGACCTCTGTTCAGAGGGCTTTTGTGATTTGCTAGGGAATAGTTAAGAGCAGGACCAGCTATATAATTTGTAGGGCCTAATGCAAAGTGAAAATGTGGGGCCCTTAATCCAAAAATATAAGGTATTTTAAGACAGCAACTGCAGAGCATTAAAGTGTGGGCCCTTCTGAACACAAGCCCTAGGTAACTGCGCAGGTGCCACACCCTGAAGCCGGTGCTGGTTAGGAGAACGTGATGTCCTATTTCTTTTAAGGATGATGCTGCAATGAATGAATCTGACGAGGATCTGAAGGGCTGGCCCCGGGTAAAACTGTGGAAGGGACAGCCTGTTTGGGATCAGTGTGTTAGCTCTGTCTACGCCCCTTCCTCTGCCCCTCTAAGCCTCTTCCTTCTTGTTACCTGGAGTTCCCCAACTCTCTCACCTCCTCCATCTCTTCCCCTCAGAAAACCTGCCCATAGGACAGGATCTAAAAAGGTTCCAGACACTGAGGTGTACATGACGAAATATTTGAAGTGTTCCCCCTACGTATTTGTACTTTCACCGATATTTAAGCCTCAGGAAAAAGCAATAATGGAATTTTAGGCATCACCCTGCTCAGGGACAAGTAATGTCTTTTTTTAAGCTCTGAAGTTTGTGCAGCACCCTTGAAATCACACTGTTATAGGCATGTACTTATTTTCCCAGTTGTGGAGACCAGTGGCTTTCTGCTATCGGGGGCGTTTATCCCTGAGAATGCAAGTTGCAGCCTCCTCTTTTGTGAATTGGAACTGGCAAGACCCTTTCTCCCATGTCAGTGGGCTGGACAGTAGGGCATGCTTAAACAATTCCACAGGAAGTATCTACAGACTAAATTCCATTTGGTTGCACATTTGTAGTCTCAGTGTCTCCCTCCATCCCTGCCCCTCCCGCCCCAGTGCCCACTCAGCTGTTTCACAGTGCACAGCTCACGACTCCTGAGCTGCCCTTTCCTTGACACTCTCTCTGAATACCAGCGGCACCCCTGCAGTCAGCTGCACATATGTCCCTGGGCATTCCCTCCCCCTGACCCCTATAGGCACTTGATCCTGTGGGGGTCTTGCTGCTAGAAGGGACGGGGCTGGGAAGTCACCTCTGGTCACCCCAAACTAGGCTTTGCTCCCTTTCTCTTGAACCTGCTGTGGCTTGCGTGTCCTTTCCCGGGCTTAATGTCAAAGGAAACGCCTTCTAAAACCACAAACCACTAGGGCCTCCCTTATTTCTCAGATTGACTTGGCTTCTAGGCAGTGGTTGTGGCCTACAAAGCCACGGCGTGAGTCCAGGAGAAAATCATTTCAGTCGCGTAAGGCCAGACAGCAGCTCAGCCTCACAGAGGAGGTTAATAATAGGGCCCGTCCTAGAGGCAGTCCAGGAAAGCCTTTGGAACTTTCTATCTTCAGATATGCCTCGATCGATCCATTCAGAAGCATTTTGTTCTCTAGGCCCTATCTCTGTGGCAACCTGGCTGTAGAAGGAAGACGATTGCTGTTCTGGTTTTGAAACATCGGGCATGACTGTTTTAGGGTTTGAAGCCAAAACACATGGAGTAAATGAAAACCTCTGACTCACCAGGAATCACTCTTCGTTTTCAAACACATCAATCAGTCTGTCAACAGCATTGACTGAAGGTCTATTCTGTGAAGAACCATGGATGGGCACTGTGGGGAGATTTGCAGAACCGTGTATTAATAGTTTCATTCATCCATCCATTTATCTCGCCATTTAACTCAATTTAGTGAATTGAGTCAATCAGAAATACCCACTGAGCCTTACTAGCCACAAAACCCTGCCCTCGAGGGATGCCAGAAATATAAAGAGAGATAGCAATGTATAAAAAGTCACCCATAAGCGCTTACAGTCTAATGAGGGACTGGTGGCAAAGGCAAATACATAAATAGATAAGACCAGGCAAACTATGACAAATATAACAAGAGAAGTTGACCAGCAGTATTTCAGAGATTCAGAAAGGGAGTTGTCATACTGAGTTGGAAGAATTACAAAATGCAGTTCCTTATTAGGAACTCATTATTAGGCATATTAGCTATTCAGTAAGTGTATGTTGAAAATTGTCAAATAAAATAGGCTTGGATATGGGTTTTAGAGGTCTACCAGGAAATTAATAGGCAGAGGCAAGGGCAAGGCAGAGGCACAGTAGGTGGCAGACTGCTAGCAACACATCCGCTGAGGTCTGTGGAGGGCAGCAAGGTGCTGTGTGTATTCACCTGTCATCTTTCCTTCCATCCACCCGCCCGAGATGTCTCACTGGGCAGTGAGGGGCAAAACCAGGGTTTCTGATGGACACTGAAGAAGCAGTGAGGTTCTAGAAAATATTTGCAAGCTAAGAAGCAGCATTGTGTGTGGGGAGGCAACAGAATCGAGGTGTGATGGTTCACTGGAGATTTCATTACAGATGGGGAAGTGGTCAGAGGTAGAACGAAAACCTCAGGGCAGAGCCAGAGCCTGGGTAAGCAGACAAGGAGGTTGGATGTCGATGCTGAGAGGCGACTACTGAGGCTCTGTGACCTAACCTCCAGACAGGCACTTGGGCATGGCACTAACTTTAAAGGGCTGGCATATGATGCTACCTACATACTAAGCACTTGCTGTGTACTCAGCATTGTGCCAGGTGAGAAAAAGATCATTTCATATTTGGAGTAAATGCAATGTATGAAATGTTTGTATGAAATGATCTTTGTCCTGACAGAGCTTAGAATCCAGTTGAGCAAGCTAGGATGAGTAGAAAGGAAACAAGAAGAGGAGTCTATGAAAGCGATTACCAGAGTGTACACGGAAGGGCTGAATGAGTTGTGGGACTTGAAAGGATTAACTGCAGTCCAAACTCACTTCATAAATATTGAAGGGCTTCCTGGTTGCAAAAGCACTCATGGAGAGAGCTTGTTGGACGAGGTGAGATTTGAACCAGCCTTTCAGTAGTGGCTAGTCAGGGATGTCCAGGCCGGATGGTCAGGCCCGGCTGGGGAACTCTGCCTCAGCCTACAGCACTGCCCATAGGCCCAGCCACCCACTGCGCTTAATAGCCCGGAGACTGAGCAGGTCTAAGGAGGCTTCTGGACCTGTGGTGCACAGGATCCCTCTTTTTGCTGTGTTCTCACTTGGTGGAAGGGGCGAAGGAGCTCTCTGGGGTCTCTTTTATAAGGGCAGTAATCCCATTCATGAGGTCTCTGACTTCAAGACCTAATTGCCTTCCAAAACCTCACCTCCAAATACCATTACATTGGGGATTAGGTTCCAACATATGAATTTCAGGGGGGACATAAACATTCAGTCTGTAGCATAGATTAAGTATGTTCCCTCTTAAAAGTTATTTATTTTTTATTTTGTTTTGTTTTTTCCAAGACAGGGTCTCACTCTGTCACCCAGGCTGGAGTGCAGTGGTGCGATCTCCATCACTGCAAACTTCCGCCTCCCGGGTTCAAGTGATTCTCCCACCTCAGCCTCCCGAGTAGCCCGCCTTGGCCTCCCAAAGTACTAGGATTACAGGTGTGAGCCACCATACCTGGCCAAAGGTTATTTATTTTTAAAATACAAGTAATATAGTAATAACATTTCAGTGTAAAAAAAGAAAAAGAAAAAAAGCAGTTTCTTTAGATGCTTTCTATTCCACCTATTCTCACAGAAAGTCCTGTTCCTGATTCATTGTATGTCTTAGAGACTTTGTACTACATTTTCATATGTGTGTACGTATGCAATATTCTTTTTAATATATAAATGGTAACATGCAGTATGGAATGATTTGCAATTTGCTTTTGTTTCCCCATTTACAAGTACGTCTTGGGGCTCCTTCTATGCCAAAAATAAATAAATAAATAAATAGATTTGCTGTATTCCTCTTACAGGGTGTATTGTATTCTAGTGAATAGGTATATTTTCTTGGCTGTTCCTTTACTGATGAACTTTAGGATGTTTACAATTTTTTGTGATTACAAACAATGTCAGAATGAAGATTCCTGTAAAAACCTCATTGAATATGTATATGAATGTTTTTCTACACAAAAATTATAATCACTGGGCCATGAAGTATATTTAATATTCTAATAGGAAAATTTTCTTTTTAAATGACTTACCAATTTAGTCTTCCACCAGTAGCCTTCTAGTGCATTGATTTTCCCCAAAATCTTGTCTTGATAAGTGTGTTGATTTTTGCTAATCTAATGGGTATAAAAATGGGGCTTCTCTGTTTTTGTTTTAAGTTAAAATATAAAATTATTTTTTTAAAAAGGGTCTTTTTGCCATGCAGAATTATATTTTAAAAGTATTATACAGTAAAGTTAGCTGTTTTCTTTTTGATGTACAGTTCTAGAAACTTTAACACATGGACAATTAGGACTCTCTCTCCCCATTTCCAACCCCTGGCAAACACTGATCTCTTCTCCATCATTATAGGGTTGTCCTTCTGAAAATGTCACATAAATAGAATCATACAGTATGTAATCTTTTAAGGTTTGCTTCTTTTATTCAGCATAATGCTTTAGAGATTCATGAGACTTGTTAGATAATATCAAGAGGTTTTTTCCTTTTTGTTGCCTAGTAATATTCCACCATACACTTTTATCAGCATTTATTTATTTATTCACCCAAGGAAGGACATTTGGGGTGTTTCTAGTGTTTGAAATTGTGGATATAGCTGCTGCAAACATTTGTGTCAGGTTTTTATGTGAACATACATTTTCATTTCCCTAGAGAAAATACCAAGGAGTATCCCCATTCCAAGATGGCCAAATAGGAACAGCTCCAGTCTGCAGCTCCCAGCGTGATTGACACAGAAGATGGGTGATTTCTGCATTTCCAACTGAGCCTCCTCCACTGGTGATACCCAGACAAACAGGGTCTGGAGTGGACCTCCAGCAAACTCCAACAGACCTGCAGCTGAGGGACCTGACTGTTAGAAGGAAAACTAACAAACAAAAAGGAATGGCATCAACATCAACAAAAAGGACATCTACACCAAAAGCCCATCTGTAGGTCACTAGCATCAAAGACCAAAAGTAGATAAAACCACAAAAATAAGGAGAAACCAGAGCAGAAAAGCTGAAAATTCTAAGAACCAGAGCGCCTCTTCTCCTCCAAAGATTGCAGCTCCTCGCCAACAACGGAACAAAGCTGGATGGAGAACGACTTTGATGAGCTGACAGAAGTAGGCTTCAGAAGGTTGGTAATAATGAACTTCTCTGAGCTAAAGGAGGATGTTCGAACCCATCGCAAGGAAGCTAAAAACCTTGAAAAAAGATTTGACGAGTGGCTAACTATAATAAACAGCATAGAGAAGACCTTAAATGACCTGATGGAGCTGAAAATCATGGCACGAGAACTACGTGATGCATGCACAAGCTTCAATAACCAATTTGATCAAGTGGAAGAAAGGCTATCAATGACTGAAGATCAAATCAATGAAATAAAGCGAGAAGAGAAGTTTAGAGAAAAAGAGTAAAAAGAAATGAACAAAGCCTCCAAGAAATATGGGACTATGTGAAAAGACCAAATCTACGTTTCATTGGTGTACCTGAAAGTGACAGGGAGAATGGAACAAAGTTAGAAAACACTCTTCAGGATATTATTCAGGAGAACTTGCCCAGCCTAGCAAGGCAGGCCAACATTCAAATTCAGGAAATACAGAGAACACTGCAAAGATACTCCTTGAGAAGAGGAACCCCAAGTCACATAATTTTCAGATTCACCAAGGTTGAAATGAAGGAAAAAATGTTAAGGACAGCCAGAGAGAAAGGTCAGGTTACCCACAAAGGGAAGCCCATCAGACTAACAGTGGATCTCTCGGCAGAAACTCTACAAGCCAGAAGAGAGTGGGGGCCAATACTCAACATATGTAAAGAAAAGAAATTTCAACCTAGAATTTCATATCCAGCCAAACTAAGCTTCATAAGTGAAGGAGAAATAAAATTCTTTACAGACAAGCAAACCCAGAGAGATTTTGTCACTACCAGGCCTGCCTTACAAGTGCTGCTGAAGGAAGCACTAAACATGGAAAGGAACAACTGGTACCAGTCACTGCAAAAGCATGCCAAAATGTAAGACCATCAATACTAGGAAGAAACCACATCACCTAATGGGCAAAATAACCAGCTAATATCATAATGGCAGGATCAAATTCACATGTAACAATATTAACCTTAAATGTAAATGGGCTAACTGCCCGAACTAAAAGACACAGACTGGCAAATTGTATAAAGAGTCAAGACCCATCAGTGTGCTGTATTCGGGAGACCCATCTTAAGTGCAGAGACACACATAGGCTCAAAATAAAGGGATGGAGGAAGATCTACCAAGCAAATGGAAAGCAAAAAAAGAAGAAGAAGAAAAAAGCAGGGGTTGCAATCCTAGTCTCTGATAAAACAGACTTTAAACCAACAAAGATCAAAAGAAGCAAAGAAGGCCATTATATAATGGTAAAGGGATCAATTCAACGAGAAGAGCTAACTATCCTAAATATATATGCACCCAATACAGGAGCATCCAGATTCATAAAGCAAGTCCTAAGAGACCTACAAAAGACTTAGTCTCACACACAATAATAATTGGAGACTTTAATACCCCACTGTCAATATTAGACAGATCAGTAAGACAGAAGGTTAAAAATGATATCCAGGACTTGAACTCAGCTCTGCACCAAGCAGACCTAATAGACATCTACAGAACTCTCCACCCCAAATCAACAGAATATACATTCTTCTCAGCACCACATCATACTTATTCCAAAATTGACCACATATTTGGAAGTAAAGCACTCCTCAGCAAATGAAAAAGAACAGAAATCACAACAAATTGTCTCTCAGACCACAGTGCAATCAAATTAGAAATCAGGATTAAGAAACTCACTCAAAACTGCACAACTACATGGAAACTGAACAACCTGCTCCTGACTCACTACTGAGTGAATCATGAAATGAAGGCAGAAATAAAGATGTTCTTTGAAACCAATGAGAACAAAGATACAACATACCAGAATCTCTGGGACACATTCAAAGCCATGTGTAGAGGGAAATTTATAGCACTAAATGCCCATAAGAGAAAGCAGGAAAGATCTAAAAATTGACACCCTGACATTACAATTAAAAGAACTAGAGAAGCAAGAGCAAACACATTCAAAAGCTAGCAGAAGGCAAGAAATAACTAAGATCAGAGCAGACCTGAAAGAGATACAGACACAAAAAACCCTTCAAAAAAATCAATGAATCCAGAAGGTGGTTTTTTGAAAAGATCAGCAAAATTGATAGACTGCTAGCAAGACTAATAAAGAAGAAAAGAGAGAAGAAACAAATATATGCAATAAAAAATGATAAAGGGGATATCACCATGAATCCCACAGAAATGCAAACTACCATCAGAGAATACTATAAATACCTCTACGCAGATAAACTAGAAAATCTGGAAGAAATGGATAAATTCCTGGACACATGCACCCTCCCAAGACTAAACCAGGAAGATGTTGAATCTCTGAACAGATCAATAACAGGTTCTGAAATGGAGGCAATAATTAATAGCCTACCAACCAAAAAACGTCCAGGACCAGACAGATTCACAGCCAAATTCTACCAGAGGTACAAAGAGGAGCTGGTACCATTCCTTCTGAAACTATTTCAATCAATAGAAAAAGAGGGAATCCTATCTAACTCATTTTATGAGGCCAGCATTATCCTGACACCAAAGCATGGCAGAAACACAACAAAAAGAGAGAAATTTCCACCGATATCCCTGATGAACATTGATGCAAAAATCCTCGATAAAATACTGGCAAACTGAATCCAGCAGCACATCAAAAAAGCTTATCCACCACAATCAAGTTTGCTTCCTGGGATGCAAGGCTGGTTTAACATATGCAAATCAATAAACATAATCCATCACATAAACAGAACCAACAGCAAAAACCACATGATTATCTTAATAGATGCAGAAAAGGCCTTTGACAAAATTCAACAGCTCTTCATGCTAAAAACTCTCAATAAACTAGGTATCAATGGAATGTATCTCAAAATAATAAGAGCTATTTATGACAAACCCACAGTCAATATCATACTGAATGGGCAAAAACTGGAAGCATTCTCTTTGAAAACTGGCACAAGATAGGGATGCCCTCTCTCACCACTCCTATTCAACATAGTGTTGGAAGTTCTGGCCAGGGCAATCAGGCAAGAGAAAGAAATCAGGGGTATTCAATTAGGAAAAGAGGAAGTCAAATTGTCCCTGTTTGCAGATGAAATGATTGTATATTTAGAAAACCCCATTGTCTCAGCCCAAAATCTCCTTAAGCTGATAAGCAACTTCAGCAAAGTCTCAGGATACAAAATCAATGTGCAAAAATCACAAGCATTCCTATACACCAATAACAGACAAACAGAGAGCCAAATCATGAGTGAACTCCCATTCACAGTTGCTACAAAGAGAATAAAATACCTAGGAATACAATTTACAAGGGATGTGAAGGACCTTTTCAAGGAGAACTGCAAACCACTGCTCAGTGAAATAAAAGAGGACAAACAAATGGAAGAAAATTCCATGCTTATGGATAGGAATCAATGCCATCCCTATCAGCCAACCAATGACTTTCTTCGCAGAATTGGAAAAAACTACTTTAAAGTTCATATGGAACCAGAAAGAGCCCGCATTGTCAACACAATCCTAAGCCAAAAGAACAAAGCTGGAGGCATCACACTACCTGACTTCAAACTATACTACAAGGCTACAGTAACCAAAACAGCATGGTACTGGTACCAAAACAGATATATAGACCAATGGAACAGAACAGAGGCCTCAGAAATAACACCACACATCTACAACCATCTGATCTTTGACAAACCTGACAAAAACAAGAAATGGGGACAGGATTCCCTATTTAATAAATGGTGCTGGGAAAATTGGCTAGTCATATGTAGAAAACTGAAACTGGATCCCTTCTTTACACCTTATATAAAAATTAATTCAAGATGGATTAAAGACTTAAATGTTAGACCTAAAACCATAAAAACCCTAGAAGAAAACCTAGGCAATATCATTCAGGACATAGGCATGGGCAAGGACTTCATGAGTAAAACACCAAAAGCAATGGCAACAGAAGCCAAAATAGACAAATGAGATCTAATTAAACTAAAGAGCTTATGCACAGCAAAAGAAACTACCATCGGAGTGAATAGGCAAGCTACAGAATGGGAGAAAAATTTTGCAATCTACCCATCTGACAAAGGGCTAATATCCAGAATCTACAATGAACTTAAATAAATTTACAAGACAAAAAACAGCCCCATCAAAAAGTGGGTGAAGGATATGAACAGACACTTCTCAAAAGAAGACATTCATACAGCCAACAGACACATGAAAAAATGCTCATCATCACTGGTCATCAGAGAAATGCAAATCAAAACCACAATGCGATACCATCTCACACCAGTTAGAAAGGTGATCATTAAAAAGTCAGGAAACAACAGATGCTGGAGAGGATGTGGAGAAATAGGAACACTTTTACACTGTTGGTGGGAGTGTAAACTAGTTCAACCATTGTGGAAGACAGTGTGGCGATTTCTCAAGGATCTAGAACTAGAAATATCATTTGACCCAGCGATTCCATTACTGGGTATATACCCAGGGGATTATAAATCATGCTATATAAAGACACATGCACACGTATGTTTATTGTGGCACTATTCACAATAGCAAAGACTTGGAACCAACTCAAATGTCCATCAATGATAGACTGGATTAAGAAAATGTGGCACGTATGCACCATGGAATACTATGCAGTCATAAAAAAGGATGAGTCCACGTCCTTTGCAGGGACATGGATGCAGCTGGAGACCATCATTCTGAGCAAACTATCACAGAGACAGAAAACCAAACACTACATGTTCTTACTCATGGGTGGGAGTTGAATGATGAGAGCACTTGGGCACAGGGCCGGGGAACATCACACCGCGGGGTCTGTCGTGGGGTGGGGGGCAGGGAGAGGGATAGCACTGGGAGAAATACTAATGTGGGTGATAAGTTGATGGGTGCAGCAAACCAACATGGACATGTATAGCTATATAACAGGCCTGCATGTTGTGCACATGTACCCTAGAACTTAAAGTATAATAATTTTTAAAAAATAGAAAATACCAAGGGATAGAGCAGGATTACTGGTTGAAATGACAAATGTATATTTAACTATAAGAAACTGTGAAACTATTTTCCAGAGTAGCTGTGCAATTTTGCATTCCCACCAGCAATGTAGGAGACTTTCAGTTGCTCTGCATCCTCACCACCTAGCACTTGGTAATGCCAGTACTTTTTATTTTAGCCATTCTAATAAGCATGTAGTGGTATCTCATTGTGGCTCTTTTTTTTTTTTTTTTTTTTTTTTAATAGGGTCTCACTCTTTTGCCTAGACTGGAGTGCAGTGTTATGGGCTTACTAAAGCCTTGACCTCCTGGACTCAAGTGATCCTCCCTCTTCAGCCTCCCAAGTAGCTGGGACTATAGCTGTGCACCATCACACCTGGCTAATGTTAAAAATGTTTTTGTAGAGATAGGGTCTTGCTATATTGCCCAGGCTGGTCTACAACTCGTGGGCTCAAGCAGTCCTCCTACCTCGGCCTCCCAAAGTGCTAGAATTACAGGTGTGAGCCACTGTGCTTTGCCTCATTGTGGCTTTAATTTACATTCCACCAATAGGTAATGATGTTAAGCATCTTTTATTCACCCTATAGATACCTTCTTTGATGATATATTGTTCAAATTTTTACCGACTTTTTAGCTGGATTGCTTTTTTTCTTACTGTTGAGTTTTGAAAATTATTTAAATGTTTTGTTTGAACTGTTATTTGCAAATATTTTCTCCCAGTTTGTAGTTTGTCATTTCATTCTCAGAACAAAAGTCCTAAATTTTGATAAACTCTAATCTTTCAGTTTTTCTTTTATGGATTATCCTTTAGTTTTCGTGTCTAAGAGGTCTTCACATAATTCAGGTCATGAAGATTTTCTCCTACGTTTTCTTCTGAGAAGTGTTGCATTTTAGATTTAAATCTATGATTCACTTTTAGTTACATTTTATATAAGGTTGAGGTATAGGACAAGATTGTTTTGGGTTTTTTTTTTTTTGCATATGAGTGATTAATTGGTTCAAAACCATTTGTTGGAAATACTATTTTTTCTTTATTAAATTGCTTTTACACTTTTGTCACATATTAGATGGGTAAATTGGTATGGGCCTGTTTCTGGTCTCTATTATGTTCCATTGATCTATTTGGCATCCTTTACCAATACCATGTGTTTTGAATACTATAACTTTATAGTAAGTATTGATATCATGTAGTTAGATTTCCTCAACTCTATTCTTTTCCCAAGTTGCTTTGCCCATTCTGGGTCCTTTTCATTTCTATATGTATTTTAGAATCTGCCTACCAATTTCTGCAAAAAGGCATACTGGGATTTGGTTGGTACTTGATTAAATCTATATGTCAATTTAGGGAAAGTCAGTATCTTTAGTATGCTGAGTCTTTCATGTCATGGATATTTTGTCTCTCCATTTATTTAGGTCTTCTTTGATTTCTTTCATCAGCATACAGTTTTCAGCATATATACTCTGTACATGTTTTGTAAGGCTTATACCTAAGTATTTAATTTTGTTTGAGCTATTGTAAATGGTATGGTTTAATTTCAGTTTCCAATTGTGTGTCATTACTATATAGAAATACAATAGACACTTTTGTGTTGACATTGTATCCTGTAACCTTGCTGAACTCACTTTTCTCTAGGAGGTTTTTGGTAGAGCCCTGAGATTTTCTATGCAGGTGATCATGTCATCTGTGCATAGAAACGGCTTTATTGACTTCCTTTAAAATCTATCTGCCTTTTATTTCTTTTACTTGCATTATTGCACTGGATAAGACTTCCAGTATGATGTTGAATGAGAGTATTAAGAATGGATCTCCTAGATGGACATCCTAGTTTTCTTTTCAATCTAGGGAGAAAGGTTTTTGTTGGCAAGGGTTGGCTGGGGTGGAGCAGGGAAGGAGGAGAATCTTTTACCATTAAGTATCAAGTTAGCTGAAGAGTTTTTTGGGGATTTTTTGGTAGATATTCCTTATCATGTTAAGGAAGTTCCCTTCTCTTGTTACTTTACTGAGGGTGTTTATTATAAATGGATGTTGTATCTTTCCTGCATCTATTGATAAGATCACATGGTTTTTCTTCTTTAGATTGTCAACATGGTAATTATCATGACTTATTTATGAATATTGAATCAGCTTTGCATTCCTGGAATAAACTCTACTTAATCGTGGTGATTTTTTAAAAAAGATATTGCTCTATTCCATTTGCTAATATTTTGTTGAGATTTTTTTCATCTCTGTTCATGAGGAATATTGGTCTATAGTTTTTTTTTTTTTCCTTGTACTGTCTTTTTGTAGTTTGGTATTAGTATAATATTGGTCTTGTAAAATGAGTTGGAAAGTATTCCCCTTCTATTTTCTGCAAAAGACACTGTAGAATTGGTGTTATTTTTTCTTTATTATGTTGTAAAATTTTCCAGTGAATTACATCTGGATCTGGAGATATTTTTCTGAAAGGCTTTTAACTACAAATTCAATTTCTTTGATAGTTGCAGGATTTTTTGGGATATCTACTGCTACCTACTTCATCTTGAGTGAGTTGTAGTAGTTTGTGGTTGGTAAAGAATTGGCCCATTTAATCTACATTGTCAGATTATCGTGCATAGAGTTGCTTCTGTATTTCGTTATTTCCTTTTAATGCCTGTGAGGTCTGCAGTGATATCCCCTATTTCATTCCTGATATTGGTAATTTGTGTCTTCTCTCTCTCTCTCTCTCTCTGTCAGTCTTCCTAGATGCTTATCCATTTTAGTGATTTTTTTTCTAACAGTATGCTGTTAGTTTGATTGATTTTTCTCTATTATATTTCTGTTTTCAGTTTCATTGATTTACTCCCTTGCCTTTGTTATTTACTTTCTTCTGCTTGATTTGTGTTCATTTTTTTTTTTTTTTTTGCTAGTTTCCTCAAGTGGAAGCTTAGATGATTTACTTGATACTTTTTTGTCTTTCTAATACCATATAGGCATTGTAGTGCTATACATTTCCCTCTAAACACAACTTTAGGTTTGTCCCCTAGATTTTCATGTGTTGCATTTGCCTTTTTATGCTGTGTCACTGAGACTTCCTTTTTGACCTACAGATTATTTTTAAGTGTTTTACCTTGCCAAGTGTTTGGAGATTTTCCTGTTACCTTTCTTTCTTTTTTTTTTTTCTTTTTCTTTAATTCTTTCTTTTTTTTTTTATTATAAATCTCCCTCCCTATCTCTCTCTCTCTCTCTCTATATATATATATAAATATATAAACTCCATATAAAACATATATATTCTTTTGGGTTGACTTTTTTTTTTATTATACTTTAAGTTCTAGGGTACATGTGCACAACGTGCAGGTTTTTTACATATGTATACATGTGCCATGTTGGTGTGCTGAATCCATTAACTCGTCATTTACATAAAGTGTATCTCCTAATGCTATCCCTCCCCACCACCCCCCAACAATAGGACCTAGTGTATGATGATCCCCTTCCTGTGTCCAAGTGATCTCATTGTTCAATTCCCACCTATGAGTGAAAACATGTGGTGTTTGGTTTTCTGTTCTTGCGATAGTTTACTGAGAATGATGGTTTCCAGCTGCATCCATGTCCCTACAAAGGACACGAACTCATCCTTTTTTATGGCTGCATAGTATTCCATCGTGTATATGTGCCACATTTTCTTAATCCAGTCTGTCACTGACTGATGGGCATTTGGGTTGATTCCAAGTCTTTGCTATTGTGAATAGTGCCACAATAAACATACATGTGCATGTGTCTTTATAGAAGCATGACTTACAATCCTTTGGGTATATTCCCAGTAATGGGATTTTTGCATCGATGTTCATCAGGGATATTGGTCTAAAATTCTCTTTTTTTGTTGTATCTCTGTCAGGTTTTGGTATCAGGATGATGTTGGCCTCGTAAAATGAGTTGGGGAGGATTCCCTCTTTTTCTATTGATTGGAATAGTTTCAGAAGGAATGGTACCAACTCCTCCTTGTACCTCTGGTAGAATTCGGCAGTGAATCCATCTGGTCTTGGACTTTTTTTGGTTGGTAGGCTATTAATTATTGCCTCCATTTCAGAGCCTGCTATTGGTCTATTCAGGGATTCAGCTTCTTCCTGGTTTAGTCTTGGAAGAGTGTAAGTGTCCAGGAAATTATCCATTTCTTCTAGGTTTTCTAGTTTATTTGTGTAGAGGTGTTTATAGTATTCTCTCATGGTAGTTTGTATTTCTGTGGGGTTGGTGGTCATATCCCCTTTATCATTTTTTATTGCATATATTTGTTTCTTCTCTCTTTTCTTCTTTATTAGTCTTGCTAGCAGTCTATCAATTTTGTTGATCTTTTCAAAAAATCAGCTCCTGGATTCATTGATTTTTTGGAGGGTTTTTGTGTCTCTATCTCCTTCAGTTCTGCTCTGATCTTAGTTATTTCTTGCCTTCTGCTAGCTTTTGAATGTGTTTGCTCTTGCTTCTCTAGTTCTTTTAATTGTGATGTTAGGGTGTCAATTTTAAATCTTTCCTGCTTTCTCTTATGCGCATTTAGTGCCATAAATTTCCCTCTACACACTGCTTTAAATGTGTCCCAGAGATTCTGGTATGTTGTATCTTTGTTCTCATTGGTTTCAAAGAACATCTTTATTTCTGCCTTCATTTCGTTATGTACCCAGTAGTCATTCAGGAGCAGGTTGTTCAGTTTCCATGTAGTTGAGTGGTTTTGATTGAGTTTCTTAGTCCTGAGTTCCAGTTTGATTCCACTGTGGTCTGAGAGACAGTTTGTTGTGGTTTCTGTTCTTTTACATTTGCTGAGGAGTGCTTTACTTCCAACTATGTAGTCAATTTTGGAATAAGTGTGATGTGGTGCTGAGAAGAATGTATATTCTGTTGATTTGGGGTGGAGAGTTCTGTAGATATCTATTAGGTCCACTTGGTGCAGAGTTGAGTTCAATTCCTGGATATCCTTGTTAACTTTCTGTCTCATTGATCTGTCTAATGTTGACAGTGGGGTGTTAAAGTCTCCCATTATTATTGTATGGGAGTTTAATTCTCTTTGTAAGTCTCTAAGGACTTGCTTTATGAATTTGGATGCTCCTGTTTTGGGTGCATATATATTTAGGATAGTTAGCTCTTCCTGATGAATTGATCTCTTTACCATTATGTAATGGCCTTCTTTGTCTCTTTTGATCTTTGACGGTTTAAAGTCTGTTTTATCAGAGACTAGGATTGCAATCCCTGTCTTTTTTTGTTTTCCATTTGCTTGGCAGATCTTCCTCCATCCCTTTATTTTGAGCCTATGTGTGTCTCTGTATGTTAGATGCGTCTCCTGAATACAGCAAACTGATGGGTCTTGACTCTTTTTCCAATTTGCCAGAGTGTGTCTTTTAATTGGACCATTTAGTCCATTTAAATTTAAGGTTAATATTGTCATGTGTGAACTTGATCCTGTCATTATGATATTAGCTGGTTATCTTGCTCGCTAGTTGATGCAGCTTCTTCCTAGCATCGATGGTCTTTACATTTTGACATGTTTTTGCAGTAGCTGGTACCAGTTGTTCCTTTCCATGTTTAGTACTTCCTTCAGGATCTCTTGTAGGGCCGGCCTGGTGGTGACAAATTCTCTAAGCATTTGCTTATCTGTAAAGGATTTTATTTCTCCTTCACTTATGAAACTTAGTTTGGCTGGATATGAAATTCTGGGTTGAAAATTCTCTTCTTTAAGAATGTTGAATATTGGCCTCCCACTCTCTTCTGGCTTGGAGAGTTTCTGTCGAGAGATCTGCTGTTAGTCCGATGGGCTTCCCTTTGTGTGTAACCCAAACTTTCTCTCTGGCTGCCCTTAACATTTTTTCCTTCATTTCAACTTTGGTGAATCTGACAATGATGTGTCTTGGAGTTGCCCTTCTCGAGGAGTATCTTCGTGGCATTCTCTGTATTTCCTGAATGTGAATGTTGGCCTGCCTTACTAGGTTGGGGAAGTTCTCCTGGATGATATCCTGCAGGGTGTTTTCCAACTTGGTTCCATTTTCCCTGTCACTTTCAGGCACACCAATCAGACGTAGATTTGGTCTTTTCACATAATCTCATACTTATTGGAGGCTTTGTTCATTTCTTTTTACTCTTTTTTCTCTACACTTCTCTTCTCGCTTCATTTCATTTATTTGATCTTCAATCGCTGATACTCTTTCTTCCAGTTGATTGAGTCAGTTACTGAAGCTTGTGCATTTGTCACGTAGTTCTTGTGTTATGGTTTTCATCTCTATCAGTTCTTTTAAGGTCTTCTCTGCATTGATTATTCTAGTTATCCATTCATCCATTCTTTTTTTCAAGGATTTTAGTTTCTTTGCACTGGTTATGTAGTTCCTCCTTTAGCTCTGAGAAGTTTGATTGACTGAAGCCTTCTTCTCTCAACTTGTCAAAGGCATTCTCCATCCAGCTTTGTTCTATTGCTGGCAATGAGCTGCATTCCTTTGGAGGGGGAAATGTGCTCTGATTTTTTGAATTTTCAGCTTTTCTGCCCTGCTTTTTCCCCATCTTTGTGGTTTTATCTGCCTTTGGTCTTTGATGATGGTGACATACTGGTGGGGTTTTTGTGTGGGTGCCCTTTCTGTTTGTTAGTTTTCCTTTGAACAGTCAGGACCCTCAGCTGTAGGTCTGTTGGAGTTTGCTTGAGGTCCACTCCAGACCCTGTTTGCCTGGGTATCAGCATCGGAGGCTGCAGAATATAGAATATTGCTGAACAGTGAGTGTTGCTGTCTGATTCTTGCTCTGGAAGCTTCGTCTCGGGGTGTACCCTTCCGTGTGAGGTGTGAGGTGTTGGTCTGCACCTAGTGGGGGATGTCTTCTAGTTAGGCTACTCAGGGGTCAGAGAGCCACTTGAGCAGGCAATCTGTCTGTTCTTAGATCTCAACCTCTGTGCTGGAAGATCCCACTGCTCTCTTCAAAACTGTCAGACAGGGGTATTTACCTCTGTCGAGGTTTCTGCTGCTTTTTGTTTAGCTATGCCCTGTCCCCAGAGGAGGAGTCTACAGAGGCAGGCCCCCTGTTACCTTTCTTTTACTGATTTCTAGTATAATTTCATCATGGTAAAAAAATAGACTTTGTATAATTTCTATTTTTGTAAGCATGTTAATGCTTATTATATGACCCTAGATATTGTTTCTCTTGGTGAATGGTTCATGTTCATTTGAAAAAAATGTATATTCTACTGGTTTTTGTTACTAATTTTATCCAGTTCGTTGATGGTGTCAATTAGCTCTTCATTATCCTTGCTATTTTTGAAGTTGCAACTATAATTACTAATTTGCTTGTTTCTTCTTTGATTTCTGTCTGGTTTTGCTTCATTATTTGGGAGCTCTATTGTTAGGTATATACCCATTTAGAATTGTTATGTCTTTTTGGTGAATTGACACTTTTAGAAAAATGTAATGTCTCTCTTTTCAAATTTTTTTTTTAAACCTGACATCTACTTTGATATTCTTTCTCTTTTACCATTTGTTTCTAGAGTGTTTGTATTGCTCTTTCAAGCACTTTCATAATTGCTTTCAGCTCTTTGTTAGATGATCTAATATCTGCATTTTCATCTCCTTGGTGTCTATTGTCTTTTTCTATATTAGTTAATAATTTTATGGTTTGTCATCTACTGAGTAATTTTGGATTGTATTTGTAGTATTTTGAATATTAAGTTATGAAAGGCTGAGCTTTGTTTGAATTGTATTAGTGTTGTTAATATTTTTGTTTTAGTGGGTAAATTGGTTATTAGAGTTAGACCTGAAGTTTCAATCTGCCTTCTGTAGATTGTGGTTACAATGTCAGTTCCACTTTTAGTTTTGCAGTGCTACTCAGTTCTGTCCCGTGTCTGTACTACCAAGTGGTCATTCTGGGACCTGGGTAAAGGTCTACTCATTAGCTCAGTTTTCAACGTCTTCAATATATTTTCTTAGGATTAAATCCAAGCATTTGTGGGTTGAAGCTTAAAGATTTATTAGGTCACTGTCCTGAGTTTCTCCCTCTCTGTGATCTCCTCAGTACATCCCAGTTCTCTAGGGTGTCCATTTTGGTCCCCCATTCAGAAACCATTCACTTCTACAGTCACAGTATGTCTGAGGCAAAGTGATAGAAGGACATCACCACTGCCCCACCTACCCCTACCCCCTGCAAAAATAAATAAATAAAGCAATGAAATTTGTCCTTATCTTCATGGAACTTCTGCTCCACTAAATAAAGAAGAAAGTTATCCTCCCTTTGAGTTTTGGCTCCTGAAGGCTACCATTGCTGCTATGACTGGGGGCTAGGGCCACCACCACAGGAATGTCTGGTGGGTGTGCAAGAGAATGAAGCAAAAGGAAAGAGAAATATAAGAGTTTACCCCACTCTCTCTGAGCTTTAGAACTTCCCTGACTCCTTGGGTGAAGACTAGAGGGTTTCTCCTAAAGCTCTTCCTACCTAGCACAGTGCTCATTTCAGATTTTCCAGCTCAGTTAGGCCAGGTGAACACAAGGGACAAAAACTGATGAACTTATTGCTAGTTTGATAGTACTTTCATTTTTGGTGCCCATCCCTGGTCCACCAACTGCTATTTATTTTACAGAGTCCTCTAGTGGGCCAGACATTCTGTCCAGGTTTTAGAGTTGCATTCAATTGAAGGAAAAACATGGTGTGTATTTGCTTTATCTTACCTGGAACCAGTTTTCTTACTTTGTTTTAAGGTATACTTTTCTGATTACCAGTGAGATTGAGCATCTTTTATTATTTAATATCATGCATTCTTTTCTGTAAATTATATTTATATTTTTGCGTATTTTATTATTATTATTTCCAGGAAAGTACTAAGAAGAAAGTGCCTATTTTAATGCCTGCATTGTTTGCTTTTTCTTATGAATTGTAGGAGGTTTTTAATCCTGAATATCAAGCCTTTGATTATTATCTATGTGACAAATAGTTTTTACCATTATTTGTTTGTTTGTTTTGGAGTTAAATTGTTATTTGTTAGTGTACTTTATTGTAATGAAGAATGTAAGTTTGATAAATTAATCAAATTTATCAAGTTCTTTGGCTTCTGCTTTTGTAACTTTATTAGAACAGACTTTTTAACTCTAAGTTCACAATCATATTCATCTGTTATTTGTAATACTCTTAAGTTTATTTTCTCACACTTAGAAATTTTCTGCATTAGAATTTATTTTTGTGAATGATGTATGATACGGAGATAGCTTATTTTTTTCCCAAAACATTTCATCATTTTTCCAACACCATTTATTGTGTATCTTTCATCTGCTGATTTTATCAAATACTAAATTCCCATATATATAGTGCTTAGTTTTAGAACTATATTTTATTTCATTGATGTATTCATCTATTCTTTCAAAAATATATTATTTTAATAAATATGGTTTTCTAACCTAATTTAATAACTAATGGGTCAAGGACTGCTTTGGCAATTTTTCTTTCTCAAAATTATCCTAACTATTCTTGGTATTTAATATTCTCTCATATGAATTTTAGAGTCAATTTGTCAAGCTACATAAACAAATCTTTGGGAATTTGACTAGAACTGTATTAAATTTACAAATTAATTTGAATCTTCTCATCCATGAACACCTTTATGTATTCAAGTTTCTTTTTATGTTCTTCAGGAAAGAAAGCTTTATAGTTCTTTTTTTTATGAAGGTTTTGCATACAATTTATAAGGTATCTACCTAGATATCTGATAGTTTCATTAATATTTTGAAGGGTATTATTTCTGTTTTGTTTTATATTTGGTTATTGTAAATACATGGGAATGTTGTTGATTTTTGTTCGTGCTTATCTGGTATCCAGAATATTACTAAATGTACTTAGGAGTTTCAGCAATTTTCAGTTAAATCTTTTAGATTGCTTTGATGTTTGATTATATTTTCATAAGTAATGACTGTTTTTATTTCTTTTAGTATTCCCCTCCCTCCCTCAACCCCCTTTTCTTATTTTGTTGTGTTGACTAGAATATCAGTATAGTGTTAAATGAAGTTAGGAGAGAAAAGGCCTTTGTTTTATTCCAATTTTGTTGGAAGTTTTTCTAAGTTTTACCAGTAAGTATGATGCTTGCTATAGATTTCTAGTAGGTAGCATTAATCAAGTTCAGTAAGGTCTTTTGCATTTGTGTTAGCTAATAATTATCAAAAATAGATATTAAATATAATAGAATGATTGTTCAGGATTTATTCAGATGGTTGTAATTTTTAAACCCATTAATTATTTTCTAATAATGAACCATCCTTGCTTTCCTAGGATAAACCATACCATGTCATGATGAATTTCTTTTATACAAAGCAAGATTCAATTTGTTAGTCTTTTATTTAGAAGTTTTGCATCTATATTCGTAAATGAGACTGGTTTATAAATGTTTCTTATAAGGCTTTTATCTAGTATTGATGTGGGATTTTGTCTCACTACAGGGCATAAATATTTTCAGTTTTATATATATCCATCTAAAAACATTTTAAGTACATGCAAGCAAAACCATATATGGATATTTTAAAATATACTTTATCTTTTAGAGCAGTTGTATATTCACAGTAAAACTGAGCAAAAGGCACAGATTTCCAATATTCCCCCATTCTCACATATACGTGGTCTTCCCCATTATCAACCTCCCCCAACAGAGTGGTACATTTGTTATTATCAATGAACCCACGTTGATACATCATCATCACCCAAGGTCCATAGTTTACATTAGGGTTCCACCTTGGTAATGCACTTTCTATGGGTTTGGAAAAATGTATCATGACACATATCCACCATTACAGTATCATACAGAGTAGTTTCACTGCCCTAAAAATCCTCTGTGTTTTGTCTGTTCATCCCTCCCACCCCCCATACCCTGGCAACTACTAATCCTTTTACTGTCGCCATCCTTTGCCTTTTCCAGAATGTCATATAGTTGGAATTATAAAGAATGTAGCCTTTTGAGCTTGGCTCCTTTCATTTAGTAATATGCATTGAAGTTTCCTCCATGTCTTTTCATGACTTGACAGCAAATTTCCTAGGAGTGGAATTGCTCAGTCAAAGGGCATATGCACTTGGGATTTGGATAGATTTTGCTAAATTATTCTTCATAGAAGTCATACAAATGTACACTCCCACAGGAGTTTTTAAGATCTTTTTACTCATACGCTTTCCAACGCAGTTATCAAACCTTTTGATTTTTGGCAATCTGATCAGTACAGAAAGGAGGTACTTCGGTGTAATTTTAATTTGCATTCCTTTTATTGAAGGGCATTATTACTACCTAAAATTAGACATTTTGCAGAATCCCTTTTAGACAGAAGGTGACAATGTGGTATTTTTCTGCCAGCGAAAGGTAAGAAAAAGTGATTGGGTATAGCTTCCAAGAAAGTAATTTAAGAGGAAGGGAGGTTGTAGACTCATCCTAGCAACTGCCTTTTTGGCTTTCCTCTCTTCCCTCCTTCCTGTCTGGGATGTAGTAAACACAGTGCTGATGGTGATGAGCACAGGCTGAAGATGACGGAGCAGAAAGAGGTGGGTTGCTGAGTATGCCAAAAAGAACGTTTTTGTTTTTTGTTTTTGATCTTGTGTTTTTGCCATACCAATTCTATTCCCAGTGCTTGAGAGCCAAGGTGTATTTTGGGCAAGCAGAAGGTGACAAGGTAAACAAAAACCATTACAGGTGAGAAATTCATTGGCAAGTATTTCATAAAATCATCCTGACCCACAGGGATAACGACACTAGTTACCCGCTAGGGCTGTTGCAAGAATTAAGACTGTGTATGTAAAGGTGTCCGAGCCAGACAGAGGATCCTTAAAATGTAGCCACTGTTACCATCATTAGCTGTTGTCTCTGGGGTTGTAATTCCCCTACCCCATGTCACCTACTTGTCCTGGGTAGGGTCTGTACCTCTCCTGAATTATATATGAATAGCGATGATGAAGTGTTAGAGACAGAGGGAGGTGCAGGAAGTCTCAGGTTCATGGCAATAGCTCCGTTTTCTTAAAGGCTTTGATGCAAAGCCTCTGATACAATTTGTTAGTCCACCCAACCCTGCAAATCAGAAATTGAGTTTGTATTTGATCAGTTTGGCTGGGCCACTGAAGCTTCATGTGTCAACAGCAGCACTGAATATCGTCATAAAGCTCTCAGATGCCCAACCCCCCGCTCCAGCTTCTGGTTCACACCTCCCAGGATCTTGAACTGGAAAGAAATCAGGCTACACTTCTGGAGGTTGTTTCTGGGTCTGAAATTGTGATAGACAACCTGGTCATTCTTTGGAAACAGTAACCCTGGTAACTTGAGAGACAGAGAGACAAATATAGCAGCATTTGCAGCTGAAGTTTTTAAAAATCAGTTTGTTTTGCACACATTTTCTGTTAGCATATAAAGCATAACGTAAAATGTTGTGTATATTTTAAAGCAAACCTGAAGTTTTATAGCTTGCGGTAAACATTAAGAAAGGGCAGCCCCCCCGAAAGGGATATAGATACCTTGGTTAGTTTGGAGAGGTCTATTTAGTTGTGAGAAGCTAGGCTTTGGGGCTAGTGTAGTGTGTTGAAACAAAAAGGAATTAAATTATCTAATTATCAAAGTGAGAGCAATTTGGAAATTTCTGCCTGGGGTTGGGAGTTAGACTTTGGAAGAAGAGATGGAAGAAATAATCTAGAGACAGGAGTGTGGCCTGTAGAAGAGGATAGAAAGTAGAGCCTGAAGGCCAATGGCCACTGAGAAGTATCTTGTGGGGAGAAATGGCTAGTGCAATTTTCAGACAGGGATTCCTAGTGTTTAAATTTAAGTTGATTCCTGTTATGTGCGGTGCCATCAGCCCCTTACTATTAGTCTAGGTTAGATACAGCTGTTTTCCTGCGGAATTAACTTAGAAGAATTGCACTCTACACTTGGGACCACCTGGAACAGACAGAGGCAAGAAAGAAACACTGTGGGAGGCAAGATACAGAGAACGAGCAGCCATTGACCCCTGCAGGGCAGGATGAAGGAGCAAGAGGAAGGAAATAGAGCACCCCCTAGCCTGCTGCCTCCCTGAGCTCCCCTGAGGTTATCAGGGGTCCTGGGGAAGGCACTGAATTCCCCTCAGCACATGAGATAGAATCTGGAGTTAGTTCACCTGGTTATAAAAAGTGACTCCTGAATAATGTGTTTGCATCATATATATATATATTTATTTTTTAGACAGAGTCTTGCTTTGTTGCCCAGGCTGGAGTGCAGTTACATGATCTCGGCTCATTGCAACCTCCACCTCCCAGGTTCAAGCGATTCTCCTTCCTCAGCCTCCTGAGTAGCTGGGATTACAGTCATTCATCAGTACCGCCCATAATACACGCCAGCTAATTTTTGTATTTTTAGTGGAGACGGCGTTTCACCCTGTTGGTCAGGCTGGTATTGAACTCCTGACCTCAAGTAATCCACCGGCTTCGGCCTACCAAAGTGCTGGGATTACAGGTGTGAGCCACCACTCCTGGTCAGCATCACAATATTTTTGAATCATGATTTGAAGGAGGTTGACTTTACTTACGGGGTCCTTGCATTGTGACAACAAGTGAAAATGTGTCATAAATGGCCAAATCCCAATAGTGGCTCACATCAAGAGGGAATGGCTAGAATTTGTTCTTCACTTCTGTAAATAAGGTTTTTGGGAGAAAATACATTAATCCTTAAATTACTATTATTCCAGAAATAATATGAGTGAATTAGGCTACTTATTTTCAACTGAAGCGATCCTTAGAAAGTATTGAGACCTGTGTACCGATTCTTGTTCTACCAACAATGATGACCCTAGACAAGGCTCTGTAACCTAGCTGAGCTATGTCCTCTGTAAAATGACAGCAGTTATTCTAAATAATCCTGAGGTTCCTTTAAGCTCTCACTTTCTAGGATTTAAAAACATTATAGCAGAAACCCAAGTTTGGGTAATCCATTAATCCAAAGGCTCCCAAACATTTTCTGTTCACAGTGTCCCTCGTGCCTTAGGTACTTTTCTTTCATAGCACTCCTCAGCCAAACGAAATACCCCAAAGTTCCATTTGTTAAGTGACTAGGTCCTATGTCCAAATAATTTAGTAGCCATTTGAAGACACAATACATGCCAACAGAAGGAAAAAGTGATCATTTTATTTCATCCCTTTATAAGCACGTTTATTTACTTGTGGATGGGTATATCTGTTGAGCACTGCACAACTTCTCCAACCTTGGAGTCAACCTGGACCCCACTCCTCTCATTCCCTGCTCCACACTGACATTCACTGGATACTTGTGTGTTACCATGGCAACCACCAACAACTTAGCTTTGAAAAAGATATGATGTCATTGAAAATAATGTAGTACCATTTATTACTTTTTTTTCTATATCACAAGTCATCAAGCAAAGCACCATTTATTTTGAAACCATGAACTACCTCAAATAGTTTGTGTTGTGTCTGACAGGTGCTGCGGTGCTTCCCTAAAAAGTTAAAACTATCCCACAGCACCCTGTGAGTCCGCTGCACTGTCCTTGAGTGCCTGGGTACATTTTGGGAACTATGGCTTTAAGCAAAGTATGGGGCGTCCGTCCTGTTTTTTAATAGAGCCATGTGCACCTCCCTATTGCAGACATTTTCAGACTCTCTAGACCAACCACAGAGTAAGATAGTTTGCATAATCTTGGTGCAATGTCTGCTGAATTCTGGACTCCTAATGAGTAATATAATCATCCAGGTGATGACCTACCTGTGCCCCAGTGTCAAGTTTCCTGGTGACATTCCAGAGACCAGAGAGTTTCATCCTAACTCCACTGCACCCACAAATCCCAGGCCACCCACTGGGCTTTGTAAGCCCTTGGAGCTCACCATCACCCTCATCTGAAACCCTAGGGTCTGAATCTGCAGTCACCCCCTCCTACCTATCAGTAGGCCAGTCCCTTGCTCCCATCTGACTTGCTGTTTGACCTCATGGGGATGGGCCATCTCCTGACTAATTTTTTTGTTAATGTCCTCAGGAGGCTCCACTTCTCTTGCCAGTCGTATGAGATATCACTGTAGCCTTCTTCTCCCGGGCATCCTCAGTGTCTTCCCATCTTCACATTCTGTCCTCACCATGACAATCCTACACAACTTCATCCTTGGATTAGTCTAACCATTTGCCTCATGCCAACATTCCACAGTTTCTCCACTCTCCTCTCTCATCCCAGCCTCTCTTGCTCAGCAGATAACCTGCCTTATAGCTCATAGAGGAAATTCACGCTCTCAGGAACACGCACTAGGACATGGTCTTCACCTACAAACGCTACCTTTTGTACCAACCCTCTCACTTGCCTCACCTCCGCAGAACTCCAGGCTTGGAGGAAGAGGCAGCATCCTCATGCTGACAGCTCACCATTGCCCTGGGCTCTTGGTCCCATCCCTTTCCATGAACCCCAGACCAGCATCTGGCTCTGCCGGGTGGTTTCTCTCCCTCTCATATTCCTAACTTCTCCTTTTTTACTGGTTTCTCCTATACAGCCTATGAGCATGTTCAAGTCTCCTACTTAAAAAATAAAAAGAGTCTCCAACAATATCTCTCCAGTAACTAATGCCTGATCGTCTTCCTCCCATTGGCGGACAATTCCCTGAAGAGTCCACACTTGTCTCCTCTGCTTCTCAACAGCCTCTGGGCCCCTGACTCTCCTCTCCAGCCTCAGTCTCTCCTCCACTCCGCCCCCACCTAGCCCTCTGGCCACAGGAGCCACAGGCCATTCTCAGAAGCGGCTGTGCAGTCCTGCTTTGATGCTATTGTTCCCTGCTCTCCCTTTCTCCCTTGCCTACCTGGCAAGCGGCACTTATTTCAAAAGGTCCTCTGGGAAGCCTTTGCGAATCCTCCCTCCCCCGCCCACCAGGTAGAAATGGTCACTCCTCCTTTGTGTTCTCAGCTGTCCTTTGAGTCACAGTGTCTGTGACGATTGACTTTCCATGTTGTCGTGCTTTTCTCCAACAATTATCATAAGCTCCTCGAGAGCTAGGACTGTGTCTCAATTATACCTGCCTTCCTAGTACCGAGCACACCTGACTCGTCTCAATGACTTGAGTTCAGTGAGGGAGCAAATGAAGCTTGTACAAGCATAGAGAACTCTCGCTATTCATGGTGGCCACGACAGTGGGAGGATCTGCCTTGTCATGGTCCTTGTAACAGACATTTGATCCCGAGCAATACCTTCTAGATCTCTTGGCATTCACGGGCCCTTTATCTATGCCACCTCATTCTTCCTCACAGCAACTCTGAGTGGGTATTATGACCCCTGTTTTACACATGAGGAAACTGAGGCTCAAAGAGAAGAGGTGAGTTTGGCCTTGTCATACAGCCGATTGTAGTGGACGCAGGAGCCCAGCCCAGGTTTGGTCCCTTTCTATACATCCAGGCACTCCCTACGTTGCCCAGTCAGAGGATGCTTACTGCCTGTCACCTCCATTAATTGTCACCCTTTAGAAACAGGATTAAGATGCTGAGTTAGAAGCAAAAGCAGTAAGTAATGCATTCACACCTCTGTAGACTCATACACACTTGTGTGTTATCAGTGACGATTGGAGCCCTGGATTTGTGCAACAAATATCACCTGTCCAGTGGCTTTATTTCTAATTTAGTAACTACCATGCCTTTAACTAAATAGTCAGGCTTAGTGAGATGCTAGCCTTCAGCAAACTATCAGCAGCGATCCCCTGCAAAGCCTTTTAACACTGCTCATGGAGGCACAAGCTCTCTCCCTCATTTTTCGTGACACACTCACTCAGAGAAAGAAATCTCCTCTAAGTTTACACCATCTGCTAGCCTCTCACCTTTCAGCGTTTGCACCTACATCCCCATCAAGGCCCCCTCTGCCAAGAGTTTCTCTTTTACCAGCTACAGATGAATGGAAACCTGGGGAGGAGAGAACTGTTTGGGATTGGTATCTGTCCCTGCAAGGAAACTTGGGCAAGTCTCCCTTGCCTCCTGAGCCCATCAGCTCATCTTCCCCTCCCCACCCCATTCCGTTTTTGTTTAGTTTGACCTTGGTCACTGATGACAAGGCTTCTTTTCCTGCCAAACCAATCAATAAGCTAAACAGACAGAAGATGAGTATTTAGAATATGGGAAGCCAAACTCAAACACAGATAGGTTATCAGCCTAGCCCAGAGCAGACTTCTGAGCAAATATTTCATTAACAAATTTTTCATGGCAACTTGCATGTTAAAAAAAAAGGGGGGGGGAGAGGGAGAGAGAAAGAGAAAACATGGTGGGGGGGGGGTGGAGGTGGGGAGAAAGGGAGAGGCTGGCTGAAGCCCAGAAGCTGAATAGCCCTCCTAGGGAGTGTTATTTGGGAGTGTGAGGCAGAGAGTAGGGAGAAAACTGGGATGCAGAGAGAAGACCCCTAGAATGGGGAGCCCTATTTACTTAAGACCTTTCAACTTCAAATCTACCTCTTATTGCAAGGCTGGCCATGTGATTCATCTTCGACCATCTCCACAGGGGTGGGGCAGGCTACATCTCTCCAGTAAAAATCCCAGACAGGCAGTCAGCAACTGGCAGGTAGAGCCTGGGCTGGGCACCTGGTGGGGGAGACTGGGAGGAGAGAGGAGATGTGGTCCCTAGAAAGCCCCACAGAGGAGTTGGAGAGCCACGGTGAACACAAACATAAACAATAATAACAAAGGCAACTGTGTATCAGCCCCCACTGTTTTAGGCACCCTTGAAGGCACTTCAAATATATTGCATCATTTAATCCTCGCAACCAGGCCCAAGACACTGCGGTCAACACTGGTACAAAATGCCCATGGGCCCATTCTGATGGCTCAATATTTTGAATATCATGCCCTGTTCACAACAACCCTAAAAGAAAGGCACTTTGATTTTAATTTATAGATGAGATGCTTGAGGCTCAGAGAGGTTGAGACACTTGTTCCAGTTTGCACAGCTGGCAAACTGAAGAGGCAGAGTCAGGGCTTAGCCAGCCTGACTCCAAAGGCAAGGAATTTTCTGTTCCTTTCTATTGCTTCCCTAATACTTCCAAGAAAAGGTTGGAAAAACGTGGAATTAGTAAGGTTCAACTCTTGTAAGCAAGTGCTGAGAGCAGGAAAGAAGGAAGAGACTGAATTTTCAGCTCCTTGTGTGCTGAGCTCCTTCCCACGTGGCCTGAGCTCCTGCCTTCAGTTGGATTCACGTGGGTACCATTCAGGCCTCAGTTCACGGTCACTTCTCAGAGATGCTTCCTGACTCACCCTGTAGTATTTGTTCTTATTGCTTTCCATTTTTCCTTCAGCATACTTATGCTAATTAATTGCTTTTAATTTATGCTATTTGTGTAAATTAGCACGTATACTAATGAATAGTAATTTTATAATGTCAATTTATAAGTATTGAATACTAATTAATATCTTTTTATGTAATTTATTGATGAATGTCTTCTCGATAGACTGGATTCATAATAATAATGATATTAACAATAATACTAATAGCTAGCCTCCATTCAGTGCATTCTACATGCATGGCACTGTGTTAAGGGCTTTATATATGTTAACTTCTTTAATCCTTTCAGTGGTCCTGTGAGGTGGTGACCATTAGTGTCCCCATTTTACAGATAAAGTAACTGAGGCACACGGAAGTAAGGGAACTTACCTGTGCTTCTTAGCTAATCAGCGAGTGACAGAGCAGGATGTGAATTCAGGTGGTCTTTGGTCCCGGCATCCACACTGTTAACTGTGATATTGGGCAGACTGCAAAACATGGTCACAAATTCATATAAATACACCTTAGAGGTGGAGTCTGCTTTCTCACCTCTGGAATCTGGGATGCTCATAGGATTTGTTTTGACAAGCAAAATGCAACAAAAGTGATGTTACATGAATTCCAAGGCTAGGCCATAGGCTTTGCAGCTTCTAATTCCGTGCTTTCAGAATGCTGTGCTGAGACCACCCTGTGAAGAAGCTGGCCTGGCCTTTGCCTGCATGTGAGGCCACATGGAGGAGAACTGAGGTACCCCAGCCAGGAGCCTGTACCAGATGTGTGAGTGCAGCCATCTCAGACTCTGCAGCCCAACCAACCCTCCACCTGAATGCAAGCACATGACTGGGCCAGGCAAAATCAGCAGGGAGACCAGCCAGCCAACCCTCAGGGTCATGAAAATGTAATAAATCATCATTTTCTGAGCCATGAAGTTTTGAGAAGGTTTGTCATGCAGCAAAGGCTAACTCAGCAAGAACTGTCTTATTCATGCTGTATCCCTAGTGCCTAGCAAGATGTCTGGTACATAGCGCTTTGACAGTAAAAATGTATTGGCTGAGTGAATAAACAGAAAAGAGATTGAACCAGGGAGACACCCTGGAAGATGCTGGCTAACTTTACAATATATCATAGAATACAGTCCATGTGATACATTCTGAAATTCTGGAATAGAAGATAATTTAAAAACACTAGCATTCTAGGCTGGGTGCAGAGGCTTATGCCTGCAATCCCAGCACTTTGGGAGGTCGAGATGGGCAGATAGCTTGAGCCAGGAGTTTGAGACCAGCCTGGGCAACATGGCAAGATCCCATCTCTATTAAAAGTACAAAAAGTTAGCCAGATGTGGTGGCATGCATCTGTAGTCTCAGCTACTCAAGAGGTGGAGGTGAAAAGATGACTTGCTCTTGGGAGGTAGAGGCTGCAGTGAGCCATGATCATGCCACTGCACTCCACCCTGGGGTGACAGAGAAAGATCCTGTCTCAAAAAAAAAATTACTAGCATTCTTAATTTTCTGTAGTTTCTTTCAAGTTTGTATCAGCTTAATTTCAGAGTATGTTATAAAGTCATTTGTTGACATTTAAATTTTTCTTTGTGTTCTCTTCTTTCTTAGGCTCTTTAACCTATCATTTATAATTTATAAATTATCTTAATATAATTTATAATTTATCTTGATGTAATTTCATGTTTGTTTGTATAATTAATTGATCAATATCTATCTCCCCCCTAGATTGTAAACTCTGAAAGGACAGGGACCCTGTCTGATTTTGCTTATGGTTGTAACCCTTGTTCTGGCTCATAGCAGAATGGACTGAATTTAAAACATGGGTTTCTTTATTTTAATTTCTAGTTTCCTTAGGTTGGTATTAAACTCTAATCTGCATTTTCACATTTTCCTGCTTCAATTTTGAATCAGAGAGCGGTAAAAGCGATAGGGACTTGGAACATCTCTTTTCCAGGGAGGTAAAGTTCAAAGGATAGCGTACCACCCGTTGTCACACAGCTAGTTTATAGCAGGGTCAGGACTTGAGGTCATGTCTTCACTGGCCACTGATTTTGCATTCTTTCAAAGTGGGTAGACCCTACAGCCCCCATTGTACAGATGGGCAAACTGCACTAGAGCCGAGGCCAGATGGCAGATTACTTATCTCTCAGCTGAAGGCTGTCTTCATGTGCCCAAGCTGACTCCAGGGTTAAGCTTCTGACAGCTCCAAGTATTTTTTTTCTCTTTTATGTTGCTCTCAAATATATTTCTATCCCTGTTAGACCATCCCCCTTGTTCCCATTTAACCTGAGAAAGTTAAACCCACTTTTGATCATTATGTGAAAATCTGAAGCAAAGTGCTTCCTTCAAGGCAGATGTTTGGAAATGCTTAGCTGCAGGCGTTCAACTTGTCAAGTAACTTTTCAAATGATGAAAAAAGGGGAAATGTAGGTCAGAAAGCAATAAACTATATTCACATCCAATATATCCTTCTGGTTAAGGAGGCGACTTTGAATCTCCACCTTTTACTAAAATGAAACAAAAATCCAAATCCAACCTAAAGCATTACAGCTTTAAGTACTGAAAGTATTTATTGTTTCTATTCAAGTAATCCAAAAGCATAATCTCAAGAACATCCATGCTCTAGGAATGTCTCAGAACACCAGGATTTGATGTGATTCCTTTATCCACATGTTTGTAGAAATGATTCAGAATGGCATGAGGGGAATTAAAGATTTATTTTTAATATCTGAAAAAGTCATATTTCTAATATGACTAACAGTGAGCCTTAAAAATGTGTCCCCAGTTTTTGTCACCTCTCTGATTTTTCTCATTATCATTTCTTAAATAACAGCTCTACTCCAAATGATCAGCCTGTAAGTTTCCAAACATAAATATTTAGGTACTGGAAAGATAAAGCGGGTGAGGTGCTTTCGTTGTAACACTGATATTCACGTCGCCTTCATTTCAAGAGATGACTTTCACCTACTGAGTAAACTATAAGCAAATCTCACCAAAGATCGCATCTTTTTTTTTTTTTTTTTTTTTTTAAATTTGTGGGGAAGAGATTTATTACAACAATGGGGAGCACAAGTTCTAATTCCAGGACAATTACATAGCCCTCAAAGTCAATATACGATGCATGAAATGGGGGCAAAATCTCTGACAAACTGTCCAAGTGTCTCAGCCTTGCAGAGTAGTGTGATTTGCCTTTGAAGACCTTGGTGTGTTTCTTTTTTTTGGGAAAAAGTCTCATTCTGTCACCCAGGCTGGAGTGCCATTGTATGATCTCGGCTCACTGCGGCCTCCGCCTCCCAGGCTCAAGTGATTGTCATTCCTCAGCCTCTCGAGTAGCTGGGATCACAGGCGTGTGCCACTTTGCTCAGTTAATTTTTGTACTTTTAGTAGAGACAGGGTTTCACCACATTGGCCAGGTTGGGCTCGAACTCCTGGCCTCAAGTGATCCACCTGTTTTGGCCTCCCAAAGTACTGGGATTACAGGCATAAGCCACTGTTCCCAGCCTATGGTATGTTTCTATCTGTCCCTTAAATCGAGGTGAGTAATACCAAACATTCCACAGTTAATGTGTTCGTTACCCTGTGTTCAGACATCCAACATAAGATGTTCATGTCAGTCATGAACATCTTATCATTTGAAGGCCTCTCCTTCATCCATTATCCCCTCACTTGTGGAAAAGGATATTCTAGAACGTGCTAGATTTTGTGAGTTGACCAAGTTTACCTGATGGAGAAGATACATTTCAGATTCTACTGGCAGAGAGAAATTCAAAATTAGGTCATCTCATGGCTACAAGTTGTATCTGTAACAGAAACTAAAAGGTCTCGGAGATCATACACATTTTCCTGATGGAGAACCCTCACTTTCAAGGGACCTGCTGTGAAACATTCTTTACACTCAAAATAAAAAATATATATACTGAATATTTCTATGGAAACGGAAGTTTTGATATAAAATAATATACAGTAGCTGGGTTAAATCTAAGATCTGTGCTCCCCCCAGGATGAATATATGTGATTTTAGAGGATGACCGCCTGTGTATTGTGATGTTAAGGAAACTCAGAAGTCCTCCCTAAGCCTCTAAATCTTTCAGTTTGCTGTTTCTTGAAATTGATGTATTAGAATTCAGTCTCTATTTTAAGTTTGGGAGACTTCTGAAATACACATGCTTCTTTTTTTTCTTCAGCTAGCATTTATGTGGTGGTAACTTCTTGCCAGGCATTACTGTAATGCTTTATGAATATTAATTAATCCTCCCAGAAAGCTTCTGACTTAGGTACCAATGTTGTCCCCATTTGCAGATGAGGAACGTGGGCACAGAGAGGCCACGTAACACAAAGAAGGTCACAGAATCATATGTGCACCCAGGCTGGCTGCCTTCCCCAGTACACTGCACTGCCATCTCAGTCTGTGGCAGCACCAGGCAAAATGATTTTAGGAATCTTCCGCCAGCCTAGCACAAGGCTGGGGAGGGAGAAGGGGTTAGAAGATTACAAAACGTGACAACACTGGGCAGAAATAAAGTGGATGGGTAGAAAGAGGTGCCTAAAACAGGATGAAAAGAACAAAAGAGAAGGTGTGAATAATGAAGAAAAAATTTGCTTATATCTGAATTACAACAGCAGTGGAGAGAGAATTGTCACAATGATCACCCTTGGAATCACAGGTGGGACCCTTAGTGATAGAGTCCAATCCCTCCTTTTTACAGAAGAGTCAAACAGAGACTGACAGAGCAGACTGAAGACAAAGGAAAGGACGTTTCTGAGATTTCACAGCTGATCAGTAGGCAAGCCAGGACTGTGCTCCATTGCCCTGATTCCGGGTCCAGGGTCCGTTCCTCTGAAAGCATTCTTATGCGCTCCATTTCACTGAGGGACTGGAGGAAGCTCAGCAAAAAGGAACCTTTTTTCTCTCTGTGCTTTGCCTTGTAAATGTTTGCTGCCTGGATGGTATTTGGTTAGACAATGACACAGTGTAAGAGAATGTTCTTCCAACTATTCACAAGAATCATTTCCTTATAGATATATTTTCTGGGAAGAGAGCAGTACCTTCTTCTCTACCTTACATTACTTTTTTGGGAGCAGATAATGCAGCAGAGGCTAGAAGCAGAATTCACACTATCCCATATCAAAAAGATACTATGCGTTTCCGAAGAGCATCAGAGGGGCCAAGTGAAACCATGTGGGCTGAAGAGAGGGAAGAAATGATGAACACAGTTGGAAATGAAAAGTATTCAACTATAAATTAACATAAACCCAGGGGTCATCTTGCATACAGTCCTAGCAATAAGAGACTCCACAATGTGTATGAACAAGTGAAAAAAAGTAATCAAAAGTAAGAAAGAGACATATGTGAGGCATTAAACATCGAGTACAGAGGCGGCCAGGAAAGATTACTGAACAAAGTCCAGGGAGTGTAAAAAAAGATAAGGAAGGCAAAGGTAGTGAATGAAAAGAGATTGCACTGAAGGTTAAGATGAATAATGGGGAAAATTTCAAGTGTGTAAGGAACATAGGGGTCTTTGAAGGCGACAGTTGGATGGTGGAGAATTGGAAGGGTAATTTATTTAAAAAGAGGTAGATGTAGCTAAAAAAATAAATAATGTAATTATTTAATTATTTTAGAAATTAAATATTTTTTTTGCCTTGGAATTCTCAGAAAGATGGGGGACAAATGTTAGAAGCAGACATGCATTTCCTAAAAGAAACCAGAGAAACTAAAGAAACAATGAATAACACGATTACATCACCACAAGAGATCCAGAAATTAAGACTTGGGAAATAAAGTGTCAGAGAATTCAATTCCAGGCAGAACATATGCAAACACAGGTGAATAATGAATAACAGGAACTTAAGAAATGAGAATTTGAAAAACCAAACTTTTGGGGGGAAAACAATTTCATGATAAATGATTGGTGCTATTTTTTGCTGCTGTTACACCACTGGAGTCTTCTTAATTTCTCTCCCTCTTTTGCCTCCCAGTTTCCTTTCACAGATATTTATTGAAAGCCTGCTAATTCTAGACATTATGCTATATTTTGGGAGGTACATGGATGAATAAGATATTGTCTATGGCCCTGCCTTGGGGAGTTTGCATTTTGGTAGAGTGGACATACTGTATCAGGAATGTTTGTATGACTCAGCCACATACTGAGGTACTGTGAGGGCTGAGGGGTGCAGGAAATAGAGGCTCTGGAGGTCATTTTGAATTGGGACAATCAACTTCCACCTGTAGGGAAGAAATGAATGACGTAATGCTTGTGCGAACTGTAAAGAACAGTCCTTCCAGAGTGTTTGGTTTTCTTGTGTTTTGTGTAATGTTTAAAGAGCCAGATATGAGTGGTGTGGGTTACTCAGAGGGAGACAGTCTAGGAACCTGTATCATCATATTCATTATGTGGGATAACTTCTGCTAATGCTTGGGGGACCTGCTTGTATATGAGCCTGGAGAACTGGTTGTGTTACCGATCCTGAGATCCGGGGAGGGGGTGACATTTGGCCCACAGGGAAAGAGGTGAGGTGGCTGAGTTGAGCACTTTTGCCCTCCTCCAAAGATTAAGGGAAACCCTGCAGGGGTTGAAGAGCAGCACTGAGGGGGCAGAAGGAGGATCAAAGGTGGCCAGTAAGGACAATAAATCTCCAAAGTGCTTGGTTGAAGAGAGGCAGGTAATTTGATTATCCAATTCAGTGTAGTGACAAATAAGGTAATGAGGCTAGGGACAAGAAATCTAGAGGTAAGACAGATCTTCCTTGGTCATGGGCAATAGATTTGAGAGGATAAATCCGAGTGCACAGGTAGATAAAATGTTAATGTCTTTGGCAACAGGTTCTGGAGCAATAAAAGAAATCAAACGTTATATCAAACGTTATTCTGGATTGCATAAATAGAGGGACTGTGAACAAGTCCAAGGTAATTAGCTCAGAGTTGTAAAAGGAAATGGTGAGTAGTGTTTGACCAAGGAAACTGGGGGAAATGCTTGCTAAGGCTTTCTCATCCCCTACTTTGCTCTTTCCATTGCTTTTATTCACTGAATTTAACCTTGACTGGGGTTCTCTGCATCTCCAGCCCTCTGCACCTGAAGACAAACATGTATTACATGTGTTAGTAAGACGAACTCATTCTGCTGATTTCTTTATTTCTTTATTTATTTGAGACAGAGTCTCCCTCCTGGGTTCAAGCGATTCTCCTGTCACAGCCTCCTGAGTAGCTGGGATTACAGGTGCCCGCCACGACACCTGGCTAGTTTTTGTACTTTGAGACAGCATTTCTCTGTGTTGGCCGGGCTGGTCTTGAACTCCTGACCTCAAGTGATCCACCCGCTTTGGCCTCCCAAAGTGCTGGGATTACAGGTGTGAGCCACCATGCCTGGCCTCAGCTGATATTCTTATAGGGAGGAAGGGCTGGAATGAGCAACTTGGGTCACTGAAACCCTGCTCCAGCCTGTTTCTGATACGCTGTCCTAGGAGCCAGGTACCTCATGCCATCCAAGAATCCTTCCTTTATAGCACTTTTCAATGTTATAAAATATAGACTCAAGGAACCAATGATTGATTTCTTATTCACATACTGTCCTCTATGACTACCAGGTACCAAAGAATATTTTCTCAGAAAGAAAATAGTCATCATCAAGTCAACTAAGTTATTATTTATTAGTGACCAAAAGGGAAGTTGCTACAATGTTTAAATTCACATAAAAACTAATGACTCTTCCTTCATGGAAGAATTTCTCTTATATTCAGGGTTTTTTTTTTTTTTAACTGCTTACTGGCATAAACGTTCAAGTTTCGATTTGTTACAATGAAACTCTCTTAGCATTTATTCCTCAAACAATAATTATGTGTAAATAGACCAGAGGTGCATATGTGCCTGTAAGTGCATACCGTTCCCAACAGCAGTCAAAAATAAATACCTTTGGATCAATCAGGTTTTAAAAAAAGAAAATGATAGGGAAAAGGGAAGTCGTTTATCTAACCTCAGCCAAGCTATCATCTACATTCCTTGTTTACACCTGATAATACATCCACAATTAAGCATTTAACTTATTCCTTTAAGGTCAGGTTGCAAAGGAGTCAGGGCATCAGGAAAAATTTCACATGGGAAATTCACTTTATACCTACAGCCGGGTGTGTGTCTTGGCTGAGAGAACAAGCTGTCTCAGGTGTGGTGGCCCCTAGGTGTTCTGTTGGAGATCTGAGGTTACTGGTTTAATATTAGCTTTGGGCATATTAGCTTGGCTACAGGAGCCCCTAAAGCTACCCTCTCTCTAGGAGGCAAGTTTATTTTGTAATAAATGTGTGAGGGACATGTTTAGATAATTCTTTTAGTTGGAGTGACAGGGAGGAGGAACGGGAAGGGACTGAAATTTTAATGTAAACCAGTATTTCTAGGGAATGTAAAAAATGTCCAAGTTTCATGTCCAGAAGCTGTAGGGGATTTTAATGCCAGTGAGTTCATTTTAGACTCTACCCTCCTCATTGGAAGGCCTCCGGGCACATGTCTGGAATGTAGAAGGAAAGGCAGTGATATGCTTCACCCATGAGTGGAGCTCCAAGATCTCCATATAGAAAAACAAGCCCCAATTCGAAAAACCAAAATCAGTCATTGCTCATGTGCCTAATTTATTTATGTTGTACCTACTATGTGCCAAACCAACTGAAAACATTGTGGAAGATTCTAGGTAGCTCATTTTAAGGAGTATAGAAACACAGATGCATGTATAAAAGTAATTCAAATACACCGAAAGCTATAATATTAATGAAAGAATGGAATGAGAGACTCATGCCTACAAATTATGGTTTATTTGTCCCTTTATTTACTCTTCATTTTATCACACACCAATCTTACAACATAACTGTGCCCAAAAATGACAAAGTAGTTTTGCAGAGAAAGCACCATTCTCCCAGTGTATGCAGTAGGGCGATGAAATAATGCAACTGGTTTTATTTGAGCAATGGAACAAATCCTTCCCATTATGATTGTGTCATGTGCAAATTCGCCAGTCGTTGAGTCCTGCAGCTAGATTCTAGAGGTCATTTTGCCTGTAGGGACAAGCCCGGCTAGTGAGGCTGTGTGCTGTATTTTGAATTTTGACAGCAGAAGTTTCCACAGCCTTCTCGAGTTGTCTATTTCAGCCTAGAACTATTGTCATCTCAAGAAAAGTGTTTGTATATGGTTGAAGTCCCTCAGCTATTGGTTAATTTTATCTCAGCTTTCAGACCCCAGAGCTTAAGCTGCCTCCTTTTTTTTCCTGCCCTAGCAAATGGGGAATCCTTTGCCAGACATGCAGCCTTTTTTGAAATTACAAATAAGTCGATAACTGTAGGACTGACCCAATTACTGGTGCGTGAACTGGGTGAGCCCAAGCCATGTCCTATTGTAGAAACCAGGGGCTGGTGTCAGGATCTCAGGTAGAGAGAAGTTAAAAGCAACACACTCAGCTGTGTGCTGGGGCGATCTTGCCTGGAAGTCAGTGGGGTGGAACGGACTGGGCGAGCCTCCTTGTCAGGCCTCCAGCAGCCCTTTTCAGAGTGCGAGCAGACCTTACAAAGAGGTACTGACCTCGCCTTTCAGATGACGAGCATCTCGCCATGATAACTAACCCCAAGGGGATTTCTTTACAGTGATGTATGGTAAAGGTCAGTCTGAATCAGGAGGAAGTCAGAGGCGGGGGAGGAGTTTAAGAAATGCGGTTGTATGACTTTTGAGAGCACACGGTAACTCAAGTACACGAACTGAGTTCTGTTTGGTATCGAAAGGACCTCCCTGAATGAAACAATTAAGGATTTATAAAGAAGACACATCAGCCATCTTACACAAATAGTGTTTAATAGGATGTAGGACTTAGGTGAAATTATTTTATGCTATTAAATGTGGTAGATATCCCCTTAAAACATTTAAACTTGCAATTTATGCCAGTTTATGGGGCATGAATTTGCTTAAATAAAAGTAAATTTTCTAGATGGTTAGAAGGATCACAAATTCTAAAATAGTGGAGATTGAATGAATGAGATATCACTATTTTCATGTTAAGGTTCTGACTAGCTATATTCAGAAAACCCCTAAAAGATAGATTCTACTGAATTCCTATTAATGTGGCTAGAACTGGACTGAAATTTCTAAGAAAACACTTACCAAATCTCTTACTGGTATAAGTAAGGTATGTTGGAGGGAGAACCCAACATTTCTAGATCTTTCCCAGAACTCCTTCTTATGACCCTCACTCCCCTCAAGACACACTTTAAAGGAATAAATAGTTTCATGGATATGTGAGGAGGGTAAGGGGTAAATAATAAAAGATGGCTCTCAGGTGCTTGGCCTGTGTGCCTAGGAAAAAAAAAATAGCAAAATCTGAAATACCAGCGTAAACTTTTCCTTTTTCTTTTCTTTTTTGAGACAGGATCTTGCCACGTCACCCAGGCTGGAGTGCAGTGGCACGATCTCCTGCAACCTCTGCCTCCCAGGTTCAAGCAATCCTCCAACTTCAGCCTCCAGAGTAGCCAGAATTACAGGCATGTGCCGTCACACCTGGCTATTTTTTTTTTTTTTTTTGTATTTTTAGTAGAGATGGGGTTTCACCATGTGGGCCATTCTGGGTCTTGAACTCCTGGCCTCAAGTGATCCACTCGCCTCAGTCTCCCAAAGAGCTGGGATTATAGGCATGAGCCACTGCACCCGGCCCAGAGTTAACTTTTCTAAAGCATGACTTTAATCATATCTCACCTGCACACAGATGTTCTATGGCTCAAGATTCCCCACCAAATAGAGTGAAACCGTCAGCCTGGGTCTCTTCATTTCCCATCTCATCAGCCTCCTGCTCCCTTTAAGTAACCTCAATTCCAACCAAACTGCTCTATTTCCCAATGCCCAAGCTCACTATGGTCTTTTCCATCACAGCCCTTTTACTAATGATCTGCCTGTATTTTTGCCTGTCAAAATCTTTGCTTTCAATCCGATTCAATTTGATTCCTTCGTTTAGTCACTTATTCAATCCTGTTCATTCAGAAACCCTTTCATGAGTAGCCACCAACTGGTGAGTTACAGCGTCTGAGAAGCATTCCCTGAATTTCCCAGCTGGAAGTAGCCTGTCCACCTCGCTAATATGTTAGTGTTTTATACCACTCCGAGGTTTATTATAGGCTGCAAGGCAGGTCCTAGCTCTGCCTAGTGCGCTGTCTAAACCTCTGTTGCCCCATCTGTAAACTACTGGTTCCTTTCTCATGGGATTATGGGGTTCTTGTGAGGATTAAATGTATGCAAAGTGCTTAGCATGACATCAGTGCTCTTTGGGTTACCTGTTATTGTTCTTACTATTACTAGTTATTGTGTTTTTATACCTCATTGAAATCTCATTGAGACAAGAGCTGTGACTTACAAACCTCTGTATCCCCTCTAGCACCTGTCTCTCAGAGAATGTTTACTTCAATCATTTAAGCAAGTTTGTTTGGTTGCAAGATGCAGAGACCCTCTTCCATTACCTCAAGAGATGAGTGTTGATTCTAAGACACCCCTGGACTGGAATTGAGAACTCATCAGGTTCCTGGGCTACCTCTTGCTCTTGCAGTATTTCAGTTTCTCTCTCTACATCTATTCTGTTTTCTTTTCCCTATGAACGACTTCTGCTGGTGACTTAGAGTCAAGACTCCCTAGATGATTTTCTAGGTCCACTGCTAATATGAAGGGTCCCTTGTTCAAAAAGCAGAAAAAGCCACCATTAAAGTTATTAAATTTTCTTTCTTTATCCCTCTCTGTCTCTTTCTGTCTCCACCTATTTGCTATTCAATATTATCCTTCCTCGGGCATGGAAATACTCACAGGGCAGGTGCAGACTCTCACAGGTGCCTAGGCGCCTGGCCCTGAGACTTGGCACTCACAGCTGGGTTCTCCTTTCTTGCCAGGCACCAGACAGAAGCCATTCTGCACTAAGGGGTGAGGAAGTCAAGCCAGGCATCCCTCCTTCCCATGAGCCCACAGCTGCAGTCCAAGGCAGACAGGCAATCCCCAGGACCCAATGGAATTGCAACTTACACGCATGGTGCACTAGGTACATAGATCAGGGGAGGGCCAAAGACCTGTTCCACTGAATCTCCTACCAAATGAGCCGTGATGTGGCAGCCTAGGGCAGGGACAGCAGCCACCTCACGCATGTGTAGATGCCGCAGGTCACAACAGCCCGACCTTCTCTGGCCTGCACCCAGCTCCCTACAGCACACAGGGCAACTCCCCACAGCACACTGATTGCTGGGTGGTGTGGGGAGAGGCAGGGGAGGAGAAGGTAGAAAGAAATGAGGGGGAGCCACTCTGAGAACATGGGGCAACAGGGGGCAGCGGGAGGCAGGACTGCGGCTGCTGAGACTCCAGCCTCAGGAGCATGTTCCATTGTCACATGGAATTCACTAACAAAACCCACGTTTAAAAATAAAAGAAAGCATTAAATCCAAGCCTGGGGCCCTTGTAAACACAGGCCCTTATTTGACCACTGGTCTCATGCCCATGAAGCTGGACTTTTTTAAATGGCAGCATACACATGAAAGAGCATTAATGTCTCAGCCTAGCTCTCTCTACTATGCCCCTTCTGCTGCAGCTGCTACTGCTAACAGGTTTATTCTATCAGTTTCCAAACAACAGGTAACTAAAGAAGAAATCTGATTGGCCCAACTCTTGTTCATTAGTTTTTTGTTTTGTTTTGTTTTGTTTTAATAAACTACATAGGCCATAGGTTGCTGGACAGCCAATGGGCTGGCTACTGTGGAATCGGTGCCTCTGCCTGGCCCAGTCACAAGAAGCCTGGACTGCAGATTCATGTTGCATGGCCTCCTTGGTCCACTACTTTGTGGGGCTGATGAAAGGATAGCAAGAATTAAGATCTTTAGTATGGTGTTGAATAAATATATTTGAAACAGTGATTCTGATTTTGTAAAAAATGAATGAGACCTGTAAGTAGCAATGTTTTGTTGCTGAATTCATAGTTATGCTTTATATATGAAAGATCTTATATATATGAAAAGGATGAAATGTTTTTGTTAAAATGAATACTTCGGTAAACATTGTATTCAGTCATTTATACTGGCTGCCATGGATTTTGTCTGAATTAATGAGGTTTTGGATCATGTGAAATCATGGGTTTTATAGAACATACTTTAGAGATTATCTTACTCAATTCTTATCATTTTACAGATATAGAATGCATTAATTAGGATATGACAGAATAGGGCAATTAAAGCATAATGCCAAAGCCAGGAAGAATAAAGGAACATCTTAATAAATAAAACTGTGGAAACAAGCAAAAAAACAAAAACAAAAACAAACCAAAAAAACACATTTTTCTACGTAAAAATAAATAAAAATCTAACAAAAGGATCCAAAAAGTAGATAAAGAGGTTAAGATCCTTAATGTAGAAAATATTCAAATAAGCAATAAGGGAAAAAAAGTCAATAGGAAGGTGGACAACAGGCATAGACAATTTACACACACACACACACACACACACACACCCATGAATACAAATTGCCAGTAAAATGTTCAACTTCATTAAAAAAAGAAATTAGAATATAATTTCTATTAAAAATAAATTAAAATTAAAACAACAATAGGCATAATGTTTCTCTCTGTTGGCAAAGATGAAAAAGAATTATAAAATCCAATCTGATCTATATGTTTATATGAAACAGAATTACTCGTGTGTGCAAAAGGATATTTTGGAGCAGCCTTTTGAAGATCAACTTCACAATATTTATCAAAATACAAAAAATACATGAGTTTGACCCTAAATGTTTTCTTCTAGGTTTGACGCTAAATAAACCCATATATATGTGAACAATGGTATAGGTACACAAGGTTTCACTACACTGTTGTTTTTAAGAGTGACAAATCTGAAAATCTAACAATCCATTAATAGAAGGAAGGTTAATTCATGGTACTTTATTCCATGCTATAAAATACTGTGTAGTAAATACAAAGAATAAGGAAGACTAGTATGTACCATCATGGTAAGACATCCAAGTTATATTGTTAAATTTAAAGAAGATAAAAAAACCACTATACTGTAAACCCATCATATTAAAACTTTTAATATATAACTATATATTTATTAAATATTATATACAATAATGTAAAATATATAATGTTATGCTACAATTTTATAAGATAGGAATATTAGGCACGACCCCTTCTCGGCAGTGGGGTGTGAGGGTAGCAGCAGATAGTCCCTGCTCTCAAGAGCTTACAGTCTAAGAGAGAAAATGAAGCTGGCTGGGACCTCAAAGGATAAACAATATGGTCCAGGGTGTTCTTAGGTATTTATTGAATGAAGCATTTCCATGCTCACAAAAACTCTCAGAAGTAAATATTTTATTCCCATTTATCAGATGACCAAACTGAGATCTGTCTAGAAACACAAGGTGGTGCTAAGTACATGACCAATTATCTCCCCAAGTCCTTAGCCAGCCAGAATTTCACAACTTCCACATTGCATGGTCCTGGCAGCAGCAGTCCATCACCCCCCTCAATGCAAAAGTATCCCAGACATATTCTAATTACAGACAGTATTTGCAGTTTTCCAATATTATCTGATGGATAAAAGCTCTAACAATGGAATTCCTGGGACAAATGATGACATATTTAAAGGCATTTGATATATACTAATGTTTACTTATCTAATTATATTTTATAAAAACTAGTTTTTCTGTACATTTTGCCAGCCAATATATATTTTGTCAAGTTACAATGTACCTGGAGTTCCCAAAGGGCATTTTTCTAAGTGAATGCCAATTTGCATGATCACCAAATACACAAAAGCAGGAGAAATAAATCCAGGGGTGGCACAAGCTAAGGAAAAACCGAAACAAGCCTGTTCTTGCGGCAAAGTAGTTAAACTGTCTTCTTAAGCTCACTCTAGCAGAGTTATTGCCGCTTATTCATAAGGGCACTGGCAACAGCTGTTCACCTGGCCAACCAGGCTCTCCAAAGGAAGATCTCCATATGTTGCAGGGAGAGGCACGTGAGCTGGTTCTTAGTGAGACGTGTCCTTGTTTCCCAGTTCGTGAGTGATGGGAAGAGAAAAGCCCAGACGCAAGACGTATGGAGGAGAAGCCTCTTCTTTGTTTTCCAGGGTTCAAAGGGCTCACTCCTACGTGGTTTCATCAGTGAGGTGGGCAAACAAAACAGGTTTGTAAGTTACACTTTCATGTTGGGCTTGCCCAAGTCCCAGAAGCAACAAGTGACAGAACCGGGGCTGGAACCCAGGGCTTCCTGAAGGATCTTGTTGCTGTACGTGTTGGGTAAAATACAAAAGAAAAAAAGAAGTTCTGTGAAGTTACAGCAGAGAGAAAATGGGAGGGAGTACAAATTATCCTGATTTTTTGCAAATTTTTATATATAGGCATACCTCAAAGACATTGCAAGTTTGGTTCCAGACCACAACAATAAGGTGAATATCATATTAAAGGGAATCACGCACAGTTTTTGGCTCCCCAGTACATATAAAAGTTACGTTTACACTATACTGTAGTCTATTAAGTACGACTTAATAGGAATAAGGCATTGTGTTTTTTAAAAATGTACATACCTTAATTAAAAATAATTTATTGCTAAAAATTGCTAATGATCCTCTGAACCCTCAGAAGGTGGGAATCTTTTTGCTGGTGGAAGGTCTTGCCTTGATGTTGATGGCTGTTGACTGATCAGGGTGGTGGTTGCTGAAGGTTAGGGTGGCTGTAGCAATTTCTTAAAATAATACAATGACGTTTACCACATCTATTGACTCTCTCTTTCACAAAAGCTTTCTCTGTGGCATGTGGTGCTGTTTGATAGCATTTTTCCCACAGTAGAACTTCTGTCAAATTGGAGTCAGTCCTCTCAGACTCTGTTGCTGCTTTATCGACTATAATAAGTTTATAGAATATTATAAATCTTTTTTCATCATTTTAACAATGTTCATAGCATCTTCACCAGGAGTAGGTTTCATCTCAAGAAACCACGTTCTTTACTCATCCATAGGAAGCAATTTTTCACCTGTTCAAGTTTTACCACAAGATTGCAGCAATTCAGTCCCATCTTCAGGGTCTTCTAATTCTAGTTCTCTTGCTATTTCTACTACATCTGCATTGACTTTGTCCACTGACGTCTTGAGTCTCTCAAAATCATCTATGAGCGTTGGAATCTACTTCTTCCAAACTCCTGTTGATATGGATATTTTGGCCTCTTCCCAAGAATCACGAATGTTCTTAATGGCATCTAACATGGTGAATCCTTACCAGAAGGTTTTCAATTCACTTTGCCCAGATCCATCAGAGGAATCACTATTTATGACAGCTATAGCCTTACAAAATATGTCTTTTAAATAATAAGACTTTAAAGTTGAAACGACTCTGTCAGGCCTCTGAGCTAAATCTAAGCCATCATATCCCCTGTGACCTGCACGTACACATCCAGATGGCAGGTTCCTGCCTTAACTGATGACATTCCACCACAAAAGAAGTGAAAATGGCCCGTTCCTGCCTTAACTGATGACATTACCTTGTGAAATTCCTTTTCCTGGCTCATCCTGGCTCGAAAGCTCCCCCACTGAGCACCTTGTGACCCCCCCACCCCTGCCCACCAGAGAACAACCCCCTTTGACTGTAATTTTCCTTTACCTACCCAAATCCTATAAAATGGCTCCACCACATCTCCCTTAAGCTTTATTGCTCACACAAAGCCTGTTTGGTGGTCTCTTCACACGGACGCGCATGACATTTTGGTGTCGTGACTCCGATGGGGGGGGGGGAGCCTCCCTTGGGAGATCAATCCCCTGTCCTCCTGCTCTTTGCTCCGTGAGAAAGATCCACCTACGACCTCGGGTCCTCAGACTGACCAGCCCAAGGAACATCTCACCAATTCTAAATCTGGTAAGTGGCCTCTTTTTACTCTCTTCTCCAACCTCTCTCACTATCCCTCAACCTCTTTCTCCTTTCAATCTTGGCACCACACTTCAATCTCTCCCTTCTCATAATTTCAGTTCCTTTCCTCTTCTGTTAGAGACAAAGGAGACGCGTTTTATCCATGGACCCCAAACTCTGGTGCCGGTCATGGACTCAGGAAGCCAGTCTTCCCTTGGTGTTTAATCACTCGGGGACACCTGCCTGATTATTCACCCACGTTTCAGAGGTGTCTGACCACGCAGGGATGCCTGCCTTGGTCCTTCACCCTTAGCAGCAAATACCGCTTTTCTGGGGAGCAAGAACCCCCTGACCCCTTGTCTCCCTGTCTCTACCCCTTCTCTGCTTTTCTGGGGGACAAGAACCTCCCAGCCCCTTTCTCGCTTTTCTGGAGGGCAAGAACCCCCCGACCCCTTATCTCTACGTCTTGACCCCTTTCCTGCTTTTCTGAAGGGCAAGAACCCCCCAACCCCTTCTCTCCGTGTCTCTACTCTCTCTTTTCTCTAGGCTTGCCTCCTTCACTATGGGCAACCTTCCACCTTCCATTCCTCCTTCTTCTCCCTTAGCCTGTGTTCTCAAGAACTTAAAACCCCTTCAACTCACACCTGACTTAAAACCTAAATGCCTTATTTTCTTCTACAATGCCACTTGACCCCAATACAAACTCGACAGTAGTTCCAAAAAGCCAGAAAATGGCACTTTCGATTTTTCCATCCTACAAGATCTAAATAATTCTTGTAAAATGGGCAAACGGTCTGAGGTGCCTGACGTCCAGGCATTCTTTTACACATCGGTCCCTCCCTATTCTCTCTTCCCAATGCAACTTGTCCCAAATCTTCCTTCTTTCCCTCCCGCCTGTCCCCTCAGTCCCAACCCCAAGCGTCACTGAGTCTTTCTAATCTTCCTTTTCTACAGACCCATCTGACCTCTCCCCTCTTCGCCAGGCTGAGCTAGGTCCCAATTTTTCCTCAGCCTCCACTCCCCTACACTATAATCCTTTTATCACCTCCTCTCCTCACACCTGGTCTGGCTTACAGTTTTGTTCCGCGACTAGCCCTCCCCCACCTGCCCAGCAATTTCCTCTTAAAAAGGTGACTAGAGCTAAAGACGTAGTCAAGGTTAATGCTCCTTTTCCTTTATCCAACCTCTCCCAAATCAATTAGCGTTTAGGCTCTTTTTCATCAAATATGAAAAACCCTGCCCAGTTCATGGACCGTTTAGCAGCAACCCTGAGATGCTTTATACAGCCCTAGACCCTAAAAGGTCAAAAGGCCGTCTTATTCTCATATATATTTTATTACCCAATCCGCTCTCAACATTAAATAAAACCCCCAAAATTAATTCCAGCCCTCAAACCCCACAACAGGACTTAATTAACCTCCCCTTCAAGTGTACAATAATAAAGTAGAGGCAGCCAAGTAGCAATGTATTTCTGAGTTACAATTCCTTGCCTCCACTGTGGAGAAACCCCAGCCACATCTCCAGCACACAAGAACTCCAAATGCCTGAACCGCAGCTGCCAGAGGTTCCTCCAGAACCTCCTCCCCCAGGAGCTTACTACGAGTGCCAGAAATCTGGCGACTAGGCCAAGGAATGTCCGCAGCCCAGGTTTCCTCCTAAGCTGTGTCCCATCTGTGCGAGACCCCACCGAAAGTTGGACTGTTCAACTCACCTGGCAGCCACTTCCAGAGCCCCTGGAACTCTAGCCCAAGGCTCTCTGACTGACTCCTTCACAGATCTTCTCAACTTAGCAGCTGAAGACTGACACTGCCCGATCGCCTCGGAAGCCTACAGGACCATCACAGATGCTCTAGGTAACTCCCACAGTGGAAGGTAAGTCCGTCCCCTTCTTAATCAATACAGAGGCTACCCACTCCTCATTACGTTCTTTTCAAGGGCCTGTTTCCCTTGCCTCCACAACTGTAGTGGTATTGACGGCCAAGTTTCTAAACCTCTTAAAACTCCCCAACTCTGGTGCCAACTTGGACAACATTCTTTTATGCACTCCTTTTAGTTATCCCCACCTGCCCAGCTCCCTTATTAGGCTGAGACATTTTAACTAAATTATCTGCTTCCCTGACTATTCCTAGGCTACAGCCACACCTCATTGCTGCCTTTTCCCCCAGTTCAAAGCCTCCTTCGCATCCTCCCCTTATATCTCCCCACCTTAACCCACAAGTATAGGATACCTCTACTCCCACCTTGGTGACCAATCACGCACCCTTACCATGTCATTAAAACTTAATCACCCTTACTCTGCTCAATGCCAATATCCCATCCTGCAGCATGCTTTAAAAGGATTAAAGCCGGTTATCACTTACCTGTTAGAGCATGGCCTTTTAAAGCCGGTAAATTCCCCTTACAATTCCCCCATTTTACCTGTCCTAAAACCAGACAAGGCTTACAGGTGAGAGAAGACCTGTGCCTTATCAACCAAATTGTTTTGCCTATCCACCCCATGGTGCCAAACCCATATACTCTCCTATCCTCAATACCTACCTCCACAACCCATTATTCTGTTCTGGATCTCAAACATACTTTCTTTACTATTCCTTTGCACCCTTCATCCCAGCCTCTCTTCGCTTTCACCTGGACTGACCCTGACACCCATTAGGCTCAGCAAATTACCTGGGCTGTACTGCCGCAAAGCTTCACAGACAGCCCCCATTACTTCAGTCAAGCCCAAATTTCTTCCTCCTCTGTTACCTATCTCGGCTTAATTCTCATAAAAACACACATGCTCTCCCTGCTGATTGTGTCTGGCTAACCTCCCAAACCCCAATCCCTCTACAAAACAACAACTCCTTTCCTTCCCAGGCATGGTTAGTGCGGTCTGAATTCTTACACAAGATCCAGGACCGTGCCCTGTAGCCTTTTTATCCAAACAACTTGACCTTACTGTTTTAGCCTACTAGCCCTCATGTCTGCATGTGGCAGCCGCCACCGCCCTAATACTTTTAGAGGCCCTCAAAATCACAAACTATGCTAAACTCACTCTCTACAGTTTTCATAACTTCCAAAATCTATTTTCTTCCTCCCACCTAACGCATATACTTTCTGTTCCCCGGCTCCTTCAACTATACTCAGTCTTTGTTGAGTCTCCCACAATTACCATTGTTCCTGGCCCAGACTTCAATCTGGCCTCTCACATTACTCCAGATACCACACCTGACCCTCATGACTGCACCTTTCTGATCCACCTGACATTCACCCCATTTCCCCATATTTCCTTCTTCCCTGTTCCTCACACTGATCACATTTAGTTTATTGATGGCAGTTCCCCCAGGCCTAATCGCCACTCACCAGCAAAGGCAGGCTATGCAATAGTATCTTCCACATCTGTCATTGAGGCTACCACTCTGCCACTCTCCACTACCTCTCAGCAAGCTGAACTAGTTGCCTTAACTCAGGCCGTCACTCTTGCAAAATGACTACGCATCAATATTTATACTGACTCTAAATATGCCTTCCATATTCTGCACCACCATGCTGTTACCTAGGCTGAAAGAGGTTTCCTCACTATGCAAAGGTCCTCCATCATTAATGCCTCTTTAATAAAAATGCTTCTCAAAGCCGCTTTACTTCTAAAGGAAGCTAGAGTCATTCACTGCAAGGACCATCAAAAGGCTTCAGATCCCATCGCTCAGAACAATGCTTATGCTGATAAGTTAGCTAAAAAAGCAGCTAGAGTTCCAACTTCTGTCCCTCATGGTCAGTTTTTCTCCTTCACATTTGTCACTCCCACCTACTCCCCTGCTGAAACTTCCACCTATCAATCTCTTCCTACACAAGGCAAATGGTTCTTAGACCAAGGAAAGTATCTCCTTCCAGCCTCACAGGCCCATTCCACCACAAAAGAAGTGAAAATGGCCTTAACTGTTCCTGCCTTAACTGATGACATTACCTTGTGAAATCCCTCTTCCTGGCTCATTCTGGCTCAAAAGCTCCCTGACTGAGCACCTTGCGACCCCCCCACCCCTGCCCACCAGAGAACAACCCCCTTTGACTAATTTTCCTTTACCTACCCAAATCCTATAAAACGGCCCCACCCCATGTCCCTTCGCTGACTCTCTTTTCGGACTCAGCCCACCTGCACCCAGGTGATTAAAAAGCTTTATTGCTCACACAAAGCCTGTTTGGTGGTCTCTTCACACGGATGTGCATGACAGACTCCTTAATTCGTGGGTTGCAGAATGTGTTAGCAGGCTTGAAAACAATATCCCTCTTGTATATCTCCATCAGCTTTTGGGTGACCAGATGCATTGTCAATGAGCAGTAATCTGCTGAAAGAACCTTTCCCCATCACGCCCCGCCCCGAGCAGTAGGTCTTAATAGTGTGCTTAAAATATTCAGTGAACCATGCTGTAAACAGGTATGCTGTCATCTAGGCTTTGTTGTTTCATTTCTAGAACACAGGCAGAGAAGATTTAACATAATTCTCAAGGACCCTAGGATTTTCAGAATGATCAGTGAGCATTGGCTTCTACTTGAAATCACAAGCTACATTAGCCCCTAACAACAGATCCAGCCTTTCTTTTGAAGCTTTGAAGCCATGCATTGACTTCTCCTCTATAGTTATGGAAGTCCTAGACAGCATGTTCTTCTGATAGAAGGCTGTTTTGTCTCCATTGAAAATCTGTTGTTTAGTGTAACTACCTTCATCAGTGAGCTTAGTTAGATCTTCTGGATAACTTGCAGCAGTTTCTATGTCAACACTTGCTGCTTCTTTATGAACATTTGTGATATTAAGACAGCTTATTTCCTTAACCTCATGAACCAACCTCTGCTGGCTTCTAACTTTTCTTGTGCAGCTTCCTCATCTCTCCTAGCCTTCATAGAATTGAAGAGAGCTAGGGGCTTGTTCTGGATTTGCCTTTGGCTTAAGGGAACATTATGGCTTGTTTGGTCTTCTACATAGACCACCCAAACTTTCTTCATATCAGCAATAGGGCTGTTTTGCTTTCTTATCATTCATGTGTTCACTGGAGTTGCACTTTCAATTTCCTTCAATAACTTTTCCTTTGCATTCACAACTTGGCTGTTTGGCCCAAGAGGCCTAGCTTTTGGTTTATTGTGGCTTTCAACATGCCTTCCTTACTAAGCTTAATCGTTCTATCTTTTGATTTAAAGCGAAAGACATGTTACTCTTCCTTTCACTTGAACACCTAGAGGCCATTGTGGGGTTATTAATTGGCCTAATGTCAATACTGTCGTGTTTAGGGAATAGGGAGGCCTGAGGCAAAGGGAGAGAGAAAGGGGAGTGGCCAGTTGGTGGAGTGTTCAGAACACACAGATTTATTGATTGAGTTCACCATCTTATATGAGCACAGTTTGTGGTGCCCCAAACCAATTGTAGTAATAACATCACAGATCACTGATCACAGATGACCGTAACAGATGTACTGATAATTTAAAAGTTTGAAATATTGTGAGAATTACCAAAACGTTACACAGAGACGCAAAGTGAGCACATGATGTTCAAAAATGACACTGATAGACTTGTTTCGTGCAGTTTCCGCAAATCTTCAATCTGTAAAAAACACAATGTCCGTAAAACGCAATAAAGCAGAGAGCAATAAAATGGGGTTTGCCCATCATTCATCTTATTTGATTTATCCTATGATACAAGCAGACAGGTTTGATTACAGAAGCAGTTCAGAAAGTTTGTGTAATTTGTTCAAGATTCCGACTGCTGATACATGGGAGAGCCAAGACCAGAATTCAATTCTTCTAACTCCCAAGTGCAGTACTGTGTTGCCATGGAGTCTGAAACCCTATAATGTTCAGACTTTTCTCAGCCCTGTCTTGCCCTCCCCTGGAATGCCTGTCGGGGGTCTTCCAGCCTCACCTAGGGATCCTGTGGAATGGTCAGTGGAGTACAGGGAAAGGAGTCTAATGTTGTATTATTATCCTGGATCTGCAGTCCCAAATTGCTCAGGAAACTTGCTACGGGTTTTAGTTTTGTCATCTGCAAAATGAAGCGGGTATTATGCACCCACTCCATCCTACAGGGGGCATTGAAGGCTTGGGAGCAGAGTGTGCAAATCCTTTGAGGAGGTCCCTGTGCTGTTCCTGTAGGTGAGAGAGGCTTCCCATTTTCTGTTATTTCAACTCATCTGTCCTTAACAGTGGATGCTCCCCTCAGCCCCAAGCCAGAGGGAGGGGACTGTGCCAGTCTGTGGGATCTGGGCTGCTGTTCCTTTGGGAGCCCTTTTGGGCAGCCTGTTTTCATTGACTGTCCCAGGCAGGCTGCCTAGGGGCCTGTTTTGCTGGAAGAATGAGCACTAGGGGGAAGAGCAACTCCACAGGTGAGCAACAGAGACAGCCAGCTCAGAGCCTTTAAAATGAAAAGTGTTCTCTTGAGAGTGTGCAAAGATCTGATTTGTGATAGATCAAAGTCAGGAAATGCATCACTCCTCCAGAATCAAAGGCTCCTTGCTCTCAGGAATAGACAGCAAAGATTCCTCTTGCAAGAAGAGCTAAGCATAACAATAGAGAGTGGCTGCCACCCTCCCCCAGGCCAGGATAGGGGCCTGGCTGTGTTTGCAAACATCTGCACCTGGGCTGCACCTGCCAGGCAAGGACTGACCTGGAAGCTGCGAAGTGCACCTGCTCTTCTGATTTCCTGTTGTTCATCAGTGGTGGGGATGGGTTGCACTGAACCTTGAATATCCTTCCTTTCTCCATTTGGGGATTGGCTGAGGATGTGGCAGGGCTAGGCAGCCTCCAGTTCCAGCACTTCTACTCATTTCCTCTGTGACCTTGGGCAAGTCACTAGCTCAATTAGATTTCCTCAACAGTCTTGTGGCTTCAAATCTTCTGTTTTATTCCCTCTCAGGGGTTTGGTGAAGGGTTCCATTCTGAGCTTCAGTCAGGACAATGGGTGGGACTTGCTTTGTGATCAGAAAGGAGTCATTCATGTGGCTTTGACTGGAAAGCACAGAAAAGAAGGGAGAACACCCAAGCCCTCCACGGCACTCAGTTCCAACCAGAATTTTTTATTCATCAGTGAAGTTTTATTCATCCATCCATTAATGGATACCTAGGTTATTGTAGTATACATACACAACGGAATAGTATTCACACTTAAAAACAAGAAATTCTGTTATTTGCAATAACATGGATTAACCCAGAGGCCATTATATTAAGTGAACTAAGCCAGGCACAGAGACAAATACCACACGATCTCACATATATGTGGAAATTTAAAAAGTCAACTCATAGAAGCAGAGAGTCGAATGGTGTTTACCAGGGGCTGGTGTTGGGGGGTGGAGGGGAAAGGGGAGATGTTGGTCAGTGGGTACAAAGTTTCAGTTACACAGGAGGAGTTTTGGTGATTTATTTCACAGTATGTTGGCTACAGGTAAGAACAATGCATTGAATATTTCAAACAAGCTACAAAAGAGGATTTTGAACCTTCCCCTCACAAAGAAATGATACGAGGCAAGCAGATCACTTGAGATCAGGAGTATGAGACCAGCCTGGCCAACGTGGCAAAATGCCGTCTCTACTAAAAATACAAAAATTAGCTGGGCATGGTGGCGCATGCCTGTAATCCCAGCTACTCGGGAGACTAAGGCAGAAGAATCAATTGAACCTGGGAGGTGGAGGTTGCAGTGAGCGGAGATCATGCCACTGCACTCTAGCCTGGGCAACAGAGGGAAAATCTGTTTTAAACAACAACAACAACAATAACAACAAAACAAAAACAAAGAAATGATAAATATTCAAGGTGATAGATATACTAATTAACCTGATTTGATTATTTCACAGTGTATGTAAGTGTTGAAACATCACCTGTGCCCTATAATATATATGTGATTATTGCTTGTCTATTAAAAATAAAGCTAATAAAAAAAGAAAATTGAGGCTAGCAAGAGTGATGGTCCTTGGCTCTCCACCCCAACCCTACCCACACAGGTCACTTTAGCCACATTCATTCTTACTTTTACTATCCAAGAATAGGGTGTTCCTTCTCTTCCTCAAAGCTTCCAGGATGCCCTAAACTGCACTGTCTCCCACATCTCCAAAATCTTGTTCCACTGGTCGTGTTCAACCTCTTGCCCACCTGGCGAGCCTTCCTTTCAGCCTGGGAACATACTCAACATATCCTCTCCTGTAAATGAAGCAAACTGAAACTCTTCTCCACACCCATATTTGGCCACAGCCTGATCTCTTTTCTCCCTTTCTCATCCACTCTTGAAAGACTTGTCCATACTCTGGGCCTCCATTTCTGTATTTCACATTCTCAAACACGTTTCAATCTGATTCCAGCCTTCACTACTCTACTGAAACTTCTCTTGACAAAGTCATTGGAAAATCTTAATTGCCAAGTTCATATCTTTACCACACAAGACCTGTTTGCTGAAAGTGAGACAGTGAAAATGCCATTCTACTTCAGATGTTAGATTTTCTTAGCCTCTGTGATTCCATGCACCTTTGGCCTTCCTGCTATCTCTCTTATTACCCCTTTATCTTCTCTGTGGGGACCTCTTCTACTCACTCATAAAATTCAGCATTCTAGAGTTTTACTCTACACTTTATCATCTAGCCTTATCCACTCTTACTGAGTGTTTCAACTCCCACATATAAACTAATAATTTTTCAATAATTATTTCCAGTCCAAAGCTTTCCCCTGAGCTTCACACTTGCATAACCAACAGTGGGCTAGATGTTTTTACCTGGATGGACCATTCAGCATATCCAATACTAAACTCATCATCTCATCCCCAAACATTTTCTTCACCATTTCCAATCTCAGTTGTTGGCATTTCCATCCATGGTGTCATCAGGCCAGAGACCCGAGAAACATCTCCCTCCACCCAAATGCCATCAAACTTTAAGTGCCTCCAGTTGTACCGTATAAGAAAAATGATCAAAATCTGTCCCATCTTCACTATCTTTCCTACCCCAAACTCTGGGAAAAGAGATAGAGTTCTACATGGGAGGGCTTTTGAGGTTCCACGTTAAGAATATGTCATGGACCTGAAGCTACAAAGACCAAAGTTTCCATGTGACTCTGATTTAGAGCCTCTGAGCAGGGTGGACAGCAACTGGGATTCATATAGAGCCATAAACACAGCAGCTCAGTGAGATGTCCCACACTATTATTCCCAATGGAAACAATTGCTTCTACTTCCCAACTGTCAGGAGATAAGCTGGAATAAGTCAGAAGTAGTTAAGTTGTCTCTGGATTACACACAATCAGATATTCTAAAAGACAGTGGATTCAATTGCTTCTCCAAGATACTGCCTAGATTTTTAATGTTGGTAAACCTAATCAGGGCTGAAGAGAAAAAAGAGGTGAATTTGTCAGCCAGATAGGAACAAGACAGACATGCAGAGCTCAGATTAGAGATACTGCAGTGGACATTAGCAGTTGGAAGTGATGATGGTTTGACTCCACAACTTGAAGACATACCCCTGACGGGTGTGATCCCAGAGCATGAAATAAGTGTTCTCCGATCAAGGTCAGGAACTCTTACAAGCACTGTCTATAGAAATTCTGAGGCCAGAGCGCCTATCCCATGACCAGCTATAGAGCCTCAAAGAGAGAGAAATAATTTTTAGTTCTAAGGGAAATTATCTGCCTGTGTTATATGGTTTCAGAATGTCCTGGAAAACCTTCTCCTCTTAAGCCTATAGCTCCATTAGAATAGCATCTACCATTTCGTGTGAATTGGGTTTGTTTTTTCCCTTTCTTCAATCTTATACCTTCCTTTTAAAGAATAATTATTCTTTCATTTTAGTAATTTCAACTTGTCTTTTTGGTTCAGGGAGTACACGCATAGGTTTGATACCTGGGTATACTGCATGATGCTGAGGTTTGAGATATGAGTGATTCCATCTCCTAATCTCCTAAATAGTGAGCACAGTACCCAATAGTTTTTCAGCCCTTGATCCTTTCTCTCCCTACCCCTTCTGGCATCCCCCAGTGTCTATTGTACCATCTTTTTTATTTTTTTCCCTTTGATACACAGTCTTGCTCTGTTGCCCAGACTGGAGTGCAGTGGCATGATCTCAGCTCACTGCAACCTTAGCTTCCTAGGGTCAAGTGATTCTTTTACCTCAGTCTGTCAAGTAGCTGGGACTACAGGTACATGCCACTACACCTGGCTAATTTTTGTATTTTTAGGGGAGACAGGGTTTTGCCATGTTGGCCAGACTGGTCTCGAACTCCTGATCTCAGGTGGTCCACCTACCTCCGCCTCCCAAAGTCCTGGGATTACAGGTGTGAGCCACTCTGCCTGGCTTGTACCTTCTTTATGTTTGGTTATGAGTACCCAGTGTTTAACTCCCACTTTTAAGTGAGAACATGTAGTGTTTGGTGTTCTGTTCCTATGTTAGTTTGCTTAGGATAATGACTCCATCCATGTTGATGCAAAGGACACGATTTTATTCTTTTTATGGCTATGTAGTATTCCACTGTGTATATATACACAACATTTTCTTATCCAATCCACCACTGATGAATGGCGTCTAGGTTGATCCATGACTTTGCTATTGTAAATAGTGCTGTGATGAACATACAAATGCATGTGTCTTTTTGGTAGAACAATTAATTTTCTTTTGGATATATACCCAGTGCTGGGATTGCTGGGTTGAATGGTAGCTATATTTTACTTCTCCAAACTGTTTTCCCCAGGGACTAAACTAATTTACATTCATACCAACAGTGCATAAGCATTCCCTTTTCTCTGAAGACTTGCCAGAGTCTGTTATTTTATTTATTTATTTTTTACTTTTTAATAGTAGCTATTCAGACTGGTATAAGATGGTATCTCATTGTGGTTCTGACTTTCATTTCTCTGATGATTTGTGATGTGAGGCATCTTTTCATGTTTATTAGCCACTTGTATGTCTTCTTTTGAGAAGTGTCTGTTCATGTCCTTTGCCCATTTTTTTAATGGGGTTATCTGTTTTTTGCTTGCTGAATTGTTTAAGTTCCTTATAGATTCTGGGTATTAGACCTTTGTTGGATGCATCATTTGCAAATATTTTCTCCCATTCTGCAGGTTGTCTGTCTACTCTGTTGATAGTTACTTTCTTTGGCTGAGCAGAAGCTCTTAAAATCTTTAAGCTCTTTAGGTCCCACTTGCAATATTTGGTTTTGTTGCAATTGCTTTTGAGAACTTAGTCATAAATTCTTTCCCAAGGCCAATGCAAAGACTTTCTCTTAGCACCTGTCACATGCTGCTCTAATAGTTGGTTATCATTCTGTCTCCTAGCTAGTAGAGCCCTTGGAGTCCTCAGGAGGCTACTAGTCATTCATCTTTGTGTCCAGAATGGTGTCTCCTAGGTTTTCTTCTAGGATTCTTATAGTTTGAGGTCTTACATTTAAACCTTTAATCCAACTTGAGTTAATTTTCGCATGTATATGGCAAAATGTAGGGGTCCAGTGTCATTCTTTTGCACATGGCTAGCCAGCTGTCCCAGCCCCATTGCTTATTTTTGTTGGTCTTATCCCTTTCTAAGGTATCCTGTATACTGCTCTTAGAGTGGTCTTTCTAAATTATATGTCTAGGCTGGGCACGGTGGGTCACACCTGTAATCTCAGCACTTTGGGAGGCCAAGGCAGGCAGATCACCTGAGGTCAGGAGTTAGACACCAGTCTGACCAACATGGTGAAACCCTGTCTCTACTAAAAATACAAAAATTAGCTAAGCATGGTGGTGGGCACCTGTAATCCCAGCTACTTGGGAGGCTGAGGCAGGAGAATCGCTTGAACCAGGGAGGCGGAGGTCATAGTGAGCTGAGATGGCACCACTGTACTCCAGCCTGGGAGACAGAGCAAGACTCCATCTAAAAGAATTTTTTAAAAAAAGTATACGTCTAATATCATATTCTTCTCTAAGGCCTTTCACTGATTTCCTTTACCTTTCAGATAAAGTTCTAATTCAGCTAAACCTATTACATCCTTTGTGATCTGACGTCTACATTTCCCTCTAGCTTGCCTTACACTTCCCTTCCTCTGGAACTCTTACTCCAGCTATATTGAAACACATGCAGTTCCCTGAGAAGAACATGCGTGTCTGGGTTTCCATACTTTTGCACATGTTATTCTCTCTTGCTATAACAAATTTCTTCTTGCTAATGTCAAAAATCAGCTTTGGTATCTCTCTTTACTCTCTCAGCTGGCAAGCTCTGTGTCCCCAAAGCACCAAGGCCCCTCCTCTTCACACCTGTCACATGCTACTCTAACTGTGGCTTATCATTCTGTCTCCCAGCTAGTAGAGCCCTTGGGGTCCTTTAAAGGCTCCTAGTCATGCATCTTTGTGTTCCAGTGCTTAGGAGAGTATCTGTCATATAGGAGGTGCTCTACAAATGTCTCACAGCAAGCTTTGTCTGAGGAATGGAGAAAAAAAAGAAAGAAACTGCATACGTGGGAGGAGAAGTCCTCATGTCAGATGGGAGGAGAGAATGCCTTCTGAGAATGTTTTGCTTTATAGTTGAGTTGGGAGTTGAACTCTAATTCAGCAATGGACAGATGACTCTATATTTCCTGGCCCCGTTGGCTTCAGGTACACTCAGTCAGCTGTTCACACTGCACCAAGTTACCTCTTCATTGCCCAGCCTTCCATTTCACTTTGCACTTTTGAATGAGGGCAACAAATTTGACAATGTGGAGCTACTTTAAAAGTGAAACTAAAAATGGGGGCATGCCCCTTCTTCTCCAACCAGACTTCTTTTCTGTATACCCCATCCTACCTCCTTGTACACCTGCCCACCTCTCTGTGATCAAGTTTTAAAATGCATCAATAAAATGTCCCCCAACCTAAATTGATTCTTCTGCTAATACACAGTGGCGGCTTTTAAATACAGGAGGCTCCAATTGTCACTTTCAATCATAGGCTCTGCTGAGGGAGACTTAGAAGGACTTAATCATCTTAAGAAAACAAACAGGCCCTCTGCTGAGGAGCAGCATGCCGACAGACAGATAGATAGGAGGGAGGACAGAAATTGGCATGCTCAGGATCCTTCCTGTGATCCATATGATGCAGTTCCAGCACTTACAGACCAGGTCCCAGAGAACGAAACTGACAACTCGACATGCCCCTTATCCTTTCCAATTAGCATCTAGTTCATGTTCTTTCTCTCTTGCTTTCTCCCTCCCTAAGAGCATCTGGCCCTTTTAAAGGAACAAGGTCTCTTGTTGTTCCCTATCCAACTCTCACTCCTCACCTGAACTGGTCCCAGTCTATCAAAACTTAGAATGTGACAGCTGAAAAGATCTAGTCCACAAGAGGTCTAGTCTAGTACCCTCATTTTACACGTGTGGAAGAGAGTTCAGCTTGGGAGAGCCATTTATAAATGGCCAGATAGGCTAGAGTTGAACCCAGATCTGCCAATTACCAGCCCAGTTCTCTTCAGCTTCTCAACTGGCTACATATTAGCATCATCTGGGGATCTTAAGAAGAAGAATAAAAGGAGAATTAAAAAAACTTGTGCCCAGACCCTAGGCATAAGTAGACTTTAGGAACTCCCCAGGTGGCATTAATGTAAAGCCAGAGTTCAGAATCACTGAATGCACGCAATGTCTTTCCAGACTCTGTTCAGATTCACTGGGCACTGTATGTGGAGGGAGATGTAATTAGGGAGAAGAAAGCTGGGTTGTTGTATATTGAGAAGCAGAAATGAACTCTGTAAGATCTTTTGGCCAGGCTCGTTGCGGTGGCTCATGCCTGTAATCCCAGCACTTTGGGAGGCTGAGGTGGGTGGATCAGGAGATCAGGAGTTAAGAGACCAGCCTGGCCAAGATGGTGAAACTTTGTCTCTACTAAAAATACAAAAATAATAATAATAATAATAATAACTGGGCGTGGTGGTGGGCACCTGTAATCCCAGTTACTCAGGAGGCTGAGGCAGGAGAATCACTTGAACCTGGGAGGCAGAGGTTGCAGTGAGCCAAGATTACGCCACTGTACTCCAGCCTGGGCGACAGAGTGAGACTCTGTCTCAAAAAAAAAAAAAAAGGAAAAAAAAAAAGATATTTTGGCCAGACCAGAGATCCCTAACTAGGGATGTTTAATTCCCTCTGAAGGAGTTTCTTGTTTCGTTTAAACCAGCACAGGGCTATCAACCATTTTTTGCTGGGCATGGAACTTGGTATTAGGTGTTATTAATTTGGTGTTATTAAATGTGAAGACACAGACAAAAGGACACTGGCCCTTCGTTTCTGAAACAATAGATCGCATATTATTTAACGAAATAACTTAAAATCTTTACAAGGAAACATGTGTTCAGAAGCTTGCAGACACACTAGCCCCTGGGTTAAGCACACAGCTGCCCCAAGGGCCATGAATTATTGGCTTCTTAAGCCCAAGGCGTCATTCAGGGTCCTGCTCACAGTAGGCACTCCATAAATGCTTGATGTCTGGACTGAAACTCAGAGCCTGAAGCTGAGGAAGGAACTGGCAATAAAAACGATCTAATAGAACAGTTAGGAACTGTCGTGAGTTAGCCCATCTGTAAGGTCAGAAGCTCCCCAGAGGGCAGCTAGGCATGTGCCCGAAAGCAAACTTCCCACACCTGGCTGATCATAAGCCTCAGCTGGGGATATTCAAAATACCATATAGATTCTTGATCTGGCCCAGACATACTGAGTCAGAGTTCCCAAGGGTGCTACCTGGAAATCTGCATTATTTTATAAGTGTCTTGGGCAATTCTGATCATCAGTCAGGTTTGATAACTTCTGCTTGAGGAAACTTTAAGCCTGAACTTGAATCACCACATAGTGAAGTGATTTAACCTTTACATGGGAGTCACACTGACTAAACTAACTGATTTCTGTCATGATGTGAAAACTTCCTGGCTGTTCCTCCTCAGCAAGTCACCCTAACTCTATGAGCCCATTTTGTCATTTGTAAATCTGCAAAGGGTGGCTCTAATGTGGGTAAAACACGAGCACAATTCCTGGCAGAAAGTAAGTGCTCAGTCGTTGAAAGCTATTGCTATTTGAGCTTTCCTTCCATGTTGGAGAATGGGTCTCAGTGGCCTGAGGTCTAGGGAGTTGGAAGGTGGGTCCTTCCCTCTCTAGCCCTGGTCAGTTCAAGACAGATAACTGAATACCAGGGGAAGGAAGTGAGAACTTTCATTTTTAAAAGTGTCTTCCAGTATAAAATGAGCCAGGTAAAGTGCTGCAATCTTTGCTCTCCTAGCACTCATTGGCAATGTGATCTGGCAAGACCTTGAACTTCTGGGTTTCAAAATCCTTTTGCAAAATGGAGATAATAATGCCCTATGTCCTGCCATATTCACAGAATCCAGGATGATTAAAAACACACCAAACCGCAGTTCTACCTTGTTTAAACAGATATTTATTGAATGCTTGTGACAGTCAGGCTTCGTGCTAAGTGGTGTATGTGCATTATTTCATGCATGCCATGGCATTATCAGTAGGTTCCAAGTTGCACCCATTTTATAGTACAAGCAAGGCTTAGAGAAGACAAGTAACTCAAGGTTACTGATAGGAGGTGAAGCTGGCATTCAAACCCAGGCCTGTAAGACTTCAGACTAGAGAGATAGCCATAACCACTATGGTCCTCATGTCATCACAGCCCACCAGAGTTCCAGACCCCATCATGTTCCTTCTCAAATTAAATCTTCCCATTGGCCAGGAATGCTAAGTATCATTTTCTTCCATGTCCAATTCAGGCTTGAATCCAAGGCCTTAGCTTTTCTATTATCCTACTGCTTTTTCCCATGGCAAGACTTAAAACCTAAAAGCAGCATGTTAAAGAGAGCTTGCTACATAGGACTGTACTTCAAGGAATTCTCATCAAATCAACTTTATGAATTCAGCTTTGTACATTCATTAAAAAATAACACAGCCAGCTGTTTTGATTTGCTAGAGTGCTTAGTTGTAGATGTGCCTCCATTTAGGAAAACTCAGCATGTAAGACTACGTAGTGACAAAACAGGTATATTTAAAGGTGAATAATTACACATTATAGAATGATTTTCTTTAATTTTTTTAAGAGTTCTCTAAATTTGTTTCTTTTATTAAATATTTGTCAAAGAGACTGGAGCGGAAAGAGGGAGGCAGAAAAATTTCACATGTTAAAGAAAGAATGATCCAGAACATCTCTAAATAATGATGAGAGTCGCTGGAAACAGGGGATCATGTTTACCCAAAGAAATCATGTTATCTACAACTTTTCAGGAACACGACTATTGCACAAAGAGAAGTACACCTGAAGCTTCTTGATGTTGAATCAGAGGTTACAACATAGACTCAAAGGGCTGGATTTGTGCCTGTTAAGTGAAAAACAGCACGAGATGTGAATCAGTCGATATCCCTCTAGTGCTGAACACTGCCTTCTGAGTCACAGCCTGGCTCTCCTGGTCCAGAGATCTGTTTCACGGGAACCTGAAAACCTGCCAAATCCATCACCCATGATGAGCAGGTGAGCCGAGGGGCCCCTGATTTATGTCAGACCATCCTAGGGGCAGAACTGCCTTGCAAAAGGACTGTCAGAACTGATCAATGAATAAATGAAGTCACTGACCAGGGGACGGCTCACTCTCTTCATTTTTAAGAATTTTGCAATGAGAAAATCACTAAGATCCATGTTAGGACCTGATAATATTAGCCTAAATCCCCTCTTTTATACTCTTTTTGGGGCTCGGGAGGGGGAAGGAGGGAAGTATGTAAGGCAAGAGATTTTGGACTGAATATATCTTCCAAGGTGAGTATATGGGGTGTATGCTGAGTAGGGCAGGTTTGAGATGCTGCTCAGGGACTTTCTGAAGTTGTGAGGCCCTGATCTGCATGGGAAAAAACCAGACATGTTGCACAGACACTCATTTGTCAATTTCCTCTGTGACTGGGCTCAAAATGGCTGTGTAAATAACTCGCCAGGGAGGATGGCAGAGCAAAGCGCTGGCAGTTATTGTGCTATGAAATATGCATTAATTGCATTAAACATTCAGTCTGAAACTCAGCGGTGAGGCCCTTTTTGTCAGTTTTTATAGTGCACAGAGAGACAGACCAGGATGCGGATGGCAATGGCCTTCTGTGTAGACCCTGACGCTGTAACACCCTGAGCCGCTCCTCTGATGTTCCAGGCGTGGCCTGTGGCTTCCTGTTCAGCAGCATGCTGCTAATGAGGCCAGGGTCACTAGCTCTTGCTCCCTAGGAGCCCCCACCTCTGCTCTGTTCCCCAGACACCGCCGACTGTGTCTTGAATCTCAGCCAGTCATCACTCGTACATGTCGCTGGTCACAGTGGGGCTGGGTGTGAAGATGGAGGGCTCAGCAGAGTCTGTCCCCATCGGTAGAAAACAGCCTTTCCTCTAACAAGGCAGTTCTCGCTTGGATTTGATTATTGCATTTGAAAACCCAAGGTGTGCTTTATAAGAGGAAGAAACCATGTCAAGGGATAAGAGCCAAATGTGTAAGGATGCCTTTGAAGGGAGATAATGGAGAGAGAAAGTGACACGAGAGAGGGAGAGAGAGGGTGATAAATATATAGATGTGCTGTTATGCCTGTAATCCTAGCACTTTGGAGGCTGAGGCAGGAGGATCACTTGAGCCCAGGAGTTCAAGACCAGCCTGGGAAATGTAGTGAGACCCTGTCTCTACAAAAAATTTTAAAAATTAGCTGGACGTCATGGTACACACCTATAGTCCCAGCTACTTGAGAGGCTGAGGCAAGAGTATTGCTTGAACATAGGAGTTTGAGGTTACAATGAGCTTTGACTGCACCACTGCACTCCAGCCTGGGTGACAGAGGACTGTCTCAAAAAAAAAAAAAATTAAAAATTAAAATACATGTGTATATGTGCTGGAAGAGTTGAGCATTAAGATTTGGAGTGCCTTTGATCTTTCTGTTTCCATCAAATTCAACACAAGTCTCACTCTGATATTCAAGGTCCTCTTCAATAAGTCCCAGCCCAACTTTCCTAGGTTTGCCGTCCATGGTTTCCCTGCTCTAAGCCATACTGTAGCCAAACTGCATGACATGTTTCCTGAATTTACTTTTCTGTCTTTCTGCCTTTGATTGCCATAGAAAGACCAGTCATCCTGGTTTGCTGAGGACAGTACTGGTTTTAGCACAGAAAGTGGAACACCTCAGGAAACACTTCAGTGCTAAGTACTCCAGGTCAGTTGGTCACCTTACTGTTCCCTCTGCTTGCAGTGGATGGCCTCTCTTTCTGCCTCTGTGCCTTTGTAAATCCTTCAAAGTCCATTCTTCTCCATCACTCATTTTATAATTTTTTTACACTGATTTATCTGCATCCACAAACTTCTAATAAACATCCTTCATTTATGCTTCTCTCTCTATCCTAGCATTCATTCAACCAACATTTATGGAGAATGCATAGGTGTCATATCTTCTGCCAGGCACCCTGCCTGCAGGGAACTCACAGTCTGTGGAGGGAAATGGTAATTCAGTACTTATAATAGAGTGGAATAAATCATTAAAAGGGTTATTCACAAATTAAGAGGAAAGTGAAAACTGTCAAAGATAGATCAGAGATTTAGGACTAGAAAAATTGCTGAAAAGTGAGGTAAAGTTCTAAAAATTCTGAAAATTCCTTGTAGATCTGAGGTCTTCATTGTTAATATCTCCTCACTAGCATTATCCATACGGTAACTGGAAATTCTTTTGAGTTCACTCATAATTCTATTTGTGAAGGAAAAAATCCATGCTTTTTCTTAGTGCAACAGTAATATATGGTAATTTTGGAAAATTTAGGATATTATACATGTTTATGGGTGTTTTTGGGTGCATGTACTATAGCATCACCCAGGGATAACCACTGTTCACATTTTAGTATATAATCTTCCAGATTTTATGTGGAAATGAAGATACAGATTTTAAACACAATGAGATTTTACTAGACATACTGTTTTATAACCCAGTATTAACAACAGACATCTCCACACACTTGTGTGTGTGAATACAAACATCTGCAACATCATTTAAAATAACTGTATGTACTTTATCACATGGGTGTTTTTCATTTATTTAACTATTATCGAACAATTAGATCATGTCTCATTTTTACAATTACAAATAAGACTGCAATAAACATCCTTAAAAATACATACAGTATTTGAAAGTCCTTTGTAAACTGTAAAGTGTTCCAAGCAAGTAAGTTCATCATGCTGATTTCTCTCTGGAATTTCATCTGCGTCTGCCTGGGGACTGCTGGGGACGGGAGTCTCTCTAGTTTGGTTTTGAGCTAGGCTGGGAACTGAATCTCCTCAGTTGCTTCCTCTCATGATTTTCCTAATGGGCATGACTCTCCATTTTCCTGAGAAAATGTCCTTGTCAAAATGTATTTGTCCTAAGGATGGACAAACTGTATTTGTCCTAAGGATGTTAGAGAGAGGGGGAACACACCTACCAAACCCTTTGTTATGAGAAATCCCTATCTTGAGGTCCCCAGGCTAGTACTCTTTTCACAAAATACAGCCTGGAAAAGTACATTCCTCCTCCTACCCTGCCCAGCACCCTCAGCAGGTCCTCATGGATGGAGAAAACTCTGTAGGTATAAGCCCAGCAATTTAGCTCGACTTGGAAGGGCCCAAGAAACTGGTTAGTAAACAAAAGTGATTTCCCTTAATCAGGGTTGGTCACACGTGAGAGCCCTAACTGCCGGAGTTCCACCTGCTACTTCCTAATCCTCCTCATCCCCCTTGCCCCACCCTCTAGGGACCTTGGCCTGGCCCTTCCCAACTCCCCGTTCCCCACCTGTTGCTGTGATTTCTTTGGTGGTGGGCAGGGGAAAGAGCCTCCCTGAAACCAAATATTGGCCAGGGGCAGAGCCAGCCTCCCTCCCTCCTCACCCTGGGAAAGCTGGCTCTGCACTGGGAAGTCCTCGCTAACTGGAATTACCTGGGGCACCTTTCCCAGGCACCACTTTATAGCCATAACGAAGAGCCGTCTTTCCAGCACCATGTAAAGGAAGAAGACCCTGATTTACTAAGACCAGCCCAGTTTCAGCCTTGAAGCATGTAGGGTTGCTGCATATTAGATTTTGCATGCGTTGCCCTGGCTTTTCCTTCCAAGCAGTCCAGTCTGCTTACTATTCCCTGTACACACCCTACTTATTCCTGTTTCATGTCTCTGCCGATGCTAGTCCCTTGCCTCAAATACACTCTGATATTTATAAATCTTTTTCGCTTAGCATTTCAAAAGGCCGTTCTGTCTATGATCTCATCCATTTGGATCATATCATGATCCCCACAGCAACCCGGGGAGCTTTTGTTATTACTATTATTTAAATTACTATTCCCTGTTACATTTGAGGAACCGAGGCCCAGAAACGCCCAATGACTTGTTCAAAGTCACATCAGTAGTCACAGAAAGAGCAGGAATTAGACCAACGACTCTGTGTCTCCAGTCCTGGTGTTTCTTCACCACCACCCACTGTGTCCCCATTACACCTAAAACACCTCACTAGGTGCCTGTGCCCATCTCAACCCCTGTAGTTGTTTTTGCCTGCACCTGTCCATCATGTCCATGCCTGTTAGGTTACACCACTCCACTTTTTGCTTGAGGAACCATCCCCATGCCCTCAGGTCATGTGATTTTGGTGGACTGACCTCATCACTTCGCTTAGTGAGTGAACACGTAATCAGAGCTAGCCAATCAGAGCAGTCCAGGGCCCCCTGGCCATACTGATTGGCTCAGAGGAGAACACGTGACCAGCCAGCACAATGGGGTGCAATTGCAGGTCCTTTTGCTAGAGTTGTCTGGAAAGAGACTCTTCCTGTTGCAATTTCTAAAACTGCAGAATGTAAGCATGGAGTTTCTGGGCCACCACATGGAGATGCCTTTCTGAGAATGAAGCTGACAAAGAGTAAAGCAAAGAAGTTGCAAGAGAGCTAAATCCTGAAGATGTTACTCAATTCATTGGATTCTGCATTGCCCGAAGCCAATTTGAGTCAGTTCCCAAATGCTGGTTTTAGTTGCATTTCTGTCACTTGCATTAAAAAATAGAGCCTTAAGGATTTCACCCTGCCCCCTCCTTTTGGAAATTCTCCTTTTATTTCTTGCTTCTATATCTTCTCCTTGTATGGTCTGCCTACCTGTTGCGCTGGATGAAAATACTGTCAACATTACATGCTTGAGTCTTCTTCCTGCTTTGTTATAACCAGTTTGAAGACAGGAACTGTGCTAATTCTCTTCTTTTCTTGTATTTGTGCAGTAGAAGGAGCACAGACTTTGAAATCAGAACACCTATAAGTTCTACCTTTATCACAAGATGAATGGTCTTGAATGGATAACTTTAATTTCTTCTTACAAATCATTTTTAAAATCTGTAAGATAAGACTTTAGACTGGGCATGGTGGCTCACACCTGTAATTCTAGCACTTTGGGAGGCCGAGGTGAGAGGATCAGTTGAGGTCAGGAGTTCAAGACCAGCCTAGCCAACATGACAAAAATCCCTCTCTACTAAAAACACAAAATGAGCCAGGCCTGGTGGCACGAGCCTGTAATCCCAACTACTTAGGAGGCTGAGGCAGGAGAATCACTTGAACTTGGGAAGCGGAGGTTGCAGTGAGCTGAGATTGTGCCACTACACTGCAGCCTGGCTGACAAAGCGAGACTCCATTTCAAAAAAAAAAAAAAAAAAAAAGAAAAGACTTTAAGCATAAAAACCTACCTTGCACATTTATTATAACTGTCAAATAAAGTAGCATATATGAAAGTCCTTTTCAAACTGTTAAAATGCTAGTTATTCCACTGTAAAGGATTACTTAAAACAGTGTCTGGCATAAAGTAAGCACCCTAAAAGTGTCTGTTAAATTGAAAACTAAATAAAAATAATTTTTAAATTCAGCTTTTGTTTGTTGCCATACATTGCTTAAATCCTGTGCTTTAAGAGCAGGTTGATGGCAAATTGGGAACAAGCATTTAGATGCCTCAGTGATTTTTTTTGTTTGTTTTGTTTTTGCAAATTTGTGCCTAGGGTTCCTCATTGGTTCTTCCGTTTTCAATGAGACCACACACAATAGTGGCTTGAGCACTACCTTGTAAGAGCTGGTTTTGGAGAGGAGTTAGACTAGGGAGTGTCTACCATCTTAGGCCATAATTGCTCACTCCCGCCTCCTAGTTTCAACCATTTACCAGCCCTCCCCAACAATAAAAAAGTACAAGCAGAGAAATAAGATCAGCTTAGGACATTGCCCGCTGGAAGACATTCATGCATTTCTATAGCCTTTTTGTAGGCCTTCTTTGGCAGTCACAAAAGCTTTTACATGCATATTTGGACAATGCATGGTGGCCTTAGCTCCTTGTTGGTTCCAGCTGAGAAAGAACTCCTGAGTTGGAAACTGAGGTCAGTATAGTTCAAAGGCAAGCTCCTGGTAGCCTGGCCCTCTTTAGATTCCTGGTCACTCACCCATCGACCCAGGTGAACTTCACTAAGAGAATTTGAAAATGCCCCAAGGAAATAGTTTTGCTAAATCATTCTGTTTAGAGAATCAGGAGAAATGAATGCCTAAACTTGCCATCATGGTTCATGAACTTCCTTATTTTTTTAAAATGCTACTAATTTTTGAGCACTTATCTGTGCTAGACCCCATAAATGAGCATATAACATGTTTTTATGTGTTTAATTCTCAACTTATCTCCCTAAGGGAGGTTCCATCATTTTGTTACCTAAAAGGGGTCCTGATCCAGACCCCAAGAGTGGGTTCTTGGATTGCATGCAAGAAAGAATTCGGGGCAAGTCCATAAAGTGAAAGCAGGTTTATTAAGAAAGTAAAGGAATACAAGAATGGCTACTCCATAGCTCCCTTGGGGCTTTTGATTGGCTATTTTTATGGTTATTTCTTGATTATATGCTAAACAAAAGGCGGATTCTTCAGAAGTTTTCTGGGAAGGGGGCAGGAATTTTCCAGAACCGAGGGTTCCTTTTCCTTTTGGACCATATGTAAATGGTCATGGTGCTGGTGGAAGTGTCTTTTAGCATGCTAATATATTTTCATTAGCATATAATGAGCAGTGAGGATAACAGAGGTTACTTTTGTCACCATCCTGGTTTTGGCGTGTTTGGGCCTGGTTCTTTACTGCATCCTGTTTTATCAACGAAGTCTTTGTGACCTGTATCTTGTGCCGACCTCCTATTTTATCCTGTGACTAAGAATGTCTAATCTCATGGGAATGATCCCAGCAGGTCTCAGCCTTGTTACACCCAGACCCCATTCAAGATGGAGTCGCTGTGGTTTGAATGCCTCTGACAATTTCCCTGTTATGGAGAGGCTTAAATAACTCACAGAAGGTCTCATTGCTAGTGAATGGAAAAGTGGGGTTTTAAACCTCAGGGTTTTTTTTATTCTAGTGTCTAAGCTTTTCCCGTTTAGTATACCTGTTTATTATGAGATTCCATGATGTCCACACCCACTTTTTAACAGCTTAAACACTCCCCTTTTAACAGCATTTTTTGAATTATGTCTAATATCACATACGTGTACATTTATATTTATACAATATCATAATTTATCAAGATTAGGAATTGAATTCTATTTCCCTCTGCATTTCTAGCAGTGAGAACCATAGAGGGAAATGCCACACAATGGTAGATAGGTGGATGGTTGGAGGAATGAGAAATATACAAGAGGGTCTCTAGTCTCAAAGATTTTACAATTTAGCAGGAGAGAAAAAGCATAAGTATATGGAAAACTAAAAATTTTAATAAGAAAGTCCCTAATACAACCATGATTGTTTATCAATAATCATGGGGACTGATAAACTTATTGTTATCCTCGAAGGGTAGAGAGAGAGATGCCTTTGGGCTGGTTCACACCAGAGTATGTGCTTAGTGGTTGCTCTTTGAATTTTTAGTTCTGATTTCCTATTTCATTCTTTCTCTGTGATGAGGAACACAGTGGCCTCAGTTCTATCCAGCATCCGCACCCCACACCCTTAGCGGGGAAGACGCTGAGTAAGCGTTGGTTTATGAAGATTGATGACCACTCTTAGATTACTCTCAGTCGGTGTGGGGCCCTGAGCTTCCTCAATTTTCATTTAATTAGCTTCCCCCTTTCTTCAGCTTTGCCCAGGGAAAGATAGCTCTTGTTGTCTCTAAGAAATGTGTTGCCAGTCCCCACCCTTTTTGAAGCCACCCTGTGGAATGTGGAGGCCTTGGTTAGAAGAGGAAGTAGTCAGACTGCGTCTCAGTCTGACTCTCCTGTACCCTCCCACTTCCTCCTCCCCAAGCTCAATTCAAAGTCACTTCTAGTTGTCTTGGCTTTATCCTACCTGGGACAGTCCTCAGGTTCCCAGATGTCATAAATAATACTTATATCACGTCTTTTATTGTATAAGCACAACTGAACTTCTTCCTCACTCTCCACGCTCCTTGAACTATCTCTGATTCTCTGATCTTTCAGTTCCCACAGCTGGGAACAGTCCAGGAATTACTTCTGAACATGCGCTGATCAATTTGTTTTTACCTCTCCAGGTAGGGAGCAAGTAGGAAGGAATAACCAAGTTGCCTCTGTTTCCAAAACTTTCTAGAAAATTGGCAAGTTGCTAGACCTAATAAATAAAAGCCGCCTCACTGTGATAATAGCCTGCCTGGGATGACTATCCCAACTGCTCCTTACATTCAACTCCCCCACACTTGCCATCTTGCTTTCCCTCTCTCTGGTTCTTAAAATAATGTATCTATGATATGAAATTCTGTTGATTCCGGATTCAGCCCCAAGTGTAACTGTGAAGCAAGTGGAGTTTTCTTGGCAGCTTCTTGCCTGTTCTGAAGTCCTCCATTCCATACACTCAATGACCCAGGCACCACACCACAGTCACCACCTACTGTGTAAACCTTCCTAGTCTGTTAGTAGGAAAACAGATTTTCAGAAGCTGGGGATTTCCCCAGGAGTATAGTCTACTTTCCTTCTAACTAACAATACTTTTTTTCACATTGCAGGAGAGAGAAGGGGAGAAAGGGAGGCTTGAGAGAAGGGGATAAGAGTGGGTTTCATCACCTTGCAGGTGAATCCAAGTAGCATAATTCTTCACAGAAATGTTACTCTGTGTGTTGAAGATTCCTTTTCGAATGTTCACTCTCTTCTGGGTTCCTGAAAGCAGTCAGAGGAGGGATCCCCCATTAAGCCGAAGCTCTTCTCTTCCCTCTTTCTGGATGTTAGAGGTAGAGCTGTGTCAACCCTGGCACAGGTGGCTGGACACTGGTTGGAAGGGAGGAATGACCAAGCTCTGTGTGTGTCCCAAAAGTCCCTTCTCTTTAGTCTCCTTTTCAACTTTGGTACTTCCAAAGCACCACCTCTACTCCACCCCACCCCACGCCCCTCCTCAGCCCTTAGGGCTAGCTCTGGTGGTGCTTTCAAGGACTTCTAGCTGGCTGAAAGGGTGTGAATAATCCACCTTTTGTTTAGCATATGATCAAGAGCAAAACCCCCAGTATTGCTGAGAAGCCATTTTCTGCCTCTTAGGTCTTCTCCCCACAGGTATTTCAAGGTCTGTGTTCTCACACCGGGCCACATGAGAGTCAGTCCAATTCCATTCTGTCAAACTCAGGAAAGCCCTCATTGGGCACATCTAATGACGAGTTATGTAAGGCAAGCTCCAACTTCTCAGAGCTTTGTTTTCCTCATTGGCAAACTGCAGACTAAATCAGAGGCACTCAGATTCCTGTGTGTAGGAAAATTGTTTGAGAGCTGTTGAAAAGCAGATTTCTAGGCCTTGATGCCAGGATTCTGTTGCCCTAGTTCTGCCGCAGGGCCTAGGACTCTGCATTTTAAACAGACTTCTCAATCATTTTACCATAAATCTGGAGAACACCTTCTGAAGAACGCATCTGGGGATCAATGTACACCCACTGACATACACTCACTGTATGGTCCAGGGACAGGAGTGCAGTCTCATGGAGTCTGGTTGCTCTTAGACTTTCCCAAAGAGTCCCCCTTTCTCCGCTCCAGTTCCACATTTCCAAGCACTCATCCTGCAAGAAATCTTCTCTAAGCATGGCGCCCAGCACCTCACCCCTGCATAGCCCACCACACACAAGCTGGCTCTTGTGCTCAGTGCTTTCTGTGTTTCCTTTGCACTGGTTCGAATGGCTCCTATTTGTCCACTGCTTTCAAAGGCTTTTGGATGGTTCAGCTTGTATATTTATCATGTTTCTCTAACTGGCAGCAAGGTCCTCAGGGACATCTATTTCTTCTCTTTTGTTTCTTCCCACTGTGCTCAGAACAATGCTCAAGACAGATATTCTCTATTTGTTTGTCTGCTGACCAACTGACACTCTGCTTCTACCTAGCAGGCCATTTTCCTGATGGCAGGCAAAGCAGTAGACTTTTCTGGGCAGGAGGAAGGAAAGCAAGAAGGAAGCAGAGAACCAGTGCTGCATAGCCTTCCAAATCCCTCCAAGTTGCATCATTTCATTCGTTAGTTACAGGCACATGGCTGCTTGTCTGGGGGGACTCTCCCTGCAATATCGTCACCAAGTTTACTGACTGGCCAATCAAAGGGAGTTTCTGCCTTACGTTCCTAGAGGGAGGAGTAGGGTGGGCTGATTGCCTCATTCTCCTCTGAAAAGGAAGTTGTCTACCCTGGTGGTTTAGACCTTGGGCTTTACAGTCAAGCAGATATAAATTCCGATCGCGACTCTACTTGTTGCCAGCTGACTTACCTTGCATAAATTTCTTAATCTCAGCAAGCCTCAGTTTTCTCAGCTGGGAAATGGGGATAAGAATACAGTATCTATCACATAGTTTTGTTGGGGAAGGTTAAATAAAATTAAAAAATTGAAATACTTGCACAGTGGCTTGCACCAAGTGGGCACTCAAAAACGTCAGCCACTGAAGGAGTTATAAAAGGGCCTTCTGCTTTTGTGAAAGTCCAAGGCCCTCCTGGCTGTTGTCTTCTTTATTACCCTGCTATCTCCTCCTTGATTGTTTTATTTTTCCCTCCATCTCTTGGAGGACATCATCAGAACAGCAAGAGAGAGTGTGAGAGGAGTGCCTCATCCCTCCAGGAAGGGGCCCCACTCCAGGAGCGGTCCATTTTCTTTTCTTGCAAACTGAGCCTGCAAGCTCCAGGAAACAGGCCATCTTCCCTTCCCTTCCTCTGGTCAGCTTGTCCAGTGGAAGCCTCCCTGGCTTAGGGCCACCCCCAAGGTACCCTATCTTCTGTTCTGCCCAGCCAATCTAAAACTGGCGATCTCAGCTTTAATTGAAAATCCCCAATCAGGACAGCACAAAGAGATTCTCTTTTTAATGTAAACCTCCAAAAGCAAATACTTGAACGGATATGCTGTGCTCTTATCTTCTTGCTTTTCTTTCCTGTCTGAAGCAAACTCCTCTTGTGAGACCTTGGGGTCTCAGTAAAGAGGACTCTGCAATTGTATATTATGCATTTGTGCAAAGGGACTCCTTAGTGGGTTGGTAAGTGCCCTTAAAGCAGATTTTATAAATATTTCAGGCAAGATTTTCTATTAGATTCTGTATTTTAGAAACTTCTGCTCCTATCTGGGTAGCCAGTTTTTCAAGGATACTTCCTTTTAGTTGAAATCAGCCTCAGAGAAGTGTTTCGGTCTCCAAAGTATCTTCTAAACTGTGTGGTTGACCTAGGAGCCCACATGAAATTATTCTATGTTATAATGATTGAAAAGATCCAGGGGACAAAATAGCCCTGGGGAAATTGTGTTTTCTTCTAGTATTTGGCTAGTGGAGGTGTTCATCTGGAAGGTGGCTGGGTACTGAAAGCATGCATGGGAAGGAATCTTTCCTCCATCAGAGGTGTGAGGAAGTAAGCTAATCAGGACTCCAGTCTTTATGGAAATGCATCTTCCGCAAGCAGAAGGCACTGACCTTCTGGCTGGAGAGCTTTCCCAAAGGGGCAGGAAGGCTCAAGGACAAGCGACACCGAAGAGGCCTGGGCATTTGCGGAAGGCCTGCTTGCACTTTCTCTGAGGCTCTAGCGTTAGCGGTGGTGAATCCATGCGGGTTGTTGCAGCAACCTCCATTCTTGCATTCTCAGAAGAAAGAATTCGACTGAAGGACATAAGGCAGAAGGAGAGACTGAGGCAAATTTTAGAGCAGGAGTGAAAGTTTATTAAAAAGCTTTAAGAGGCTGAGTGCCTCTTAATCCTATAATCCCCAGCACTTTGGGAGGCCAAGACAGATGGATAACTTGAGGCCAGGAGTTCGAGACCAGTCTGGCCAACATGGTGAAACTCTGTCTCTACTGAAAATACAAAACTTAGCTGGTCATGGTGGCACGGGCCTGTAGTCCCAGGTACCCGGGAGACTGAGGCACGAGAATCCCTTGAACACAGGAGGTGGGAGTTGCAGTGAGTTGATATCTCGCCACTGCACTCTAGCCTGGGAGTGAGACTCTGTCTCAAAAAAAAAAAAAGTTTTAGAGCAGGAATGAGGCTAAAGTACCCTTGGAAGAGGGCCAAGCAGGCAATTTGAGAGATTCAAGTGCATGGTTTGACCTTTGACTTGGGGTGTTATAGGTTGGCACGCTTCCGGGGTTGCCTTACTTCTCCCCTGATTCTTCCCTTATGGTGGGCTGTCCACATGCACAGTGGCCTGCCAGCACTTGGGAGGGGCCACATGTGCAGTGTGTTTACTGGAGTTGTATGTGTGCTCACTTAAGATATTATTCCCTTACCAGTCGAATGTCCCTAGAAGGTCATATACCAGTTAAACTCCGCTATTTTGCCTCTTCATGCACATGCTTGAGCTAACTCACCCAACTCCTCCTGAGACCTTATCAGGGAGCTGCTGATCACCAGTTTCAGGTGTTTCTATCTATTGGGAGACTTTCCTTGGCTCTGGCTATGACCAATTCTTATTGTAGAGAGACAGTATAACAACTGCCTGACCATCACCTGATGTTCACCTGATATTCCTGGTGGTGGCGGGGCCACTGCCTGCCCTGCTCATGTCTGCCTGACTATCTACTGTAACACTAGTTCCTGGGCCAGTCCTGGGACACACCAGAGTCCCTGCCCTAAAGGGCTTAACAAGGACAGCAGGATATGACGCCAAAGACAAACAAGAAAAAAACCCCAAATCTGGCATTCAGACCTAGATTATATCCGCTGTCTCTCTCTGGTCTCTAGCCTCCCTTCCCTCTTGCCTTCCTTCAGTCTATTCTCAGCAGCCAAAGAAGCTAAGAGTGCCACCTGGCTGCCCTCTTCCCTCCTACCCTCCTCTTGAGCCCCCAGTCTCCTTTCTGACTGACTCATATTCATCCTTCAGATCTCAGCTTAGACTCACATTGTTTGAGAAGCTTTCACTGACCACGCCATCCCGTGCTGAGCTATGGCTCACCCTGTATGCCCAGTATCCCAGTGGTCCATTTCTTGTCTGCCCACCCCCTCCAATTTGGACTACAAGCTCCTTAAAGGTGGGAACTTTGTTTTGTTAAGGATGTATTCCTAGCAACCAACACCCAACATCCAACATTCAGTGATTGACAAGGCACAGAACAGCTGTAATTGAATCTCTCATTCAGGAAAAGGAAGAATGGGAAAAAACACAGTGGTCACTGAGCCACAGCAGGAATGGAGACGACCCTGCCTGGCTGAGGAAGGGACCCAGCAGAGTCTGGCAGCCCAGGACCTGGTTTTTGGAGAATTGCTGTTGTCCATTACCTTTCAAAGCCAAATCAGAGGAGGACATTGAGAAGAATACCTTTTTCGAGGGCTATGGAAATTTAGCAGCCCACTTCCTGTTGGCGTAAGTTTGGGGCCTGGGTATTGCCTTATGTGTTAAAAGTCAATAATATATTTCTCTTTAAAAACTAGGTTAACTTTCTAATCTATTTGTGCCCAGTCAATTCCATGGGGGCAAAGATTTTGTCTAGACACAGTCCTTGAGTCAGAATTCCTGCCACCACCCCCCACCCCCCCACCACCACCACCATCTGGCCTCTGGGTTCCATCCCTCACCCTGGCCCTGGGTTCAAAGGCTTCTGCCTTGAGGCAATTTGAAACAATAGCTCAGTGGTGCGATAGCACCCATAATCTGATTTTTCCCAGCCAGCATCTTCACAATAAGCATGAGTGTCTCCTTTGTCTAACTGAGAATGCTTAACAGGAGGTGCTAGGAAAGGCTGGGATCGGGATTATAGTTTGCCTCAATCTTATCTCCTGCTCAATCTCCTGCCTCTGCCTCTGCTGCCACTGACTCTAAGAGTAGAGAATTCTGCTTTTTCAACCCTCAAAGGGTTCAAGCTATTGGACTCTTAGTCAATCAACTTAGATCTCAGAGTACAGACAGACAGAAACTACCTTCCTTAGCAAAGCTGTCCTTTTTTCCCTCTATTTTCAGAGGCCACCTTTAGTCTGAGCTTATCTTATACATGTATAACCTGACTGAAGGCTGCAAGAAATAAGAGATGCCAATATTCTGAATTTCCCCCAGCCTTTTCTCCTAACACTACAGTCCCTGTAAGTCCATGGCTGATATCCTGGAGTTCAGCAGGTAACAATTTAACTATATATTTTCCCACCAAATGACAAGAGTCACCAACTTTCCCACTACGATGCTGGGGTCCTCTCTGCTCCCCACCTTAACCTTTTCCATTCAGCCTAACTGTAGGGTCTGTTTCTTGAAAGACCCAGTCCTGGTGCAAATTCTGTATCATCTGGATGATTTTGGATTAGGGCAACACGTAGCCATATGAAGGAGGATAGATTCCCTGAACAATACTAATTTGGTTTTGTTTATTTAGAAAGGAAGAAGAATAAAGGGAATGAATGCTGGATAGGCAGCCAGTAATATTCTGCAACATGTTATTCAACATTCATGTGTTCAACAAGCATTTGTTGAACATCTACTGCGTTTCAGGTATGAGGGATGGCAGGAAAACCAAAAAGGTAGGTTCTGCCTCCTAAGAAACTCACAGAGAGATGGCAGTGCCGACAGTGATGCCCAGTGTGAGAGCGGCACAGTAGAGGCACAGAGAGTGTTGGGCAATCCCAGAATCAGGGCAGCAGACCTGAAATGGGAGGTCTCGGAAGAGTTGAGTCCTCCCCCTCACTGAATGTACATTCCGTGAAGCCCAGGTTATGTCTGATTCATTCACTGCTATATTCCTAATGTCTGCAACACTGCCTGCCACATAGTAGGCACTCAATAAGTATGTGTTGAACAGATGATAGTGACACTTGAGATGAACCTTGAAATATGAGTAAGAATTATTACAGTGAAGAAGGCCAAGGGTGTGAGCACATGTCCTACAGTGGGCACAGTGTTCACTGATGCCTTAGAAATGTCTTGGTAGTAGGAGAAAATAGCTATTATTCCTTCATGGTGCCAGCATTGAAATAAGACTTTAAAATGCCAGATGTAAGTAGGTACAATATCTGTGAAGAAGTCACTGGAGGAGTGGTGCAGAGGTAGACGGCAACCCCACTGAGGGCCAGGCACAAAACTGGACACTGGGGACAGTAAGAAGTAGAGTCAGGTGGGCTGACTGGGTGTCACCGAAAGGGTGTCAGGAGATAGAAGTGAGAAAGCGGCCCCTCTACTGAGAGCAGTGAAGAGCCCATTGGAAAAAAAAAAGAGTTTTTAAAGAGTTTTTATCTTCCCTTTTCTGGATGCTCTCAGTGTGATCGGCATTCTATTCTAGGACTTATAGGATCACAGGTCCAGCTTTCAATAGGCTGGACGTCCCTCTTGGGGAGTTTGCCTTCACTCAGGATAGGTGGTTGCTGTCAGGTAATTGATTGTAGTTTTAGCATTCTGCCCTATAGTCTACCTAGGAAAGACATTAGTATTACTTCTACCCAATTACAACTGGTTTTGAGGCAAAAAACAAACAAACAAACAGATAACTCTTGTTAAAACAGCTAGGGACATTCATCAAAGGACTGAGTAGAAAATCCAAAGAGTACATATTAAGTAAAGCATTCAACCTCTTAAATTGCTGTGAATAACTTTATAACTTTATTGTAATCCTTACTTTAGACTTAAAATTGAAAAAATTGGTATCTCACGTCATCATGAACCTTTAACTTGGGCTCTTTCAAAGTTTTAGAGTATATTAAAATCTAAATTTCCTCTAGCAAACTGCCTTCATTTTTTCTGCCACTCAGAATCAGTCATCTTGCAACAACCTATAGTTGTTGACTGTCACTTTAGCATGAGGAGTGGATTTTGATTCTGCCTTCCTTAATTACTGCTATTCTTTCTCTGTAAAACTCTCTTCTTGGCCAGGCATGGTGGCTCACACCTGTAATCCCAGCAATTTGGGAGGCCGAGGTGGGTGGATCACCTGAGGTCAGGAGTTTGAGACCAGCCTGACCAACATGGAGAAACTCCGTCTCTACTAAAAATACAAAAAATTAGCCGGGCATGGTGGCATATGCCAGTAATTCCAACTACTCGGGAGGCTGAGGCAGGAGAATCACTTGAACCCAGGAGGCAGAGATTGCAGTGAGCTGAGATCGTGCCACTGTACTCCAGCCTGGGAAATGAGAGCAAAACTCCGTCTCAAAAAAAAAGAAACTCTCTTCTTAGGGAAGAAGCTAAAAGGCAGAGAAAAAAGTTTGAATGTGTCCAGTCTGTGACTTATTTAAAACTTCTAAAATATTCCTTTTTCCAATTAAGTACATCTCTTAATCCCATATTTTCATGCTTTTCTGATCATCATCAATGGCTACCATTATTCTTCCATTAATCAGCTGAAGGATAGAGAGGGAAAAACCAAAGTGTTTTTTCCTATTCTCTCTCACCACTCAATGCAACACAGAACCTCTAGTCATCAAAATGTCTCCCCATCCACCAAGCAAGCAATTCTCCAGTGGACACCAGCTGAGCATGCTCTAATTGAGTTCATTTGACTCTGTCTACCTGGAGATAGTGTTAGCTCCCACAGGTGGAGGGCTCAGTCCCACAAGAGTGCCCCCACTTCAGATGCCAGTCGCAAGTAAACAAGAGGCTGTCACCTATACTTCTGACCCAAGGGCTATAAATTTGGGGATCCCCGCACCTCCTCCTCAGGTTTAATTACTTTGCTAGAGCACCTCACAGGACTCAGGGAAATACTTACATTTATCCATTCATTATAAAAGATAATACAAAGGATGCAGATGAACAGTTAGGTGGGAGAGATGCATGGGGCAGCATATGTGGGTGGAGGCACAGAACTTTCATGCCCTCTCTGGGCATGCCACCCTCCAGGAACCTCCATGTGTTCAACTATCTGTAAGCTCTATATAATGAAGAGTGTCACTGAGAGTGAGGTGGAAGGCAAGTGAGGAAGAGGAAGATGGGAAGCAAATGCAGTGTGGTGCATTACTGCACTGGTCCCTGCTTCACAACAAGCTGCTAATAAAGCTGCAGCTCAACAGATGTACCCACTCAGCTTCAGGAACTCCTTCAGAAAGTTTGTATGGAACAACCGTGCTTTGGAGTGGGTTACTCAAGAGAGGACCAGAGAAGAACTGTATCTCCTGTCTCCTCTCTTCCTTGGTTAGCCCCATAGAGATGAACTTCCATGTGCTTCCAGATTGCATCGCTTGGCTCCTTTGGCAGCTGTTTGAGAAGTCAAATACCCCAGTTTGTAGTGTGAGGCCTTATCAGAGTTCAGAAGTGGTGGGAGGAGCCTTGGATTCCGGGTGTAATCCTAAGTCTTCAGAGGAACTATGTAGGCTCATACATTGGTCCCGTTGCCAGCTGAAGTATAGAATAAGAGCTAAAGGGCCGGGATAGGGACATCTGGGACAAACATAAGAAATTAGTGTGTTTCCTCTTCTTTCCTGCCACCCATTTTTCTCCTCTATTACCTAATATTAGCCAATAATATTATCATTTTTAGTATTTATCTTTGTATTATTTTTGATTTCCAGTTATTGTAGAAACATTGTAATGATGATTTTAGCTTGCCTTTTTAAATCAATAAAATTAGTTTTCTTTCCACCTTCCTTCTTTCCTCCTCTTCTAATTTTATTAGTTGGGTCATTTCTACATTGCCAGACCAACAATATTTGCATTCTAGTTTGTCGTTGTACAGACCATCCCCAACTTACAATAGTTCATCTTTATGATGGGTTTATAGAAATATTAAATGCATTTTTGACTTATAATACTTTCATCTTATGTTTTGTTTATTAGGATGTAACTCCATCACACATTGAGGAGTATCTGTAATTCTCACTTTCGATTTTTGTCTCAATTATATTGGTAAATGTATTTAATGCTCACAGCATGTCATTTTACTGTGGTTTCTTCTGCTGTCACTTGCCTGGTCAAAGTTGATTTTTAGTAGTTTCCTCAAGAGGACTCATTGAAATAACACTTCTTAAGTTCTTGCATCCTCAAAACTACTTTTCTGTAACGAATCATATGTACTTTAAATGGATATGAAATTTTGACTCACACTTTCTTTTCCTGAATGTCATATAACCATTGTTTCATTATCCTCTGGGATTGAATGTTACTGTGGAGACATACAAAGTTATCCTTGCTTTTATACCACTTAAACATGACTTGGTCATTTTGATTTGCTGACTAAAGTAGTCTCAATCTTTGAAGTCCAAAATTTTACTAGAATGACTCAGTGTTGACTGCCCTTGATCAATTTTCTCTGGCAACCATTTGTGCCTGTCTATATATAGATTCAAGTTTTCCTTTGCTTCAGAAAATATTTTGCCCTATTAGATCTTTAAATATGTGTTCTGTCCCTTGTTCTTGGTTTTCGTTTTGGGAAACTGCAATTATGTGAATACTGTATTTCTTTTGTATTTCTTCTGTATGTACCCTTCTTTTCTTTATTTGTTTTTACTTTTTGTTTCCATTTCATTTTGTTCATTTCTCTTATTAATATCCCCTTTGTCTTGTATTATGTTTTCCACAGTCTAGATAATTTTTTCTTTTTAATTTTTGTGGGTATGTATTAGGTGTATATATTTTTGGGGTACATGAGATATTTTGAGACAGGCATGCAATGCACAATAATCACATCATGGAAAATGGGGTATTCGTACCCTTAACCATTTATCCTTTGTATTGCAAGCAATCCAATTATACTCTTTTAGTTATTTTAAAATAAACAATTAAATTATTATTGACTATAGTCACCCTGTTGTACTATCAAACATTAGGTCTTATTCATTTATTCAAACTATTTTTTGTACCAATTAACCATCCCCACTTCCCTCACACCTCACCCCACTACCATTTCCAACCTCTAGTAACCATCCTTCTATTCTCTACCTCCTTAAGTTCAATTGTTTTTAGTTTTAACTCCCACAAATAAGTGAGAACATGTGAGGCTTGTCTTTCTGTACCTGGCTTATTTCACTTCACATTGTGACCTCCAGTTCTATCCATTTTGTTCCAAATGACAGGATCTCATTTTTTAATGGCTAAATAGTACTCCATTGTGTATAAGTACATTTTCTTTATCCATTCATCTGCCGAATGGACACTTAGGTTGCCCTCAAATCTTGGCTGTTTTGAATAGTGCTGCAACAAACATGGGAGTGCAGATATCTCTTCAATATACTGATTTCCTTTCTTTTGGATGTATACCCAGCAGCTAGATTGCTGGATCAAATAGCAGCTCTATTTTCAGTTTTATGAGGAACCTCCAAACTATTCTTCATAGTGGTTGTACTAATTTGCATTTCCACCGACAATGTACAAAGATTCTGTTTTCTTCACATCCTTGCCAGCCTTTGTTATTGTCTATTTTGCATATAAGCCATTTTAACTGGGGTGAGATGACGTTTGTTGTAGTTTTATTTTTAATTTTTTGCATGATCAGTGATGTTGAGCACCTTTTCATATGCCTGCTTGCCATTTGTATGTCTTCTTTTAAGAAATGTTTATTCAAATCTTTTGCCCATTTTTTGATCAGATTATTGCAGTTTTTTTTTTTCCTATGGAGTTGTTTGAGCCCTTTATATATTCTGGTTATTAATCTCATGTCAGATGGGTAGTTTGCAAATATTTTCCCCCATTCTTTGGCTTGTCTTTTCACTTTGTTGATTGTTTCCTATGCTGTGTGGAAACTTTTAACTTGTTGTGACCCCATTTGTTCATTTCTACTTTGGTTGCTTGAGCTTGTAGGGTATTCCTCAAGAAGTTTTTGCCCAGATTCATATCCTAGAGAGTTTCTCCAATGTTTTCTTGTAGGAATTTCATAGTTTGAGGTCTTAGATTTAAGTCGTTCATTCATTTTTGATTTGGTTTTTGTATATGGTGAGAGATAGGGATTTAGTTTTGTTCTTCTGCACATAAATATCCTGTTTTCCCAGCACCATTTACTGAAAAGACTGTCTTTTCCCTTGTGCATGTTCTTGGCACCTTTGTTGAAAATGAGTTTATGTACGTGTGTGCACTTATTTCTTGGTTATCTGTTTTGCTCCATAGGCCCATGTGTCTATTTTTATGCCAGTAACATGCTGTTTTGGTTACTATAGCTCTGTATTTGAAGTCAGGTAATGTGATCCCTACAGGTTTTTGTTTTATTTGTTTTTGTTTTGCTTAAGATGACTTTGGCTATTCTGGGTCTTTTGCGATTACATTTAAATTTTAGGATTGTTTTTTCTATTTCTGTGAAGAATGTCATTGGTATTTTGATCAAGATTGCATTGAATCTGTAGATTGCTTTGGGTAGTATGGACATTTTAATAATATTAATTATTCTAATCCATGAACATGGAATATGTTTCCATTTTTTCGGTGCCCTCTTAAATTTCTTTCATCAGTGTTTTACAGGTTTCATTACAGAGATCTTTACTTCTCTGGTTAAGTTAATTCCTAGGTATTTAATCTTATTTGTGGCTATAGTAAATGGGATTGCTTTTAAATTTCTTTTTCAGATTCTTCACTGTTGGCATATAGAAATGCTACTAATTTTTGTATGTTGATTTTATATACTGCAACATTAGTAAACTGGTTTATCAGTTCTAATAGTTTTCTTGTGGAGTGTTCAGGTTTTTCCAAATATAAAGTCATATCTTCTGCAAACAAGGATAATTTGACTTCTTGCTTTACAATTGGAATGCCTCTTGTTTCATTCTCTTGTCTGATTGCTCTAGCTAGGACTTCCAGTGTTACATTGAATAGTAGTCATGAAAGTGGGCGTCATTGTTGTGTTCCAGGTCTCAGAGAAAAGGCCTTTAGTTTTTCCTTATTTCGTATGATACTAGCTGTGTGTTTATATGGCTTTTATTATATTGAGTTATGTTCCTTCTATACCTTATTTTTGAGGGTTTTTATCATGAAGACATGTTGAATTTTCTCTAATGTTTTTTCAGCATCAGTTGAAACAATTATGTGGTTTCTGTCCTTCATTCTGTTGATATGATGCATCACATTGATTGATTTGCATATGTTGAACCATCCTTGCATCCCACAAATAAATCCCACTTGGTCATGATGAAGGATCTTTCTAACGTATTGCTGAATTCAGATTGCTAGTATTTTGTTGGGGATTTTTGTATTAATATTCAAGTATTAGTTCTTCTTTAAATGTTTGGTAGCATTAGCAGTGAAGCCAACAGATCCTGGGCTTTTCTTTATTGGGAGACTTTTAATTATGGCTTTGATCTCATTACTTGTTTTTGGCTTGTTCAGTTTTTTAATTTCTTCCTGGTTCAATCTTGACAGGTTGTATATGTCTAGGTATTTTTCCATTTCTTCTATATTTTGCAAATTGTTGGCATGTAGTTGCTCATTGTAGCCATTAATGATTCTTTGAATTTCTGCAGTATTTGTTGCAATGACTCCTTTTTCATCTCTGGATTTATTTATTAGGGTCTTCTCACTTTTTTTTCTTGGTAAGTCTGACTAAAGGTTTGTCAATTTTATTCAACATTTCAAAAATCCTACTTTTGTTTCACTTGATCTTTTGCATTGTTTACTTCATTTCAATTTCATCTATTTCTGCTGTGATGTTTGTTATTTCTTTTCTTCTACTAATTTTGGATTTGGTTTGCTCCTGCGTTTTTAATTCTTTAATAGGCATCATTAGGTTGCTTTTGGAAGTTTTTCTTTTTTCTTGATGTAGGCATTTATAGTTATAAAATTCCCTGTCAGTACTGCTTTTGCTATATCCCATAAGTTTTGTTATGTTGTGTTTCCATTATCATCTGTTTCAAGAAATTTTTCAATTTTCTTTTTATTTTTTTTTCACTGACCCACTGGTCAATTAGGAGCATATTGATTACTTTCCATGCATTTGTATAGTTTCCAAAATTCCTCTCATTATTGATTTCTAGTTTTATTCCATTGTGGTCAGAGAATATGCTTGATATTATTTAATTTTTAAAAAATGTTTTAAGGCTTGTTTTGTGAACTAACATACAGTCTATCCTTGAGAATAATCTATGTGCTAAGGAAAATAATTTGTATTCTGCAGCTGTTGAATGAAATATTCTGTAAATATATATTAGGTCCCTTTGGTCTATAGTGCAGATTAAGTTTAATATTTCTTTATTGATTTTCTGTCTGGAAAATTTTGTCCAATTTTGAAAGTGGGTGTTAAAGTCTTAAGCTATTATTGTTTTGGGGCCTATCTCTTTTTATAGCTCTAATAATATTTGTTTTATATATCTGAGTGCTCCAGTGTTGGGTGCATGTATATTTAAAATTGTTATAACTTCTTGCTAAATTGATCCCTTAATCATTATATAGTGTAATTCTTGAACTCTTCTTACAATTTTTCTTGAAATTTATTTTTTCTGATATAAGTATAGCTACTCCTGCTGTATTTGATTTCTATTGGCATAAAATATTTTTTCCATCCCTTTATTTTCAGTATATGTGTGTCTTTAAAGGTGAAGTATGTTTCTTGTAGGCAACAGATCATTGATTTTTTTAACCCATTCAACTACTCTATGTCTTTTGATTGTAGAGTTTAGCCCATTTACATTTAATGTTATTTTTGATAAGTAAGGACTTACTCCAACCATTTTGTTATTTGTTTCCTCGTTGTCTTGTGGTCTTTTCTTCCTTCTATCTTTCTCTGTTTTCCTTTTAGTAAAAGTGATATTCTCTGGTGATATGATTTAGTTTCTTGCTTTTTATCTTTCATGTATCTGTTGTATGTTTTTTGGTTTGAGGTTACTGTGAGGCTTGCAAATGCTATCTTATAGCCCATTATTTAAAGCTAATAACAATTTAACACTGTTTGCATAAACAAATAAACAAGCAAGTTAAAAGAAAACTAATAAAAATTCTATGCCTTAACTTCATTGTCCTGCTTTTTGACTTTTTGTTGTTTCTACTTATATCTTATTGTACTGTCTATGCTTTAAAAAGCTGTTGTAGTTACTATTTTTGATTGGTTCATTATTTAGTTTTTCTACTTGGATAAGAGTCATTTACACACCACAGTTACAGTGTTATAATATTCTGTGTTTTTCTGTGTACTTATTGTTACCAGTGAGTTCTGTACCTTCAAATAATTTCTCATTGCTCATTAACTTGCTTTTCATCCTGACTGAAGTACTCTCTTTAGCATTTCTTATAGAACAGGTCTAGTGTTGATGAAATCCCTCAGTTTTTGTTTGTCTGGAGAAGTCTTTATTTCTCCTTCATGTTTGAAGGATATTTTACCCTATTCTAGGGTAAAAGATTTTTTTCCTTCAGTCCTTTAAATATGTCATGTCATTCTCTCCTGGTTTGTAAGGTTCCCACTGAAAAGTCTGCTGCTCCATTGTATATTATTTGTTTCTTGTATCTTGCTGCTTTTAGGATGCTTTCTTTATCCTTTGCTTTGGGAGTTTGATTACTTAATACTTTGAGATAATCTTCTTTGGGTTAAATCTCCTTGGTGTTCCATAACCTTCTTGTACTTGGATATCGATATATTTCTCTAGGTTCTAGGAAGTTCTCTTTTATTACCTGTTTGAATAAACCTTCTATTCCTATCTCATTCTTTATCTCCTTTTTAAGGTCAGTAACCCTTAGATTTGCCCTTTTGAGGTTGTTTTCTAGATCCTGTTATTTTTTAATTATTTTTTCTTTCATCTCTTCTGTGTATTTTCAAATAGGCTGCCTTCAAGCTCACTAATTCTTTCTTCTGCTACCCTGCTCTTAAAAGACTCTCATGTATTCTTCAGTGTGCCAGTTGCATTTCTCAACTCCAAAATTTCTCCTTGGTCTTTTAAAGTATTTCAATCTCTTTGCTAGATGCATCTGATAGAATTATGAATTCCTTCTCTGTGTTATTTAGACTTTCTTTGAGTTTCCTCCAAACAGCAATTTTGAGTTCTCTGTTTGAAAGTTCACATATCTCTGTTTCTCTAGATTGGTCCCTGGTGCCTTATTTAGTTCATTTGGTGAGATCGTGTTTTCCTGGATGGTCTTAATACTTGTAAATGTTCATTTCTGTCTGCAGTGAAGACTTAGGCATTTTATTCTTCTCAGTCTGAGCTTGTTTGTACAAATCCTTCTTGGGAAGGCTTTCCACATATTCAAAAAGACTTGGGTGTTGTGCTCTATTTTGTATCTGCTTTAGGGGGCACCCCAAGCCAAGTAAAGCCATGGCTCTTGCAGGCTTGTAGAGATACTGTCTTAATGGTTTAGGACAAGATCCAGAAGAATTCTCTGGATTACCAGGCAGAGACTCTTGTTCTCTTCTTTTAGATCCTCCTGAACAAATGGAGTCTCTCTCTGTTCTGAACCATCTGAAGCTGGAGGGGGAGTGACACAAACACCCCTGTGGTCACCACCACTGGGATTGTGCTGGGTCAGACCTGAAGCCAGCATAGTACTGAGTCTTGCCCAAGGCCCTCTGTAACCATTTCCTGGCTATTACCAATGTTCAATGCCCTGGGGCTCTACAATCAGCAGGTGGCAAATCCAGCCAGACCTGTGTCCTTCCCTTCAAGGTGGCAAGTTCCCCTAGGCCCCAGGCAGGTCCAGAGGTGCTGTCCTGCATCCAGGGACTAGATTCAAAAATGTTAGAAGTTTACCTGGTGTTCTATTGTACTGCAGCCGAACTCAAATCACAAGACATAGTACTTCCCACTCTTCTGTCCCATTTCTAAAGGCAGAGGATCCTCACTCTGTGGCCATCACCACCACAAGCCCTTGAGGAGTACTGCTGGACTACTACCAATGTTCCCTTAAGGCCTAAGGTCTCTTCAGTAAGCTTGTGGTGAATGCTGCCTGGCCTGGGACTCACCCTTCAAGGCAGTGGACTTCCCTCTGCCCCAGGGCAGATTCAGGAATGCCATCCGAGAGCCAAGTCCTGGAATCATCTCTATCCCCCTGTGGCTGAGCTGGTACCTAGAATGTAAGAAAAAGTCCCCATTATTTTCCCCTCTGCTTTTCTCAAGTCGAAGGAGTCTTGCCCTGTAACTACCATAGCTGGGGATGTGCTGAAGCCAGCAAGGGTCAGAATCTCATCCAAGGCCCTTGACGTAGTACTTGGGTATCACTGGGTATTCAGGGTCCAAGGACTCTTCAGTTGGTAAGTGATGAATATTGCCAGGACTGGGTTCTTCTCTTCAGTCAACAGGTTCTCTTCTGGCCCAGGGTGTATTTAGAAATGTCTTCTAGAAGCTACAGCCTAGAAAAAGGACTTCACAACTCTGACTGTACCCTATGTTGCTGTAGCTGAGCATGTATCCAAGATGCAAGACAAAGTCTTCCTCACTCTTTTCTCTCCTCTCCTCACATGGAGGGAAGGGATCTCTTTTGGAGTCATGAGCTGTGAGGCCTGGGGTTTGGGGAAGAATGATGCAAGCACTTCCTTAGCCTCCCTGGCTGATGTCTCAGTAGGTCCTATGGCCCCCAGTCCACTAACTCTGGGCCCAGTTTAGCATTAGGACTCTCCTAGGAGTTGTAGTCCTTATGGCCTAGACTGCCTTTCAAGTTTTTTAGGGCCCCACATCACTTTAACCCATGGTGGTGAAGCTTGCAGAACTTAAGTTCTGATTGCTGAGACTGCTGACTCCCCTCTGGCTAGGGCTGGTTTAAATGCTCCTTCTGTGGGAAGGCATCATCTGAGTTTGGTTTGGTTTTGTTTTCTGTTATAACAGGACAGCACTGAGTTCAGTGCCTCACAATTGTTGCAGTAGAAACACTCTCGGCAACATGCCACCTCTGATGGGTGATGATGGAGGGGTGGTGTCAGTGATTCAAGACTGTTGTTCCTACCTATTTAGTGCCTCCTTCAACAATATGTAGTTAAAACCAGATACTTTGAGTTCTCACCTGATTTTTTTTTTTATATTATACTTTATGTTCTGGGATACATATGCAGAACGTGCAAGTTTGTAACATACGTATACATGTGCCAGGGTGGTTTGCTGCACCCATCAATCTGTCATCTACATTAGGTATTTCGCCTAAGGCTATCCCTCCCCTTTCCCCCCTACCCATTGACAGGTCCCAGCGTGTGTTGTTTCCGTCCCTGTGCCCATATGTTCTCATTGTTCAACTCTGACTTATGAGTGAGAACATGTGGTGTTTGGTTTTCTGTTCCTGTGTTAGTTTGCTAAGAATGATGGTTTCCAGCTTCATCCATGTCCCTGCAAAGGACATGAACTCATCATTTTTTATGGCTGCATAGTATTCCATGGTGTATATATGCCACATTTTCTTTATACAGCCTGTCATTGATGGGCATTTGGGTTGGTTCCAAGTCTTTGCTGTTGTGAATAGTACTGCAGTAAACATACATGTGCATGTGTCTTTATAGTAGAATGATTTATAATCCTTTGGGCATATACCCAGTAATGGGATTGCTAGGTCAAATGGTATTTCTGGTTCTAGATCCTTGAGAAATCACCACACTGTCTTCCACTATGGTTGAACTAATTGACACTCCCACCAACAGTGTAAAAGCATTCCTATTTCTCCACATCCTCTCCAGCATTTGTTGTTTCCAGACTTTTTAATGGTTGGCATTCTAACTGGCTTGAGAGGGTATCTCATTGTGGTTTTGATTTGCATTTCTCTAACGAACAGTAATGATGAGCTTTTTTTCACATGTTTGTTGGCTGCATAAATGTCTTCTTTCGAAAAGTGTCTGTTCATACCCTTCACCAACTTTTTGATGGGGTTATTTGTTTTTTTTCTTGTAAATTTGTTTAAATTCCTTGTAGATTCTAGATATTAGGCCTTTTTCAGATGGATAGATTGCAAAAATTTTTTCCCATTCTGTAGGTTGCCTGTTCACTCAGATGATAGTTTCTTTTGCTGTACAGAAGCTCTTTAATTAGATCCCATTTGTCAATTTTGACTTTTGTTGCAATTGCTTTTGGTGTTTTAGTCATGATGTGTTTGCCCATGCCTATGTCCTGAATGGTATTGCTTAGGTTTTCTTCTAGAGTTTTTATTATTTTATGTCTTACATTTAAATCTTTAATCCATCTTGAGTTAATTTTTATATAAGGTGTAAGGAAGGGGTCCAGTTTCAGATTTCTGCATATGGCTAGCCAGTTTTCTCAACACCAATTTATTAAATAGGGAATCCTTTCCCCATTACTCGTTTTGTAAGATTTGTAAAAAATCAGATGGTTGTAGATGTGTGGCATTATTTCTGAGGCCTCTGTTCTGTTCCATTGGTCTATATATCTGTTTTGGTACCAGTACCATGCTGTTTTGGTTACTGTAGTCTTGTAATATAGTTTGAAGTCAGGTAGCATGATGCCTCCAAGTTTGTTCTTTTTGCTTATGATTACCTTGGCTATACAGGCTCTTTTTTGGTTCCATATAAAATTTAAAGTAGTTTTTTCCAACTCTGTGAAGAAGGTCAATGGTAGCTTGATGGGAATAGCATTGAGTCTCTAAATTACTTTGGGCAGTATGGCAATTTTCAGGATATTGATTCTTTCTATCCATGAGCATGGAATTTTTTTTACTTGTTTGTGTCCTCCCTTATTTCCTTGAGCAGTGGTTTGTAGTTCTTCTTGAAGAGGTCCTTCACATCCCTTGTAAGTTGTATTCCTAGGTATTTTATTCTCTTTGTAGCAATTGTGAATGGGAATTCACTCATCAGTTGGCTTTCTCTTTGTCTATTATTGGTGTATAGAAATACTTGTGTTTTTGCACATTGATATTGTATCTTGAGACTTTGCTGAAGTTGCTTATCAGCTTAAGGAGTTTTTGGGCTGCGATGACAGGTTTTTCTAAATAAACAATTGTGTCTTATCAGAGCCTAGGATTGCAAACAGAGAAAATTTGACTTTCTGTCTTTCTATTTGAATACCCTTTATTTCTTTCTCTTGCCTGATTGCACTGAACAGAACTTCCAATACTGTTTTGAATAGGAGTGGTGAGAGAGGGCATCCTTGTCTTGTGCCAATTTTTAAAGGGAATGCTTCCAGTTTTTGCCTATTCAGTATGATATTGGCTGTGGGTGTGTCATAAATAGCCCTTATTATTTTGAGATACATCCCATCAATACCTAGTTTATTGAGTGTTTTTAGCATGAAGGGGTGTCGAATTTTATCAAAGGCCTTTTCTGCATGTATTGAGATAATTATGTGGTTTTTGTCATTGATTCTGTTTATGTGATGGATTATACTTATTGATTTGCATATGTTGAACCAGCCTTGCATCCCATGGATGAAGCGGACTTGATCGTTGTGGATAAGCTTTTAAACTGTTGCTGGATTTGGTTTGCCAGTATTTTATTGGGGATTTTTGCATCAATGTTCATCAGGGGTATTGGCCTGAAATTTTTTTGTGTGTGTGTTTCTGCCAGGTTTTGGTATCAGAATATGCTGACCTCCTAAAATGAGTTAGGAAGGAGACCCTCTTTTCCTATTGTTTTGTATAGTTTTAGGAGGAATGATACCAGCTCCTCTTTGTACCTCTTGTAGAATTCGACTGTGAATCCGTCTGGTCCTGGGCTTTTTTTTGGTTGGTAGGCTATTAATTACTGCCTCAATTTCAGAACTTGTTATTGGTCTGTTTGGGGATTTGACTTCTTCCTGGTTTAGTCTTGGGAGGGTGTATGTGTCCAGGAATTTATCCATTTCTTCTAGATTTTCTAGTTCATTTGCATAGAGATGTTTATAGTATTCTCTGGATGGTAGTTTGTATTTCTGTGGGATCAGTGGTGATATCCTCTTTATCATTTTATATTGTGTCTATTGATTCTTCTCTCTTTTCTTCTTTATTAGACTGGCTAGTGTTCTATCAATTTTGTTAATCTTTTCAAAAAACCAGTTCCTGGATTCATTGATTTTTTGAGGGGTCTTTTGTGTCTCTATCTCCTTCAGTTCTGCCCAAATCTTAGTTATTTCTTATCTTCTGCTAGCTTTTATTTGTGATGTTAGGGTGTTGATTTTAGACCTTTTCCACTTCTCCAGTGGGCATTTAGTGCTATAAATTTCCTTCTCAACACCGCTTTAGCTGTGTCCCACACATATTGGTACATTGTGTGTTTGTTCTCATTGGTTTCAAAGAACTTATTTATTTCTGCCTCAAGTTCATTATTTACCCAGTAGTCATTCAGGAGCAGGTTGTTCAGTTTCCACGTAGTTGTGTGGTTTTGAGTGAGTTTCTTAATCCTGAGTCCTAATTTCATTGCACTGTGGTCTGACAGACTTTTGTTATGATTTCCGTTCTTTTGCATTTGTTGAGGAGTGTTTTCCTTCCAATTATGTGGTCAATTTTAGAATAAGTGCTATGTAGTCCTGAGAAGAATGTATATTCTATTGATTTGGGGTGGAGAGTTCTGTAGATGTCTATTAGGTGTGCTTGGTCCAGAGCCAAGTTCAAGTCCTGAGTATCTTTGTTAACCTTCTGTCTTGTCGATCTGTCTGATATGGACAGTGTGGTATTAAAATCTCCCAGTATTATTGTGTGGGAGTCTAAGTCTCCTTTTAGGTCTCTAAGAACTTGCTTTATGAATCTGGGTGCCCCTGTATTGGGTGCATATATATTTAGGATAGTTAGCTCTTCTTGTTGCATTGATCACTTTACCATTATGTAATGCCTTTCTTTGTCTTTTTTTAATCTTTGTTGGTTTAAAGTCTGTCTTATCAGAGACTCGGATTGCAAACCCTGCTTTTTTTTATGCTTTCCATTTGCTTGGTAAATCTTCCTCCATCCCTTTGTTTTGAGCCTATGTGTGTCTTTGCACATGAGATGAGTCTTCTGCATACAGCACACTGATGGGTCAGGACTCTATCCAATTTGCTGCCTGTGTCTTTTAATTGGGGCATTTAGTCCATTTACATTTAAGGTTAATATTGTTTTGTGTGAATTTGATCCTGTCATTTTGGTTGCCCATTTGTTGATGTAGTTTCTTCATAGTATCAATGGTCTTTACATTTTGGTATGTTTTTGCAGTGGCTGGTACCAGTTTTTCCTTTCCATATTTAGTGCTTCCTTCAGGCGCTCTTGTAAGGCAGGCCTGGTGGTGACAAAATCCCTCAGCATTTTCTTGGCTATAAAGAACTTTATTTCTCCTATATTTATGGAGCTTGGTTTGGCTGGATATAAAATTCTGGGTTGAAAATTATTTTCTTTAAGAATGTTGAATATTGGCCCCCAGTCTTTTCTGGCTTTAGGGTTTCTGCAGAGAGATTCACTTTTTGTCTGATGTGTTTCCCTTTGTGGGTAACCTGACCTTTCTCTCTGGCTGCCCTTAACATTTTTTTCCTTCATTTCAACCTTGGTGAATCTGACGATTATGTGTCTTGTGGTTGCTCTTCTTGAGTAGTATCTTTATGGTATTCTCTGTATTTCCTGAATTTGAATGTTGCCCTGTCTTGCTAGGTTGGGAAAGTTCTCCTGGATAATATCCCAAAGTGTGTTTTCCAACTTGTTTCCATTCTCCCTGTCACTTTCAGGTACACCAATCAAATGTAGGTTTGGTCTTTTCACTATATTTCTTGGAGGCTTTGTTCATTCCTTTTCATTCTTTTTTCTCTAATCTTGTCTTCACACTTTATTTCATTAAGTTGATCTTCAATCTATTATATCCTTTCTTCTACTTGATTGATTCAGCTATTGATACTTGTGTATGCTTCACAAAGTTCTTGTGCTTTGTTTTTCAGTTCCATCAGTTCATTTATGTTGTTCTGTAAACTGGTTATTCTAGTTAGCAATTCCTGTAACCTTCTATCAAGATTCTTAGCTTCTTTGCATTGGGTTAGAACATGCTCCTTTAGCTCAGAGGAGTTTGTTATTACCCACCTCCTGAAGGCTACTTCTGTCACTTCATTAAACTCATTCTCCATCTGGTTTTGTTCCCTTGCTGGCAAGGAGTTGTGATCCTTTGGAAGAGAAGAGGCATTCTGGTTTTTGAAATTTTCACCTTTTTTGTGCTGGTTTTTCCTCATCTTCGTGGATTTATCTACTTTTGGTCTTTGCTGTTGGTGCCCTTCAGATGGAGTTTTTGCATGGTCATCCTTTTTGTTGGTGTTGATGCTATTGCTTTCTGTTTGTTAGTTTTCCTTCTGACAGTCAGCCCCACTTCTGCAGGTCTGCTGGTGTTTTCTGGAGGTCCGCTCCAGACCCTGTTTGCCTGGGTATCACCAGCAGAGGCTGCAGACCAGCAAAGATTTCTGCCTGCTCCTTTCTCAGGAAACTTCGTCCCAGAGGGGCACCCGCCAGATGTCAGCCGGAGCTCTCCTGTGTGAGGTGTCCATTGAACCCTGCTGGGAGGTGTCTCCCCATCAGGAGGCATGGGGGCCAGGGACCCACTTGAGGAGGCAGTCTGTTCCTTAGCAGAGTTCAAGCACTGTGCTGGGACATCCACTGCTCTCTTCAGAGCAAGCAGGCAGGAATGTTTAAGTGTAGTGAAGCTGCGCCTACAGCCACCCCTTCCCCAGGTGCTTTGTCCCAGGAAGATGGGAGTTTTATCTATAAGCCCCTGACTGGGGCTGCTGCCTTTCTTTCAGAGATGCCCTACCCAGAGAGGAGGAGTCTATAGAGCCAGTCTGGCTACAGTGGCTATGGGATGCTGCAGTGGGCTCTACCCAGTCCGAACTTTCTGGCAGCTTTGTTTACACTGTGAGGGGAAAACCGCCTACTCAACCCTCAGTAATGGCAGATGCCCCTCCCCACACCAAGCTCAAGTGTCCCAGGTTGACTTTAGACCGCGGTGCTGGCAGCGAGAATTTTAAGCCAGTGGATCTTAGCTTGGGGAGCTCTGTGGAGGGTGGGATCCACTGAGCAAGACCACTTGGCTCCCTGGCTTCAGCCCCCTTTCCAGGGGAGTGAACGGTTCTGTCTTGCTTGCCTTCCAGGGACCACTGGGGTATTAAAAAAAACTCCTGCAGTTAGCTTGGTGTCTGCCCAAACGGCAGCCCAGTTTTATGAGGGAAACCTAGGGCCCTGGTGGCTAGGCACCTGAGGGAATCTCCTGGTCTGCGGTTGTGAAGACTGTGGAAAAAGCATAGTAACTGGGCTGGATAGCACCGTCCCTCACTGCAGGGTCCCTCACAGCTTTCCTTGGCTTGGGGAGGGAGTTCCCCAATCTCTTGAGCTTCTCGGATGAGGCGATGCCCCATCCTGCTTTGGCTCACTCTCTGTGGGCTGCACCCACTGTCTAACCTGTCCCAATGAGATGAGCCACGTACCTCATTGGAGATGCAGAAGTCACCCAACTTCTGCATTGGTCTGGCTGCGAGCTGCAGACTGGAGCTGTTCCTATTCGGCCATCTTGCCCAAGAATTGGTTTTTGGTTATTATAAAGGTGCTTTTTAAAAATAGATAGTTGTGAAATTGTTGTTCTTGTCGTGTTGGGGGGCGCGGATCAGTTGAGGCTTCTACTCTGCTATCTTGGTCCACTCCTCCTCTAGGTAATTTCTAATGCTCTTTCCAATTTAATTTTTATTTGTATGATGTTTTGGTTTTATTTTGTATTTTTCTTCTATTAGTGAGGGAGACAAATTATAGGAAATGAACTACTTGAAATAGCCAATATTTGGCCATTTTTGAATGTATAAAAATTTCATATGGTCCAAATTAATGTTTTTTCCCTGAGTTCAGCCAGCTCATATGGTTTCTTGCAGTTGCCCTATCACTTTTTCTCCCTAAATTTTTATACTTCCGCTTTGTGATCTGGCTTCATAGAGGCAATGGTTTCATTAATCATTTTTAATTCTTGGAGAAAAACTTATTCACAACCTTTTTTTTTTGAGACAGAGTCTCACTCTGTCGCCCAGGCTGGAGTGCAGTGGTGCGATCTCGGCTCACTGCAAGCTCCGCCTCCTGGGTTCACGCCATTCTCCTGCCTCACCCTCCTGAGTAGCTGGGACTACAGGCGTCCACCGACACACCCGGCGAATTTTTTGTATTTTTTACTAGAGACAGGGTTTCACCACATTAGCCAGGATGGTCTCAATCTCCTGACCTTGTGATCCACCCGCCTAGGCCTCCCAAAGTGCTGGGATTACAGGCGTGATTATTCACAACTTGTCTGTTTCACAGCAGTACTTTTTTTAGTAAGTATTGTTCATTGCTTATCAACATTAGTAAATGCTGTCATTCTTGGATACTTGTTTGATGCTTTGACAATTCTTGTTTAATTACTATCTTTTCATAAGTTGCATTTTCCTAGGACAGAATTAGGTCCCTGTGGGTGGGTAGGGTATATAAATGTGTGCAAGCTACCCAGACTAGCTGTTTTACACAAAGTTTTTCTAAAGTTTTCCCTGCTGCCACAGAGACAGATTACTTCTTGAAAATGCATGTTTTGTGTGAGAATTTTTTTCTATCCCAGCCTCCTCTGCATCTCTGAACCAAGCAGATGCAGAAGATGCAGAAGGTCTTCTGTCACTAGAACTGTTTACCTTAGAACCCTTACTAATTTTTGCAAATTACAGACATATTTTGCATTTCAGCAGGCACTCTTTACCTTCCACAAGTGTAATTTCATCGGTGTTTTCTGAGATATGCCCTTCCTGAGTCCTATTATCCTTCTCTTCATTTCTTTGTTTTAACTCTATCTTCTGCCTGATTTAATCTACTTTGACTAGACTACACATATTTTAGAATATGTATACTCTATCTGCCTTGGCAGATGATAACAGTGTATAGTGGTTAAGACTTTGAACTTTATAATCAAACTATCCTAGTTTTAGACCTAACTCTCAATTCATTTTCTCTGTGACCTTAGGTAAATTACTTAATTTCTTGCGCCTCAAAAATGTCACCAGAAAAATGGATATAGTAGTTGTTTCTACCACATAGTGTAGGGTGAACTCACTTAATGTGGGCAAATTTCTAGAAACAGTATTTGGCACACTCATGTTGTATAGATGTTAGCTCTTGTTGTTATTGTTATCCTCACCAAAAATGTAATTTGTGGGATTTTAAAGTTTTTGGATGATTTCCAAGAAGAAGGAGAAAATGCTGATTTAAATAGTCATTTTCATACCAGTAGATTATCTTTCCCTTTTATGCTGCTTATTTTTCTCAATGTCTGTTTATCCTTGGTTGTTCATTTATACATAGGAGTGAAGGATTCAACTGATTAAAATAAATGGCTTTCCTCTGTCATTTCTGACCTTTCTCTGTCCTGAGAACCCTGATGGCCAACTCTGGGCTGGCGTGCAGGGCATCACATATTGTGAGCTTCCCTTAAGGCTGTATTGTGAACTGTGTGGAAGTTAGGCTGAAACAATTTCTCTCAGAAATTTGAATCCATTCTCTGACCAATGCCAAAACAAGGAGGGCCCTATTCTTGGGCATCAACTTCCACCCTGGGAACTCTAGGCTCTTCTAGGCAGATTGGCTTGATTTCTTTGGAGTGTATTTCCTGTATTCCTCCATTCAACCTGCAGATAAACGTTGCTACTGCTGGTGGGGGTGGAGGAGGCCAACAGTGCAGCCATTCACAGGCTGTTTGCCAATCAGTCCTCACAATTAGGGCTAACTGCAGCTCTGTGTGGTGGGAGGGAAGGCCATCAATCCACAGGATTCTCTGTAGGGAAGGAGCAGGAGGGCAAGGGGGTGCATAGAGGGGCCAGTCAAAGTCAGCAGGTGCAGGAAGTACAGGTGAGAGGACAGCAGAACTGGAGGGATGGTTCAGATCATGGCTAAGAGAGAAGCAAAGAGCCAGAGCTGGTTTGCTGAGATTCTTATTTAGGTCTAGGCGGTAAGGCAGGACTGAGAAAGGGAAGACAGGCCAGTGGGTGAGAGGCATGGACAATTGTAAAGAAGTTGGAAGCAGGATGTGTGGTGGCTCACAAAAGCGGCTATACATGTTATAAAAGGGTCAGAAGCTCATTTTTTACTTTTATAAGGAATGGCCATCTCTGATGCTGGGGGGAGTCAGAGGCAGATCTGAGCGCTTAACATAGCTAGCTGACTGTGCACTTATGTGTCTGCCTATCTTCATAGTGGGTAAGACCATCTTTCTGCCCTCTGGAGCAATGCTGAGTCATAGATGGTTCTCTCTATATGTCAATTGAATAGTGAATTTCTAAGATATCCTTGACTGATGTATCCAAATGCGTAGCGCATTCTAACCTTGCATTTGGTTCAGGTCTTCCAAGTAAGTGAGAAGCAACAGAATGAGATAAGAACTGGATCCCCAGAGAATTCTAGTTGACACTCATGGTTCAGATCTTAGCTGTCTGAAAATTCACAGAGAGCTTTAAAAACAAAGATATCTTTCCTGAAGAGGTAAAGTCTGGGCAGTGTGTGTTTTTCTTAAATTGTTCAAAACCAGCCTGGATCCCAGTAATGCAATTGGATCAGAAAGATTAGTTCATCATCTGTTTCCATCATTGTTGGCATTTGTAAGAGGGAAAAATATAATAAAGCCAGGAAAGACATTTGAGATTCAGAAATCAGCCATTCATTCTCCCTGTGAGCCCTTTTTCTCTTTCCTCCTCTGAATCAGTAAGATACAGGCAGGGAAAGTCCATTGTCTCCAAATGCCCCTCTTAACATTTGAACATGTTTAAATATGGAAACTTACATGAGATTTAACTGCTAAGTTTTAATTTTTTTGAAAAATTCAGCATTTTCTAAAAAATTTTGTGCAACATAATCTCCATGAAATGCTTTGGAAAAATGTAAGATTTCATAGTCTAGTAAGTTTGGGAAATGCTTATTTTCTCCGCAAAATTTCTAAAACACATCACTGTATCAAAGAATCCAAGAAATTCTATAATATAAAAGTCTATTTAGTTTATTTAAATAGGAGTTTCTCAAATGTGGATGCTCTGTGTGTGTGCGTTGGGGTGGGAGGTGCCCACAGGGAAGGCTTTCTACTCTGGTGCCATGGCTATGGTTTGATCACCCACTTGGATGGTGCTGAGGACCACAGCTGGCCTCTGTGGACGAAGCATCCTGGGGCTCCCTGCCCAATTCTGAGATGCTTTTCTGATGCCCCTAAAGACAACTTGCTCCAGAATATTCAGTCTCCTGGAAATTCAGCCCAGTAATATACCCTTAACTGATCCCCTTCCCTCTTGGTATTCTTGGGAAGTAGACAATCTCCTTCAGCAATCTCAGGCCTCCTGTGAATAAAGTATTTCATGTTCTTGAGCAGAATCTTATTGCAAAATACTTTGACATAATTTTAGTTTCTGGGGAAAAAATATTAAAATCTTGCTTTCTAAAATATAACAAAGGATGTTAACAATATTTATATAATTCCCTTCTTCACACTTGTACAGCTCATAATTTGTACTTCTTTTATGCTCTTAGTACATTCTATATTTTACTATTCAATTTGGATATATATATATGTAGTTTCCTATCTATTTGATGATAAATTACTTGGAAGCAGTGACTATGTCTTTTTTATCTTTCTTTCCTTTGGATAAAATTTTACACTGGGTTTTTAATAATAGGTGTTAACAGACGCCTATTAAATGTTTGGCTAATATTTATAACATCCCTATGAAAAAGACTTGGGGAAGTTTCTTTATGTTTATTTAACTTATGAGAAAACCAATGCAAACTACAAAGATTTAGTCATTTTCCCAAGATGAGCTAATTATGGCAGAGAGAAGAGAAAAAACAAAATGTATCAGCTCAGAATCAAAAGGTTGGGAAGAAGGTTTAAGAAATTCTGTGCTGATTCCAAATCCTTTTTTCCTGATGTTTGCTACAGGCTCGAAGAAGCCACGTGAGGCTGGTCAGCTAGCAGCATGGCAAAATGAATAGGGCACTGGATTCAGAAGCTTGGGTCCTGCTGTTGATATGAAAATGAAAAAGGCATAGCCCTGCCCTCAGGGGACTCACAGTCCAGTGGTGACTGATGCACGGAAACAGAAAGATAAACCGCATAATGGAACCACATGGTGTGTACTGCAGAAACACAGGAGAGAACGTGATTATCATTGCTCAAGGGTGTCAAGGGCACTACACAGCAGGAGTAACTTCTGTGATGGACTTTGAAGGATAAATAAAAGTTAACAAGGCAAACAAGAAGAAAAAAAGTAATTTGAGACAGAGGGGAGAACATATATGTAGTTAATGAGACCTGAAAGAGCATACTGAGCTGATGGATTGGAAAGTACATTAGTTGGCTAAAGTGTTGAGTTTATATGGGAGGGATGGCAGGGGTGGTGTTGGCCAGAAAAGAAACTAGAAAGGTAGAAGACTGGGGCCAAAGTTTGAATGGTCAAGCAAAGGGGTTTATACTCCATCTTCTAAGTCATGGCAGCCATTGAAGGTTTTAAGAGAGGGATTGATGTCATCAGATACACTCCTTGAAGGCAGAAAATGTGTTTGCTTCTGCATTATATTTTCTGACTGGTGATGCATGGCTAAGAGCAGGCACTCAATAAATATTTATGGAATAGAATGATTGAGTATGTTTTAGAGAGCGATGTTTTCTCAGGCCAGTATCTGAACAGTTTGTAGACCAGATTCTGCCTGGGTGTGAGCCTCTTCCCAGAGCTTCAGAGACCCTCTTTCCTTAGGTCAATGGTCATACAGACAGATTTCCCAGAGACTTTACTCATCCACCGTTATTTCTCACAGCAGATCCCTACTCTGCCATCTTTTCACCATCATCAGCCCTCTATGATGCATATGAAAAGGGAAAAAGAGAGGCCATGGCAGGCATCATCTGTCTATTCTGATTCCAGCTCTTTCTCCATTGCCTCTTGTGCTCCACATGCAGCCCAGAGCCACTGACCTTCAACAAGCTGAGCAAATTATTTTTTGCTAATGAGCTTAATTACCTATTTCTCTATTTAAGACACACTTTAGAATTTTGTAAAGGCCTTTGGAAACCCTTTGTTGCGCTAGCAGGTACTCATGGCAAAATGGTAGAACTGCTGTAGCCCTACAAAGCTCAGCAGCTGTGATTGCCCAGATAATGAGGCTGGGGCTTGCCCACCTCTTCACAGCTGGGGCTTTATTTGATCTTCATAACAAGTATTGGGATAGGCATTATTAACCTCCTTTACAGATGGGAAAACTGAGCGCTATGAGGTTGAGTTATTAACCCTCTTCCAGGCTTGGTCTGGTTCCTTCCTGGATATGTAACACCCTCTTTGAGGCTTTGAAAGCTCTGTATTATGGGATACATGGTAGCGTCTCAGGGACTTTTCGAAGTCTGCATGTTTATTGCCATAAAAGGCTGACAGAATGAGAGAGACAATGGTCATTGGGAGGCAATGGCTATTTTCTCCATTTTTCCAAAGGGGAGACTAAGGCCCAAGGAACCTGGTTCACTCCACACCATCTGCTGGTAACTGTGTTCTCCAGTCTCAAAAGCTACCCCATCAACCTCTGTTTCTTGAACACCTTGTTCTCATCCAGCACTGGCTGGGCTTTGGAGAGGGGGTGCTTTCCTGATTTGCACTTGCATATGAATCATCTGGAGAGCTGGTTAACAACGCAGGTTTGAATCCTATAGTTCTGGGGTGGGACCTGAGATTCTGCTCCTATAATAAGCAACCAGGTGATTCTCAGGCTGCTGGTGCGCTGACTGCACTTTGAGTGACAAGACAGTGAAGAAAAGAAGAGAAAGCAAAGAGGAAGTCCCGCCTTCAAAGAGATCCCTGACTTGTAGGGAAAACAAAATTGGAGCAAGCACCTGAGGGGCAGAGATATTTGTTCATGCCTCAGAAGTTAACAGAGGCCTGTGCCATGGCCATTGTTTAAGGTTGTTGGCTGAACAAATGAGAAATTATAAGAAAGCAGTGCCTACTTCCAAACCAACATGAGTAAACTGGCAGGAGCCAAGTCCAAGGAGCTCAGAAATCACTGGGGATTAAGAACAATTCAATTCAACAATGAAACATGTGATTTCTTACATTATTCAATAAAGTTATTTATTTTATTCATTTAATGAGTGCCTACTATTTGACATCATGTTAGGAACCGGAGTACAAGGTTGAGTATCAGAGGGTCATGTACTCTCAAAGTGCTAAGTTGAGAGGAAACCAAAAGTAAGGGCGATGCCTGCCATTTAGAACAGTGACTTTAAATTGATTTTTTACTGTGACCTACAATAACACAATAAGAGGTATATGTTACACTGTGACCTGGTATGTGTGCATGTGTATGTATATACATATATAACACTGAAGCAAAAGTTTCTGGAAATAATATTTACATTTTATTAACATTTCTTAGTTCTTCTTCTTCTTTATTATTTTTTTGAACATCTCTTGAACATGAAGAGGCAAAAAGAGGAAGTAAATTATACATCCAGGAAGCCCTGGAGCATGGAAGGGGACCATGTGACCAAGCTGCAGGTATAGAAGGATGTGGTCTCTGTCCCCCAGGACCTACTGCCAGTGATCCCCATTGGCCAAGCTGAACCAGAAGCCGGGGCAGGGGCATGGTGGCAAGGGTGCCCAGGTGTCATATAGTACATGGAAGGTGGTATCCTGGTCAAGAGCAAGATGATGAATTAATGTTGGTGATAGGGAGGAGAGAGTTGGCAAGCGGAGAATATTAGCCAGACCAAATATTTATGCCTACTTTATGTGATATACTCTGATATTTTCTATTCTATCCTATTCTATTATCTTCCATTTCTTTACCTCTCTTCCCACTCAGTCATTCCCTCTCTCCTTTCTGCCTGCTCTTCCTGCCTTCCTCTTTCCCCTCACTTTTAGTAAAAAGGTGGTGTGAGGATTTGATGTTCAAGATATCAAAGAAGAAATACAGAGGGATCATATTTCCTATATGATCTTTAGGCTGGATCCAAGTGGTGGTGAGGAGGGAGCATGGGGCTCAAAGTCACATGAAATCGCCAGCTTTCTTTCACTATATTGAACAGTCTACATGGTCAGGGACTACCAAGGAGCTGATTCTTGGAGCTGAGCCAAATCCAGTCAATTAAGAGAGGTCTGGGAGTGTTCAAGGACTAGTAACACCATCTATCGTTAGAATTGACGCACTCAACAGAGGATCGCCTGGAGGCTCATCACAAATTTTTCTTGACATTGGAAAAACTGGCTTAAGGGTATTTTTACAACGTTCCAAAGGTTCTTGATTGGAATTCTAACACATATCTTGCCGTTTGATTACAGTTAGAAAGAAGGAAGCAACTCAAATACATTCAAATAAATTCATTCATGTGCTGTCCAGCACAGTGATAAAAATCAAAATGCCAGGAAAACTCATTATAGGTAGAGAATTTAGAGATAGATAGGTTCCTACAGATGGTGACCCAAAGAATAAAAAATGTCAGGAGAACTTGTTTCAGGTACAGAGAATTTAGAGATAGGTTCTTGGAGATGGTGACCCATAGCCCATAGCCATTTCAGGCTAAGGGCTATTATGCCTTTATTTTTCATTTGTAGTTGTACCTGCTTATACTTCAGAACCCTTTTGCAAAAGAAAAATTAAGAGACTACTGCTTACCCACACATCTTGTGTTTTGACACCATGTGACATTACTGTGTAATCTTCTGCAACTGATAAGACCTCCTTGAGCCTCATTGCCATCACTGTGAAAGGGAATATAATGCATCAAAGCACAGGGAGATCCTCCAATGTAGCTCCAAAATATACATGTAAATGAGTTAAAAGTATATATGTAAAGAGTTAATTTAATATTCTGATTTCAGGGGAGAAAATTCTATGAAACTATTGAGGAAGTACTTGAGCAGGTCCTCATAATGGTAATAATGTTTCATCCATGGTAGTGGGGCAAAGGAAAGTGTAGACAATGGAAATCCACAGATTAAAAAGTCAATCCATATCTCAACTTGTGCCTGCTTTTCTAAACCTGTGCTTGTCTAGGGAAAAGAGGGAAGGTCACAGGCACTGAAGGTGAAGTTTAGTCATGGGTATTAGAGGCAAATTGTAAAACTCAACTCAGCCTGCTGTGTCCCCTTCTTCTTCGGCATGTGATGTGGTTTGGTTGTGTCCCCACCCAAATCTCACCTTGAATTGTAGCTCCCATAATTCCCAAGTATTGTGGGAAGGACCCGGTGGGAGATCATTGAATTATGGGGGTGGTTTCCCCCATACTGTTCTCGTGGTAGTGAATAAATCTCACAGGATCTGATGGTTTTATAAGATGAAACTCCTTTTGCTTGGGTCCTTTTCTCTCTTGCCTGCCACCATGTAGGACGTGCCTTTCACCTTCCACCATGATTGTGAGGACTCCCCAGCCATGTGGAACTGTGAGTCCATTAAATCTCATTTTCTTTATAAATTGTCCAGTCTCAGGTATGTCTTTATCAGAAGCATGAAAACAGACTAATACACCATGTCATTGCTCACATGCCTCTTCTGCTCTGAGACTAGCCCCAAAACTGCTGCCACATCTCAGAGCATCTTAAAATCTCTGCCTATCTTCTCTCCTACCACTGCACACCCACTCAAGAGAGTTCTCATATGACTGGGAGAGGTCCAAGGACATTGTTAGTTTGCTTCTAAATCCATGGTGTGTGTTGGAATTCTCAATCTCTCTCTCTCTTTACCTCTCTCTCTATCTCTCCCTCCCTCCCTGTCCCTGCCCCACTTCATACACAACTGGTGTTGAAAGGCAGACCAGAGACTGTACCCTGCCTGGAAAGACTTAGCATGGGTGATTCAGTAGCTTTCATTACTTCATTAGCTTTCCTTTACTGAGAAAAGCTTCTCACCTCCATGCCCACTCCCTCTCTTCTGGATTTTCTGTGCATGCTGCCAAGAGGTCAGATCTTGAGGGCCAGGATTCAGATGTGGAGCCAGTATGCTGGGCCTGGAGTCTGCATGTATCCCAGTCAGAAAAAGGCAGCTCCATAGTGGTCCCCTCTAACTCACCAGGAGGCTACATAAGGGTTTGGGCAAAAGACCAGAACCCAGATCTCATGCTTTGCTCATTTCTTCCAGGAATCTAGTAGGGGCAGGGTGACTGGTCTTGTCATGTCTCAAATCTTTACTGAAACATGACAAACTCCTCCAGTACCCAAACTTTCCTCTGGACATTGATTTATGCTATTCTCTGGGATTGAAATTCTCTACCCTATCTTCCCTCCATTATTGGTCCTGATACTGTGAGGTTACAATGCAGTTACACATCCCAATATTACAATTACAGGAGACTCTGTCCCTGGCCTGCCTTCCCCTCCACTCCAGCCCTCAGACTCTTTTCTCTGAATTACTATGGCATCTTTTAGCCTACAGTTTAGAATGAGGATTACCAGACCCTGTCTTGGGTGTATTTGTCCTTCTATTTGTTTCAAGTCTTTAAATCACATTGTTCCTACTAGATGATGGCCATCTCCCTTCCCCAATGGAGAGAGACCCAGAGTGAACAAGGGACACCATCTGTGCAATCAGCAATTCCATGCGAGGCCTTTACAGGGGACTGGAGCAGCTATGAGAGGTGTCTGTCCTGCCTTCCCAGAGGAGTCCCACTGTGGACTCTGCCATTTCCAGTAAAGAATGGGAAGAGTTATGACGAGGTCCTCTGAAAACTCTTTCCAGTCCCTGAACTCCATGGTGATTTGCTCTGCTTTTTAAGGGAGTATTCTGGCCGGGCAAGGTGGCTCATGTCAGTAATCCCAGCACTTTGGGAGGCCGAGGTGGGTGGATCACCTGAGGTCAGGGGTTCGAGATCAGCCTGACCAACACAGTAAAGCCCTGTCTCTACTAAAAATACAAAAAATTAGCCAGGTATGGTGTCAGGTGCCTGTAGTCCCAGCTACTCAGGAGACTGAGTCAGGAGAATTGCTTGAACCTGGGAGGCAGAGGTTGCAGTGAGCCGAGATCCTGCCATTGCACTCCAGCCTGGGCAACAAGAGCGGAACTCCATCTCAAAGAAAAAAATGGAGTGTTCTCTGTTTCCAAAGGGTAGACTATTAAAGAATTAGTGCTTCAAACTAATGAAATTCAGACCTTTGTTCTGAGATAGGAATCTTGCTCAGTGACTGTATTTGTTTGCTAGGGCTGCCATAACAAAGCATCACAGACAGGGTGGCATGAACAACGCAACTATATTTCCTGCAGTTCTGGAGGCTGGGAGTCTGAGATCAAGGTGTCAGCAGGGTTTCTTTTGAGGCCTCTCTCCTTGGCTTTCAGCTGGCTGCCTTCTTGCTCTATCTTCCAACGGTCTCCCTGCTATATGGGTGTTTCCTAATCTCTCCTTCTTGTAAGTACACCAATCTTATTGGATTTGGACCCACCTATGTGACCTCATTTTTACCTTAGTTACCTACTTAAGGACCCTATCTCCAAGTATAGTGTATAGTCAGATTCTGAGGTACTAGCTGTTAGGACTCCAACCTACGAATTTGGGGAGATATAATTCAGTCCATAAAAGTGACTTTGGGCAAAGTCAAATTTCACTCAATGGAATTTTGTTCAGTTCATTCAACAAGATAGATTGAGCACCCAATTGCACCAGGGCCTGCTCAGATGCTGGGGATATATCACTGAACACAACAGACACAAATCCACATCTCCATGGAGTTGATATTCTGGTGCAGAGATAGACAGTAAATGGAATGAATAAGGAAACATATATGACACGTTGAATAATAATAAAGCCTAGGCAGGAAGTTAAAGTATGGTGGTGGTTGTGGGGGTGGGGCAGTATCATCTAACTCATCCCCGGCCTTCAGGCAGGAATGAATGAAATTGCCCATGAAGGGGGTACATTGAGGAGCAGAAGCAGGATGCAGCGGGAGCATGAGAGTAGAAATCCTTCCTTTGTGGGTTTCTTTTTATTTATGTATTTATTTATTTATTTATTTTGAGATGAAATCTTGCTCAGTCGCCGAGGCTGGAGTGATCTCGGGTCACTGCAGCCTCCGCCTACTGAGGTGAAGCAATTCTCCTGCCTCAGCCTCTCAAGTAGCTGGGATTACGGGCGTGTGCCACTGTGTCCGGCAAATTTTCACTGGAGACGGAGTTTCACTATGTTGGCCAGGCTAGTCTCAAACTCCTGACCTCAGGTGATCCACCTGCCTTGGCCTCCCAAAGTGTTGGGATTACAGGCGTGAGCCACCATGCCCAGCCCTTTGTGGGTTTCTTAACTCTGCTTTGTTTAAAGCCACAAATGTGTGCTCTTTTCCCTCCCTACCCCGGTCACTTGTCTTGCCAAAACAAACTTGAGATCACAAGGGGGTCTGTGAGTAAGACTGTGGCTGACTGGCAGCAAACAAAGGCTATGATGGAGAAACACTTCAAGGCACTCACCCGACAGCCTAAGAGATGGGCACACAGTTATCCTCATGAATGAAAACCTGACAGTTTGAGCCAGGTGTGGTTGCTTGTTCTTGTAATTCTAGTGCTTTGGGACACGAAGGTGGGAAGATCACTCGAGGTCAGGAGTTTTCAAGACCAGCCTGGGTAACATAGCAAGACCCCATCTCTAAAAAAAAAAAAAATAATAATAATAATAATAGGAAAATCTGACAACTCCATTAATCTTATTACTAACAAGTACTTACATTGGTTGCTGTCTGGTTAAGTCAGGCACTGGGCTGTGCCTGCTCTTATGCATCCTTCTAACAGTCCAAAGAGTGCCATCTCTTTTCACATTTACAGCCAAAGAAACTGAGGCTCAGAGAGGTCATGTAACTTGCCTAAAATGCATCTGATGGATCAGAGTCTTAGCCACTCTTGGCACCATGCTGAGCTGTCTAGGGAAGGGCAGGTCACTGTTAGAGCTGGAGTTGAAAGTTGATGTTCATTGACTTTCTAACACTTTTTTCTGTCTTTTATTAAAGCTGCCAGCTTAACGTCTTACCAGAGGACTAATAAATCTTATTTCCAGCAAGCGACTGCCAACATTAAAACATGCAAAATTTCTCAACATAAATTTTCCCAACAATTGTAACTCATTACTTGGATACGAGGCATGCACTACTGCAGTCTGTCCACGGTGGCGAGGAAAACACTGGGCACGAGCCCAACAACACATTCTTTGACAGCAGCATGAAATATTTTACAACAGTTTCCAGGAAGTTTTCACTGGCTGTCTCAATTACAATGAAGTCTTCTTGCGGGCATCTGTTGCAGGGAGCCTTAACACACACATCCTCCCCGTACTCTCAGGCCACTCGGCAGCCAGCAGATGCCCAGGACAAGAGAAGCCCTTGTTTCAGACATTTGCTTTCTCAAAGGCATTCCGGGCTCTCTCTGGGGACTCTTGGTCAGTGTCCTGTGGCGTGGCCTCCCTCTTGCCTTCCTGCTGCGGGTACTGCTTCAACCACAGAAATCCAGAGCCCTTTACTCGTTGGTTTCAAAGTAAATCTTTGCTTTGGGGACAGTATCCTCTTTTGCTAAGTGTGAAGACTGCAGGTTAGCTAAAATTCCCACACTGTTTGATAACCCTGCTCAACCAGTAAAAATCGAACCCTGTTCAGTCAGAAAGGTTGAATATATTTCACATGATTTTAATAATTTTTCATAAAAAAGGGTCTGTAGTTCATATCCTTTGCCCATTCTTTTACTTTTTTGGTCTTTTCCTTATTTTGAAGTGTTCTTTACATATTTTGAACACTAATCCCTTGCTAATTAAGTGCTGACAAATATGTTTTCCCAATTTGTGACTCACTCTTTTACTTTGTTGTATTAAATTTTTAATTTTAAATTGGAACAGATCTTTTTTATTTCATGATATGTGCTTTTGGTGTTTTAAACATCATTTATATACTCCTCCACATGTTTTACTCCATTGACAAAAACTTTTTGTCCATGATTGCTCTTTCTTATTTTTATTATTTTAGAGACAGTGTCTTGCTCTGTCACCCAGGCTGGAGTACAGTGCCACAGTTATAGCTGACTGTAAGCTTTGACCTCTTGGGCTCAGGCAATCCTCTCAAACTCAGTCTGGGTACATACTACAGGTGCATGCTACCACATCTGGCTAATTTTTAATTTTTCTGGAGAGATGGGGTTGCCCAGGCTGGTCTTGAATTTCTGACCCCAAGCAACCCTCCTTCCTTGGCCTGACAAAGTGCTAGGATTATGGGCATAAACCACCATGCCGGGCCTGTTGTTTTAAATATAATTTTCAAAAGGCAGATGGCACTAACTGTCATAAAAAAGAGGTATCTCCCTTTGGATCCTATGACTATGCTCCTTAAGAATGGAATTTGTCTTTCCTGATGGTGTTGTTGGCTTTCAGAAGGTAAACATGTCTCTAATTCTGGAATCTATGTCTTACCAGTGGGGAATCCTCTCTCTTTCTCCTCTTGTTCAACTAAATAATAAAAAATTTCAATTGCTTAAGCATGTAAGAATACTGCCACCTTTCTCATCATCTTTTCCATCCATGATGCTTTGGTGTGCCTATGCCTGTGTCTATCTATTGATATATCCACCTAAGCTGTGAGGTTGGCACACATTATGTGTGTGTCTTAGTAACTGATATTTTTCTACTTATGTCTTAAATGAAACATTAAAATTAATGTAGGTTTTCAGAACATATTGAAGCTAACCCATAAAAGGCAACTCAGTCCGGGAGTACAGAATGTTAGAATAGCTATGGGATGATGTGCTGCAAATAAACCCAGTGGCTTAACACAACATGTTATTTTCCTTTCTAACTAGGGGTCCAGAGCAAATCAGGCACCTTTAATCTTAGGGCACCACCATCTCAACATGAGACCCCCTCAGCCGTGGGGGCCGCTAAAGGGGTAGCTGGAGAATTGCCCTGACTCTTGTATGCTTTGGCCTGGAAGTGGGGCCCATCACTTCTACCCATAGCACATTGACCAGACCCTTTCAGCTAAGCCCACCTAACTGCAAGGGGGCTGAGAACATGAAGGAGTGGATACACCAGTCGTTAAGCATCATAAAAGGCCAGTCTGAGATGAATAGGCCATCTACAAAATTTGCACCTACATAATTGAGAATTACCTATGGCCATAGCTGACATTTTGAGCCCTTACTGAAACTCACAGGTCATCATATCCTGTGTGCAAATACTAAGAAAGTGTGCCTTCTGAGATGAGGGGACAGGGAGGAAGCCAAGAATGTGTAAGTCATCAGAGGTAAGGAAGAAAAAGCATTAAACATCAGTTACAGCATAGACTACGTGGATTTCCATTTGCAGGTAGGAGGGTGGAAACATTGAGAAGTAAAGCAAAGCAGGACAATGGGAGGAATTCCAAGAAGCTTCAGATAAATAATAAGAAGTGCTTCTAGTATGAGTGGAACTCAAAGTCTGTAAAGAAACTGGTTGCTGAGAAGCCACAGGAGTGATTTATTGATAGGCCAGGAATATATTCCCAACAATATTGAAGTAATTCTTTGCCAGGCTGTGTTCACAAAAGAAGAGGAGGGGACCAGGCCAGAAATACACGTGCATCTTTCAAAGGACAAAGATATATGAGAAAAAATTAAAAGAGATTTTCAATTCTCCAATGCCTTTAAGCATTCTGCAAAAACTATCATGAAGTCGGTATTTAGGACAGAAAATGGTGAAAACAAACTATTGGTGATTTTTAGGAAAGAAGATTGTGGAGAGAAAGGGAAAAGTTAGCAGTAAAGGGAAAAAGTGTGTGGAGGAGAGCAATAATTGTTTTCCAACTGCAGGCGATAAAATGCATATCTAAGAGGAATGCCTGACCTTCAGACAACTCATCTATCAGACTCAGGAGAATGGAGACAAAGGGAAGAGAGTCACAGGGGAGAAGAAGCCAGGATGCAGTGGCTGTATGCTAAGTGGAAGCCATTGTGGGCCACTGAGAAGATAATTGAGGGAAGTGGAGAAGCCGAGGAGTAAAGCAGAGTGATATGAAGCAGCGTGATAAGCAGTGCACAGTGAGGAGGGGGGAAAATAACGGGAAAGAGGGAGATAAACCTGTGGTGAAGAAGCCTTTCGCAGAGACTAAGAGTCTGGGAGGAAATTATCTGAAGGGCTAGAGTACTTGGGGCGTCTTGGAACTTCACATTTGTGAAAAAAATGTACCGCATGTATCAAAGAATCCAAGTCCCAGTCTATGCTAATAATAAAAGCAGTTTGCATTTATTGCGTCCTAAGTGTCAAGAGCAGCCCAAGGTACCTTAAGTATCCCTTCTCGTGGAGCTCATGGTGATAAAAATCGAAGTGACAGCAAGCAGTAAACAAGAACTAGTCTTTATAGAGTTTGCCATGTGCAAGGTCCATGCCACAACTCATTTAACATCCGTGCCAGCCCTATCCACTACAGAATCTTCACCTTTCTGTGCCTCAGTTTCTTCTTCTATAAATCGGGATTATAAGAGTACCCACTGACCAGTACTCTAAGAGGAAGAGTGAATATCACCCATTTGCAGGCAGGGCCACGCCCTCCTCATTGGCTCTGTTGAAAAAGAGCTCCACACTTGGGTTGAAAGAAGGGGCAGAGAACTTGGGAGGCAGCGGTGGGAGGAGGGGGAATGGTAATTCTGGCTTCTGCCAATCAAATCTAGATGTGTCACTCCTCTGTGATCTTGGTTGTCCATATAGGTCACAGCTCCTGCGCTGTGCCTCAGGAAAGGGAGGCACAGAGAAGTTACAGGGCTGGCTTACGTTTGCACAGAAAATTTAGTGTCAGTAAGAAGTAGAACTTAGGTTTCCTTATTCCCCAGAACATCAGGGGGTTTTTACCAGTGGACGATGCTGAGACACAGGGCAGGGTAAGCACATTTTAAAACAGAGGGCAAAGGTCAGCACGGAGCATGGGGAGATCAGTAAATATGTCCAAAGTGCTTAGTGAGAGGTAAAAGTTTAAAAGACGACAGTTAGGTTTTCACAATAGTGAACGGACAATTCAATGCCAGAGGTCCCGGAACCTGCAGTGTTTTCTCATTGACCTACTATTTCCCTAGGAGCCAGAGTCAGCATGACTGTAGACTTTTCCAGAAGTAAGCAGGTTACCTCTTATCTCTTCTGTCATCCACATCCTCGGGTTTGAGGGCTTGAAATCGTGCAGTATTTCCCTCTTGTAACCCAGAACAAGCATCTCTAACTTTAGACTGACTCCTTTGGTGTCCTGAGGTCAGTGAATCAACCTGCTTACTTCCCTCCATTTATGGCTGTGAGGCTCCTTTGTAACAAGGGATCAAGAACTGTACCGACGCTTCCAAATGCAGCATCATTTATTGTGTCCTGATGCAAAAATAGCTTCCTTGGGCTTAAACTGGCCAAGATCATCTTATTTGCCATGTTTTTGTTACCATTAAAGGATCGAGAGGAGGAAAAGACTTCCTGGAAACCTGTTGGTCTCTCAAAATCAGTCAATTCATAGAATCCTCCAACCAAGAGGGCTGTGAGCAGATCATGAAGTCCAGGCTCCTGCTTCTGGGCCATGATTCCTTTATTTCAAGCCTGCTGAGCCCTAGTTTTTGCAGCAGGACTTATTTTTTTATTTTTATTTTTTATTTTTTTGAGTTTAGGCCCAAATGAATTTTTTTTTTTTAACTTTTAAGTTTGAGGGCACATGTGCAGGTTTGTTATATAGGTAAACTTGTGTCATGGGAGTTTGTTGTACAAATTATTTCATCACCCACTCATTAAGCTTAGTGTCGGATAGTTATTTTTCCTGATCCTCTCCCTCCTCCTACCCTCCACCCTACAATAGGCCCTAGTGTCTGTTGTTCTCCTGTATGTGACCATGTATTCTCATCATTTAGCCCCCACTTATAAGTGAGACCATTCTGTGTTCGATTTTCTCTTCTGGCATTAGTTTGCTAAGAATAATGTCCTCCCGGTCTATCCATGTCCTGCAAAGAACATGATCTTATTCTTTTTAATGGCTGCATAGTATTCCATGGTGTATATGTACCACATTTTCTTTATCTAGTCTATCATTGATAGGCATTTAGGTTGATTCCATGTCTTTGCTATTGTGAACAGTGCTGCAATGAACCTACATGTGCATGTGTCTTTATTTAGAATGTTTTATATTCCTTTGGGTAACCCAGTAACAGGATTGCTGGGTTGAATAGTAGTTCTGTCTTTAGGATTTTGAGGAATCATCACATTATCTTCCACAATGGTTGAACTAATTTAAACTCCCACTAGCAGTGTATAAATGTTCCTTTTCTCCACAACCTCACCAGCATCTGTTATTTTTTTATTTTAATTTTTTTTAGTGTCTTAAAAATATAAGCATTTATTTCCTTCATGAGTCTGTGGGTCATTTACTTATTTTTAAATTTTTTTAATTTTTTTATTATACTTTAAGTTCTAGGGTACATGTGCATAACGTGCAGGTTTGTTACATATGTATACTTGTGCCATGTTGGTGTGCTGCACCCATCAACTCGTCAGCACCCATCAACTTGTCATTTACATCAGGTATAACTCCTAATGCAATCCCTCCCCACTCCCCCCTCCCCATAATAGGCCCCAGTGTGTGATGTTTCCCTTCCCGAGTCCAAGTGATCTCATTGTTTGGTTACCACCTATGAGTGAGAACATGCAGTGTTTGGTTTTCTGTGCTTGCAATAGTTTGCTGAGAATGATGTTTTCCAGCTGCATCCATGTCCCTACAAAGGACACAAACTCATCCTTTTTTGTGGCTGCATAGTATTCCATGGTGTATATGTGCCACATTTTCTTAATCCAGTCTGTCATTGATGGACATTTGGGTTGATTCCAAGTCTTTGCTATTGTGAATAGTGCCGCAATGAACATACATGTGCATGTGTCTTTATAGCGGCATGATTTATAATCCTTTGGGTATATACCCAGTAATGGGATGGCTGGGTCATATGGTACTTCTAGTTCTAGATCCTTGAGGAATCGCCATACTGTTTTCCATAATGGTTGAACTAGTTTACAATCCCACCAACAGTGTAAAAGTGTTCCTATTTCTCCACATCCTCTCCAGCACCTGTTGTTTCCTGACTTTTTAATGATTGCCATTCTAACTGGTGTGAGATGGTATCTCATTGTGGTTTTGGTTTGCATTTCTCTGATGGCCAGTGATGATGAGCATTTTTTCATGTGTCTGTTGGCTGTATGCATGTCTTCTTCTGAGAAATGTCTGTTCATATCCCTTGCCCACTTTTTGATGGGGTTGTTTTTTTCTCGTAAATTTGTTTGAGTTCTTTGTAGGTTCTGTATATTAGCCCTTTGTCAGATGAGTAGATTGCAAAAATTTTCTCCCATTCTGTAGGTTGCCTGTTCACTCTGATGGTAGTTTCTTTTGCTGTGCAGAAGCTCTTTAGTTTAATTAGATCCCATTTGTCAATTTTGGCTTTTGTTGCCATTGCTTTTGGTGTTTTAGACATGAAGTCCTTGCCCATGCCTATGTCCTGAATGGTATTACCTAGGTTTTCTTCTAGGGTTTTTATGGTGTTAGGTCTAACATTTAAGTCTCTAATCCATCTTGAATTAATTTTCGTATAAGGAGTAAGGAAAGGATCCAGTTTCAGCTTTCCACTTATGGCTAGTCAATTTTCCCAGCACCATTTATTAAATAGGAAATCCTTTCCCCATTTCTTGTTTTTCTCAGGTTTATCAAAGATCAGATGGCTGTAGATGTGTGGTATTATTTCTGAGGGCTCTGTTCTGTTCCATTGGTCTATATCTCTGTTTTGGTACCAGTACCATGCTGTTTTGGTTACTGTAGCCTTGTAGTATAGTTTGAAGTCAGGTAGCGTGATGCCTCCAGCTTTGTTCTTTTGACTTAGGATTGTCTTGGAGATGCGGGCTCTGTTTTGGTTCCATATGAACTTTAAAGCAGTTTTTTCCAATTCTGTGAAGAAAGTCATTGGTAGCTTGATGGGCATGGCATTGAATCTATAAATTACCTTGGGCAGTATGGCCATTTTCACGATATTGATTCTTCCTATCCATGAGCATGGTATGTTCTTCCATTTGTTTGTGTCCTCTTTTATTTCACTGAGCAGTGGTTTGTAGTTCTCCTTGAAGAGGTCCTTCACATCCCTTGTAAGTTGGATTCCTAGGTATTTTATTCTCTTTGAAGCAATTGTGAATGGAAGTTCATTCATGATTTGGCTCTCTGTTTGTCTGTTACTGGTGTATAAGAATGCTTGTGATTTTTGCACATTAATTTTATATCCTGAGACTTTGCTGAAGTTGCTCATCAGCTAAAGGAGATTTTGGGCTGAGATGATGGGGTTTTCTAAATATACAATCATGTCATCTGCAAAGAGGGACAATTTGACTTCTTCTTTTCCTAACTGAATACCCTTGATTTCTTTCTCTTGCCTGATTGCCCTAGCCAGAACTTCCAACACTATGTTGAATAGGAGTGGTGAGAGAGGGCATCCCTGTCTTGTGCCAGTTTTCAAAGGGAATGCTTCTAGTTTTTGCCCATTCAGTATGATATTGGCTGTGGGTTTGTCATAAATAGCTTTTATGATTTTGAGATATGTTCCATCAATACCGAATTTATTGAGAGTTTTTAGCATGAAGGGTTGTTGAATTTTGTCAAAGGCCTTGTCTGCATCTATTGAGATAATCATGTGGTTTTGGTCTGTGGTTCTGTTTATATGCTGGATTATGTTTATTGATTCACGTATGTTAAACCAGCCTTGCATCCCAAGGATGAAGCGCACTTGATCATGGTGGATAAGCTTTTTGATGTGCTGCTGGATTCGGTTTGCCAGTATTTTATTGAGGATTTTTGCGTCGATGTTCATCAGGGATATTAGTCTAAAATTGTCTTTTCTGGTTGTGTCTCTGCCAGGCTTTGGTATCAGGATGATGTTGGCCTAATAAAATGAGTTAGGGAGGATTCCCTCTTTTTCTATTGATTGGAATAGTTTCAGAAGGAATGGTACCAGCTCCTACTTGTACCTCTGATAGAATTCAGCTGTGAATCCATCTGGTCCTGGACTTTTTTTGGTTGTAGGCTATTAATTATTGCCTCAATTTCAGAGCCTGCTATTGGTCTATTCAGGGATTCAACTTCTTCCTGGTTTAGTCTTGGGAGAGTGTAAGTGTCCAGGAAATTATCCATTTCTTCTAGATTTTCTAGTTTATTTGCGTAGAGGTGTTTATAGTGTTCTCTGATGGTAGTTTGTATTTCTGTGGGATCGGTGGTGATATCTCCTTTATCATTTTTTATTGCGTCTATTTGATTCTTCTCTCTTTTCTTCTTTATTAGTCTTGCTAGTGGTCTGTCAATTTTGTTAATCTTTTCAAAAAACCAACTCCTGGATTCATTGATTTTTTGGAGGGTTTTTGTGTCTCTATCTCCTTCAGTTCTGCTCTGATCTTAGTTATTTCTTGCCTTCTGCTAGCTTTTGAATGTGTTTGCTCTTGCTTCTCTAGTTCTTTTAATTGTGATGTTAGAGTGTCAATTTTAGATCTTTCCAGCTTTCTCTTGTGGGCATTTAGCGCTAAAAATTTCCCTCTACACACTGCTTTAAATGTGTCCCAGAGATTCTGGTATGTTGCATCTTTGTTCTCATTGGTTTCAAAGAACATCTTTATTTCTGCCTTCATTTCGTTATGTACCCAGTAGTCATTCAGGAGCAGGTTGTTCAGTTTCCATGTAGTTGAGAGGTTTTGATTGAGTTTCTTAGTCCTGAGTTCTAGTTTGATTGCACTGTGGTCTGAGAGACAGTTTGTTATAATTTCTGTTCTTTTACATTTGCTGAGGAGTGCTTTACTTCCAATTATGTGGTCAATTTTTGAATCAGTGCGATGTGGTGCTGAGAAGAATGTATATTCTGTTGATTTGGGGTGGAGAGTTCTGTAGATGTCTATTAGGTCCGCTTGGTGCAGAGTTGAGTTCAATTCCTGGATATCCTTGTTAACTTTCTGTCTCGTTGCTCTGTCTAATGTTGAGAGTGGGGTGTTGAAGTCCCCCATTATTATTGTATGGGAGTCTAAGTCTCTTTGTAAGTCTCTAAGGACTTGCTTTATGAATCTGGGTGCTCCTGTATTGGGTGCATATATATTTAGGATAGTTAGCTCTTCTTGTTGAATTGATCCCTTTACCATTATGTAATGGCCTTCTTTGTCTCTTTTGATCTTTGATGGTTTAAAGTCTGTTTTATCAGAGACTAGGATTGCAACCCCTGCTTTTTTTTTGTTTTCCATTTGCTTGGTAGATCTTCCTCCATCCCTTTATTTTGAGCCTATGTGTGTCTCTGCATGTGAGATGGGTCTCCTGAATACAGCAAACTGATGGGTCTATTAACTGGTTATTTTGCTCACTAGTTGATACAGTTTCTTCCTAGCATCGATGGTCTTTACATTTTGGCATGTTTTTGCAATGGCTGGTACCGGTTGTTCCTTTTCATGTTTAGTGCTTCCTTCAGGGTCTCTTGTAAGGCAGGCCTGGTGGTGACAAAATCTCTAAACATTTGCTTATCTGTAAAGGATTTTATTTCTCCTTCACTTATGAAACTTAGTTTGGCTGGATATGAAATTCTGGGTTGAAAATTCTTTTCTTTAAGAATGTTGAATATTGGCCCCCACTCTCTTCTGGCTTGTAGAGTTTCTGCCGAGAGATCTGCTGTTAGTCTGATAGGCTTCCCTTTGTGGGTAATGCGACCTTTCTCTCTGGCTGCCCTTAACAGTTTTTCCTTCGTTTCAACTTTGGTGAATCTGACAATTATGTGTCTTGGGGTTGCTCTTCTCGAGAAGTACCTTTGTGGCGTTCTCTGTATTTATTGAATGTGAATGTTGGCCTGCCTTACTAGGTTGGGGAAGTTCTCCTGGATGATATCCTGAAGAGTGTTTTCCAACCTGGTTCCATTTTCCCTGTCACTTTCAGGCACCCCAATCAGATGTAGATTTGGTCTTTTCACATAATCCTATACTTCTTGAAGGCTTTGTTCATTTCTTTTTCCTCTTTTTTCTTTAGACTTCTCTTCTCGCTTCATTTCATTCATTTGATCCTCAATCGCTGATACTCTTTATTCCAGTTGATTGAGTCGGTTACTGAAGCTTGTGCATTTGTCACATATTTCTCGTGTCATGGTTCTTATCTCTGTCAGTTCATTTGTGGCCTTCTCTGCATTGATTATTCTAGTTATCCATTCTTCCATTCTTTTTTCAAGATTTTTAGTTTCGTTGTGCTGGGTACGTAATTCCTCCTTTAGCTCTGAGAAGTTTTATGGACTGAAGTCTTCTTCTCTCAACTCGTCAAAGTCATTCTCCATCCAGCTTTGATCCGTTGCTGGCGATGTGCTGCATTCCTTTGGAGGGGGAGATGCGCTCTTATTTTTTGAATTTCAAGTTTTTCTGCCCTGCTTTTTCCCCATCTTTGTGGTTTTATCTGTCTTTGGTCTTTGATGATGGTGACGTACAGATGGGGTTTTGTTAGTTTTCCTTCTAACAGTCAGGACCCTCAGCTGTAGGTCTGTTGGAGATTGCTTGGGGTCCACTCCAGACCCTGTTTGCCTGGGTGTCAGCAGCGGAGGCTACAGAAGATAGAATATTGCTGAACAGCGAGTGTACCTGTCTGATTCTTGTTTTGGAAGCTTCGTCTCAGGGGTGTACCCCACTGTGTGAGGTGTGGGGTGTTGGTCTGCCCCTAGTGGGGGATGTCTTCCAGTTAGGCTACTCAGGGGTCAGGGACTCACTTGAGCAGGCAGTCTGTCCGTTCTCAGATCTCAACCTCCATGTTGGGAGATCCACTGCTCTCTTCAAAGCTGTCAGACAGGGTCTTTTGTGTCTGCAGAGGTTTCTGCTGATTTTTTTTTTTTTTTTTTTTTTTGGTTGTTTCGCTGTGCCCTGTGCCCAGAGGTGGAGTCTACAGAAACAGGCAGGCCTCCTTGAGCTGCTGTGGGCTCCACCCAGTTGGAGCTTCCCAGCGGCTGTGTTTACCTACTTAAGCCTCAGCAATGGCGGGCACCCCTCCCACAGCCTCACTGCTGCCTTGCAGCAGACTGCTGTGCTAGCAATGAGGGAGGCTCTGTGGGCGTGGGACCCTCCCGGCCAGGTGTGGGATATAATCTGCTAGTGTGCCATTTGCTAAGACCCTTGGTAAAGCACAGTATTGGGGTGGGAGTTACCTGATTTTCCGGGTGTTGTGTGTCTCAGTTCCCCTGGCTAGGAAAAGGGATTCCCTTCCCCCTTGTGCTTCCCAGGTGAGGCAATGCCTCACCCTGCTTCAGCTGTCGCTGGTCTGGCTGCAGCAGCTGACCAGCACCGATTGTCCGGCACTCCCTAGTGAGATGAACCCAGTACCTCAGTTGAAAATGCAGAAATCACCTGTCTTCTGTGTCGCTCACACTGGGAGCTGGAGACTGGAGCTGTTCCTATTCGGCCCCAGCATCTGTTATTTTTTGACTTTTAAGTACTAGCCATTCTGACTGGTGTGAGATTGTATCTCGTTGTGGTTTTGATTTGCCTTTCTCTAATGATCAGTGATGTTGAGCTTTCCTTCATGTGATTATTGGCTGCATGTATGTCTTCTTTTGAAAAGTGTCTGTTCATGTCCTTTGCCCACTTTTTACTGGGGTTGTTTGTTTTTTATTTCTTGCAAATTTGTTTAAGTTCCTTATAGATGCTAAATATTACACCTTTGTAAGATGCATAGTTTGCAAAAATTTTCTCCCATTCTGTAGGTTGTCTGTTTACTCTGTTGATAGTTTCTCTTTCTGTGCAGAAGCTCTTTAGTTTAATTAGATCCTATTTGTCAAATTTTGCTTTTGTTGCAATTGCTTTTGGCATCTTTGTCATGAAATCTTTGCCTGTGCCTATGTTCTGAATGGTATTGCCTAGGTTGTTTTCCAGGGTTTTATAGTTTTGCGTTTTACATTTAAGCCTTTAATCCATCTTGAGTTAATTTTTGTATATGGTATAATGAAGGAGTCCAATTTCAATATTCTGCACATGGTTAACCAGTTATCCCAGCACCATTTATTGAATCAGGAATGTTTTCCCCATGGCTTTTGTTAGGCTTGTTGAGGATCAGATAGTTGTAGGTATGCAGTCTTATTTCTGGGTTGTCTATTCTGTTCCATGGTCTGTGTGTCTGTTTTTGTACCAGTACCATGCTGTTTTGATTACTGTAGCCCTGTAGTATAGTTTGAAGTCAGGTAGCATGATGCTCCCAGCTTTGTTCTTTTTGCTTAGTATTGCCTTGGCTATTCAGCCTTTTTGGTTCCATATGAATTTTTAAATAGCTTTTTCTAGTTCTGTGAACAATCTCAATGGTAGTTTAATGGAATAGCATTGAATCTATAAATTGCTTGGGGCAGTATAGCCACTTTAACAATATTGATTCTTCCTATCTATGATCATGGAATGTTTTTCCATTTGTTTGTGTCATCTCTGCAGCAGGACCTATTCTATCAAGGATTGGTAATTGGGAATAAGCTTCTCATTTCATCCTAAAGGTTTCTGTCACTCCAGTGAAATCTTAAAAGTCTCCAGTGCTTGTTAGGAAAGTGTGGAAGATGAACCCCTTCTTCATCCACAGGTAAGAACATGCTGGAAAGCAAAACTGTTTAAAACATGCTTGGTTTTTAACCCAACACTTCTATGTCAAGAAATATATCCTGGATTTGATCTATACAAATTGTATGAATATATTAAATTGTCACATGTACTCCAAAAATATGTGCATCTATTTCGCATCAATAAAAATTAAAATAATCAGATCAGTACACAAAGATGAATGCACATGAATGTTTAGTGGAATATGATTTATAATGACAAACAATTTGAAAATAGCCTAAAATGTCCAACGGTAGCAATTGATTAACTAAATTATGATGGAGTTAACAGTAGGAAAAAAATATATATATATATACTTATTTTACATAATATTTATACACACCTGAATGGCAAGATGTTTATGATGTACTGTGAGAGAGAAAAACAAGTTACAAAATAGTATCTAGAATACAATCCTGTGTTCATATGCATGTGTCTAAGAAAGTTTGTAACAATAAATAGCAAGATGTCAATACTGGTTGTCTTATGGGGTGAGAGGCTGTGATGTAATATTTTCTTTCTATATCTTCCATTTTTTCTACAATGAATAGCATTTTTGAAAAAAACAAAACCAAATATATTTTAAAAGTTTAAGTCTCCACTCTTTAGAATTGTCCAGGTTTCTTTTCTCAAATCTAGGTGGTATCATTTTCAGAGCTACCCTTGATGGGAAAGGAGGAGAGGACATTTTCCCCATTTATTAATTTTACTTTATGCAGATTGCAGTGAATCAAGGTGTGGTTTTAAAGAGGAAAAGGTGTCACAAAGATTTGGCCTGAATGGCATGTATGTATGAGTGAATGTGTGTGTGTGTGTGTGTGTGTGTGTGTGTAAGCCTAAGATAGAAGAAGTTAGCCCTTTGCCTTGTTGATTAATTGTAGATTATCATTGATTGATGTTTCTAGTCTAAACTTTTAGACCAGCAACTCCTTCAAGGCAGGCAATAACTTACCCTTATTTTCCCAGGTCCTAGCCCAGTGCCTGACACATAGTAAGATCTTAATATACATTTGACAAATGAATTAACTTTTGAGCCTCAATTATTTACAGAACCTGCTGGCAAAAGATTGCCTCCTCTTCCATCCAGATCCCTATGACACTGTGGGTTGATGGCATGATAGGGATAGTGGGAGTAGCTGATGTGATATAAATGAGTCAGATTGGCCTGGGTTCAAATACTGGTTCCGCCACAAGTGAGAAATTTGATCATAAATTTTCTTTTATGTAATATGAGGATGAAAATATATTTTTAATCTCTTCAATTTCCCTCCCCAACCTCAGCCCCTAGTAATCATCATTCTACTCTCTACTTTTATGACTTCAACTTTTTTACCCCTCACATATAAGTGACATCATGCAGTATTTGTCTTCCTGTGCCTGGCTTGTTTCAGTTGACATAATGTCCTTGAGGTTCATCGTGTCTGAAATGACAGGATTTCCTTCTTTTTAAAGGCTAAATAGTATTCTATTGTGTGTATACACCATATTTTCTTTACCCATTATTCCACTGCTGGACTCTTAGATTAACTCCATATCTTGGCCATTGTGAATAATGCTGCCATGAAAATGGGAGTGCAGATACCTCTTTGACATATTCATCTTATTTCCTTTGCATATATAACCAGTAGTAGGATGGCTGGACCATATGGTATTTCTATTTCTAGTTTAGGGTTTGTTTTGTTTTTGTTTTTGGTTTTTTTTGAGACAGGGTGTCACTCTGGTCACTCTGTCACCCAGACTGGAGTGCAGTGGTGCGATCATGGCTCACTGCAGCCTTGACCTCCCAGGCTCAAGTGATTCTCCCACCTCAGCCTCCAGAGTAGGTGGGACTACAGGCATATGACACCACAGCCATTTTTTTCTATTTTTTTTTAGTAGAGACAAGGTGTTGCCATGTTGCCCAGACTGGTCTCAAACTCCTGGGCTCAAGCGATCTTCCTGCTTTGGCCTCCCAAAGTGATGGGATTGCAGGCGTGAGCCACTGTACCTGGCTACTTTTAGTTTTTGGGTTTTTTTTTTTTTTTTGAAGAACCTCCATACTCTTTTCCATACTAATTGAAGGAATGATAATATTATTTATATTGCAAGATCATTTTAAGGATGGAAACTTGACAATTTCTTTTAATCCCCTTTTGTGGGTTGTATCTTAAATTGTAGCCTTTGAAAACCAGCCATTGACCAATGTTAAAATCCATTCATTGAAGCCATTCTGCATAACTCAAGGTTCAAGTCGCCTTCTCTAGAAAAATAAGGTAGCATTCTTCTAAGGCTTCTGTGAGAGAGTGCTTGCTCTTGGCTTTCACTGAGAAATGTGGAAAGAAATTGTGTTTAGCAAGAACTGGTGTATTATTAAGTAGCCTTATCTCAGTTCAACATCTCTGCAAATAAGTCAAGGCTCACAGCAACCCTGTGCAAGTGCTGGAAATGTTTGAGGCCTTAAAATAGCAAAACGCTTTGAAGAAACCTATCTTCCTAATGGAAAAAAGAACACACAAGAAAAATGACTGTCAGTGATTTATATATAGCGCAGGATTCAGCAAGTGACAAAGTGATTATTGCTAATTTGCAATTCTCTTTAGAAACTAGCCATGTGCACCATTTTCAAGGAGGCTAAAGATTAAAGAAGGAGCTGACCAGATGACCACAGCCCAGATCCTTTTCTTAGGGTGGCTGTATGGCTGTGGGTCTATGGTTCCACTTCTTTTCCCATTGTCCTTGGTAACTGGCATGAGATAGCCTCGTTAGATATCATATAGACTTGGCTTTCAATGATGTCATTTAAGCCAGTTGTTTGTTCAAGTTATCAGAACAACCACATGAGAGTGGCGGATAATGGGGTATATAGAATAATTACCCATGTTTTATTCTTAGCTTTTACTAGTATGTTACAAGGTCTCCCACCAAAAAATTAGGGATTTTGTCAGTTGTACAGTCAGTAGGCCACAGAGCAGTTTGACTGTTGAGATTTTTCACTGAGTATGTGAGTGCATGTGTGAATGTGTGTGTGTATGACTTCTCCCCCTTATTAAGGCTGTATAGTAATGACCTATCTTATGCAGCTGTATGAAAGCAACAACCCCTAAAATAAATGCCAAAATATTCCTGTGTACCATATTGTGAAAAAAGATGGCTGGCCAGGCCCACTGATTAATATACTGTAATGTTCATTTCAAATAGTTTTTTGAGTGATAGAGAGTATCAATACATCTATTAGTTTTCAACGTAAGTAATTAATATTTGAGCTCTAGAGCTGCTTTGCCCTTGCAGCTGGGCATTGGCAGCACAAAGGCCATGGTTTTGAAGCTATCTCATTCCTATTGCCTGTGGCATCAGCTGCCCTGTAATTTAGAAGTCAGGTGAGATTTTGCTGTTGTTGTTGTTGTTGTTGTTTGAGACGGAGTCGCTCTGTCACCCAGGCTCGAATGCAGTGGCGTGATCTCGGCTCACTGAAAGCTCCACCTCCTGGGTTCACGCCATTCTCCTGCCTCAGCCTCCCGAGTAGCTGGGACTACAGTAGCCCGCCACCACACCCGGCTAATTTTTTGTAGTTTTAGTAGAGACAGGGTTTTACCGTGTTAGTCAGGATGGTCTCAAGAAGTCAGGTGAGTTTCTTACGTGAAAGGGAAGTCTCTGTGCATCCTTTCCTGGGAGAATGCTTCCCTGATCTTCTCCAACTGGAAATAGCCTGGAATTGCTGGCAATGTTGCTCCTAAGCTCAGAGTGTCCGGGACAGCTACTGACACTATATGCTAATCTGAGACCAAGTCAATTGCCTGGGGATGTTCAGTCTAAGGTGTATGGTGGCAGGTGCTAAGAAGGGGCTCTGCCAACTCCCATGTTCTGTAGTTTCCACGGGTGGGCATATTAGACTTCTGCACTACCCTTGTTCTATTTCCCTCACTAAGTTCTAAAATGGATAATCACACTGAGATGGGGTCAGGCCAGTTAAACAAAGGAACTCTGAGGTTGGCCTACAATGTGAAAACTGTCAATTATGCTATTTTATGTCCTGCCTACATTGCTAGTAGCAGAGTCCTCATTTCCATTAGACCAATTTGGTACAACGATGCATGTTCTAATCCTTTTACCATCTTATCTGAACAAGAGAAATGAGTACAAATGAAGGGGGGGGGGGGGGGGGATGAAAAGGGAGAAAGAGAAGGAAGAAAAAGAGACAAAGAGGAAGAAAGAGAATCATTTTGAAGGGTGATTTTTAACTACTGGCTTTACAATTTATTAAAAATAAATGTAACATTCTAATGTGAGCTGGTCAGTGCTGTACAAGGAAGGTGATTCTAGTCAGAAGTGACTTGTTTTTAAAACCTGATTCTCTTAGAATCTTAGTCTGTGAACAAGGCAGTCACAGATTCTGTGTAAATTCTCTATGGAGCACTGAACAAGGCTTAAAGAGGAAGTGGCCGTGATGCAGAGAATCAGGGCCAAAGGTTGGCCTTAACACCCACTGGCTCTGCCACTTTCTTGGTAGGGATGCCAGGAGCAGACCTCATCCCAGTAAGGCAGGGACAGTAACCATTTCCTGGATGAGCTAACACAGGCCTATCAAAATATTTGAAAAGACCTTGTAAAATTTTTGATTCCTAGGTAACAAATTACCACAAACTGAATACCTTGAAAACAACACACATTTATTATATCAGTTTCCATGGGTCAGTAGTCCAGGCACAACTTAACAGGTTCCTCTAGTCAGGGTCCCACAAGACTGTAAGTAAGGTTTCAGCCAGTCCGTGTTCTCATGGGGAGGCTCCACTGGGGAAGAGTCTATTTCTGAGCCCATTCAAGTTGTTGGCAGAATTCATTTCCTTGTGGCTGTATGATGGAGAGCCCTTGTTTTTTGTGGGCTGGGTCCTGAAGACAACAAACAGTTTCTTGCCATGGGGCCTTTTCCAACATGATTGCTTATGCCAAGCCTTCAAGAAGAGTTCCAGCTCTAGTCTACTAACATAGAGTCTTCATAACCCACCCTAATCACAGGAGTGTTAGCCATCATCTGTGTCATCTTCTATTGGTTAGAAGGAAGCTACAGGTCCTACCCACACTTAAAGGGAGGAGGTTACACAAAGGCATGAATGCTGGGAGGTGGGAATCACTGGGGGTCAACCTCATCATTCCAATCTTACTGGGATTCTCTCGCAAACCAGCCAAATCTGTGTTCTTTAATCTTCAGTAGGGTGAACAACCATCCCAGTTTGCCTGGACTAGTTTTAGCACTATAAGTCCTGTCCTCTAGGCAACTCCTTGGTCCCAGGCAAACGAGGATAGTTTGCCACCCTAAACAGATAACATCCCTTCTTTCATTTGTTTTAGGCCAATATTAGGGGTGAAAGAGAGACCTGAAAGGTTTCATCCAGAGGTGGCCAAACTATTCTCCAAGGAGTTCTTTGAGGGCGCTGAGGTGAAGGAGATGGTGAGAGGGATGCCAACTGGATGGGCTTTTTAGCTCCCTCCCCATATTCCACCACCGAGCAAACCAGCTCCCCGCTTGCTCATACATGGTGCATTCAGTGTAATTTGTTGTGTGAAGTATGGTTTCCACAGCCACAAGTTGATGCCTTAACAATTTCATTTTACATATAAAAAGCCAAGGTCTGTAAAAAACTTAGGGGCAGAATCCAGCCTCTTGACATGTAAGCCAGACCTCTTCTACAACACCATCCTGATGAGTTGAGCATTTCTTGACCATCTGTCTCATGCACAGCTCTGGACTTGGTGCTGAGGCAGTGAAGAAAGGTTCTCGGGGTTGTTGTGTTTTTGTTTCCAGTCACATCGGGGAAGACCTAGGCTAAGGCTAGGACATACTCACCATGACCATGACAGCTTTATCTGATTTGATCAGTTACTAAGGAATCAAAATGGTGATTTCAGCTACCTGGAAACAGGTAGGTTTACCTTAGAGTTACATGTTATTTCAAAGCAACATGGGGACAAGTGTTAATTCTTGAGGTTGAAAACAGCTTATGTCGATGACAGGGACTTTCTAGTCTTTTCAGCATAAAACACAAGCCAGTATTTAAACTACTGTAGACAGAGTTCATAAGCACAGCAGGAGGGCAAGTTTATGCAACTGGTGAAAAGAACAAGGCAAGGTTAATGTGGACAAGGAGAGTGGTGGTTTCAGACTGCTTCAGGGAAGGTGGTCCAATTCACTAATCAACATAGCTCTACTGCTGCAGCCAGCCCTGTCCTCTAAACCAATCAAATGGAGTAGCAACTTATACCTACAGGCAAGAGAGAGGTCCAGGGCAGTAACTCACTTCTCCACCTGGCCAGCCAGGCTGATTTCTGTCATTTGACACCATACATTCTAGGTTGGCTGATGAATAGGTCTCACATCTTGGAATGCTAATCTTGGAACAGTTTGATTTGCTTTAGCACCATTTCCTCATTAACCCCAAACTGAGCCTGCGGTGTTCTAAATAGGGTAGTAAATATAATGTCTCCAAGGTGTGAAGCTATTTATCCAAGGTTACTTGGTAGAAGAGTTTGCAATAGAGCCTCACTTCCCCGAAGTCTTAGACACTTGTATATTGGTCCTAAAAACAACCAGAGTAGCCAGAACAGCTCTGAAATTTTAGTTATATATATAATATATGATATATATATAATATATATATACACACACACATACATATATATATATTCAGTTACAAAAGACATCTGGAAACTTTATAGCCAGGGTGCATTGCTGGGTTACAGGGGCCTGCAGAGCTGTTAAAACTCTAGGTGCCAACATTTCCTATGAGATGTTAAAATGACCACAGATGCATATTCTCCATGACAATTCATTAAAGAAAATAACACGTATAAACCTACATCAAAAAGACAACGAAAGAGAGAAACAGACATATAAGAATTGTTGACAATTGTTTGCAAGAGAGAAAGTGGATGTAGCAGTGGCAATTCAGGTGGAGTTTAAAAAGATGCTGACTAGAGGATGTCCTATGAAGAAGAAGGTAATGAGCTGGTTAGAGCCCCTGAGAAGCTGGGGAAATCAGAGGGATTCTGATCCTTACCTGGGAACAGTAAAATGGAACAGAGAAATTCAAAAATGTATAAATATATTGAGAAAAATTAGAGAATATGCTGTCTTTATAAATGAAAGAAAGCTGATGCACAACAGAAATAACCATAAGAAAAAGCTCTTGGAATTAAAAAATATTATTACTAAAATAAGGCTGGGTGTGGTGGCTCATGCCTGTAATCCCAGCAATTTGGGAGGCTGAGGTGGGTGGATCACTTGAGGTCAAGAGTTCGAGACCATGCTGGCCAACATGGCAAAACCCCGCCTCTACTCTAAAAAATAAATAAGTAAATAAATAAAATTAAAAAATAAAAAGCTTTATAAAAAGCTCAATAAATAAAACTGAAGAAATTTCCAAGAAAAGGTTTTCTTTTTTTTAATGGAAGAATTTAGAGAACATAGAAGAACTATCTAGTACTAATTCCAGAGGCCCAACATTTGATTAATAGGAATTCTTGAAATAGAGAATACAGTTGACCATTGAACAACACGGGTTTGAACTGCACGAATCCACTTAGGTGAGGATTTTCTCCCACCTCTGCTTCCGCTGAGATAGCAAGAGCAGTCCTTCCTCTTCCTCCTCCTTAGCCTGCTCAGTGTGAAGGCGACGAGAATAAAGACCTCTATGATGATCCACTTTCACTTATGAAATGAATAGCAAGTATATTTTCATTTCCTTATGATTTTTAAAAATAACATTTTCTTTTCTCTAGCTTACTTTATTGTAAGAATATAGTATATGATACATATAATATACAAAATATGTGTTAATCAACTGTTTATGTTGTTCGTAAGGCTTCTGGTCAACAGTAGGCTATTAGTAGTTAAGTTCTGGGAGAGTCAAAATTTACACATGGTCTTTTGACTGTGCAGGGGCTGGTATCCCTAACCGCTACATTGTTCAGGGGTCAACTGTAGTACAATTAGAAGTGAGAACTTATCAAAGAATTCATACAAGAGAATTCCGCAGGTTCTTCAAATGGAAGAAGACACCATGTTCCAGGCATACTGAATAAACAGAGCCTTGATTAGACACAGCATGTGAAATTTTGGAACATTAAGAATAAAAAAAAGATCTTAAAACCTTTTAGAAAAAAGCAGAAACAACAGTGACATGGCATGACACTTCTTACTCAGAAACACTGAGTGCTGGAAGATAATGGATCAATTCTTTAAAAATTCAAAGGCGAAATATTTTGCACCTCGATTTCTGTACCCAGCCAAATCTTCAGGTAAGTGCTAGAAATTCAGTATTTTAAGGTATGCAAGATTCAAAAGTATGCCCCTCGTGCTCTATTGTAAGATGTTGCTTAAGAATATATTCCAGTGAATAAAAGCAATTAAAACAAGGGAAAGGAAAATGTGGGATCCAAAAAAAAAAATTAATTATGCGTGAGGACAACAGCTATGAACAGTCCCAGAGAGCAACTAATCCAAGGTGGAGCAAATTGAGAAAACCAGAGGTAAGTTTCTAGAAATGAGGATAATTAATAGAATAGAGATGATGATTGAGAGTTGAAAAAACTTATGGACATTTTAAAGGTGAAACAGAGAAATAAGTAATTTATTTAAAATGATCTCTAGGAACATTTTCTTTTGAGTATCACAGTGGTCATATCAGGGCTTCTGGGATGGAAATAGAAATCCAACACAATCAGAAATCTCTGCTATAACATCATATATGCATCTCTGAAATATTTTGTGATTTACAAAAATTGCAGTATTAAAGTAATAGGGTTTATTAGAAAAATAGGGTTTGACTGGTGATTCAAAATTTATGGAACTATGTAACCAGAGACTTAACAAAAACAGTGATAATCCCAAGAAATATTAGCAAAGTTAGCTAATATTTAAGTAATTGATTAAATAAATAATTAAAATATTAGCACAGTTAACTCTTTGCTGGCATTTGCAGCTAGACTCACTGTTTGGTTGTTTGTTAATATCTTGGGATTCAGCATCCTCCTTGGACAGGTTGGTTCTTGAAGATGTTCACAGCTAATAGAGACCAGGGTCCTCAAAATTGAAATGTACCACCTAGAGAGCCTCTTCAGATATATATACACACACATATGTGTATGTGTACATATACAATATAAAATATATAGTATATGTAAATAATGTATGTAGAGAGAAACACAAGGGCAATGTCTTTTTCTAATTGACAGCTAATAACTGTATATTATTTATGGGGTACTATGTGATGTTTTGCTATATGTTTACATTGTGGAATGACTAAATGAAACTATTAATATATTCATCACTTCACATACTTATTTTTTGCATGTGGTGAGGACATTTTAAAATCTAATCTTTAAGAAATTTTGACATACACAATATATTGTTATAATTATAGTCACCAAATGCAATGTTTTTGCAGCAGCTAATACATCTGTATTTGTAGCTTCTCTTGATCACTTACTATAGAAGCTACTGAACCATCTTTTCTTGAAGAGATTAAATGCACCTCTCCAGAATTTTTGTTTTCTTAAGATCTTTCTATAGTGGCAAATATTTCTCCCTAATTGTGAGAAAATGCATGCTTGATGGCTTCAAACATCAACGTGTGAAAAAGAAATCATCTGTGAACCAATACAACCTCTATGTTCTGCTGTCTTCTATTTACGAGTTGCCTCTACAGCAGAACAAACTGTTCCTGGCTCTGCGGAGAGCAAAAGTGACATGAGCATAATAGTATAAATACTGCCTATTGGTTTTGGACTTTTAGAATCAGCATATTGACAAGTGTGGTGCCTCCGCCCTTCTCTCCAGTGCTCATGTCTTCACCTTAAGATTGCAGAATCTGCAGATGGAGTCTCTGAGGGTCGGGGTGGGAAGTGGAAGTTTCTGCATGCCCCGAAGCAGAGCTGGGATGACTGGGAAGGGCAGTATGCTCATTTTGGGAGAAATGGAAGGGAAAGAAGAGGAATAAACGAGCCACAGCCTCATCCGTTATAGACAGAGTCTAAAGTTGATAACACAAATAAAAATGAATACCAGAGATGTGTTATATAGACACATGATGGTAGCTATCAAAATCCCTAGAGGAGGAACCAGTGCAGATTGGTTGTCTTTGGCATAAGAGCCTAGAGGAATGCCAGGAGCGGGTGGAGGAGATCAAGGGACTGTTACTTTTCTCCATGTTCTCCACGAGTGCTCCTAGATTATTTGAACCAAACACACATGCTAATATAATAAAAAATAAAAGAAATTAACTTTTTAAAAATTTGCTCTTACCCTACACAGCTCGACAGGCACTAAGAGGTTCTGACTCTGGGGGGTATAATCGTGTATTTTGAGAAAGATCCACAGATAATTTTGCTGTTCATGTCAAGTTAACACTTAATGCTCTGGTCGGCTAATGTGGAGTGAAACTGTTACAGTGTAAAACTTATTTGACTTAGAATCTTTCTTCAAAGACTATTTTACAGGATTTATGTGCTATGAAATGTTCTTTAGGACATGCACACCCATTCCCAATGTGTGTCACTCTCTTGGAGAGGAGGAAAGGGGACTATTTTGGCTGAAGAATACCTTTGGTTTGATTATTAAGATCCCCAACCTGCCATCACTGAGGTAAAAACTTACAGGTCTTTTCTCAGGAGAAGGGACAGCTAGCACTCATTTACTGGCATGCTTTCGATGGCTCACCGTGTTACAATGTATGTAGACTCAGGCTGTGACGGTCTGGGCAAAGCTGCTGGACCCATGTGGGGCTCTTGCCCATGAAGTGAGCTCTATTGGAATGAGGCTCATGCAGTGCAGGCCAAAGGGTCCCCTGGTTGCAGGAAGTTGGAAGGACTGTATGCACAGAAAGTGCCAGGGCAGGTCTAGTCAGAGTGAGCAGAGAAATGAGGATTCTCTATGTTGGTAAAAATCGAAGCCAGGCCACTCTTATTAAAAAGTCAAAAAACAACAGATGCTGGGGAGGCTGCAGAGAAAAGGGAACACTTATACACTGTTGGTGGGAATGTGAAGTAGTTCAGCCACTGTGGAGAGCAGTTTGGCAATTTCTCAAAAAACCTAAAACAGAATTACCATTCAACCCAGCAATCCCATTACTGGGTATATATGCAAAAAAAAAAAAAAAAAATAGATCATTATTCCAAAAAGACACATGTACTCATATGTTCATTGCTCTGCTATTCACAATAGTGAAGACATGGACTCAGCCTCAGTGTCCATCAATGGTGGATTGGATAAACAAAATGTGGTACATACACACATTGGAATACTACATAGTCATAAAAAAGAATGAAACCATGTCATTTTCAGCAACATGGATGCAGCTAGAAGCCACTATCCTAAGCAAATTAGCACAGGAATAGAAAACCAAATACCGTGTGTTCTCACTTACAAAGGAGTTGAACATTGAACAACTACAGACATAAACATGTGAACAATAAACACTGCAGAATACTAGAAGATGGAGGAAAGGAAGAGGAATGGGTGGAAAAACTACTTATTGGGTAATACACTCACTACCTGAGTGCAATATGCCCATGTAAGAAACCTGCACATGTACCCCCTATATCTAAAATAAAAATAGAGAAAAAAAATAAAATCTAAGCCAGGCCAAGGGTTTTGAAATTGCTGAGAAAGACTGACTTCAATGCCATTTGTTTCCTTGAAGCCTAGCAGCTTGAAGGGCCATCAGACACTCCAAACTAAGCACATTATTATGAAAGAGGCACCACCCAGCCTATGCTGCTGGGGGAGATGCTGATGATTATCTTTGATTAAAACATCCCTGGAAAGGCAATGAGAAGTGATGGACACAGTTCGAGTCAGGAACCAGAAGTTTTGGATTCTATGATGGGCCAGTGCTTGAGAAAGAGGGTCTTTAGTGTCCCCTGCAAACTATATCAGCCTCTAAAGAAAATGTGGCATGTATACACCATGGAATACTACTCAGCCATAAAACAGGGCAAAATAATGGCATTCACAGCAATCTGGATGGAGTTAGAGACCATTATTCTAAGTGAAGTGACTCAGAAATGGAAAACCAAATATCGTATGTTCTCACTTGTAAGTGGGAGGTAGGCTATAAGGACACAAGGGCATAAGAATGATACAATGGACTTTGGGGACTTGGGAGGAAGAGGAGTGGAGGGCGAGGGGTAAAAGACTACACGTTGGGTACAGTATACACTGCCTGGGTGATGGTGCACCATAATCTCAGTAATTACCACTAAAGAACGTATCCATGTAACCAAAAACCACCTGTTCCCTAAAAACTATTGAAATAATGATAAAAAAAAAAAAAAAAAAAGAAGAAAAAGAAAAAGTCCCTCTATCAGCCTCTAGCGAAGACCTCCAAAATAAACACGCATCTTAGGGAAAAAAACAAAAACAAAAACAAAACAAAACAAAAACAACAATGCAGTATGCTTGCTGTGCAAAGGCAGCTTCAAAATGTGTCTCCCTATTGCCCCCTCCAAAATATTATCCCCCCGTGGGCCTTTCTGATGTGGAAATTCTGAAGCAATGTGCTACTCCAGGCAAGCCAGGGTCTGCTATTCGCTGTGCAGCCTTTTTTGTTGTTGCTTAGTTTCTTTATCTGTAAAATGGGGCTGGGGAAGGGGATGAATCCAATGATCTCTAACATCCTTGCCAGCTCTGATATCCCTATTTCTTTTGGGCAAGACAGCAAAAAGAAGAGGTGAGAGGTAATGTCTTCTGACTGATACTCCTTACACTCCAGCTTTCTGGGAGAGACCCCTTCTCCTTTCCAGATGGATTTCTCTGTCTTTGTAGGGAAGGGAAGGTGCGTGCTGCTGGTCAGTGTGGAGGCTTCACAAAAGCACAGGAACAAATATGCAGTTCTTCACAAATACTCAATTTACCCAGAAGTGCTCAGCTGCCTGGGGGGAACAGTCTCTCTGCTGACCCAGATAAGCAGACCTAGGACTCTGTGATGTCGGCATGAGGCCCTTCAAGGTGCCTCTCACCACAGGACATTGGGAGGCTGGGCGGCCCTGTCCAAACACAAACACGCTGGCAGTGGTGTCCCTACCTACACAGATGCGAACATAAAGGAGATTTTTCAGCTAATAAGATCCTCTGGCGTTTGTAGCACTAAGCAGGTAAGGTCATTAGAACTCTTCTTTATAATACATTTTCCCCCTCATTCTGATGGAAGAAAAATAGGTTGAAGGAACTGATTTTATTTCCCATTTAAGTTAATTCAATGGAAGCTAGGTTTTTTTGTTTTTTTTTTTCTTTATGTGTGTGTGTGGAAGGGATGGGGGAGGCCTCAGGGAAGGAGAGTTTTGAGATGATGCTATTGAGTCCCTTGGCTAAAGAAGAAAAATGTCAGGCTTGAAATGGTTTCCTCTGGGGGCTGTTTGTGGAATCAAAACGCCTCTCTGGTTTGCAGTTCTGAAACCCACTACTGTGACTTATAAAAAAAAAAAAAAAACACTTTCAATTTAGAGGGGGAAAAGGCTACAGCTCCTGGAGTCCCAACTCAGCTGAGGAAAATGCCTCCGGATGATGTGAACGCAGTGGATTTGGATTTCAAACACCAGCATTGATCTCAGCATTGATTGGGGTTGTATTACTGATCTCGTCTGAGCGCCCAGCCCCACCTCTGTCCCCCAGGGAAGGAGGATTGATTGCAGGGTGCAGCTGTGAGGCATGGATGGAAGAGGAAGGACAAAGAGGCCAGTCCCATGATGAGGGAAGGATCCCAACATGCTCTTGCAATAAACCGCAATCCTGCAAATCAAAATCTGATCCTTAGTGATGCCCATCCTCCTGCACTTGGTCAACACTTTTCTCCTGGGAAGGCTTAGTGCTTTGAAGGATGCTCAGGTTAAATCTCTATTTACACCACCACCAGGAGAGGGGTATGTGGATAAATGATTAATCCTCCTCCTCTCCTATACCTGGGACCCTGTGCCCACTAGGTTCCTTGATGGATGAGGACCCACTCTGGACCTCATTCTATCGACTATATCTGGTTCCAAGTGATTGATTAATGAGTTTTTAATTCATTCAACAAATACTGAGAGCCTACTATGTGCCAGGATATTAGCTTGCCTCAGTGAACAAAACAGATACAGATCTCTACCCTCATGAAGCTTATATTCTAGTGAGAGAAGATGAGCAATAAGCAATAAAAATAATAAATAAGCACATTCTCATATGTTATCAGGTGATAGCTACTATGGGAAAGGAAACATAGAGTTGAGAAGTAGAAATTTGAAAGGGCAGAGTAGGAATGCTCTACCACTTGAGTGGGCTTCTTTGACAAGGGCACATTTGGGCAGAGACTGCAGGGAGGCGAGGGACTCAGCTGTGTGGGGATACAGAGTCACCACCTCCAGGCAGAAGGAACTGTTAAGTGCAACAGCCCTAACGTGCGGGGGACCTGGGGTGTCTGACGGACACTAAGGAGGCCAGTGTGACTAAATCAGCATGTGTGTGGGTGATTGAGGGTGAGTCATGGATAAAGTCAGAGGGGTTCTGAGGAACTGAATTCTGTAGGATATCATAGGTGATTGTAAGATCTTTGGTTTACATTCTGCAGGCAATAGGGAGCTACTGGAGAATTGAAAGCAGAGGAATGGCGCAATCTTAGTTAAATCTTCTGTGCTAGAAGCTTAAATAAGAAATAGAAATTTAAACTACATCCTTGCCCTCAAAGATTTTACAACCTAGTCAGGGACAGAAATCTTTTAGAAAAGTAGATCAGAGAGCTATAGGGGCACCCAATAAAAATGTTCCATAAACAGGAATGAAAGTGGGTAATGTATACTCTGCTGGTGTCATGGAAGTTCAGAACAAATAGAGGAGGGACAACATTTCTCAAATTCAGTGGATGACATTGTTTGATTAACTACTAAGTGCCTACAAAAGAATAGACAGGCACTGAACTATGGTATGGACAATATTGTAACCTTTTGGTGAGCTTTCATTGTTCCATATGCATCTTCATTTCCTAGGTGATGAAATACTAATTAATTATGAAGCTATTAATTGAGTATCTACTGTGTATGAGGAGCCAGGGGGATTACAAACATGCCTAGATCCATCTCGGCTCTTTACAGCCTAGTAGAAAAGCCAAGGCAAGAGCATCACTGATATTGGAAGTGCTCACCGATGGCCCGTCACTCAGCTGTGGAACCCAGAATGGAAGAAGCCAGCCTCCCTTGCACTTCCTCCCCTACCTCATCTCCCAGCCAGACTTCAATCTCACCTTTTCCTCCCAGTTAACCTGAGAGGGGCCTTCCAGAAAGTGCCATGACATTTCTAGGGTCTCTTTTCTCTTTTGAGCTTTTGTGTCTAGAAACAATTCACACTAGTGAATACATAACTATGAAGAAGAGTATTTTTGAGGGCTTATGTGGGGTAAAGTCTGGAATGAGGTCTACTGGATATTATCAAAAATATACCTTGAAAGATTTTGCATTGTAAGTCACAATGGCAGAATAGTCCTGAAGCTGGTGAATTACTCACAGTTCTCTTCAGCCCTCTGATATCCTCATTGTAATGGAAAACTCCTGATTATCTACAATTATGGAGAGAAGTACAAGTCATCCCAAATAGGGATATGCCCATTATTTATGCTGGCTTCAGGAATGTACCTCAGAGTTTCTGATGAAAATTAGTTTATTTGGTGTTCTAGAATTATAAGAAAGATAAAACCAAATAATGATGCTGGGCTATAAAGGCCATCTCAGGCAATACTAGAGCAATGTCTGTTTTTCTAATAACATCATGACAATCTTCTGCTATCTATTCTAGGCAGGAGGAGAGACGTATCATCCTTCAGACTGATGTTGGACAACAGCCTAAGCAGAACTGTCTCTCCTTTTCCTTCTGACTAACATGTTTACTGACAACATGCTGGGTTTTGGATCTCCCAGAAGAATCTGTTTGGACACCTCATGTAAATGGCAGTCTTAATTATTGTCCAGAGAATGAACTAGACCCTCTGCAGTGTTAGCTATGAAAATGTTCACCAGGCGGGACAGCCTGCAGAATTTTCAAGATTTCTAGAAAAATAAAAATATTACAGTCCCTCCTCCCCTTCCTGGGATAATCAATTTATTCATAAGCCAGGAATAAGTCCTTACTCCGCATAATCAATTTATTCAGAAGCCAGGAGAAAGTCCTTACTCCACACTGAACCCATGGAAGGCATTTGGCATATGAGTGCAGATCCTCAAGAGGATGGTAGTCTAGGTAGGGGTTCAGATTCATTGATGAGCATCTGTAAGACAGTGTTTGGCAGGCGTCAGGACAGTCATGTGCATGGAGTAGGTAGGACATCAAAGAAGCCTAAGGTCAACTCTACTGCAGTTGGGGCAGGAAGGGAGCCTTGAATTACTACACGGAAAGTGAAGAGGAGATTTCCGGATATAGAACTGTGGGGAGAAGTTTTGGTAATTGAGGGAACAGGAACTCTAAGTAGAGGGAATGGTAGCCAAAGACAGGGGCATACAACCGCCAAGCACGTGCCCTGGGCATGCAGTGGGTTACCTGCTGGGTCTTTACCTACTTGCCAGTTTTTCTGTAGGTGAAAGGCTGTGGCAGGAACAAATCCAACTTGTGTTTGAACTCTCCTTGCATCCCCACAACCAAAAGGGCACTACAGGGTGCCAAGAGCACTTCGGGGAGCACCTCCCACCTCCCGCCCACTTTGCACTACACTTCAATGTGGTGTCTATTGTGGCAGCTACTGTCAGCACCACTTTTAACTGCCACCTTTTCTATTCAGGGGACAACTTCAGGAGAGGGCTCTGCTGGCGTCCCCAAACTCACACTTGGAATCATAATGGTGCTATGAGGCGAGCGAACACAGTAAGCTGGGGAGATGAGTGATTGCATCTGATGTTGGAAGACTGGATCCTGCAGGAAGGTTAGGGGAGAACATCCCCACGGTCACTGTTTATTTGTTTACTTAACTTCAAAATTCTCTCTGGAGCTGCTTAGACAAAGCCTGACTTATCTTCCCAAAGATGAAACACTGGGTAAGACACATGTCAAATGAAAATAGCCTTTTTAGTCATAGTCAATATTTTGTAAAAATTTAACAATCCGACGCTGTTAAATTCAAGTGCCTGTCTCCTGGTTTTGGTTTACTTTGTTTGGGAGTTAGGGACAATGTCTCCATGATTATTATGTAGCAAGCATAGTCGTGGCTACAAGGAACCGCAGCACAGCCAGCCGATACTTGGCAGGCTTTCCAACCCCTGAAGGGCAATGCTTCAAACTTTCACATCTTCTGAATCTTCTGTCTCATACACTGGTCAGTTTTCAAATAGCCATTTTATTGGTAGTCTGAGGCAAAATCTTTGTTTTCAGTCCTTTGCTGGAGTTATCCCCCTCTCTGTTGACTTATTTTCTTGATTGACATCTTTATCTCTGTTTGTTCTTGCTTAGCAAGGAGGCTACAGTTTAATACAAGCTGGAAGAGACGTTGGGAGGTTATCATAAGAGCCCAGGAGAGATGATGAGGACCCCACTGAGGGTGCTGAGAATAAGGATGGATATATGGGCTGAGAAGGGGAATGTCCACAGTGGCTCCGGGTTGCTAGCTTAAAGGACTAGAGAGACGATGAGGTCTAGCACTAGTCCAGCAGGAAAAGGAACTCTCTCACTTGAACCTGTTGGAGTGTAGGTACCTCCAGGGCATCCAGGTAGAGATTTAATAGGTGGCTGCTTATGCAGGTCTAGGGTTCAGGAGTGAGTAGGACTGATAGGGTCAAAGATGTGATTTCATCAGCACTTACACCCACATATGGTCGAGTTCCAGCCCTCTGCCCCCAAATGTTTGCAGTGTCACCAAGGAAACAGGTTCATTTTGATAATTCCACCTTTTATCTTTGTGCCAGAAATAGTCATGACAAAACAACCTACTGATAAGTCAGAAGAAGAATTAAGAATGTGGAACTGAAGAAGAACTATAGTAAGTGGAGGAACTAAGTAATAATAAATTCAAACCGTTGAGCACTGCAGCCACTCACAGTCGCTCTTTGTTCTTCTTCTTGGCCCTCTGGCAGAACTGAGCGTCTTGAAGGTCTTGGGGAAAGTCATAGATACCAATTTTAGCAATTTACCACCATGAATTTTCTACACAGACAACAGATTATCAGAGTGCATCTGGCCCAAAGTGCCTGTGGTGGTATAATGAGTTATCACCAGAGTCACTCGAGTGATGATAAAATAGTCCTGGCAGCTAGGATGGGCTGGGAACGCAGGAGAGCGTGCACAGAGTGTGTTGCGTTGGTGGTGCAGTTGCCCAGAGTGGTGCTTCTCTGTGACCCAGTGGCTCCAACATATCAGGAAGTTGGGAAGCTGGGAAGCTGGAAACACCAGTGATGATTCCTTTCCTGAGCCAGAGCACGCTGACAGCTGAGAAACCACACTTCTCTCATCTTTTCAGCCAAACCATGCTTTTGGTCCATTCTGTCACTCCCATCTCCCAGTTAGACATCCAGAGTCCACATACCACCTGCTGCTCTAGAAGACAAGTCCAGCTGCCCTGATGTGGACAGGGTTGGTTGAGGTTGAGCTCTCCCAGCCTGGGAGACAGTAACAGAGCAGGTGAGTGCCCCAGAGGAGAACAGATATTAACTGCTAGGAAGGGAGAGAGAACTGCCTTCCCTCAGAAAGACAAAAGGTTTATGAAGTTTCATCACTGGTCACTGTTGTTGTTAGCTTGCGGCGCCCTTTATAAAAGATACGAAGACTTTATATGTGAAGTCAAAGTACAAATTCCCATCTTACGGAGTTGGTCTGGAGGTTAAATGAGAAAATGTAGGGAAATCACATTACATAATGTCTGGTATTTACTAAATGCTCAATAAGTGGTAGTATTTGAGGAATGTAAAGAAATGGTTAAGGTCACACTTCAGACCTAGGTTCAAATCCCAGCACCACCCTTTACCAGCTATGAGTGATAGAGAACGTTATTTAACTTCTTAGAACAGCAGTTTTATGATCTCTAAAATTGGGTTGACTATATCTAACCCTTTGGGTTATTGTGAGTTTTAAGATAAATATTATAAATAAAAAGCTTTAATTCATAATAACATTAGTATTATTTTTGAAAATACCTGAACAGAGGGCTCATTTTATGCTTTGTATTTTCAGAGAAAATACCCTTCAATAGGTCAGAAGGAGGTTCTGATTGGACCATCTTCAGATCTCTAAACTACAGTGAATCTAAGCTGCATGTTGACCCAGACTAGGGCAGGCAAACCTTTGGGCCAGAGAAAAAAGTATTTTGGGCCCTGTGGACCACAGTTCTCTGTCGCAAAAGCTCAACTGTGCCATCACAGGACCAAAAACAGCCATAGACCATATGTAAAAGAAAAAAAAAAAAGGTGGGGTGTGTCTGTGTTCCAGTAAAACATTGTTGACAAAAACAATGCCAGGTTTAGCCTGCAATCAGTTTGCCAGACTCTTAACCTAGTCATAAACTAACTCACATGTAGGTGCTGGTTGATGTGGAATGGTCAGGGGAAAAGTGGGACAGCCTTCGTGTTCCCATACTCGTCCTCCATAAGATGCCAAGAACTAGGTATTCCACTATTAGAAAGTCAGTCCGTTGAATCAAGCATTGATCCATGAAGGGAAGAAAAGAAGTGCCTATCAAAATGCAAATAAAAGGAATAATAGATAAAGATTAAGCTTTAATTTGAAGTGGCATATAGTGCACCTTCCTGCTGACTGGCCTTGACTTAGCTGGAAGACACCCAGCACCTGCAGGGGGGACTACTGAAAATGGATTGAGCATGGGAAAAGGGGAACAGATCTGATCTTTCTTGCAGGTCTTCCACATCCAATCTGTCCCCTTAGACTCCCTCCCCTTTTACGTTCTACCTCACTTCCAAGCCAAGATCCCTTCATCACAAAGAGCAAACAAGAGGAGTGGATCCTTCATCCCTTCTTTGTGAGATAGTGGGAGACTGCTTTCAACAACTCCTAAAGCCTGCATCGTCAGTTTCCAGTTTTTCCCTGTCTTAGAAGAGATGTACAAGGGGGCATTTCTTTGTATTCCATGCATTGGGACACAGGTTAATGTCGATGCTAGTATGGAAGTCTTTCTCTTCCCTTTCCAATCTCCCAGCCCCCCCTCCCCACCCCCATCCCACTCATCCAGTGGTAGCCATGGGACAGGGATGAAAAAATAGGAGTAAGAATCAGAATTCAGTGTTGGCCTGGGGACATAGGCTATTTTAGTGTAAGGTCAAAGTTATGGGCAAAATAGGAATTTCACTTGTGGATCCGGCACAGACTATTAGCTGTAGATTAATCTTTGAAGTATAGGATACAGTGGGCAGTGGAGATGATCTCCCATTACTGTCTGGCTGATGGGGTAGGAAGGATATCTACTTGTGGAAATCACTTGGTCCAAGAAACTGTAATCAGTTTTGCTCCCCAAGGGCAGCTACAGACACATCCTTTGGGACAAAATAAGAAGCCCATTCCCAGGGCCCTACTAGATTGCTCTGTGCTCTGTCCTGTAGAAGGTCCCACCTTCATTCCATCACAGAACGGTTGCTCACCATCTTTGTTTCCCAATGTCACCTTCTCTTTGGGTATGCACATCTGCAATATCTTCTTATGCAAACCTTTCCAGGACCACCTGACGCTGCAGGGAAGCTTCTTCTCCATGTATCCACAGGATAGCATCCACATCCCTTTCCTGGGGCCTCTGGTAGCTGGATCCTTGGGCCTCTGGTAGCTGGATCCCTGGATGCCAGGGACACTCTGGACCAGATTATGGAATAAGGAGCTCCCTTGAGAGCAAAAGACCATGTGCTCAGCTTTCAGAAATGGATTGTGGAATATTAACTTAATCTTCAAAAGAAAAGCAAGTTCCGGGAGACTGAAAATGCCCCAGTGTCTTAAAGTTTGAGGGCTGTGTGTAGGGAAGGGTTCAAAGGCAATCCTTGTGGATTAGGGAGAGACAGGAAACTAGTACAGGCATCCCTTGTTTTATTGTGCTTCATGCTATTGCACTTCACAGATATTGAGGTTTTTAAATATATATATATATAAATTGAAGGTTTGTGGCAACCCTGTGTTGAACACATCTATCAGCACCATATTTTCAACATCATGTGCTCATTACATGTCTCTGCATCACAGTTTGGTAATTCTTGAGAATACCTGAAAAATATTTCAAATGCTCCTTCCCCCCACCCCCACTTTTTTTGAGACAAGTGTTGCTCTGTCACCCAGACTGGAGTGCAGTGGTGCAATCTCAGCTCACTGCAGCCTCACCCTCTGTGCTCACGCAATCTTCTCACTTCATCCTCCCAAGTAGTTAGGGCTACAGGAACACACCACTGCACCCAGCTAATTATTTTTAAAGATCTGGTTTCACTATATTGCCCAGGCTGGTCTCAAACTCTTGACCTCAAGCAATCTGCCTGCCTAGGCCCCGAAAGTACTGGGATTATAGGATTGAGCCACTGCACCCAGCCCAAACATCTTTATTATTATTATATCTGTTATATCTGTTATAGCGATCGGCAATCAGTGATCTTTGATATTATTATTTTTATTGTTTTGAGGGCACAACAAACGGCATCCAATAAGACAGGGACTTAATAAACATTGTGTGTTCTGACTTCTCCACCAAAGGGTTTTTCTGCCATCTCTCTCCTCCTTCTCAAGCCTCTTCATTTTCTGAGACAGAATATTAAAATTGGGCCAATTAATTACTCCACAGTAGCCTCTAAATGTTCAAGTGAATGGAAGAGTTGCACGTCTTTTACTTTAAATCTAAAGCTAGACATAATTAAACTTAGTGAGGAAGGCATGTCAAAACCCAAGATAAGCTGAAAACTAGACCTCTTGCACCAGTTAGCCAAGTTGTGAATGCAAAAGAAAATTTCTTAAAGGAAATTAAAAGTACTACTCCAGTGAACACAGGGATGATAAGAAAGCAAAATAGCATGATCGTTGAGATGGAGAAAGTTTGAGTGGTCCAGATAGAAGATCAAACTAGCCACAACATTCCCTTAAGCCAAAGCCTAATCCAGAGCAAGGCTCTAACTCTCTTCAATTCGGTGAAGGCTGGAGAGGTGAGGAAATGGCAAAGAAAAGTTAGAAGCGAGCAGAGCTTGGTTCATGAAGTTTAAGGAAAGGAGCTGTCTCCATAATATAAAAATTCAAGGTGGAGCAGCAAGTGTTGATGTGGAAGCTGCAGCAAGATCTTAGCAGAAGATCTAGCTAAGATACATGATGAAGAGGGCTACATTAAACAACAGATTTTCAGTAAAGTCAGATCCGCCTTCTATTGCAAGAAGATGACAAACAGGACTTTCATAGCTAAAGAGAAGTCCATACCTGGCTTCAGAGCTTCAAAGGACGGGCTCACTCTCTTGTTTCAGGCTAATGCATCTGGTGACTTTAAGTTGAAACCAATGGCCATTGACCATTCTGAAAATCATAGGTCCCTTAAGAATGATGCTGAATCTACTCTGCCTGTGCTCCATCAATGGAACAACAGAGCCTGGATGACAGCACATCTGTTTTCAGCACGGTTAACTCAATATTTTGAGCCCTCTGTTAAGACCTACTTTTTAGAATAAAACATTTTTAATACTGCTCATTAACAATGCACCTGGTCACCCAAGAACTCTGATGGAGATGTACAAGGAGATGATTGTTGTTTCGTGTTTGATAACACAACATCCATTCTGCCCATGAATCAAAGAGCTATTTAGACTTTCAAGTCTTATTATTTAAGAAAAACATTTTGTAAGGCTATGGTTCCCATAGATAGTGAAATGGATCTTGACAAAGTAAACTGAAAATCCTCTGGAAAGAATTTATCATTCTAGATGCCATTAAAAATATTTGTGATTCAGCAGGGCATGGTGGCTCACACTTGTAATCCCATCACTGAGGCTGAGGCAGGAAGATCACCTGAGGTCAGGAGTTCGAGACCAGCCTGGCCAACATGGGAAAACCCTGTCTCTACTAAAACTATAAAAATTAGCTGGGTATGATGGTGCACACCTGTGATCCCAGCTACTCAGGAGGCTGAGGCAGGAGAATCGCTTGAACCCGGGAGGCAGAGTTTGCAGTAAGCCGAGGCCACGCCACCACACTCCAGCCTGGGTGACAGAATGAGACTCTGTCTCAAAAAAAAAAAAAAAAAAAAAAAAGTGATTCCTGATTCATGAAAGGAGGTCCAAATATCCACATTAACAGGACTTTGGAAGAGATTGATTCCAAACTTCATGAATGACTTTGAGGAGTTCAGGACTTCAGTGGAGGAAGTAACTGCAGATGTGAAAATAGCAAGAGAACTAGGATTAGAAGTGGAGCCTGAAGATGGGACTGAATTGCTGGAATCTCGTGGTAAAACTTGAATGAATATTCAGTTGCTTTTTATGAATGAGCAAAGAAAGTGGCTTCTTGAGATGGAATCTACTCCTGGTGAAGATGCTGTGAACATTGTTGAGCTGACAACAAAAGATTTAGAATATTTATTCTATAAACTTAGTTGATAAGGCAGTGGTAGGGCTTGAGAGGATTGACTCCTATTTTGACGAGATTCTACTGTGCGTAAAATGCTATCAAACAGCATCATGTGCTACAGAGAAGTCTTTTGTGAAAGGAAGAGTCAATTGGTGCAGCAAACTTCATTGTTGTCTTGTTTTAAGAAATTGTCACAATCACCCCAACCTTCGGCAACCACCACCCTGATCAGTCAGCAGCCATCAGCATGGAGGCAAGACCCTTCACCAGCAAAGATTATGACTTGCTGAAGACTCAGAGGATCATTAGCAGTTTTTTTAATCAGTAAAGTATTTTTGATTAAGTTATGAATATTGTTTCTTAGACATAATGCTATTGCACACTTAATAGACTACAGTATAGTATAAATAAGACTTTTATATGCACTGGGAAATGAAAAAGTTCATGTGACTTGCTTTATTGTGATACTTGCTTCATTGCAATGGTCTGGAACTGAACCTGCAATTTCTTCAACATATGCCTGTAATTCTTTATATATTTCTGTTTCATTTACTCATTATCTCATTGACTGTGGGCCACCCTGAGCATGCATGGCCACGTGTCATTATTTCCATGTCACAGATGTGAAAACTGAGGCTGAGAGATTAAACAACTTGCTGAAGCTCACACAGCCAGTAAAAGGGCTTGAACCCTGTCTGGTAAGTGCACATCACCTCTGCTCTCAGCCCCCAGTACTCAGTGGCCTGGCCTACCCTGTCCTGTCTTTGTCCCGCAGACCTATCAGCCCAGCCTCAGCAGCTGTAGATCCTTACCCACCATGTGGGAAGCAATGGTCCTTAGGACCCAGGGATTTCCCCTAAGGTACTTTAGCTCTCTCAGTATTGTGAGTGGGCAAAATGCCAGTGATCAGGGCTCCATCTTCCCCTCCCGTGTCCTCTAGCAAGCCCCCTCCTTCTCCCTCACCTAGCACAGAGCCAATGCACTCCCAGTAAATTCAGTGTTTTTCCATTCCAGTGAGTGCAGCCTTTACTTTGATTTGGGTGCAAGCAGCTGCAGGTGCCTCAAGTCATCATGTGCTCTCTTTCCCCCTCGCTCCCTGCAATGTCATCCATGTTTACTTGCTGCTCTGGACTTTAGATTCTGTCAGCATGCCAATCGGTGGGGCCGCCAGGCACCACAGCTGACAGTCAAATCTGTGATGCTGAATCCTTCTTCTGGAAAAAAGGGCTAAAGAGGTTAATACACTCAAGTCAGGATAAACACACCAGCTGTTAGAGTTTCTAATATTTAATATCATTATCAAATAAATAACTCAAGAAGAAATCACACACATACATACACACACACACCACAAACACCCACAGCCGCTTCTTCATTTACAGTGGTTAAAAAGAATATTCATAAATTATCTTAAAAGCCTCCACAATAGAGTAATGGCTGGGACACAATTAGGGAACATTTGCATATATGCTGCTGCTGGTCCCTGCCCAGAGACATCCTCCCCCAGGTCAGCCCTGGAGAGAGAAACTGCGGGAGCAGGAGGAAGGAATATGAGTTCACAACTATAGGCTTCCCTCTTGATCTGGTAAGATCTCAGCTCAAGCAAGCTTTGCTTCTGCTTTCAATGGAAGATTTCCCTCCGTTAAAAAATATACCACACTTCTATCTACCTACACAATTCAAGATAAATTCATTTTGTTTCAGGAAAATATATATTCAGACAAACGGCATTAGTAACCAGTTCTGTGGATAATGGATTATTTAACTGACCAGTAAATAGTGTTTTGTTGTTGTTTACTCTTCAATCTACTTTGTGTGTAGATATTAGCCAGAAAGTGATCAACCTCTATTTTTCTCTTGTAGATCTAGCCTTCTGATTCCCTAAACACTAATACTAAGGCTGAGCAGGACAGAATTTTAACACCCTGTTAACTGTGTCAGGAAATTGTGAGTGTACTTTTTTTTTTTTTTCTTTTTTGCCCCAGCTCACTGGCTGCTGTTCACCTGGGCTAAAGGAACAGAAAATGATGATCATCGCATTTGGGGGGAAAAATGAACATGGGCTAATTTTTTTTAAAGGCTCCAACAAAATGTTTTCCAGGTCACAAAGCACTGAACAAAATGAGCTCCATATATAGTTTATGTTGTATATTATAAGGGAAGCTGGTCTCGGTGACTCTGTTAAGGTTCCATGAACATTTTTTGAGATAAAGCCTTCATTTCAAGGGGCCAGGGTTGAGCTATTTCCCTTCTCATCAAGCAAAAACCTGGCATCCCGTTTGTCTGTCCAGATGTATTTTTGTTTGGGTTTTTACGCTGTTTGATTGAGATCAAGTCATGAATTTCTGCTCTCTGGATTGGGCAGAGGAATGACAGTTTATGAAGTCTGAGGATGCATGTAGTTTAGCTCAAAAGCACAGCCAGATGAATTTTGGTGACAGGAAATGCTGCACTGCGTGGCCACAGCAGCCAATATCTGGGGCAATTTCTCTTTTACAGACTTTTGAAAATCAGAGCAGGAGGGTATAGTTTTAATAATCTCTCATAACTGGGGCTGTATGGGTGGGGTGGATCAGATGGAAAGGATTCCAATAATTTAAATAGGACTTTGTTCTATAAGACTTCCATCATAATTGTCCTGTTGACATTGTGTCTGTGCAAAGGCTACAGTGATGACTGCACTGTCCACACACTTTGCATTTAATGCTAGGAGTGGTGGACAGGCAAACGGCTTCTGCCCACACACTTCTGCCTTTGAGTCTTTGAGCTTCCAAATGGCTCAGTGCCTCCTTCGCTCACTCAGACATCTTCTAGGGGCCCAGCCAGGTTCCTCGGTTCTTCAAACGGGTTTTTTAAGTGTGTAGAAAATATGCAGCCAGGTGGCAGGGATGAAGGCAAGAAGGATGAGTCTCTCCAGACCCCTGGGGACACTCAGTGGGTGAAAGGGTGTCTCAGAGCTGCTCCGTGGTGGGGTGAGGGTGTTATTAGAGGGATGAAACCATACCTGAAGTTGAGTGTTGGCTGGAGTTTAGATCTTTGATTATTGTTCTATTCAGATGTTTCTAGATTTGAAAAGGTGAGACAAAAATGATTGTTAGAGTCATGAGGATGAAAAAGAATGAAGAGGAACATGGTGGGAGGGAGAAAGAGAGAGGGAAAAGGAGGAGGGAAAGAGGAGAAAGGAGGAAAGAGGGAAAGGGAGAGAGAGGGAGGGAAGGAAGAAAGGATGACAAAAACCAAACTGAGTTCTCAAAGTCAGAGATGCACTGTCTCGGGCAGGGACTCTGCCTTGCACAACCAGTGCCCTCTGCCTAGCGTGCTTTTCACCCTTTTGCACATCAAAAGCTTCTCCTCATGTCTGAGTCGCAGATCAAGCCTTCCTAACAACTCAGCACAGAGTTGAGTGCACCCCTCTCCCCTCTGCCTCATTTCCTTTCTGTACTATGCTGTTTCTCTTTGCCCTTCTGTCTACTGGAGGAAGGGAACACATCTTTACTTCATAGCTTCCCCCAGCATCCTGGGCCATTCTGGGTTCCCGTAAATGTTGTTGAATGAATGAATGAAAATAAGAAAAGTGAACAATAACTAGAGATGCATCAAATACTAGTGTAAATCTAAGAACTCTCCTATAATAAAGAAATTTAATTTCAATTAGTTGCATTTGTGATCATTTGGTAAAAACAATAGAAATAAAAATGTTGTAAGAATAAAACAAACCTGTGGTGCAGATGGTTACTCTCAAGAGATTTCTTTCCATGCTAACAATAGATGTTTATAATGCCCTTTCTAAGGATAGAAAATACCTGTCATTCATATTAAAATATAAAATTAATTGTATGCCATTAACAAGCTTATGAGCTGTGTGAGGACATTTTTAAAACCAACACACACACAAGTATTTAAGATAACCCAGGCTTAACTAACTAGGGAACTGGACAAATGTACAGTTTGAGAGCCATTGACTTAAAGGTAATACTTCTTTCTCTCTCTTTTTTTTTTTTTTTTTTTTGAGATGGAGTCTCCCCCTGTCGCCCAGGCTGGAGTGCAGTGGCACAATCTCGGCTCACTACAACCTATGCCTCCTGGGTTCAAGCAATTCTCCTGCCTTAGCCTCCCAAGTAGCTGGGATTACAGGCACCCGCCACCATGCCTGGCTAATTTTTGTATTTTTAGTAGAGACAGGGTTTCACCATGTTGGCCAGGCTGGTCTTGAACTCCTGACCTCAGGCGATCCACCTGTCTCGGCCTCCCAAAGTGCTGGGATTATAGGCGTGGGCCACTGCACCTGGCCTTAAAGGTAATTTTTGCTTTTTATTCCGATCTCAGTGACTAAGCTGCCTCTGGGAGTTCTTTGTACTGACGAGGGTAGCCCCCAAAACAGGAACCAAACAACGAGAGTCCCTTCATTTCTATCAAACTTTCACTTCCATCCACTCTTATCACCTGACTTGATTCCCTGGAAACCCTTCCAAGATGAGGAAGGAACTGACTTTCCCTTTCCCTGATGGGAATACAGGAGTCAGCGAGCTGATGGCACTTGCCCAAGGCAGGTGCTGCAGAAGACCTAACTAGTCCTCTAGTCTGCTGCTGCCAGGAAAAGGGTAACATGGACCCAAGGTCAATTCCGAGCAGGAAGAGCTCTATTCATGGGACCTGGTCCTTGACTCTGCCTTCCAGGATGTGGAGAGCTGTATAAAAGGGGATGCTGAGCAGCTTTTCTGATTATCTTCAAGTTAATAAAGAAGAAAGGGAATTAAACAGAAGGATAAAAATTAAACACCACAAAAAATTTCTGATGGCTAGGATGATTCTTAAAACTGGAATAAATGAGTAAGATTCTTAGCGAGTTGAAGTCTGCCACAATGATTTTCTTCCATAGAATTACAAATGTCTTAGTCTCCTTAGTGCTGATTTGCACTTCTTAATTCCCAAATCCAGGCAGGTGAAGGGCAAGCAGGCACAGGAGCCTTCACTCTGAATTCCCAGCATCCCAACAGTTTAAGTCCCATGCTTTATTTATGTGAATTTTATTTTCATGTAGATATTTTGCTCTCTTTGCTGGAGAAGGTGGTTTCCCCAAACTGCTGCGAATGTTCCTTCTCTGTATATTTTATTCATATGAATCCGTTATTGGCCCATCCCTTCCTGAAAGAGCTGAAATTTGCCCTTGAGGCATCAGATGGAGTAGTCAGATTGTCAAATGTGTCCCCTAATTGAAGTGAACATTGGCACAATATTTGTCGACTGGAAATAAACAGCCCCAGTGAAGTAGCAGGTTTATCACCTTCATGCGCTTGTTCAGGTCTTGCTGAGAGTGGAAGGAAACACGCAGAGAGAGAAGCTATTTCTCTAGGAAATGAAAACTTTGGCGGATCAGGGGAAAGGGATCTTTCTTAGACTTTGAATCTCCTAGAGCCAAGAACAGCTGGCCCGGGGCAGTCGGCAGGGCAGTCAGCAAGGTGAATTTCAGCACTCCTCTGCTGTCCTTTCTTCTCCTGCTCCCTTCAGGGGGCCTCCTCCTCCAGCACCCAAGGGCCCAGGATCAGCCTGCTTTCTGTCCTCCATCAGACCCTCTTTTAGGTTGCCCCTGCTATCAGAGTGTAAGGAACAAAAGATATAGGTGAGATGAAGTTCAGAAAGAGACTCAAATGACCTCCTCTATCTCTTCCCAATGTCTCATGAATCCTACAACCTCGAAAGCTCCAGTTCTGTGATACCATTCCAGCTGGCATTGGCCTCAGTCCTCCTCTGCCACATGGATGCCTCTGACAGCTTTTCAGTGGACACTCTTGGGGACAGGGAGTTGGGGAGTCAATGCAAAGCCTTGCAAAAGGCAACTGCCTGGTGCAAGCTGGAATGTTGGTTCCTCTCAACGTCATACCCTGGAGGAAGCAAGTGGAAGGGACCAAGTCAAGCCTGAAGCTGGAAACCCTGCCTCTCCAAGAAAGGCTCCAAAAAATTAGATGGGCGAGTGTCTCTCTCCAGTCTTGGTCAAGTCGGGCTTGACCCTCCCACCGCTTTCTTGCTTTCCTGAAGAGACCAGTCAGAAGCAGGCCGTTTCCTTCCATGAAAGCTCTCTCCAGGGAGCAGGGGTGAGGTGTCTCTTTCACTATCCATTCTCCATTGCCTTCCCACGATCTATTCCAGCAAGTCTCCAGGCTTCTGTGGCAGGCCTAGGCCACCAGCCCTTGGACACCCTCTCCACAGCCACCCAGGAAAGTGGTCATCCCGGTGCACCAGGCTCCTTTCAGGGAGATGGTGGATCCCAATCCTGTTCAAGTCTGGATGCGGGAGTTGGACTGAAAATATTGACAAGCACCATAACCTTCCTTGGCCTTCTTGGGCAGTGACTGTTTTGTCTCCACTCTCTTTCTGATTAGGGAGAATAGGCGTAGGAAGAGATGGAGACAGAACATTTCCATAGCGCCCCTGAGAAGGCATCTCTGCTCCAATCCCTCTCCAGGGAAGAAGACAGGAATCTCATCTCTAAGTTCCCTTTAACTAGTCCTCATAAAACCGGTTGTGACCTCTCCCACCTCCGGTCAGGGCTAGGAACTCCACCTGTTAGGGCATTGCCTGCTCTTCTCCCTCCTAGGACTTCCCTTAGATTTGAAATGATCTGCTAATGAGTCTGCCCAGGGCTGTTGAATTAGATCCTCTTGAAGACAAAGGTATTGCTTTCACGACTGCATCTCTAGCCCCCAGTATAGGCCTGTCATAGACATAATATTTGTTGAACTGCAAAACTTCCCCCAACTCAATAGGCAAATAAACCTCAGGCACATAAGGCCACTCCTCCCCCTTTCCTAAGTCCTTACCCCTTCTACCCTCACCAGCCCCTCTCCCCACTACTCCCCTCCACCCCTCCACCAACCCACACCTGTGGCAGAGTAAGTAACTGAAGTCAGCTGCTACTAAGAAACTGGAAACCATTCCCTATCACCAACTTTTAGAAACACTATAAAAAATCTTTTTATGATATCATTTTGTGGTTTTTATACTTCACCGTAAGTTATTTGTTCTTCACGTTAATTTAAACCAAGTGATGATGGGGGTAAGACACTGTAGAGTTTCTGTATTTTAAGCTTGATCTCCACCTGTGGATTGATGGCTTTGTTTCCTTTTCAGGAATTCTCAGCATAAATGGACAGATTAGTGGTAGTTGGAGGTGGGGATATTTTAAAATTCAATCCATAATGTTAGCAAGTAGACAGCAACCTAGTAAGTTTAAGTGTTAGACTAGATCTGTAGCTAATAGTATCCAACTTCCCAACATGTCTTTCTGGGGATGAAATGGCATTTGTAGAATCCCTAGCATTTGGCCAAGGCTTGTTTAACGTTTTATTATAGCTTTTCTTTCCCCTGAGTCTTAAAAATATGCAATTTGTCAGATCTTGGTCCCAGAAGAAGGCAAAACGAAGAAAGTGGTGATGAAGGTGCTGGGACAGGAAGTCAGTTGCTCTTCTTGTATTTGGGCGAAATTAATCGGTAACTCTGTTGACCTGCTTGTCATCAAGAGGCTGCCATCACATGGCACGCAAGACTTACCCATGCGACACTCCTTGAGGATTGGAGATGATAAGGGAACACAGGATTTTTCCAGCATGCGCTCTTACAGAAAGGCTGAAAACGTGTAAAATTACCTTGTGACCTAAGTTCCCACTTAGGAAAACGTTTCAGTCTTTTTCCTGTTCTTCTCAATGACCTCCTGGTGGGCAGATGTACGTTTTCTAATTTTTAATTCTCCTTGCTGTCTCTTTTGCAGCAGTTAATTTTACTGTTTCCTCATGCTTCAGAAGGATTTTTATTGTCATAGTTTCTATAGTAATTATGTGTCATTCTTATACCTCCCTGATTACTTCTGTTGCTACCTCTTATTCCTCTCCTTCTCTCACCCCTAACTGACTCTTTATTTCATTATGCCGTTGGACCGCCCCTTTGCTTTCTTTTTGTCAAAGAATTCATTTCCTCCCATGGCTTTCTCTGTTACCTCCAAGGAGATAGCATTTTCTCTCAAAAATGACCTCCCCTCCCCATTCCCCTATTCCTATTAATTCTATAAGAACCCGGGTTTTTATATTTTAAATGCTTTTTTCTCCTTCACCTTTTCATAGCTCCTCAGCTATCTAGTTCCATTGATCCTTGCTTTGTAAGTGCTCCCAATTCTCTCTCCTTTTAGATTCCCACTCTGATGATTCTAATCTAGGCCTTGTTACCTGATGCCTCAGTTACTCTGCATCTAATTTATTTCTCTGCCACCTTTAGCTTTATGTATCACTTCCCAACTAAGCTTCCCAAAACATTACTTTCTTCTGCCCAGGGCCAGAAAAAACAACTTTCTTCAACAAACAACCCTGGTCAAAACCCTTCACTATCTCTCCACTGGCTAATCCTGACACTTAAGACCTTTCAAAATCTAGTCTGAATCCACTTTTCCCAGGGCATATGCCATTACCCCTGAAAGCAGGCTGGTGTCTTCAGTATATTTGACCTCATTATAGTATCCTCATTACCCCTTAACCCCATTTCCTCCCCATCTTCTGCTGTCTTCTTTAAATACTCTTCCCCTCCTCTGACCTATGCAAATCCTACCAACCCTACAAACCCAGGTCAAGGTCAATAGTTCAGTCTTCATGAAGACTTCTTTACCCATAGAACATGTGCACCCATTTAGCAGCTCTCTGTTCAATACCTCTCTATGTCAGTCGCTGGTCTAGGCCCTGTGGGTACAGAGGTGAAGAGCCAGTCAAAGTCCCTGCTCTAAGGGAGCTGACATTGGGAAGCAGAGAGGAGACATATGATAACAAATAAACAAAGTAATAACATACCTTCAGAAAACCATAAATGCTACTCGATTTCAGCAGCCCTCTTCATGGAAGAGAAACACTGAGTCTCTGAGAAGGTAGATGCCTGGCCAGAGGCCACGTGATTAGTAAATGATGATGCCAGGGTCAGACATCGTTGTCATCTGTGTTCTTCCCATTAACTACATTGGGAAACTTCTCAAGTTCAGGTCATCATTTGTCCTGGCACTTAGTACACTACTGGTCACGCTGCAAGCATTCACAGGTCACTTGCAGGAAAAATGAGTAAAGGCAAGCAGACAGCAGGTAGGGAAAAGGCGTGTCCCTGTTTGGTCATAGGCATGGCCTTACTTTTCCTTATCTGAGTGTATACATCTCATTAGTGCCGGGTATTTATCTGTATCACTGAAACCACCACAGAGTTTGGGGGTTAATAAAGATTCTCTTAGGGAATACTGGCTTTTATTTTCCATGAAATTTCCCTTTCATGTGGCAAATTCTCATTTGGACTGTGATTATGACCCAGGGCGGACTCAGGGTCCACACGGCTTTATACTCCTGGTGCTGGCCAGTAAAGAGCAAGATGTATTTCAGTAGGACCAAGACTGGGAAGAGTCAAGACGACCTGTTTAAAACAATCTAGGGCAGACAGCTCATCAAATGGATTCCTTTTACTCTCCCCTACTCTTATGTCCACTATTTTTCAGGGAGAAAAAACCAGAGAGAATGAGGAGAAGGGAAAAGGAAGGGAGGGAGGGAGGGAGGGGGATTTATCACAAACTCCTATTTATAGAATCACAAGGTGAACAGGAAATTATCTTCGAGGAAAGGAGGTATAGAAATTGTATTTGAAAGAATTTTCCTTATATCCAAATGATAATTCCTGTTCCTTCACACCAACTTTTAATGGACTCAATATTGATGATTATGGTTTGGCTAACAAAACCTGTAGAGAGGAATGGCACCCCCAACTCTGATCTTCCTTTAAATTATTTTCCATTTAGCATGAATCCTATAGCATGGCACAAAACTTTATTGAATAGCTCATTTGAGCAGAGAATACTTTTGAAAGAATATTAGTAAACTCTTTCAATGGAGTCAAAACACCAAAATGGAAAATTCAAGTTTTGAAGAGAGCCATTAAGTGTGATTAAACCTTTAAAAAGGAGAGAACAACGCCTGCAGAACTCTATTTAGCCATTTCATATCTTTAATTGTCCAAAGATTTACTTTAAAAGCACAGACATGAAAGGATGCTGAATGTTACAGTATTTAGAGGGGGAGAGTGAAGATAAGCCCCGTTCACCAGCAAATGGAGCTCAGCCCAGAAGTAGGGACAACAAAAGCGGCGGGGACCTGCTTCCTTCTACAATATATAGAGAGAGGGAAATAAAAAGGCAGCAATTCCTGACTTAGCTTTGAGGAGCACAATGGGCATGATTAGGGATCCAGAGTGGGAGTGCATTTAAGTAGCAGTAACATCCACCAGTTAGCTGGTAATTAGGATGAAAACTGAGGGGAAGGAAGCTAAGAGGAGGGAGATGGAGAAATGGGGGACAGGAATTTGGGGAAAGGGGTTTGAAAGGTCATTTTTGAAATTTAGTGGAGGTGAAAATCACGTTGGGAGCTAATTTTATCATACTTTCCTAAACTCAAACGTTAGAGATTTTCATTCAATAGTATGGGAGGAGACCCAGGAATCTGTGCTTTTAAGATGCCTTCAAGGTAAGGCTGCTCTATTGGTCCTTTTGGACCAGTTTAGAGGATGTCTGGAGGAAGAAGGAAGGTACTAGAAATAGAAATCTGAAATAGGAACTCCACCTGGAGAGAGAGAGAGAGAGAGAGAGAGAGAGAGAGAGAGAGGAGATTCCAAATGACAAGGAGGCAGAATCTAATTGTCCTGCCAGTCCTTACTCTCAAATGCACAAGTCTATCCAGGGAGGTAAATTGAGGAATTCCACATAGTGTCAGCAAGAGGGGAAGTCCTTTTGGAAAAGGGCAGGAATGAAAGAAAGAAAAACAACCAATCAAGAAAAGGAGGAAGAAAAAGAAAATGACAGCAGCACACAATTCTGAGCAGAAAAGCTTTTAAGTGTCCCCAAATGAAAGCAATAATATGTGTTGTTATATATTGACAAGATTTAAAAAAAATAAGTAAAATAGTCATGCCAGCTGACCAGGTGTTGACAAAGTAGAATAGAAATATGTAAAATTGTGGACTGTTAGTTGTTAAGTGGTTCTGGAGAGTGTAAAAATCTGTGGCTTCCAGCACTGCTCTCTGTGGCCTTGCAGATGAGTCTCGAGGTCCAACACTGGGGAGCCAGGGCCCCCAAGTGGGGAGGAGGTCACCAGCTACCACCGCTTGCCCGGCCACCACCAGAGCATCTCTGTTCTGGGTAAGATTCACTTTGAACATGGAAGTGCTGCTAAATGGATTTTTTAAATTCCTAATTCCGGCCATTTCCTCTCATTTTACAGATGAGAAAACTAAGGCCATGAGAAGCAAAGTATCTTCCCCAACATGTTTGCAGCAACTTGGACTCAAGCTTGGGACTCCTTATTCTTGGTCCAGTGAGCATCTGGACTTCAGAGCACTCAGCCACCCCCTGTAGATACTGGAACTTGTCAAGCCATTGTGTTTTACAACACTAATTGTATGTGGTTAGAATATTTTAGCAGTCATGATTTACCTAATGGCATATTTAAATGTATGTTAAAACAAGTAATGTTGTCTCAGGTTGTTATTCTACATGTTTTTGAGGTAGAAGTGGTCCACTGGAGTGCATAGGAATGAATAGGAATACTTGGGTCAGAAGGAAGTGAGACCCACACCTGTTGAGTACTTGAGAGTCACAAGGTATGTTATGCCCATTACAAGTCCCTTTCATTCTCATAACAAACCAGCTAGGTAGTGGAAAGACCCTCCCTCATTTAGCCATGGAGGTGACTGGAAACCAGCAGGGTTAATGAACGCAGTTGCCAGGTAGACATGACAACTCAATCTGGGTGACTTCAGAGGCCAGCCTTTTTGTACTTGATTAATTTGTTCACCCTGTAATGGGATGCTTTTGACAATTTATGCCATCCTTTCGAATCTCATTTCTTTCACTTTTCTATTATAAAGATAGTGCCTAATAGGAAGTCCAGAAGACGAAGAAAATACTACTCATAATCCTGACAACCAAGCATATCTACTTTCACTGTGGTAAATTCTGTTGCTATTTTTTGTCTTCATAAATATAGATGTTACATAGTAACAATCCTAATGGACACACACCTTGTATCTCACCTTCTCCTCACTTAACTCCCCACCAGAGGCTTTGTCCAGGATGTGTATGTCAGCCTCTCTTTGTGTTCCTTCCTGTTTCTCTCCCTTCTTTTCTTTTGCTACCTCCCTCTCTCTGTTCTTCTTTCTTTGTTCCTTAGTCTCCTTCTCTCTTCTTTGGTTTTTTTTTTCCCTCTAAGTAAACCTAAAGTTTACCCCAGGTTCCTGGGATTCCTGTGAATAAAGACCCTTTCCAGGAAAGAGTGAGTGCATTGAGCTCCCGCGTGGTATTCTGTCTTGGGTCAGTCTCTTGCTAGATGTGTCCTAGAAGTGAATCAAGGAAGGTAAGTGGAAAGAGGGGAGGGAGTGGTTATAAGCACGGATCAGAATTCAGGGTAGGAAACAGATGACAGAATGGCTCAGTAATTATAGGGGTGGGATAAGAAGTGAGCAGGTTGTATATTTCCACAGGAATAGGAGGTGAAGTGCTCCCCTGCCTATCAATAATCAGAAATAATAATGATACTAGTAATTCAGGTGGCTCCAAGCAACACCTCCCAAGGAGAGGGAAATGGCTTCTTGTTTTATTCTATGCTGGGTCCCGGACTTAGTTCAGTGGTATAATACATCCTCTGTAAATATTGTTTCATGTTAAGAAAGATGTGCAGAATCACAATAACAGCGACTTATACTTACATAGTTCTTTAAATACACAAAACACCTTTATATTACTTATAACCACAAAAGCAAATGTTCTAGGTAGAACGTCAGGAAGCTGACATTTGACAATAAAGAGTTTAGCTGAAGTTTGTATTGTAAAGCTTTCACCAGAGCAATTAATATGAACACTTTGCAATGATAAGCATTTTAAGAGGGGCCAAATATGCCGACTGGAAATCTAAGAAGAAGCGAAGGTATTGCTTAAGAGGGCAGCATGAATGATGATGAACATTCAAAAGATGGAAAGGGAGGATATCTGGGCGGGGGTGGGGGTCGCTTTCTTGATGAGAAAACATTACCAGCTCCACGTACACTAATAAAGGTAAATTGCCATTTATAGTACTTCTTTGTGGTTCAATTTCCTTGGCAATTATTATATTAGAGTGACACTTCTATTGAATTATATGTTTCAATTACTATTAAAAAATCAAAGTCCTTAAGTTGGAGGAAATTATGAATGCAGCTTCTGGAGAGCCCTACCTCTGACACTCCAAGGATAGTATCGCTTATCTCCTTAGCACTCAGAGGCCCATTATGCAGCGTGGGTAAGGAGGAAGCCATTGCCTGCACAATAGTGTCCAACATTATCAAAGCACTTCTGGTGGATTCCACCATCTCCGCGCTGTGTTGTGGTAACCCCAGCTGACCGGCCGCCTTTCTTTGCGCAGGACACAATGGCAAATAGAAACATTAACTCTCACAATGTCGCAAGACTCCCACTGCATTATTTCCTGACCTCGAGAGAGATAATGTGTCATTTGCTGTAGAAAAATAAAAGTTTTCAAAGCAGTTGGAAATATAATTGCGTATACTTCATTTGCTGAACTGCCTTTCTAGGGTTTGTTTGGCCCTTTAGAGCGAGAGAATGGGAGATTTTCAGCGAGGTGACCATGGAGGTTTCCTTCCCACCGCCCACCCCCCCACCACTGTCCCCTCCCGGGAAGATGGAGTGGTTTCTGAGTGCTGGATGGTTATGGGCAGGGAGAATGGTTAGGCACCCGCTCCTGAATCACAAAGCTGGGGATGGAGGAGCAAGAAGGCTCTGTCTGGTGTCTGAACACCCCGGAGGCAGGGCTCCGGGACATCTTCTTGATGGGTGGATATTTACTAGAAGTCAATAGCGCAGTGGGCTTTGGTTCGATGCTAATGAGGCCAAGGTTATCCAAGGGCCAACTGGTTTCCTTCTGTTCCCTCTGCTATAAACCGCCTGCCGTCAGCGGCCAGTTCTCTCACAAATGCAGAAAGGGGGGTAATGAAATGGGCAGGAAGCTTCTCCCGGACAGATGGCTCCCCAGCTGTTTTCGCCGATGGGTAACTTTTGTTGCTACCGCTCAACTTCCCCTCTAAAGACCATGTTCTGCAAAGCCTTTGCTCCTTCAGTCCTCCCATGAGATATCTCTCATCAGTAGGGCCTCTCTCCAGGATTGTTCTCAAGCAGATAATGTCTTTTACAGGGGCAGGGAGCCATCGCAGGCAGAGGTGGATGCAGAAGAGGGTGACGGCAGACCCCTGATTTGATTCGGCTGGATGTGGTTTGAAACGCCACTTAGTCTCTTTCAAGGGGATCTTCCCTGTTGCAGCCAAACTTCCCTGTTTCAGGCCCTTTAGAGCGAGAGAATGGGAGACTGTCAGCGAGTTGACCATGGAGGTTTCCTTCTCACCACGCACCCCCCACCACTGTCCCCTCTGGGGAAGATGGAGTGGTTTCTGAGTGCTGGATGGTTGTGGGCATGGAGAACGGTTAGATATAAATCTGTATCTATTATATATCTATATATCGATATATAATATAGATATTATATATATCTATTATATATCTATATATCTATTATATATAGATATCCAGCTCTCTTTATGTATGTATATGTATGTGTATCCATATATCATATACATGATTTCTTATGGGAAATTGTCTTACATGTTTGTGGTGACTGGGAAGTTTAAAATCCATAAGGCGGGCTGCCAGGTGGGCAGCGCAGTCAGGAGTTGCTGTTGCAGACCTGGGGTGGAATTTCTTCTTCTTTGGGAAATCTTAGTCTTTGCAATTAAGCCTTCCATTGATTGGATGAGACCCACCCACATTATAGAGGGTGATCTCTTTTACTTAAGGTCAGCTGATTGCAGGTGTTAACCACGTTTTAAAAATACCGTCACAGCAACAGTTACTGTGTTTTGATTCAATAACTGAGTTCAACAGGACTATCCAAGTGGACACAAAGAAACTAACCATCACAGCAACTTTCCACAGATGATTCCCTAAGTCCATCTCTTGGGTAAAGCATTTCTAAGCCACTGCTCACTCCACCCTGTCAGAGTATGTGTGGTTTTCCTCACTTTCTCTCACCATGTATTTTCTTTACTCATATCCTCTTTCTCTGGACACAAACCTCTTGGGCTTCTAATCCTTCTCACTGGGTTTATCATGCTCTGTTTGGGGGACATGAAGATCTCATCTTCTAGAAATAATTTACTGTCCAGTCAGCAAGTTATCATGAGAAAACCATAATTAATATAACCTCTGTTGTGGTAAATTGGTTACAGAGTGACCCTTTCATATTTGGAGACAGGAGAGTTTAGGGCTGAAGGTAAACAAGCTATGTCAGCTCCCAGTCCTCGGGATTGCAATCTGGGTATGGATTCAGTGTGATTTCAGAATAAAAAGTAAAGGGTTGACATGATCCCTCATCTACCCTTCTGGTCAGCTCTTCCTAAAAGCAAAGCTATGGGAAAGATCCAGAAGGAACCCCCTGGGGCCCTACCCCAAAGACGTGTATTGTAAAGGCAGAACAGACAGGAACACAGAAAACTAAAAATGCAGGGTGGACACAAACAAGTGGTGAAATAGAAGTAAAAACAGAAGTACAAAGACAGTAGTTGCCTTTTCATAGGTAAGAGAGTTCATGTACATTGCACAATGAACTCCACCATGGCAGATATTAAAAAGACATGTGCAGTGAACTGTGGAATAGTCCGTGTGTGTATTTCTTAGCAGTGCCCCCTTCCCTTTTATGCTTTGCTTGGGAAAAAGATTGAAATTAGTTTGCATTTCCTCAGAGCCCATTAATTGATGATTAAAGAAACCTATCCCAATGCTACTAGAAAGATGTGTGCCACAGAGAAATAATTTGGAATTAAATATGTGTTCATTCTGCAAATATATACTGAGCAATGAACAGGAGGCAGCCCGCACTAGGTGTGGGAGATGCCGTGGCAACTCAGGCTTATGGTCCTCTGGGGATAAAGATGGCAAACATATAGAAGCACCTCTTCTGAAACAAAGGAGGGTCAGGGGAGGAAAGGGGATGGAGTACTGTTTTATTTTGGGGGATCAGAGAAGGTCTCCGAGGGGATGTGGAGACCTGACAGAAGAGAGGGAGAAAGTGAATCATGAGGCACAGAGGTTCTTCATCACACACTCTCTTTCCTTAAATGAAAAGGGCAGCTTCTAATCAACAATATATTGTGTATAATCCCCATTAAATAAAAAGTTGATATGTAGGTATGATTGTGTATACCATCAAACTATTTATAAATATGAATGTACACTTATACATAATTTATATATAGTAAAATATATATTTCTCAAATAACATGTGGTCTAATGTTAACATGAGTTATGTTGGGCAGGGAGATCACAAGTGAATTTAATTTTCTTCCCTAAATGTTTTATACTTCTACATTTTATGTAGACATATCTTGGAGATACCATGGATTTGGTTCCAGACCATCACAATAAAGCCAATATTGCAATAAAGCAAACCACACAATTGTTTGGTTTCCTGGTGCATATAAAGGTTATGTCTACACTATCAAGTGTGTGATAGCATTATAATTAAATAAAAATGTAACACCTTAATTTTAAAATACTTTATTGCTAAAAATTGCTAATGATCATTTGAGCCTTCAGCACATCATAATCTTTTTGCTGGTGGAGCGTCTTGCTTCCATGTTGATGGCTGCTGACCGATCAAGGGTGGTGGTTGCTGGAAATTGGGGCAACAGTGGCAATTTTTAAAAACAAGACAACAATGAAGTTTGCCGCATTGAATGACTCTTCCTTTCATGAAAGGTCTCTCTGTAGTATGTGACACTGTTCCACAGCATTTTGCCCACAGTAAAACTTCTTTAAAAATTAGAGCCATCTCTCTCAAACCTTGCTGCTGCTTTATCAGCTAACTTTATGGAATATTCTAAATCCTTTCTTATCATTTTCACAGTGTTCGCAGCATCTTCACCAAGAGTAGATTCTAACTCAAGAAACCATTTTCTTTGCTCACCCATAAGAAGCAACTCCTCTTCCATTCAAATTATTATGAAATTGCAGCAACTCAGTCATACCTTCAGGCTCCACTTCTAATTCTAGTTCTCTTGCTGTTTCCACCACATCTGAAGTTAATTCCTCCACTAATGTCCTCAACTCATCAAGTCATCCATGAGGGTTTGAATCAACTTCTTTCAAACTCCTGTTAATGTGGACATTTTCACCTCATTTCCTGAATCACAAGTGTTCTCAATGGCATCTAAAATGGTGGATCCTTTCCAGAACATTTTTAATGGACTTTTCCCGGACCCATCAGAGGAATCACTATCTGTGGCAGCTATACCCTTATAAAAATGTGTTTCTTATATAATAAGACTTGAAAGTCAAAATTACTCCTTGATCCATGGGTTGCAGAATGGATGTTGTGTTAGCTGACATGAAGACAACATTCATCTTGCATGTCTCCACCAGAGCTCTTGGGTGACCATGTTCATTGTCAATGAGCAGTAATATCTTGAAAGAAATCTTTTATTCTGATCAGTAAGTGTCAACAGTGAGCTTAAAACAGTCAGTAAACCAGGCTGTAAACAAATGTGCTGTTATCCACACTTTTACTGTTTCATTGATAGAGCATAGGAAAAGCAGATTGAGCATCATTTTTAAGGGCCCTAGAATTTTTAGAATGGTCAGTGAACATTGGCTTCCACTTAAGTCACCAGCTGCATTAGCTCCTAACAAAAGAATCAGCATGGCCTTTGAAGCTTTGAAGCCAGGCGTTGACTTCTCCTCTCTAGCTATGAAAGTCTTAGAAAGCATCCTTTTCCAATGGAAGGCTGTTTCATACACATTGAAAATCTGTTGCTTAATGTAGCCACCTTCATCAATAGCTAGATCTGGATAACTTGCTGTAGTTTTTACATCAGCACTTGCTGATTCATACTGTACTTTATGTTTTGGAGATGGCTTCTTTCCTTACGCTTTATGAACCAACCTCTGCCAGCTTCTAATTTTTCTTCTGCCTCTTCCTAGTGGCTCTCAGCTTTCATAGAATTAAAGAGGGTTAGGATCTTTCTCTGGATTAGGCTTTGGCTTAAGGAAATGTTGTGACTGGTTTCATCTTCTCTGTGGACCACTCAAAGTTTCTCAATAGCAGCAATAGGGCTGTTTTGCTTTCTTATCATTCTTGTGTTCACTGGAGTAGCACTTGTAATCTCTCTGAAGAACTTTTTCTTTGCATTCACAAATGGGGTAACTGTTTGGTGTAAGATGCCTAGCTTTTGGCCTGTCTTGGTGTTTGACATGCCTTCCCCACTAACCTTAATCATTTCTAGCTTTTGTTTTAAAACGAAAGACGTTTGACTCTTCCTTTTACTTCAACACTTAGAAGCCATTATAGGGTTGTTCATTGGCCTAATTTCAATATTGTTGTTTCTCAGGGAATAGGCCTAAGGAGGGGGAGAGATAGAAGAACAGCTGGTCAGTGGAGCAGTCAGAACACACACACTTATCGATTAAGTTTGCTCTCTTATGAGTGGGTTCGTGGCACCCCAAAACAATTACTATTGTAACATCAAAGAACACTGACCACAGACCACCATAATAAATATATTTGAAATATTATAACGTAAAAAATGGCATCAATAATCTTGTTTAATGCAAGGTTGCCACAAACCTTCATTTGTAAAAGAAAAATCCCCCAAATCCGCAATATCTGCAAAGCTCAGTAAAGCAAGGTGCAATAAAATGAAGTATGACTGTATAGCAATCCTGCATTAGTTTTTTTGTGTCATGTATTTATCTTTTGTGGGCTATTTTTAATTTTCAAATGAAGTAGTCATCTATTAAGAATTGACTACTTTTTCTAAAAGCCAACATAAATACTGGTAATAGCTATATATTTATTGACCACTTGGTATGTGCTAGGGACTTTCGAGTGCTTTATGTACATTATCTAACTTAATCCTCATCACCACTTCTTGAATCAGGTGCTATTGTTATTGCCATCTTTATTCCACAGCTGAGGAAGATGAGGTGGGCAGTGGTTGATAATCCAAGGCCACTCAGCTAGTATGCGCTGCAGCCAGGGTACTCAGGCAGTATGAACCTGAAGTCCCAATCATAACATTATGCCACAGCTGCCCTCTCCCCTCAGAGGGCCAGTGTAGCCTCATGGTCTTCATTTTTAGTTGATATTCAGAGGTGGAAAGTAGAAGGAGTTTTCAGGAATTATCAAGAGGATTGCCTCAATAAATATTGATATAGCAAAGGCCAAATGGAACAAGAATGAAAGTATTTGATCTGTCCACTTCCCTGGTGGCTATTTTATTCCAGGCCAAGTGGTATGCAGATTTTCCTACCAATTTTGACTGCTCTGATGAATTGCAATAATTCAAACAGGATTTACTGCAAGGCCAGGTCTTGGGACATGTGGACACAGCTTACGGTAACTTGTACTAAAATGTATTTATCTCTTTTCTCCTCTCTTCATACTTGGCTTCTCCCCCTCCATATAAATTTCCTTTCAGGGGACGCAAAAAATTGGATTGAATCAAGATGCTTATGGGAGACTTTTTTTTTTTTTTTAAATATACGTGACTACAACAATGTGATCTGATCCTTTTTTTTTCTTTTTTTCACTTTCCATCTGGTTGTTTAGGTGAGAGGTAAATACAAACTTCTTCATTGTCTATGAACTAAAAGGGCACAAGACCCACACATACTAGGGAAGCCAAGTGAGTACAACAAGCAGGAATCAGTGAGATCCAAGAAGTGCAGCCCAGAAAAAAGCTGACCAGGACAAGGACAAGCAGAACCTGTGACTTGGTGTCTTCTTACCAAGGGGTTCATTGTCCTGAGGGAAGGATCCTAAACCCCCATGCTCAGGATTAGATTTGGTGACTAGTCTCTGAGATGCCCACAGCCAAAGCACCCCTGCCAGGCTGCCCCTTCTCACTCTGCAGAAGCTCTGACACTTTGTTAAGGGTTCCTGAGGCTCCCGACACTTTCCCAAGCGCACCAATGTTTATTTGGGTGTTTGGAAGGGCCAAGAGAGTGGTGACCTCCATTCTCTTCTTGTTCCACCATTCTCTGTGATTTCAGAGGCCTCACTCTAAGCACCTGAGGCATTCTGAGCATCTAAAAGAAAAGTATAGAAAAGAAAAAGTAGAGATATGATCAATTGCTGCTGAAAAATAAATAAATATTCCCCATTTCAGGAGCACAATGAAAGGATAAGAACTTGTAACTAGGCCAGAGATGAGGTTCAATCAAACTCATTATGCTCATGGCCCTGAGTGCCATAAGGAGGCATAGCAACAGAACACCTGGAGGAAAAACAATAGTCTTTGGATGGAAAGACCCAAAGGGCCCCTTAAATCTTTAATAAACTCAGTATGTAGATGACTCATATCTCTGAACAAGTCTCCTTCACCCTCCTGCCTGTCTAGCTCCTGGTTCTCAGGGATGACACACCCAGCGATGGTAAACAAAGTCACATGTCATATGACATTTGCTTTAGCTTACTCATGGATTAGTGGCAGTTTTCTTTCTTTTTCTTTTAATGCTCTGTGATTTCACCTTTCCCAGATTGCAGACTTTGTGTCTTTGTTGCCTGTCGTGGTTTAAAAACTTGACCAATGGCTGAAAATGAATCATAACGTAAGATCCAAAGTGGAGTTGCATCATGGCTAGGAAGCTGGGAGGAAGTCGCAACATCAACGTGGATCTGAGTGTGGATCCAATGTCACCACTTGGACCATGAGAACTAGTTAGTTCAAGTTGATGACTTGGTATGCCAGACTGACCAGCAAGTTTAGTCAAAAGGGTGGAACTAGTTGCCGCATGGAGATGCACAGATAAGTTTGGCTTCTGATGGGACCAACGTGCTTTCTTTTTCTCAAGTATAGAGACCTCAGACCACCTTTACAGTAAAATGTTAAATGTCTATAGTAAGAAGGAAGAAGATTGAGGAGGAGACTCTCCCTGTGTCCTATGATGTCTTTGTTAGTGTGAGTCTGAGTACTTGTCTACATGGGTGCAAAGGAATGGGGATGTAAGGGTTAGAAGGAAGAGAGAACATGCTCCCTATTTCAGGGAGTCTAGGGTCAAAAGAAGTAAAACATTTACATGTAAAATTACTAACTAATGTTAATTATCATTGAGAGGCAGTAAAGAATTTTTCAGAAGAAAACATGCAATGCAGAAAGAAGAATCAAGTAAGATGGTATCTGGAAATCCTCTTCTGGAGCAAAGCCAAAGAAGGTATATAGTTTTATCTCTCATGGAATTGCCTGAGGCTTAACCCCCTGGTAGGTACGTGAGTCCACAAGTTCACGGGTGAACAAGCGCATTGCCAGATTATGCTGGGGCAAAATGCAGCAGCCAGTTGCCCAACTGCCCCTCTTCCCTCAGCTCTACTCCTGTAATCACTAGACAGCACAAAGTGGGGACAGGAGCCTAAGAATCTTCATCTATAGGAGCTCTGTGCAGAGGCCTAATGCCACCCAAATAGCAGATCCAGTCCTGGGTGCAATTTGAGTCATATCTACGTACAAAACTTTACAACCTGATTATATTAGGGGAACTGGTACTCTGTTACAGAGCCATAATCCGGGCCAAGAAGATTCCTCTTCTTATAGGCTATTTTGAGTTTTTGAATCCAGTCCTTTCCTTTATTCCAAGCAGCACCATGAAGGCTATTTGAAAACCATGAGTTGGAAAAGAAGAAGGCCCTAGTTGAAACCTGAGAGATGGCATTTCAGGGAGGGATGAGGTTCAAAGGAATGAGAATCTAGGAAGTGACAGCAGGGCTCAGTGGAGCATGCCTGTAATCCCAACACTTTGGGAGGTTGAGGCAGACAGATCAGTTGAGGCCAGGAGTCTGAGACCAGCCTGGCTAACATGGTGAAATCCATTTCTACTAAAAATACAAAAATTATCTGCATGTGGTAGTGTGCACCTGTAGTCCCAGCTACTCCAGAGACTGAGGCATGAAAATCACTTGAACCCAGAAGGGGGAGATTTCAGTGAATCAAGATCATACCACTGCACTCCAATCTGGGTGACAGAGTGAGATTCTGTCTCAACAAAAACAAACAAACAAACAAAAAATAATCTCAACCTAGAATGACAAAGAGAAGTCAGAGAAGAATGGCAAATCATGGAAACCAATAGTGCAGATAGGTGGAGGCAATATGAAGCGCTGACTGTTCCTATCACAATAACATAAAGGTCATTGGTTATAAATTTCCTTTGTCAGAGCAGTTTAAACAGAAAAGATAAAAGGCAGATCATTTTGGATCAAGTAATAGCTGGGGAATGAGAAAAAGGAAAATATGAGTGTGGATCACTTTATTTGAAGCCTACAGAGGGAGCTCATTTATGTGCTGGGAAGATGAAGCCATAGAAGATGGAAACTCCAGGGATAAGAGGGGAAATTAACAGAGCAAAGCCGTAGGAGATGGGATCCAGAAGGCAGGTGTGTGGACCATCCTTGGATGAAAGGAAGACTCCTTTGAGACAAGGGAGAAAGACACAGAAAAGCTTGTGGAGTATGAATGGAAATTTTAGGGAAATCATATCATTTAGCCTCATTTTTTCCCCGGTGAATTTGTAAGTAATATGATCCGTTAAGAGAATGGGAAGAAACCAATTAAGGACATGTGATGGAATTGCCAATTGTTGTTGAGGGACAGCTGAGACTGGAGACCCAAACTCAATAGTGGCACTCATCAGCAAGGCTAATTTATTTCCTATAAGTCACACTCCCTATTCTGGGTTCAAGAGCAAGACAGGCAGATGATTTGGTTAATTCTTAGTTGAGGTGTGGTCAGGCAGATGCAACTAAAGGACAATTTGGCAAAGGAACTGGGGATATGGGTGGGCATAGAAGAAGGGGTGGTTCATTGTGGCAGCCAAATCATTGTTGAGGACTCAGAACATCGGCAAATGGAAAATGAACCATTTTTGTGTTGTTGTGTTTCCATTTATCACCTTGCTATATTTACACAGGTTAGAACAGCTGTTGGAAAAAACTCTATAGCTGACTAAAATTTTAGAACCACCCCTTTTTGAGGAGTGCCTTATCAAGATATTTCTAGCTAAATTGGGTATATCAAACATGATGGGTGAGACTCGAGTTCAATGGTTTAACACAACAAAGGTTTATTTCTTGCTCATGCAAAGTCCAGGGTAGCTTGACTTCACTCAGGGATAGGAGTTGCTTCTATCTTGGGGCTCCATCATCTCAACACACAGCCCCTGAAGGAGCAGAAAGGATGGACTAGGCACACTGATTATTAACACCTCAAAGCAGATGTAGAGATGCAAGAATTTGTTCACATTCCCATGAGCTCAAACTCATCCCAAGACTTCAGATCAACTGCAAAGAAAACTAGGAAATGAAGGAGAGTCCATAGGCATTCAGGGAGCATCAGTTGCCTCTGTTAACCTGGGTCACCACCAAGAATCCTCAACCTGCCCTGGTAAACACCATTCCAGGGAACTTGACTATTTTGTGATAAGGAAGAAAAGGCTTGGAAAGTGAGAAGTAGAACATTACTTGGGACACGTAGTGTCCACATAGCTTCAAAGCAAGCAGTTAAAAAGTGAAAAAGACGAGCCAAACTCTAATTTTTAATTGAATTTGTGTAGGAAAACAAAGACAACAAGAAGAATGAAGAGGAGGAAGAAGAGAGGGAGGAACAGGAGGAGAAAGAGAAATGGAGAAGAGGAAGAAGGAGGAGAAAAAGAAGGACATGCACAAAAGCAACGAGGTCATTTCATCAAAGTCAAATTGTGCTATAATCATTTTTCCACCCTAAATTTGGCCAAACAAGTGGCTGCTCACAGGAAATGGGAACATAAATAAGGGTAAGGCACAACAGCAACTGGTCTAAACTTGCAGCCCTGAAGGTCACATGGGACGCAAACAGGCTGGAGTGAAGTTGGAGGAATAAATGTTGTACCCCAAGTTGCCCCCAGAGTTCTCAGGCCTCCTCTGGCTTTCTTCCTAGCTGGCTGTAATTCACCATTTCCGAAGCGCTGGACTATTGTTATTACCATTATTTAAAATGCTTTTCAAGACCAAGAGGTATGAACAGGCCTGTTCCACAAGCAGCCCCACTCTTTTGGGGAACGTGTTATTTCCTTTTAATTTGCTCACTCAGTCCTGAATAACTTTTCAGAGGGCTCCAGACACCGCAGTATGACAGCTAAACCAAGGCGCATCGGATGCGATGGAATTGCTCTACAAGCAACCTTGCCAAAGGCCCTTTTCGATGCACAAAGCTGGCTCTATCTTTGTATATTGAGGGAGCTAAATCAATGTTAAATGCTTGGCTCTTTTCACAGGACAATGACCAGGACCTAAGCTGCGTCCTTCCTTTTTGATTGACACTTGAAACGCAGCGCGGGAATCAGCCAGAGGCGCTGCTACAAGCCGAACCCTCTGCTGGGATAACCACTGGTGACATCTGCAGAAAGGCCGACAAAAGGCAGTTGAAAGCTGTGTTTGTTGCCTCCCCCCCTCAGATCTCCTCGCTTTCATGGAGCTCCTTCCTTGCTTTAATATTATGATTCAGCACCTGGCTTTTTTGAACCTTGCTTTAAACTTCAAAAGGCGAGGTGGTATTAACAAACATGAAACGAAAAAGTGGCGGTAGTTTGATTTACTGTTGTCGTCTTATCAAGGGTTTTTTTTTGTCACCAGCTGCCACTTTCTGTCATCTTTGGAGCCATTATCATTTCTCTAAAATCTAAAAGACTCCACTTAATAACAGCTTTGAATACAGGCAGGATCAGTAACATACACAGTTCTGGGGATGACAGGACCATCAAATGAAAAGAAAGATGTTGCCAAAAAAAAAAATCCAAACCACACAAATAAGAGCTGTAGTACTTTCTAGTGACCTTGATTTCTGAATTAAACAAATCAAATCCAATTCTATTGTTCCTTTTGAATTCCAGTTTAGAGTTTCCTTGAGAAGTTCCTTTTTGTTGTTAGGACTAGTGGGGAGGAAAAAACCTCAAGCCACAACAAGGCTTTGCTACTGCAGAGAGAAGAGGAAGCTGCTGCTATCATGAAATGTTTGAAACGACCTCTGCTTGTGCCTCCGCTCAGCTAATTACCAGCTCACTTTCACTGACTTTCTAACACTTTGAGCACCCACTTGATGCTGACAGCCAGGCAAACACTGCAAACTCTCACCAAGGAGAAGGCTGCTCCATGTTATGCTCTTTCCCAAGAACTAGCAGCTCTGGGCTTTCTCGCCAAACCCATAGGACATAAGAGGACTTTCTAACTGTGTTCATGGAAGCTGGGTCCGCCATCCCACTGATGAATCCTGTAATCTGCTTGGAACCTCACACACATGAAGTTGGTCAAAGCCACAAGGAATCTTAGAGATTACCCAATCCAGTGATTTGATTTCTCCCGAGGACTTTTGCAAAAATATTGATGCTTCCTTGAGCTCCTTCCCACATTGCTTGAATGCACAACTCACAGAGTGTGCTGCAGACACCTGTATTTTTAAAACTTCTCCTGATGATTCTGATTTCCAAAGAGGATTAAGATGAACCCTTACAGATGAGGTTTCTGAGAATCAGAGAATTTGAGTCACTTGTAGAAGGTTGCACAGCAAATATGTGGCAGAGCTGGACTGAGACTAAGTGATGGGAGCCCAGAACAATGCCCACATCTCCATGGTAGACCTACAGATGAAAGCTAGAGAGTGCCAACTGGATGGCACTTTTCACTATGGACTGGGCTGAGCATCTGTTTTCAAAGATGCCAGTCATAGTAACCCAAATTCTTGTTACTGCCTCACTTAGCTTTTTCTCATCTGCTTCCCCCCATTAAGTGAGTAAAACTCTTCATAAACTTTCAGATACCATTAATGATGAGTTTCTTACATCCTCCTTTTTCCCAAGCCCCTTAGGACCTTGAGATATTATGCTAAAATGTGGAGGCAATAACTGCTGATCCTGGCAAACTTTTCAGAAGTAAAAAAATGGAAAAAAAGGTGAAGCTGCTCATTTTGAAGTTATCAAGTGCAAAACATTTCATTTGTGCCTTGCTCTGATGTGCCATCACTTTGAAATGAGCCAAACACACTTGATCATCTGTTTCTTCCTTTTGTAATCTATTAACCCAAACTTGCTGCTTTATTACACAGCATCATTGGATGTAGCATCAAAAATCTTATGTATTATAGCTCTTTTTACGAAGATGTTTGTACCAAATTAGCCATATCAATGATTGCTTAATAGCCTGGAGTTTCAACCCATGAACCCTAAGTGGTCTGCTTAAGGTGGTGGTTCCTGGACACCTCACAGACCTTTAAAAATAGGAAGCAGAGGTTTGGTCTCCAGATGAAGGAGAGTATCCTTGGAGATGTCCCTGGACCTGTTCTTGAAATACTGGGACTGTGACAGCTGCTCAAAAAAAAAAAAAAAAAAAAAAAAAAAAAAAACAGAAAATAAACCCAAAACAAAATTATGAGATCTTTAGCCCAAAAGATCAGGTCAGTTTTGAAGATATAAAACAATACAGCAAAGGCCAATAGTTTATCTCCATGCCAACTTTTAATGAGTGTTAGTGATGTCTTGGAGGGCTGAATTACGAAGGATTTGGGACTCAATAGTAAAGCTATTATGAATGATTAGCAATGCCTGCCATGGATGGGGAGATATATACGTATGTAGCTTTAAGACCTGATAGAGTGGTCAAAATAAGTTTGGAGCTATCCATGGGTTTATAACCCAGTTTTCATTACTTACTAGCTATTGCCTTGGAAAAATCATTTAGTTTTCTCATTGTAAAATGGGCATAACACCTTCTACTATGTTTTAAGATTTGAATAACACAATAAGTAGCAAGCCATCATCCCACTGTGTGCCATACGGTAGATGATGATCAAAAAAATTGAAGCTTTTATTGCTATTATGGAGGGAATAAAACTATTTCCCTTTAGTTAAGACTTTATAGAATAGGTAAAGGAAGCCCTTGGCATCATTCTCTAGGGAATGAGATGCAAGAATTTTGAGCCAGGAAAAATGTTTCTACTTTTCTCCTTAGTCTGACAATTTAAAAAAGAAGGAAGGAAGTGAGGATGAGAATAAAGCTAGGGAGGGAAGAATAGACTGGAAAGAGGGAGAAAAGAAAGGTTCAGGGATGGAATAGGAGAGTGGTAGATGCAGCAGGAAGTTGGCGGGAGATGAACAGGACTGGGACAAAGTATCAGACGTCTTGAAGTATAAAAAGATTTGTTTTTAGACTTTTTAAAAAGCCTTAGCCCCAGCATTCTGGTCAATAATAAAATTGTTCTATTTTGAATAAAAAGATGATTCTCCCCCATCTCCTTAGCCTCACTTCATAGTTGTTCCCTATCGTTAATATATACTTCCATATCTCTGTGGTCCCCACTGTCAAAAGGACAACATGAAAATGAAAGTCTGTCACAGTTCAGTGAGTAGATACCTTCTGACTAGAACTCAGAAGACACAGGTGTAATCTCCTGTGTAGCCATATACTGGCCAGGTTTCCTTGGATTAGTCATTCTGAGACTGTTTCTTCTTTCATAAAGTGCGGATAAGGAAATCTCATCTGCTAACTTTAAAGGTTATTAGAAGAACAGCTAAAAGATAATATGTATGAAACATCTTTGTCAACTGTATGTTTTGATGCATGTATGAATGGATGATGACAACTAGTCCAGGCTTCACAGACATGGATCCACTTTTCTGGTGGGATTTTAGGCAAGAATGTTCTTCATTATTTCAGTGGCCCCTGGCCTCACAACCTTCTAAAATATCTCCCCAAATCTTCTTCCTCAGTGATTTGAATTCTCATTGGAATTAGAGACTTATTCTTTTGAGTAACCAAATAACATCCTCAGGTATCCTCTTAAAGAAGTCTACAGTCTTATAAGAAGTAAGGCATTTACTTAGGAAGAACTGAGTTAGTCATTGGACTTCTTGAGAAACCAGAACAGATAAATGAGAATGAAAGGGAGATTTGATGGGGAGACAAAGAGAATGAAATAATTAAGCAATTAAGGGATAAACTGACAACAGCTTCTGTCCTGGATCCACCACTTACTAACCTTATAACCTTGGTCAAGTTATTAGATCTCCGCTGGCTTGTGTTTCCTTGTCTGTTTACTTATTCATTCATAAGTATTATCAAGCATCTTCTCTGTGTTAGGCCTTGTCCTAGGTAGTAAGAAAGTTAAATTCCTTGAATTTACGAAGCTTGAATTTTACCAGGGTAGATAGAATACAGTAAATGGAGAAACATAGTAGAGTAAGTACCAAGAAAAAATCAGAAAAGTGAAAGCTAACATAAAAATAACTAAGCATGTTAAAGAGAGAGTGAAAAAGGGGGAAAAAGGTGGAGGAGGAAAGCTCTCCAAGGAGGTGCTGTTAATGAAAAGATGGAGTGAGCCAGGGGAAGTTCTGAGAGAAGAGTATTCAGGAAAGGAAATACCAATGGAAAGTCTTTCTTAAATTTAAGGAATGAAAATGGAGTTCATAAGAAATGGTCAGACTTGAGATTGATTTTACAGGTGGAGCTGACAATACTTGTTGATGGATTAGATGTGGGGATGAGGGACAGAGAAGAGTCAAAGATAACTCTGATGATCTGGTTGACAGCAAGGTGGATAAGGAAGATGGGATTTATTGTGGGGAGGGGGTAAGAGTTCTGTTTTAGACATAATATATTTGTAAAATTTTTGTAACATTTTAAAAATCTGACAAATAGAGATAGTACCTCTCTACTAGTGGATGAGATAGTGTGTGGAAAGGGCCTATACGGGATCTGATGTGGAACAAGTGCTCAATACACTGTACTTCTATTGAACACTGAGCAGGAATGTCAAACCAAGCTGTGGGGTGGAACTGATCCTTGTACAGTCAAGAAACTACACAATAATGAGGGATTGGAGCCAGAACACCAGTAGAATGGAACCAAGCATAAGCAGGAGAAGCAAGAGAGGACTGAAGACATGGTTTGAATGCTTCACATTCTGCATTCAGTCCACCCAGTGGGGCATGGTGGAAACCAAGAAGCTATTTACAAGAGGTTATCAGATCCAATACTCCATTCTGTACAAAGATTGGTTTTTATTTTTCTTCTTGAACTGACTGACTTAACAGCACATTGCAGGTCATGAAGACATTGCCTTGGCCCAAGATGCTGAAATGATCTTTACCACCAAACAACTCACTCCATACTGAAGATGCAGCCTAGGGTATGTGCTTGCTCTAAGCAGTGGCAAAACACATCTTACCAAAAGACAAATGGTTTTTGTTCTTCTGTGGTGCAGTAAATCTATGCCAAAAATTTTATTTGTCAACCAGGCATACAAACTAGTAATGTTAGAAGTCACTGCTTATCATCTACTTAGATGAATATCAAAGGCCACTGCCTTCTAGGTCTACAAGCAAGATCTGCTAAACATGACCTATATTCTATCATGTGTTTCTTCTAAGTATGAAAAAAGCAAAACCAACCAAAAACAAAACCACAGAAATTCCGTTCCTTCCCCCGACTCCCTCCTCACACCCTGAGCACACATTTATCAGTTCCATGCAGCAGCTGTGATGGAAATGAGAACTACAGGAAACTTCAGAGTTAATCATGCCAAATGGTGACAAATACTCAGGAGAGGGCAATTCTGGTCACTCATCTGACACCATGCAGATGGCCCAAGCTACAGAATTTCTCTTAACATTCCTGGGTCTGACCCCCAAACCAATCTGCTAAGAAACCCTCAGAGCTTGGGGATGTAGGTACTTTGGCCTCAGCTGGACAGTTGAGGAGCATGAATTTGGAATACAAAGTTGTATGGATAATCTCTAAGCTTTCCATTCTCTGTGTAAGACATAATAACTAATTCCTCAGTTTCACACACACACATGAAGTTTCTTTGATGAGAGTAGATACTAAAGCCTTCTGCATCTCAAAAAGCTTTCCAGAGCAGAGGGGAAAAAGGTGGCAAGGGTGGACAGCACATTTTTGTGGAAAACTAGGGCTCAAGGCTCAGCCAGGCTCCTGACAGCCACTTGGACTTTGCCCTAGACCCAGTGAGAAGGAGCCATGAGAAATGAGGTAAAATGATGACCAAGAGTAGAATTCAGTTGAATTAATTTACTTGGGAAAAGAAAGGTTGGAATTTAGTCAGTAGAGATTGTGTAGTTTTTCCCTTTGGTTGCACACCAACTATTAATTATGTCTGTCTTCTCTTCTAGACAGTAAGAGCCTAAAAGGGCCAGGACAGTGTCTATTTCGTTCAGCCATCCTAACTCCAGCACCTGGGATAATTCTTGGCACATTCTAATTTGATGTGAAATATTTGTTTAATTAATGAACATATTTGTGCATGATGGCACAGCCTCTGAAAGAGTTTAGTATTATAGAATTATTGATAAATAATCTGAGCTACTTCATAAGCTGTCAAGGTATCACAGGTTGAATCAAAAGTCCTATGCCTGGGTTTAACAACTGTAACTCAGATGATCTGTCCTGACATGTAGCTATGTAACCATGTGAGCACACAGCCCATATGCCTGGTCGGCCCTTCCTAATCTTAGATAAATTTGTTCACAAAGTCACACAAGCTTTGGAAAATCATTCTGACTCACGTGATGGGATAAAAATGTATCTCTTAAAACGATAAGGTACTCTATCAAGTCTACTTGATAGTACAATGTGACCAATTGCTTGTTAAGTCATACATCTACTAGAACAGTGACAAGAAAGCAATGACAAGAAAAATGAGAAAAAGATTCATGATAACATTGTCACAAATTTGCCTAATGCCATCCATATTCACTTCTGACATCATTCTGTACTGGAGACTTTTGAACAAGTCAAATGCTTAAATAGGCTTTTGCTACTTGTGACTATTAAATAAATGTTGTGTTAAAGGCCAGGAAAAATGATTTTCTCTTAAATTAACCACTTTCAATGGTTTGTAATGAAAGAGAAACTTGGTGATATGGATAATCCAAAGCACTATAGTCTAAAAGTTCTAGAAGGGATTTCTTCTTTAAGCATCCAGCCAAATCACTTTCCTTGGGATACAAAGCTGACTGAGGAGGAGAGTTTCAGGGAAGGGGTGAACCGACCCAGCATTCCAAAGTCACCACAGATTCTTTCCATAACAGTGCCCCAAGTGGATAATAGGTGGAGGTAGAGTGGGGGTACTGGTAGCTATAAACTACCTTCCAAGTTGCTTGTACCTGATTCTCATTTACCCCAAATGCCTACTTCTAAATATTTACTTCAGCTTTTAATCTATCCTATGGTCACTTGATCAGTTGGATGATCTTTGACTTGAGAGAGCCTACAGTCAGTAGTATGTATGACTTTCTCTTTATCATCATTGGTGAGTAGGACATAGGAAGACAGAGTTAGAGGCACAATAGAGTAGACATAGTCCTTGTTCTTAGGGAACATGCACTCAGAAAAATGTATGATATTTTGTGTGCAACAGGAAATGTTAAATTTAGAAGAGTTATCAACATCAGCCCAGGTAAAAAGAAGGAAAGAAAGAAGTACTTTATAACTCCATAACTATTTTGAGAGGAAGAGGCATTGGGGACTGCAGGGAGAGAAAAAGACAAAAAGAGAAGAAAGAGAGAAAACGTTTTGCCATATCGTTCACTATCCAGGGCTCATCCACAAAACATGAATACTCTGCCATCCGGAGAACAGAGAGCTGTGAAGAGTGGCCTCTGAGTCACTATCACTGAAGTGGAAATATTTGTACAAGTTCAAAGGCACCACAGACCTTGGCAATCATGTGCCCTAGTGAATGTCAAGACATAAGATGACATCACTACAAACTGAGAAACCTGAGGAGTATCTTCTATTTGGAATAAGGAAGCTCTGGGGATAAATCAAGCCTCATTCCTTCTTTTAAATCGTGTTTTCATCCGGGTGTGTCTCTAACCCCATGGCCCATGATGATACATCATCTGTCTAATTTAACACATTGTGAGCTCTGCAGAGAGAGACTGTAGTTTCTGTGATAATTGTAAGGTGATGAAACACTTTACCAAAGTGGCAATTGGCTCTTCAGGAAAGGAGAAATAGGAGCTTCTGTATGAAAACAGACTAAAAAGATTAGGATCCCTCAGTAGGGAAAGTCAAGGACTTGGAGAACCATGGTAGCAAATCTATGAAATATAAGAATCTGGGTAGGACAATGTTACACCCATTCAATAATCCCAGGAATACTTGGCTCGTTGTCTTTCACAGAAGCATGAAGTAGCTTTTTCAGGACAAAGAAAAAAAAAAGGCTAAATGAAAGCCAGAACTAGAAATTCTAAGAAGTGATACAGGCTGAGAATATAAATAAATAGGAAAATAGTTTGAATAACTCTTATAGAATTTTTTAAAGGGAAGTTAGGATAGTCAGCCTTATGTTCCTTACCTATAAAGGGAAGCTCTTGGGCAGAAAAGTGACATAATTATTTGCTAACAAACTCGTTGTATTCCAGACACCAACAAGACATTAGGTTCAATGATTTACAGTAAATCTAACAAACATATGTAAGTATGTTTGTTAATACCTGTGCTAGGTATTATTTCTAAACAACCATTAGTCTATTCCATTGGGAGAAATTTCTTCTATTCTTATGGGAATTTCAATAGTCTGATCCATTCAGTAATGAAAATGTAAGACTGCAAAGGAAACAAGGTGGGAGGTAAAGAGGAAGGAAGGAATAGTGTCAAGGATTACTGCTGTCCTAATGTACCTGGAAATGAAATTATTACTGTAAGTTTGCAATAGTATTTCACTTTTATGAATAGCTTTATGATTGTAAGCTTACTCTAGCTTCATAACATCCCTATGAGGTTTGATGGCAGGCATATAACCCCACCTCACAGATGAGGAATCAGATCAAGGGTAGTTAGTTATTCTCAAGGTTACCTAATGAATGATGTTCAAGTCAGGTCCCAGTCTTCATTTGCTTGTTGGCATTACCTACCAAACTGTTGGCCAACCCTGACTTTAATACTTCCCTGTGCACAGGATCCAAGATGGCTCTGCTGTCTATTAACTGCACATAGTACGCCATGTTCAGGCAAAGTGCAGTGGCATTTTGATGGACCTATGAGATGCATTGAAGCTGTTAGGAACAGTTGAGAGATCACAGGCAAGATCACCTGTTTTGGCCACTAACTCTTCAATTCCCCAATACTGTGCCCCTGGCCCTCCCACCCTTTCCTCCTGCTCTACCGCCCATGGTGCATCTCAAAGAACATTCACACATACAAAAGAGAATCACAGAGCCGTATGAAGAAGGCTCAGGCAAGTCCAAAACTCCAGGGTATGTAACCGTTTTGAACATGCACTTTTGATAGTCTCTCCAGTTTAATTGGAAGAGTGAGATTTAGAAGCAAGCAAAGTCATGTGAACATAGCACTGGAACTCAAAATGAGTATGGACCTTCTCTCTATTCCTTCTCTTCCTGTCGGTCACTGTCACCTGGTCTACAGGCAGGCCAGCTCTCATCTCAGCTGGCCAGCTCTACCTGAAGTATAAGTAAGTCTGACAAAAACCCAGGTTAAAGCTTCAAATGCAAGTTTACCTTCCCAGAGCTCTCCCTCCTCCTTTTAAATTGAGACATTTGTTTAAACCCAATTCTTCCCTCAAATGGATAGAGACACTATGGGCTCTTATTCGGATGCTAGGAAAATGACAGTATTCTGTGGACTTTTAGATTATGGAATTTTCTCTCCCACAATTACATGGGTGAGTGGCATAAGAAATAATGAAAAATGCATATGAATGTTATAGCACAGTACTCACTGAAAACAAAGAGACAAAGTCCAGAGTCAATACTGTAAAGCATTACTTTCAACTTACATATAGCCTAAAAGAGCAACATTTTCACAGCAACTCAGAGGTTCATTTGGGACTGACTTACTCAAGGAACCCCCACCCCAGCAACAACCACCCCCACCCTTCACATAAAGGTCATCTGGCCTCTGCCACCTCAGCACTCCCAATATTTTTGCATCCTGAACAGCCAGCCCCACTGTCTGACCAGGTAGCAGTCTTATTGCTATGCCCTTAATGGACTTGGTTGTCATTTGTTGATGAGAAATAAAATAGCAAAAACAACAGCATATAAAGAAACAAAGTTTTCCCCAGAGAGCAAATGGGATTCCACCAGGACCCCCAGTCTCCATATAATCTCTCCCTCCTCCAAGAGAGACCAATTCCCAATCTCTTCCCAGGGAATTACAGGTTCAGTCGTGGCATTGGTGAGCCTTTTAGAATGGCATGCCCAAAGTAGTAATTTTGTAATCTACCGTAGCTGAAGTAAGTATAGACCTGGACTTGCCCCAGCCTCCTTCTCTCTCCTCCATCCAGCACTGGGTCCTCACGTAGGTGAAAATACTTTGCATATAAACAAACTCCTCTCAAAGACACCTCAACCTTGACATTTCTTTCTCCTTTTCCAAACTTGCTTCCTTTTAAAACACCTCGCGCCTGCCATGCTCCCACATGAGGCCCAATTATCAGAATAATAATTAACAGGCTCTCATTATTTAGGATCAAACAATGCCCCCTTAATGAAGCAAGCCAAGAATAGCCAATGTGATCCCTTAAAACAGGGCGTGAGTTTTCCTTACACCTTGGGGCGTCTAATCCACCGAAACCATTAGGCACCGAGCTGCCCATAACGGCCTGGATAACATTGAGTCAAGGACAGTTAATGGATGCCAGAGCACAGACCAAAGTGCTCCAAGCATGTCAGTCAAGACTAACCGGAGGCAAAAACATCAAAATGCAGGTTGGAGTTTTGACATTCCTGCAGGCTCTGAACGCCTCGCCAGTAAATTTTTAAAGTCAATATCCCCCTTATGCTCATGAACACTTTTCTGTCTGATGAGTAGGACTAATGTGGATCTGATTGAACTGTGACTAAAGTAGGACTTTAAAGGCAGCTTTGAATGTGTGTGGGGTGGAAAGGGTTTTTTTTGTGTGTGTTTTGTGTGTGTGTGTTTTCTTTTTTTTCCCAGAAATGTCTGTGATAATAACGAAGACAGTGTACACAGATTATCACAGGCTGTGTCTTTCGACTTCAAGGTTATGTGATTAGAAAATTAGCAAAGCGACGAGATTAGAAAAACCGCAGAACATTTTGAAAGAAAGCTTTTTTACAAATTATCTGTGTGCTGGATTTACACAGAATCTGATAGATGGATCTTCTAATGTTTGGAAATGGATAAATGCAACAATGCAAATAGGAAAAACTGGCTTTGGAGCCTACTCCTGGCAGAAGTTCAAAACCCATATTAAGTATTCTAATTCGCTCAAAGTCTGTTACTTATATATTTTTTTAAATTGCCACACGCATACAAAAACAAAATATAACCATTCTATAAACATAAAGGGAGAAACAACAATGAGATTGCTGTTTCTCATAATGTGTGACTTTTCCCCAGATTTGGAATAAAACCTTCTCCTCTCTGCCCTTTCTCTTCTCAGATGCTGAGAATGCTAATTAGGAGGACAGGTATCAGGAAGCCCACACAGAGACGGGTTTGGGATTTTGTCAGCATTGGGCAGGTGGCTTAAGGTGAGATAGCCATTTTGGAGTCACAGCCTTACTCCTCCTTTAATGAAGGGAAAAATTAAATTTTCCTATATCAAAACCTAGACTTGTCTAAATAAAATTTCCATTAAAAAAAATCACTCCATTTGCATGTCCGATGACAAGGAGGGATTTCTAAAAATGTATAAGCAGAAAGATCTGTAAGTAAAAACAAAAGTGTAGAGGCTCACCTGTGTCTGATGAGAGCTTCCCAGGGCTGTTTCAGCACTTGGAAGATGGAGTATTATTGTCTTGCCTGGGGAGAATAGATCTATAAGCCCCCAAAGTGCCCACGTCCATGTTTAAAGGCATAAGTGACCGTCAAGCCATAGTGACCTTTAACCTATTTAATTAGAAGCTTTCGTAGGCAGCATCTTGACATTCTTAGGACTCAGCTCATTGCCAGTTGATTTAGGCCTTCCAAATGTTAAAATATAAATAGATCATAAGTGCACGTCCAGGTCAAACTTGGATCTTCCAAACCTCTAATGGTGATGTCAGCAAGATTTGACAATAAGGACTTCCCATTTAAGTTTAGGGATGTCCCAAAGCACATGAGTTGTCCTTAGTAGCTGATGTATCAAATCGATTAGTTGGACCATCATCTAAATTTCTGTGCTTATTTTGATATTCAACTCAATATATGTGTGTATGTTTTAGCTACCATCTACCTATTGATCTCTCTGTATAGCTATCCATCCTGTACTCAGTTGATCACAATGCTTGCATAATTCAAAGCTGTGAGAGTTTATTGAACACCTACCCTATGCCAGCTCTTTGTTAGACATTCTGGAATAGGACTTCGTAACCTAGGGCTGTGGAATTCTTCTGAGAGGTCTATGAACAGAGTTCAGGGTGTGAATCCACTGTGTCTGTGTGCAAAAGTTTGTATATTTATGTTCCTTTTGCTACAGAAAAAGCCCATAGCCTTCATAGCACTGTTGGGGGTTACATATGTCAGGACCCTAAATGAATAGATGCTTTCTCTAAGGTATGTGCTTGGGAAACGATGCTTAATGTGAGAGTGTCACCGATTTTTAAAAAATTATTACTGAACACTAGCTAATTTTGTCCCAGAAAATAGGTAATTCAAGGGTGAATTTCTGGCTCCAACAAAATCACTCCAAAAGTGATTTAGTGGTTTCCATGGTTTTATTCTCTTGTTTCTGTTTTGTTGTATTTTGTTTGAGGAGAACCTTGCTCAGACCCTGGAATAGTAGAGTATCCACATCTTTCCCAAACGTCCACCATGAAAATTCCTTTTCTCATTTTACTCCTCCACTACCTTTATTTTTCTCTCCTTACTCTTGTGCTTATGCCCCCAATTCTCCATCCTGCCGGTTTCCTCTCTTAGCTTCTCTCATTCTCTCTCAGTTCTTTTCCTCTGCCCTTGGCTGCAAACCTGCTCTGTAATTCACAACACAGCAGCTATCATTGGCTGGGAGAGCCAGGCTCCTTGGTTTTAGACAGCCCTGGAACAAGGCAGTGACTTTGGTCTCTGGGTTCCTCAATAGACTATACAACAAAGGTGTGGTGAAAGAAGGTGTCTTCTAAGAAGTTCACATTACGGCCTGTAGTAAAAGAAAGTGGTGATATTGTTACAGCCACCAGTTTCTTCCCATTGTCTTCCTTGTCAAAAACATGCCCCCTCCAAAGGGATGGGATGCGTTTCAGTACAATTTGAGAATGTTCAGTAACTCAATATTATCTTCATTTCCCTTCTTGTTTCATGTTACTTTCTGATCCTTGAGTTCTCCCAAGTTCACAGCGGTCCATGACATTACGGTGACTCGCTAACTTTCCCATTATACTTACAGTCAATGGGAGAACAATAGATTGTGTTATTCTGTATCTTGCTTCCCTGTCACTCAGTGTTTTATCTCTGTTGATACCCCGGTACCAGACACAGAAACCAAAGTAGGTTGTCTTGTCTTCAGTGAATCTTGAATGCCTTTTGTTCAGAGAGGCGTTTTGTATTCATCAGTCAACTGAGGACTCATCCCGAAGAAGCCCTCAGTCAGCACACAGCCCCAAGAGAAAAAGGTTTGTGAAATATTCATAGCAAAAGGTTCCCCAATCATGTTCACCTTTTGGCCCCACGAGTCTGAAAGTATCACAACAGTCACAGGCGAATCTTGTAGACGTGAACATTTCCTAGATGAAACAATGTGCCATGTCTCATATCCACTTTTGATATTAAACCCATTCACACAGGCACATTTATCTTTCTACTCGATCTGCCAACACGGCTGTGTCAAACAGCTGTAATAAAAGTCCAAAGGTGAAATGATAGTGATCAAAGTTTAACCCAATTTCTTTCCCTTCTTCTCTGAAAGAGGAACTAGATAGCTTTTCTTCCCCACCCTCTCGCCCCCATGCACTGTATCTTTAAACGTCTCCCTCCTGGTGCTTAGAGACAGTCCTGAGGCCAAATTAAATGGCATGTTGTTTATGTTTCTGGAGAATAAAATCTTACCAGATCAATAAACGCATGTCCAAACAGAAAGTAACTGAAGAATATAATGACTGTTAATTGGATACAATCAGTTGATGACTACTCAGTGTCAAATTCAACCAGAAAACAGTCAACAGAATCCATGGCAATTCACAGAAATAGAGGGAAAATAAAGACAAGAGGAAGAAACCATAAAACATCACTTTCAATGTGTCTTACACCCTCAGACTTCCTGATAAAATAAGAATTAAACACTCAGGATTCCAATCTCGATTTACAACAAACTACTCTCTTATAATTTGAAGTAAACTGTTTCATGTAGATCTAGATTTCTGTGTCAAAGAGGACATCTTTCCATGGTAAAGAATACAGGTTAACTAAAAGAAGAAAAAAATGTAGCAAATGAACCCTGTGTTCATCATAGCTAATTTTTACTGGGCTGAGGTGGTAACTACTTTTATTTAGTGCCTATTGTATTGCACCAGATATCTCACATGCAAATGTAGGAAGGTTCAAAGGAAGTCCCAGAAAGTTATTCACAGATCTAACTTTCGTGTACACTATCAAATACTACTGTCTACAGGCAAAATATCCAAATAGACTTTGGCCAAGTCTATCCTCTGCACGGGAAGTCCTTAAGAAAGGGTTTGGTAGAACTTTCCAGTGCCTATGGAAAGGAAAAGCATTTACATGAAGAATGGCAAAGAGGGATCAACTTCAACAATTACTTGGCTAGATCCTAGTTGCTGCCTTGATTATGAGGTTAAGAACTATTCTAAGGCTGTGCCTAGACTCAGAAGAAAAATACAAAAAACTTCTGCAGTGAGCAAGGTATAGAACCACGATGGAAAACCAGGTAGGCTCTTGTCATTCTGAGTCATTTGACCCAAGTGCTCTTGGTTTCTGAATCTTTAAAATCTCAGAACACAAGAAACGCTGAAAAGGATTACAAAGCAGTTGACTTTGTTGGAAAATCGAGATACTAATTTCCTATTAGGCACCTAGACCTCTCAAGAGAGAAGGCCTCTGCCAATCTAATGAATAAATAAAATACAAATAAAGCTTCACATTCAAGCCCAGGTGCCCCAGGGAGATAGTCTCTTGGAATTCAGTAATCAAGATGCCTGAAACTCTGTGCTAGACCCATCAGGGAGACTGGGCTGCAACTGTGCCCGGGCTCCTGGTGCCTATCAGAAGCAAATCTGGCCCCAAAGAAAGCAAATAATTAAGCAGGTCATTAGGAAGCCCGTAAAAGTACGGATGTGCAGCTACGCCCTGCCGTTAACTTCAAAAGGTGACCAAACGGCAGAGATTCTTAGCAGCAGAGGAAAAAGCAATGGAAAAAGTGAAGTCACATGACAGCCAAGGGCTGCCCGAGTGGGAGTTTATTCCACAAAAATCTGCTTCAGCCCAAGCAGGCCAGGTGGCTTCCCCATCTGCTTGGTCTGTACTCTTAGAAGTCACCCAGGTCTAGGCTAACTATTGCAGAGGTGTGCTCTACCGCATAGCTATAGCAGGGGCTGGAGGCTCATAGGTTACCCCCAGGTGGCCAGTATACCTGGGAGTTCTAGAGCTTGCCCCTGCCCCGGCCTTAGCTGTGGCTGAACTGTGAAGAGTGCCTGTTCTTTTCCTTCCTCCAGGGCCCTTCCCACTTACATGCCCAGTGACCTCAAATTGTCCAGTGTCTTGTTTGGGCAGAAGAGGAGAAGCTATTAAACTCAATCAGACTTAAATCAAAATGACTCAAATATCCTGTACAGGTTCATTTGAAATTTCAGCAGTTCTGCAGAAAGAGGGCAATATTTAATGATAGAATTTTGGGTGAAGCGTGTCCTATGTGGGGGCAATGTCTTAGAGTCCTGCAAAGATTTCTTTGCTTATCCCCAAATCATATTTCCTATTCAGGCAAAGGTAAAGCCATTTCTATTCACCCTAAGGTAATACAGACCCACAGCTCCAAGTCAGTGCCAAATTCCTTAGGCTTAAAATGGACTCTCATGGCTGGAGCATATTGGTCCCAGGGCATTCTCTGGTCCCTCCCAATTCTAATCTGACCCCAACTAGTTTGGAGATGGTGAGAAAGAGTTTGAAATGCCGATAACGGAGAATTAATTTGGCTGGGGTAAGGTTACTCTAAGTGTTCATTTGGGAAAGTAGTCAGAATATTTTCATTAATTCTTCCTTCCTTCTGTCCGCCCTCCTGTCATCAATTGGAAATAACATTTCATTGGATACAGTTTTTCATTTTAAGAAGACCTGTGTTCTCTTGCGGAATTTATTTATCTAGCAGAGCCGTGATGTGATGTAATTTTGAGGAAGGACAACACTGAGTTGATGTAATTATTTCTTAATATTTAAAAGCTCCCTTGGTTAATGTGCTTTCAGGGACAAGCTGTTAAATCATTAGGGATGGTGTTTGTGGCCTTTTTCTAAGCAGCAGCTAATGTTGACTTGAGCCATTGGGCCTAGAGATCATCCTGACCTGAGCTTCCCATTACCATGCTGGGAATGGGCTGGACGCTGGCTAACAGGTCTTATTACTAAGCTATATTTGATGAATGTGATGATAGTTAAAATTTTCTACTTAAAAAAAGAAAAGTATAGGAAATTTCCCTCTCAAACTTTATGGTATGCTGTGGGAGCTGAGTAAAGGAAAGGAAAGTTCTGGAAGCAGGAATCTGCAAATGACTCAAGGGCCCCTTCAGCTGTGCCCATTTGTCTTGAGGAAATAAATGCACACTGAAAGAGAGAGCAGTCTGAGACAGAAGAACAGGATAAAAATCATTCTGTTGTGGTTCCAGAAAACAGAGCCAGGGATAGGTAAGCCATGACGGACACAGTGAGAGGAGCTTCCGCTCCACTGAAGGATGCCTTGTCTAATAGGCAGGTATCTTAGTCAGCTCAGGCTGCCATAACAAAATACCATAGACTGAGTGGCTGAAATGACATTCTTTTTTTCCCTCAAAGTTCTAGGAATTTAAGGTACCAGTGTGTCAGGCCCTGGTAAGCACCCTCTTTTTGTCTTATAGATACCTACCTTGTCACTGTGTCGTCACATGCAGAAAAAAGGAAGCTCTGCTGTCTCTTCCTCTTCTAAAGACATTAATCCCAGCTTTGGGGGCTCCATCCTCATGACCTCCTCTAAACCTAATAACTTCTCAAAGGCCCCAACTCCTAAGACCATCACATAGTGGGTTAGGGTTTCAACATATGAATTTGGCAGGATAGGGGTGAAGGGAAACAAACGTTTAGTCCATCACAGCAGGACTACTAAAAACCAGAATGAGGCACTCCTGCAATAAGGAATTCCACATCATTGGTGGTGTTCGAGAAGAGGCAGAAAGACCACAGTTACAGCTCTCCTAGAAGAAATTCACATATTGAATAAGATGTTGAAGTGACTTGCTTCCACATTCCCTTGCTAAGATGAGGCTCGTTTAATTATTCTGTGATTTAAAGTGGAAGTGGAAAGATAGGAGCCAAGGATTTGGGGCAAGTTGTTGGTGGAAGGATCACTACCATGGATGACATTCATGGTCAGGAATATTGGTTAGGTTGGACAAATCTGTTGTTAGGAATGGGAATCACCTAGGAAGAAAAGAGCATAATTTCATATGTCTAAGTCACAACCTCACTGCGCTGTCCCGTAAGTAGGACTCCTAGTCACTTGTAAGGAAAGAACAATTCTCCTTATGACTAACATGAATGAAGAATAGAAGAGCCACAAGCCTGGAAGTGATGGTATCCTTGTCATAAGTCATCGCTGTTTCTTAGCAGACATTAAACAATCTCATATTCTTCATTTTTTCTTTTATTTTTAAATCTAAGAGCATCAAAATTACTTAAAAACTTCAGTATCTACTACGGTGTGAGGTGATTGCAACCTTTATTACCGTTTTTATTTATTTAGCTTCTCGTTTTGATTAGAGTTGAGCTATTTCTTTCCACACCAGTGATATTGAACCTCAGTTGAACAGACATGGTAGTTTCGTGAAATGCACATTGAAAGCCATCTGAGAAAAGAAGGCAAGTTCAGCTTGGCTTTCATTGCATGTGGCTCTTTTCTTTTTCAGGTTTGGGATCTCTGCAGCCTCAGCCTCCACTCCCTTGTCCTGAGGAGCTAAGGTGAAGTGCAGAGGGACTTTTGCTGAGCTGGACCTCTCTTCATCACCTGGCTTTTCTCTGTTGGAGTTGCTGTCATTTTGTCATCTTAGTGACATCTAAATGCAGCCCCATCTGCATGGACTGGTGACATTGACATGCTTACAATATTCTTCCGAGAGGTCAAATCATATTCAAGGGGAAAAAAAAGCAGCCTCACTCTTAAAGAAGTATGCACATACTCTCACATATGAAACACATTTTTAAAATTTCAGTTTATCTTCCCTTTTTCTCGTCTCTAAGACACAACTGCAATTCTATTTCCTTTTCCATGTAGTGTTTTCAATGAAATCTTGATTAAATTTATGATTACTTGGAGACATGTAAATGTATAGTAATATATATGTTGTAAATTAAACATATGTAAATACATATGAAGAAAGAAAAAAGAACAAAATGAAATTCAATAGGAATAACTTGTTTTGTAAAGAAAAAGAAAATGAGACGGGTAGGTGGACTAATGTGCACTTGGGATTTGTTAAGGCTATCATTGTATGAGACAGTCTTCTTTGAGCTGGTCCTTTGGGAAGAGAATGGAACAACTTGGAGAGAAGAGGTAGCTGGCTAAAGGTCAAATGGCACTGTCTTACCAAAAAGAAGGTGTACACAGAAGACAACTTCCCAGTAGATTACTTATCCCGAATTCAGTTTCCAAAAAAGGACAAGGTATGTGCTATTTGTATACTCAGTTATTTTTTTCAGTCATTGCCATGTCACAACCTGGGAATTTGATTAAAGAATAAGTAAAGGTATGGATGCTGCCCATGACAATGGTGTAAACTGTGAAGAAGGAACTGCTATGCCTCTTTAACATTTCTAAGAAGCATAAATAAGCAAGTGAATGTGAGAAACAAGCTATGTGTCAACTGTAGAGGAATCTCTAATGGAATTGAGTAAACCAGACAAGGGTCAAGGAAACATACTCAACTGAATTTAACTCAGTTTAACTGCTGCCACTCTACCTATTTGAATCACCTCCTACTGGAAAAAGTAAATCCAATAAACTTAGAAAAAGGGTGCTAAGAAATCCCATCTACTATTGCTGCTTTGTGAAGCAAAGTATAAATGCTATTATAGATTATTTGATGGTAAAGATTCTCAGTACCAGTAAGACCTCCAGGAACACTGATGAAAGAAAATGAACTTGACTTCCAATAGAGACACATCTTGCACTATCAGAGAAAATGTGAACACTCACCTTTCTGGCTGACAGATCTGCATCTCATTTTTAAGGTATAGACTTTTATGTTTGGGGATGACTTTTTTGACATTCATTAGATGTAAATCTTTATCGTGATAACTTAGGAAAAGAAGACATTTCTACAGCATTTGTAGAAATGTGATGCTTTTCCTCAGAAGATCCTAAGGACATTTCTTGATTATTAAAACTTCCATTTTAAAAACAGAATTGACCCTTGAAGGATACATGGGTTTGTCTGTTTTGGCCTGTGTCTCCCGGGATGCTTGGGGTGAGGGAGGCTACCAACCTTCTGTCACTGGTGCAATGTCTCCAGTTCATACTGAGTATCTAGTGAAAGAACCGGGGATGTTTAGCCTGGAGATGACAGGATTCCAGGTGACATGGTGACTATATCTAAGTTTGTGGAAGGAACTGTGGAAGAAAACAGATAAGGGAGCTTTTTCTGAGTAACGACAACCTAACAGAAACTCTGCTAGGCATGGGACCGTATCTTCAGTCCTCACAATAACCTTATGAGGCAGGTAATGTAAATAAGAAAACTAAAAATCAGAGTTTTAGTCACTGCCTAGCTAGTAGTCAAGTGGCAAGGCCAGGATTGATTCTACATGGCTAAACATCCTCAAGTTCTTCCACAACCCAACATTATTCCATGTGGTCCATGAGTAAAACTAGGGCCAGTGGACAGAAATGACAAGGTAGTGGCTTTTTTTTTTTTTTTTGATGGAGTTTCACTCTTGTTGCCCAGGCTGGAGTACAGTGGCATGATCTTGGCTCACTGCAACCTCCACGTCCCAGGTTCAAGTGCTTCTCCTGCCTCAGCCTCCCAAGTAGCTGGGATTACAGGTGCGTGTCACCATGCCTGGCTTATTTTTGTATTTTTAGTAGAGAAGGGGTTTCACCATGTTGGCCAGGCTGGTTTCAAACTCCTGACCTCAGGTGATCCACCTGCCTCGGCCTCCCAAAGGGCTGGGATTACAGGCATGAGCCCCTACACCCAGCCAACAATGCAGTGGCTTTTATTCCACTCAATCTAAGAGGGAGCTTCTGCACTTCAGAGTGGTTCAGAGATGGCAGGGTCGGGGTGGCAGGGTTGTCTTTCTGGAGGCTGCTGGATGCTGACTCAGCATGAGTCATTGCTGACAGCAGATGTCCTCTGTCTGAGGAGTAGCAGAGGTATCAGGGACAAAATGACAGTGGGAGCAAAAAATGGGCTCTGTGGTTGAATAAGTTCTGAAAGTACCAAGTTGAAACAGGTCATTCCCTGGAGGATTTCTCTGAGACTTTCACATCCTATTGTGATTTGTGAATCTATATCATGGGGGTCTACAAAATGGAGACCGAATCTGAACTTAAAACCCCCTTCTCCTGGAATATTTTCAGGGACCAACGCTCCAGAGAACACAATCAGGAAACATGGCTGTGGAGTGTGCCAAAACGCCATATGAGAGTTAGGTCAGAGGACCTTCCAATCTCTGGCATTTCTTTTACTTATTTCATTCACTCATTAATTCACTGAACAAGAATGAATCCCACCTTAGCTTCCAGGGCCTCCTTTCTATTCTGAAAACACTCCAGGCACTCTCAGGCTTTTGCCCTGGCTGTTCCTGCTTCCCAGAAGGCTCTCTCCCCACATTTCTGTGTGGTTGATTTAGATTCCTACTGCAAGGCTTACTCGGTGTCACTTTCTCAGTGCAGCCTCCCTGCCATCTCCCCTGGGCATCTCTATCCCTCTTACCCAATTCTAATATCTTTTCCAGTAGTACTTGTCCCCTTCTAGCATACAATGTAATTAACTTTATGATTTTATTGTCGTCTATCTCCCCCAGTAGAACTTCAGATCTTTGAGGATAAGATCTTATTCCGTTTTATTTGCAGATGTGCCCCCAAGCATTTAAAATAGCTCTTGTGTAATAATAGATGCTCAATAAATAGCGATTGAATGAATGAGAGAAACACACGGGTTTCTATCCTCAGGGAGGTGTGATTCTGTGAACACTTGAGTGAACAGAAAATGTTTATTTGAGGGTTTATTTTACATATGCAGGCATACCTTGGAGATAGTTCAGGTTCACTTTCAGACCACTACAATAAGGCAAATATCGCAATAAAGCAAGTCACATAAATTATTTGGTTTCCCAGTGCCTATAAAAGTTGTGTTTATATTATACTGTAGTCTACTAAGTATGCAACAGCATTATGTCTAAGAAACAATGTACATACCTTAATTTAAAATATTTTCTTCCTAAAAAAAGCTAATAATGATTCTCGGAGCCTTCAGTGAATCGGCACCTTTTTGCTGGTGGAGGGTCTTACCTCCACTTGATGGCTGCTGACTGATCAGGATAGTAGTTGCTGAAGGTTAGGGCGGCTGTGACAATATCTCAAAATAAGACAATAATGAAGGTTGCCACATCAATTGACTCAATCACAAAAGATTTCTCTGTAGCATGCAATGCTGTTTGATAACATATTAATTGCAGTATAATTTCTCTCAAAAATTAGAGTCAGTTCTCTCAAACCCTGCTGCTGCTTTGCCAACGAAGTTTATGTAACATTCTAAATCCTTTGTTGTCATTTCAACAATGTTTATGGCATCTTCACCAGGAGTAGGTTTCATCTCAAAAAACGACTTTCTTTACTCATCCATAAGAAGCAACTTCTTGTCCATTCAAATTTTATCATAAGATTGCAGAAATTCTGGCCCATCTTCAGGTTCCACTTCTCTAATAATTCTGGTTTTCTTGCTGTTTCCACTACATCTGCAGTTACTTCCTCCACTGAAGTCTTAAATCCCTCAAAGTCATCCATGAAGGTTGGAATCAGCTTCTTCCAAACTCCCGCTAAGGTGGATATTTTGACCTCATCCCTTGAATCACACATCAAAGTGTTCTTAATGGCATCCAGAATGGTTATTTCCAGAAGGATTTTAATTGACTTTGGCCAGATCCATCAGGGGAATCACTATCTATGGCCTCAGAAAATGTATTTCTCAAATAATGAGACTTGAAAGTCAAAATTATGCCTTGATTCATGGGCTGGACAATGAATGTTGTGTTAGCAGGCATGAAAACAACATTCATCTCCTTGTACATCTTCATCAGAGCTCTTGAATAACCAGGTGCATTGTTAATAAGCAGCGACATTTTGAGAGAAATCTTTTTTCTGAGCAGGAGGTCTCAACAGTGGGCCTAAAATATTCAGTAAACTGGCTGGGTGTGGTAGCTCACGCCTGTAATGCCAGCACTTTGGGAGGCCGAGGTGGGCGGACCATGAGGTCAGGAGATCAAGACTGTCCTGGCTAACATGGTAAAACCCCATCTCTACTAAAAATACAAAAAATTAGCTGGGCGTGGTGGCTCGTGCCTGTAGTTCCAGCTACTTGGGAAGCTGAGGTAGGAGAATGGTGTGAACCTGGGAGGCAGAGCTTGCAGTGAGCGGAGACTGTGACACTGCACTCCAGCCTGGGCGACAGAGTGAGACTCCTCAAAAAAAAAAAAAAGAAAAAAGAAAGAAAGAAAGAAAAAAATCAGTAAACCATGCTGTAAACATATGCTGTCATCCAGGCTTTGTTGTTCCATTGATAGAGCATAGGTGGAGTAGATGTAGCCTAATTCTTAAGGGGCCTACAATTGCTGGAATGATCATTAAGCATTGGCTCCCACTTCAAGTCACCAGCTGCATTAGCCTCTAACAAGAGAGTCAGCCTGTCCTTTGAAGCTTTGAAGCCAGGCATTGACTTCTCCTCTCTAGTTACAAAAGTCCTAGTTGGTGTTTTCTTCCAATAGAAGGATGTTTCATCTACATTGAAAATCTGTTGTTTAGTGTAGCCACTTTGGTCAATGATCTTAGCTAGATCTAGAGAATTTGCTGTAGCTTCTACACCAGCACTTGCTGCTTCACCTTGAACTTTTATGTTACAGAGGCAGCTTCGTTCCTTAAGTTTCATGAACCAACATCTGCTAGCTTACAATCACTTGTCTTAGACTTCATAGAATTTAAGAGACCTAGTGCCATGCTCTGGAGTAAGCTTTTGCTTAAGGAAATGTTGTAGTTAGTTTGATCCTCTGTTAAGACCACTGATACTTTCTCCCTATCAGCAATGAGGTGGTTTTACTTTCTTATCATTCCTGTATTCACTGGAGTAGCACTTTTAATTTCCTTTAAGGACTTTTCCTTGCATTCACAACTTCTCTGTTTGGCACAAGAGACCTAGCTTTTGGCCTGTTTTAGCTTTCAATATGCCTCCCTCACTAAACTTAATGATTTCTAGCTTTTGCTTTAAAGTGAGAGACATGCAATTCTTCCTGCACTTGAACACTTACAGGCCACTGTAGGGTTATTTATTGGCCTGGTTTCTACATAAAATGTCTCATGGAATAGAGAGGCTTGAGGAGACAGAAATGAGGGATGGGCTGGTCAGTGGAGCAGTCAGCACACACACAACATTTAGTAATTAAGTTTGCCATCTTATATGGGTGATGACGCCCCATCCCCAAAATTACTATAGTAACACCGAAGATCACTGATTACAGATCACCATACCAGATATAACGATAATTTAAAAGTTTGGGGTTTTGTGAGAATTACCAAAATGAGACCCAGAGACACAATGTGAGCACATGCTGTTGGGAAAATGGCACCAACAAACTTGCTTGACGCAGGGTTTTCACAAACCTTCCATTGATAAAAAATGCAATTATTTATGAAGCATGATAAAGTAAAGTACAATAAAACAAAGTGCATGTATATTCTAGTTGGCCAAACTTTACTACATATGCCCTCACAAATAGTTGATTTTCAGGAAACTAAACATATGTACAGTATCTTCCATATTAAGAGGACACTCATTGCAATATAACACTTTCATTTGTTTGCATTATGATGATTCGGAAGGCACTGAGGGACCCTTTCAAGAATAAGGCAGTGATCCATACATCAGAGATCATGGTACAGTAATGCTGGAAATAGACAGCATAAACAAGATGAATCTGAATCTACTGTCACCCTATCACATTCTCTGGAAGTTATTTTTCTAAACCAATTGTGATTACCAGAATCTTCCCTTGCCATTTCTATCTGGCTTAATGAAAGTAGAGCTGAGAATAGTTGTGAAATTTTCACTGCTGGATTGTCTAGAATATAATTGTGTTATAGATATTGGTGTGCAAAGGGCATAAATACACAACGACCAGCCTCTCACCTCTCTCTATCCACCATGACCACCATCGCTTCCATCCTCTACCTTTACCCTTTGATTTCTTATCCTTGCAGTTGAGAAGACTTGGAGGGCCTGGCTACTGGAAGATTGCAATAATGTGGAATCAGGCAAGTTGCTGCCTAGGGCAGTAGTAAACTGAGGCTTGGAGTGGGTATGAAGCAAGCCTGAGGAGGAGGAGGGTCTCAACCAGCAAAGTAATACTGGCAGTTGACTCAACAAATCAGTGGGAAGATGTGGTCAATAATCTAAGGAAGAAGACTAGTTCCTGGGGACATCAGGAACAGGTAGAAAGATACACCTCAGGTAGGGTGGGGAGAGAAGTGTCAAAATTATTACTCTTATAAGAGCATCAGTCTTATTCATTGCTGCATACCTGGCCTTGCAATGGTCCCTGGGTTAAGACATAGAGCTTGGCTGAATTGGAAGAAGATACAGAAAACCATGAGGAATGAACATCTTTCTGACATATCAAAGTGCTACAAGGGGTTGGTTGATAAATATAGAAGTGGGAACCCTACAAAATAAAGCTGCAGATGCTTCCCAAATAACTAGGGGACTAAGTTTACAAATGACTACATCAATACACAGACACCATTAGCAGAAGGTTAATTCTGATAGGTGAGTTTGAATTATAATATCTACTCCAACCACCAACACCAGTATCACCATTGCTACCAACACTTTCCAGGAGTCAGGGCCTGAACTCATTTATTTTTGTGTATTTATTTAATTCATTATTGATGTAATCTTTGTAATAGTTCTATGATATAAATGTTACCATCCTCATTTTACACACAAGAAAAATGAAGCTCAGAGATATCATCTCTCATCCCAGGGCAACAAACTGGTAAGTGGCTGGTCTAGAATTCAAACCCAGCTTCCACTGAGGCCAGAGAGTGGCATCTCATAGGAAATGGGGTTTATTTTCATGGACAAAAATAGGATTCCTATGAACAAGGACAACTCCAGATTTAAAGAAACTTTAAACAAAACAAAATAGTCCCCGTGCCTGATCTTCCCAGCTGGCCTCTTCTCAGCTTGGTTTGTGGTTATTTATAGCACTCTACTTACAACTCCAGAGCCACTGGCAATCTTGAGCATGTTATTTAATCTTCCTGAGCCTTAATTTCCTCTTTTGCTAGAATGAGGCAATTACATTTAACACTCTGATATTTTTCACCTTTAATACTGATTTGATTCAACATCTGTATCTGCTCTGCATGGGGCATTTTAGACTCTACTAAAGATACAGAATCGAACGTGGCAGGGCTTGCAACCTCCATGCTTCTCACCAGGACATGGGCTTTTCCAGAGCACACAGTATGTCATTTATCTCTGCACCTCTGCCCAGCCCATCCCCATGCCTACTTCACTGCCCAGGTATTATAGAGGCTCAATGAATGTTCATCAAAATTACATGAAAGAAAGGAGCTTCTCATGATAAGTAGCACAAAGCAGAATGTGGCAAAGATCTTAGAAACAATGCAGTATAATGGGATACGCTGTAGGAAAAGGACATTAATAACCATCTGGAATGATCAGGAGTTGTCTTCCAGGAGGATTAATGAAGGAGTTGGCTTCTGACCTTAAAGGAAAGGAAGAGCCTCGATGGGCAGAAATGGGGTAGCATAAAAAATTCTGGAGACAGGAAAGTTCCCTGTCATCCAGTATTTCTGCTAAGTTGGGTGTGTAAGAGAATGTGGCAGCACACAAGATCAGAACGATGGGGTTGAATTATTAAGAACCTTAAGTTTTTGTGTTTTAGACTTTAGACTGCTCTGTAGGAAATAAGAAGCCATTGAGGGTTTTTAACACAAGGGTGGTATAAACAGTTATGTCATATCGAAATTCAACCACTGAGCATTGTGTGAGATACCTACATATATATTCTTTTATTTAATCTTATTTAATTATTGACTCCAAACAACTTTGTAAATTAGATAGTTTTATTGTATGTTAATTACATCTCAATAAAGATATGTAATAAAACACCTCTATTTTTGAGATAAAGTAGTATACAATTTCTTAGGAAAAAACAAAAAACAGAAAACAGTCTTCTAAAGCTTCACTTTAACTTTTGTGAGATGCCCTTCTTTACCCTCAAGAAATTGAGAAAAAAGAAAGGAAAGAAAAGAGGGAGAGAGGGAGAAGTGAAGGAAAAGGAGGGAGGGAAAAGGAAAGAAAAAAGAAAGGAAGAAAAGAAGGAAGAAAGGAATGAAAGAAGGAAAGAAGGAAGATGGGCTTCACATGTTCAAGGTTCCATGTCCTCTTTTTTGGTAGTATGGGAAGAAACTGTGGCAGAGAGAAAGCCAACTACTGTCTGAGTTAGTCTCAGGTCAGATGCACTATTACTGAGCTTCAGGATTGTAAGCAAAAGTCTGTTTCTTTCCATAGCCATCTCCTCAACACAGTGTATGAAAAAAGTTTTTTTAGGTGTCTTGATTTAATTTAGCAGTTTCTTAAATTCTGTGTATTCTATGCACCCGAGCAGCCTATGAATTTTTTTTTTCTTCAGGTGGGAATTCCGGGATTGACAGTGCTGTTGTTAAAGCCCTTTTATAGACAGTTCATTTAGGAAGACTGGTTCCCATTGGACACACCTTGAGGAGTTAGTTGCGCGTGTTAAAGAGATTTATTCCAGACAAATTGGCTTATAAATATGAACCAACTCGTGTAAGGTGATCCACAGAGCAAGCCTTGAGGGAACTATTCTTTCTACTTTAGGGACTGGCTTCTGTGAAAGACCTGATAGGTAGTTCCTCTTCCTATGCCTGGCCCTGGATATTTAGCTCCCACTGAATGTGGGGAGCTAAATTCCTCTTACTTAACACAGCAGTCCCGAAGGGCTTGTAAACCCATCATTGGACAGTTGAGTTGCAGAGGTTAAGAAAACTGACATGAAGAGAGGCTTTATAATTCTGTAAGCATTTTTTATTGGCTAAAGATGTTGGCTGGGCGCAGTGGCTCAAGTCTGTAATCCCAACACTTTGGGAGGCCGAGGTGAACAGATCAAGAGGTCAAGAGATAGAGACAACCCTGGCCAACATGATGAAACCCCGTCTCTACTAAAAATGCAAAAATTTGCTGGGTGTGGTGGCACGTGCCTGTAGTCCCAGCTACTTGGGAGGCTGAGGCAGGAGAATCGCTTGAACCTGGGAGGCAGAGGTTGCAGTGAGCCGAGATCACGCCACTACACTCCAGCCTGGGCAACAGAGTGAGGCTCTGTCTCCCGCTGTTACCCAGGCTGGAGTGCAATGGCATGATCTCAGCTGAAGATGTCTTAAAGCACCATTATTTTAGTCATCTCTCCCTTGTCTTGATGCCCACCAAGGATAACTGACGAGATGGAGCCAACCCAGCCTGTTGAGTTACCCTGGGCTTCATCCTTCAGCTTTGCGTTAAAGAACTTCTAGGAAACACATGAAGATGAGAAAGTCGTAGTCAGGTTAACATGAAATAAAAAATAAAAAGCCACTCAAGGACGTTAATTTCCATCCTAATGCAAGCCTCTCATTTCAAGTGCATCGTTTAAAGTGTCTTGAAACACTGCAAATTTCCGTTTTTGTCTGAAAATTTTATTTACTGTTAGTTTCTTTCTGCTACTAACATTAAAAACCTTTAGAAAACTCCCAAAAGCTGTGTTCTTCAGGGGAAGGAGGGTGGAGAATCTGTTCTGTGGTGCTCATTGGAGATAGAGCGATAGATGGCCTTGGAAGTGGGGGAGCAGGGACCTAATCTGTATGAGTGGAGCGGGGGTGGTGGGGGGAGGCTGCCGCCAGCAAGCTCGTCTCTGGGAGTCCATAGCAAAGGACGCCCAGATCACTATGGTTTCCTACTCTCCTCATAGTGATTAGCACTTCTCACCATCAAATCCCTGAATCTGAAGTTTTTCATAGATTGTATGAGCCTAAATCTCACCCAACCACTGCTCTCGGAGCAGGAAGCTAGGACTAGAGAGACCTGAGATGCCTATTAAACTGCTAAAACTCACACAGAGTTTAAGGTCTTTAGAGCAAATATATCTTGCTTCTTGGTTTTATACAGAATTAGAACACGTGGATGCCATACTCAAGGACTGTCAAGGAAAACCAGACAGCAGAGGCAGTGATGTGAGTTCCAATTCCATGTCTTCAGGACAGACAGCTTCCCCAGTGTGTCTAGCTGACATGTATCCTTTGCTACTTGAGTCCTTTGCAGCACCTTCTGCTCTGCAATATTCCTGCCTGCCCTGTCTACAACTCCAGGAGGCTGTAGAATTCTTTCTTGGAGCAGGGACAACCTGAGGGGCTTGGGGGAAGCCTAAATGACCAACGAGAGCAGTAAATCTGTCGGAATGAGGGCAGAAAGGGCCAACTTGCTGGGCATCATTCAACTGAGAAAAAGCTGTGTGGATGTCCTTTTCTCTGTTCTGACTGGGAAATGGATACGGTGGGTATAGCAAGGAGAGTTAGAATCATAGGTGATTAAAGGAGAAGCAGATATGCTTTCTTGGGTCCAACTGGTTGTTGGTAAGGACTTAGAATGGTTTACATTGTGGATCCCAACACATAGGCTTTGGAATCAGCCAGAATGCCAGTTCCTCCACTCACCTCCCTGAAGCTCCATCTTCTTATCTGTAAAATCCATGTCACTAATTATTCACTGAATGGTTATTCAGGACCAAGTACTATTATAAGGGCTTTACATGCATTAACTCATGTAATCCTCATATGCACCTTACGACGTAGACTAGAATCTGTGAGCTTCATTCTCCAGATGAAGACATGAAGGCACAGAAAGGCTGAGAAACTTATTCCAAGTCACAAGGCTAATAGACGACAGAGCAAGGATTTGGATCCAGGGAGTCCAGCTTCAGAGTCCATGCTGTGGACATGACTTTACCTTGTTTCTGCAAGATTGAATGAGACAGCAAACTCAGTTTCTCCATGAGTAATAATTCTTATTACTCCAAGTTATTAACATTGAGCCATGATACAGTTTGGCTGTGTCTCCACCCAAATCTCATCTTGAATTTTAGTTCCCATAATCTCCACGTGTCATGGGAGGGAGCCAGTGGGAAGTGATTGAATCATGGGGGCAGTTACCCCCATGCTGTCCTCGTGATAGTGAGTGAGTTCTTATAAGATCTGATGGTTTTATAAGGGGCTTTTTTCCCTTTGCTTGGCACTTCTTTCTCCTGCCACCTTGTGAAGAATGATGTGTTTACTTCCCCTTCCACCATGATTGTAAGTTTCCTGAGGCCTTCTCAGCCATGTGGAACTGTGAGTCAATTAAACCTTTTTCTCAGTTTCTTCAACACAGTGTGAGAATGGACTAATACAAGCCACTACCTGTTGAGCATAGTTAATAAACAAAACAAACTAGAAATTCATGTAATCATTGGCTTCTATCCCAGTGGACTCCAAACATTTTAGTTATGCACCCCAAGTTGTAAAACATTCCGGAACATATATTTGTGTATGGATTAGAAAAATGTCCTATTGTGCATATGACCGTTATGAAACATGTAGAACTTAGAAACTGAAATTGAAAACAAATTTAAAAATAGGAGTTCAGTATAGATCTACCTCGGAAACATAGTGGGTTTGTTTCCAGATCACCTCAATAAAGCAAGTATCATAATAAAGTGAGTCCCACCAATTTTCTGGATTAGGCTTTGACTTTAAGGGAATGTTGTGGCTGGTTTGATCTTTTATCCAGACCACTCTAACTTTCTCCCTATCAGCAAAAGGCTGTTTTGCTTTCTTATCAGTCCTGTGTTCACTGGAGTAGCACTTTTAATTTCCCTCAAGAACTTTTCCTTTGCATTCACAACTTCTGTAACTGGCGCAAGAGGCCTACCTTTTAGCCAGTCTCAGCTTTCCACATGCCTTCCTCACTGAGTTTAATCATTTCTAGCTTTTGATTTAGAGTAAGAGATGTGACTCTTCCTTTTACTTGAAACTTTAGAAGCCGTTGTAGGGTTATTATTTGGCCTAATTTCAATATGGTTGTGCCTCAGGGAATGGGGAACCAGAGGAGACAGAAAGAGACAGGGAAACAGTTGGTTGGTGGAGCAGTCAGAACACACAACATTTATTGATTATGTTTGCTGTCTTATATGGGTGCAATTCATGGTACCTCAAAACAACTACAATAGTAACCTCAAAGATCCCTGACCACAGATCATCATAACAGATATAATAATAATAATAAAGTGTGAAATATTGGTAGAACTACCAAAATGTGAGACAGAGATACAGAGTGAGCATGTGATATTAGAAAAACATGGCATCCACAGATTTGCTGTATGCAGAGTTGCCATAAATCTTCAATTTGTAAAAACATGCAATATCTGCAAAGCACAATAAAACAATGGCATGCCTATAATTATCCCTGCTCTTCAGGGGCATGGATTGCTCACCCTATTTTGAAGACTACCAACAAGCTCACATTTTCCATTTTGTCCTTAAGAGTGGAAGAGTCAGTCCTGACCATCTGAGGACTCCTGCCTCGGCACACTGACTTCTGATTCTTTCAGCCCAGGTTACAATCCAGTGGTCAGGTGGCACAGAGCAGCCCCTCATGGGGTACCTGGGCCAGTCGTGGGTACATCTGTGAAGCCAGCAATCAGCAATCTCAACCCCTCTGATGTTATTCTCCCTTATCACCAGCCCCCTGTTCCCGGACCTTCTCAAATGCCCGATGGTGACTGATCCCTCTCTCTCCTTCCCAGTGCTCTGAACAAAAATATTGAGTGTCCTTCTCCTTCCTGTACTTAAGTCGCTTACAGATCTATCTGTCTTCCAAGACTTATCTCCATTTAAACTTTCAAAGGCTCATTTTCCTCAACAGTCAAATGAGGATGTTAATTTTCTGTGTATCCAAGTGCTGTGAAGTTGAAGTGGGGAACCCTTGCAACCATGCCTCGCATACTACCTAGAGTGCACCAGGCACACAACAGTGCTCCTACGTGGCCAGGAAGTCTGGATCTAGAAGGGAAAACTCTGTTCTCCCTCACAGGGTATTAAATGGAAAGACATGTTACCCTGAAATGATACCATAGCCTGCTAAACCCTATCCTAGCCTAATGGCACTGAGCTGACTGCTAACGGCTGGAGGCTGCTCCCCCAAGAGACTCTGTGAGTGGTACCAAGACGGGGATGCTGCCTTTGGCTTCATCATTTGAAGATGGGACCCTGGCAGTGTCTCCCTCTAGCTTAATCTCCCAAACCCCAACGCACACACAGGCATCGGCTCCCCTCCTTCCAGGTCTCCTTCCGCCCCTGGACCTCCCTGACCATTCAGGAGGCAGGGCCATTCCCAGGCCAGAGAAGGAAGGCGGGGGAAGGCTGCCCCACTGGGCTGAAGGGCAGCTGTTTATATTATAATTAAGGTTTTACAGCATAAACTGAAATGTAGCTTGACTATTCCTACAAGGCACTGGAGGTAATTACCACTGCTAGAGGCATTCTCCACTGCCAATTATTTCCCTTCCTAATTGAATAACTTAGGCCACATTGTGGAGGACCAGCAAAAGGAAGGAGGTGCTTTCAAATATGGACACTCCTTCAGAGGGCTCAGAACAGCGCGAAGCTTAACACACTGTCAGTCCAATCCTGTCTGAGAGTTCTTTCCTAGGGGTGTAGCATAGAGGATAGGAATGTTAGTCCCAGAGTTCTACCATTTACTAGTTCGGGCAGATCAAACTCCCTGCATCTATTTCCTCTTCTATAAAATGGGAATAATTGAAGTTCAGGCAGACTGCATTTTATTACACATTACTACGTTTTGCAGATACTACAGTTTTTTTACAAATTGAAGGTTTGTGTAACCCTGGATCAAGCAAGTCTGTTGGTGCCATTTTTCCAACAGCATGTGTCTCTAGGTCCTATTTCTCACAATACCTGTGTTATTCTCACAATATCTCAAACTGTTTCACGATTACTGTGTCTGTTATGGCGATCTATGACCGGGGATCTTTGATCTTATTATTGTAATTGTTTTGGGGCACCATGAACTGCACGAACATATGACAGCAAACGTAATAAATAAATGTGTGTGTTCTGCCTGCTCCACTGACTTGCTGTTTTCCCGTCTCTCTCGCTCTCTCTCGTTCTGGGCCTCCCTATTCCCTGAGACACAATAAGACCAGTTAATAACCCTACAATAGCTTCCAAGTGTTCAAGTGAAAGGAATAGTCACACATTTTCCACGTTAAATCCAAGGCTAGAGATGATTAAGCTCAGTGAGGAAGGCAAGTCGAAAGCTTAGATAGGCCAAAAGCTAGGCAGGCCTCTTGTGCCGAACAGTTAGCCAAGTTATGAATGCAAAGAAAAAGTTCTTGAAGGAAATTAAAAGTGCTACTCCAGTGAACACAGGAATGATAAGAAAGCAAAACAGCCCTATTGCTGATAGGGAGAAAGTGTTAGCGGTCTGGATAAAAGATCAAACCAGCCACAAAATTCCCTTAAGCCAAAGCCTAATCCAAAAACTTCGTGCGACCCGTTTTATTGCGATATTAGCTTTATTGCAGTGGTCTGGAACCAAACCCACTATATTTCCAAGGGATGTCTGTATAGACTTCACGGCATTATTGTGAGAATCAAATGAAATAATAATCATTCTGGCACATAGAGAACATTCAATAATTCTGGCTTAAGGAGGTGGATCCAACAGAGGGTATGACCATGGAGGTGCAGGCATTTTTCTCTTCCCTGCACAGGTGGACGAAACTGAGGCAGAAGTCACACTTCAGTCCCACATGCAACAGCTTGGTCTGGGAGTACCAGCAGCAGATAGAAAGCATGCCTCCCTGGCTTAAAAACAAGAAATTCCTTTCAGTTACAGAAGAAATGGCCCCTCCCAAGAAAGTTGGGCAGATATTCAAGATATCCAGTCTCTGGGAGTGTTTGTTAGTCCCTTTGCCTCCTCTGTATCCATACAAGGTGGCTGGCATTGTGCACAGGCTTGCGGTGGCTTCCTCAGCCCCAGGGAAACCCATGATTGATACCACATACATTTGTTGAGGGCTTTCAACTCTTTCAGCTTTATTCTACTCTCATCTCTTTCACACCTCACAACCACCTGGAAAATAAAAGTATCCTTCCTGGTTTACAAATGAAAAAAAATAGAGACTGAGAGAGATTAAATAACTCACATAAGCTCAATCAAGGACTGAAACACAGCTCTCTGCCTCCAATCTTTCCCACTGCTCCTCCACAGGAAGGAAGTCCATTCAGCTTTCAGGGTTCACCACACACTCCCTTCCCAAAGCCCAACTCTTTTGCTATTGAAATTATATAGTGCGTTTAAAACATCACAGAAGCCAGAGACCGTGAATTCTCCCACTTTAGCGTGTATACAAGTCTCTTAGGGAATGTGTTTACAAACGAAAATTCCAGGGCCACACTCCCAGAAATTCTGACTCCCTGCATCTAAGATGGGGCCCAGGAATCTGTAGGTTAACAAGGTCCCCAGGTTTTTCTAATTTCAATAGTTCAATGAGACAGCAACAGAGGCCTATGAAAGACCACTGATGGGACATCAGTGAGTTGACTTAATCTTTCTGAACATTCATTTCCTTCTATGCAGAGGAAGATAATAATATTTACCTCTGCGAGGTTTTGTGAAAATTAAATGAGATAATGCATGTAAAGTGTTGTGCACCGTGCTTGGCACATAGAACGTGCTCTGGTGACATCAGTCCTTGTTAGCACGACTGCTGCTGTCATGAATATTACCGAAATACCACCAAGCCTTGTGTTACTCAAGGGATAAATTATTATAAGCTTGAGACCTTAACATTTGGAGTCACTAAATCTACAGAAAATTGGGATGTAAAAGAAACATAAATAGAATTTGATAAATTTAAGTCATTTTTTAATAAGATGGACTCATTTATCCTCATTTAACTGCCTTGGGGTGGGGGTGTTGGCAGCTGTTTGGACAAACAGGAGTTTGTTGTTTAATTAGCAGACACTGATTAATGGCAGGAAAGGGGAGCAACTGGTAGATATGCCGGGGGTGCTTCTTGAGAACTGGCTTTAAATTAATGTGATCTGCACAAAAATTCAATAGCAGACAGCACTGAGATAGAGAAGAATGTATAGACCCCATCCGCAGCCACGAACAGCTTCCTCCTAGTTATCCTCCATTCTCCTAGGACTCTGGGGACATCTCTGAGTGCAAGGGCATCCTGGGACCCCAGGCTACCTCTATAGGTCGGAAGTCTGGGTGAAGAGGAGCTCTGCCTTCTTATTAGGGAAAGCTGGCCTGGAGGCTGCCCTAGGACTGCTTCTCCTGGGGAAAAAAAAAAAAACAAGAAGGAAGAAATTTCAGAAGAAAGTAAGACAAATTGAGCTAAGTGAATGACTTACAGACTGTCAGTGGTGGGAACCCCGCACTCCACACATACACACACTTTGAATTTGGCAAAAAGCCCAGGTGAGGTATGAAGTGACTGTCAGCCAGGACTACCCACAGGCTGGCCTGAGGCTGGTGGCCTGAGCTTTATCAGAGAGCCTCTAGAAATCTGCATTTCACCCAGGCCACCTCCATCTCTTAGTGAGGCCAAGTAGGCACACACACACAAAAACCAACCAATTTCGGATTGGAGAAGGTCCAGAAATACTCCTGGGTATATTTTGACATCTCAGGAAGTAGGTTCTGAGAGAGCAACCCCAGCATTTCCACACCTGATAGGGCAGGGGCAGGTGGCCATCAGTACTTGACATCAGGCGAGTCATGCTTCAGCCCTTCCTTTGGAAATCTGAGGCCCAAAACACATTTTATGGATGAGAGCCAGCCACTCTGGAGAGTTGTCTCTTGTTTAAGCTGTGCAGTGAACTACCTACATAGTGTGAATTGAGAGACCCGGAAAGTCTCATCCCCCAAAAACACCCACTCCCCAAGCATTTCTGTCTCCAAATGTGTCTGTCCCTTCCTACTACAACATATCCAGGCCGTAACTTTCCTCTCTGATCCAAGTTCCTAAGGTGATGCAAGAGCAGGAGGGATACTCCAAGGAGAAGAGGCTACAACAGTAGCAGGTGAGGCAGACACGGGTCAGTCCCGCTCTTGCTTTCTCCAGAACCCCATCCCCTGCCTTCATTTTCTGTCCTACTCTGCTATTCTCCATGACCTTCATTTGTCTCTGTCACCTGCTCCCTGTGCCTTTCCCATCTCTATGTCCATCCTATGCCAGGTCGATGCTGGATACACAGTAGGCTTAATCCATGCCTGAGGAATGACTAAGCAATGAATGAACAGAGAGGCGTGGAAGAATGTTCAGGGTGAGAGCTGCAGGCACATCCATGCCAGCCCTCCTTTACCCCCAGGGCAAGCCCAGAAGGAAGCAGACACTGGAGAGAAAGGCCTGGCTGTTAATCTTTTACCCAAAGCTCAGCTCCACAGTAACGCTCTTTGTGCTGCCCCTGCTAACTGGGGACAGAAAATGTGGAAACATCACATATTTGCCTGTAAATCTGCTGCTTTTTATGTAAAAACATTCATGACTGGCTTCATGTTTTAGTCCTTACTTTCTCTCCCTCCTCCTGTATCCATTTTTATAACCCCCTGTTCTCACATGTCCAAACAACGTAACTAATCACTCTGTCACCTTGATCCCCTGCAAAGGTTCCTTTTCCACTCTTTCCCCCCAACCCGCCTTCACCATCTCCTTCTTTTCCAGCTCTTCCCTCCAGGGCAGCAGACTCTTTCATCCATAGTCACCAGGGCACACAGATCTCGTTTTCTTTATGATTCATCTTCCAAGAGGAGAAATGACCAGGATCAAGAAATGCATATGTGACATTGCTGGGGAAATGTGGCTTCAGACAAGACAGGAGTTGGCAGAAATGACGTTACTCACTTCACTCAAAGTGAGGAGCTGGGAGAGGTTGCCTTGGGTGGGGAGTTTTATTGGTTTTCATATTTATCACTGCAGAGTGCTATTAATGAATTGCCATCCTCCAAAATCAAACCATCAAGGTTGCATTTGGGCAATGAAGAACCGCTGGTTACAGAAAGTGCCCCTGTTGGTCTGACAGTTTCTCATGATCAGGAAGTGTCACTGGGTGATCTGGATACCAATGTCCTGTGAGCCCCTCAGTGCTCTCCTCTGATTGCTCAGGAGCTTTGATACACTACACTTTGTCTGTCCTTCTGGAAGCCCTTTCTTTATTTGGTTTCCAGAGACCACAAACTTCTGGTTTTCTTTCTACATCGCAGGACATTCTTTTGCCAGGTCTTCCTCTTCTTCCTAATCTCTAACACTCTGAGTAATGTAGGGCTCAGACCTTGGACCTCTTCTCTATCTATTCCACCTGGCTTTGTCATCTCTCCCCTTCATGGATTTAAATATCAGGTTGATTCATAAGAAACATCTGATGATCAATCTTTTTCACCTGTAAAAAAAATGACACGTTCAATGGTCCTACCTAATACTATATAGCATAACTCCCAAATCTTTATCTCTGTCCCCTGACCTCTCTTTGAACTTCAGACTCTTATCCAGCTGCCTACTTAGACACCTCCACTCAGTTGTCTAATTGGTATGTCCAGATCAACCAAAGCAGTTCAGAGTAGGACTCTAGACTTCCCTGCCAAGTCTGTTCCTCTCCCAATCTTCCCCATCTCAGTTAAGGACAACTCCACTCCTCTGGTTGCTCAGATCAAGAACCTAATAGTCATCCTGGCTTCTTCTCTTTCGCCCACATGTTACAGAAGTAAGTTCTTTTAGCTCTAACCTCACGTCTTACATCTTTGCTCTTATCAACCTAGGCCAAATTTCCTGGGGTTGTTTCCTAGATTAGTGTGATGATATCCTAAACTGGTTTCTGCTGCTTCTACCCTTGGACATTCTATAATCTACTATCTTTACAGCAGTCAGAGTGAACACTCTGAAGCATACATCACATTGTGCCATTCTCTCCAGTCCAAATACTCCAATGTCTTCCAATAATGCTCAGAATAAAATCTAAACTCCTTACCCTGCCTATTTCCCAGCCCCTGCCCGTGTCTCTAATCTTCATCTCCTTTGCCTGCTTCACTCAGCTGTAACTCTTGCTCCTTCCCACTTCATCTGCCTCTGACACTCTCATTCCACTCATTCAAGTGTGTTCAGTATCACCTCCTCTGGAAAAGCTTTCATAGACCATCCCATTATCAGTAATAGTTATCCCTTCATCCTGCCTTCTTTAATATGCTGATCACATGATAGTATATGATAGGATGATTTGTTTATGTGTTTATTATCTACCTACCAACTAGAACCTAAGTTCTCTAAGGGCAAATATTGTTGTCTCTTTCAGTGTCCTTTCCTAGTGCCTGGCACCTGATAGATGCTCAGCAAATGTTTAAGTGAATGAATGAATTGATGAATGAGTGTGCCAGGCCCCCAGCTCTGTATCCTGTAGAGCTCAATACATAGTTGATGCTTGAGAATCTTGAGCCAGAAGAACTTTCAGCCAACAGTCTAATAATGATGTGGGATTAGGATTGTACTGCAATGTGAGTTTGTAGTTTTTAGAATACTTCCTTATATATGATAACCACTACCTCCTCTTTCCAACAGGCTGGAGGATCCCAAGGAAGTCACTTCTCCCTTTCCATTTTCTCCATCCAAAACATTTAAGTTTTTTTTTCTTTATGCAGTGACCATGACATCCTTGGTGTTGGCTATCACAACCATACACATACACCACACCACGTCACACCAATAATGATAAAAATAATAGCAAACTTTCAATAAGATCTTGCATTGAACCAAGCACTGTTCTAAACTTTTACATACATTATCTCATTAGGATGGCTTAATAATCCTATAAAGTGGGTGCAGATTGGATTTCCACATTCAGGTGAGGAAACTGACTCACAAAAGGGACTAAGTAACTTTCCAAAGTTTACACAGCCAGTAAGAGAACAGGCCAAATGTTTCTGAGGTTTTCAGTTTGGGATAAGGTCTCTAGTGATGCTATCCACAGAAAGTCCCACTCTCCCACTGTCTCTCCTGTCCAGATTGCTCAAAGCTCTGAAAATCCCATAAAGACAAGGGCAATGAACATTAAGGGGTTCCTGTGTTATAGGGAGAAAGACCCTAGGTCCTCATATCCACCAAGGCGATGTGCTTTCACCCAAAGTATGACCAAGGCAGTGACACAATAGGGCCCTTTTCCATCATTTACCCTCTAAGGGTGCTCTGTGTCACTCAGAGCTGGCCCTCTTTCCCAGGCCAATTGAAGGACACGTTTGCCTCACATCTTCAAGTGAACAGCCGGAATCCATGTAGCAATTTCCCCTCCCTCACCCTCCCTTGTTAGCTCAGCTCCATCTGGTAAACAGGAGTCCTGGTGCCCCCGGTTATCAACCCCCTCACCTGACAGGTAGCACCTAAAGAAAAAGGATTTCTGAAAAAAATCACATCGCCCGCACTGCCAAGGGCAAGGAACCCTCAGGCTCATGCATTGATATGGTTTGGCTATATCCCTACCCAAATCTCATCTTGAATTCCCACATGTTGTGGGAGGGACCTGGTTGGAGGTAATTGAATCATGGGGGCAGATCTTTTCCCGTGCTGTTCTTGTGATAGTGAATAAGTCTCACGAGATCTGATGGTTGTATATGGGGGAGTTTCCCTGCACAAGCTCTCTCTTTGTCTGCTGCCATCCATATAAGACATGACTTGCTCTTCCTTGCCTTCTGCCATGATTGTGAGGCCTCCCCAACCACATGGAACTGTAAGTCCATTAAACCCCATTTTCCTATATAAATTACCAAGTGTTGGGTATGTTTTTATCAGCAGTGTGAAAATGAACTGATACATGCATTGATGTCCGCCTCCTGCAATCCTGGCAGTGGGACCAACGGGTTGCCTAGAGGCTGCTGCTTCTCACACAGGGATAGCTGACAAGGCACAAGGGCATTGCTCCCAGCAGGCTTCTGCCCCCTTCCTGGCAGTGCTAGGCCAGAGAAGAAAGAGTGGGGGAGAGGGAGGGATCTCTCTCCAAAGTTTGGAGAGCAAGCAAAAAGACAAATGGAACCAATTTCAAAAGGAGTTACAGGGCATCTGGGGAAGCAAGACCCCTGAGTTATAGTTAAGACTCTGAAGAATCAATTAATATGCTTCACATCTACCCCACCTTACTCTTGGATGCACCAAATGCTTTCAGGAATACCCCAGGGTCCCCTCCTCACAGCTAAATAGGACTCACTTTCCACAGCACTAGAAACAAAGACTGCCAATACTCAAACTTTATGTGCAAAAGCTGCTTGTCTGAACCTGGATACAGAAAGATTTAAAGGCATGCTTGCAGTGCAGTTTTTCCAGAGAAAGTGGAATGAAAAGGAAGAGGGAGGGAGCAAGGAGAGAGAAAATATTAGCTTAAGAAATCTCAAGTGTCTGACCCAGGAAGAACCCGGTGCTAGAAGGAAGTTGAGCTGTGACTGAGGTTTTCTTTTTGCAGTCCTACAAGGTGGTTAATGCCAGCCAATGGTGGCCAGCTCATTATTGATGGGTTGCCCAGGTTGGAGTGACTCATCTTTGCCCCAGACTTTGCCCCTCCACATGGATCATCCCCTGTTTAACAACCTAGGAAGTTGGTGAACCCCTTGCCAAGCACCAATGAACTTTGAGACTTTCAGAAATCACAACCTTTGTGGGTATCAGTCTCCTCATCTGCAAAATCAGGCACTGAGAAAATGATTTATAAGGTCCTATGTCTAATTTTCTGGAATTTAATAATAAAGACCTATAGTGGGATATGATTGGGAAAAAATCCTTTGCTTATCATGGAGTGGTTGCTAAGCAAGTCCCACAAAATAAGCAGTAGAGTCTCCCACATAACCTAGCTTTTAAATTTTAATCAAAGCCCATGAACTGAAAACAATCAAAATGTGTACTGAGGGAAGGGGCTGATTGCATATTAACTTCATTATTACCCAGATATATCCACCATCTCTCATGAGATTAGTGACATATGATCATCTTATTGGTCATCTTCAAAACAATTTACTAAATACTGACTAGTTGCCAAGGACTATGGTGGGAACTTTAGAGAATGCAGAAAACTAATATTATATTGCCTCCATCTTTATAATAATACAAACTAATACAGGAAATTTAGAATCATAATGGAATTTTTTTTAAGTCTAAGACTGACTACTGTTCATTTCAATGTTGACAAGTATGACATCCAGGTAATGCTAAACCTTTGAAGCAAAAATGAAAATGTACAATATTATTATCACTAAATTATATCACTATAAACAAGTAATCACTAGTGCCCTGCAAATGTGCATAGAATATTTACCTTAGCCCGAATTTTGTTTAGAGAAAATCTAATCTTTCTCCTTAAGATAATGCTCAGGTTGGTCATTTTAGTTTCAATACTATATAGACTTGAGATTTTACCCACAACAACCTTGCAGAGAGAACTGGCTATATAATTTGTGGGGTCCAGTACAAAATGGAAATGTAGGGTTTCTTGTTTACAAATTATTAATACTAAGAATTTTAAGATGGCAAAAGCAGGGTATTAAACAAAGTGTGGGCCCCTTCTAAGGCCGAGGCCTGCTCATAGATTATCCAGAAGTAGCCATGGCTGACATTTAATGAGTTCTTGCTGTCTGCTGAGCACAGCTCTAAGAGCTGTACATTTATTAACTCTTTTAATCCTCAGAACAACCCTGGGAGGGAAGTACTATTATTCTCTACCTATAATAAGGAAACAAAGGCATAGAAAAGTTAAGCATCTTACCCATGGATCTATGGACAGGAAATAGAGCCAAGATTTCACGGCAGGATTTTGAGGCAGACTGGGTTCAGGTCCCATCACATTGCTACACTATGCTGCTTCTAGTAGTCATTCTCCCAAACTGAATCTGGAAATTATACTAATGGATTTCCACTCCACAGAGTCTTTTAATTTTCTTGTCTCCTAAGATTAACACTGGGCTTGAGTAACTCTGAGGTTGTCACAGTTCCAAGGAACTGCAATGACTAGGGGCCTTTTGCATGTGTGTGACTGGATGGATATGGGCAAAGCAGAGTAAGCCTGAATGCAGAGAGCTGGGCATAGTTTTTCTTAGACTCCTGCATGTTATTGAACCCCCGCAGTCAAAGCCTGCTGAAGCTTCACAGCTAAGACTCTGGGTAAAAATGGCTCAGACCAAGAAGGCCCACCAGGCTCCAATAAGCCTAGTTCCATTTCATGCTGGAAGGATGGGGTCTCTGGGCAGAGCTGGGCTTGCCTGCAACAACCTTGACTTCTAGCTCACGGCTGTGGCCTTGCTCCTGGGCAGGTCCCACAGGAGGAACCTCCATGCTAGGCACTCCACCCTTGCCACAGAGTTAGCCACACAGAGTGGAAAATGAAGAGCGCTGTTCTTGGAGGGAAGAACGTTAGGCAGCCTGGCCCTCTGCTTTCTAGAACTGTGGTTTTCCAACTTCAGTTGGGCATAAAGATCAACTTAAAAAAAAACAGTTGGCTCCCATGCTTACTTTTTAGATACAAGCCTTCCAGGATTTCTGATGGAGGTGACGCATTCTTCAAGAATCATCATCTAGAAAATGGATAACCTTAACGTGATGGGAGCATTGCCAGGGGAGGGTCGGTGACCCCTCTCCTTCACCATCAGAGATGAGCCAGCTACACCACCACTTCTAGCAGGGCTGAGGCAGGTCAGAAGATGAGATGCCTGAAGGAGGGAATGCAGCCCCCAGCTTTCTACATGGATGCTAGAGTCCCAGGTCATTCCTTTTTAACTTTGGCTAATAATCTTAATCAATATTTTTATTTTTACTGGAGCATAAATTGCACCCCCCACCATGACCTGCCATCCACAAAATGATGAAGGCTTCCTTGCAAACTTTTCTCCTTATAAAGGGTTTTCAGGCCTCCTCTTTCTCTCTCTACCTGCTGTTTCTTCTAAATACCATTTGGCTTGAAAAACTCTAATTTTGAGGAAATTCCTTTTTCTCAGAATGGATCAGAGTCATCAAACGCTGTTGATGAAATAGACTTTAGAGAGCATTCAGCCCGGCAATTTTACTCTATAGACAGGGAACTGAAAGCCAGATGAGGCCAGAGCTGACTAGAGTGACATAGAGTGGGGTCCACACTCACATGCATAGGTGAGGCCACTGAGCAGACCCTGCATACTCACCATTCACGCAACCCAAAGATGTCCCTTCTCCCCACAGTGCCACATCACACCCAGTAAGCTGACACCCACCGCAGGGCATGTCTAGACTCCCTTCACTGGATTTCCCATTAAAGCAATGCTGAAAACGGTTTTTTTTTTTTAAATCTCCGGAAACGAATTGATATCTCATATAGCAAGAATACAGCAAGGGGGCCGGAAAAGTCCGCTGTGAACATGTTTTTTAAAAAAGTTATAAATAAACAGAACGATCAGAAACCAGATTAAACTTCTAAGTTGAGAATGAGACGTGGAAGATGAAAGGCCTGACCTGTTCCTAACTAGCCGGGCTGCGGCTCAATTGTATAATCCTCTCCTGGCTACATGGCACTGGAATTCATAAAATTGTGGACTTTTAGAACTGAAAAAGATCTTAGAGAAGTTGTCCAGCCCAACCCCTCACACTGGGGATGGTAAAACTGAAGCTCAGAGAGATGAAGACACTTGCCCGAAGTCACACAGCTCATATTTGTTAATCAACCAGGGTTATTCTTGCAGCTACTGAAGGAACCACAATGGATGTGTAATTTGGTCCCTGGCAAAGAAAACTTATTACCTAGTAGTTTGATATCTTTCCTATGTGGTGTAAAAATTTCAAACAGATCACCTAGTAGGGAAATGTAATCACAGTTTTTAATTAACATAAAGTCTCCGAGACATTTGTTGTTGTTATATTACTTTTATACAGTGTAAATCAATTAGCTGCAACGGGCTAGTGGGTGCAGAGAGTGGCAGTCAGTCACTGGGCAGATAATTGCTCTGTTGCTGAGATTAACACCTTATCATGCTATTAGGACTGCTTATGAATCTTGTAGTCCCGACGAAGCCTACAATTTAGGGACTATCCATTCCAGCTGTCTCCATTTCTATAGCCTCCTACATGCAAACAATTGTTGCACTAAGTGCAGCATTTAATTAAAGGCCCTTCCCATGTCATGGCTACAGTCACGGGAAAGACAAGAGACCTCGTTTGTTTCAAAAAAAAAAAAAAAAAGGCACCTCTTGCTGGTGATTAGTTAGTGTTAAAGCAATCAGGATTAAAGTCAGGGAGGCCATGAAAGAAGGATAAGATATTGATGACTGTGGAATTGTCAATTGGAAAGTACATGCATACGTTTACTTTCGTGTGTTAGTAAGAAATCAGCGATGAGAAATATGAGCCTGGGTTTCTTCTCGCTTTAAAGGGTCATATCATCAAAGCCTGGAGTGCTCTACCTCTTCCCAAAAGTCCAACCAAGCATCTTACCAGAATTGTTTTTAACTATCAGATTCTAGCATGAGAGGTCAGAAATTGGGGATTGACAAGGCAGGTTGGGGAAAGCATGAACCAAGACATTCAGATTGGTTTGTTGTATCCAAGTACGGAGAGAAATTTTTCTCCAAGGGAGCTCTGATTATATTTTAACAAAGGGAAGCTTTCCCTGGGACAATTCTTACTGCAATAGGAGACACCCCCTCCCCGCAAAAAAGTCAAACAGGCAACAAATAATTTTACCATTACCAGGTAATATGTGTTAATTGCTCAGTTTATATACTCAGAATGCCATACCATTAGAGACTGTGTATGCATTGTAACTAGAGCATTAATAAATTTAAAATGTGCCTATTAGGATGACAGCTTTGGAGGTGCAAAGGAATAACAGTTATCACTTGGCAGAAGCCGCTCTCACCCCATCTGCCGAGACTTTGCATACATTTTCAGCTTCCTGAGCAATGATTAGGCCTGTCAGAACCTCTTTAACCTTCTAACTGCTGGTCCCCACTGGCCGTAATTAGAGACTAATGAATTCAGAAGATGCAGGCCGTGAGGAAAACTGCCTTGACAGTTTGTGTACAAATTAAGCCCCAATTACTTCATGCATCTTTTGCATCGCTGATACAAGTCTCTGTTATTATTTTTGAATATGGTCATTTTAGCAGAAACGAAGAACTTGGCTAATGTATTTTGTCATTTTTATGGCTCATCATAAAGAAAAAACATACTGGGCGGGTCATGAATATGTGAAATAAACTACAGCAGATTATAAAAAGAAATTAATTTTCCTCTTGGGAATACCCTACCACCTTTTCATCCCCCCGATGGATAAACTTATTAATATGGTTATTTTTATTCTGATAATATCTGCCATTGAAGGATCCTGACTCATGAGCAGGTAGTTTGGCTTAGGTTTAGCCTCTGAGTAAGGAGCATTTGGGAGTGAGGTGCCCCTTCATTGCTAATCCTGGTGTAAAGACTGCTTCGAGAATATTGTCAGAAATTCTTTGTTCTGTGCCCTTACTTGTTCTTCCACCTTCAATGGCCACGGTGAAAAGTTTCTAACTCCAAGAGGCATAGCTTTTAAATGACAATAGAAAGGTCCAATGTCACATTCTTTTAAAAAAAAAAAAACTTCTCGAAACGATATTGAATCTTGTTTCAGCCCTACCAGTCAACCTGACTAGATATTCTATTTTAGTCTTTCGGGAGATCCTTTCCCCTACTCTCTGGGGTCACACAAAAATCCTGGCTTATATGTCCTCAGAAAGCCCGGGGAGTAGGCCCTCATGTCTGCAGGATGGTCATCACCTTTCTGGCTATTTCTTTAGCTACAAGATGCTGCTGTTAGCAGTGGGTCCTGCCAGATGTCTTGGTCTCTGTTGCTCCAGGCAGCTCAAAGATCCTCCTGCCGGCAGTCCTTCCTTGCTGAGGACCAGTCTCCTATAGCCATCCTCCACTAAAGTTCCTACATACCAGAGAGTTCCTATTCCTGCTCCACACCAGCCTCAGAGAAAGTTAAGATTCTTCCTTCTGTCTGACCACTTTCAACTCCCCAGCTTAAAGCACTTCCCTTCATTCTCCCTAGTGGTAGGCAGAATAATCCCACCTTGCTTTAAAAAACGCTTATGTACTAATCCCCAGAATCTGTGATGTCACTTCACATGGAAAAAGAGACTTTACAGATGTGATTAAGCTAAAGATCTTGAGATGGGGGGATTATCAAGGTTGACTCAGTCTAATCACAAGGTTCTTATTGGAGGAAGACTGGGGGATAAGAGTCAGTAGTAGGAGCTATGACAATGGAAGCAAGAGGTTGGAGTGATGTAAGGAAGGGGCCACAAGCCAAGGAATGCAGGTGGCTTCTAAGAGCTGCAAAAGGCCAGGCAATGAATTCTCCCCTGAAGTAACCAGAAGGAGCTGTCCCTGCAGACACCTTGATTTCAGACTTCTAATGTCTGGAATTATAAGACAATAAATATATATTGTTTTAAGCCACTACATTTGTGGTAATTTGTCACAATAGCAGGAGGAAACTAATATAGCCTTCTCCGATGGAAACTTAAAGATTTGTGTTTGTATTATAATAATCACTCCAATAATAATTAATACAATAATTTATTTTATATAAATTAATAGTATCTTTCCTCTTATCTGTAAGATTGAAATCATAAGCTATCCTCATGAGGATGTTATGGTAACTAAGGGAATTAAAGAATCAATGGGGGGGGGGCGGAGCAAGATGGCCGAACAGCTCCAGTCTCCAACTCCCAGCGTGAGCGACACAGAAGACCGGTGATTTCTGCATTTCAACTGAGGTACTGGGTTCATCTCACTGGGGAGTGCCGGACGATCGGTGCTGGTCAGCTGCTGCAGCCCGACCAGCGACAGCTGAAGCAGGGCGAGGCATTGCCTCACCTGGGAAACGCAAGGGGGAAGGGAATCCCTTTTCCTAGCCAGGGGAACTGAGACACACAACACCTGGAAAATCGGGTAACTCCCACCCCAATACTGCGCTTTAAGCAAACAGGCACACCAGGAGATCATATCCCACACCTGGCCGGGAGGGTCGCACACCCACGGAGCCTCCCTCATTGCTAGCACAGCAGTCTGTGATCTACCGGCAAGGCAGCAGCGAGGCTGGGGGAGGGGTGCCCGCCATTGCTGAGGCTTAAGTAGGTAAACAAAGCCGCTGGGAAGCTCAAACTGGGTGGAGCTCACAGCAGCTCAAGGAAACCTGCCTGTCTCTGTAGACTCCACCTCTGGGGACAGGGCACAGTAAACAATAACAAACTCAGCAGAAACCTCTGCAGATGCAAACGACTCTGTCTGACAGCTTTGAAGAGAGCAGTGGATCTCCCAACACGGAGGTTGAGATCTGAGAAGGGACAGACTCCCTGCTCAAGTGGGTCCCTGACCCCTGAGTAGCCTAACTGGGAGACATCCCCCACTAGGGGCAGTCTGACACCCCACACCTCACAGGGTGGAGTACACCCCTGAGAGGAAGCTTCCAAAGCAAGAATCAGACAGGTACACTCGCTGTTCAGAAATATTCTATCTTCTGCAGCCTCTGCTGCTGATACCCAGGCAAACAGGGTCTGGAGTGGACCTCAAGCAATCTCCAACAGACCTACAGCTGAGGGTCCTGACTGTTAGAAGGAAAACTATCAAACAGGAAGGACACCTACACCAAAACCCCATCAGTACATCACCATCATCAAAGACCAGAGGCAGATAAAACCACAAAGATGGGGGAAAAGCAGGGCAGAAAAGCTGGAAATTCAAAAAATAAGAGCGCATCTCCCCCGGCAAAGGAGCGCAGCTCATCGCCAGCAACGGATCAAAGCTGGACGGAGAATGACTTTGACGAGATGAGAGAAGAAGGCTTCAGTCCATCAAATTTCTCAGAGCTAAAGGAGGAATTATGTACCCAGCGCAAAGAAACTAAAAATCTTGAAAAAAAAGTGGAAGAATTGATGGCTAGAGTAATTAATGCAGAGAAGGTCATAAACGAAATGAAAGAGATGAAAACCATGACACGAGAAATACGTGACAAATGCACAAGCTTCAGTAACCGACTCGATCAACTGGAAGAAAGAGTATCAGTGATTGAGAATCAAATGAATGAAATGAAGCGAGAAGAGAAACCAAAAGAAAAAAGAAGAAAAAGAAATGAACAAAGCCTGCAAGAAGTATGGGATTATGTAAAAAGACCAAATCTACGTTTGATTGGGGTGCCTGAAAGTGAGGGGGAAAATGGAACCAAGTTGGAAAACACTCTTCAGGATATCATCCAGGAGAACTTCCCCAACCTAGTAGGGCAGGCTAACATTCAAATCCAGGAAATACAGAGAACGCCACAAAGATACTCCTCGAGAAGAGCAACTCCAAGACACATAATTGCCAGATTCACTAAAGTTGAAATGAAGTAAAAACTGTTAAGGGCAGCCAGAGAGAAAGGTCGGGTTACCCACAAAGGGAAGCCCATCAGACTAACAGCAGATCTCTCGGCAGAAACTCTCCAAGCCAGAAGAGAGTGGGGGCCAATATTCAACATTCTTAAAGAAAAGAATTTTAAACCCAGAATTTCATATCCAGCCAAACTAAGTTTCATAAGTGAAGGAGAAATAAAATCCTTTACAGATAAGCAAATGCTTAGAGATTTTGTCACCACTAGGCCTGCCTTACAAGAGACCCTGAAGGAAGCACTCAACATGGAAAGGAACAACCGGTACCAGCCATTGCAAAAACATGCCAAAATGTAAAGACCATCGAGGCTAGGAAGAAACTGCATCAACTAACGAGCAAAATAACCAGTTAATATCATAATGGCAGGATCAAGTTCACACATAACAATATTAACCTTAAATGTAAATGGACTAAATGCTCCAATTAAAAGACACAGACAGGCAAACTGGATAAAGAGTCAAGATCCATCAGTCTGCTGTATTCAGGAGACCCATGTCACACGCAGAGACATACATAGGCTCAAAATAAAGGGATGGAGGAAGATTTACCAAGCAAATGGAGAACAAAAAAAAGCGGGGGTTGCAATACTAGTCTCTGATAAAACAGACTTTAAACCATCAAAGATCAAAAGAGACAAAGAAGGCCATTACATAATGGTCAAGGGATCAATTCAACAGGAAGAGCTAACTATCCTAAATATATATGCACCCAATACAGGAGCACCCAGATTCATAAAGCAAGTCCTTAGAGACTTACAAAGAGACTTAGACTCCCATACAATAATAATGGGAGACTTCAACACTCCACTGTCAACATTAGACAGATCAACGAGACAGAAAGTTAACAAGGATGTCCAGGAATTGAACTCATCTCTGCAGCACGCAGACCTAATAGACATCTATAGAACTCTCCACCCCAAATCAACAGAGTATACATTCTTCTCAGCACCACATCATACTTACTCCAAAATTGACCACATAATTGGAAGTAAAGCACTCCTCAGCAAATGTACAGGAACAGAAATTATAACAAACTGTCTCTCAGACCACAGTGCAATCAAACTAGAACTCAGGACTAAGAAACTCAATCAAAACCGCTCAACTACATGGAAACTGAGCAATCTGCTCCTGAATGACTACTGGGTACATAACGAAATGAAGGCAGAAATAAAGATGTTCTTTGAAACCAATGAGAACAAAGATACAACATACCAGAATCTCTGGGACACATTTAAAGCAGTGTGTAGAGGGAAATTTATAGCACTAAATGCCCACAAGAGAAAGCAGGAAAGATCTAAAATTAACACTCTAACATCGCAATTAAAAGAACTAGAGAAGCAAGAGCAAACACATTCGAAAGCTAGCAGAAGGCAAGAAATAACTAAGATCAGAGCAGAACTGAAGGAGATAGAGACACAAAAAACCCTCCAAAAAATCAATGAATCCAGGAGTTGGTTTTTTGAAAAGGTCAACAAAATTGACAGACCACTAGCAAGACTAATAAAGAAGAAAAGAGAGAAGAATCAAATCGACGCAATTAAAAATGATAAAGGGGATATCACCACCGACCCCACAGAAATACAAACTACCATCAGAGAATACTATAAACACCTCTACGCAAATAAACTAGAAAATGTAGAAGAAATGGATAATTTCCTGGACACTTACACTCTTCCAAGACTAAACCAGGAAGAAGTTGAATCCCTGAATAGACCAATAGCAGGCTCTGAAATTGAGGCAATAATTAATAGCCTACCAATCAAAAAAAGTCCAGGACCAGATGGATTCACAGCTGAATTCTACCAGAGGTATAAGGAGGAGTTGGTACCATTCCTTCTGAAACTATTCCAATCAATAGAAAAAGAGGGAATCCTCCCTAACTCATTTTATGAGGCCAACATCATCCTGATACCAAAGCCTGGCAGAGACACAACAAAAAAAGAGAATTTTAGACCAATATCCCTGATGAACATCGATGCAAAAATCCTCAATAAAATACTGGCAAACCGGATTCAACAACACATCAAAAAGCTTATCCACCATGATCAAGTGGGCTTCATCCCTGGGATGCAAGGCTGGTTCAACATTCGCAAATCAATAAACATAATCCAGCATATAAACAGAACCAAAGACAAGAACCACATGATTATCTCAATAGATGCAGAAAAGGCTTTTGACAAAATTCAACAGCCCTTCATGCTAAAAACGCTCAATAAATTCGGTATTGATGGAACATACCTCAAAATAATAAGAGCTATTTATGACAAACCCACAGCCAATATCATACTGAATGGGCAAAAACTGGAAAAATTTGCTTTGAAAACTGGCACAAGACAGGGATGCCCTCTCTCACCACTCCTATTCAATATAGTGTTGGAAGTTCTGGCTAGGGCAATTAGGCAAGAGAAAGAAATCAAGGGTATTCAGTTAGGAAAAGAAGAAGTCAAATTGTCCCTGTTTGCAGATGACATGATTGTATATTTAGAAAACCCCATTGTCTCAGCCCAAAATCTCCTTAAGCTGATAAGCAACTTCAGCAAAGTCTCAGGATACAAAATAAATGGGCAAAAATCACGAGCATTCTTATACACCAGTAACTGACAAACAGAGAGCCAAATCATGAATGAACTTCCATTCACAATTGCTTCAAAGAGAATAAAATACCTAGGAATCCAACTTACAAGGGATGTAAAGGACCTCTTCAAAGAGAACTACAAACCACTGCTCAGTGAAATAAAAGAGGACACAAACAAATGGAAGAACATACCATGCTCATGGATAGGAAGAATCAATATCGTGAAAATGGCCATACTGCCCAAGGTAATTTATAGATTCAATGCCATCCCCATCAAACTACCAATGAGTTTCTTCACAGAATTGGAAAAAACTGCTTTAAAGTTCATATGGAACCAAAAAAGAGCCCGCATCTCCAAGACAATCCTAAGTCAAAAGAACAAAGCTGGAGGCATCACGCTACCTGACTTCAAACTATACTACAAGGCTACAGTAACCAAAACAGCATGGTACTGGTACCAAAACAGAGATATAGACCAATGGAACAGAACCAAGTCCTCAGAAATAATACCACACATCTACAGCCATCTGATCTTTGACAAACCTGAGAGAAACAAGAAATGGGGAAAGGATTCCCTATTTAATAAATGGTGCTGGGAAAATTGGCTAGCCATAAGTGGAAAGCTGAAACTGGATCCTTTCCTTACTCCTTATATGAAAATTAATTCAAGATGGATTAGAGACTTAAATGTTAGACCTAATACCATAAAAATCCTAGAGGAAATCCTAGGTAGTACCATTCAGGACATAGGCATGGGCAAAGACTTCATGTCTAAAACACCAAAAGCAACGGCAGCAAAAGCCAAAATTGACAAATGGGATCTCATTAAACTAAAGAGCTTCTGCACAGCAAAAGAAACTACCATCAGAGTGAACAGGCAACCTACAGAATGGGAGAAAATTTTTGCAATCTACTCGTCTGACAAAGGGCTAATATCCAGAACCTACAAAGAACTCAAACAAATTTACAAGAAAAAAACAAACAACCCCATCAAAAAGTGGGCAAAGGATATGAACAGACATTTCTCAAAAGAAGACATTCATACAGCCAACAGACACATGAAAAAATGTTCATCATCACTGGCCATCAGAGAAATGCAAATCAAAACCACAATGAGATACCATCTCACACCAGTTAGAATGGCGATCATTAAAAAGTCAGGAAACAACAGGTGCTGGAGAGGATGTGGAGAAATAGGAACACTTTTACACTGTTGGTGGGATTGTAAACTAGTTCAACCATTATGGAAAACAGTATGGCGATTCCTCAAGGATCTAGAACTAGAAATACCATATGACCCAGCCATCCCATTACTGGGTATATACCCAAAGGATTATAAATTATGCTGCTATAAAGACACATGCACACGTATGTTTATTGCAGCACTATTCACAATAGCAAAGACTTGGAATCAACCCAAATGTCCATCAGTGACAGATTGGATTAAGAAAATGTGGCACATATACACCATGGAATACTATGCAGCCATAAAAAAGGATGAGTTTGTGTCCTTTGTAGGGACATGGATGCAGCTGGAAACCATCATTCTTAGCAAACTATCACAAGAACAGAAAACCAAACACCGCATGTTCTCACTCATAGGTGGGAACTGAACAATGAGATCACTTGGACTCGGGAAGGGGAACATCACACACCGGGGCCTATCATGGTGAGGGGGGAGGGGGGAGGGATTGCATTGGGAGTTACACCTGATGTAAATGACGAGTTGATGGGTGCAGCACACCAACATGGCACAAGTATACATATGTAACAAACCTGCACGTTATGCACATGTACCCTACAACTTAAAGTATAATAATAATAAATAAATTAAAAAAAAAAAGAATCAATTGGATATGTGGACCAAAGTAGATATGCAATAAAAAGTTGACAACGTAGAGCTCAAAAGTGAGTCTTAGTATGAATATGAGCCAAGACAGTGTCAGCCCCTACCTGGCTTCCTCTGCACTAGGTCCACACAACTGGCTCTTTAATGGTCTCTAGATGCAGGCTGCAGCCCACCTATTCTTGAGTGGCAGGAAGCAGTAGTTTCTTGTCTAGTGGACCTAAACCTGACATACCTACTCTTTTAGGCTCTGAGTACTGTAACCAAGACCCATGTATTTGGTCCACTATATCACCACCAGGTCTTCTTCACAGTCAAAAATTATCTGGGTCTCAAGTTTAGAGAACAAGATACTGGAGTTTGAGTAGCTCTGAAATTACAGTGAATTAACCTACTGTGTTGGCTTCATCCGAGACCTTAACCTTAGGGCAAAGAAGCCTTAATTCTATTTGCTTCACCTGTTGAGGACTCCTGTTCTGGAACTAGAAGCTATATCCTCAACCCAATCCATTGACTGGGGCCATAGGACCCCACATCATACTTGTTCATCCCTTTCTGGGACCTATGTCTTTCCTCTTTATCCCCTATATTTAATCACATTCATCAGCCATCCTTGGATAGATTCTTGAGTGAATATCAAAAGCTAGCTTGACTGGGGGGATTTGATCCACATCTTAACACCTGCTGTTTTACCACTGAATTTTTCTCTCCAGAGCTACCTGAGTCATGCTGTCCATTTCCCCCAGACCATCAAGTTCCCATCCTGTATACGGCTCTACTTATGTTCTAGGTTGCCATCAGTCCATTGTTAAGGCTGTCTCTGAGTAAAGAGAAAAGCTAAATAAAGATGGTCGTGGCTTAAACACTGACTTAGAAACTCATTTCATTAGAGTGATTTATTAAAAAGCAGTACTTAGGAAAAGCATATTATTCATCTCTTTAACATGATTGCATTAGAGCGATTTTTTTCTGGTGACAACTTTCGAGGTAGGTTTTTTAAAGAATAAACACAGTCTAGTGGAAAATTATGCCTAGAGTCTTGGCCTGCAGTGACAAGGTACAGACTGCTACAAACTGAGGCCTTCCCATAGACCTCCCCTTCCTGTGAACTCCTAACTCAGCTGCAGCCTGACAGAATAGTAATGAGAAGTATGAGAGTCCGGGAGCAGGGAGAAAAAAGGGGTGGAAACAAGAGGCCCCAGACCCTGCCCACATCCCCGAAGACCCATGTGGGGAAACAGCTCTCCAGCCTTCAGCAGATAAGCTTCAGGGGATGCTGAAGAGAAGAGGGAGGACTAAACTCACAGTGTCTGGAGCTGCGTTTTAGATTCACAGAACCCCAGAATGGGAAATGGTGGACCAGAAAGGCCAAAGCAGGACCACTTTTTTCCCTTTGTGATGGCAACACAGCAGGCCTTCCTATCAGGCCTTCATGGCCATGGTCTTGAAATGAACTCAAGAAGTGCTGCTGTAGGCCAAGATCAGAAAGTGTACCCCATGGACACCCGGAGCCCCAGGAGGTTATACGGTCTTCAATGAGCCTGGTATTATACCCTCATTCTTTCTCCTAGCAAAGTGAAAATCATTTCTATCATTGCTGTTCAAATTGTGGCTCATTTATTTGTTTGTGAAACTGACATTAACTAGGCTTTTGAAAGACCTCACCCATGGATGAGGTTCTGAGCTAACACACCCTCCCTGCCACCTAGAAGAGTTTCTCTCTGTGTGTCTTTGACTCCTCATCTTCCACATCTTGACTCTGGGATCTCCACACTCATTTAACAGACGGTCTTTGTATTTCAGAGGAGATTCGGTGCCTTTTATAAATTTAATTTACATGGAAGCCTGGTAAATAGTTTAGGGTCTGAAGGGAGATAGGCCTGACCCTGCCACACCCTGGCAGTACTCTGCTCAGAAACATCACCCGACGCATGAGAGACCGCATGCATGCAGCGGGCTGGGCCACAGGTCTCCTTCTGTCTCAACTACTAGAGGTGGGACAAGTCAGGGTGGCCCACTACCGTGTGGGTGGAAAGCTTCTGAGTCTCATTTACACCATATTTGTTTTTGGAGTGTATCACAGAACTTACCTTTGAAAGGCTCGTGCTTTCTAGATTTGCTTCTGAAGTTACAATAAAATTCCTCTTTCACATGGAAAATGTTAATTTCACCCAAAATGAGGTTAAATAACATGTGACAGGCCCATAATGGTTTATTATGTTCTTTTTTGGGGGGAGGAATGAGGTCTCATTCTATTATTGCCCAGGCTGGAGTGCAGTGGCACAATCATGGCTCACTACAGCCTCAACCTCCCCAGGCTTAGGTGATCCTCCCACCTCAGCCTCCCAAGTAGCTGGGACTACAGGTAATGCACCTGGCTAATTTTTTGTAGAGATAGAGTTTTGCTAGGTTGCCCAGGCTGGTCTCAAACTCCTGAGCTCAAAGAATCCACCCACCCTGGCCTCCCAAAGTGGTGGGATTACAGGTATGAGCCACTGCTCCTGGCCATGGCTTTATATGAAAAAGCAAAGACTGTTCACCACAATGTTGGGAAAAGTAGAGCCCTAACTGCAGTGCTCCAAAACTGGCCCACATAGGAGCACCCTCCCTGGCAGTGTTCCAATCCATTGCCTTGTTATGTTTTTATAAGTCTCTTTATCTCACTAAAAGCATTCTCCTTTAAGGATGGAGATGATTCATCTAAGTATCTCTCTAAAATGCCTAGTTTACCAAGAGCAAAGTCTTCAAAAGACACTGCAAAATCAAATTAAAATATATCACTAACAATGAACGTATTCTTAAGAGGTACCCCTGATGGTTAAAATATATTCTTAAAAGTTAATTTCTAATGGAGTCCCTTCCATAGAGCACTTCTTAAACACACACACACACACACACACACACACACACACACACACTCCAAAATGATTTCCTAAAACTGAAAAACTGAGCAGGTCATTTTCACAGTATCTCTGCCTTCAGAGTGCAGGCTTTCTGAAGATAAAGACTGTTTTCTGGACTCTGTATTTCTGCACATCACCTAGTTCACTGAGACCATCCAGGGATGCATCACACATTTATTTAGTACTTACGTAGGGGGCTGGGGAAATCGCAGCCATCGAGACAAAGTCTCTCATTGACATTCCAGTGTGTGCTGAGAGGTGGAGGAGAAGGAAATAGATAACAGAGGAGCAAATAAAAAAACACCAGACACTATAAGGCCTATTAAAAAGTAGATGATGGGTGGTGACTAGATGTATGAAGCGTGCCATTTTATATTGAGGTTCAGGAAAGCCCTCTGAAAATCGAAATTAAATTAAAAATGCGTTCAGTATCCACATGACAAGAAGGAGCTAGTCATGGAAGCATCTGGAGCAAGAGTGTCCTAGGAAAAGCCAACAGCCAGAAGCAGGACTGGCTTGGAATGGTGAGGAGCTGAAAGAAAGCCAGTGTGGCTGAAGTCTTTGAATGGTAAGGACAAGTTGAGGAAATGGGGTCACAGAGGTGAGCAGAAACCTGATCACAGGGAGCTCTGTGGGTTTTGAAATATGTTTGGATTCTTGAAGCGGTAACAGAGGCCATTAGATGTCTTAGGGAGGGAAGAGACATCATCTGCTTTATGTTTTAGAGATCACCCCAATGGCTACGTTGGGGATGGAAGGCAGGTAAGAGGAAGCACTGGGCCACCAGTTAGGAGGCTGCTGCGGAAGTCCCCTGGAGAGACAGCCTTGCCAGGGAGGACAACTGAGCAGGAGTAATAACTGCACAAACATCCCTCAAGAAATGCAGCAGAGGGTTTCTGCACAGAGGAACAGCACGAGCAGGACCTCATGGAAGAGATCCTTTTCTCCAGGTATACCAAACTCTCAGTTCCAGGCTCACAGTACCAGTACCAGGCTCACAAGTTCATTATTTTCACATGGATATTCTCCCATATGAAGTTTATAAATGTATTGCCAAGTTCCTCGTTTAAGGGGGACTAGAGTGAGGCTGAGATGAGTGACAAGCTCTTCCTTTCCCTTTTAACTCACATCATGGTTCCTAACACATATAAGTGTGGGTATGTATATCTTCATTATTTTCACATAGATATTCTTCCATGTGAAGTTTAGAAATGTTTTGCCAGGTTCCTTATTCAAAAACATTGTTTGGAATTTGATTGGGATTGCATTATATTTATAAAAGTAACTTGGGGAGAATTGACATCTTTACTGAGTTGAAGTTCAGTGAGCCTGAGAACTTGATATACCTGGAGAAAAAGGAGTCCAAACAGAAAAAAGAAAAGAAACAAGAGAATCAAAACATGCCAGACACACAGGAGTCATCTTAGCAAGAGAGTAAAAAATGGAAGGCTTTTATAAAAAATAGTATCAACAGAGTCAAGGGACACAGAACAAGACCAGAAAGCATGTAGGCCTACCCCACGCAATTGGATGGGCAGATTCAACTCAGTAAAGATGTCAATTCTCCCCAAATTATTTTTATAAATATAATGTAACCCTAATCAAATTCCAAATGATGTTTTTGAATGAGGAACCTGGCGAAACGTTTCTAAACTTCATGTGGAAGAATATCTATGTGAAAATAATGGAGATATGCACAACCACACTGAAATTAGGAGCCATGATGTGTGTTAAAAGGGAAGGAAGCGCTCATAGGCTCTTCATCTCCCTCCTCTTCTTTCCACTCCCCTCAATCTCACTCTAGTCCCCCTCAAATCCCCCTTCCCTCACATCATGTTCTAACTGATGTGAGCTAAAGAGTAAGTGTCCTCTCACACATAACACTACAGCAGTGTTTTTCAAACTTTTTTGGTTGCGACCATGTAAATATATGATGTATATAGAAATATACATATATTATTGAAACAAATGTTTCTGAAATAATATCTACTATTGCCATATGTGACTCATGTTTTTATTTTTTACTCTTTTTTACTCTATTCTATCCAACTCTATTTGGCTAAGAAATTATATGTGGTCAGAACCCTCTTAATTGATTTTATAGCTCACTAATGTGTCAGGACCCGTAGTTTCGAAAACGCTGACCTCAGGGACTCTGGTGACTTCAGTCACCAACCCCGATCAGCAACCTCTTTGGCTGAATATTTTACCCAGTTTGCTTTAATGTAAGTTCAGGAAGCACTTCATTTAGATTTCCTGCTAGCCTGACAATGGAGAGAATAATTATATCTCAACTGGTTTGGAAACAAGAGAAGTGGAATTTATGGTTTGTTTGTTCATTTGTAATGATGATTATGATTAAATAAAGCTCCCAGCAGTTCCTCAATGGGAGCCCCAGCTCCCAACTCTGCTGTGGTTAGCTTTTCTCTTCCATCTGGTAGGCCCATTCAGCTCCTCTGTTCCAACAGGCCAGTTTTTTAAAAGCAGAAGGGGGACTAAAGAACATATTCCACCTCATTGCATAGAAGACAGTAACCCTCTAAGGCAAGGTATTTGTTTTTAACTGCATGGAACCGAAGCACCTTCTGAAAAAAAAAAAAATCAAGCTACAACTCTGTTCTCTCTATAAAAATTTAAAATCACATTGATTATCCATCTGGCATATCTCCTAATTATGCAGCTCTTAGTGGACTAATACTCTCTTCAGAAGCAAAACAGTAAATATACAAAGAGAAACATGATTAATAATTTCTTTTTGTTCTGTCTTTCAGCACAAGTCCCCACTCATTCATGCTCTCCACTGAAAATGTTTCATAACTGTACCCAAAGACAGACATGATGAACTGTCCCCTGACTATCTGCCCAAGAAAGAGGAGGGAGAGACACACAAGCAGAATTTACTTTTTAGCAGAAAGGCACTGACAGAACAGGCACCCTGCACTGGTTTTTATCTTTACAGCTGAGTGTGTGTGTGTGTGCATGTGTGTGTGTGCGTGTGTGTGTGTGCATGTGTGTGTGTGCATGTGTGTGTGTGTGTGCATGCACATATGCAATTGGTACACTTTTTACTATGTCAACTTTTACTTCTATTTTATTATGTATCTGTTAAGTTCAATTTTGCTTCAACAAATCAGTTTTCTGAATAATCAAGTGAATATATTTTGTTAAACAAGCTACGCCACTTACACTTGAGACAAATCTTTTCTTTTAAACAAAGCTGCATATAGGCTTATTGTTCCAGAAAATCTCATATCCTACTAGATGAATTTATGTGCACTCAGTCAAAATTGCATGGAAAACCAGATGAATTGTCAGTAATTTATCTTTCACATTTTACTATCATTTTCTTTACATCTTTTTCTCTTTTCAGCACCATTTCTACAAACGACAGGAACCTCTACTCTCTCGCTCCCACTAAAAGAGAAGTCACTAGTTTCCTAGTATAAATGAATTTTGCGTGTAATTTATATCATGAAAACTTTAAAGTGTGATGTGTTCCTTCATGAAAAGAACAACCAGGCTACAGCTTACACAGTTAGTGACCTATTCAATAGCCACACCTATATTTTTCCTTGAGAATAGAACCTTACTTTTTTTTGTGAATTGAAAATATAGCTGACTAAATATTTGTTTTCCCAGATTCCTTTGACCCTTGGGATGACCATGTGACATATTTCAAGCCAGCAAGACCTAAGCAGAAGCCAGCTGGAAGTTTTCAGAGAAGTCTTTATGGTCTTGATTTTGGGAGACAGATATGGCTGGCACTGCCCTTCCATCTTCTTTCCCTGAGCGAAGAAGTGATGGCTGGAGCTGAAGCAGCCTTCTTTAGATCATGAGGCAAAAAGTAAGAAAATTACAAAGACATTGGCTCGGAGATCTCTGAACCACTGAACCAACAGTAGCAGCTCACTACCTTCAGATTTGTATTTTTCTGAGAAAAAAAAATATGAAACCTCATTTGTTTAAACCATTTGTTAGTCAGGTATCCTGTTACTTGCAACCTAAATGAGAGGCATGCAAAATTTTACATGAAGTTCTACAGCCTCCAAATTCTGCAGAATGCCTCAGGAACTGGTGCACAGGACCAGGCAAAGGCTAAGCTGGCAGGAGGAACTCTCCCTGTACTGGCACCAGATTTCCTCAGACTTGTTCATTTTTTTATCTTATATATTGAGATTCCATGTAAAAATTCACTGGAGAGAAATTAATTCTTCTGTCCAAACCCTGTGTTTAAAATCACTGGATTAGATGCTTACAGCAGAAGATTTACTGGCTTTCTTACAGGAAGAAATCCACAGAAATGAATCACTAATGATGAGATTTTAGCAATATGGTGTCTGTAAGATGAAGGCATTTTAATAAGGAAAGTCGAGCCTGAATGCTCTCCTGACGCCATTACTTTCTCTTCTTTCCACGTGGCCTGAGTACCAACCTGATATCACATAACTTTTCCAGTTAGGTTGTTTCTTTGTTCTACCGAGAGGTGCAAAGAGAACCGACATAATCCTATGTTGTAACTGAATACCAGGGATCAAATCCTATGGAGAAGGTAAAACCAGAGAACTAAGGAATACTTTAAAATTAATAACAGGTACTTCACAGGAGAAGGAGATGCGCAGACATAATCCTATGTTGTAACTGAATACCAGGGATCAAATCCTATGGAGAAAGTAAAACCAGAGAACTAAGGAATATTTTAAAATTAATAACAGGTACTTCACAGGAGAAGGAGACGCACAGAGGTTAAGTGGCATCTCTCTGCTTTTGTATCTCTCTTCTCCAGCCGTCCTGGCCCTGGGGCAAGCCTGGGATTGTTGAATGTCTTGAGATCAACACTCCAATGAGTTTCCTTCCTTTCCAAAGGAGTTTGAGGCATATTTTTTTGTCATAGTGATGTCTTGAAATGGTTCACGTACTCTGAATTGTGGTATTCAGACTCGCATTTTAAGTTCATTATGGGCTCTCACAAGTTAAAACAAAAAGTTGAGAATGAGAAGAACGCCTGTCTACCTCTCCTCGCCTCTCGTGTGCACAACCCCTCCCACCTCGGAACCTCATTCCTCCTGCAGGGTCAATGTCATTTTGTTCACCGTACTACCACTCTCCCCAGGTGTTCATTACCATAGAGTATGGGCTTTGGAACTAGAGAGGCCTGGGTTTCATCCAGGCTGTCCACTTATTGCCTGTGTGACATTGGGCTAGTTGCTTAGTTTTTCCTCCATGCTTCAGTTTCTTCATGCCTAAATAAGATAGAAGAATAATACTGATCTAGTAGGGTTATTGTGGGGCTTAAATAACTTTAAATAGTTAAAAAACCTAGAACAGTTCCTGGACCATTGTCAGTGCTGAATGAATGTTAGCCATTACTGTTGTTGTTGCCATTGTAAATTACCTACTACCAAGTTTCATCTGCCTATTTGTAAATGGGGATAAAAATGCCCCCATAAGATGAACCCTCAGCAAGTGGACAATACATGGACTAAGTAACTCTTGTTGCCAGCTCTTGCACATTCCCCCACTAGAAGTGCCCCTTGCCTAGGTTCTGCCTGCTCGGAGCTTCTCAACACCTTATATCCTGCATTAATTCAAACTTCCTTTTCGAAGTCTTCTCTAATGTCAGTAGTCCGTCCTGTCTTCTCCTGTCACAAATAATGATAACTATTAATATCAGTACCTCACAATTTAATACCAGGTCATAAGTTGTCTTTTACTGTTCTTTATCACTTATCAGTTTTCCTGTCAAAACTTTAAGTTTCATAAGTGCAAAGATTCATTCTTCTACACTCAGTATGTGCTGGGCACATAATAAGTGCTCATTCAATATGTGTTGATTGCCCTTCTCATCTTTACTCTGAGTTTATATTTTTATATGCATATACGAAGTTTCTTTCAAAACAGGTTATATTTATAGTGCAGCAAAGCACCAGAAAAGGCATCCACATGATCTCACCTAAACTAGAATTGGGCATAAACCCAGTATCAGAGGAAACTTGGAAAGGGTTTTCTTCCTCTGTAAGGCTGAGAGAAGGCAGGATTTATATTCCTGAAACAGAAGAAAAAATGAGGCAGGATCTTCTTGATCTTATTTCATCAATTGGTATTCCCCCTTGCCTTAGGTCTTACCATGGCCAAATTCAAGAAACAGATGTTTGCATAAAAAAAAATCTCCCCTGAGTCAGTGTGGCTGTTTATCCAATTTTCACCCTGCCATCCAGACTTAGGTTATGTCCAACAAGGCCCAAACAACAAGTTGGAATGTACAAACTTGAGCCTGTGGAAGAGTTCAAGGAGAGGTGAGATGGCCCCATGTTGGGGATGCTAGAGAGGAGATCTCACTGTGATAAGAAGTGGAACAAGAAAACTTCTTTTCCCATTGACAGAAAACTTTTTTTCCCAGCTCAGGATCCACAAGCCGATGAGCTCTACTGTTTCCTAAGTGAAGACACAGTCTTTGGGCTGCTCCTCTCTACTTTCATCAGTTCTCTATGGTCTCCCAACAGAAAAAGAAATGTTTAAATTTTTTTGAACCTGATGGCTCCAGAGAGCCACTCCATATTAATAATCTGAGTATGTACATCTCTCTTTTTATGACTCCCCTGTTGAATTGAATTTGTCTACTGTGATTGTCACATGAAATATGGGTGACTGCATCACCAAGAAGATGGCTCTGCCTTGATGATCTATAAATCGGTTAAGTTTGCCTATTGCAACTTCTTTCCTCCAACATGCCCCACATGACCCTAGTAAGTTGTTTTTAAAACATGAAGGTTGGAGGAGATGCTTCTCAATGCAACTTATAACATCTCAGAGGTGAGAATTGAAAACCCAGCTCTGATTGCAACATCTGCTCTGAACAACAGTATCTGGGGACCTGCCATGAGATTTCTTGTCTTAAGGATGATCACCATGTATGTTCACAAATAAAAACGTGAAGCATTCTGACAGCCAAGAAAACCGTGAAGAATGAAGCCTCCCCAACAGGAAAACACACTCCAACATTCTTGCTACTATTCATTTGAGGAAACTCTTTCATTCTGAGTCTCCTCACTTCCTCCCCCAATCCCCACCATTGCCTTCCCAACCCTGGTCAATTTTATCCCTCATAGACATGTTTCTGCAAAAGGGCAAGATTCCATTTGGAGGAGGAATGGTCCAATTTTTAAGGAAACAGTTTCTTAATGATAAAATCAGACTTTTCCAGCAAAGATGTTTGAGACAGTGTGTTCAGTAGAAGTGAAGGAGGGCTTATAAAGTAACCTGCATATCCCTAGGCAAAAGTTTTCAATGACTCTTCAGTGCCTTCCAAATCAAGTCCCTTGGAATTTCACTCCCTCTGGTCCCTGGCCTCAGTCTGTCCTTCTGATAATAATCCCCATTCGCTTCAGGTTAGCTCAAGACAACCTGGACCAGCCTGTGTTTCCACTTCCATCTTCATGTTCTCCCCCCGACTGTTTTGCTCACACCAGCTTTTACACTGGAAATCCTCTTTACCCCATCACTGACCAAAATCCTACCTCCCTTCTGTATCTAACTCAAGGGCTCTGTCCTCAGGAGGGTTCCAGTTTCTCCTGATCTTCAGGCTGGATGCGATTGCTCCATTTCTAACAGTCACATAGTCCTTGACTTTAGCATGTATGACATTCTGCCTTGTGTTATGGACACTGCCTCCTGCAACACTGTGGTCTCAAGAAGAACCTCCCACAACAAATTAGTGCACAATACAGTGCCTCGTACATCACAAACCATCAATAACTACATGATTTTGTAGATTGATTCCATTCATGAGGGTATCAGGAAGACAGGAAAGGCAATATCTAAGGGCCTGCCTCCCCTCCACCACCATATTTGTGCCCCTTTCACTGGCTAACTGGCAGTGAGAGATATTTTGGGGGAGTCAAGATGCAGAGACTATTAGCTTTTATTTTATTTTGATTTGTAAAATACTTACCTGGTTGAAAGCTTAAAATAATATAAAAAGGCATACATTACAAATTCAGCATGAGAACTTTTGCCTGACATCCCCCAAAGCCAATCCTCACCGGCGTGATTCAGTTGACTCTACTAATAGCCCCACAACACGTCCATGGTCTTCAGACATTGAAAAATGCATGCAATTGACAAATTATCTTGGACTTTTTCTAGCCAGATTGACCAATAAAAATAATATGTGTGTTTATCAAATAGGTTATCTGCTATCAAGTAGACAAAATAACAAAGTGATAACCTCTTTAATCAATTTGTTGCATCATGCAGACTTGGCCCCCAATCCAGTTCTATTTTAGAGACCAAGTGGTTAAAAGCACATCTTTCATACCATCCACTTACTACAAATTTTACTTAGTGTACTGTATTACATTAGTCAGGGTTCTCCAGATAAACGGCTCCAATAGGTTGGAGATATATAATCTATGCATTTATTTTAAGGAATGGGTTCACATGGTTGTGGGATTGGCAAATCTGTAGAGGACAAGAGGCTGGAAATTCAGGGAAAAGTTGGTGTTGCAGTCTTGAGTCTGAAATCTACAGGCTGAAAACTTAGGCAGGGTTTCCATGTTGCAGTCTCTAGGCAGAATTGCATTTTCTTCGCGAAACCTCAATCTTTGCTCTTAAGACCTTCTGCTGATTGGATGAGGTCCGCCCACATTATTAAATATAATCTGCTTTACTCAAAGTCTACTGATTTAAATGTTAATCATATCTAAAATACACCTTCACAGCAACATCCAGACTGGTGTCTGAAGAAACTACTGGGCACCACAGCCTAGCCAAAGGTGACACATAAGATCAACCATTACAAATGGAAACAAAACTCCAACTGAAGGTGGTTGGCTAAGAGACATTTTTGGCATAGGGCAATATTGTTTCCCCACAAACTTTGGGAAGCTCTTCATCCTGGCTAAGTTTCTTGAAACAACTAAGCCAAAAAGCCTACCGGGCCCCAACTTGAAGCACTGGAAAGTTCTGAAAGTTCCTTCAGTGCAGAATAGTAGAACAAAGTGCTTCTATATATCTGGAAAACATTTCAGAGACCATTCCAGTGAACTTTAGAAAAGCATGGGCCAACACAGTTTTCAAAGAGAAAGATCTCCTGACCAACCCCATTGGAGATAAAGTGTAATCATGTCACCAAAATAATTCTTAAATCCTATAACAAGAAGTTGATAATAGAATAAAGCTTAATGAATAGATTAGGAGGTAAGATGTACTGTTCAATAAGAGAAAGATGATTTTCTTTCCCATCTTCCTTCTTCCTTTCTTTTCTAACCCTTCCTGTTCTTTTCACTTCTTCCTCTCTCTTGCCTTTAAATATTACTTTTTATGGCTTCTTGGCATAAGAAAAAGACTCATTAAAACTATGACCCAATGTCAGGAAGAGAACAGAGTAGTCTCTCAAACTAATGGCTGTTGTTGAGGACTCCTTTAGTGATATTCAACTAGGGGGAAAAAAAGAAGAGAAAAATAACTTTGCAATAAACGACCTTCATGGAAGAAGAGTATTCATGTTAATTAGTAGCTCTTTTCAAACATGATTCATATATGCATTAGGCTATGCCATGCTGAACAATGCACACATTGTAGTAAACATCAAGACAAGTCTCAAGTATGGTTATCAAAATTTTAGAAAACTCCAGCTAGGGTTTTTTTCATAAGATTGTGACTTGCTGTTCCTGGTACATTACACAATAGTAACTCTCCTAATGGCTTTTAGCTTTTGCCACTGCCAACTTTTATATTTAAAATTCATACAATTATGGACAATTTGTGAACATTATGAGGCTTTTCTTTTTTGCACTGATTCTTACTGATTCAAGCCAGCTTTTATCCTTAGCAAATCAAATGCATTTTGCTTACAACACTAGATTCATTCTCACATATTCCACTTTATTCTTATTATTAGTATTCCTTATTATGCATATTTAATTTAAGAATGCATTTTCTCCATTAAAAAATTAGAATATGCTGAAAGAAGTACTAGAAGGTGATTATTTGCTTTAGTTTGCTTTTATTAACTATGTAAGCCCTGATAGGGTCTTCCCAAAGTTACAAGCAAGAGATAAAAAATGTTAAAAAGGAAGAAATAATATAAAATAAAAATCTGCTTGAAAATCACAGGCATTTTTGATGTAATGATGGTTTAAAAGGTATCAAATTTGATAAGAGAATGGATTTTTAAAAGCTCAGTTTTATATGAATGGAGAAAGGATATAAATTTGCTGGAGTTTCTTAAGCAAATACACCACTAAATATGGTTCTTCAGAAACTAGTCCAGCAAGATGCATCTTGCAAAAGTAAAAAGTAGGAAGTAAGAGGCACACCTTCCCTACCTCCCTGCCAGCTGCACAAAACACCTCAGAATATTAAAGCCTTTGAGAATCCCCCTAGCACCCCCACATTATGGGAAATACAGCCCCAGTGTATTAAGCCTAAAGAAACTCGTCAATCCTCTAGACAGGGGCTTCTGCCATCCAGCACTTCAACCACCACCCCACTCTCTCTGACAAAACAAGGAAAATTACATGCACAAAGGCTTAGCATTCGTTCTTACAGTAAATCTCTTTAACAAAATAGCTAGGAATTTAGAGTCTGCGAGAAAATAAATAATCAGTTAAAATTCCTGTCTTAGTTTTGCAATTATTGACTGTAGGCTGTCAGCCAAGTGATTAGTTTTTACAGGTGTTTAACAAGTTTGAATCGTCCCCCTTCTACCCCAAAGTAATTGATTTAACTGGTTGCCTTAAAATTGTGAGGGCAAACCAAAGAATTGGGGTCTCATCCCTTTGTTATTTTGGAGAATACTTTCCTCCCTGGCCACCTCACTCCCATGCTTCTCAACACTACACACACCTCTTAACTTTGATTTGGGTCCCATATCAACCACACTGACTACAGTAGAGAAGAACAAAGAGCACATTTATTAATATCTTCCTTATGCTCCTATCATTCGTCATTAGTTTAAGACCTTAAAATCTATAGTTACCAATGGGCTTTGTCGCTACTATGAAATCCAAATAAGTTAATACTATGTAACATTTTGGGGGTACCTATTAAGAATCTGTTATATGAAGGACATTATATTAGCAACTTCTGATAGGTACTACATATTACCTAATCGTAATACACCTACAAGAGTTTTGGCCCACATTGCCTGGACAAAAATCCTGGTTCCTCCACTTTCTAGCTCTATGAATACATATTACATAATCCTTCTGTGCCTCAATTTTCACATGTGAAAAATAGGGACAATAATAATACTTACCTCATAAAGTTATTGTGAGGATTAAATGTAAAACCCTTAAAATAGTTTTCTCCAAAGCTAATTCCTCCATGTAGATCCTCGATCCTATGCCTTTAGGGACCCCTAGGGTTTTTCTCTTCCACCTGGTAATCTCTACCATTTTGGACTCTTCGGCTTCATTCTTATAAGGCTTAAAAGAAAAAAGGGTAGGCCAAGGGGGTGGCTCATTCCTGTAATCCCAGCACTTTGGGAGGCCAAAGTGGGTGGATCATGAGGTCAGGAGTTCAAGACCAGCCTGGCCAACATGGTGAAACCCCATCTCAACTAAAAAGACTAAACTAAACCTCATCTCAACTAAAAAAAAAAAAAAAAAATTAGCCTGGCTTGGTGGTGCTTGCCTGTAGTCCCAGCTATTTGGGAGGCTGAGGCAGGAGAATCACTTGAACCTGGGAGGCAGAGGTCGCAGTGAACCAATATCATGCCAGTGCACTCCAGCCTGGGCAACAGAGAGAGACTCCATTGAAAAGAAAAGGAATGGGGCTGGGAAGGAAATGAAATAGTTAAAAGTTGAAGATGAAGGAAGTGCTTAGTGAAGAATGAAATAAATAGAAGAAATGTTATATAAAGAAGAAAGAGGTACAATAAATAAAGCATAGTGAAAGCAGCAGAAGAAAAAGCAGCAGCAGCAAAAGAGACAGCAGCAGAAAAGAAAGAAAGAAAGAAAGAAAAGAGAAGAGAAAAAAGGGTAGAGCTCAACCAGTATTAAAGTTAGTTCTGCTGAACTCCATACCCAATGTGCTCCCCACTAACAGTTGCCTCCACTTCATTGCCTCACCACTCCTGTGGGGGTCCTAATATCTCAAAAGAAAATAGAATGTTTTAGTTAAGACCAATAAATGCCTTGATGATAAAAATATAAACACATCTTAACTAATTAGCTTGCTAATTACTCTCTCCTGAAGCCAATTTCTTTTATTTCTACTAAACCATGATCAAAAAAAAAAAAACATCAAGATATAGTAAAGGTGCTCTTTTTTGCTGTCCTGGCAATTAAAGCTAATCAAGTGCACAACTGATTGCATAGAGATCAGAGACTAATATTTGGAACATATCACTTATCTATATCATATATCAATTTTCTATCTAGCTTAGAAAAATACGAGTAAGGGTAAGGTGGGAAGGGAGTCTTTCAATCATCTCAATAATGATGCCATGATGAACATCTGCAACCTAAGTTTAAATTATGAAATCCCCAATTAAAATATCAGAAATTTATCCAATTTATAAGCTTTGAATTTCCCTCTTTATAGGAGTCCAGGGACCTAAGCACTTATTTTCTTTGGGTGTTATTTTAAACAACGTATTTTTGGGTTGATACCTCACTCCCAAATGCTGTATCCATGTATAATTTTACAGTAGTTGTAGAAGCCTATGAATTGGTACCTCTCGACCCTCCAGTGAGAGCTAGGTCAGATTAATCATGGAATTATTATTATGTCATGCATTCTAACAATCTGCCTGTGGAAGAAAGTCATGTCTGCTGCAGTACAATTATCTAAGACTGATGATACAGACCAAAGTCATTACAATAAAATTTATTTGGCATAGATCTTCACCGTCACAGTTTCAACCTAACATCCCACTTAGTAGGCACATGGGATTCTACTTAGCAGGACTACATTTTCTACCAATATAAAGGAAAGGGTCCTTAATGGACACATTATATTCAACGCAATATAATCCTTTTAGCAAGAGAAGACCCTGGAGGTTGCTTGATGGAGATAGATCTATATCATGAGTACCATGCCTCCGTCTGTTGGAGAGGGACCAGATTTAGTGGTGGTGCTTAGCAAAACCAAAGACCTATCCATGATCAGGGCATAAGTAACTCCATTTTCTAATTTCTCCACATTGAAAGTCCTTGTCAAATATCTGTGAGGTCTGGATGAGAAACTGAAATGGAGATGATAATCAGTAGTGAGTAGCAGCACCATCCTTCATGCACATCATAGGACAGGTGAGGCTGAAACCCACTGAAAGTGTGTAGAAGGTTCCTTTGGTCTGAAATGTTCTGCCCATCCCTTGACCTTCTCCTGTTTCTCTTGAATCCTTTATGCATCCCTTGTTGATGTCTATGGTACACCCTACTTTCGTCAACTAGCAGCCCCATCCAAGATCCTCTCTCAGAAGATGCCATTGCATATTTGAGAAAAATTTGAGGCCATCAGACATGGCTACCTCAGCCTCTTACAGACCCACCTCTAATCTCCCAGGGTCCCATTTTTACTCCTTTGGAAGCCCATCTGTATTCTGGATCCCAAAAATTCCTTAGCATTTTGAAATCTTCAATCTCTTCTCCTTGATTCTCCCTGTTTGTCTCTCTCTCTGTCTCGCTCTCTCTCTCTCTCTCACACCCACATACACACACACACACACACAGAGAGAGAGAGAGAGAAGCAATTGCAGTTTTGTCTCTAAGTCTCCTATGACAACACAGTATTAACTAGAAGAAGATACAAAAGTAAAGCAATAATCCAGATTGGGTAGACCTCATTAAGGAGGGAATACAGAAAATAATAATTTTTAACATTATTGATGTATAATTTATATATTGTTAACTACATCCATTTAAAGAGTACAATGGGGTTTGAGAAACATATGTATTTGTGAAATCACCACCACAATCACGACATAGAACATTTCCAAAATATTCCAAAATTTATGTACCCCTATGTCATTCATTCCTCCCTTTATTCCTGGCCACAGGCAACTACTGATCTGCTTTGTGCTATTACAGATTAGTTTGCTGTTTCTAGAATTTTATATTAATGCAAGCATACAGTATGTGCTTCTTTGTATCTGGCTCCTTTCACTTAGTACAATCACTTTGAGATTCATTCATATTAATGTGTGTATCAGTAATTCATTCTTTTTAATGGCTGAACAATATTCTATTGTATAGCTTTGCCACGATTTGTTTATTTATTCACCTATTGATGAACATTTGTATGATTTCCAGTTTAGAGCTATTTCGAATAAACTGCCATAATCATTATGCTGATACTTTGTGTGGGCATATATTTTCACTTCTTTAGGGTAAATATCTAGGAGTGGAATGGCTGGTGGTGTGGTAGGTACACTATATTACCTTTTTAAGAAACTGACAGTTTCTTACAGTCCCACCGGCAGTGTGTGAGAGTTCTGGTTGTTCCATATCCTTGAATATTTAATATTACAAGTTTTATAATTTCAGACAGTCTAACATTTAATATTACAAGGTTTTATAATTTCAGATGTGGTAGCATCTCATTGTGCAATAATTTGCATTTCCCAGGTGCTTTTTGACCATCATTTCATCTGCTGATTGCCATTGGTAGATCTTCTTTTGTGGAGTGTGTGGTCAAACCTTTTGCTCATTTAAAAAAAAAAAAATAGGTTGCCTTATTATTGAGTTGTAAGGGCTCTTCATATATTTTGAATACAATTCTGTTGTTAAATGCATGTATTGAAAATAATTTCATTTTGTGACTTGCCTTTTCATTTCTTAATGGTATCTTTGGAAGAGAAAAGCTTTGAATTTTGACAAATTCCTCTTGTCTTTTTTTCAATGGTTTAACCTTTTTATGTACTATCTAAGAAATCTTTGCCTGCCTCAAGGTCCTGGAGATTTTCTTCTATGCATTCTTCTTCTTTTTTTTTTTCAGTTTTAGCTTCCATATTTACATCTATGGTACAAAGTGGTTCCAAAATAATATTTTATGATTACAAAGCTAGCAAAAAATATTCTGGGAAAAAACACTGAGAGACTCACCATTAAGTTTTTAATGTTTGTGCTTCTATTTCTTGTTTAGTTTAGTTTTGTCTTGGAGAAGATGTGAAAGTAGAGAAGAGGGTAGGTTGAATATACTGTGTAAGCACTTTGGGTTTGTTTGTTTGTTTGTTTTTTGAGACTGGGTCTGGTTCTGTCACCCAGGCTGGAGTGTAGTGGCAAAATCTCAGCTCTCTGCAACCTCTGGCTTCTGGGCTCGAGTAATCCTACCATCTCAGTCTCCCAAGTAGTTGGGACCACAGGTGCTTGTCACCATGCTTGGCTAATTTTTTGCATTTTTGGTAGAGATGTGGTTTCATCATGCTGCCTAGGCTGACCTTGAACTCCTGAGGTCAAGGAATCTGCCCACCCTGGCCTCCCTTGGCTGGGATTATAGGCGTGAACCACCGCACCCGGCCTGGTTTTATTGAAATTTTATTTTACATGATTTTTATAAGCAGTTTTTTATAAGCATATGCTGAGAACATTGTCCCACAACCTTTCATATTTTTGAAACTATAATTTGAAATAGATACAGAAAATACCATCTTATTAACATGCAAAAATGTATTTAACCAGTCCCCTTCTTTGGTGTTTATCTTGTTTCTAGTTGTTTGCTATTATAAACAATGTTTCTTTGAAAATCCTTAGATGTAATTCTTAGTTCTCTGATTATTCTCTTAGGTTAAATTATTATATGGTGCATTTACTGGCATAAAGAATGAGAACATACTGAAAGTTTTTTATTTATATTTCTAGAAAGAATGTACCAATTTACAGACCTCCCATTAGTTTGTGAAAGCACCACAGCACCCTCCCCAGCTCTGGGCATTGCCTTTGGTTTTCATCTTAGCGATTGTGTTAAGAGAAATTAATAAATCATTCTTGTTGTCATTTGTATTTCCTTGACTTTCATGAGCCTGAATATTTTTTCTCATATGCTTTTTGATGATGTTTCTTCTTTGTGGATTACTTGTTCAAGTCCTTAGTCTATTTTTTTCTAATAAGATTTGTTTTTATTGAGATTTTTGTTTTATAAGAGCTTTTTATATATGAACCAATATTAATCTATTAACATATGCTAACCTACTTTTGCCAATGGCATTTCTAATACTTTTTGTTCATTTGTCATTTAATTTCACGTATACTATTTCTTTCTCATTTATTTATTTATTTTTAGATAAATGGTATTGTGTATATTTGAGATTTATTACATGATGTTATGGGATACAAATAGATAGTAAAATTACTACCATGGTGAAGCAAGTTAACATTATCTATTAAATATCATCTGACATAGTGAATTTTGAAAGTGTGTGACAAGAGCAGCTAAAATCTACTTATTTAACAAAAATCCCTAATACAATAAAATTTTATTAACTATAATCCTCATGTTGTACATTAGCTCTCTAGACTTATTCATCCTATGTATCTGCTACTTGGTGTCCTTTGACCTACATCTCTGTATATTTGATACAGAGATAGAGAATTCTTTTTAGATTCCTCATATAAGTGAGATCATGCAATATTTTTCTTTGTGACTGGCTTATTTCATTTAGCATAATGACCTCCAGGTCCATCTATATTGTGGCAAATAGCAGAATATCCTTCTTTTTAAAGACTGAATAAAATAATAATATTCTTTTTAAAGTCTTACTCACATATATATATATGTGAGTGTATATATACAGCAGAATATTTACAAATGGTAAAAAACTAGTATATATGTATATATGTACATATACACAATAGACACACACATATATTTTAAAAACTGTGTTATATACACATGCACGTATTTTAATATATATTAATTTCTCCAAGAACCTTCATACACTATATAATTTTTTTATTATTATTATACTTTATGTTCTAGGGTACATGTGCACAACGTGCAGGTTTGTTACATATGTATGCATGTGCCATGTTGGTGTGCTGCACCCATCAACTCATTATTTACATTAGGTATATCTCCTATTACTATCCCTCCCCCCTCGCCCCACCCCACAACAGGTCCTGGTGTGTGATGTTCCCCTTACTGTGTCCAAGTGATCTCATTGTTCAATTCCCACCTATGAGTGAGAACATGCGGAGTTTGGTTTTCTGTTCTTGCGATAGTTTGCTGAGAATGATAGTCTCCAACTGCATCCATGTCCCTACAAAGGACACAAACTCATCCTTTTTTATGGCTGCATAGTATTCCATGGTGTATATGTGCCACATTTTCTTAATCCAGTCTGTCATTGATGGACATTTGGGTTGGTTCCAAGTCTTTGCTATTGTGAATAGTGGTGCAATAAACACATGTGTGCATGTGTCTTTATAGCAGCATGATTTATAATCCTTTGAGTATACAGCCAGTAATGGGATGGCTGGGTCAAATGGTATTTCTAGTTCTAGATCCTTGAGGAATCGCCACACTGTCTTCCATAATGGTTGAACTAGTTTACAGTCTCACCAACAGTGTAAAAGTGTTCCTATTTCTCCACATCCTCTCCAGCACCTGTTGTTTCCTGAGTTTTTAATGATTGCCATTCTAACTGGTGTGAGATGGTATCTCATTGTGGTTTCATTGCATTTCTCTGATGGCTAGTGATGATGAGCATTTTTTCATGTGTCTGTTGGTTGCATAAATGTCTTCTTTTGAGAAGTGTCTGTTCATGTCCTTTGCCCACTTTTTGATGGGGTTGTTTGTTTTTTTCTTGTAAATTTGTTTGAGTTTTTTGTAGGTTCTAGATATTAGCCCTTTGTCAGATGAGTAGATTGCAAAATTTTTCTCCCATTCTGTAGGTTGCCTGTTCATTCTGATGGTAGTTTCTTTGCTGTGCAGAAGCTCTTTAGTTTAATTAAATCTCATTTGTTAATTTTGGCTTTTGTTGCCATTGCTTTTGGTGTTTTAGACATGAAGTCCTTGCCCATGACTGTGTCCTGAATGGTATTGCCTAGGTTTTCTTACAGGGATTTTATGGTTTTAGGTCTAAATTTAAGTCTCTAATCCATCTTGAATTAATTTTTGTATAAAGAGCAAGGAAGGGATCCAGTTTTGGCTTTCTACTTATGGCCAGCCAGTTTTCCCAGCAGCATTTATTAAATAGGGAATCCTTTCCCCATTTCTTGTTTTTGTCAGGTTTGTCAAAGATCAGATTGTTGTAGATGTGAGGTATTATTTCTGAGGGCTCTGTTCTGTTCCATTGGTCTATATCTCTGTTTTGGTACCAGTACCATGCTGTTTTGGTTACTGTAGCCTTGTAGTATAGTTTGAAGTCAGGTAGCGTGATGCCTCCAGCTTTGTTCTTTTGACTTAGGATTGTCTTGGCAATGTGGGCTTTTTTTTGGTTCCATATGAACTTCAAAGTAGTTTTTTCCAGTTCTGTGAAGACATTCATTTGTAGCTTAATGGGGATGGCATTGAATCTATAAATTACCTTGGGCAGTATGGCCATTTTCACGATATTGATTCTTCCTATCCATGAGCATGGAATGTTCTTCCATTTGTTTGTGTCCTCTTTTATTTCATTGAGCAGTGGTTTGTAGTTCTCTTTGAAGAGGTCCTTCACATCCCTTGTAAGTTGGATTCCTAGGTATTTTATTCTCTTTGCAGCAATTGTGAATAGGAGTTCATTCATGATTTGGCTCTCTGTTTGTCTGTTATTGTTGTATAAGAATGCATGTGATTTTTGCACATTAATTTTGTATCCTGAGGCTTTGCTGAAGTTGCTTATCAGCTTGAGGAGATTTGGGGCTAAGATGATGGGGTTTTCTAAATAGACAATAATGTCATCTGCAAACAGGAACAATTTGACTTCTTCTTTTCCTAATTGAATACCATTTATTTCTTTCTCTTGCCTGATTACCCTGGCCAGAACTTCCAACACTATGTTGAATAGGAGTGGTGAGAGAGGGCATCCCTGTCTTGTGCCTATTTTTAAGGGGAATGCTTTCAGTTTTTGCCCATTCAGAATGATATTGGCTGTGGGTTTGTCATAAATTCCTCTTATTATTTTGAGATACGTTCCATCAATACTGAATTATTGAGAGTTTTTAGCATGAAGGGCTGTTGAATTTTGTGAAAGGCCTTTTCTGCATCTATTAAGATAATCATGTGGTTTATGTCTGTGGTTCTGTTTATATGCTGGATTACGTTTATTGATTTGCATATGTTGAACCAGCCTTGCATCCCAGGGATGAAGCCCACTTGATCATGGTGGATAAGCTTTTTGATGTGCTGCTGGATTCGGTTTGCCAGTATTTTACTGAGGATTTTTGCATCAATGTTCATCAGGGATATTGGTGTAAAATTCTCTTTTTTTTGTTGTGTCTCTGCCAGGCTTTGGTATCAGGATGATGTTGGCCTCATAAAAAGAGTTAGGGAGGATTCCTTCTTTTTCTGTTGATTGGAATAGTTTCAGAAGGAATGGTACCAGCTCCTATTTGTACCTCTGGTAGAATTCAGCTGTGAATCCATCTGGTCCTGGACTTTTTTTGATTGGTAGGCTCTTAATTATTGCCTCAATTTCAGAGCCTGTTATTGGTCTATTCAGGGATTCAACTTCTTCCTGGTTTAGTCTTGGGAGAGTGTATGTGTCCAGGGATTTATCCATTTCTTCTAAGTTTTCTAGTTTATTTGTGTAGAGGTGTTTATAGTATTCTCTGATGGTAGTTTGTGTTTCTGTGGGGTCAGTGGTGATATCCCCTTTATCATTTTTTTATTACATCTATTTGATTCTTCTTTCTTTTCTCCTTTATTAGTCTTGCCAGTGGCCTATCAATTTTGTTGATCTTTTCAAAAAACTAGCTTCTGGATTCATTGAGTTTTTGAAGAATTTTTTTGTGTCTCTATGCCCTTCAATTTTGCTCTGATCTCAGTTACTTCTTGCCTTCTCCTAGTTTTTGAATGTGTTTGCTCTTGTTTCTCTAGTTCTTTTAATTGTGATGTTAGGGTGTCAATTTTAGATCTTTTCTGCTTTCTCTTGTGAGCATTTAGTGCTATAAATTTCCCTCTACACACTGCTTTAAATGTGTCCCAGAGATTCTGGTATGTTGTATTTTTGTTCTCATTGGTTTCAAAGAACATCTTTATTTCTGCCTTCATTTCATTATGTACCCAGTAGTCATTCAAGAGCAGTTTGTTCCGTTTCCATGTAGTTGAGCGGTTTTGATTGAGTTTCTTAGTCCTGAGGTCTAGTTTGATTGCACTGTGGTCTGAGAGAAGTTTGTTATAATTTCTGTTCTTTTACATTTGCTGAGGAGTGCTTTACTTCCAACTATGTGGTCAATTTTGGTATAAGTGCCATGTGGTGTTGAGAAGAATGTATATTCTGATGATTTGAGGTGGAAAATTCTGTAGATGTCTATTAGGTCCGCTTGGTGCAGAGTTGAGTTCAATTCCTGGATATCCTTGTCTTGTTGATCTGTCTAATGTTGACAGTGGGGTGTTAAAGTCTCCCACTATTATTGTGTGGGAGTCTAAGTCTCTTTGTAAGTCTCTAAGGACTTGTTTTATGAATCTGGGTGCTTCTGTATTGGGTGCATATATGTTTAGGATAGTTAGCTCTTCTTGTTGAATTGATCCCTTTACCATTATGTAATGGCCTTCTTTGTCTATTTGATCTTTGTTGGTTTAAAGTCTGTTTTATCAGAGACTAGGATTGCAACCCCTGCCTTTTTTTGTTCTCCATTTGCTTGGTAGATCTTCCTCCATCCCTTTATTTTGAGCCTATGTGTGTCTCTGCATGTGAGATGGGTCTCCCAAATATAATAAACTGATGGGTCTTGACTCTTTATTCAATTTGCCAGTCTGTGTTTTTTAATTGGACCATTTAGCCCATTTACATTTAAGGTTAATATTGTTATGTGTGAACTTGATCCTGTCATTATGATGTTAGCTGGTTATTTTGCTTGTTAGTTGATGCAGTTTCTTCCTAGCATCGATGGTCTTTACATTTTGGCATGTTTTTACAATGGCTGGAACCTGCTGTTCCTTTCCAGGTTTAGTGCTTCCTTCAGGAGCTCTTATAGGACAGGCCTGGTGGTGACAAAATCTCTCAGCATTTGCTTGTCTGTAAAGGATTTTATTTCTCCTTCACTTATGAAAGTTAGTTTGGCTGGATATGAAATTCTGGGTTGAAAATTCTTTTCTTTAAGAATGTTGAATAATGGCCCCCACTCTCTTCTGGCTTGTAGAATTTCTGCCAAGAGATCTGTTGTTAGTCTGATGGGCTTCTCTTTGTGGGTAACATGACCTTTCTCTCTGGCTGCCCTTAACATTTTTTCCTTCGTTTCAACTTTAGTGGATTCACTTTATGTGTCTTGGAGTTGCTCTTCTCGAGGAGTACCTTTGTGGCGTCCTCTGTATTTCCTGAATTTGAATGTTGGCCTGCCTGGCTAGGTTGGGAAAGTTCTCCTGGATGATATCCCGTCGAGTGTTTTCCAACTTGGTTCCATTCTCCCCGTCACTTTCAGGTACACCAATCAGAAGTAGATTTGGTCTTTTCACATAATACCATATTTCTTGGAGGCTTTGTTCATTTCTTTTTACTCTTTTTTCTCTAAACTTCTCTTCTCGCTTCATTTCATTCATTTGATCTTCAATCTCTGATGCTCTTTCTTTCAGTTGATTGAGTCGGTTACTGAATCTTGTGCATTTGTCACATAGTTCTCGTGTCATTGGTTTTCATCTCTATCAAGTCATTTATGGACTTTTCTGCATTGGTTATTCTAGTTATCCATTCATCAAATCTTTTTTCAAGGTTTTTAATTTCTTTGCACTGGGTTCGTAGTTCCTCCTTTAGCTGCGAGAAGTTTGATCGACTGAAGCCTTCTTCTCTCAGTTCGTCAAAGTCATTCTCCATCCAGCTTTGTTCCGTTGCTGGCGAGGAGTTGCGTTCCTTTGGAGGGGGAGAGGTGCTCTGATTTTTTGAATTTTGAGCTTTTCTGCTCTGCTTTTTCCCCATCTTTGTGGTTTTATCTATCTTTGGTCTCTGATGATGGTGAAGTACAGATGGGGTTTTGGTGTGGATGTCCTTTCTGTTTGTTAGTTTTCCTTCTAACTGTCAGGACCCTCAGCTGCAGGTCTGTTGGAGTTTGCATGAGGTCCACTCCAGTTAGGCTACTCCCGGTTAGGCTCTCCAGTTAGGCTACTTGGGGATCAGGGACCCACTTGAGCAGGCAGTCTGTCAGTTCTCAGATCTCAACCTCCGTGCTGGGAGAATCACTACTCTCTTCAAAGCTGTCAGACAGGGACATTTACATCTGCAGAGGTTTCTGCTGCTTTTTGTTTAGTTATGCCCTGTCTCCAGAGGTGGAGTCTACAGAGGCAGGCTGGCCTCCTTGAGCTGTGGTTGGCTCTGCCCAGTTTGAGTTTCCCAGCTGCTTTGTTTAACTACTTAAGCCTCAGCAATGGTGGGTGCCCCTCCTCCAGCCTCGCTGCCTCCTTGCAGTTCTATCTCAGACTGCTGTGCTAGCAATGAGGGAGACTCTGTGGGTGTGGCACCCTCCAAGCCAGGCGTGGGATATAATTACCTGGTGTGCCCTTTGCTAAGACCCTTGGTAAAGTGCAGTATTAGGGTGGGAGTGACCTGATTTTCCAGGTGTTGTGTGTCACAGTTTCCCTTGACTAGGAAAAGGAATTCCCTTCCCCCTTGCACTTCCCAGGTGAGGCGATGCCTCACCCTGCTTCGGCTCTCACTCGTTGGGCTGCACCCACTATCCTGCACTGACTGTCCGACACACCCCAGTGAGATGAACCTGGTACCTCAGTTGGAAATGCAGAAATCACCCATCTTCTGTGTCACTCACACTGGGAGCTGGAGGCTAGAGCTGTTCCTATTTGGTCATCTTCGTGCCAACCCACTGTATAATATTTCTAACCTGCAGAGGTTTTAGATTTGTATAAAGTCAAATCTACTAAATTCTTGCGTTATCTTGTCCACATTTCAATAACATAGATGTTTATAGATATACAGCAAACTAATATTTCTTTTTGATTTTTTTTTTTACATTGTAATGCTCTAACACATCTATGATTTATTTTGGTATGAGGGAAGAAGGAATGTGTCTTAATTGTAGTTCTTTCAAAGCAGAGCCCGAGGCAAAGTTTGCATGTTCAAGGTTTGAGGAGAGAGGAATCCCAGGGCATTAAGAGTGAGAGAAAAGAGAAAGTGAGGAAGGGAAGGAGGAGACAAAATCAAAGATGGCATGTCATTACTGGGAGGGCCACAGCTTCACAGGAAACAGAGCTATGGCAGGATGTTAACAGAGGCTGACAGAACCAAAGAATGAGTCCAGTGGCATAGAGAGGGAATGAGGAGTGAGGAATCTGTCATCAACTCTCTCTTGCAATGGTTAAAGTTTGCACTTCTGAGCTGTGTTTCCCGAGCACTCCCAGCAGCTGCTAAGAAAGTTTGGGTTCCATGGACTCAGCTGGGTCACCTCTGGGTTCTAAAACTGCTGTGGCTCCCACCGTGACAGACAGGAGCAATGGAGGATGTGCCCAGGAGGCAAGAGACAGGGGCTGTTAGGAGGTGAACAACAGCAGCAGACACCCTTAGGGGTAGAGCCTGGCAATCCAGGTAGGCTCCTGTACTTAGGCTACTGGGGATGTAACTTTCATTGCCATTCATCCTATAATGAGTAATCAACCCTTTCTTTACCAATTTGAATTCCAACTTTGCCATATTCTAAGTTCTTAATTATATTAGGGTTTATTTCTGATTCTATCTATGAATGTACAGATGTATAGTTATAACACTTTTTAGCTCTCTGGTGGTACGATTTCCCTCATTCATTTTTCCAAAGCATTTTCTCAACTATTTTCATAAACTCATGTGTGTAGGTAAAGTTATAATAATTTTAACTAGTTTTATAAAACAATTGAGGATCTGCATATAAATCACATTGAATTAATATATCTCTTCATGGATTATCAATGTCTATAATACTGCACTATGTTTTACTTTTCATGAATACAGCAGAAGCTTCCATTTATTTAAGTTTTTTGAGGTCTCTCAGTAAAATTCTCCAACCATTTTTCATGTAGCTTCTGCAAAATTTTATTAAATTTATCCCTAAATATTTTAAATTACCTTACTCTGGTGAACATGACTTTTTTTTCATTGTGCTTTCTAACTGATAATTTATTGCATGCAGTAAACTTTTTTATATTAATTTTATAACCAACCATCTTCCTCAACTTTCTAATTAGTTCAAATAATTTTTTAGTTTATTCTCATTGGTTTTCTAGGCAGACAATCGAATTGTCTGTAAAGAATGATAATTTTTCTTTCTTCTCCAATAGTAACATTTCTTATTTTTCTTTTCTGCCTTTTTCATTGGCTGTAACTTTAGAATATTATTAAACAAATAATTGTGATAACTGTAATCTTTATCTTGCTCCTACCTTTAATAAGAATGCTTCTGCCATTTTACTTTTAAGTATGATGTTGGCTGTTGGTTTCAGAGAGAAATCTTAAATCCTATCAAGTTAACGCATTTCTATTACTAGATCACAAAGAGTTTTTTCAATTGATCATCAACATTCAATTTATATTTTTTGTCTTGATTAGACCTACCAGAACACTGTGTGTTTTATTGTGAAAAGGACGTTCATGCTTTTAATCCAATGTTTTTAACTGGACCCTGGCCTGCCGCTTAGGACTCAGCTGCTTCTCCGGAGAGGGAGGTTTTGCTCTATGCTGCTACACAGGACACTAAAACCCCCTGCTTTGGGTCAGGCAGGCCATCTACAGTCTGACATTGGTCTTTCTGATGAGCTACTAGCACCCATGCAACTGTCTCAATTTGTGTTGCCTCAAAGTTATGGTCTCCAAACCGACATTGCTTACCAGCATGGCAGGGTCACCTATTTACACTCAGGCTTAGAGTATTTTTTACATGTTTGTTCCTTAGTTAGTTAAGGAGACACATTGACATTGATTTATATCTATGATCCATGCTAGCTGTTTCTCTCCTCTTCAATCTTTGGACTCTGGTGATTCCAGCCTCAACATCTCCTAATGCTTAGCTTACTTGGCTTTTTTTTTTTTTTTATCTTGATATAAAAACTCTGTGGATTCTCATACTTCCTTAATATAAAATATGATTTCTGTTACACAATCTATTTAGCTGATTTCATGTATTGTGGAAATTTCTTTTTTATTTTCTGACAGTCAGAAACATATTTTCCCTCAAGGAAGTGAGTAGGTACAGGGGACTCCATGGAGCCCTTCAAATTCTCAACTGTGTTTATACCTTCTGAGGTGCTTCTCCCCATTCCCAGAGTAGTCAGTCCACTTCTTTATCAATTTCCTTATTTCATTCCCACCATCAACCCTCTCTTTCAGCAAATGAAACTTGCCTCCTACTTCATTGAGAACACCAAGGTGAGAATTCCCATTTCTAAAATCTATGACTAATTCTGGAGTCCTCCCTCCACTTTCCCTAGTTGACACCCTTCCCTACAGTTTCATGCAAAAAATGTTCTCCTTTCATGACAAGACCAACTCCTTCATCCATCTTCACCCATTTTGTCATCTCTGTATCATCTACCTCTGCTGTATTAGCAACCTCTCCCTCTTTGCAGGCTTGGAAACTTCACCTTCCTTTAAGTCTTCAGTCTAAATTTAAATCTCTGTATCTTCTCCCTACTTTCTCTCTCTCTTTCCAGTCATAAATGTGGAAACCCAGCAGTCCCTTTGCTGGCTCATCTTCCCCTGCCTCCATCTTAAATGTTGACACACTCTCTTGACTCCAGGGTTTTACTTTTAGCACTGTTTTTATTTCACGACACATTGAGTGAGATTGCCCCCAGGTAATAGCATTCACCCCCTGTACTTCCACTTGTCTATGTGCTGCTGACTCCAGTGTTCTCATTTCTATTTCAAAACTCACTCTTAAATCTCACACTGTCTACTGGACCACCTCAAAACAACATAGACAAAAACCCCATGATCAGAGTCCTCCCTCCCCCACCAAATCTGCCCTTCTACCATCTCTCTTATTGCCATGCGTGATATCACTGTCCACCCAGACACTTAAACCAGAGTGGGAGCCACCCCAGTCTCTCCCTCTCCCGCACATCCAGTCAATGCCTCCATTCAGCCTGTCTTTGCTCCTTGAGTTCTCCTGTGCCATTCTTCTCTCTCCCACAGTCCCTGCCGCAGCTCTGACCCTAAGCATTTCTCTTGGAACTCCTGGTATAGCCTCTCTACTCTGAATGTTTTTCTCTTTTATGAACCAAGCTTTTTCTGACCTCTGGGTTTTCTTTCCCACATACTGCCCACTGTTCTCTCCTTAAAACACTTGTCTGCCCTGATCTTGACCTTGTCAAACATTCCTGAACATAATCATCAACTGAGACCTTCTTTAAAAAAAAAAAAAAGAAAGAAAGAAAAAGTAGTTCTATTTAAATCACTTCTGTACTTAAAACCCTCTAACAGCCCTCCATTGCCCTTGAGATATGGTTTAATCTCCTTAGCACGGCATACAGATTCTCTGCTCTAGACCTTTCCCTCGCCAAACTTCTGCCCACGTCCTGTGTTCTTGGCACAGAAAATTTCTCATATCGCCCCATCTCTGTCATCCACATTGCTATTCTATGTTATTGTGAACATATCTTTACCTAATTTTTTTTTTTTTTTTACTGGTAGTGCTTCTACAACCTCCTCCCCTACCTGACTATCTAGCAAACCATCTATTTATGTTTTTTAAATGATCTAAAAAATCATCTACTACTTATTTTTTGCACTCTGGCATAGAATTATGTCACAGCCTTTTTAATGGCCAGATCTGTCTTCAGATCTGTTTGTCTCCCTGTAAATAACAGTACACAAGCTTGTTATGGCCATTTCCTCATTTCTTTATCCAAAACTACATTTCTTTATTGAAAAACCTTTTTTAAGCACTCTGTTAAGCATTATAAACACAAAGATTAATAATAATATAATCTAAGCTCCCAATGAATACACACAGAGAGAAAGGCAGAGAGACAAATATACACAGGTAACACAGCAAATACCCTGACAGTGATATTCACCATCTTTTTATCTTAGGGGCACAGAGAAAGAATATCTAATTCCGTTAGTATTGCAAGAGTCTCAAAGCGTACATGACACATTTGCTTGGTAAATATGTATAGTTTATTGAGGGCATCATAGCTTGTTGGGAAAGAGAGAAGGAGTGAGCAGCCAGCTCATGGAATGTCCCAAAGGAAGTTCCCCATGGACTCAATCCATTTTCTCTCCAATCTGTATCTTCATCTTCACTCAATTTTGCATCTGGATCATCCATCCCTCTGGAACACAAGTGGCCCAAGGCAGTTGTCAAGGGGGAGAACAGCTAATCTATGCTCTGCCAGTAAGTCTCTGGAAGTTCCTGCTAGCCTCTGCCTCTGCCTGGAGCTCACACCCCTGGCTTGCAATTGCAGCCACCAGATGTATGTTAAGAAATAACTAATCAAGTCATGGCCTTCAGCCACATGGTGAAGCCCGGTGTGGTAACTACACCCACTGTCCATCTCTGTAAGTAGCTGTAACCCCAAAACTTATGGAGCCAAGATGATTCAAGATGTTCTCTGGACCATGAGCACCTGAGGAAACTATAAACACATAGTCCCCAACCCCTTTCAGCCCCAAATGCTTCATCTGTCAAATGAGGATAACAACCTTCTCAAAGTGCTACTATCCAGAACAATGTCATCAAAAATGCCTCACTTAGTATCTATCACAAAATAATTGTAGCTTCTTTTCACTGAAGGCATACTCCATGCTGTAAGAAGAAATGTAAGACATACTTCCCTTACGTGGGTTTGATTTTGGGGTTTTGCTGTTCCACTTTTGTTTCAATGATGCCTATGACTTCTGCATTCCCTTTGCTTAACACTTGTCTTCTCTTCAAGACACACTGAATATTGAATTCAAGGGGGCCATATTTATCACCATCACTTACAGTTCTTTGTGATCTTACCAATGAATCTAGAAGGGGATTCAGGTTGGATTGAGGGCCTGAGCCAGCTGGAGTTGGCTGTGACTGGATTCACTCTTGATGCTCTAAATTCTCATCTGAACACCGCATATTGCCTTAATCCACATGCTTCACTTGGGATTCTACTCAGCTGTCCTCACCACAAATGACCCTGGTTTGTTCAAATATAACACCAGCATTGAGAAGAAGGTGACTGGCGCGATTTCGTCCCTTATTAAAAATGATTCACATCTCCCTTTGTAAGATGAGGCAAAAAGCAAAGACACCAAGTGAAATTGGAAAAGAAGGGGGAAACTGAAAATGGAAAGTCAATATGGCAAGAAAGCAGGAGATGTAGTCCCTGTTAGTCTCTACAATATAGGACCTAGGGGACAGCTCCTCTACCTCAACCACAAATAGAATATGACACTTCATCTCCTCAAACATACCAGAGGATTGCTGCCTCCAGCAGGAACTGGATTCCCCACAAAACTCTGAGACTCTAGCAATCAACTCATTTTCTGGGCTACTTTTAACAAATCATTGAATTAATTTCCTTTCTAGTTCTTTATGAGAAAATTAAATTACAAATATCACCAAAATGTTCTTTCCCCACTGGCAAATTCCCCTGAGTCTAGTGTTTGAGTTTCTATGACTCCATTTGGAGTAGGTTTTAGGAGACATGCATTTTATTTGTAAAGGAAATATTCAGTACCAAAGTACTGTACTCTCTGTCGGCCAAATATAATCTTTTTCGTTCTTGAGTTCCTTCTCTACTCTTCTATTCATCCTCTGATTTAATGCTACCACTTTCCAGATAGCACTTTTCATCTTCAGAAACATTTATAGACTTTTCAAAATAAATGTCAGTCCCTGAAATGAAAACCCTGGGACTCAGATGGGCCACTTGGGGGTAACTCCTCTGCATCGTACAGAAATCCAAAATTTTACAAGCAGCCTCTGGTTATAGTCTTCCCTGAGCCTGGGTCCAGCCCCTGCCCCACCTTATCCCAGGTCCGTGTCTTAGTCATCTACTCAGGCAGCTATAACAAGATACCATAGTCTGTGTGGCTCAGCAACAGAAATTAATTTTCTCACAGTTCTGGAGGCTACAAGTCCAAGATCAAGGTTCTGGCCAGTTTGGTTTCTGGTGAGGGCTCTCCTCCTGGCCAGCTTTCACACCATGTCCTCGCATGGTAGGGAAACAGGGAGAGCTAGCTCTGGTGTGTCTTCTAATAAGCATGCTGGCCCCATCAGGGATGCCTCCTTATGACCTTATTTAACCTTAATTATATCCCCACCCCAAATATAGTCATCTTGGGGGTTAAGGCTTCAACATATGAATTGTGGGAGGGATGCAATTTAGTTCACAGCACTTTCCCAGGAAACAAAGTCAAATGGACACAAACACAGCAGATGTGTATTTCAGTCAATTACACAGTACCAGAAATGAGCTATGAAAAAGGTTTATCAAGTTGTAGCATCCACCACTACTGCTACCACTCAGCAAGGCTGACAACACTTCTCTTGTATTTCAAAGCACTTTAGGGGAGTTCTTTTGCTAGGCTGACTCTAACTCCACAACCTTGTCACCTGACACTGCCTGAGAACCTTCATAATAGGCTAGATGTGCTCCTGCCGACAACACACTCTTCCCTCTCCACTGCAACAGCTAAAAACCTCTTCACTAGCCTAGCGTCTGTCCTTGGGTGCCTTCCTTTGTCTCTCTTCTCCAGGGGCCTTGTGCATGCCATGCTTCTTTCTCTCAGGCTGAAGTCCCCCTTTCATCTCTGTTGCAACCTTTTTAGATGGTGGAGACCATCTTATTACCCCGCACAGTGCTAGCCAAGAGCTGGCTACCCGGTCCTCTGCAAATCACTGCTCCTCAGCCCTTCAGCTCTGTGTAACACATCCACAACCAGCTTTTCCTGGCATGGTGACAGACTTGCCATCCCTCTGTGTGGTCTGCCTTGCAGGCAATGCTGTACTAGGCTCTGGTTTAAGAGGGTTTCTCCATCCCGGTGTGATTTTCCACATCCATTGCTACGGGAGAGTGGCGGTAGCTGGTGTGGATACAGGCAGTACCACGGGAGGCCTGCAAACTCCCCTTCTTTTCCACACCTCCTGTCTGCCTGAGCAGAGGCTGCAGGGAGTGGAGAACATCCCAACCGGTTGAGATGTGATTAGGTGATGAGGGAGCCTGGCTGTCACTCACTCCCTCTCCCAGGCTTAAGGAAACTGTCAGCTGAAGCTTTCCCTTGGGGCCTGGAGTGGAGTCACTCACAGAGTAAACACTGTTATCAGTCTTTTTCACTATAACTCTGTGGACCCCTCACACACACACACACACACACACACACACACACACACACACAGTGGAGGATATAAAACCAAGCTGAGAATATGGTGGCTGGAATGTGTCGGGTCCCCATTAGACACTTCTCTAAGAAAAGCAGAGAGGAAAAATAAAGAAAATATGGGACTTCTAATGAAGAGGTGCTTTAATTCTTCTTACTGCTTCTATAATACACACACATATGCATGCACTCACATGCATATACACACACACACATCTGTCTATATCACCAAATTTGTTTCATATATTTTCTTCCTTTCTTCTTCTTTCTCTCTCTCTGTGTTTCTATTTCTCTGCCCCTTCCTTCCTTCCTTCTTTCCTTCCTTCCTTCCTTCCTTCCCTCCTTCCCTCCCTCCCTCTCTCCCTTTCCTCCCTCCCTCTCTCCCTTTCCTCCCTCCCTCTCTCCCTTTCCTCCCTCCCTCCCTCACTTTCCTCCCTCCCTCCCTTCCTTCCTTCTTTCCTTCCTTCCTTCTTTCCTTCCTTCCTTCCTTCCCTCCTCTATTCCTTACTCCCTTTCTTCCTCATTTCCTTTCTCCATTCCTTCTTTCCTTTATTTTATGGCCTCAGCCCAATCACCAAATGTTTGTTCTACATGCTATAAACTACTTGTTTTGCATAATTTTTACTAAAGTTATACCAATGGAAAATCTAAGTATTGCACCAAGAATAAAAATGCAATCTGTTAAGGAAACACTGTAAGTGGGCACTTCCCTAAGTTCTATGTTTTGTTTCTTTTAAAAGCTGTACATTCTTTTTTAAACCAAGTCTACAGTGTAGGCACACGGTTTAATGGGCTCGAAGTCAGTGTGTCTGGGCTGAATTCCCAGTTCCAGCACTTCTATATGTGACCTTGAACCAGTCACTTAAGTCTCAAAGACTTCACTTCTTCACCTCTAAAAATAGTAATAATAACATAAGCTAGCTCATTAAGTTATTGTGAGAAGAAAATTCACCGAAACATGTAAGGCACATATAACAAAGTGGCCTTTAGTAAGTGTTCAACAAATATGATCTATTGGTATGATATTAGTCTTACATTTGTATTGAATATATATTATATGCCTAAAACCGGGCAAGTGAGGTGTATGAAAATAAGCTAATTATTGTTGACTTTTTACCAAATTGGTTGACCCAAGGCAGTGTTTTGGAGTGATGTGCACCACACTGCTGGACACCCGTGGGCTTCCCAATGGTGTGGCATGTGATACCAAAGCCTGACAGCCACCATTGTCATGACCGGTGGCTGCCGTTTTGAGCATCTAGGCTTTCTTCCCATTGAATTTCAGACTCCTCATGAAAAACTAGTAGATGATACAAGTTCTCTACCAGGGCAAGAATCTTTCTTCATGAAAATTGTGCTTATAAAAACAGTGTGAGGTGCTTATAAAAATACTGAACTTTAACGTATTCACACCTTTCCATTATTCTCAGGGGCAGCCTTTACTCCTTTCTTCTTTTCACACTGCAACCAGATGGCAGATAATTTCACCAGGACTCCTCAAGGCATAGCCCCTTTTTGCACGGATTTAGGTACAATGGGAAGGCAGTAAATTCCTATGGAGTGAAACCACCAGGCTAACAAGCCCACTGAGGGAACAAACTTTCAAACCAACCAGGGAATTATTATTTCTGTCTTGACACTGTTCTGGGCAGAAGGCTTGCTGCTATCGCACACTCTTTCTATGGTAGGTGTCCCATTGTACTCCCTCAGTGTCTAGAGACTACCCCACTATACAGCAGGACGTCCTGCTTGGGCAGCATCTGGGCCCTGGCCTGGTTTTTCTCAGGAAAATTTCCACCAGCACATCAGCTACCTCCTCGGTGATGTACAGCCCCATCAGCACCACTGCTCACCCAGGGACAGGCCATCAGTCTCCCAAGGGTATAACAAAGTGAAAAGTAGCTTCTCATGCCAAATAGGAGTGGGACTCTTGGCCAAAGGCTCATGTCATGTCAAAATCAGGATTAACAGAGAGGCTCTATAAGCAGTTACCCTTCCTCCCCTCTTACATCAGCCAAGTTCTGCATATTCACAGAGCACTGCAACATCAGTTATTTCATCTGATCATCTCAACCACCATGTGTATTAAGATATGTGTATCAATAACAATGATAATGATAATAATTGTAACAAATAATAAAAAAACTTTACTGGGAACTTACTCCATGCCAGTTACATGCCAAATACTTTGTATGGATTACTCCATTGTCATAACAACTGTATGATTATCCCTGTGGAAAGATAAGGAAACCAAAGCTCAAAGAGATTAACTTGTGCCCATTTTACAGATGAGCACTCCAGTGACTAACCCAGCAAGTGGTATTCTCAGGTCAAGAACCAAGCTCCTCAAGGCCCTTTCTAAGGACCATGATTTTTTATTTATTTATTTATTTATTTATTTATTTATTTATTTAGCATCTTCAAGTCACCTGGGGGATCTGAGGCCAGTTTGGGGCAGCTTTCAGGGTTCACTGTCCCAACCTCAAAGAGGTCAGTAACAGTGGCCAATCAGCTGCACCCATAGGCCAATATTGCTGCACAGACACAAACACATCTCATAACCAAAGCAAAGGACATGATCCCAGTTGGAAATGACTAATAGGGATCTTTTGCCTCTGAGGCAAAAGCTGGAATCTACAACCAGTTAGCGCCAGTTTCACTGGCATGCTCTGTCTACATAATACAGACTATGGCATTTGGCAATGGCTCTTAAATTTGGCACCCTCCACATTCCTCCTGGACCCACAAGATAACATAACCAAATGTTTTCTGATGCTGTAAGAAATGAGTATTTTGCAGGTAGGAGGAAATGCAAACATGCCCCCTACAGGAGGCTCACTCCTTCCAATCCCAAGGGCAAAGTGGCTCACTTCCTTTTGACCCTTTCAAAGGTTAAATGTGAGCAAGGGCCCAGATAAATGGTCACAATGCAAACAAAGTCATGTAAATAAATGCATCTCTGATCTACACAGGCTGGTGATGCCAAATATGCCATCTGCATCATTTCTCATGATGAGCTGGATTTTTTTTTTTCCTGCATGTCCCAAGCAATGAGATGACCATGTTTATGCAGACCAAGGCATGCATCATTTGACATTCTTGGAAATATTTTTAAAATTTCAGATCCACAGGCAATCAGCGGCATTTGTGCTTTTCTAAGTTACGTTAAAGATGGAAGAAAGAGAGAATCTCACAAGAAAGTAATAGCGCATGTATTCAGGGCCTGAGAGGGTACTTGCAATGTATTGTGATTTGGAGTGGGTTCTAGTTGTACCTGTAATCTGAACACCCTCACCTTGCCTGTTTATTCATATTCATTTAGCAAAAGCATTATTAACATGATTTATTCCTGCAGTTCCTAGTAGATCCAAGATGGGATCCAGGCATCTGGATCATTTTTCAAACAAAACAAAATGAAGCTTCTAGGTTAAGCAACAGCAAACATTTTCTGCAAAGAGCCAGATATGTTTCATTTTATGGGTTATGTGGTTTCTGTTGCAAAGACTTGCCTCTGCTATTGCAGCACAAAAGCAGCCCTAGACAATATGAGAACAAGAGGGTATGTCCGTGTTTTGATAAAGTTTTATTATTATGAAAACAAGCAGTGCACTGAATTTGGCTTGTGGGCTGTAGTTTTCTGACTCCTGTTCTAGATGACCCTTATTATCACTAACTGTGCTTGAGATCTGCTTGTCCAGAAAATATTGTGACTTTGGAGAGTGCTTCACAGGTGCCACTATCTATGGTGGAAAAGGGGGTTGCTTTTGCTTTTGGAACTTTTTTTCAATCAATATAGTAACACTGCTTTTCCCCATCCATGCCATAGGATAGAAAACTACATATTTTTAAATCATTCCTTCAATGCAATTGATGTATGCTTACATTGAATCCGTTCAAATACTTTTCAGAGATGCATAATGTAAGCATCAATCTTTTTGGACGTAGAGTTTTACCAGATATACAGTCTAAACAACAAAAAAATCAATCTAATTATAGTCTAAGTTTTTCTGAGATCAGGAAAAAATGGATATTTCTGTTGGTTACTAGATGTATCATTGTATTTCAGGGTGTGACATAGAAAAAAGGTGTACATATATATGTATATATGTGTATATATATCTCTGAATATATATATAGGTGTATGTATATATAATGAAGAAAGTTCTTAAATATCAAGAGTAGGCCTATGCTCTTAATTTTATTATATTATTATGTTTGATAGAATTTTAAAAAATCAGTTCTTGACTATAAACTCTGAATTCTAGGATTCTGAAAAACACTTAGCACTTATTAAAGGGTAAGTTCACTTCAACAAATATTTATGAAATAACAATTTTGGATCTACTATTTCAATTCTTGAGTGGTAAGACTGTATAAGAGAAACAAAAAAACACCCATAGCAGAAGTGAAAAATACCATAATAAGATCTCACAGCTATAGGAGCAATTAATTCTTCTTGAGTGGAGGGTAGAGGAAATGGAAGGAAAAGAAAGCACCATGGGAGCTCAGGAAGAACCACAGAGAAGGGGTGGCATTTGAGCTGGGCACCGAAGGATGAGTAGGAGATCTGCATGCAGAGAAGGGGCAAAGGAGAGAGTGTTCTAGCAAGGGCACAGAGGCAGGAATAGCACTGTATGTTTAAGGAGTGATGTCTAGGCTAATCGGACTTCAATGCAAGGCGCCTGAGAACAGTGGAAGAAAGGCAGAAGATGCAGCCAGAGCCTGGAGTCACATGGTGAAGCACTGTTGGTCACACTAAAGCTTTGGGATTTCTCTTTTTTTTTTTTTTTTGACACGGGTCTCACTCTGCCACCCAGGCTGGAGTGCAGTGGTTCGATCTTTGCTCACTGCAACCTCTGCCTCCTGGGTTCAAGCGACTCTCCTGCCTCAGCCTCCCAAGTAGCTGATATTACAGGCATGCACCAACGTGCCCTGCTAATTTTTGTATATTTTGTAGAGACGGGGTTTCACCATGTTGGCCAGGCTGGTCTCAAACCCCTGGCCTCAAGTGATCCTTCCACCTCAGCCTCCCAAAATGTTGAGATTACAGACCTGAGTCACCATGCCCAGCTAAAACTTTGAAATTATTTTAGAAGGCTGAGGGAAGCTATTTAGGTTTCAAAGCAAGGAGCTGACTTGATCTTAGATGAGTTTTAGAAAGCTGTTAGTGGGCTGAGTCAGAGTGGGCCTTAAACCTGCCCAAATGTTCACAATTTGCCCCCAAAACAGGAGTGGTTCAACCTTACCCTAGGAAGCTAAACAAACTCCCCAAATGCCGGGATCAGGAAGAATACAGGGAGAAGGGCCCCACACCTTATCACCGCACTTTCTAAGAGAAACTTTCTAAGAGAAAACTGGGTGCACACCCAGGCCCAGGGCCAGGCTCTGTTCCCTCTCTCAAGAACAGCATGGACATGGATGGAGAGAAAAATGTTGCAGGGCAAGGAAAACAAACACACTGACCAACCAGTCTTTTCAATAGTCTGAGAAACAAGCTTTTAAAACACGAGACTCTGCTAGTAGCAAAACAGCTGCTATGGCCATCACACACTCTCAATGCAAAGCCACTCCAAGCCACCTCTGCAGATGTGCACAGTTTACAGTTGAATATGCATTTACACCACCATCGCTTCCTCAGGCAGGAGGAACTGGACTTGCTGCCTACCTTTGGCTCCACTGTTTTTCAACATTTTTTTTAAACATCCTCATTAACAGAAGATACACAGAGTTGTTGCATGATGTGAACATTTTACTGTCCAGTCGTATCTTAATAAATGCTTTTGCTTCCTTGCAGATCTGCCCTGCCCGTGTTTGACACCTGAGTCCGAAGCTGGCACCTCATCCATTTCCTAGCCCTGCCTTTTTGCTTCCCAGGCTCCCTTTCCAGTGCCACCGTCGCCCTCTTTGCACTTCCCTCGCACTTCATCTCAGAAGCAGACTTCAAGGAGATCAAAAGAGGCTGCTCCTCAAGGAAGAGCAGGGGTCCTGCGGCTAGAAAGCAGGGGGCAGGTGAGCAGGTCTCTCCCACACAGGAGCCAGCACACCCGGGGCAGGCAGGCAGGCACTTAATAAGGGCTTTGAAATGCATTCTTTCAATAAGCACGTATAGACCATTTTCTGCACATCCTACGAAGTCCTAATAAGGCACAGCCACGATAAGAATTTGCTCTATGGTGTTGACTGCAATAGCGTGGAAACGAAAAGGAGGATCGTGTGGCTCTCCTTTTAGGAAACCAAATTTCTAAAACCATGCAAGGAGAAGAATAGAATCCTTCCAGGCCCAATATTTACCAAGAGGGAGACCTTCCTCTCTGCCGATGGTCCGGAGGGTCACCCTGGGTCTCAGCAGAGGAAAAGTCGTAGGCCCTGGGCCAGAGTGCATGTCTGCTAGTCTAAGGGGAGAGGAGAGGACCAGAAGCACCAGAGCACATGATTTATTTCTGGTCATAAAGGAATCAATTACTGTACTAGGAGAAAGCAGCAATTTTTTTTTCTACTCTGCTTTTGCAATCATCTTTCTTCTCCGTTTTTATTTCATTCTCATTTAGCTATAACTGAGGAGTACTCGGTCCACTCTTCCCCATTCATTTTCCGTCATGTCATTTTATTTTACATTGAGAACCCATATCCTTGTTTACATGTAAATAACTAACTGTTATTCATGCTTATTTAAAAACAAATAAAAAGAGACCACTAATTATCAAAATTGTTTGAAATATACCATTTTTGGCAAAAGATCCCTTATTACTATGGATCACTTTTCATTATTTAAACATGGTTTTTTGCTCTTTTTCTCTCAGGGATTGGATTTAAAGAATTGAGCTTTGGAATAGCCAAAGAAAGACTGAAAACTCTTTGGGTATAAATCGGAGGAAACTACTAAAATGCTAAGTATCATGTTGTTGTCTACTATTGCTTTTTGGTAATGGAAATACAGCTTGGTACACTCCTCAGAAGAACATCCTTATATTTTTAAATTGCAAGTGTTCAATTATGTGCAAGGGTCAGAGCAGAACTGATCTGAAGGAGCTCAATTTTAAAATCCCTTTAAAAATCTGGACAAAGGATGCCATAGTATTAAACTAAAATGTTTCAAAACAAAAAGTATTATGCGTGCCCCATGGTGGAAGATCAGATTTTTATTAATGCAAGTTTTAAATGCTGATTAATCCTCTTGAGAGTCAGTTTCCCAAAGCATTGGATTGTATTCAAGTCGTTTTCAAAACGGCACATCACTTCCAATATTCTGAATATTAATTGAACAACATTATAACTAAGGATACAAAGCAAGATTTAAAACAGGATTACAGCTGTCAGTGCTTACATCTAAATAAGTCATTGGAAATTCAAGCATTAAAGAGAAAAATGTTGTAAATCGGTCTTAGCAGAACAGTGAAGCTCTCTCTCTTAGCCGTTTTAAAAAATAAATCTGATGCTTTAGGACCCAAGAGAGCTTCAGCTATGACTTGGCCTTGTATTTACATGGGCAATTTCTGATCAGAATTCAGAAATCAAAGGTAGATTTTTTTACTTGTGATTCGACACCGCATCAAGGACATTTTCTTGGGGAAGAAGGAGAAGAAGAGCCAGAGAATATTATCCAGTTGATAGAATCTTCACATTTCCTTATTTTCTATTTCTATTTCAGTCTCTGTCCACACTCAAAAATCAAAGAATTAGCCTGACTTAATCAAACAAAATATTACTGTGTTTTCAGAACAACTTATTCAGCTCATAGTCAAGCAACTACAAGTAACTAATGACTTATTTTTACAATAATCAATTTTTGTCTAAATTCAACTTCTTTTATCTCTCAAATCTAGTTTGGGGATTGATAAAATCCTCATCTCTCCACCAGATGCAATATAAAATACTGGCTTCTATTATAACCATGGGGAATTTTAGTTTCGTTTTGTTTCTTTAAATGGTTGCTGTGCATTTGAGTGATAGCTCTTTGTTCGAAAAGATGCAAAAGCCACTCTAACATCTAAGTCTAATGAGATAAATGGCATTATGAAGGGAATATTAAAAATTTACAGCCCTTTTTACTAAGTTTATTTGTCAGCCGTACATGCTGAATATTGCATAGCACACCCACCCACCCACCCACCCACACACACACACACACACAAGCATAGAGTCCTAACGATGAAAAAGATATGAGGAGATAATGATGCAATCATAACACGTCTGATGGAGTTTGCATATCTCGGTTGCTGTTTGGCATGTTATTTAATTGTATTGCGCCAAACTGGCAGAATCACACAATATGTTAGTGTAAAGGGTCCACAGTTTAAAGGGAAAATCTAGAAGTGTTGACTATACACTGTCTAATTATACAACCTTACTGTCCCAGAATGTGATTTCAGAAACCATTTCTGACATATGGGAAAAGGGTAGAACAGCTGGTCATTAAGGTTTTCTCAAGACTATTTAGCAACACACTTGAATGTAATTAAAGTGAGACACTAAATACTGCACTTGTGGTACAATGTATTTTTAATTTTTATGGCATGTGGTAAAAGTAAATAGATGCAAAGCATTCAAGTTTCTCCATTCGGCATCCAACTTGTCAAAGACACACTGTCTGGCTGATTCCAAGCAGTGTCCTGGTGTTAGTCATAGACATCCATTTGGGGTGTTTAAGACTGTCTTTAAGGGACTGAATTTGGCAATCCACAGATGAAATGTCAATTTGGGACCCTCAGACAAAGCACGAGATGAAATTCATTCGTTCATTCATTCATTCATCCAACACAGCTGGGATTATTTTAAGTGGGCATTATTTCTGCCCTCAAGTTGCTTGCTGCTTACGTTGCTTAAAAAGTGTGATAGATGCTCATTAAAGGGTGCTATGACAGTACCAAGAAGGAGTCTGGTCCACACTGGAGGCCTCCCCTGAATAAGAATTATTTTAGTCAGCCAAAAAATGGTGACAGTCAGGAGTAAGGAGTACGAATGAGGGAAGAAAAATAGTCCAAGCAGAAGGAGCAGCTAAAGCAAAGCCTTGGAGACAAAAAGGAATATGATAATATGAATACAGTCTTGACCTTTATTGAACAATTTATAATGTTCTGGCACTAGGGTAAGGCCTTGACATATATTGTCTCATTTAATCCTTACAACAACTCTATGTGGTAAGTACTATTATTATACTTTACAAATGAGGAAACTAACAGGCTAGTTTGTGGCAAAGGAATTAGCAGGTAACTGAACCACAGTTCAAGCCCAGGTTTGTGTGAGTTCCAAGTCAATATCTTTTCTCCAAAAGCCCCTTCCCAATTGACATATATGTATACTGCATGTATATTTAGCGTTCAAAGAAGTTAGAGTGTAAATACATTCATTCTTATAAAAACCCTATGATTAAGAGAATGAAAAGACAAGCTGCAGACTGGGAGAAAATATCTGCAAATCACATATCTGACAAACAATTTGTATCCAGAATATATAAAGAACTCTCTAAACTCAACAGAAAAAAAAAAATCAGCCAATTAAGTAAATGAGCAAAAGATACAGGATGGCAGATAACCAAATGAAAAAATGCTCAACATCATTAGCTATTAGGGGAATGCAAATTATACCACAGTGAAATACCAATACCTGTGTTATAATGGCTACAATAAAAATAATGACAATGCCAAGTGCTAGCAAGGATGTACAGCAACTGGAACTTTCACATATTGCTGGTGGGAGTGCAACATTGTACTGTCACTGTGGAGAGTGTTGGCAGTTTCTTAAAAAGTTAAACATACACTTACCATATGACCCAGCAAACTCACTCCTAGGTATTTAAAATAGAGAAATAAAAACTTATGTTCACATAAAAACCTGTATGTAAATATATAGAATAACATTATTTATAATCTTCAAAAACTAGAAACAATCCAAATGTTCATCAGCCAGTGAACCAACAAACTGTAATACTGCTCAACCATGCAAAAGAATGAATTACTGTCAAAAACAACATAGATGAATCTCGAAGACATTATGCTAAGTGAAAGAAGCCAGTCTTAAAAAGGTTACACACCATGTGAAATTCTCAAAAAGGAAACCTCTATTAGAGGGATAGCTGCCATAGGTTAGGGTAGGGGGAATGGTTTGACTTATAAAGGGCAGTACAAGATAATTTTTCTGGGGTGAGGGAAATGTTCTGTATCCTGATGATGGTGGTAATTACATGAACATATACATTTTTAAGACTCACAGAACTACACATCAGAAAATGCTAATTTTACTGTATACAAATTAAAAATAAAAGTAAAAAAACCTTATGAAGTAGGAGTTTTAGTCTGGGTTCCCCAAAATAAATCCTGAGATAAAAAAATTAAGTGCTAGAAATTTATTTTTTAGGTGAACTCAGGAATCAAAAGTGAAGAAATGGGGACAAAGTGAAAAAAGCCAGACAAAGAAAGGAGAAAAGCCAATAGAGCTGCCTTAACAGGTGGCTGCTGTGGGCAATTTGAGCTTCATTGTGCTGAGAATCCTCTAAGAAGCCATGTGAAATATGTCTCAGAATCATTCCACCTGGTCGCAAGTTAAGTCCCCATCATCTCTATCTTCATTTTGGTTGAGGGTTGCCCCTAGGAGCATAAACTCTTATGCTTCTAAGTTTTGCAAATGCCCTGGAGAGTTCTCAGGCCAACAAGCAGACAGACCCAGGCCCTTGAAGTGGGAAGATGTCAACTGTCAGGTGGGCTAAGGGATACAGGAAAGCCATTACCAGCATCTGCCAATGAGATATTAGTAATGACTGCTCTACACAGATGGTTCTGCAATTAAGTGCAGGGAAATTTACCAAACAATGAAAAGAAATGTATGCAATGTTAACAACAAAACTTCTAGTCATCAGGGAAAATGCTTACAAAATGCTAGGTATCATACTAGATTTGCCAGACTTCATATACGGCCATAGAATACTTCCCCAACAGCCTTATGAGGTAAACATCATTATCCCCAATTTACAAGTAAGGAAACTGAAGCCCTAGGCAGTTAAGTGGCTTTCCAAGGCACATAAACACATACAATACTAGGAGGTCATAAGATCAAGTCTGCCCAAAATAGAAGCCCATAGTCTTTCCCATCATGCTAGGCTAGTGCCTTCCCTGATTCATGTTGCCACATAGCATCACAGAAGGCACAGTAATTCTGAGGAAGTAGTGTACAGCATGGGGCAATCATGAATTGTGATAAAAAGCCAGACCTAAGTTACTCCAGGGCTGAGGTCTTGCTTGTAGGAATATCTGAGTCTTCTTTTTCTGGCTGTCTATGGGCATTTTATTACTCATTAGGATCTCCAATAGATTGTGGCTGAGAAAAACAAAAAGAGAGATGAGACTCAAACCAATACACTTTATACCTTACACAAATGTGTAGAAAACATTGAAACTTTGGATGATAAGAAATTGAAAATTGGCCCTGGATAATAATTATTTTTACTGCTGCTGCCTTCTCCAGCTGATTTCTAGCTATGACAATTGATCTTGTAGCTTCAGCCTCCTTGACACTGCTGTTGGAACTATACCTTTTATTTTCTTAATTGCTTCTTAATGGGTACTCCTTCATCCCTGAAGATGACTTTGCTGACAAAAGGACATGAACTTGGAGTTGTTTTCCACAGTAGGAAGAATAATATTACAGAGAGTCATCCACATTCCCTCACTCTCTCCCAGTCTCTATTGTTATCATAGTGGCTGGACACAGTTAGAGGATATAGACTTTTGGCCAAAGAACAAAGAAACACTAACTGACCCACGTGGGCATTGAACCCCTGACCTCATTAGCATTGTTTTCTCACCACCTTGGCTAACAGACAGCCCAATTATGAACACTGAATCAAAGAGGGAAGTCACCTCTTCACCTAGAGCCAAGAAAAGCCTACGACTGCTGGTTTATTAAAAAGAGAACGCTTCTCCAGTCAAATAATCACAGAATGGACATCCACAAGAGATTTCTTGAAATTGTCTCTACCTTGAATGGCTCAGTTTAACAAGAATTGTTGTCAATGTAGTCTAGTCTGGAAGGTAATGAAGGCTTTGAAAGCATCACTCCGAGGCAACGAATGTGCTGAAGTGTACTGGAGTATACTTTCTTACAAAGACGCCAAAGACACATGCCCTGTTCAATCTTCGGCAGTTGTGATCTCCATTCCTAGCACCCTCTTTGAATCCCTTCCACACTGTAAGTCCTGACACTTGAAGCCCTGTCTGGGAAGAGAATTATTCTTTGGAGTGTCTACTGAGGGATCTATGGCAGACAAACTTCAACAATGAGTTTGACAATGGAAATTACTCTTGTTACTCTATGAAAACACAGACATTCCTCAAAGTGGTTCTTAAAACTTTCTTGTTCTGAAAGAGAAGAGATTTGTATGATTTATGTTTGGGGGTACATAAGCATATGTGTCTACGTAATTGTTTAGGAATTTTTACAATATAAGCTGAATTACATCTAAATAGTTTTTTTTTTTTTTTCATATAAACTGAAGTTATTTCATTGAGCTCCTGTGATGCAATGACTGAATTGGTCAATTAAGATGTGATGCTAGTAAAGCCAAAAATAATGGCATGACTCTTAGACCAGTTATAGCCATGGGCCACAACCCTAGCTAGGGCCAACCAGCTCACACATGGTGTGATCTACATAATGAGGACAAGGAGAGAAAGCGCATGGATGGTTCATTGCAGAAACATCGTCTCTACTGGGAAAAAGAAAAAAAAAAGGCCAAGTCTGATGGCATTGGTTTAGCTTTATACTATGCTCATATATTAAGGCCAGCACTAATTAATGAATGAGAAGACATATGCCCAGAAGCTAGATTTGGCCCATACAAAGGTGAATCACAGTTCCAGACTCCAGACTGCAGCTGTATTTCAGAATATGGTTTACTCTGTAGAGTATATGTTGACCCTATGTATTTAGCTGCTAACGCTTTCTTCCCCTCTCCTCAACGTGAGACAATAATTAAACTTCCCCCTATGTCCCACCTGCAAAGCATACACATAAAATTTACAGCCATCACAAAGCCAAAGTCATGAGTTGATCCTGACCCAATTTCATAGGCATTACTATTGTCTCAAAATCCCATTCTCCTCTACTTCCAGGTGCAAGGAAAATTACACAGCTCTGCCCTTTGAAGTTAAGTGTGTCCAGTGTAAGTAGCTTGGGCCAATGAAATGTGAGCAGAAGCATTCAAAACATTTAAGTCCTTATATTCAACTCTCTCAATTTTGTGGTGGCAAACCTGGGCCTCCTGTTGAGATATGAGTACTAGGAGTGCTGGTCCCTAGTCATCCTGGGATCCTGAGTGACAACAATATGGAGCAAAGATGGCCCTGACCCTATACCACCATTTCGATGTTAGAGTGGGCAAGAAATCAGCCTTTGTGTTTTAAGCCACTGAGAGTTTGGGGTTGTTTCCACAGGCTAACCCAGTTGCCTCACGAAAGAAGAAAGCACTTCAACCTCTCAGCCATTCAGACAGTGGAAATCAGGTGCCTGAAGTCTTGGGAAGAGTTCTGGGAACCTAAATGCTCACTAAGGATCTCTGTTCAATACTGGCCCTGATATATGACTAGTTTTATGCCTCAGTTTTCCCTTACCATCAGCCCCTCTGAGTGGGGATTTGCCATTATTCATGCCTAGCTTTCTCCAGCCCTGCCATAACAGCAATATCAATATAGTTTTGGGTATCTCCTGCCTGCCACCTGTACTAGGATTCCATCCCCTGGCATGAATTTAGACCCCATCTCAGCCTCTCCTGGTTTGCAAGCTCCCTTCATATCTTCCCTGGGTTGCTCTCATAGCATGCAGCCACAGGCTCCTCACTCCCTGTCTGCCTTCCCACTTCAGGACTTGGTAGTCAGGTTGTTGATGCATCTCAGGCAGAGCCCACTTGAGTTTTGAAGACAATTGCTTTTGCTATGTCCCAGGATATGGTTAAGTTATATGTATGAGCCCAGGCGAATCTGAGAAGGATGAAGTTCCAGAACTAATCCCACTTCTACAGTAGAGTGGGTAGGGAGCAGAGTCAACAACAGGTCTGAAGGAAGCCTAATCCAACAGGTGGCATGTGGACTTAGGTGGAAATTAGAAAAATGGTTGGTGTCAAGACACAATGTGGCATGAAAAGCGAAGTTTTAGCAGGAAATTAAATTGAGGTCAATACCAGGAGGCTCAGAGAAGCAGCCAACATCAGAGAAGTGTGCAAGGCAGCACAAACCCTCAAATGGATAGATGTTGGAGTACCAGTAGCATTTCTGAGATAGCTAATAAGACTGGATCCAGCTCTCAGACCCAAAGCAAATGCGAGCACATGGCTCAGAAACAAGGCCAAGGTCAACAATTCAGCTTTCTAGCCCAAGGTTTGGGGGATTGGAATAACAAAAGACTGTGCTGTCATTCCTTAAATTGTTCATGGGCAAACAATATTTGTCCTGGAGTTTGCGAGAGGATGTGCCTATGCATAGAGGTTAAGGACGCTTGACATGAGACAAAGAGGCTGAGAACCAAGCAGGACCTAAGAGATGTCAGAAGTGAATTCAGCACATTTGCAGCATGGTCAGGCCACCATGAAAAGCAAAGGCTCAAAATTTCCAGATTGAAACAATCTGATGTGAAAACTAACAATTCAAACTCTTACACAGATGTTGACAAGGTTTTCAATCAATGGAACCTTTCTGGATTGGTAGAGGGGGTGCCAAGTGTGGACTTTAACATATCCTGAACCCCAAGGGTATATACATGGGGTAGTGCTACTAGCTTAGAAAATTGGGCTGGAGGGATGAAGAGAGAGTACCAGTCTCTATTAGCTCTGTCTGCCAGTGTTCAACAAGAACTCACCATCTGCCACCAAAAGTATAGGAAGATTTGGATCTTTTCCTTAAGGAGCCCTTATTTTTAGTACCAAAGCAGTAAATACAGTACTGTGAAAGCATTGTTAAACAATAGGTACTTTAGTGTCAACTTGCATTGATGTGCCTCTACATACCATAGAATTGCAGAGAAGAGAGAAAGGAATGCTAGAAAAAAACCGAAGAAGTCTTCACAAGAAGGCAGATTTTGCACAGGCCTCAAGGAAGGGTAGAAATTGGATAGAGCAAAAGGAAGGGTATATCCGACAAGAGAAACAGCACAAGCAAGGTCCTGGAAGTCAGGTGTGCTAGACAAGCAGGAGGCCAGCCAGGTGGAGAGAACAGGGGTGTTGATCAGTAAAAATAAGTCGGGGCAGGTGGGCCATCCAGAAAGTAGCAACACTTGCCAGGCAGAGTAGTTTAAACTTGCTAGGGTAGAAATTAGAAAGCCACAGAACAATTCACACAGAAGACAGCGGTCTCAAAGCAAAGGAAGTGGTTGAAAAGCAGGGGGCCTAGGTCAAAGTCTGGGGAGACCTTGGGCAAGTAACCACACTGCTCAAGAGCTTGCCAAGGGGCAATAGTACCAAGAAATAAACTCTCGATGAATGTCCAATTTCAACTTAAACAGACACCAGCCCCAAAACGGTGCGAAAAAACCCCACCCTGGACTGAGAACAAACCTGGGTTTTTAGCATTTGAAACCACCGTCTTTCATACTTGAAAGCATCAGGGCCTTCATAGAAATCAACTCTTCTTGACTAGCCCTCTCTAGCACCTCCATTACATCATCGCCCTTCTCGAATATGTAGGTATCTCCTGTCACCTGTACGCTGATGCCATTCCGTGGAGTGAGCAGAGCGACTGTGTCCTGAAATCGCGTCAGTGATAGGCTGGACACAGACACTCCCACCTCATCGACCAAGGATTCCTGTTCCTGGCCAGCTACACAAATCACCTTCCCCTGCTAGTTTGGAGCCACAGGACAAACCAGGTCCTCCTTCTCCTTCCTGTTTTCAAAGGCCAGGCAGGAGAGATTGAAACCTGCCTGGTGGACCAGAGTTTAGCAGGACCCTGGGAACCTTCTGAGAGGAAATCTTCCTAAGTTCGTGTTTGTTGGCTTAAGAGTCCACAGTCTCTAAGATACACAGATCTAAGTTCTAAAAGTCACTAACACTTTATGTGATAGACATCATGTAATTCGGTTTAAAAGGAAGTGGAAAAATCCGTCAGTTGCTTGACTATTTCGTTTTTACCAATTTACAAACATCCAAACATTTGGGGAAATGCTTTTAATCCAAATGTCTTTAGCATCGTGCTGACTCACAGTCACACTTGGTGGCTACTTTTGATAATTTGGGGGTCACCTCACAGGATGATATTGCACTTTACAGGTATTGTGTTTTTTACCAAGCGAAAGTTTGTGGCAAGTCTTTGTTCAGCAAGTCTATTGGCACCATTTTTTTTGAGCATGTGCTCACTTTGTGTCTTTGTGTCATATTTTGGTAATTCTTGCAGTGTTTCAAATGTATTATTATTGTATCTGTTATGGTGATCTGTGATCAGAGATCTTTGTTATTATTATCATTGTTTTGGAATACTAAGAACTGGGCCAATACAAGATGGCAAACTTAATCAATATATGCTGTGTGTGTTCTGATTGCTCCACTGATAGGCTGTTCCTCATCTGTCTTCCTCTCCTTGTACTTCCCTATTTTAGGAGACACAATAGTATTGAAATTAGGCCAGCTAACAACCCCACAATGGCCTCTAAGTGTTGAAGTAAAAGAAAGAGTTGCACATCTCTCACTTTAAATCAAAAGCCAGAAATGATGAAGCTTCATGAAGAAGGCATGTCAAAAACCAACATAGCAAACAGTCAAGTTGTAAATGCAAAGGAAAAATTCTTGGAGGAAATTAAAAGTGCTACTCCAGTGAACACAGGAATGATAAGAAAGCAAAACAACCTGATTGCTGGGATGGAGAAAGTTTGAGTGGTCTGGATAGAAGAACAAACCAGCCACAACATTCCCTTAAGCCAAAACCTAATTAAGAGCAAGGCCCTAACTCTCTTCAATTCTACGAAGGCTGAGACAGGTGAGGAAGCTGCAGAAGAAAAGTTGGAAGCTAGCAGAGATTGGTTCATGACATTAAGGAAAGAAGCCATCACTGTAACATAAAAGTGCAAGGCAAAGCAGCAAATGCTGATGGAGAAGCTGCAGCAAGTTATCCAGAAGATCTAGCTAAGATTGACTCCAATTTTGACAGAGGTTCTACTACAGATAAAATGCTAGCAAACAGCATCACACACTACACAGAAATCTTTCATGAAAGGAACAGTTCACTAATGGAGCAAACTTCATTGTTTTCTTATTTTTTTAATTTTCCGCAGCCACCCCTACCTTCAGCAACCACCCCCCGGATCAGTCAGCAGCCAACATTGAGGCAAGACCCTCCACCAGCAAAAAGATAGCAACTCACTGGAGACTCAGATGATTGTTAGTATTTTTAGCAATAAAGTATTTTTAATTAAGGCATGCACATTTTTTAGACATGTTGCTATTTCACACTTAATAGGATACAATATAGTGGAAATATAACTCATATATACTGGGAAACCAAAAAAAAATGTGTAACTTGCTTTACTGCGGTGGTCTTGAGTCAAACGTGCAATTATCTCCAAGGTAAGCCTGTACATTAGTAAGAGGGGGCACCGGCACCATTCAAAAACTCAGCGCTAGCTGTCCTCTATTGACCAGAGTTGATAGTAAGAGTTGCTGTTACAAAACTGGGCTCCTTTATAGCTGTGGAGATGATAGGATGGCTGTAAAATAGAAGTCAGGTGATGGCAAGTCACAATCAGAAGCAAACTGGGTGCAATAAGAGTATAAGCATCAAGATCAGCAAGGGAAGCAGGACTGAGGGCCACGGAGATGGTTCATAGAACTTACCATTCTAGGAGCAAACTATAAAAATATATACAGCCAACAAGGGTTCTGTGTAGTTTATATGACCAAAAGAAATCAAGGATGGAGGAGGAAGGGATTGAGGGAAGCTGCTCCAGTAAGTCATGACTCCTTGCCCAGTTTCTGGATCTGACGCCATCACCTGAAGGAAAAGTCAGGTCCCATGAGGAAGGACCCTGCAATACCATGGCAAAAATTTACAGTAATAATTCCCCCAAACCCTCCCTTAAAACCACATGTGTGGCTACTTGTTCAGGTAACCACACATTAGGGAAAGGGGGATATTTGAGAACTTTCAGATACGTGAGAACTGTCAGACACAAGGTCTGAGGTGCCCAAAAAGGAACTGAGGGTCCAAAATGTCATTGTGGACCCTTTTAGAACAGGAGCATAAAGAGACAATGTAGCAAATGGAGCCCTAGCCCAGGGCTGGCTCACAGTGAGTCCACTGGGTCAATGGATCCACTCTGTGGTCATTTCCTTGGCTGCTCGTGGTGCAGTTGGAATGGACATACTTGGTAGTTGAAATTGACATACTTGGTAGGTTCCTTGGTCTGTGGAGTATGAGCTATTGTAGTGTAAGTGCTAACTGAGGGCAGAGGTGTTGCTAGTAAGGGAAAATATGAATGGGTCGTAGAGGAAGGAGATGATGAATACCAGTTGTAGCCTCAATACCAGCTCTTGCAGTGGGAACTGCAGTTAATTTTCCCAAGGAGACCATTCAAAATCCTGGAGGGGCTATTTCCAGAGTGGGCAAATTTATCAGACAAATGAAACATATCTAAGTGGCTCAAGGGGTGTGCTATACAGTGTTTACCATGATGTATACTCAGACCTACACACACATACACACATACTCCTTAAAGACCAAGACACTTATTCCCTTCCATTAGTTCACAGGTGAGTTCCTTTCTGGGGATTGCCCTCAACTGAAGAGAGCAGCCTCACCAAGGTTATACTGCCTTCCCCGGAGCAGCTCTTCATCTATTGCCAAGAGCTACCTTCATGACTGGCTCAGGCTGAACACCCCTGCCTCACTCAGAGCCAGGAAGCATAAAATTCCTGGCACTCTTGTCTCAATTTGGGACAACTCCAAAGAGCCATCCTAACTCTAGAGTTCACTGTGAGATTGGCCAAGCCCCTGTTAAAATTGTATCACAGTTCAACTTTTGCCTCTGCCCAATCCCGCTTCCCTTGGTCCCTTCTGACAGCATTCCCCAATAAGCCACATGCAGACAAATGACCATCTCAAAGTTTGTTTCCCAGAGAACCTCCTCTAAAAGAGTCAGGGGCCAAGTATCAGAGATCTGGGCAAATATGAAATATCTGAACAATCAGAGGACAGGATCTATAGCTGGTTCTGGGCTGCCCAAATAGTGCTAAACATCGTGCCATCCATCTTCAGAAGCAGATCAACCCACCTTTGCCCAGGGCCAGAGGTAGCCCTGGAGTGTGGGTGGACCTGACCTAACCTCATGAAAATCATGTAGATTCTCCAATGATTCCCAGTAATGTCCAAGGACACACAATAATATCCGATGATGACCCCATAGCATCAAACAGGCAAGGCCCCAAGGAATCCATGTGTAACTCTTTGAACCAGAGTTGTGGGATTTTTCTCAAAGGGAGAGGACTCCTGTGATTAATTTCTTGGGAGCTTTGGAGGCAGCCCTAAAAGTCAAAGCACCCAACGCAGGCTTGCAATCAACCATTCAGAGGTATTAGTAAAGCAGGGTCTCTCTCATCTAGGAGAGTCCCAACAAGCACACCTGGATACAGAATAGCAGCGCTTCCCCACAGGTGGATCACAACCCGCCCAAGTGAATGGGTTACAGATGTGCACCGGGAGATACTGTTCTCTTAGTCTGCAGAGCAGGGACACAGGGCCTGGAGTAGCCAGAGAGCTCTGCAGTGGAATCAATCTCTCCCAAACCTTCTCAGAAAGTCCCCCTAAAGAAGCAAGATCTGATGCTGCTTGCCCAGTGAAAAACTTGGCAAAGCATCAAGTAGAAGAATGAAGGGTATATAAGAGATGAATTTGTGAATTCTCTGGATTTTATATAGATTTCTCCCAAATAATTCTCCATAGAGCTTTATTATTTTTCTATCCTGTGGTCCCAGGGGCCAATTAAATTGGCCATCAAATCTTATTGTAAAAAAAAATTCACCTGAAAGGATATCACCCGGGGAAGCACATACCCTTGAAAAGGAAGTGCTGAGTCTATTTCAAACCAAACTCAGGCAGGCTTCTGCCTTCCTGAGGTGAAGGCTGCGTGGATATTACCCAAGAAGTGAGAAATTAATTCTTTCTCATACTACTTATCCTTGAAGGCATAACCAACATACTTTTGAATTTTCCCAGGCATTCTTCTTCCCACTTTGCTTAATGGCACCATAAGGTTTCATGTCAGAAAGAAGTGCCAGTTATCTCCTTTCTCTTTATCTGCTGCAGGGCAGTGTCCGGTAGCATTGTCTATCCAGGTAGAAAGCCTCAAGGAGACTCGGGTGGGGGTGTGCGTGGGAGACATTGCCTTTGGCAGGAAACCATGCTTCCTAGGTGCCCATGTACCTGGGCTTTCCACCATGGCCTTGACCAGGCCACTTGACATGGTCCTCGGAGAGATTCAGCTGGGAAACGTGGAAGTGCTGGTTGTTTAGGGTGAGCTACTTTGACACTCAAAGAGAAAAGAAGCACTGTAATTACCAAGAGCTGCTGTCGTAACTGGCTCACACTGAATGACCCCAGCTCACCCCCCAAACCCGGGAAGTTTCTCAGTTCTTTTGTGTGATAGGTTTTATCCTGTGTTTGAGTCAGAAGAAAATTCAGGCTCCAAAGAAAAGTTACAGCAGCTCCACCAGCTTGGCTTTGAGTGCAAAGCAGAAACTGTTTAAGATTTGCACCTCAAAGAAAGTACCAAGTATTTGTCCTGGTATCCTGTTGCTGGGTGTCAGGCTGAACAGAGAATGGGATGTTCAAGGTTTTTGTGTTTACCACCTCCTGGATTTTTTATGACAACTTTACATAGTCTTCCCCAGTTACTGAACTCATACAGATCAGAGCAAGGTCTCTTTGCTTCCAGTTTTCTCCTCCTTTACAACAGCAAACAGATTCTCCTGAGACTGGAAACATTTGTTTTCTCAGCCCACTAACTCCAACTACAGTACATTTCCTCCTTATCATCAGTATTTAGTCTGTAATTATTCCAGTCTACTAACTCCCATAGAGGTTGGGGAGAGTCGTGGCTAAATTGCATAAATCACTGATTTTGGGTCCTTCATTGTCACTAATAAACTCAGGACATGGCAGTTACTAGAGGCCCAGTGCCTCAAATTCAGCGTACATTTATGCTTACAACCTGGGGAAGGAAAAAGAAGCTGCTAACAAGGACCTGCCATGAAGGTCAGAGATTGCATTTAACTGCATTGTGATTGCAGAGTCGATTTGTTCTCTTGTCCGAACTTGTTAATAACAGGCTAATTTGGTTAAGTTATGAGAATGGCATCTAAAACAGTACATAAATGAAATTCTAATCAAGTCCAAACCCACCCATTCCCAAAGCTTCAGACCACTATATCTCAAGCTACTCTGATGTTTGACTCTACCAGGAATGGAAGGTAATCAACCTAAAATACAATTACTAAAAACATCCCATCCTGAAATATTTTCACTTAACCTCACATACCAGAGGTATCTTCCATTGAATGGCCAGTGAACATCAGCAAATGGGGGTGGCGTAGGTGATAGGGGAAGACCTTCGGAGTATGTCCTCAGTCTCAACCAGAAATCACACTGGTTTGCAAACCTGCACTAATTTCTAGGGCTGGCTAAACTGTCTAATTAGATGTGCACATGTAGGCGCACTGGAGGGAGCAGTCATCTTCCTCACCAGCTAGTCAAGTCCCCAAAATTACACCAAAGTTCTGGAAATACAGAGAACAAAAATATCAAGAGCTGCATAACCCCACTGATGTTCTAGAATTATTTATCATTCAGAAAACTCTGCATTTCTCATTTCTCTTCTGTGTCTTAAGTGGACCCATGCATTACAAATCTAGTTGCTGTGGATGGTAAGAAATGGTGTGTAGCAACCGAGGATGGGGCTGTGACTTGGCTTTGAGTGGGTAATCCACCTTAGGAAAAAGCTGGCCTATGGTGCCCCTGCAGGGCTCCATGGAAGTAATTTACATGTGCTCTTTAGAAGTGCCCCGCTCTTCCTAGCCCTTGGGGATGTCACAGATGGCAAACAAGGAAGCCTCACTGAACCCCAACATCTGGTCAAAAGTTTCCACCTGAAGAAGGAGAGTTAAATCCCTTATTTGAGTGGTTACATACCATTCCTGGATCCTCCATCCCCTCTGCTTCAACAACAATTATCTTGAAGTTTTAGACAGATTTTGAAAACATTTGAATCTCAAGAGTAGCTGTCTCAGGATAACATACTTCTTAACACAGAGATTTACATATTGGAAGAAAGTCAATAAGAGAAGCAACTTTGGGGGAGGAGGAAAGGAAATTTAATGAAGAGAAAAGGAGGTAGGTGACTAAATAGTTCAAGTCAGACTTGTATTTTATTTCCTATCCTGTACCATTTCTAAACTAATATTTTTATACTTTGGGTCTATCAATAAGAACTGGTTAAAAAAAAAAAGGAGGGAGGGAGCCTTAAATAAATGGTAACACTAATAGAGACCCAGGGACAGAGCCTTCTCTGAAATGCACAGCTTGCTGCTCCACATATAGTATCTTGAAAAATCTTTACTGCCTTCAAAGATACAGCCCTTGGCACCCAGCACTATGCCTCCAAGTTTAGAATGTGGACCTCCATATTTATGTTCCCCAGATGGTGGAATTTATAAATGCACCATGGGGTGCTATTGAAATTAATAATTTAATTCATTTCAGTGATTGTGCCTTGATTGCTAGTCATTATGGCAATAGCAGTTAGCAGAGTCTCCCAGTACTGGGATGTAGCTGAAGGGTAATATCAGGGAGAGCAATTCCTCTGTCATCTGATTTCAAATGCAGTCAATCCCTTCTGAATGGGGAATAGCCAAAAGTTTCTGGAATGAAAATGAAGGCGGCATCAACACAGATGAAGGTGGCTTCAATTTATGTGATTTCAAAAGTTTGAAATCAATCCTCTAAGGAACACTGGAATGATTTGTGATTGTTTTCGCTTGCAGAAGAAAAAGATAAGAGGAAACCCAATCACCACCTCCAAATACACAAATCTTTCACTCTGTGTCTGTGAAGAATCTGTATCCAAATAATTGAAAATTAACTCCACTTTTATTTTATATTCCCACTTGTCTGCTTATCAAGGGAATATACTGGCAGCTGGACTAAATGACTTTTAAGTCCCTTCCAGAGATTCTCAGAGATTCCCTCAGCCTATGACTGGGGGGACAGAGGGGAAGTAGTGACTGTGCATTTTCTCAAGGGAAGAATTTGCTTCTCTCAGCCTAATGATCTGGAAGCCCAAATGTGCAAGAGGGAAAATTATTGGGCACTGGCACACATAAGTATGGCCAATGTGAAAGAACCTGCTGGAATTTTTCACTCAGGAGGCTGTAACTGCCTTGGATTTACACAGTGCCTTTTCTTCTCTATGAAGCCTACACCATTTTTCATATTTCCCTCATAATCCTCAAACTTTTTGTTTATCACAGAAGGCCTGATTTATAGATTCTCAATCGATAACTAAAGAAACTAATATATGAATAGTAAAATAATCCAAAAGAAGTTAGAAGTAGTTTCCTTTCCCCTGACTCCCAGGCCTTTGCTCCATCCACTAGCTTTCCCGTTTGGGATACACCATTTCAATCAACTCCCACAGCCCAAATGAGCAAGAAAAGAATCAGAATGCTTTCCCACATTATTATGGACTGAATGTTTGTGACCACCCCTCACTCCTGCTTAAATTTATATGTTGAAGGCCTAACTCCTAGCATGGCTGTATTGAAGATGGGGCCTCTGAGAAAGTAATTAAGATTAAATAAGGTCATAAAGGCACAACCCCAATCTGATAGAATTAGTATCTTTATTATAAGAGACATGACATTTCTCTTTCTCTCTCTCTTTCTCTCTCTCCTTCCCTCTTTCTCTATCTCTTTTTCTTTGCCATGTGAGGAAGAGCACTCTCACCAAAAAACAATCCTGCAAGACATTTAATCTTGGACTTCTAACGTCTAGAACAATCAGTTGAGCCACCCAATTTATGGCATTTTTGTTATGGCAGCCTGAGCAAATTAATACAGATTTTAACATCAGAAGTGGGGTAATACTGTAACAAATACCTGAAAATGTATGTGGAAGTGGCTTTGGGCCTGGGTGATGGGAAAAGGCTAGAAGAGTTTTGAGGTACACGCTAGAATCAACCTAGATTGCCTTGAAGGGACTTTTGGTAGAAATATGAAAGTTAAAGGCAATTCTGTTATGGGCTCAGTAAGAAAAGACAGGAGGTACAGAGAAAGCCTCTATCATCTTATGGAATATGTATATCATCATGAACAGACCATTAGAAACATGGATGTTAAAGGTCATTCTGGTATGGTTTTTGATGAAAATGAAGAGCAGGTTATTGAAAACTAGAAGAAATGTGATCCTTGTTATAAGGTGGCAAAGAACTTGGCTGAATTGTGTTCTAATGTTTTGTGGAAAATAAAACTTGCCAGCAACAAAATTAAATATTTAGCTGAGGATATTTCCAAGCAAAGTGTTGAAGGAGCAGCTTGGGTTTTCCTTATCACTTATAGTAAAATGTGAGAGGAGAAAGAAAAATTGAAGGAATTGTTAAGCAAAAAATGAACCAGAATTTGAAGATTTGGAAAATTCTCAGCTTATCTACATTGAAAAAAATATAAGGAGAAAGCTTTTTCTGAAGAGAACACTAGAAGTGTGACTGAACAATTGTTTAATAAGAGATTAGTATGGTTGTAAACCACGAATTCAATCAGCCACCTCAGCAAACCCAGGAATAGAGATGGGATTATACCAGTAGAAACTCTGCCAGCTGGACTAAAAGATTAAAGAGGATGGAAAAAATGGTAGGAGATGAAAGAAACTGCCAGACTTCTGGGATTCTACAGGGCTGGACAATAGAGTTATCTGGCCAATAATATGCTTTATTCTTCAAGAAAAGGAAAGAATGATCCCAAAGGCAATTCAGAGATCATCAGGGCTGACACTTCCAGCATAGGCCCAGTGGGGCCTCTTCAGTTTTGGGGAACCAGGTTGCCACTGTCAAGAGCCTGGTCTGGTGCTATGAGGTGCAAGGCCATGGTCTGGTGCTATGAGAGCGAGGCTGCCCCCATGGAGCTAAAGGGTACCCTATAATTATGTTGGGTGATGCTGTTGCCCCAATGGACCTAGAGGGTTGAGCATTGAACCAAAGACTGTTCCTGAGCCTTAACAGCTAACGAAATTTGCCTTGCTAGGTTGTCAACTTACTTGGGAGCCACCACCCCTTTCTTTCTGATTTCTTCCTTTTGGGATAGGAATGTCTATTCTGTGCTGTTCCACCATCGTATTATGGAAGCACATAATTCATCTGGCTTCACAGGCTCAGAACTGGATAGAAATTTTGACTCAGGATGAATCATACCTTGAATCTCACTCATCTGATCTAGATAAATTTTAGATAAGACTTTGGACTAGAATCAATGCTGGAATGGGTTAAGACTTTTAGGGCTGCTGGGATGGAATGAATGTATTTTGCATGTGAGAAGGACATGAATTTGGGTGGGGCCAGAGAGCAAATTTTGTGAACTGAATGTTTCTGTCCCTCCCAAATTCATATGTTGAAGCCATAACCCCCAGTGTGGCTGTATTTGGAGATGAGACATTTAAGGAAGTAATGAAGGTTAAATGAAATCTTAAGGGTGGAGTCCTGATCCAATAAGATTAGGGTTCTTATAAGACCATATACCAGAGAGCAACATCCTTACACACGCATGCACACAAACAAATCCACCCCAATGAAAGGCCAGGTGAGGACATAGGGAAAAAGAAGCTATCTCCAAGCCAGGAAGAGAGCCCTGACCAGAAACTGAGTCAGCCAGAACCTTAATCTTGCACTTCCAGCCTCCAGAACTGTGAGAACATAAGTCTCTATTGTTTAGGCCTCCCAGTTTATGGTATTTTGTTATAGCAGCCAGAGCTGACTGAAACACACACCCTTCCCATCAGTACTAATCCTGCACAAGCCTCCACGCTCAGATTTTGCTGCCACTGCAGAGAGTTAAAGGGACAGTTTGGAAACAGAGGTGGAGCCAAGACACATACAGTCACTCCTAACCAGAGGGCTGGGACTTGGCAGCCAAATAAAGACCAGACCACTTGTCTCTTTTGCTTCACTCTCCAGTCTAGTGTGGATCAAGGAGCTCTCAGGGTGGAACCAGGATAAAGAAGCGTTAACTACCTTTTTGTTCCAATCTGGTTTCAAGGAAAACTTTAAAAAGACTGTGGATTTGGAAGAGTGGCAACAAAAATGTGCCCTATTCTTGTGTTTTAGGGGCTTCACAGTAAATGTCCCTGATGAGCTAAGTACATGGTAGTTACAAAAGAGATGCCTTCAGTCATTGTGCTAAGTGATTAGGGTGAACACCATATGAAAGAAATGACCAGGATTCCCTCTTAATCCCTCTAAGTACCTCACCTCTTGTTTTCCTGGCAGTTTGTACTTCTGGAGTAGTGCTTCTCACACTCGCCTCTCTGTGTAGTCTGCAGGCTCTGAGAAAGTGTTCCCCACTCACCTTCAGTGCTATCCCCATGACTCCAGCATGGAGGATTCACATGGGGAAGAGGCTCACTAAATGTTACTAAATTATATTCGTCTGATTGGTGAAAGTAAGAGATATTGCCACTTTGGGAGGCCCAGACGGGCGGATCACGAGGTCAGGAGATCGAGACCATCCTGGCTAACACGGTGAAACCCCGTCTCTACTAAAAATACAAAAACTAGCCGGGCTGCAGGTGGTGGGTGCCTGTAGTCCCAGCTACTTGGGAGGCTGAGGCAGGAGAATGGCGTAAACCCAGGAGGCGGAGCTTGCAGTGAGCTGAGATCGCACCACTGCACTCCAGCCTGGGCGACAGAGCCAGATCCTGTCAAAAAGAGATCAAGAACTGGATAGAACTTGTTCATCAAAAAAAAGAGGCATGAAGAGCCAAATCTCCCTAAGATATTTCAGTGGTCCCAGACCCTTTCCTATGTGACAAGAGAGTGACGTTCAGGTGGCATTTTTCTCAGAAATGCAGGGTCTCCTCTACTGTCAACATCAAGGGTCTTGAGGAATGGGTGGGGACTTTGAGCCATTGCTTTTTCCCTCTTCTTCTTTGCTCTCATGCAGTTGTTATTGTTGCTGCTGCCGTTTCACAAATCATCACTTATTCTTGAAAATGCCTTCCTGTGGGCCAGCAAAATATGTAGCAGAGAGAGCCTTGGACTAAAAGTTAAGTGAATTAGGTCTTAATCCCAGTACTTTCCCAAACTCTCTGTGTGAACTTGGGCAGATCTTTAGATGCCCTTGGTCCCAGCTTCCTCTTTAAGGGTGGCATGATGGAAGGGGAGTGGATTTGGGGATAGAACAAACATGAGTTTAAATGCCAGACTTTCCTGTTATAAGGTATGTGGCCCTAGGCAAGTGACTTCACTCTCTTAGCCTCAATTTCTTCATTTCTACATGAAGATAATACATGTCCTACTATATAGTGTTGATAAGAGCTTTAAATATGTTCGTGTATGCCAAACACTTCGCAGAACACCTGGCACAAAGCAGGCATCCAAATATGCTATTTGCTTCACTGTTCCATAAAATGGGGCTTAATCCTCTGCTCTTCATACAGTTGTTTAAAGGATCAAATGAGATTGTAGGTGATAGAGATCCCTGAAAACTGCAAAATACTACACACTTGTAAAGTAGTCACATGGGATTAAGAGAAATAGAACATAAATGACTAGCTTCTCTTGGATTATCCTCCAATATCCAAAGAAAATTGCCCAATATTTTCAAAGTATTTAAAAAACAATTTTAAAGAAGGAAACGAACATGAATTGCTTTATAATAGAAGCCATGGTGGGGGTTGGGGGAAGGAGGAAATGAAACTTCAAGTGTAGTAGGCTATGAGCTGATGATAGAAATGGCTCTGATTCATACCTATGTCCTGGTCCATCAGCAAAGTTTCATTCAAGCCCAAACTAAAAGTATCAGAAGAAAAGGACTGGTCCAATTACCATTTTGGTCTGTCTTTGGTGTTTCAGGTTCGCTGGAAAATCTGAAGATGGATAAAGTCTAAGTGTTTTTATCGTGGCCTCGTGCTGAGTGTACCTGGCATATCAGAACACCTTGGTCATCCTGTATTCGTAGGACAGCACTTTCCAAACTGGTGCATGGAATGCTATTCCACACAATGTTACAGGGCTCTGCAGTCCAGTAAGTTCAGCAAAATCTTTGTTCTACTCTCAGACAGTCACAGGTCATATGCATAAAGTAAAGGTCCTGAGAAGTCCTATAGACAGGTATATTTGTATAACCCAGAATTTTCCAAACTAATCAGACTGCAAGACTTTTCCCCTTCCTTCAGTCTACAAAGTCGTAATTAATATCAGTTAGAACAACATTCTCTAGAAACACAAGAAAAGGTTTGTCTGCCCACCAGGGACCCTGTTCTACTGTGCTGGCACCACAGTCCATATGCAGCAGAGCATGGTTGGAAGGCAACATCAGCTTCAGGACCTTTACTAGATAATTATGCTTATTCCTCCATCAATGTGGTGAACTTGGGATGCCACTTTGAGGAGCAGAGATCATAAATGCGGTTTCAGTGTAGCAAATATTCACCACCATGAGCCTCTGCAGAGGGTCTTGGGCAAAGGCGCCCTATATAACCTCATACAGTACCAGAGCACATTCTTTTCCTGGGTTTAGACATCATGATTCCCCATAACAATGGGAGGCTGAGGAGGGGGAGGAAACAAAGGTACTTCCCTCATTCCAGAATGAAACAACAAATGCATCGAAAATCAATTCAAATCACTTTTTCTCCCTCCCCTTCTCAAAACCATTCCAGATCAAAATGTTGGTAAGCTTGCCATTGAGAGAAATCTGGCATCTTCAAGGTGGTTACACAGTTTTCTGAATTCACTCTAAACATGGTTCTAGCTTAAAGAGCAAAAGCTTAAATTGAGCAGGAAAAAATCACACAGGATAACCGGGCACATGTTTTACATCCTCTTTTCCCAGCACCCTGCAGGAGCACGCGCACACACACACACGCACACACACACTTATTCTTCTATTTATTTTCCTCCACTATTCATATTCATTGGCATCATCCTTTCCTCCCAGTGATGATCTACTCCATTGTCTTTTCGCCGCATAATTCAATTCAAGACAATTGTTTCTTATCCACTGTGTGCCAGGCACTGAGCTTAGAGTCATCCGTTCTCGGAGTCATCTTGGAGCAGAGTCATCTTGGATACCGCCCCCTTCTACACAGTGTCTAACTGATCACAAACTCCTATCAATGCCACTGCCTCTGGTCACAAACTCCTATCAATTCTGCCTCTGAAATTTCACCCAAATATTACCAGATCTCTTTCCTTACTACCCTCTCCTTATTTCTCACCCAGAAAATTGTAGCAGCCCAATGTGTCTCCTTGTCTTCAGTGTCTATCCATTTCCAAAGTAGGTCAGACATAAATCTGATCATGAACTCATCATGCAAAGATCTTCAATGGCTCTGCATTTTCTACGGAAAATAATCCCAACTTTAGACAGTGGTCTAAGAGGTCCTTCAGAGTCTAGCCCCCAGTTACCTATAAAATTCCAAGTTTCCAGGACTCCTGCCTTCTTCTTTTCCCATTTCATACCTCCCCTAACAGTAATGCCAGGTCTAATTCTTCACTGTAACATTAGTACACAACCAGGACTGGCACATTCAGGTACTCACCAAATCTATGTCCAGTGATATGTGGCACAGATAGATGGATGGATAGATGGAAAAGATGTTTCCGATTTCAGCAGCAATAGAGAAGTAAGTGTATGCTTTCCTACTGCTGCTGAAACAAATCACCACAAACTATGTGGTTTAAAACAATACAAAGTTATGATATTTATAGTTTTGGAAGCCAGACATCCAAAATGAGGCAGCCGGGTTGTGTTGCTTCTGAAGGCTCCAGGGAAGAATCTGTTTGTCTTTCCCAGTTTCTAGAGGCTGCCTGCATTTGTTGGCTTATGGTGCCCTCCATCTTTAAATGCATCACTCCAACCTCTGCTTCCATAGTCTCACATCCTTCCTATCTCTGAATTTGACACTCCTGCATCTCTCTTATGAGGACCCTTGTGATTGCATCATTGGGCCTGCCAAGATAATCCAAGATGCTCTCCCTATCTGTCAATCATTATTCATATCTGCCAAGTCCCTCTTGCCATTATTCACAATTATGTGGAGCCATTTTTCAGCCTTTCACAGTGAAAAGTACATTTTTTAAGAGAGTTTATGATGGGTGTCGCATAAACTGCCAGGAGAAGTCATAAACAGGTGAGCCTGAAGTCTGCCTAGAAAGGCAAAGAAAAGCATTACAGATGGAATGGTTCTCAAGCTGAGTTTGAAGAACAGACAGGTGTTCTAACTGGACAAAGGGAAGCAGCCCATCCAACTGGAGGCACAGGACACGGCACAACAAAAAGTAAAGAGGCTTGGAGGTGGGGGCAGCAGGTGGGCATGACTGAAGCACAAGGTTCAAATATTGGAGGTGGAGGGCAGGATCTTACATGCCAAGCTGATGAATTTAGAGTTTAATCTGGAGTCTGCATGGAATCATCAGCAAAGCAATCAGGGATATGTCATACTGTGTTCTAGAACAGCATCATCCATTAGAAGTTTCTAAAATGAATGAAATGTCCCCTATCTGCACTGTTCACTTAGCCACATGGGCTACTGAGTACTCAATGTGTGGCTAGGGTAACTAAGAAACTGAATTTTAAATTTTATTTAATTTTAATAAATTTAAGTTTAAATAGGTGTAGACAGCTAGTGGCTACTGTACTAGATAATGCTATTCCAGACATATCATCTGGAGAGTGTATTGGAGGTAATTTGGAGGTGCAGGAGACTGAAGGCAGGATTCCAGAAAGCATCTGCCCAGATGAAAAGTGATCACAACCTGAACCAAAACAGGAGCAACAGTAATCATGTTTGGTGGAAACATTAGAAGGAAATGTCTAATATAGGATTGGGGGATTTGGTTGATTGGATCTAGGCATAGTCAGGACTTGGCTGCATCTCTGTTTCTCACTTGGGTGGCCAAACGATGCTATTTACCAAGCAAAAGGGGCAGAGTTAAAGGTAAGATGAAAATCTTAATTTGTTAACAAACCTAATTTTTAGATACCTATTAGTAAAGACATTCCAAAATACCTATGTGTCGAGTCCATGAGAGGGAGATCTGGAATGACGAAGTGGCTTTGGAAACTATCAGCAGACAGGTGATGGCTAAATCCCAGGGCATAGCTCATTTTGTCCAGGAGGAGTAAAGAGCATGGAAAAGCCAAGGCCAAAAGACAGAACCACGAGAAGCACCTGCATTTAAAAAAACAGCAAAAGCTGGGAAGCATAAATTAATGAGCTACAAGGAAAGATGCAAGAGAAGGGGTTGTGGGCTCCCAAAGAGGGAACAGACTCCAAAGGAAATTGTCAATTTCCTTTAGGGAGGTCAAATGTGACAATGACTGACAAGCTGCATGGGATTTGAAATGGCAGGACAGTTTCAGTAGTGTTGGGGGTGTGGATGGGGCAGTGGAATCCAGAGGATTTATGGGTGATTGGAGGAAGAAAGTGGGGCACCACCACAGATCCTTCGTGTTAACTCTGGCCTCTGTGAGTTTGACTGTCAAGAGAGAAAGAGGAGCAGAGCAGGAAAGAAAGACGAACATGAGAATAAAAAGACAGGTAAAACTTGCACCCATTTACAAGCTGCGGGAAAGAAGACCAAACTGTGGGGGAAGCTACAAATGCAGGAGAAAGAGGGAAGGGACACAGAGGGGCTGACAGCTATCCAGACCAAGCAGTCTTGTACTTTAGCTTTCCATAAAATAAAAGAAAATAGAAAAACATATATCTAGATTCCATTTTTTAAATCCCCATTTAAAAAGTAATTGTATGTGCACAAATAGCACAGTCTGTTGTCAAATGTAAGCAATAGCATAGATATTTATCAGTATGCTTTCCCTACCAGGCCATTTTGGGAGTACACATTTAATCAAAGTATGTCTGGTATTTCTATAAAAATCTCTGCCAGGGAATGACTGATGGAGCATTCAGAACCCCTGAGAATCAGCCCCTTGCCACTGGCTGAGCAGAGGACAGAAAGGCCTTCTTTCCAGATGGCTTCAGAGGAGAGTTTATGCAGAGCAAAGCTACAAGAAGATAAGATCAGTACACTTTGCCCCCTCAGGTTCCCCATTGTTCCACCCCCTGCTCCCCTAAGACACATAACAGTAAACCCTACTGTTGCATGAGAGTGGGACATCATGGTTTCCACCTGGGCTCATCTTCCCTTTAACTCAGAGGAGGCCAGCTGGCTTAGAGTGGTTCCTCAGAAGAGGCCTCAGGGAGGGTCAGAGGGACTGAAAGGGAAAATGAGGGAGCAGGAGGGAGCAAGAAAGAGGAAGATGGAAATCCACAACCCAATGAGTTGTGGGAGGGAATGTCAAAGTAAACCAAAATTTATGTTACTCATTTTAGATTTTGGCCTTGGGAGTATCAAGGACACACAGAGAGTTAGATGATGTACTATGGGAAGGGTGACTCTAGGCCAGCACCTTGCAAGCTCTTGGAGAAAGAGGAGGAGTAAGGGTGAAGGGGAGAAGAGGGGAGAGGAGAGAGAGAAGGTGGGAGGAGGTGGCAGAGAAGGCCAATGCAACTGTGTTTTGCTATTCTCTCAATTCTTCACATATCCCCCCATCATCAGCCCACATTCCCAGTCAAATGCCGGGTTTGAAAATCTGTTAAATGTTTATGTGACTCTCATGGAAGCTTTCCTTCTCTTTATTGGCACTCAAAATGGTGGCAGCCTGGCCCTGTTTATTCATTAATGCCTCTAAGTCAATACTGAAGAAGTCAGAGGACTAGCAAATGGCAAAGCCAACAGCTCTTTCCTATGTCTTCAAGGAAGGACAAATGTTCAAGACAGTCCATATTCCTTTCTGTCAGAAGCTAAAAATACAGAAGAAAAAAAATGAACTTCCAACTAGTAGAGAAATTTTAAAGGTAACTTGTCATTTTCAGATTAGGAAAGTATGGCCCAGAAATGCTAAATGAATTGACCGAAGAAACAGACTAGAGCCGAGGTCCCCAGATCCATATTTAATTCCCTTTCCACTGACTCAGAGGTTTTCAAACTGTTTCCTGGAGGTATTGTGCAGAAGGGGACAGCCAGGAGGAAGCCCAGTCAAATAGGCAGACTGCTTTCATAACAGTCAACCATAGTAATCCCCTTTCATCTGACAAATACACACACATACACTCACATACACACACATGCACACACATGCATGCACACACACACATGGCTTTCGCATAATATTTCATTTGAAGAAATTTTCTGTTACTAAAACTAAGTTTTAAAAAACACTGTTGCTATTCTTATGTTTTATGTACAACAAGACCTCAGGCCCTGCTCTATAAACTCATTGTCAAATACACAGGCTTGTTTCAATATGAGTATGATTTATGACTGATGAGGGGCCTGAGTGAATAACAAGAGTGAGAATTAATTCAGGATGATACTATATGACAAGCGGACCATCACTAGGAAGTGTATGACAATAGTTACATACACTTTTGCAAGCACTGAAATCCCCCAAAGAGCTTGTTAAAACGCACATTGTTGGATCTCACACTAGAGTTTCTGTTTCAGAAAGTGTGGGGTGGTGCCCAAAATTTGCGTTTCTAACAAGTCCCTAGAGGCTGCTGATGCTGCTGGTTCGGGACCACACTTTGAGAACCAATGGTACAAAGTACAGACTGTTGAATGGAGTTAGTTCTATCACGAGGTCCTCATGATGCTTCAAACTGAACTTTCAGGGTAAAAGAAGGACTCTTTTTAGAGGCAATATTATTCAACCAGTGAAAATAGTACCTGGGAACTTTGTAAGACATGGAAAGGTATTTATAAGATTGAATAAAAAATATGACTTCAATGAGAAAATGTAATAGGAGGAAAAGTGAAATGTGCTAATTATTTTCTCTGCTGTATAAAATAGGCATTGACCTCTAGATTTTGTGCAGGTATGGTGGTTGGTGGTTAGGGTAGAAATAAACGTGTATCCTAGTCACTCGTTCATATAAAAACCATTTATAAACATTGGAGTTTGGAGTAGAAATAAATCCCTATTTATATGCGTATGAGTATCACATGCACTCATTCCTTCCACAAATATTTACGAATTCCTACTATATAACAGGCACTAGGGGAAAGACACATGTTCGTTGCCTTTAGTCTGGTGGAGGAAACAGGAAGTGAGATAAGAGCTAAGAGAAGTGTATGGAAAATCCTACGAAGGGGGAACCATTTGGTTTGGTAGATACTGAGCTCTATTTGGAACGGTGTGTATTTGGGTTGTATGTGTCTGTAACTCATGAGGGAAACCTGGGTTGGAGATGTAGACTGGCCATCCCTATCTATTTATGGGTATAAATGATTTCTCCATGAAAACAGGTGTAGTGTGAGAAAAGGAACATTAGCATTTATGGGTCAGGTAGAAGAGGAGTAGCCGGTAGAGAAGAGTGGGAGGCTGACTGTGGACTAATAGAAATGTAAAGATCACATATACAATTAAGGGCATATTAATATTTATGTTTTGAGCAATAATAACTTATTTACTTGAAATAATATGTCTTTAGTAATTTAGTCAATATGCCCTGTGAGAAAAAGCTAACATGCTAAATTACTCATAGCATGTCTTATACTTCCCGGTTAGAATCCAACCTCACTCTGTATTTTCATGTATCCTGGTGTCTTATGTAAGTAAACAAAAGATAATCCCTCACAGAAAACTCTAAAACCCTAATTAATAATTTTCCTAATAGTTTTATTCTTAGGGCCATTAGCTTTCAGTCATTTAGTCCTGAAATGCCATTGAAAATTACAAAGATAAAATACTACTCTACACTAGAAATGAACAAACCATTGATACTACAACATGGATTAATCTTAAATGCATTTGCTAAGTGAAAGAAGACAGACCTAAAAGGCAAATACCACATGATTTCATTTATGTGACATTCTGGAAAAGACAAAACTTGCAGAAGCAAAGAACAGATCAATGACTTTCAGGGGTGAGGGGTGGAAATTTTAACTACAAAGCAATAGCACAAAGGACTGTTGAGAATGATAAAAGTGTTCTGTATCTTAATAACAGTGATGCTTACATGACTCTATACATTTGTCAAAACTATAAAACTCTGCACCTCAAAGAGTAAATTTTACTATATGTAAATTTAAAAATAAATAAAAGTCTTAAAATATAAATCTTTAATAGTTACCACTTCAAAGGATGCTATGGTTTGAATGTGTCCCCCAAAGTTCATGTGTTTGAAACACAATCCCCAATGCAACAGCATTGAGAGGCGGGACCTTTAAGAGGTGATGAGGGTGTGAGGGCTCTACCCTCTTGAATAGATTAATGTTGTTATCTCCAGAGTGGGTTTTCTATAAAAGCAAATTCAGCTCTCATTTGCTCTCTGTTGCACCGTCTCGTGCCCTTCCATCTTCTCCCCTGGGATAACACAGCAAGGAGGCCCTTACCAGATGCAGCCCCTCAATGTTAAACTTCCCAGGCTCTAGAACCATGAGCCAAATAAACTTCTGTTTATAAATTACCCAGTCTGTGGTATTCTGTTATAGCAATAGTAAAATGGACTAAGACAAAAGGATCTTATTTAAAATAAATCCAACTTGTCATTTTATGATCAAATCATCTACACACACACAACACACACACACACTCATTCCTCTTTGTAGAAATTCCATACAAAGTTATTTATTCGCTAGTAATCTTACTCCAGGGGAGTTTGGTTGACTTTCCCAAGACAGAATAGAAGGTAGCTGTTCAACTCTTTTTCCTGAGGTGCCTCAAATTTCTACTTGTTCATTAAGAGAATTCTCCAGAGACAGATGTATTACAGCACTTTGAGAACTATATTCACACCCACTGCTGAAGAGTGAAAAGAGATAGCTCAAGGTTCCACTCTGTGAAACAATTTAGTGGCTAAATGTGTTACTTAGGAACTAAATCCAAGCAGGTACTTAAAAAGAAGCAATTAAACATGGTGACAAATACTTCCCAGAGTATATGGGTATTTAGACTTCTGCTTAAGTCTCCCATCCCTGCATCAGTGCACACATTACACTTCAAGTACACATCTCTTTATACACTCTATTACCTCATGGCCATTACTTGCGGGTGATGAATGCTGGTGTTCACAGAACAGCGTGCTGATGCATTTTTTCCTGCCATTGTATGTAACATGTTTTCTAATTCTTTTGCTCTATTCAGCATTTGACCCCAACGATGGGGGATTATGGTATTAACTCTCTACCCAGCACACATTCTTTACAGACTCTCACTAAATACTGTAAGCCTGCTGCAGAGAGGAATAAAAGTGAAAGCATACCGTCTGGTCTTAAGCTGAGCACACAGAGGGTCGTGATCCAATTGGAAGGGAAGCAGAATTTTTAAAAAGAAAGAGGTTTGACCAAATTTTAATCCATGTCATTTTCATTTCTCTTACCCTGTGGATTTGGGTGATTTTATTTACACTGTCAGCTTGAGCCTAGGGATTGGAAATCAGGCTTTTATGGAGATTATTAAAAGTACATACAGTACACTAAAGGTTGGGCTAACTCTGATATATGCTGCTAAAAATATGAATGTGAATGCCCTGGCATTAGAAGCCACGGGCGTACATTTCATCCTCCTTAGAAGGTTATTCTTGGGAGCTGGCCCTGCTGCAATGGTAATGAGATGGAGGCTGTCAGGATATTTCTAATAGGTAGCAAATGACCAGGGATGGAGATGAATCAGCATTACTCAGATGAGAAGGTAGCTCTTTATACCATTAATTCCAATCCAAAGTAATTCCACCATCCTTCTCCCAAAAGAGAGGGCACTGTAAATGTGGGGGAGGGAAGAGCAGAGAACTAAAGCTCCAAGGATTTATTGATGGGTTGGACACGCTGCAATGTCATCCAAGTTTCTAGGATGAGTTTCATTGGGTCTGAGCTTCTCAGATGCATCACCAGTAACTTTCAGTTAGGTAATGTCATATAGGCTTAGGTTACAAAGATAACGCTCTGCACCTCAGTCAGAATGTTGAAGATCTCAATGGATAAAAATGAAATGGTTTATCAGATCTCAAAATACTAGGAGCATTCAATCTTTAATGAGGTAGATTTAGGATCTCAAAGATGTGAAAGTACTATTTTACAAAGCAGTTGACTATGAGGGCCTTGTGTCCTTGCAAGGTTATGTATTATGACCATCAAAATAGCCTTAAACAGGTTTTAGGAGATGCATGGATAACAGCTCCATGATGGATCACTAAAATCCATGATGGATACCCCAAAAGACAAAATGGGGTATTTTAGGGAATTATTTCCAATTATTGGGGGCCAATGACATTCCCATGCCTATTTCATGGTCTCCTCAGGTGCCACAGATAGATCAAGAGTCACTGCTATGATGAAGCTTTGATATGTGTCAAATACCTAGAAATTGAGAGGAAGGTAGATGGCAGGAAATTCCAAATCTTTATTTCACCTGGAGCTCTCAAGTCTCAGGACCAGAACAATAATGTTCAGTTTAAGGACTGGGGCTGAGTGCAGTGGCTTATGCCTGTAATCCCAGCACTTTGGGAGGCCAAGGTGGGCAGATCACCTGAGGACAGCAGTTAGAGACAAGCCTGGCCAACATAGTGAAACCCCAACTCTACTAAAAGTACAAAAATGAGCCAGGCATGGTGGCACGTGCCTGTAATCCCAGCTACTAGGGAAGCTGAGGCATGAGAATCACTTGAGCCTGGGAGGCAGAGGTTGTAGTGAGCCCAAAATCACGCCACTGCACTCCAGCCTGGGTGACAGAGTGAGATTCTATCTCAAAAATAAAAAGAAAAAAAAAAAAGAAAAAAGACTGAGGTCCATGCCTCTTTGTCACCGCCTAGACCACTCACATGTAAAAATGTGCTACCCTGCCATACACCCAGGCCATGAAGAAGGGAACGCAATGAAAGGTGGCCCTTCAGTGATTTCACTCTTTGAAGCCTCAGTTCTGAACCACTTGTCCTATCTCACTTATGTTTTACATCCTAACTTGTTTATCTTTTTGGCTTCAGAGCTGGGATTTATTTTCCTTTTACAGCTTTACTCACTCACTACCCTCTGAACCCTGCCAAAAACAAGCCACTCTCTGACTACAATGTTTTCTTCTTAATCTCTGATCCTGACCCCTGCTCTGGCTGTACCACCTTCAGGCACATTGAGTAAACATCCCACCTGGCCCAGCCTTCCCCATGGGCTTCACCACAACAGCGTGGCCCCCGAGAATAGTTAGCTCACCAGGTGTACCCCAGCCCACAGGTATGATTTGTTTGAGGATACCAGTAAACTACCACCAGAAAGTAGTACAACGTGTCCTTTTTGTGTGATAGCACGCAAGTTTCTATGACTCTTGTCCTACTGCCCCAACCCTCCTTCATTACTATAAAAACATAAACATATACATTATGTTATTTTTTTTCAAATGAGGTTTCACATGTTTTACTTACTGAATTTGCACAACAGTTCTATGGATCAGAAACAGTAAATATGACAAGTGATTTGGCTCATATTACAGCCAGTGAATTATAGAGCTTAACTCACCTGGTCAGTGCTTAATCTACTACCCGTGTTCCCTTGGGCTGAGCACCTCTGAAGGATAGGGGTCAAATCCATATGGTCACTCTGCATGGAAATTAATAAATAATGTTGGTGAGATGATGAAGTTGATAATAATTATGAGAGTCATAAATATGCTTTTTATCTTCAATTGTAGAAATCAATTTCACTTTCCTGATTTTCATACCTATATGCCTTTGCACACATTTCTTCCTGTACTTAGGAAGGCTTCTATTTGCCCTGTTTGCCTAGAAAATCCCTCTTCATCCTTTAGAAGCTGATACATACATTACCTCCTCTGCAAGGCCTTTACCTATCACTGCCCACCCCCAACTTCCAAACAGCTAGTTGTGTCATATGTTAATGGTGTCACATTTAGGAAATAATTATTTCATTATTTGTTTATATATGTTTCTCTCACCAGATTATGGACAAGGCCAGGAATAGTGTCTTATTCTTTTTTCCATTCTAAGATCTGCCATGGTGCATGACACATTATAGAAACTCAAAAAGGTTTTTTTGAACCAAATGTGAAGATGATGATGGTGATGGTGATGATGGGGTAGGGGGACAATTTCACTCCTTCCAAGAGAAAGAGCTTTCCCAGCTTTTAGAACCAGTCTTTAGTTTAGAACAGTATATTAGTCACGGAAATCAATGCAGGCCACTATCAAATACAACTTCCAAAGTATTATACCTCCAGACAAGGTTATTTCTTACTCATGAAGATATGGTGTGGGTTAGATAGATACCTTCACTGGGTGCCCCTCCTCCAAGTGACAGCTCTGAAATCTGGGATCCTTCCATTACTCGGCTCTCCCATTTTCACATCCTTTGACTCCAGCTGTTCAGATGGGAGAAAATATAGAGAAGACACACCAAGTTTAAAATGCTTGTTCTACAAGTGACAGTCATTGTTTCTTCTCACATTCCATTGGCCCATGTAACTGCAGGGTCGCCTGGAAGACGTAATCTTCCTACCTGCCCAAGGAGAGACTCAAAAATGGTGAATGCTGAAAGTCTCTTGCCATGGGTTGCCCTTCTGAACACCAAATATTCATTTCCACTTCCTCTCACAGAACACACTCACTCCACCCCAAGGGGAACACCCAAAGTCCCATTCGGTCACCACCTCCAGATCAATGTCCAGGATATCTGGGTGAGGCACCATCTTTCTTATTCATCAGTCTGACACGGCCCCTCTCAGTGCAGTGACCTTCATATGTAAAACATTAGTTATCTGTATTCCAGATCTCCACCATCATAAACCATATATAATGGTGGAAAAATGACGAGAAAACTGCAATAAATAGTACTATTTGTAATGGGAAATAAGAGACAAGACACATCATGGTCCTTGGCAATGCTGAAACCTTTCTGTGCCAACATGGGAAGCTCAGATACTCTGGGTGTGGTGGAGATGTGTGGACTTGACTCTGGGAAGGACTCCTGTATTTGTTCTTCTCCTTAGCCACGTGTGAAGTAGGCTCAGGGGAACTCATTTTCCTTCAGAGCAGTACAGTTCTAGAAGCCTGACATGTGCTTCGTCTGCAATGTGTTGGGAACTCAAAAGTTGTTTTAAGCCTGGACCAAGCAAAGGCCTTTTAAGTCCAGGCTCCTGGTTTCATTGTAATACAATTATCAAAATCTTAGATGATGTAGATCTCTTTGCTTTTAGTCAGTTCCAAGTGCCAGTAACTATACCTAGAGTTACTTTCTAAACATTGTTATCAGATTTACCTTTTTTTTAAAATTTATTTATTATTATTATACTTTAAGTTGTAGGGTACATGTGCATAACGTGCAGGTTTGTTACATATGTATAATGTCCATCAGTGACAGATTGGATTAAGAAAATGTGGCACATATACACCATGGAATACTATGCAGCCATAAAAAATGATGAGTTTGTGTCCTTTGTAGGGACATGGATGCAGCTGGAAACCATCATTCTTAGCAAACTATCACAAGAACAGAAAACCAAACACCGCATGTTCTCACTCATAGGTGGGAACTGAACAATGAGATCACTTGGACTCAGATTTACCTTTTTTCCTTTGTGTCTTCACCTCTATGCCTTTTTTTCCCCAACGTAATTACCTAATTACGTTGAGGCTATAAGAAACAATAGGTGAGAAGACCACACGACTAATCTGATTTTCACCTCAAATGACTTCATTCATTTGAAAACTTTTGCTAGATATTTATCACTTAAAGTCATTTTTGGTGCCATATCTTACTGTTTGAGTCTAAAAGAAATTTATTTTTTCCAACCCTATGAGGCCAATATTCTATATTCTATTCTATTTCTGCTTGCAAACGCAATAATTATTTCCTGAGTCATCTCTTTCTTGTAACTTTCTTGTAATACACGAAAGAGATATTTCAACATTAGCCAATACCACTATTAAAATTCTGTTTGCTAACCATTTCCCCTAAAGGTATATACCAGGCACATGGACTAACTTCTCATTTATAGCAGCAATAGTTGGATTTATCACTACATAACATGAATCCCCATCTTTCCATTTTCTGGTATTAGTTTCCTTCCTGCCAGATGCTGTATTACTAAACCAATGATAAATACTTGGGATCATGTAAAGGTCAAGGAATATGGTTTGGTTATGTCAATATCCCACTTCTGGTACCAATTTCTATACTACAGCAATAAATACCAGTTTCTGTAACAGCAGTCTCAGTGATTTCACACACAAGTTTATTTCTTCCTTATGTAGCTATCCAATGCAAGTCTAGAAGCTCTCCTTGGAGGCTCTCTTCCAAGCGATGACTCAGGAACTCAAACCAATGGCCTCTTAGCTGACTGTAGAAGAGGAAGGAAAACTGAAATATTCTTTAAGATGCTTTTAAGGGACATGACTAGAAGTGGCTTATATCCCTCTGTCCCAATTTTTTTGACCAGAACCCTGCCACATGGCCTCAAAAAAACTGCAAAAGGAGAAAACGAAGTCTTCCTGTATACTCTGGAATAGGAAATGGGATTGGTGATTTTTATGGCTATCTGTGTTGTATTACAATATGTTATTCATTTACTTGACTCCTCGTTGATGACTGAACAAACTGAGATTATCTTTCTTATCTTTCTTTTCTCAGTCACCAACTAGATACTTCAAAAATAACATTTTTATATTAAAAACACAGGTTCATCCTACTTTAAAATTACTTATGAGGATTTAATGCAAGTAAAATATTTCCCATTTAACAAATGAGACAAAATGGAAACATTGACAGGTTTCAAGGGACCCACTGTGAATTATCCAACAATCAGCAATATGGTAGTATGGCCAGGTAAGTTCTCCTGGCTCAGATAGTTGCCTAGGTGCCATGAAATAGAGTTTCTGGCTTCCCAAGGTCTGCCTGTACTTGGTACGCATGGAACCAGAAGCTCCCAAATACTCCTGTGGCATGATATAATGGTACTGAGAGGCAGGAGGACATGTGAAAGCCTGGGATTAGAACAAATTGGCTACAGAGTGTAAGGATTCTACCTCCAGAGGCAAATGGCCAGGACCATGGGCAGGACTAAGGGCGAAATCTAAAAGACACAATAAAGGAGCCACTCATCTGTGACACCAGCCCAGGGACCCAGGCAACAGACCAAACCTGTCCTGCAGCAAGACTCAGAGACCTTGCAAAGACCAGCAAAGACTTGGAGGTAACAAGCAAACCCAAGGTCCCCTGTCCCCACCACCATGAGGGTACATCCACCTCCTCCCCTGAAGGCTATTTCTCTTTCTCTCAGTCTGCAACATTTGCATTCTTTCCAATTAGTACATTCATTCACTGACAAAAAGCCCAAGTTGCTTTTCTGATTCTTCAGCTTCTCAGGCTTCTGGCCTGAATGGTCATTGTCTGGACAAACCAGGAGCTGGGAACCTACTAGCTGGGCCACCTGGCCTGGCAGAGGTGCCTTCAGGTGCTTATCTGCTCCCTTTAGATACTGGGTGTTTCACCAGAGCCATGGACAGACCAGAAGGTAAGGTGTCATGGTCACTTGGAACTTAGCAGCTTGCAGGAGCACCTCGGGAGAGGATGCAAGTCTTCAAAAGATACTTTAAAAACAAATGCTTTCCAACATTCGGGCATCACATCCTATGGAGCATGAAGCATGTGGCAGGACAATTATGGTGGGCTTTCTGAAGTCATGGAAAAGACTAAAAATGGCTCGTTTCTCAGGACATAAGGAAAAATAGGCATTGAGCCAGTGGAAACCAAGAAGTAAGCCAAAAAGAAATGGAGGCATTTCTGCTTTTCCTTACTAGTTCCTTTCTACATTAAAAACCAATTTTACTAGCATTTTGTCAGCCAGAGTCTTCTGTAAACAAGCACTTCCAATTTCTCAAGCCAATGAAAATGGAGATTCATAAAGATGTTTTAAGAATTGCAAGCCTGAAATGCCTTGGTGCATCATTAATACAAATTAAATATGATCTGCCTTTTTAAAAACTATTGCGTAATAATACTTATGAAAACTGATAATTAATATTTAGAATGTTTAGAACATCTACTTAAATATTTGACTTACGGGCCAGTTTTGCTATGGAATGTGCTAAGAATTGACTAACTAGCATCATAAAAATCCATGTACTGCAGAATTCAAAAGAGAAGATCACATGCCAAACCTGATAATTTATTAATTGTGTGAACTTCACTAGGTCCTTTAAACTCTCTGTGCCTTATTTTTCTCATTTATAAATGAGGATAATGATATCTCCCATCCCTGGTTATTAAGCTTCAATGAGATGGGCATGTGCCCATACCTAGCACATACTTGCACAAAGGAGGCACTCAACAAATACAGCTGCTATTGTTATGATGATGATGAGGATGATGATGGTTTTTAATACTGCTACTACTAGCTGTGTGAGCTTATTTGAGTTCCTAACCCTTTCCTTGTTGTTCTAGCCAGCCTCTGCTCACCCTCGAATTCTGGCCTTGCATACCCACTGTGGAACTCTAAACGTTTTCTCAAGTTCTGTTATCAGTCCCTCCTTTTCTCATTAAAAATAATAATAATAAAGAGTTACTTGAGAGTGTCTGAGACTCTTTCAGAGTAACTCCCCCTCCAAAGAGACACCTCCCTCTGCCCTTGTCTTGGTTCTTCCCATCATTTCCTCTTCCTCTGGGTCAGACCTGGATAAACTTGCAGTTTCCTTCCTTCGTGCTCTCTGGAGAGCTGAGTGCTGCACACTTGAAAGCCTAAAAACTTGTCATTTCCACCTTGAACTAGTGGCTGACCTCGCCAGACAGCCTGAGAAATGAATTAGTGTCCTTAAGCGGAGGCAGAATATGAACAGTGACCCAGCTCTCCTAAGCAACCACAGAAACTGTCAAGCAGTAGTTAAAAGTTCCCTTTTTCCCAACCCCTTTAATTATGTTGAAAACTATGTCATATTGTTTTTGAAAAAGTTAATGAAATAGTAGGTAAAGGTGAACTAAGGAACATAATTTACTTGGATTTCCTTGCAAGCTTTTGATAAGGTCCCTCATAAAAGGCTATTAAGGAAAATAAATGACCAGAAGGCTGTGAGCAAAAGTCTTTCTGGTGTATTAAAAACTGGTTAAGCTATTTTAGAAGGAAGAATCCCTGATGCTGGCTACTTCTTGGAGCAGGGAAAGGTTAATCACAAACTGTCCTTAGTATTAGTATTTGGACTTCAGATATTTGAATGATTTATAAAAGAAAAAAAGCGAAGTTGGCCAAAGACAAAAAATTATTATTATTTTTTACTTTCTTAGACTTTTATTTTTTTACAACATTCTTTTCATTTTATTTTTTTAGGCTGACAAATAAGAATTGTACATGTTCATGGAGTACATAGTAATGTTTTGGTACACATAATGTATAGTGATCATATCAGGGTAATTAGCATATACATCACCTCAAACATTTGTCATTTCTCTGTGTTGGGAACATTTGATACTATTCTAGCTATTTGAAACTATGTATTATTGTTAACCATAATCATCCTACAGTGTGCTACACCACACCAGAACTTATCCCTCCTGTCTTGCTATAGTGTTTTATTCTTTAACAAATCTCTTCATCTACTCTTCTGTCCCCCTTGGAATTAACCTTTTTTTTTTTTTAATTTAAATGAGTTTTAGGGGAACAGGTGTTGCCTGGTTACATGGATAAATTATTTAGTGGTGATTTCTGAGATTTTGGTGCACCCATCATCCGAGCAGTAAACTCTGTACCCAATGAGACACAAAATTATTACCATGGTCAAACCTCCAAGTTTTTGGTATGAATGCAGGACCCTTGTCAATCAACAGGAAAACCTTTCAGAGTAAGATAAAAATGCTTCTCACTTGTGTGGCCCCAGTCCAGCCAGGCCTGAGGCTGGAGGGCAGGACACAATGATCTTGTGAGTGTCCTTCCCACCCTTCCAGCAGATGGTAGTTTAAGGCCATGAAAAATTAGAAATGAGTGGCATGGGTGGAAAGCATTGAAGCAATATGAAGGCACTATTTTGCATGTTTTTCATTCCAAAATTGTAAAAGAATAATTCTATTGGTAAAGGAGAGCCAAAGGAATGTCATGGGGACTCGGGCATTAAGTACATTTCCTGTGTAAGTTTTGTATTTGACTTGATGCAGCAGAAAGTAAACAAGAGATACTGAGACCTGTTTACTGCCTATTTACTGTACGGGCAATGGGAAGAGCTGCTTTTTTTATGAAAGAAGACCTCTTAAAGTGCTGATAATCTAACAACATGTTTATTCTCATAGGTATTTTCACCACTGCTCTCCCCCTTCCAAATATTTTCACTGTAAAATGAGACAGAAGAAATCATACCAATATCTGGGTGTTGATGACATAAATCCCAGGTCCTCTTCCAGCTATGGCCCTCATTAATCTTTATGACACTTTTTCTTGAGCCTCACCTGTGTTTCTCCAGGATCAAAAAGTCCTAAACACAAAAGTCGCACTGCAAAATCAATGGCAAAAATAATTCTAATCTAGGTTTGCCAAAGCTGCTTCTCTTCTGCCTAGTCAAGTACTAAAGTACTCTAGTTCATACATAGGGTGCCATTTATCCAGTAGGAAAGCATTTATTTTGAGAGACGGAGACTATGCGAAATAAGATGTTAGACATATTAGACATCCCCTCTCGAAGAATCCAGCAATAGACGCACACAAATATAATTATTTATATTTTGGCAAAAGTGCAAGGGCAATTTAATAGAGAAGGGATAGGCTTTTTCAACAAATGGTAGTGGAACAATTGAATGTCAATATGCCAAAAGAAAAAAGAAACAAAGAAAAGAATCGTAACACATACTATCTACAAAAATTTACTAACAATGGATCATATATCTACATGTAAATGTAAATTACAAAATTTCTAGGAGAAAATCTTTGTAGCATTAAGTTAGGCAAAGAGTTATTTGATACAACATCAAAAGCACTATCCATAAAAGAAAAAAAAATGGACACATGGGGCTTTATCTAATTTACTTTTTTACCTTTGTTCTGCAAAAGACACTATTAGGAGAATGGTGAAGCAAATCACAGATTGGAAGAAGACATTTGCAAATCTTGTATCTAAAAAGGACTTGTATCTATCATATATATATTATATGTATATCACTTTTATATATCACTTTTAAGCCGGATGTGGTGGCTCATGCCTGTAATCCCAGCACTTTGGCAGGCCGAGGCAGGTGGATCACAAGGTCAGCAGTTTGAGACCAGCCTGGCCAACATAGTGAAACCCTGCCTCTACTAAAAATACAAAAATTAGCCGGGCATGGGTGGTGCATGCCTGTAGTCCCAGCTACTTGGGAGGCTGAGGCAGGAGAATCGCTTGAACCTGGGAGGCAGAGGTTGTGGTAAGCCAAGGTCCCACCATTGCACTCCAGCCTGGGCAACAGAGCAAGACGCCGTCTCAAAACAAAAAAACAAAAAACAAACAAACAAACAAAAAACACTTTTAAAAAGCAATAATTAGAAAACAAAGCCCCCAGTTCAAAGAAATGGGCAAAAGATTTGAATAGACACTTTACAATAGAAGATATATAGACAATAAATAAACACACAAAAAAGTTCAAAATCATTAGTTGTTAAGAAATTACAAATGAAAACACAATGCAATGCCAGTACAGACTTACTTGAATGGCTAATTTTTTTCTTATTTATTTAATCATACCATGTATCAGCAAGAGGAGCAAATGGAATGCTCACATATTGCTGGCAGAAACACAAAATGGCATATTTTGGCAGATTCTCATAAAGTTAAAAACACATGTATTACATGACCCAGTAATGTCACTCCTAGATATTTACCTAAGAGAAATAAAAAGCTAGTTTTATATAAAAATCTACAAATGTTAATCTCAGTTTTTCTCATAACAGCCCCAAACCAAAAGTCCTTTAGTGAGTCCAAGAATGGATAAATAAACCACACCTACACCACCCAGCAATAAACAGGAGCAAACTCCTGATGCATGCAACAGCAAAAGGGTGAACTTCAACAAATCTGCCAAGTGAAAGAAACCAGGTATAAAAGGCTGGGTGTTGTATAGTTCCATCTACATAGCACTCTAAAAAAGATTCAAGGAACAGATCAGTACTTGCCAGGCCTTGGGAGTAAGGAAGGGGGTTGGATATCAAAGCATGACCCAGGAAATTTGGAAAGCAGGAGCTGGGACTGGGCGAGGGCCTGGGGGTGGTGATGGAGCCATGCTTTATCATGGCCGTGTGGTAGATCCACAGCTGTGCATTTGTCAAAACCCTCAGATCTGCACACTCCCCCAAAAGTGAATTATATTGTTTTAAAATTTGAAAAAAAATTAAGGCAACAAAACCCAAAACCAAAACAAACCACAACAAAACAAAAACAAAGGCTGTTATGATAAAAGCTGGATTATCATTTGTGTATAGGTTTTCATGTGAACATAAGTTTTCACATAAGTGATCCTAATAATACATTGTATTTACATTTCATATGGACAATCTTCATTTCCTTTGCAAGAAAACTAGCCCGAATTGGGGTGCAATCTGCAGTCATGTTCTGCTGTGTCACTAACTGCCTCAAATGACACTGGATTCCTGACCTTCTCATTAACTCACACACACAGAGTGGTCAAGCAATCTTTTCCAGACTACTCTGCTTGTCTCCAACTGTGAAAAGGATTATTTGATGTTCTTAAATATTGCCCTTCGCCTTTAACTGTACATAATAATTATGTTACCATGGTTGACGCTAATGACAACGAAGCATCTGCACTACTTCCTAAAGCTCCAGGACAGGACACCTGTGTTTTCAAGACATAGTACCAAGACGAGAGTTACAGCCTGCATCCGCTGGGTACCAGCGACGTTGGGAGACTCAGTTGGTCCTGCGAAGCACCATAGCCACCCTGCATACACCAAAAAATGCTGGGGATAATTAAGTGGTGATGTATTTTTTTTTCGTAGTATGATTTTCCAACTGAGGAAAGAGAAAGATACACAAAGATTATAGTTATTCCCCAGTGTCTGTGGAGTACTGGTTCCAGCATCCCCTCCAAATACCAAAATTCAAGGACACTCAAGTCTCTGATATAAAATGGTGTGGTGTTTGCATGCAGTCTATGTACATCCTCTTGTATACCTACTTACAATACCTAATACAAATATCTACAGTACAGACACCAATCATATATTTTTTCCTGAATATTTTTGACCTGCAAAATGGTTGAATCCACAGATGTAGAACCCATGGACAGGGAGGGCTGACTGTATTTCGGAGCAAACATTAGTTATCATTGAAGAAAGCAAGCACATTTCACTAAAAGCCCTAATACTTATTTCAATACAATCAACCCAGCTGAAGATCATCATGTAAAAAAGTTATACAGCAAGACTCTTTCTGTTACAAATATTTACTGAGGTATCTGAGTTTAAAGCCACTCAGAAACTCAGAGCAGGCCCCATTCCCAGATAGCCTAACTACCTACTCAAACTTCAGGACCTGAGTCATAAGCAAGAGCTGAAACAAAAGCAAACCTTTCATTATTTCCAAGCAGACCTAGCGACATTAAACCTTTTTCTCAGAAGCATAAGAAGCAAGAATGAGCAACTAAATTTTTAAAATGGCAGCTCCTCAGCTTCATTTCCCCAAAATGGGTCAGGTGAAATTAATGGCTCTTTCTTCTGCATTATTAGTCATTTGTGTGCTTTTACAGTGCTGTACTTAACACAGTCTATTGTCATTAATTGTCATAGACTCATCCCAATGTGCAGGTGTCCTCAATGGGTTGTGAGCTCCTCGGTGGCAGGGCCAAGCATTATGATATCTGTTCTCCCAGAACCTATTGAGGGTCTGGTACATAATGTGCAACCATAAATGTTTGAAGAATAAAAGAAAGAAGGAGGAGAAAAGCAAAAATGTAGGGGAAAGACATCATGAGAGGAGAGAAAGAAAAGGAAGTAAGAAAGGTAGGAAGAGAGAGAGAGAAAAACGAAAGGTAGAAAGAAAGAACGGAAAAATGAAAAGGAGGGAGGGAGGGAGGCAGAGAGGGAGGGAGGGAGGGAGAAAGGTAGGGAAGGGGAGAGGAAGGAAGAAAGGAAGGAAGGAAGGAAAGGAGGGAGGGAGGGAGGGAGGGAGGAGGGAGAGAGGGGAGAGGAGATGGAGGGAAGAAGGAAGGAAATAAAATGCAGAAATTAAGACACATAGGGTGAGTTGAAAGGCAGAGAAGTGTCTGGTGTGGGAAGGTGGCAGCCATGGTCCAGCCTGATCATCTGGGGCCTGTTCCCCAAATCTGCCTATGCTTGTGTGGCCAGTCCACTCTCCCTGAGATCCCCACCACCCTTTGTCCCTCCTGCTGCAACCCCGGGGATGTCAGAAGCCATTGTGCAGTTGAGCACAGGGCCAAGCCAGCAGCTGAGGCAGGAAGCAGGGCTGGAGCTGCTGGCTGGAGTTGCTGGGCCTGTGTGTCCTGCTCCCTGCTGCAGGTCTGGGTGCCAGAGCCAGAGCAGCCGGGTCAGGGTGGCGACGCACTGCTGGCATGGCCAGGCTCTCACACGCTCTCCTTTCCAAGGGCCCGGCCGGCATTGCTGGGGAAACGGGAGGGGCTGGGCAGCCAGCAGCCGAGAGTGAGAACTTCCTCTTGCCAGAGCCAGCTGCTGGCTGCCATCTGGGCAGGGGCAGTGCCAGTTTCCCAAATCTGCCTTCCCTTTGGAAAAGGGGGAGAAAACTCTGTGCTGAGAAGATAGCTTCTCCTCCATCCTGAGGCTCTCAGTTAAAAACCCAACAAAACCAGCCTTTGAAAAAGGAAGGGATGAGAAATGCCACATGTTGGGCTGTTTCCAAAGGAATTTGCCTTTCCCGGGGCCTTTACTTCCAAAAAAAGTCTTTATTCATGCTCAAGATCCCTTGTTTCTTTCATTTCACTCCACAATAACCTTTCATTTTAGTTTAAAATTAAATATTTAAACAAATAAAATGCGGGTATCTGTGTGTCCTTTACACTGGTCACATAGGAATTGTTCACCATAAGCTGGGAATTCCCTGAGAGCTGTGACTTAGTCTTCCTCATTCATTCTGTAGCTTGAGTAACCCAACACCTCATCTAAACTGGTGCTCCCTGGATGCTTTCTGATAAGATGCAGTCATTCATTCACTGGATGCTTACTGAGCACCTTCTAAGCATCAGCACAGGGTGGTCACTGAAGAATTACAGATCTGGTCATGTTCTCAGAGTTTGGGGAATGAAAGCAAACCTTCCCATCCTTCTGGATGTCAGGGGAATGGACACTTTAGCTACTGTGTGTTGGCCCTAGTATGTCCTGCAAAGGATGCCAGCCCCAAGACCACGTTATTTGCTGTGCAACTACTATATTCCTAGGAGACAGGTGGGAAAAGAGTTGGCACCTGACAGAGCACAGAATCAGGGAGACCTTCCACAAGCCCCCAAAACAGCCAAGATTTATCCAAGGTGAGTGTCAGTATTTTCAATAAGCCTCCCACCATGGGCACTAATAAATCAGAACAGATGCTGGCTGGGACTGACCAGTGCTGCTACCTTTGTGCATCCTATCCGAATGTGAATCCTGGATTTATTGTTTACCATCACTTTACCTTTCAGATCCTTCTTTTATGTCTTGATATCTTTCTTCTCAGTGAAGGACACAGCCAACTCAACTTCCCAACATCACAAATACTTGTTGAAAATTGCCTGAGTGGATGGGCGCAGGGATAGAAGTCCCTATGCTCCATGAAGACCCCAACATGGCAGAGATCCTCATGGTGGGGCTTCAGATGGACTCCTCCAACTTTGCTGACATCTTCATTCTGAAGCAACTCTAAACATACCTATTATTCATGTAATAGTTGGAAGTGGCAGGCTGAAAGCCAGGGAGATCTCAAGAGTGAGGCTCACTCTCTGAAATACAGGATTTGGTCCCCCAGCTCTGAAGCCTTCATATTTAGCTTGCCTAGGAGCAACCAGGCCCTGAGAAAAACTAGTTCATATTGCCAATCTCATAGGAAAATATATTGCATTTTAAAGTGTTGCCTAAGTAGTTTTACAATGAAAGATACATGTAAACACAGCTTGAGTCTACACTGAACACTCCGTTGATGAATTTAAATTGAATTATATCATTTGAGCCTCACCACATTGCCTGAGATGGCCAGGGCAGGCATTAGTAGTTCCTGTTCCATAGCCCTACAGATGTAAGACCTTGTCCAAGCTGGTGGAGTAAGTGTCAGCTAGACCAGAAGGTGGGTCTTCTGCCATCTCATTCAGTGCTCTTTCCAGAAGCCAAGTGACTAACTGATAATAGAAACTTCAGCATCCTAGTGAGGACACTCACTGGAGAAATGAAATGAAGATCAGAAGTTGCCCTGATGGATACATAGATGAAAACACAGAGGATCTGTTGATGAAGAGCACAGGCTTTGACTCCTGGCTTTTCCTTGCTGGCCCAATGGTGTTGGGCAAGTTAAGACTCTCTGCAACTCTCCTTCCCTCTGCATTCTCATCCATAGGAAGAAAACAGCACCTTTCTTTTAAGATTGCCGTAAGGACTGAACTAGGTAACAAAGGATCCTTACTTCAGGGTCCAGCCTAGGGTATATGTTCCATATGTGATGATAATTTTTGCTATTTTTATCACTTATTTCTGAAAAGGTAACTTCCACCCACCCTCAGCCTGGAAAGGCTGTTCTTGACTGCTTTGTGCTACCCAGAGCTCCTGTTATTTGCTGTCTCCTTCATGAGGTGGGAGGAGACATTTATTCACATACTGGTGTTTTCCTGTGTTAATCCTACCTACGCCCCTCCTGGGAACATTTGTTTGTTTATTCAGCACTGACTCTCTTCCAGTCATCTCCTAACACTTTAGAAATATTAATTCATTTCATCCTCATAATAACCTTGTAGGTAGGAACTATTATTATTCCCATTTTACAGGCAGGAAAAATGAGGTGCAGAGGTGAAGTCAATATGTAGCAAATGGCAGAGCCAAGATTAAAACCGGGCAGCCCAGCCACAGAGCCTATGTGTTTATCCACTAAACCCGATGGTCCCTACGTTCAAACAAGAGGTAGGCCTTGAATAAAAGAAGTCTGTGACCTTGTAGAAAAGGTGGATTGCAGGTAGGATTCCCTTTTAAGCCTCTCAAATCTCACTTTGAAATCTATCTCCTACTCTCTACCAAAAACCGGGGTAGCACTGGGGTCTCTTCCTACAGGCTTCTTGAGCACTGAGACTTGATAAGCCAGAGCCAGGAAAACTGACTGTTTTGCCTAAAAGTCGTTAGCCATAAATTCACAAAAATTCATTTTCTAAATGCCTTTCAAACCATAGCTTTGTGGCAGGCCCTGGGCTAAGACATTACTAAGAGGGTGTTTCCTGTCCTCTGAGAACCTACACTTATGGAATACAAGACAGTTGCTGACGCACATGTGGAAACGCCAAAGGTCTGACAGTGATTCAAATAGACTCTAAAATGATCATAGAGTTAAAAGGACTCTAAAATTATCATAGACTTGGAAAGAGTCTAAAATGATCATCATCCCTTGCAAGGACCTTTGTGTGTGCACAGCCTGAAGGACTGAAACCTACTCACACTGCATAGGCAAACCCTGATGGAAGATGGGGGAAACTTACACAATCATGAAAAGTACAGACAGAGTGAAAACAGATCTGTTCTCAAATCCCAAAGCCTTGAGCCCAGGGGACATCTCCTGGTTTGCAGAAGTTTCAGCACAAATAAAAGGGAATCCTACTTCAATACACTGGCAGAGAGGCAGCCGGTGTGAAAGCACATGTACAGTAGCTTCAAGAAGGGTTTTCATAGAGGTGGGAATGCTAGAGTTTCTATAACTCTAGTTATAGGGAAGCTAGGGTGATTGAGTTGCATCATAACCAAGGCCCCATCAATACTTTGCCTTTGAATAGAGCTGGGTGTTTCACATCTACCCTTGCCTGGGAGCTCATCAGGTCCCTGGGAAATTCTCAAGGCAGGCATTATTAGGCACACTCTATGCAGCTGGAAATGGAAGCTCTGAGAAGCTATTTTCTCAGTATTTATAGCACTGAGACATCTTCCATCTCCAAACTGAGGGTGAACTTGGTTTCTCAGCCAAGTGGAGACATCCGGGGACAGCCCAGGTCTATAGACATACTAAGAGTTTGCCATTTTCATCCAAGTCACCAGGATCCAAGATGATCCTGAATAGAAACTTTTGTAGACCAGACCAATCCCAGCCATTCAGAGGACAAAACACCATACCCACAAGCCTTTAGGTCTCCCCCACTAAAACCAGGCTCCCATGCATAACAGGCTCACGTGAAGATCTCACAGGGGGATATGCTGTTGATTTTTTAAAAAATAAAACAACGTATGAGTTTTATCTCTTTATCTCCTCAGTCCAGAGGGAAAAAAAAGAGCACAATCTGTCCTCCCAGTGGGACATCCACCTGATTAGATGTCATAAAACAGAGTAGTCCTTTAGTTAATAATGGCTGGAATACCTCCGACCCACAGTTACTGGAAAGAAAAAGAAACCTAACTACAGATAAACGCCCTAGGGTTTCAGATCCGTTTTGCAATAAGCTGTTATGAAGGAAACCTGGCCCCAAAAGATAGTTTGAATGCAAAATAAAGATAGTTCACATGCTTTGAAGCAGGGACAGGGCTCCTGTGGAAGCACCAGAATCATATTTTTGGAGGATCATTATATTTCCTGCTTCAAACTTTATTTGGGTCCCACCGTTCTTTTATACAACTTCTATTTTTGGTCATCAGAGGCGCCATGTCCTGCCAGGCAGGGGCCTCAGCAGGGCAGGTCTGGGCAGAAGGGGTAAGGATTGGATGCCTGCAGAGGGAGGAGCACTGGATAGGCGAGAGGCAGGCAAGGTTTGGGAACAGGTGTGACCCACAGAGCCAGACAGGCTGGAAGTAGGGCCTGGCACAGCCTCAGGGGAAAGATCAGGTGAGCACCACAGGTTTATGGAACAAGACTCTAGGTTCCAGAAGGCTAGTGAATTATCAGGAAGGGACTGGAATATGGGCACAGCAGAAGCAGGCAAGGACTCTCTGAGCTCTTCCATACACCCTGTCACAAGAGAGTGGGCAGGGGCATGAGTTTCAGCCCAGGAGGTGCAGGAGGACTCTGATTAAGGCATAGGCAGAGGTGCTATGCTTTCTGGATGGTTCCTACAAGCAGGGGTCTTTAAAGGAGAAAATGAAAACACATGTGGTCTTAAAACATAGATATATACTAAGGCTCCATCATTTGTCCATGGATTCATGGGTCTCCTAAGAACCAACTGCCATGCAAAAGTGATAGAAGTAGACAGGAGAATCCAGACCAGCTGGCCAGTGTCTATTGAGAACCTGCTTTGTACTCAGCCCGGGAGGAAGCAAGGGAAGAAAAGGCAGCTGAGATGAGACACAAAATAAATGCAAGTCATGGTCCTTGTCATCAAACTGGCTGAAGGGACAAAACCAATCCTTGTGAAATAGCTTGGGAGAACTACTTGGAGGAGACCTTCCTTCTCTTCGCAGTACCTTCCCCAATAGAAAGAAATTCACTTTTGTTGAAAAAAATGCTAGCTTTCCTGGGCATTAGTATCTTCTTGTGCCTTTAAATGTAAAGTTCAGAAGACAGCTGAATATCTTTGTAACAGAAAGAAGGAGGTATTCAGTGAATGCTTGGGGAAGAGTTCAGAGAGAAAGAGAAGCAGAGACACCCAGAGGTCCATGGCTAAAGAGGACCTTTGAGGAGAGAAGGTGAATATCTTGTTCTTTATGGATAGTTGGGTGTTGTATCATGTAGCTTTCCCCTCCATCTCCGCTTGAAATCATAGTCAACTCTACATCATTCATTAATACCTTGTGGGTTGGGTCTGTTTTGAGGGGATGTGATAAAGCCCCAAATCCAACTTAAAGAAGGTCATAGGCAAAGGAGGAAGAAATATGTTTCCTGTCTTGTGAGAAAAACTAAATGCACGAGTTACTTTGAGGACATGTTTAGCAATGCATTAGCAAATTTAGATGTGAAACACATGTGCTCAGAAAGCTCAGAGTTGGGAAAGTAATCTAAGGATTGGGGGGTAACCAAGGTAGTCTTCCTCAAAGAAGCAAATTTTGAACTAGCTATCCCTTGGGAGATAGATTCAGCATGCTGAAATACAGAAGAACTTGTATAATTTCACAGAGACCCAAAAATATATACACTGTTTCCTGACCTCAACTCAAGATATGGACATGTGCCCTCAGCTACGCCAACATCTACCATACAGGAAAATACAGGCATGCAGCAAATCACATATCCATTACACATACCAGATAGTGTTTAACATCTTTCAGCCTGTGCAAAAGTGGCCACTGCTCCCACTGGGATGTCATACGAAAAGTGTTCATTAGTATTTAAACCGTGTCACTGCCGAAGTGCAAAAAAGTCAAATTTATAACACGTTAGACATTTTTAGTGGAAAATGCAAATACATAGCAGAGAAGGTTGGGCACATGTCCCTTGAAACGATTACCTCACAAAGTTTATCCCAGGTCTAGGTCTTTCACAGAGAAAGGCTATTCAATCTCAAGCAATATCCAAGATCATCTTATCAAAGTCAGGACTGAAGCTTCAAAGGACATGAATAGTAAACTCGGAAAATAAGAAACACAAATAGCCAATGAAATGTATAGATATTTTAAATCCAGACCCGCTGAAAGTTAAAGGAATGCAAATAAAAATGATATGATACCATTTTTGCCCTAATTTTCAAAAATTAGGAATAATAAAATAGTTCCTTGTTGGTTCAGATGGGGTATCTGTTACGAAGTGAGTAGGATTGCAGTTTGGTGCATAACCTTCGCAGGAGACCGTTTCTACCAAAAGCCCTAGCCACGTGCATTTCCTCTAATCTGCAGTTCCACTTCTAAAGTCGTGTCTGGGTAGAATACCCATGTAAATGCACAAAGATGTGTGTATAAGGATTTTCATCAGACTAGTCTTTAAAATACTGAAAAATTGGAGACTACCTAAATGTGTAGCAAAAGTAGGTTATTAAATAAAGTATAATACTCATTCAATGAAATACTATCTTACAATTTTTAGTAATAATGTAAGGTTTCATAACACAGAAAAAAGACATAATACATAGCAAGATGTTGTAAATGAGTAAAGCAGGTTCCACACAATATATAATACAATGCATTTTGTAGTAACAAAAATAGTTCATGTGTTTAGTTGTTAAACCAAAATAAAAGCTGCATGACAGCGGTGGATCTTCTGGGTGTTAAATGAATAGCAAAGACTTGGAATCAACCCAAGTGTCCATCAGTGACAGACTGGATTAAGAAAATGTGGCACATATACACCATGGAATACTATGCAGCCATAAAAAAGGATGAGTTTGTGTCCTTTGTAGGGACATGGATGCAGCTGGAGACCATCATTCTTAGCAAACTATCACAAGAACAGAAAATCAAACACCACATGTTCTCACTCATAGGTGGGAACTGAACAATGAGATCACTTGGACTCGGGAAGGGGAACATCACACACCGGGGCCTATCATGGGGAGGGGGGAGGGGGGATGGATTGCATTGGGAGTTATACCTGATGTAAATGACGAGTTGATGGGTGCTGACGAGTTGATGGTTGCAGCACACCAACATGGCACAAGTATACATATGTAACAAACCTGCACGTTATGCACATGTACCCTAGAACTCAAAGTATAATAATAAATTTTTAAAAAAATGCTATCTTGAAAAGTGCCTGGCATAAAATAGGGAATCAAAAAATATTTGTTAATTAAATGAATTCCTGCTTACTGTGCAGCAGGCACTGTTGTAAACGCATGGTATAGTATCTCATTCTCACAGCAGCACCATGCTCTAAGTCTTTCTGGGAATTCCGCAGAGCCCTGAGGAAGCTGAGGCACAGAGAGGTTAAGCATTATGACCCAGGTCACCCAGCTAGTAAGCAGTGAAGCCAGAATTCAAACTCAGCAACCTGAATCCAGAGTCTTCATTCAAACACTTTATTAATAAATACGTGTAGAGAAAATTCTGGAGGGATATACACCATTACCTCTTCAGCAGTGATTTGGGCAGCTCTAGGTCGTAAGATTACTCAAGGTTTTGTTTTTCCTTCTTGCTTGACAGAGATTTCTAATCTCTCTCCAGTGCAGATGTAAAAATTACTTTCTTTAAAATGTATATAGATCTTACTTTTAAATAGCATGCTCTTTTCTTTAGTGGATGCTTTCTCTGGCTAGAAGCAAAAGAAAAGGAAAGCAGAGGAGAGGGTTTCTCAAGGAAGAGGGAAAAGATGAGGAACAAGCAGAGGGATCATGGTTCCCAATCCCCAGACGTGAATAACTTATTGAAAGCTAGATTTTCATGTTGTAAAGCAAGGTAGAAAATTTCTAGAACTTACAAGCCTCTTAATTCCCCATGCTCTGTACTGTGCTCTTCAACCCAACAGTATTCCAGGATGCTTCCTTGGGGTTGCCACTCACTTGGACAGACACGTGGTAGCCCAAAGTGGAGAGCTGGACAGCCTGTTGCATGGCCATCTCCACGAGGACACAATCATTCAAGTGCCATTGTCAACAAGTGTTTTCTGACCTCCTACTCTGTGCTGGGCATTGGGTGGGCATGAATATTACAAATTCATCTTTTGTTTGTTTTTGTTATTAGAGAGAGGATCTCACTCTATCACCCAGGCTGGAGTGCAGCAGTGTGATCCTGGTTCACTGTAGCCTCGATCTACTGAGTCACTGGGATTACAGGCATGAGCCACTGTGCCAAGCTCATGAAGAAAACAAAAGATACAATACCTGCTTCAAGAAACTCAGAGACTGTTGGAAAGACAAACTGAAAAACACAGCTAATGTATTAAGGAACTAATAGAAGGACGTTCAGGAGGCTGCAGGAGCACACGGGAGGGCCTCTAATTCCTGCAACATCCTGTACTTAACTTTATCACAGAACTCGTTTCATTTTCGAATGTATTTGTGTGCTTTGTGATCCATCTGTCCAGTGATCTATTAACTCCTTGAGGACTGGCACTGTCTCTTATTCATGTCTGCATCTCAGTGCCTGGAACAGAGTAGGTTGTTTAACCAGCAGCTTTGCTCAAATAATTGTCTCCATATGGAGATGGCTTTGTAGGCAACTTCTACCATTTGGCCCACTGAGGATAAGGTCAAGGTAGAAGAGAATGCCTAGAAACCTCTCTAGCTCAGACAGAGTGAACCAGGTGAATAGACAAGAAGAGGAAGAAAAGAATTCTTGGGGTGACCAAATGAACACAAAGGCAAGACCCAGTTAAGAAACAGTTGGTTATATTCCAGTCAAAACAGACGTGGCTGACTGAAAGATGAGGCTGGGTGGTGAGCAGATCTGAGTCATGAAGGACCTTTCATCCACACTAAGAAGTAAATTTTATCTTGCCAGTTAGGAGGATTCCAAGAAAAGAGGCGATGTGGTAAGATTTAGTTACAGGAAATCAGTCTGGGAGCACTATGGAAAGAAGAAAAGGGGTAAATCAGAGGCAAAGAGGCCAGTTAAAACAGAAGACTACTGCAAGAAAGCAACCAGGAACTAACCAGGGCCTGGAGGAAGGCAGGAGCTTCACAGGTGGAGAGAAAAAGACACCCCAACATTATTTTTCTCCTAGACAGCTTGAAATGATTCTCAGGCAGGCAGAACAGTTAAAACCTGATGTCGAGTGTGGAAAAGGCAAAGTTGATCTTAAGTACCTAGCCATCCTGCCTGCTCAGCAGCACCAATCAATCCCCCGAGGTTTCACACCCCACTAGCACCTCGGAGCACACTCCCGCAACAGGCAGTAACGAAGACATCCAGGCAGCCAGAGAAACACTCAGAAGCAGTGGCAGAGGGGGAAAAAAGTGCATTACAGAGCCCAGCATCTGTGTCTAGCAGCTGCCAAGCAACCTCCATGTGTTCCTGCAGCTGTCGGCGTGGAAGCAACGGAAGACAGAACAGAAGGATGAAAAGAGCGTTCAGCAACAGGCTCTGAGTACCAGGCAGGTAGGCAGACTCTGAGGTAGTTGAGGCTGATTCACTGGGTGTTCTGGGGAGCTGTTGCTTTCTGTAGAGAAGATTTGCCCCACAGAGCCCTTAAGTAGCCAGGCCATTCCTAAGGCTGTGCAGAGGAGGAGACCTATCACCCCACCTGAGCCAGGCAGCCCAGGAAAGCTGAGACTGGACTGGCCACAGCAACCTCCTTGGTTTGATTGCAAGGCCCTGGTCTCCATCTGTCTGAAGGTGTAATATGATACATCACTTAGTGTTCAATCAAATATGTGAATCAAAGTTAAGTACGGTGGGAGAATTGCTTGATAAGTTCATGAAACTTTTCCCACCAAATAATCAAAGAGATGACCCAGGGTCTCATCATTTCACCAAAATAGGGAATTACTGGTTTTGATGTTCACCTTGGAAGGTCGGAGAAATGGACTATGCTGATTATCCACCCACTCATCCATTAATTCAGAGGTTTATCAAGTACCTACCAAGTACATAAGAATATGCCAGGCTTTGTGGCAACTGAGACAGAGAGAGAAGGTAATAATGCCTAGAATGTTTGTCATGCTGTACAACTTACAAGACTTTTCACATCTGTTACTTTTTCACAACCAAAGTGAATATTCAGTCCATTTGCACGGAACAGGCATCCCAGGTACGTACAGCCATTGACTATTCTGATTGGCCAGTGCCCTTGTGAACCAAGTATTACACACAGCATTATTAAAGACCACCTGTACCCACAGCACCGTGGTAAGGTCACATTTACATTCTCAAAGTATCTGGACTGTGACCACTTCCTCCTTAGTGGTACTTCCAAGATTAGAACACTCGAGGAGCTCACACTGGAGTTAGAAGAGGAAGATATAAAGAGATCTGAAATAACTTCAGGGTGACATGAAAATGAGGACTTGAAAGCATGGGCCAGACGAAAAATAAAAATAAGGAAAAGATTGCTGGGTACTCAAGGCAAACTTGGTGAAGGATAGCATTTTGTGCTGGGAGTTTGACAGTTGACACAGCCTTGAAGGAAATTAGAGATTTGGACAGGGTTTCTGTCATGGTTGTTATGAGAAGAGGCTCTAGAGACATAATTTCTGGGTTCAAAATACAGCTCTCCATGTATCAAATGTAGATGATGATAATCATAGTATCTACTCAAGGGTTTCTGAAGATTAAGAGACAATCTAGGTAAAGCGCCTTACACAGAATGTGCTCCACAAACGGTCCGCCTTATTATTTCATTTCCCTTTGTACGTGGCAAATGGTATAGAGCTTCTGCAGAGGCTCTTCAGTGCCACCGGGAACATCTAGGATCCCGAGTTGCAGGCAACAGAAGTCACCTCTGGCTGATGATGATCTGTGAATAGCTAAAAAGAGAAGACTTTTATTGAAAGGTAATTCATAGAACCACCAGAAAAGCGGAAGAACCAGGCCAGAAAAAGGACGGGAACCAGACAGGTGCGGTGGCTATGCCTGTAATCTCAGCACTTTGGGAGGCCGAGGCGGGCAAATCACAACATCAGGAGATTGAGACCATCCTGGCTAACACGGTGAAACCTCATCTCTACTAAAAAAAAATTCAAAAAATTAGCCGGGCATGGTGGCAGGTGCCTGTGGTCCCAGCTACTCGGGAGGCTCAGGCAGGAGAATGGCGTGAGCTCGGGAGGCGGAGCTTGCAGTGAGCCAAGATCACGGCACTGCACCCCACTCAAGCTTGGGCAACAGAGCGAGACTCCGTCTCAAAAAAAAAAAAAAAAAAAAAAAGCACAGGAACCAGGGTAGGTAGGCTACCAAGACCACATTCCAATTATGCTGACGAGCCACCAGGCAACAGTGCTGCTGCTGGAGCTAGACAGAGCTCCACAGCAGCACGGACGAACAGCAGGCACTGCTCTCCCACCATCACAGGCACTGGCTTGTATACCCCCCACAATGTCTCTGTTATTTTGGGTTTTCTGTTACATGCAGCCAAACTCATACTCTCACAAACATTACTAAGAAAACTTGAAAACTTGAAATTCAGCCACTTCTCATCATCAACATACATTCCTACCCCCTGGAAAGGTAGGAAATTGTCTCTGTGTGGTGGGACTTCTTTGGCAACGTCTGTGTGGACCTTTCTCCACCTGCCTCAAACCCTCCTCTACCCACTGTCCCAAAGACTCCTGAAGGTCTCAATTCCTGCTGAAATATACGTATCCCTCTGAGGAGTAGCACTTTATGTTGTTGTAAGTTTTTGTACTTGTGAAAGATGGAATTAAGATTGTTCTGTTAAAAAGGCAAAAAGGAATTTATAAATAAAATATGGCATCGCCACATATACATAAGCCTCACACGTTTGCCTAAAATTGGCCTGTGTGAGGCTAGATCCAAATCAAATACTACCATCATGATCCCCTTCTTATTGTTAATACCAATGTAAATTTTAATACACTTATGATGTTTGGGGTGGGCCTAACCACCTTTGATCCCAGGCAGAACTCCTACTCTCTAGGAAAGAGAGTCACCTGCATTATCAGGTCAGCACCATGATGTTCTTGAGCCCCATGAAAGGAGCAGGACAGGGGAAGTTTTTCTTGGGAGAAGGAAAGTAGTCCTCCTCCTCCTCCTCCTCCTCCCCCTCCGTCTCGTCCTCTTCTTCCTCCTCTTCCTCCTCCTCCTCACTGTCCCAGATATCAGACCCTAACAGATAACACTGAGTCTTTCCCTGCCTTGTCCTTGACTTAGCAGACACTTTGATTTATCTAGCAGTTGCTTTTCTTTTCACTTTAGGATCTGGTCAACTTTACAGTCTTCAGTTGGCTCGGCCTACCTGTAAGTGAAGGAATCTATACGTGCTTTCTGTCTTCAGAGCTTTGGGGAAATGTTTTAAGTGGTATTTGGTGATTGAAAGCAAGACATAATCACCCCATGATATGGTTAGTCTTTGTAGTCCCCACCCAAATCTCATCTTGAATTGCAATCCCCATAATCCCCACATGTCAAGGGAGACACCAGGTGGAGGTTACTGAATGATGGGGGTGGTTTCCCCCATGCTGCTCTCATGATAGTGAATTCTCACAAGATCTGATGGTTTTATAAGGGGTTCTTCTCCCTTTTCTTGGCACTCCTCCTTCCTGCCACCTTGTGAAGAAGGTGCCTTGCTTCCACTTTGTCTTCAGCCATGACTGAAAGTTTCCTGAGGCCTCCCCAGCCATCCTGAACTATGAGTCAATTAAACCTCTCTCCTTTACAAATTACCCAGTCTCAGTCTTGGGCAGTTCTGTATAGCAGTGTGAAAATGGACTGATAGACCCCGTAATGAAGAAACTGATGAAGGCCCCTCTAACAGTTTCTACATTACTGTTAAGCCACACAGTCTCACTCTATGTTTTAGAGAGAAATGGCCAACATCATAATTATGAACAGCGTAACTCTCCATACCATACCACTACGATGCCACCATCTTCTTCAAACCTCTCACTTAGTGGAAGATGGATGTGACTAAATTGTCAATCCTGTTGGGGTCTCTGGAGAGGGCCAATAAATGGCAACCCTCTTTGCCTGCAATTGACAAACAAAGTAGATGGAAGCCAAAATAAAATCTTTATTACAATAAAGACCAAGCGGAAGGATACTGTTTAGTATTTGCTAAAGGAGGTCCAAGTCACATAAAAGCAAACAAACTGCCAGTCAACAGGTTTATTTAAATACCAGGGTTTTTAAAATTCCCTTTTAAATAAAGAGCAAATGAGGATAGAAAAGAAACAAAATGGTTCTTTTGTTGTTTTAATAGCTTTTGGGTTCTGTCTTGTGTAAATTTTTTCTGTCCATCTCAAACCCTCCTCTACCCAATGTCCAGACCTGAAAGATCACAAGGCAAGTGTTAATTCATATCCATGATCTATAGGTATATGAAGAAAAATGTTTAAATGTACTTTTTTGTTCTTGCTTTTCATTTGGATTTCTCCTGTCAAGGTGCCCAGAATAATGCTTCTGGAACAGATGGAGAAGGCATATGAAACCACGCTGGGAAACCATGCTTCCAGGAATGGTGTTCATGTCAGCCGTGTTCTCCAACAGCAAGAACCAGAAGTGCCTATCACACCATCCTCTGGGCCCTGCACATGTGACCACAAGACCTTTAACACATGGTTCTTCCTAATACATATTAGAAATATTACATATTTGTTAATTTGGTGCCCACTTCTAGAGACCCCATATTTTTCACCTTAAGGCCAACATGAGCTAAGAGCTCAAGGAAGCTTGGTGGTGACGCAGCAACAGGAGTGAAGGTACATTCTCTACTTTGGCATGATGCTTGTGTTGGAAAGGATCCTGAGAGCAGTTACAAGGAGAGTAGCCACAGCTGCAGCCAAGGTGAACAGTGTCACCCCAGAGGAGCAAAACACTATAGATAGCCCAGAGAGACAGCTGCTTAAGAAGAGCACTTGGCAGGTATCTGCAGGACATAAGGATATGGTGGGAAACACAGACTCCAACAGTGCTTTTGTGGTGTCAGAGATGACTGTCTTATTATGGATAGTGTGGTTGGTATTCCTCAATTATACCTCCAGACTAACGGGATCTGGGGAAATGGTCAACATCATAATTACCAACAGCGTAACTCTCCATGCCATACCACCACGATGCCACCATCTTCTTTAAACCTCTCACTTAGTGGAAGATGGGTGTGACTAAATTGTCAATCCTGTTGGGGGTCTCTGGAGAGGGCTAGTAAGTGGCATTCCTCTGTGCCTACAATTGATAAATAAAGCAAAGGAGTGGAAGATGGAAGGCAAAATAAAATCTTTACTACAATAAAGACCAAGCGGAAGGATACTGTTTAGTATGAGAGCCGCAGAATTAGGAGAATTGCTCTTTTAGATACTGTCCATGTTGAACTGGGGGAGGGGGTCTGCTCACTGTAGATAGGAAGAGAACTCCTGCTTCTTGCAGGCGGCTGTTTCCCCAGGAGGAAAAGAGAAGGTTGGGTCAAACATGTTCCATTTGTTTTTTCTAACTGTGCCAATCAGGCAAGTCACTTTACCTCTTCTAGAGGAAGTGGGTAAAGAGATGAAGAGGGTCCCGAATGCTACACCTTCTACATGGAAACAAACATCAGGAATGGAGGACAAGCACCTCTGTATCATTGCAAAGGTGAAGAAACCAACAGAGAGAAGTTAAGAGATTTCCCTCATGATATTCAATTAGTAAAAGGTGATGCCAAGCCCAATGACACTGTGTCATCTACATATATGGACTCCCGGGGCAGGAGGGCTCCATTATCCCTACAGTCCTCAGCAATTTCCCAACCTTCTCCATTTGCCATATCCTCACTTCACTTGGCTTCTCAGTTTTCACTAGCCTGCAACACTCTCCTAAGTTGATGTATAAAACTAACTGATCACCATGACACAACACCATCATTGAAGACCCATATCAACGAAGTCAACTCTAAATTCTTCACAGCTCAACTTATTTGGAAAGGATGTTTGGGGGAACTTGGCAGGTGGTTTGAAACGCAATTTATCCTTCTGCTAGATGTCTAGGTTTTATTCTTAAGTAAAATCATACATATTTTGTCTCGGCCTCATATACAGTTGATGCTAAAGACAAAATTACAGAATAAAATTATCTAATGTATTTATTGAAGGGATATTGTTGAGAGTATTGTCCATGTTGTTATTCAGTCCACTGAAATCAACATACATGTATACACGTACACACACAAATGCACACACATACACCTTTTAGCCCTAAGAATTTTGTTTGTTTGTTTTTCTGATTAGATACGTTTTGCTTAAGGTCAGTATATTTATTTTTGTTGTAAACATGTCAATAAATTATGTTTCCCTTTTTGATTTGGCCATCAGAAAACTCAAAACCAAATTTGTGGTTCAATGTCAGTTAAACAGTAAAAGACGCTAAAGCCTGTGTATCTGCAAATTCTCCCTCTTTTGCAATTCTCTCTCTTACCATGCCCTCACTCTGTAACAAATATTGTCTCTGCCCTCTGTCCTATTTTTACTCTGAAGACTACAATATTTGTTTTCTATTTTGCAGTAGCCTATATATTCTTGCAAGAAATCATAAATTCCATGAAAAGACAAAGAAACAAATAAAATGCATCCTCTATTTTCTTTCATTGTCTTCAAAAAACTAATTTTAAAATTTTAGAAAAACACTCACTAAATACCTATTACCTGGGCTTTACGTTTTAGAATCAATACATAACATTTAATTTTATATAAATTTTCAAATATTTAACAAGTTTTCTCTTCCATCTCAAATCAAATGTATTACAACTAGAATAGATTTTCTTTTTAAGTTAAGGTTGTTGACTCATAAATTATTACATTCTATTTTTCAACACAGTAATTATTGAAACTTACTTTCTTTTTCACTAAGCTAATTCACAGTGTTAAGCATTCACAGAATGAAGCGTTTGAGCAGGTTAATTCTGTTTTATTTCTATAAACATATTCTAGATACAAAATCGAAATCATTAAATGCTTTACTTTGCCACTTTGTATGTCATGTAAAAACTATTGGCAGTTAGTAAATTTTGACAAAAGATTCTCACTGAACACATCTTCCAGAAGCTCTGTCTGTTGGCATCTGCAGCTACATTTAATCTCCTTCATATCCCCTTGCCTCTTGAGAATGGAAAGGATTTTTTTGGTTCTTGTTTTGGTTAGTGTTTTCCCCCAGAAATATCAACTGTTGCTGTCATTCTTACCAAAGGAGGTTATCTCACTGTTGGTCACATTAGCCAAGCTTATTTCTTGCAAAATATTTTTAATAATCCAAAGTCCAGCCACTAGACCAGTTGTCACCAGTTTGGCCTTTAAGATTAAAAGTATAAAAGTGACAGAAAATGAGGCCATTAATTTTATTTCCTGTGTTTCCTTATTCTGCTCTTAGGTACAGAGTGAAGAGAAACTGTTGAAGGCTTTTTAAAATTCTGGATTTTTTTCAATGTCAAATAATGTAACATTTATTTTCTAAAAAATAAAATGAGACAGTTAGCCCTTATAGTCATACAGATTAAGTCAAACACTTGACATTTATTAATTCCTTTCTTCATTCATTCATTCAATAAATATTTACTTGGCACCCACTCTGTGCTGAGGAATTAGGGGAAGAGCAAAGCCATGCTATGGGGGAGGCCAGAGAAACAGAAGCCAAAAGGCCTCGCCCTTGGGGAGCCAACAGGCTGCTTTAGAAAACACAGAACATCAGGGTCTAGCATACAGCAGGTGCTACATAGATGCAAGTTGTAATTAACTGTACCTACCGAAATGATTTCAGGGCTCTAATTCAACAACATATCAACTCCTGTCCACATGAGTCCAGATCAATGTAAGAGCTGTGTGAGTTTCTCAGAAAGCAAGCCATTAGACCCTGATGATTTAAATACATCCATTTTATCTCGATAAATTTTCAGCAAGTAGTCACCTCCTGTTTTTCTCCCCTAAGAGTGTGAGGTACTTTAAGCATGCAGGCTCTGGAGTTACACTATATAGATTTCTTAAAAAATTAAGTCATAACTTACATATAATAAAATACATAGACCATAAGATCTTGAATGTTCATTTCAATGCATTTTAGCAATTGTATACGCCCATATAACTACCACTTAAACAAGATATAGACCATTTTATCACCCCAGAAATATTCCTCAGGACCCTTACCAGGCAACTGCTTTCTGGTTTTTATTACTATAGATTATGTTTGCATGTTCTAGAAATTTGTGTAAATGGAATCCTATAGCACATGTTCTTCTTTTATGCCTGTCTTCTTTCACTCAAGTGGTGTTTTTCAGTTGATGTTGCATTTGTCAGTGGTTTCTTCCTTTCTATTACCGAATAGTTCTGCTTTACACAGATAGACCATCGTTTTGTTGATCCACTTCCTTGTTAGTGGAAATTTGGGTTGTTTTCAGTTCGGGGTTATTATGACTAAGACCATTATAATCATTTGTGTACAAGTCATATTGTGTAGATGTTTTCATTTTTCTTGGGTAGATACCTAAAATTTGCTATTGCTGGGCCATAGAGTAGACATATGTTCAAATTTTTAAATCACTGAATAGTTTTCCAAAATGATACCGATGATAGGTGCCATTTTACACTCCCTACCAACAACATACCAAACTTCTTGTTGCTCCACATGCTCACATTTTGTATTGAGGATCTTTTGTTTGTTTGTTTGTTTTTATTTTTGTTTTTAGGTTTTTTTGACAGAGTCTTGCTCTTGTCGCCCAGACTGGAGTGCAATGGCGCAATTTCGGCTCACTGCAACCTCCACCTCCTGGGTTCAAGTGATTCTCCTGCCTCAGTCTCCCAAGTAGCTGGGATTACAGGCGCCCGTCACCACACCCAGCTAATTTTTGTATTTTTAGTAGAGACGGGGTTTCACCATGTTGGCCAGGCTGGTCTTGAGCTCCTGACCTCAGGTGATCCAACTGCCTCGGCCTCCCAAAGTGCTGGGATTACAGACGTAAGCCACCGTGCCCAGCCAAGAGTCCTTTTTATTTTAGCCATTGTGATGTGTGTGAAATGGTAGCTGACTGCAGGGAAATTTGCATTTCCCTGATGACTAACAACTTTTCATCTGCTTCTTGCTATTTGTACATATTCTTTCATGAAGTGTCTTTTCAAAGATTTTTGCTCATATTTTGTCTTCTTGTCATTGATTTGCAGGAGTTTTTTATATATTATAGTTATGAGCCCTTTGTCACATATATGTATTGCATTTTGTTTTCTCAGTCTGTGGTTTGACTATTCATTTTCTTAATGATACAGCAATCCTTACCGCTTCCTTCTCCCACTTAAATTTCTCTGGACAAGAATGTAGAAGTGCAATCCTTTTAATATCACTAATCATCAACCTTCTCCTTTCATCATACAAAGAAAGGCATTTCTCAAACTCTTCCTCTATCCACTCTCTACTCCTTAGCCTGTGCTCTTTACTGAATTTGGTGTACCCTAAAAGTCTTCTGTATTGCCCTTGTCTGGATTAATTGCCTCATTCCCTAAACACACATAGCACATTTGTCTTCAAGCGGACTTCTTCTTGAGCTTGGGTACAATCACATATCTAATCATGCGTACTTAGTGTGTTCAACTGGACATTCCCCTCAAAAAATGAGCCTCCAAATGGAAATCTTGATTGCACCCCTTGCAAAGATATTCTCCCTTTAGGCTTCCCATGATGATAAGTGGCATCACCATATAACAGCATGATAAGTGGCACCACCATATACCAGAACCAGATGCTACATATATTTCTTAATCCAGACACTTGAGTATTATTTGACTTTCATGTTCAATTCCTCAGACAGGGCCGTTGATCTTGCCACTCTCCTTCCCTGCAACCAAAGACCCTGAATGCATCCACTTGTCTCCATCCTACTGCCACACCTTAGTCCAATTGCTATCACTTCTCATCTAGATTCCCATTTTGGCTTTGTCATCTTTCTCCCCACTACATTCCAGCTATGTAGTCCTTCATATAGTTTCTAGAATGTGCCAAGATTTCTCTTCTCAGATCTTTGCATTTGAAATTCCCTTTGCTTATAATGCTCTTGCCTAGCTCTTGATATATCTGGCTTGAGGGCATCTCTTAAGAGAGGACTTTGACTTCGCCAATCTGAAACAGCACCACATCACCCCACCCCACCTACCCTTAGACTTTCTAGCACACCAATTTCTTTATTACCTTTTTAGGATTTATCCCAAACTGTGATCTTATTTTCCTTGTTGCTCTCTCCCAGTAAGTTGTAGGTTCTGAGAGGGTGGACTCCACGTCTTTCTTGTTCACCAGTATACCTCCAGGATCCAGCAAAGTGCCTTGCACATAGTAGGTACCTACTGAGCATGTGTAGAAGGAAGGAACATTACCCTTACTAATTTAAATCTAGGGTCATGTCTTTTTCATTTTCTATTCATCCCAATACAGTTCTTTGCAACTACTAGTATAAATGTCTTCTTAGGTGAATTGCACTGACTTCCCTCAATGCTTTGCAATTTGCAAGCCGCCTTACCTTTCTCGAATCAGCTTTTCTGATCTCACTTCATATATTCTCCAATCTTTTCCTCCCATAGCTCATCTATATCCTAGGCCCAATGCCAAATGTGTTGTTTCTCTTAGAGATTTATACACTGCATATATAGAGCCGCATCTATAAGATACCAAATAATAGGGCAAGTAATGATAGGTGCATTCAGGCATTTTAGGTAAAAAAAAGCCAGCAGCTTAACAAAGCTGGCTAATCAGCTCCATCAGACAATAGATCAGGTAGACATGTTCAGACACAAACCCTTGCTGCTTCCTGTACCTTCTTCTGCCTGTTATCACTCTCCCCTCTTTGAGGGTGTGTGAGTCGGATCCTCTCAGCCAAGTGGCAGATGGGGAAATTGTTTGCAATAGAGATGAGAATATTTTATCAGACTTCCTACAAATGGGGTCCGCTGAATTTTAATCTGCCAGCAAAGCACTGACAAAAAGAGGAGGAAAAGTCTCAACAGGACATCCTGTAAGGTCTCCTCAGGAATTAGTGTGTTTTTGGTCAACAGTCAGTCGATAGATGATAAACTTCCAAGGGCAACTCAGAGAGACCTGAAACAGATCCTTCCCTGCTCCCTCCAGGAGGCGTCCTGTGAAGGCCACAGGGCAGAAGGGAACCTGGGTCAGGAGCCAGGAAGTCTGTATTCCAGACCTTGTTCTGGCCCTGACTCTTTAGGTCACCTCCTGTTGGTGATGTCACTTTTCAGTCTCTCGGTTACTCCATCTGTACAATGGAAAGAATATATCCTATTCTTAGCAACTGAGTGTGAAGATGCTTCAGAAAGGAATATGCCATCAAGAGATGAAACAAAACTTGTTTGTAAAATGGGTATTTTTTGTTCTTTTCTCACTCAGACAACTCCCCAGCAAGCTCTAGATTATAATAATAGCCAATAATATTTATTGAGCAATTACTATATGCCAGGTATGTGCAGAGTAAATATATGTACACAAAGTATACTTTGTTGCACATTGCATGAATTATCTCCTTTAACTGTTATTAAATCCCAGGCAGAGAGATAATATAAAGGGTACTAAGATATCTGGAAATCAGCATGTCTTATTAACAGATAGTCAAAAGTTTTCCTATCTAGGTATTGCCTAGGGCCTGACCAGCAGATGCCTCTGGAAACCAAGGGTCATGACAGGAAGTGTCATATGCCTCAGGAAATCTTCACAGGCAGATTGAAATAGGGAGCCACGCAGCCATGCTCAGAAGCACATTGCTGCCACCTCTGAAGCACTCCTCCCTCACCTCCTCCATCCCAAATACTATACACACACACACACATACACAAATACATACACAAATAATAAGTCTAAATTTCTTGAGTCTTGACTATGTGCCAGAGATTGTGCCAAGTGTTTTACACATATTATCTCAATTACTAATCACATCAACCCATGGAATAGATATTATTTTTAGCCCCCAGATAATGAATTGGAGACAGAGAGAATAGCTTGCCCAGGATCAGAAGTAAGTGGTAGAATTAGAATTTGAGCTCAACCTCACATATACACCATGGAATGCTATGCACTCGTAAAAAAGAATGAGTTCATGTCCTTTGCAGGGACATGGGTGAAGCTGGAAGCCATCATTCTTAGCAAACTAACACAGGAACAGAAAACCAAACACTGCATGTTCTCACTCAGAAATAGGAGTTGAACAAAGAGAACACAAGGACACAGGGAGGAGAACATCACACACCGGGGCCTGTCAGGGGGTGGGGAGAAAGGGGAGGGAGAGCGTTAGGAAAACACCTAATGCATGCAGGGCTTAAAACCTAGATGACAGGTTGATGGGTGCAGCAAACCACCATGGCACATGTATACCTATGTCACAAACCTGCACGTTCTGCACATGTATCCCAGAACTTAAAGTAAAATAAAAAATGATGTGACCTTAACAAAGAAACAGAATTTGAGCCCAATCTTTCTGAAATCCAGAACCTGCTTTTCTAGCCTCTACACTGCTTCTCGGTGCATTTTCTTCCCATTTTAATATTTCCAAATTTTTATGACTGATATGCACACTTAATACAGTAGCAGAGGTTTGGTTTTTTATTTTTCTAATCCTCAGAAAACAAATGGCTGTAGTAAAGGAATGGTACCTAAGAATGGAGAAAATAGACCTGGGAATATACGCACAGCAAAGTAGAAGAGGCCCAGAACCGGGAGGCAGAAAATCTGGTTCTCCTTTAGGCTCTGCCAGTAGCAGCCATGTGACCTGAGTCAAGCCTCTTGGCCTCCCTGAACCTGTATCTCCTGTCTTAAAAAAATGCAGAAATTGAGCTAAATGACATTACAGTTTCATGCCCCTTCTAAATCGCTATATGGAATCAAATGCAAGTGAGCTCACATACATTTATTCTCCTACCAGGAGCTTGGTTTGTGCTTCAGTGACTTGGGGGTTTAATCTTCATTCGCCACAGTAGAGACTAAAGGAGTTTCGTGCAAGGTCTCTGTCCCAACCATGCTGCACATTCCTCTCCATCCCAGGCCCTTTCTGTAGCTCTCTGAAAACACAGGCCGGATCCAAGGCGCCTGTTCCAGCATCACTTCTGTTTACCCCACCATCAGGATGGTGTCATTTAGCCAGAGCCATCATTCATAGTCACACCAAATGGCCCATGGAAGAAAAGTTGGTTATACTCGAAGAACAGATGACAAGTGACAGGCTCCGCTCCTGATTTTCCACAATAACAGAAGAGACTTGCAACTGCCGTGGTGGTCCAACACCCGAACAAACTCTCCCTTCCAAGCAGACACGGCCTGCCCATATCTACTTCTTTACAGGGATTAAAGAGCAGTCCCTTGTCCCTAGTGAAGCTCTGCATCTCTGTCTTTCCATATATATCAACTGGGGAGCCATAGACAGCTAGCCCCACTAACCTGAGTTCTGCTGTCAAATGACTTTTATTTTGCAAATAAAAATAAACCCCTTCAATTTTTAAGAGATTTTAACTGTTCTCATTCCCCCAAAATGACAAGAATGTGAGGTAATGCCTCTATTAATTGGCTTGATTTAGCCATTTCACAATACATGCATATATCAGAACCTTATATTGTATGCCATAAATATACAAAATTTTTATTTGTCAATTAAAAATTTGAAATATTTTTAAAATTAAATATATTACTTAACTTCTCTGTGTACCCAATGCTGCCACGGTGAGCAGACCTGACATAGAGCGGTGGTGAGAAAGGGCTAATGGCCAAGAATGCAATGGAGACAAGGGCTTCGGAGGGCCTCAGCCAAAAGGAGCAATGGGAGACAGTTAAACGCACCTTGCCAATCGCCAGGCGGGTCCGCATCTACGCCCCTTTATGTTGACGAAGGAAAGGCAAAAGGAGACTTTCCCAGAAAACAACTGAACGTGCGTCTGCTGCCCATGGGATTCACAGAAGTTCCAGGAGTCCCAGCAGTCCATCGAAACAGAATTATGAAAATGTTTCCAGCCTGCTCTGAGGCAGCTATTCGATTCTAACTTCAAAGCTCTACTAGAAAGGCCAGGTTCAGTATGTGCTCATTTAAGTCTTTTATTTAGCATTTATTAATTTGAAACATGTAAAATGGCTGATATTTGCAGATCTGTGACTTACAAAAGTGGAGAAACCACATGGTTCAACCTGATCCTTTATGCAAGCCACTGTCCTGGGTGTTGAAGATATAAAGATAAGAAAGAGTCTGTCTTCCAAGGGTTACCAGGAGACAATCCCATAAAGAATTAGTTGCAAATTGGGTGGTTTGGTGCTATGGAAAAGATGTATAGACAAAGGAAGGGGGTAGAAATTCAGAAAGTCAGTGTGATGAAGTAGAAGTTTGCTTCTTTCATTAGGAGAAGTCCAGATCTGATGGAAAATGCACCAAGCCCCTCTTCTTGCCATCTCAGCATCTGCAGAAGGACCAGTGAGCCCAGAATCTCAAAGCAAGCATAAGAGCAGGGTGAGTTCCGAACCTGCCAACCTTGACTGAATCTCTTTAGCATTTGTTATTTTTATGGGCCCCTGAATGCTTCCCTTGAATATTAATTGTCTTCAATTCTTTAAGTATATATTAGTTATTACATATTTTTGATTAATATTTGATGGCCGCTTAGGCTGCCAAGAGCTCTCATAAATTTCCCAAGTGGATATCTGACACTAGGTAAGTGTGGGAGACCCTTGTGCAGAGCAAAGACATCAATCATTTTAAGCCTCTGACTCCACACCTTAATACCCAAAGATATATTGCTAAGAAGCCCATAACAAGTCATTAAAAATGAATGTCTTGTGGCAGTTTTTATGCCTGCAGAATTCAGTGAGAGAGGGAAGGGAACCTGAAGTGTTGCAGAGGCCAGATAGCTCACTAATACTTGTTTGGACATTTTAAAAAAGATTTCCCCATTTCTCACTCCAGAACCAGCTACGTAATTTATGGGGCCCCAGTGCAAAGTGAAAATGCAGGATACCTTGGTCAAAAATTATTAAGTATTTGGAGATAGCAACAGCAGGGCATTAAACTAAGTATGGAGCCCTCCTAAGCATGGGGCCCTGTGTAACTGTGTGGGTTGCACACCAATGAAGCCAAGACCCTGCCTCTCTCTGCCCTCCCAAGGACCCTCCTCTCCCTCATATCTCCCTCTGCCTGAAACTTAGTCCCTATCTATAAATGCTTTTAATAAAAACAGCAGCAACAATAATATATTATTTAATGAGATACTATGAGGGGCACTCTATTTTCATTAACTCGTGGAATCAAGAGAGGGTTCATATCATGAATCCTGTAAATACTATTGCTACCCCCATTCTACAGATAGTTAATTTCATGTGTCAATTTGGCTTGGCCATGGGAAGCCCAAACAAGTCTCACAGCATCTGAGCAAGAAGCAGAGCTCAAAGTCAAACCCAGAACTTTCCACTGCATCACACATCCCATGAAATGACCCAGGGCAATAAATGGAAACAGAGCCTGGAGCCAATCTGATCTGCACACTTTGAATGTGTGCTGAAGCCACCCGGCTAACCTCATCAAATATGTTAGTATTTGTTCATTGTTTACTGATATTCCGATCAAGTCGAGAAATTTAAAGTGAATAAACCCACCTCCATAAAGGAAGTTGATAATGGCTGTGACTCCAGTTTCCCTCTTCTCCTAGATTCCCAGGTCCCATTAAGATTCTTAGGGCTGCACAGGGGACTTTTCTTCTTGTTTCCCTGTCTCTGGCCCCTCTACCTTCTAATCAGCCCTAAGGAACACCATCAATCTTGTTTATTGAGCTCTCCAGCACAGAAACCTTTACTTGCACTGAAAATGTAGCCCAGAATTTCACCAATCTTACAATTAATAAACTATACTGTAACTTCAATCCTCCCTGCTGTGGTCTAAAACTCTATTTCCCAGGGCCCTGGTCTAGTCACAAATACAACCTTAGAACCATGGAAATACAGCCCAATACAACAAGAACAGTGACTGAGAATTTCTTCTCTGCCATGACAAATCCTCCCACACTTCCTACATAGCTTCCCCCACTTCCCAAAGCTGTGCATTCTTCCAGCTCCTCTGACTTTCTCATTTACTTCCCTATACTTAGCTCCGTGTTAATTATCTGACCGCTGGTTTTAGAACAGGGGTGATTTTACTCCTTCTCTCCTCAGGGACATTTGACAATATCCAAAGACAGTTTGGATGGTCCCAGCTGCAGGGGTGCCACTGGCATCCAATAGAGAGAGGTCAGGGATGCTGCTGAACCTCCTGCAATGCCCAGGACAGCCCCCCAATGACAAAGAACGAGCCAGCCTAAATGCTAAGTGTCAGTCATGCCACAGTTGAGAAACTCTGATTTAGACCCAGGGTGGCAAGTTTCTGCCACAAGTGCTCTTCCCCCCTAGTTTCCCTGTGTCCTTTGCTGTCACATCTAGTTGATCAGGGCATTGATGCCCTCTGAGCCCGGTTCTGAAGTTAGAATCCTCTGAACACAGAGCTCCAGGCAGCCTTTAATGAGTGATGGGTGCTGAAATGCAAAATGAACTCGATTGGCCATCCTTGCATTAGACACTTCTTGTGTTGGCCTTGTTTACTGATTCACACAGTAAACCTTTTGAAGCAAAGATCAAGTCTTCTATACTCTTTGTAGTCTCCAATAGTGCCAAGGAAAGAAAGGAAGTGATGGAGAAGGAGTGGAAGAGAGGGAGGGAGGGAGGGAGGAAGCAAGGAAAATTAAAGAGAAAATCAGGGGGAAGAGGAAATAAAATTACAGAAGTAAAAAAGAGGGAAAAATAGAAGAAATAAAGTTCAAACCAGGCACTACTGAGATTAACTGAAGCAGCCCTGCTCTTTCAGGAGCTTATTTTGTGTATTCTTGAGGAGGCCCTACAAAGTAAAAGAAGTCAACACCACGAATTTCCCATAGTCAAGAGACTGACCATGAAAACCTAGTCACTTTGTTCTTTTGACAGTGCAACTCACTCAGGCTCACTGTAAGAATTCCCCGGTTTCCCCCAGTCCCTCCCCACCCCAAGTACCAAGCTTTCCTGCCAAGTGGTGAGAACTAGCTGTCATCAGGTTGTCATCTTTCCAAAGGCCACACGGGGCACCCCGAGGAAGCCGGATTCAAGTTCTTCTCCAAGGTTTGTCAGCCCTCATCTTGGTAGGGATTGTAGATTAAGGCAAGGGCATCCATCCTAGTTAACACCATAATAAATGGCCAACAATGCTGCCATTTGGTGATGATAAAATCCTAAATAGTGTGTCTTGTTGATAGTCTTGACAGATAAATTCTGAGTGTTTTTATAGCTTAGATCTTCAGAAGAGATTTGGCAGGCCCTTAGTATTTAGGGGTTTATGCCATTAAAAATGACACAACCACATGTCTGTTTTGAACTTGTCTCTAATAAATGTGGACGTGTAAGCAAAAATTCTCATGTATACAAAGGGCACGCCTCAGAAAATAACAAGCCTTATTATTGAGTAATCAAAGTGATCAATTTGTTGGAAAAAAATACTCTTTGAAGGCACGTATAATTTTTGGCACTGTTCATCTGGGGATTTTTTTCCCTCATAGCATTGCCAACTAAAAACCCAAGCACAGTTTGTGCTTCAGATGCTTCCACTCATCTCTACCAGCTGAACTCACCCTATCTAAGGTACAAAGCGTTTGCTCAGTGAAGCTTCCCATGCTCAGCTCCCACAGAGGCCAGACTTGCAACCCCTTTCCACTGATTTTTTTTTTTTTTCTTGAACATATTCCTATTCTCAGAGTCCATCTGTTAAGTTTTTTAATCAGTGGCATATCTGGGACCCCATGCCATGCAAAATTCCACAAAGTACCCTTCTTTGTCCATTGTAAAATGAAGTGATCTCTACCTCCTCTCTGCAAAAGAGAGCTGTTTGTGGGAACTCCTGATCTTTGGAAAGAGAAAATGCAGATGGCAGAAAGAGACCATCCTCCTTCTTTGGATCTTTACTTGGTTCCTACACTACTGCCTTTTCCATAGGGCAGACTAGACTGACACATGTAATGCAATGTCAATAAACAACTGAGCAACAGTATGTGGACACTTCATGAAAGTTTAAAAGAGTTAACTGAAGTGGGGACTACATGTAAATTCAGTGTTTGTAGAGTCATGGCATTTTCTAAGAAAATTCTAGGAAAGAAGTCATACGACCACACTCTTCACCTTTTCCCCAGCAACTTCTAAGCAGCTTGCTTTGTGCCCCTTTCATTTCCAAGCAACTAGGTCTATCGGAGCCCGGTGGGGGCAATGGCTCTGTTTTTGCTACTACTGCTAAAGCAAAGGCATCTTCCGTCACCTTTGCCTCCTGTAGAGAAGAGCCTGGTTCTCATGTTTTCCCTCATCTCAATAGCTCAGGGCTTTGCTAATCTTGCTGAACACTTCAGTTTTTAGATGGTATATCAATGAGGCATTCAAACAGAGCAGTTTATACACAAAAATTCTGTCTGCTTTGTAAAAGATTATCCTTTTATAAACACTCTGCAGAAAACATAAAAGCAAATAAGGGGCAGCACATAGAACAGGAAAGATGTTAGCAGGGAGATTAATACTGAATGGGTCGAAATGAATGGCGCTTACTAAAACGAGGTCCAGATACTTTGGCTGCAGTGAAACATAAATAATGGGAATGACACATCGTTTATTTGGGATAATGAGTTGATCCAGAGTAGAGGCCTAGGACAAGAGATTAAAGATTAAATATCCATCTCCTGATGAATATCAGTAGCCAACTTTAACCTTTTCCTTCCAAAAGTACAATTTTACTTGAACCATTCTATGTGCTTATGCTACAGTACAGAAATAGGATCCTCAGAAAGCAACAAATGCCACTTGAATCACTTTCTTATCCTGGTGGAAAATATTGTCTCACGTTTTAAGATAGGAAAAGGAATTTTATTTCTAGGCTATAAACCTCTAGATAGTGATTTTTAAAAATAGATTCCTCCCCCCACCTCATATTCTGCATTTGAGAAATCTAGGGACTCTTCTCGCATCTCCTCATTAACATCCATTCAACAATAAAGTTTTTCAAAAGAAAAACAAAAGTGAGACTGGCACAACCCAACACAGATTTCACATCACCAGTGAGCTCTATAGAATGATAAAATGAGACAAGCATTCAAAATCTTCTCGTCCAAACTCCTCATCCCATCGGTGAGGAAACTGAGGCCCGTGGCCAGCATGTGTCCCGGCCAGAGTCCCACAGCTAGTTAGAAACAGAGCTGGGACTAGTACCCGAGGCCTTCTGGCTTCAGGCCCCGACTCTTTCCACTGCACCCTGCTGCCTCTTTATCCCCTCAAGTTGGAAATAATGACCAAAGCAGCTTGCTGGAAGAGCCAGCACCCCACATGCTAAATTAAAGCCCTGAATTCATGAAAAACTTAGACTATTGGAAGCTCTGAATACATAAGAGTTGGAAACAGAAAAGGGGGATGGGAGGAGCTCGAGCAGCAGGGAAAAATAGAAGAAGAGGATGCAAAAGGAACAGACAGCAATCACAGATGCCCGTGATGCCAGACCACAGGCTCTGCCACCTGGGTATGATTCTGAAGCAGTCTATTGGTGGCCCTTCCCTCTCAAGGGGCGAGACAACCCATGGCAAGAAGGAATTTTGTCATTTACCCATTTCTTGGAATAAGTAGCTGCCCACTGTCAGCAAGCCAAGACCAAGAGAGTAGTCTGTGGCTGGTAGATACCAGTGCAGTGGGAGAACAACAAGATTCAAATGTGGCATTAAAAAATAAAAGAAAGAAAAAATGAACTGAAAAACCCAGGCCACCAACCAGGTGGGAGCAGGAGACCATCACAGGTTAATTCCATAGCCACTCACCTACAGAGAGCAAGGTCAGAATTTGGCTGGCATCCCATGTGATATTAGTTTGGTGGTTTCAGTCTATGCTCCAGGGAACATTTGTCTCGGTGCCAAACCAACATGCATGCATGGTTGGCAGGCTGTCCACTGGAGGTCAGGGATGAGGAGCTGTGGAAGTGTATCTATTTTCACTTTGCAAGTATTTGCATGCCAACACCTCAGCCATTGCGGCTCTTTGGAGAAAGAGGGGAACTTATGCTTGAAAGCGAGGCTGTGTTCAGACATCTTACTCGACATTGGGGTGGTGGAGCTAGCAGTTCCATTCCCTCTATCCTCTTGCTTGGGTGCGTATTCTGAAGTTTATCACTTTGTCAGAGGTGAAAATAATTGAGCCACTTCCTAGATAAGAAAGGTATTACTGGGACCACCCGCCAGACCTTTTTAGCAGGTGAGAATTCTTTTTGTGGTTGCCATGTGCATCACAGGTTTCCACTAAGATGGGGTAATCAAGAGACAAAAAAACAAGCTATTCACAAGACGTGCAAGTGCTGTTTAGGAAAAGGAAGGATGTGTTTGGTAGAAAGCATTTAAGAGGGGTTCTGAAAGGGAGGCCAGCATTCATTCAGATCTTTATTCGAGCAGTGAGCATGTTCAGCCATAAAGACCCAGAAAGGAACACCACCACCTAGCCTCCCTAGATTAAAAGAGTTTCCAAAAGGAGTACTCACTAGTAAGCAGACACACTTTAATATTTTTACCAAGAGATATTAAATAATTTGGTGCAAGTAATTATGGAAACAAGAAGAGAGTAACTATGGGTGGAAAAGGGAAGAAGGTGGTACAAGGACTTCCCAAAAGAAGCATCATGCTTTCATTGAATCATTTCATGATGTCCAGCCCCAGTTGAGGTGATGGTTAGCAGCAGAGCAGCAAACAATATGGTGCTGTGCTAGGGATGATGTCAGGTTAGAGTCAGAAGGATGATGCTATGTAGACCTTGAACCTATCTGCAAAGAACTTCCAGTTCAACACTCTTGGTACTTAGAAACACAACCCACATTTCCCAGGTGTTACCAATATTCCCTTGTGGATGGGGTCTGTTAGTAGATCTGACTGTGAAAACACTGTAGTCTACAAAGTGAAGTCATTGCATCTTTACTTCTCCAGAGACAATTTAGTGATTTGAAAAAGCCAAGATGGCTGCCCTTAAATTAATCCCTGATGGACCAATGGTGAGTTGAGCTTGGGAATTTCCCCCAAACTGGCATTTAAAAATGTCTCTCTACTAGCAAGTAGCTATTGAGGCTTTGTAGAAACTCCTTAAATTGCCTCTTTTTCCTTCTATTACCAAATTCTCAGCAAATTACATGGTCATTTTCATAGCTCCCAAGTGACGTACCTATGTGGCTGTGAGACCAAATTTGTCCTTAGGACCAAAGCTACTGATAACCATTAGGGATCTTGATAGATCTTCATAGGCCAAATCCCTATTATGTTCCAAATATATTCACTGAAAAAAACCCTCAATATTTTCATAGATAAGTGGGAAGAGTGGGAAAGAAGACATCTTCTTTTATGACTCAGACAAGTAGTGAATGCTGGAGGTCCTAGGTCTCAGGTATGTTTTCCTAATTCTGGGCCTGCTTCTAGGTGGTTTTTGTTCAGACTGAAACTATCTTTTTTTTTTTCTAACAAATTTACTAGTTTCCCTTACTGCATGCTCTGCAGACTTACACTTCCAATTCTAGAGTAGAATTGGAACATTTTTGTGTGAAGTCAACTAAGTGTATTCTCTATTGATTTGTTAGCGTATTCTTCACAACAAGAATGGACTCATGTTTCACACATTCTAGGGACTCGGTGTCAGCTCGACGAGGAAGAAGAATCAAGAACTGAAGGAGAAAGGGCCAAGAACCCCAAGAAAAGCAGGTTACAAAACAGTTCAAAGTGGTACATTAAGTGGTACAGCTTCATGCAGACAGCATTGATATTTAAGGGGTCTTAATGGGACAGCAAAAATCTCCAGAGGTGATACCCTGCCTGCCATGACAACTTCCCTTCCGTCATTATGCTCTAGCCCAGTAGTTCCCAGTCCTAGCTATATATTAGAGTCACCTGGGGAGGTTTAAAAAAAATTCCCATGCCCAGCTCTTACCCAGAAATTCTGACTTAACGGATCTGGGGTGGAGCCTGAGCATTGCATCTTAAAACATTCTCCTGGGCATTGTATTGTAAGCCATTGTAGTGGGCTGAATAAAGGCCCCCCAAAATATTATATCAGGTCCTGCTTCCAGGAACCTGTAAATGTTACTTTTTAAGGCAAAATTGGGTTTTGCAGATGGGATTAAGTTAAGGATGTTGAGATGGGGAGATTGTCTTCATTATTCAGATGTGCTCTAAATGCAGTCACAAGCATCCTAATAAAAGAGAGTCAGAGGGTGACGTGACACACACAGAGGGAAAGGTGATGTGAAGATGGAGCACAGAGAGATTTGAAAGTTCTGACCTTGAAAATTGGACTGATGTGGCCACAAGCCAGGTAATGCTAGCAGCCACCAGACACCAGAAAAGGCAAGGAAAAGATTCTCTCCTAGAGCGTTGGAGGGAGCACTGCCTTGCCAACACCTTGATTTCAGCCCAGACATTCTGATATCAGACTTCTGAACCTCCAGATCTATGAGAAAATATGTTCTGTTATTTTAAGGCACTAAATTTGTAGTAATTAGTTATGACAGCCAAAGGAAACTAATTCAGCGGGTCAGCAACAGCCACTGCAGTCCTACTGGCCTCTGCTGAAGTCCTCAAAAGGCCTCAGTGCTACCTTCAAGTCTTGGCACTTGCTTTTTCTCTACCTATAGCACTCTTTCCCCTGGTCTTCACTTGGTTGACTTCAGGAGGCTTTCCCTGACCCAATCTCAGATCGTGCTTTTTTTTTTTTTTTTTTTTTTTGGATTTTGTACTTGTCTTTCATAGTAAAATGAGATATTTAGCTGTTTATTTATTCAATGCCTTTCTTTCCCACCAGAATAATAAACTACTCTCTGAGGACTACGCTTACGTCATTTTATACATCGCTATATTTTCAGCACCTAACATGGTGCCACACACATAGTAAGTAATCAGTAAAAACTCATTAAAAGAAATAATGAATGAACTAATAATCTTGTAACACATAGGACTGAACTCCAGATAACAGTCAGGGATGCCAGATCAGAGTCTATCTCCTGGGAGAGGGAATAACAAGGTCCAGGAAGAAAATCTGGGCCCCAAATAAAAAAATCTCAGTGCTGACTGTGCTCCAGACTCTGTGGGAGAACTGGAGTGGTAGGGGAGGGTTTATGCAGGGGTTTGTATGTGAACACTTGACTCCTGATTCGAGCAGCCAACCACACTTCCAAACTGCATTTGGTATAGGTCATGAGGATCTTGATACAGTACCAGGTTTGACAAGTATTGGCTCAGGAACTGGAAAGGGAAAAGAAAAGAGGTGAAATAACCTTAAGACCTGCAGCAGAACATAACTGGAAACATGTAGGCACTGACAAATACGTGGACCAGGCAAAACCGATCCATCCCTGTATCTGCATAAAAGACAAAACACTAACCGAAATCCATCAGTCTCCAGGTGCTTTAGTGTGTTCCCACTATTCATCTGTCTCCAACTTAAGAACAGCTCCTTTTGTGATATTTGTGTATGCATCTATTTTTAAAAATCACTTGAGTAAATCCAGAACACGAAGTAAAATCCATTGTACTGTTCCTTACTGATTGCCTGCTTCTACTGTAGTAAATAGATGCCAAAGGTAAAAGTGAATGGTGCTGGATGCTGATTTTCAGGGTCAGAAAACAAGTTGATTGTCTTATCAGAACCCCACAAGCTATTCCCTCCCTTCTCTGGCCATTGCTTGGTGAAAAAGCAATGGCAAGAGAGAGGCAACTTTGAAAATCTAGGAATTCCAGGATTGCAGACAGCAATTAAACAAAAGGGCAGAATTAAAAGCCCCATCTTCCGCCAAAAAGGTAGAATGATCAGGTAAGGGAAGAAGAAGCTTGGTAAGGCACAAATGCTTGGAGGAAGATTTCACTTAGGTTCTTTTCTTGCAAGGAACAAACTCAACCACTCATATGAAGAAAAAAATGATGCTTTAACCATGGCTGTTGTTTTGGTTTGGTTTAACTCCTCCAATTTGACCTCAAGAACATGTTGACTTTGTGTTTGTGAATGTAAACATTTCAATCAGAGTTAACAACAACATCAAAAACTCTTCATCGAGAAACAATTTTCTGGAGCAAATTCTATTGTTTTTCAGCATTTCAGTGTTTCAATTTCATAGTGTTTTCAGTGTTCAGTCTCTGAGCACTGTATCTCTGGTTTTTAGCAGTTCCACTATGATGTACCTAAGTGTGGTTTTCTTCGTGTTTACTTTGCTTGGAATTTGCTGAGCCTCTTGAATCTTAATGTCTTTCATCAGTTTTTAGAAATTATTCAACAGTTATCTCCAAATTTGCTGCTTCCTCATTGTCTCTCTCCTATCCTTTCGGGATTCCAATTACACATATGTTAGAACCATTCACTATGTCCATATATTTATTTTGCTCTGTTCTAGTCTTTCAATTTTCTTTTTCTTTCTGAGATTTAATTTTCCTATTTTCTTTGGGCCTATCTTTGAGTATACTAATCCTGTCTTCTGCCATACGCAGGCCAAGCTCTTGCTAAACCTGTCCAACAAATTCTTAATGTCAGCTATAATATTTTTAGGTTATATAATATCTGATTGATCCTTTTACATAGACTCAAATTCTTAGTTGACCTTCATCTTTTCATCTCTTTTGTATGTATTTTTCTGCATTTTATTTAACATATGTATAATAGTTATTTGAAGGCCTTCGAGGTAACTCCAATATCTGGATCATCTATAGGTTTGCTTATATTGCTTTTTAAAAAGTATTTAGTCATGTTTTTCTGCTTCTTCACATGCCTCATAGTATTTAATTGTATGGTGAACATTATGTGTAAGATAATCTTAGAGACTGATGTCTTTGTTATTTCCCCCAGAGCATTTGTGCTTTCCTTTGAAAAACAGATAGGGAGAGGGACTATCTATCAATCACCTCCATCCAATCAGAAATTGAACTGGCTTAGAGCTAGATTGCAGCTTCAGCTAGACTTAGTTCACTTCTGCTTTCAAAAATCTCAAGGACATGTGTGTTTGTTGTAGCTATTCGTCTCAAGGATTTTCCCAGTGCTTTGAGGCAGTGAGAGAGTGAGACACTTGACTCGGCTGTCCAAGCCAGCCTCCTAGTTTCTTAGAATCCCCTCCCCCAGACCCCAGCACTCAGCAAATGTCCTTTGGGAAAATTAGCTAAGGCCTTTAAAATCCCCCAGATTCCAGCTTATCAGCATCCTCTGCAGGTTTGTCTTTTCCTGGTAGAGTCCCTCGGTCTAGCCAAACGTGACCAATCCTCAGTCTGTGAGCGCACTTGCAATTCCCCAGGGAAGGAAATGGTCAGTGACCTCAGCTCATCTGTGAAGGGAGCATCTCTCTGGAATTTTAACTTATCTATAACTTTTTGCTTCCTACATCTCCCATGTCTTTAAAAATATAATTTTTGTAATTTATCCCATTTTTCTAGTTATTACAGCAGAAATCCACAACCTGCCTCAACCTTCTACTCAGAAACACACAAGCCCCCATTATTACAATTTAATTCCACAAATAATTTTCTATGTAGAATAGTCAGGCTTTTCCTGGTATTTTTGCATTTCATTCTTATTTTACTAACATGATTTTCATCTAGTTCAATTTTTCACCATGTATATTTACAACCAAGATGTGGTTTATTGATCAATATCTTTGGCCATATGAAGTTCCATCATTCATAGCATCTGCCATTGTGAGTTTTCATGTGTGACCATAGAATTTTCATCTGTGACCAAGTTTAATTTTACACTTTCAAATTTTGCATATCTAAACTTAGTCAAGATTACATTCTTCAGACAAGTTTTAGACTGTAATACATTTTACCAAGTACAGTGTGTACTTTCAGATACTGTAATTTTTATTTTGTATTGATTATTTTTACCAGTAACATCTATTACAAACTTAATAAAAAGATGATGGTCTGTACTTAAGTCTTATTTAATCTCTAAGAAAATTGTGTGCAATTCTTCTCTGATATTCTAAAAATTTTGTAGTATATATTGGTCTATTCAGTGTGAATTGTGAATTGGTCTATTGCATTCTTAATAAATTTCTGGCACAAGCCTGTCTTTATAGAGTAATAATGTCTAGCTTTGGCAGTGAAGAAAGCAAAGTGATGAAACTGAAGGGGTAAGCTTGTAATGGCAAGATCAACATGCCTTGCATCATGACTGGAACACAAAGACCTTGGTTGCTGAAACAGCTCTAAGGACTTGGGGTTGACTCTATCTCACCTTGCCATGCCCTTTCTTCTCTCTGTGCCTCTGCTCTTGCCTCCTCTCTCAAGAAAAGGCTTCCTTTGATTAGTTATGGTTGTTCTCCTCACAACCTCAGATCTCTCAGAGTCCATTATAGCTGGCCCCTCCATATCATGGTTCATTCAGGTTTCATTTCCATCATTAATCGTCTCCTCTCATTTGGTATTATGTCTGGGTTCACATTCCTAAGAGAAGGAGTATGACTAGTCCAACATAGCCAGAAGCCTACGAGGGCCCTAGTTCAGGGATCATGCTGAGAAATCTCTCTAATCCATTGTTTCTCAAGGTATAATCCACTGATCACCTTCAAATCTGAGGATCACCTTTCCATATTCCACAGCCCCAGGCCTTTCCCTTTCCCCCAGCCATAAGGGAAACCAGGCAAGAAGCTGCCAGGGATCCCTGCAGCCCTTCCCCCACCCTATACCATGAGAAAGCATCCTGGTGTACTTCAAAAAGCTGTAGTATCAGAATAGTTTGGGTTCAAAGTCCAATCCCTTTTCCTCTAAACTGATTGTGAGTGAGTTCCTAAACTCTCTGAGTCTTAGTTTCCTTGTCTGTAAAATAAGAAAATTAAACTGATAAAAACAGATATTATACTTGATCTTCACCAAAAAGCCAAGAAGTGATAAAATAAGAAAATTATATCTGCCCTCAGAAAGAAATGGCATATATAAAGAGGCTGGCACAGATAAATATTAGTTCCTTTCCTTCTGAGGGCAAGTCTGTAGCATCACCTTCATTTGCAGAGAGGAGAGTAGAATAATAGTGCGTGGCCAGAACCAAACAAAACACATGAGATGATCCAAGGAAATAAATGAATAGATTTGCCAGCAAGAGACATTGTTATTTTTTCTCCCTGCCAAGACTTACTTTCCCAGAGATACCGCATTTCTTTGGATAACTCCACAACCACTCAATCCAGATATAGTGTCTCAGGCAGGCAACATGTTTACAGTCAAAATGCTCACTTCCACTTGAAGTTTCCAATCCCCTGCTGCTACTTTCTGCAAACTTAATTAATTCGTTGTAGTTAACATTTGTTCAACCTCATGCAGCAATGGGAGACTGAAAGAAACAGGCTCTTGTAAATTAAAAACATTTCAAAATATTGTCTTCTCCCAAGAAAACATTTCTTTTTTTTTTTCCTTAAATTAACACTCCATTTGGATAACTTTAAAGTTTCAAAAGAAAACAAACAAGGAAGTTCCAATTAATGCTGATTGTCTTTAACTATTTCACTGCCATCCATCCAGGCTACCATTCTTATTATCCTAAGCACTGTCATCTTCTTAATAGATATGCAATAGACCCTCCACCTATCTTCTTTGCAATGCTTAGGTAATTATATCACATATGGTCCTAGTGTGAAAATGCCTGCCACACACTCCATCAGTCAGCAGATTAAGATGTGCCTAAACCCTAAGTGATAATGTTGTCTTGGAAAATTAGAAGTGCAAGTGCCATATTGAAGGCAATGATGTGTAGCAACGGGATATAGCAGATTTTCTTTTTCTTATTGGTTTGGTTGTTTCACTACCAAGACACAATTACATTGTCTAAGACTAATGTAATAATAGGAAGACTAAATATAGGAAGAATGGCTAGGAAATGGCCCTGCAAGCAAATGTCGCCTTATCCCAACAGATTAATCCAAGGGATTCAGATTGGGGCGTTCTGATCTGTTGGCCTGGTTAACAGGCACCAAGGATATGTGTAATCTATCAGGAGAAGCCCCTACAATGACCAATATGTGTGAAAGAACATCCTAATAGCTGTTCTTCCACTACCTTCCATGAGTTGTGTATAATGTTTCCTTATCAAAGGGGCTCAATAATATTCATTGTGTCTCTAGTGCATGATCAGTGAGGCACTCTGTGCAGTTCTGCACAGATGTAAAATACTGTTGTTATTGTTGTTGTCATGAATAATGTAGTAGAAAGAGCTTTGAGCCTGGAGTTAAGTGACCTGAGTCCTAACCACAGCTTTGCTCATAAACTGATCAACTCACTTCCTTGGGAGTACATAAGAGAGTATACAGTGACAAAGTAAAAGACCCAATATTGGGAGACGCTTCTAGGGGGATGCTTCTACAGGCTCTGTGATACTCTGTTAAAATGGCCATCGTTGTGCAGAGTTATCACACAATACTCCGATATCTTTTCTCTGGTTTTACTCTAAAGTCTTTTCATCTTTTCATACGTGCTGATAATAATTCTAAGATTCAAAAATGTGTCACAAGCATAGTTTGAGGACACCTGGTTAAATCAGAGAGATAGAAGGGAGCAAAAGGGGAAAACTAAAATGCAGACATTAAAAACTAATTCAGTACTTTTAACTTCTAAGAAATGTGAGGCATCAATGTTTTCAGAGATTCCTGCCAACAGTAATGCTGAGCCAGGGGCAGTGGCTCGCTCCTGTAATCCCAGCACTTTGGGAGGCCAAGGCGATAGGGTGGCTTGAGCTGAGGGGTTTGAGACCAGTCTTGGAAACATGGCAAAACCTCATCTCTTAAAAAAAATAAAAAAGAAAGAAAGAAAGAAAAATTAGCCAATCTTGGTGGTATGTGCCTGTAGTCCTAGCTACTCAGGAGGCTGAGGTGGGAGGATCGTTTGAGCCTGAGAGTTTCAGGCTATAGTGAGTTGTGATTGCACCACTGTACTCCATCCCGGATGACCAAGTGAGACCTTGTCTCAAAATAACAAACAAACAAACAAACAAAAAACAGTAATGCCAAATATAGGAAACCAATAAAAGCTTCTATGACATTAAGGAAGAAATACTTGGTTTAATTCTGTAAAGAAAGCAATAGTTACTCATGAAAAAATATCTCCACTGTGTCTATGATAGGCATGGTAATCAGCATAGTATTTAATATATCAGATTATTTTTATTGTAATCATCATTTGATTTTGCTCAGATGAAGAGAGTACTATAGCATAATCTCTCTCCATATATATGCATATATAAATTATATATATTATTATTTAAATAGAGAGATACAGATACTAGGATAGAGCATAATCTCTGTCCCTCTGTTTCTGCCTCTCTGTCTTTCTAAATATATAAAAATATATGCATATATAATATAAAATGTTATACATGCAGGTATCTAAATAAAAGTTTATATGTATATACATCCATATGTACATATGCATGTTAGAATAGATGTACATAGAGAGACAGAGAGCATAGACAACTGGTTACCTACTAGTTACAAATAGCCCTTCTTTTTACTAAAATATTGCAGACTTTGTTGAATAGCAATATGTCTAACTGAAAATATTTGGGGCATTGCTTGCAAATAGGGGTGGCTCTATATCTAACTGCTGACCCATGAAAGGTAAGCAGCAATCATGGGATGGAACTTCTAGGGCAGGATGTTGAAAAGCTGGGCTGATTCAGTCTGCAAGCCCCATTTACCCCGTTGCCTTCCCACTTTTCTCTGTCTGTTGCACAGATGCTGTGTTTGAAGAGGATTGGCCAGATTGTGATTTTGAAGTGACAAATCCATGCTAGGGAGGGCTAAATGAGAAGGTGGGGAGAGGCTGAGTCTCTGCTCTTACCAAGGTTTGCCACATCAATCAGCTTGGGATTACCTGCCTCAGTACACCTCACAATATGAGAAAAATAAAACCCTTGGTTTTTAAGCCACTGATTAGGAGCCTCTGTTCTTGATAGTCAAATATAATTCCTAACTGATGCAAGAGGAACATCGATCCTTACCCTCAAGGCATTTATAGTGTTCTGACAAAACAAGGTAGAGATTTAAGTTTGATCTAATTAAACAACATAGACTTGCATAGGAGTGAATGCTTATACAAATGCAACCTCTAAATGCTACAAGTGTTCAAAACAGAAAGAGAAGAGTGTGGACTAGAATTTTTGAAGGAACATTTTCATGGTGTGGGAGGGACCTGTGCTTGTCCTAAAGCTTGGTGAGATATTAATAACTAGAGATCTAGGAAGAGAATTCCAGGCAAGAAAAACAGCAAGGATTTTGTCACACAGTGAAGAAAAGCATAATTGCTAACTAGCTGACCCAGAAGGAGGGCAGACTATGGGGCAGCTGAAGATGAGTCGAATAAGCAGTATGAGACTAGGTGACAGCAGCCTTGAAAATCCAACTATGAAATTTGATTTATGGGCAGGGAGTAACTGTTTATCATTAATTCTTCATGTCTTTTTCTGGCCCCTTCGCTACTCTGTAATCCCATGTTTTTAGTTGCTTATAAGATAGTTCCACAAGATATCCCAATTGAACCTAGATTTAATTTGTCTGAAAATAAAACCCACCATTTTCCTTCATCAAGTGACTAGTGGCATTATTAACCATCCAGGCTTCTAGGGTAGAAATTTTGGAGTTATCTTTGACTTAGTTTTCCTTCCCCAACCCCTATATCCAGTGCCACCTAATCCCATCCTTCCTTCCTTTGAAATGTCTCTTGAATTCATTTATCTTTCTCCTTTTCTGCCATCACCATCTGTGGCTGTCTTTTCACTCTGTCTCCCAAAAGAGTCTAACAAATCTCCCCACCACAGCCTTTCCCTGTTGTAGTCAACACTGCCAGAAAAATCTTCCTGAATGACTATTTAAATCACATTACCCTACCCCTACCCTTCAGAAACCTGGAATTTCCTCTGCTAAGCTTATAAGACCTTTGATATTATTGCCATCCTACCCATCTACCTTATATCCTACCACGCAGGAACCTAAAACCAATGCTGTAGTCATCTGGACCTCCCCAAGACCCTCTCTCACTCTACACTCATTCCCAGTTCCCACCCATTTAGAATATCCACTGTTTCCCTTTTTACTTGTCTAAATACTATTCATTCTCAAGATTCAGCAAACTAACCTCTTCCTCCAAGATTATTTTGGATCTCTTCTTTGCCCAAATTCTATCCCATAGACAGTTTAGAGTACAGAATGTATTAATTCTAATTATTTATGTGTTTCAAGCTTGCCAGCCAAGTAGATAATAAACTATTCTAAGGTCTCTGAAAACTGGAACCAGTTTGCCACCAACTCTTAAGATTGAGGAAATCCTATGCAATTCATCCTTGCTGTTCCCTGTGAAAGTCATCCAGTCTCTGCCAAATCATATCCAATGATATACCCTTCAGCAGAGCAGATATTCAACAAATATCTATTCATTTAATAATTTATTAAATTTGTGTGATACTATGTTAGAAAAAAATTCAATAAATATTCATGGATCATTTGATAGAAACAATTAGATGATTGAGGTTTACATATGATGACATTATGAATGTATGTTTTAATAGACTAATCTTTTTATCCATACCCATGACTGTTGACTCGGCCATGAGAGTTTCAGACACACTAAGCCTATATAGCTTATATTAATTACAAAAACTGAAGGAAGTTCCATTGTTCTACAAAATTTATTATAGTTTAATGACCACTGCTTATAGTCCAATTACTCCTCATTTATGGACAGATCTACTTTGAATTGCTGGACAATTAACCATACCATTGTTCAAAAGGCAGCAACTATTTTTAGCTGAAAATTGAGAGGTATAGAAGTAAACTAGGTGTTCCCAGTGAAAATTCCTAATGAATTGTGACAATTCATATCATCCCTTTTCATTTACTGAACCACTCAATATTATTGTAGTTATTTCCTCTTGATTTAAAGGAAACAGTTCCATTGTCAGGCACAAAGAGAGTACCTAGTCAAAGGTGAATTTAAGAAAGAAGAATTATATCCTTAAAGAAATAACTCATAATCATCTTATAAATAATTGATACCTGTGCTAATTTTGCAAAAACAAGAAAACTAAACAATCAATAAATATATATTGTTTTTATATATTTGAACACTTATTATTACCAAATCAACTACATTGCTTTGTTTTAACAGGTCATATGATACATCAGAAAAAATTCCAGATAATGTGTTTTTAAATTTTTCCTTTTATCTTGACATCACTAAATGATTGGGAGTATTCACCATTAAGTTCTTTAATGACAATATCCTTTTCTTTTACAAATGGCTTTGAAGTCTTCCACCGCCTGTTACAAGTATTTGGATACTTCCCCACCAAGGGTGGGCAGGAAGCCAACACAAGCCACCAGGTGCCAATATTACACCTGACAAATTAGCCACACGACTGGAAAAGGGTGGGTCCATCCTCCCGTTAGAGGTTCATTTCCTCTCATTTTCCCATGAACAGGAAGTCATTGGAATGGGAAAAAAAAAGCTTTCCTTAAAGAACCATCTGATCGAAGGTCTGAACTTGTTAACTCCCTGCTAACAAGCAACTTGAAAACAAGTTCAAACGAATCACAAGACTGTATTTACATTGACTTGTTTAACCCTGCTGAGGGCCTGGATTCTGGGATGTTGGGATTCATTTTACACTTGGGGTGAGGAGTGTGCTTGGATGTCATATGGAATAAGGACAGTTGACAGAGGAGGCGGATACGTGATAGCCCTTGCACAAACCTTGGGAACCTAAAAGACTGAAGACAAGATCTGACTGAAGCCACAGTTTAGGGACAGAACCCTATTTAATTCACCCAACTCAAAAATGTGATTTGAAGAATTTGATCAGAATTGACCGATATTCCATAAAATGCTACACGGTATTCATACGATACTTGATTCAGTTAAATCCTCTGAACTAACGAGTTGTAACTACCTCCTAAAGATCGGTTATAAAGCTTGATGAGTATAAAATAAAGCATAATAAAAGAATGTTTTCCAGCTGAAAAGTAATCCAAGAACAGAGCTCTATTTATCTTAACAGCATAGAGATAACGACTGTATTATATGTTTATAATGCATAAACAATTGTTAAAATATATTTTATATACTAGTTTTTTAAAAGTATTCCAAAATGACATAACATAATGCACAGTGTTCTACAACTTACCTTTTCACCTAACAACATGTTACTGACATCTGTCCTTGACAGTTTATACAGTATATTCATTCATTTTAATTGATATATCCAATCAACTCCCTTAATTTTTTGCCAACCAGATAGGTAGAAAATGGCAACATATACTTTTTGAAATTTTACATGTCTTTTACCATTGAGGTTGAGCATATTTTTCAAATGTTTGCTAGACATTTGCATTTCTTCTGATAATTATATTTTATATCTTTTGCCCATTTTTTAAGTGTTAGTTACATTTTTCTCATTAACTTAAAGGCATTCTTTGAATAATAGATAGTAACCCTTTTTTTCTGTCATGTATAATTCAAACATTTTGTCCCAATCTGTCACTTCCTGTTTAACTTTTTTTTTTTATGAAGTCAAATCTGTCAGGTTTTTGTTAATGGCCTCTGGATTTCTCACCTTGTTTACAAAGACCTTCTAACCTAGGATTATTTTTTTTTAATTTATATTTCATTCTGATACTGGTATAGATTTGATTTTTATGTTTAGAGCTTTATTCCATCTGGAATTTACTTTTGTGTATAGTATGAGTCCAGATGGAGAGCCAGTTGTCCCAATACCATTTACTGAACAGTCTCTATTTAGACACTCATTTGAAATGCCTCCATATTATCTGTTAAATTCCTCTATATTCTTAGTTCTGCTTCTGGACTCTAGCCCTTTTGATTAGTTGATTTCTCTAGCACAACACTTGTGTGTTAGATTTCTTAGGATGTATAGCTTGTTTGGTAACTACTACGCAAGTCTTCTCTCAAACTTTTTTTTTTTATGACTACTGTCATGTGTTTCCCTTCCAAATGAATTTTTTTTTTTTTTTGAAATGGAGTCTCACTCTGTTGCCCAGGCTAGAGTGCAGTGGCACAATCTTGGCTCACTGCGACCTCCGCCTCCTGGGTTCAAGCAATTTCAGCTAATTTTTGCATTTTTTTTTTTTTTTTTAGTACAGATGGGTTTCACCTTGTTGGCCAGGTTGGTCTCGAACTCCTGACCTGAAGTGATCCACCCGCCTCAGCCTCCCAAAAGTGCTAGAATTACAGGCGTGAGCCACAGCCTGGCCTAAATGAACTTCAGAATAGGCTGCTTAAGTTCTATTAAAAATCCCATTGCATTTCAATTGATAAAAACTGAGTGAAATGTTACATCTTAAATTCATCTGATTTAAAGCACAATCAATGTTTCATAAAATAAAATCACACATTTTACAATCCTTTTACAAATTAAACTATTATAATAACTAGGATATACTATCATTATTTTTGTTATGTCATATCAAAACTTTCAGGGGATACAAATGGAAACACTTCCTTTTGATTAACTGTTCAGTCCACCAAACAGTAGCCTATTCTATGCTAGAAAACTCTAGTATCTGTTATGAGAATACAGAGATACATGTGGCATGATCTTTGTCCTTGAAAACTTACAACCTAGTTAAGAAAATAAAGCATATATATTTATATATATACACATACATATAAGGCATATTGATTAATGCATATTGATATAAGGTGGCATATTGATTCCAGCTTATGAGGAATCAAATGAGTTACTGTAGAAAATAAGAGCACTAAGAGTACAAAGGCAGGAGACTCAAGGCAGAGAAGTTAGAGTCTCTCTCTTATTTTACAAAAGAGAACGTTTAAGGCCCAGACATTTCAAGTCACTGAGCCAAGTAGACAGAAAACATCAGGTCTGCTGATTCTCATCCCAGTGACTTGTCTACCACATCAAATAAAACTCACACTTATCAGTGTCAGTACTCACAAACTGGTTTTTCAAAATCAGTTAAAAAAAAAAAAAAAAAAAGAAAAGATTGCATTCAGATAACTCCATTACAGGGATTTCTTTTCATCTATATGACATCAAATACCAGATATTAATGATGTTTCACTTTTCAACCAGTGGTTTTGACATTAGAACATATAGCCTATATCCAGGTAATAAAATGGGAGGGTTTTTTTTTTGCCCCTTTACACAATTCATCCCGTTGTCATATTTTAAAGCCCTCAGGTAACAAACCCTAAGACCCACAGGAATCTTTACACCAGCAGAGAAGAGATTTATAAAACTCAACATCAAATCTACTTTTGATTTTCCCTTGAGTTTGTTTCTGTCAATGTTAGGCAGGTAACACATTTCAGCTTTTAAGCCATGGAGTGATCTTTTTTTAGAAAAAAAAAAAAAAGTGCGCTCACAGCTTTAATCTTATATTTCTATGCATATTGAGTTAAATGTTGTAAAACTATCAATTCTGTCAAAACCTAGCAAATAGAAAACAAGACACCATGCAATCTTAATGTCCAAACTGACTAGTGATTATCAGAAATTAAATGTGCAGGAATTCCAAATCTTTTTTGATTTGAGATGTCTAGATAACTTTTGTTTTTCCATAATTGTATGAGGTTTCTACATAGTATTTAAGAATCAATTATATTGCAATTGATGTAATTAACTCTAATAATCCATTAAAAGTCAGTAGGAGGGCTATTCAAGTCAATAGAAAAGAAGGAGTATATTATGAAGGTGTTATTAACCTATACAGAATTTTACCAGACATTTTCTTTTCTTACATAATAAATACACAGTGGTTAGGAAGGCTGTCATTATAATTTAATGTGAACAATAGTCCATCACTTCTTTTCCTATGCAACTCTTAACTAATTCCATGTACCACACACAAGTAAAATGAAACCTTTTCTAATCAGAGTACAGTCATATCAATCATCCATTACTCCATGATTAAAGAAGAGGTCCTTTCCCAGCTAAGTGGAAGAGAATTGGTTACCAGCAGAAGTTTCAGGCCCACCTTCTCTTTCAGTTGACAAGTCTCAGTTTCTGATGGCTGTCTGTACTTTGCAATTAATAAAAGCAAAAATGCCATCCAGAAAGTTCTGTTTAGAATACTCTGGCAACCATTAAATTGCCACTGAAAGCATGACTACATGTTGCCTTGAACATCAAGTGAATGTTTGAGCATTCCGATCTTTTGAATTAAGGGGGATATAAGCTAGTCACCTTGACAGCATTCCACAGGTCTGCTCTACTTCCTCAGGAGTCCTGTTTGGCTCTAGCTATGTACCTCACAGACATCTAAAACAGTGAGCCTCAGTAGAGCTAACCCTACTGGGATTCCAGGTGGCAGAGCAAGTTCAAGGGTCTCAGCTCACTTTTCATTCTTTCTCCATTATTCCCAGTACAACAAGATGGAAATAAAAGTCAGGAGAGCACAATTTAAATCACACATCACCAAATGGGCTGTCCTTCTCTGAAAGAACTTTCACCTCGCCCCAGTTCCCAGTTGTGCTTTTCCAATCTGATAATGAACAAAAATGTACTCTAATATTTGCATGAAAGAACACTTCATTCATAGTCTTATCCACTTATCCTACTATGGACTTCATTAGGAATACAGACTGTGTTAGCTTCTGCTGGTTTCACATATATATCATGGTAACTAGCCCTAGCTATGTGGGCAGCAAGCATTATCAGGAATAATAACACTTCCACACAAAGAACAGCCATGCCTGAAAGAGTTATAGAGCCATAGGGGTTGCAGGGGAAAGAACAACATCCCTGGACTCAGAAGGTGGGATGAGTACAGGCTCTGCCACAAATTGGCACATAGTGCCACAAACAGGATCGAAAGAATATCATTCCTCTGCCTCAGCCTCTGTACAATGGGTGGAGAAATAACTCGCATCATAGGCCTGTTATTAAATTAGCCCCATTAAATCAGGGTTAAATTAGACAAACATGTAAAATAAGCCTTACAAGAAGCCATAAAACATTACACAAACCTGGGATTGTGTTTGTGCTTATAGCATTATTCAAAGTCACAATAAGTTCTTAAAGCCAAGGGAGAAAAGGATAAAACAGCAGTTCTCAAACTTCAGTGCACATGAGATTCACCTCGGGTTTCATTTCAAAGTACACATGCCTGTTTCCCAGGTGAGGCCGATTCGAACTACAGGCTGAGAGACACTGGGATAAGGGATAGGCTGAAAATTGATTCCTACGCGTTCATCAGATAGTTTAAGTACTAGGAAGCCTTAGAGGATACAAATAATTACAAGATACTGCTCAAATGTCAGGCAACTCCGGCTCTACATGTAGAGAGATGACAAATATCCAGAAATAGATAAAATATAAAGCTCTGGGTGTCAAAGCAGAAAAGCAGCCAATGAGTAACACCTCTTCTAGTTTCCCCCTTGAACCAGAACCTCGAAGAGGCTTCATATTCCCCGAAAGGAAATTCTGGTTCACTCTTACTCCTAGATAAAGTACACACTGTCAGTGCTTTCTGGTCCCTTATGCATGAACCTCACTCCTAGGCCTCAAGAGTCAATGTGAGTCCTAGAAGTCTCCGCCAGGAATCAGGGAGAGAGTGTGGACCCCATGCTCTCTCGTGGAAAACCAGGCCTCACCATGAAGTGGCATCTCTCTCACTCAAAAAGTTCATCTCTGATATTGAACAAAGAACCGTTTTCATTTTGGAGAACTCCTGTTTTCTGAGGCTTAGGTGCAAACTGAACAAACCAACCACAGGCCTGGGCAGTCACAGTGACTAGCACATGAGACTCGCCCTCTGAAGGATCCACTTTGAATCTCCTCCCTACGGCTAGTCCCCGAGAGAGCATTTGGGCACAGCAAAGCTGTGGCTTCAAAGTCACAGTAACTTTCTACATGCCTGGGAGGAGATAGAGAATGTCACCTTCCTTTCTTCTGAAACTCCCACTGTCCCTTTGTACAGGTTCAAGAACACAGAGAAAGGAGACCTGGTCCAAGAGACAAGAGGCCTGGGTTGCCTGGCTGCTCTACCAATAACAGGCTAGGAAACCATCTCTCTTTCTTTTGCCACATCCTTTTCTAAAGAGGAAAATTCAGGAGATCAGCATCTACTCCAACTACTTCATAAGATGAAAAACTCTTTTGAAAAAGTAAAACATGGCCGTGTGCAGTGGCTCATGCCTGTAATCTTAGCACTTTGGGAGGCCAAGGCAGGTGGATCACCTGAGGAATTGGAGACCAGCATGATCAACGAGGAGAAACTCCATCTCTACTAAAAATACAAAAAAAATTAGCCGGGCATGGTGGCACATGCCTGCAATCCCAGCTACTCGGGAGGCTGAGGCAGGAGAATCACTTGAACCCAGGAGGCAGAGGTTGTGGTGAGCCAAGATTGCTCCATTGTTCTCCAGCCTGAGCAACAAGAGCGAAATTCAGACTCAAAAAAAAAAAAAAAAAAAAAAAGGAAAAGGAAAACATGTCCCTGAAATATAAGAAATTAATATCAAACCCAAAGTACAATAGTCAACCTTGGAAATATCCAGTTTGATTATGAACATTGTTAATGTTTTGTGGCTTTGCTTTGGAAGTATAGGCTGGTCCTCTGATAAGTCACCAACACTAATTTCTTTACAGATAAAGACATGCAAGACTAGGTTACTGGAATCCTCTATGTGTGTGTGTCTCTCTCTCTCTCTCCATCTCTCTATCTCTCTCTCCAGGCCTATAGAAGCTTGAAGTGCTGTTGCTCTGGCCAGTACTCTCCCACCCCCAGCCTCCACCTGCCCACACAGATCTGGAGGCACCCAAGAACATATGACCCCAATCGCATTCATGTGACACCTTTGTTCAGCGCCAAATTCACTTGAGAGGGGAAAAAAATACCTCAACCAGGAAATATATCTTTTACAGCTATTTCATCCTCCCCTCACGTGGCGCTGGAATATCGCTTTAAAGAACATTTTTGTGGCATTTCCAGTTCTTTTCCTTTAGGACTGCAAACAGGAGTAGCCCATCCAAGGGGAAACTGCTCCCCAGCAGAGCCGTTCTTCAAAGGGGACTTCTTCAGGCAGGAAAAGGGAACGTCTGATACTGGAGCTGAATAAACAGACTCATCAAGCTGAGTGCCAGATTGCAAATCCAGGCGCTGAAGCGTGAGGCCCTCCAGCCGCACACCTCACGCATGCTATGGCTCTGTCTCTCTCCTCTCTTTCCTTCTCTCTCTGTCTTTTTTCTTCCGTTCTGTAATCTTCTTCACTCAAGTGACTTAGTGGTCCTGGGCATACAACCATCGTTTTTCACAACTATTAACTGACTAATCTAATCAGCTCCAGAGGTTTCAAAGCCCATTTTTGAATCACAGACTCTTCTACCATCTCTACTCATGCAGCTCACTCTGTCTCTCAACACACATCTCCCCACAGCCAACAACCTTCCTCAGAGTAGCTCCTTTTAGGGCAGGGCAGATTATTCACACACACAATGTTTCAAACCCTGGGTGTGTGGCTGGTAGAATCCTAGAGCTTGATGGAAACTCCAAAGGTGTGTGTGTCTGTGTATGTGTGCGTGTGTGCGTGTGCGTGTGTGTGTTTCTTCAGGAAAAACTACACATTTGTAATCTCAGAAAGATCGTAGTCTACCCTGGACCCTGAAAGAGTTCATCCCCATTTACAGGTTGGTTCAGTGGCTCACAGTCTAGAGTAGAAGTGCTTCCAAATAATTAAACTAAGTTTTTACTACAATTAGTTATTCTACTTGAATAGCTGCTCACACCAAATTCCAAGCCACAGGTCATAGCAGGTTCAAGCTTAGAAACCGTAATTTATATTGTCCATACTGGAAAATTTCAGTTTTTCTTTCAAATTTTAAACAATTATGCCAGTAAATGTTGTGATTATTCAGATAATCTGGACATTAGTTTTAGTTGTTATCTATACCAGCAATCCCCAACCTTTTTGGCACCAGAGACTGGTTTCGTAGAAGACAATTTTTCCACAGACCAGGGTTGGGGGATGGTTTCAGGATGATTCAAGCACATTAGAGTTATTGTGCACTTTATTATTGTTACATTGTAATATGTAATGAAATAATTATACAACTCACCATAATTAGAATCGGTGGGAGCCTGAACTTGTTTTCCTGCAACTAGACGGTCCCATCTGGAGATGATGGGAGACAGTGATGGATCATCAGGCATTAGATTCTCTCATAAGGAGCATGCAACTTAGATCCCTCACATATGCAGTTCATGATAGGGTTTGAGCTCCTATGAGAATCTAATGCCACCACTGATCTGATAGGAGGCAGAGCTCAGGCAGTAACGCGAGTGATGGGGAGCAGCTGAAAATACAGATGAAGCTTCGCTTGCTGGCCCACCACTCCCCAGCTGCTCCGTGGCCCAGATCCTACCAGGTCACAGACCAGGGGTTGGGGACCCCTGTTCTATATTATACATATATCCATACATACTCACGTAGACAAAGACAATTCCCTGTGAATTTCCCACCTCACAATTTCAGTCCCATTAGGATTTTTTTTCAAATATCCAAAACAGGCAGAGGGTTTCACATTTACCATTTTGTTCTTAATATCTAAACCCTTTTCTAGATATTTCCTTGAGGAAAAATTATTGGATGATAAATGTCTTGGGGAAGGTTTGTAAAACTCTATAGCAACTAATTTAAAAATGAAAAATCAGCTCTGTAATTTACTTAGTTTCTATCCATAATTGACTGCTGGCTCATTCGTTATCATACTTTGTGACTATCCCATATAAAATGTCCCTTTAATGAGCCTTATAAACCTAAGTTCCAACAGAAACAATAACAAAGAGTTAAGACAAAAAGAATGGTTAAGTAAATATCTGGTCAGTAAGGATCGCTGAGCTCCAAAGCATTTTAATTTTTTTCCCCATAACAAATGCTTAACCTCAACGATTCAGTCATATCCCACTCTCTTGTCAATATTTATGCATAGAAATTTATCTTTTAAAAAACAAGCTGAGCCTCACACTGTGATTCACATTTTCAGAAAGTTTGTTTATTCAGAATTTTTTTTTAGTAATTGCTGTGGAGTAATCATAAAGACAATCCAGTTGTCCTTATTGTCGTTAACCAGCAACAACAAATGTCCAGAGTAACCATGAATTTATAAATTTATTTTAATACTTCCTTAGAGCTGTGCGTGTCTATCTTTGGAGAAAGAGGAAAAACTCTAACTCAGCCACCCAGAGGCTGTCTGACAATACCTGGGTATTTGGCAATAATTCACAAAAAATAGATTTTTCATTTTTTAAACGATTTTTATATAGGCATCGTCATCCAATAATTACCTGTCAAACTAAGAAGAATAAAGGTCACTGACTCTTTTTAATCATGAGGACTCTAAAATGCACCTCCTCTCCATTTGACGTGCATAGATTAGGTTCTCCATTGTGCAACCATCGGCACAAACATCACCTTAGACATGCAAGAGGGACAAGGTGGGAGACGTTCATTTCAGTTACCTTTGCCCAGGCTTTATTTGTTCTGCAGATAAAAAACTTTGGACTTCTTTACCCAACCAGTCATCTTGCACAAACAGTAAACTCCCTCAAAACTTTCTGTTCCCATGGGACCCTTGAGAAAACAAAATGAAAAAAAAAAAAAAAAAGCATGATTGAAATCTACTTTCTTCGGTCAACATCCTAACATTGAGCAATTTCTTCACATCTTAAAAGGGACTGTCCTGGCGTCAGAGTAAGAGTTAGTGAACTCCCTATTGATCAAATAACTGGAACCAGTAGTAACCAGAGTCAGAATTCCGAGATTACAAACACTTGTTCCGTAACCATTTCCCGTTCCTCCCCAGAGCATCACGAGGACCTTATTCATGTTCAGTTCACGTTTGGAAAGCAGTGGTTTCTAAATTTTTAGATCACATATCGTAAAAATTTTCGAGCATGTCCATGCTATGCATTTTTATTTATAAATTACATAAGTATTACTCTATTCTATGCATCAAAAACACGTGCACCAAAAAAAAAAAATCTAAATTTAAGATGAAACAAAACATTGAAATAAATAGAAGGTTAAATATATTCTTTCTGTACACCAATGGATCATTTTGGAATGTTCATGAGGTTGGATACCCTAAATCTGAGCCCACTGCTTTAAGAAATGCAGTGAACTGTCATTCTGCCAAATCCAATCACCACTTTGGCCTAATCAAAAACCTGTTTTCAAGAAAATATCTGCTATTAGTCATTATCATCTTCTGTGAAAAAGGACCCATCATTATAGTGAGGCTTCCAGCAGTATCTGCATTTTAAGTGTATGTCTAATTATGAGAAGAAAACTTTATTTTCTTTTCATATAATGTCAGGGATGCCAAAATAATTCAAGATATTTGTAGGATTGAAAATGTTTCCTGGTGGCCCTGATCTTGGACAAGTTGGGAAGCTCCCCATCAATGTACATACCTGCATATAAAGTGGCAGCAGCAAACCTAGTAAATACAAAGGTTTTAAGCAAACTTAGTAAACAAAAAGGTTTTAAGAACAGCAAATTGGTTAGAAAAGGTAAGGTTAACATGTTGAGTAGGAAATTTTTCTGAGTTGACGAGTTAGATAAAGACTTTTATTAATTCAATAAAAAAATCATTTTTGTCCCAAATAATCAATCACAAGCACTTGCATAGCTCAAGTACTTACATTTTTCATGAATTTATGAAAATAATTTTCCCAGGGGAAAAGATGAGCAATACTCTAAATTATTTTCATCTTAGTGGATATGAAGTTGAAAATTTTTTTAGAAGTCTGAATTATCCATCAAACATATGCATTGATCCAATTCACCAGGTAACCGCAAAATAGTCTACTTAACTCTAACTTACAAAAACAAAAGGAAAGTGGAGAGTGGAAACAGCTGATCAGCTGTTGAGAATGTCTCTTATGTATGTATGGGTACATATACTACACATACACATATATATGTAAACACATACATGTAAATTTGTATGTATGGAGAAGCTCCTGCCATTCAGTTTACCATCCAGTTGGGCAAATTGCATACTCATGAAAAATTATAAAGTGATTTATCAGCAGGCACAAAATAATATAGCATAAAACATATCAAACATCTATGTGTTGGCAGAAAAGAGTGGCATATAATTAAAATCTGATTATTATAAATTTCCAGAGAAAAACGGGGGCAAACATTTCAGAAAAATAAATTGGCATGATAAATGGAAAGAAGTTTAATGTAACAAATCACACCCTGAGGACACAGGTTTCACTAATGTGGGAAAAGGACCCATACGGACAGAGTATGAGCTATGAAATTAAAGTTAATGGATTGATAAAGGACAATTGATATGACAAGCCAAATTTTAGTTTTGCTTGAAACATCCAGGTAAGTAAGGCAACATTCATATTGTTGTTGTTGTTTTGCTTAAAATATCCCATAATTTCCTTTTATGCTATGTAAGACAACATAAAGATACCAACATAAGAAGACACAAAATAATACTAACCTCATGTCAGGGAACTTGACATGTGTGCACAAGAATTGTGCATGCTCTTGGACCTGTTCAAGCTTTGACCTTTGTTTCTGAAATGTCGAGGTATCTCTTGTGTCATCGTGAGCCTCCTCCCCTGGCCCCTCAAAGTTGTACCACTGAATGGACATAAACTATGCCAGAAACGATGAGACCTGAGATTTGCTGAACACCACCAATTCTTCTGTCAACATTCCTGTCCTGAAATCTCCTTTTACTTAACAAACTTAGATCACTTTGTGTTTATGGCACAAGAGAGAAGAAAGTGGAGGCAAATAATCAATTATTTCTCTCCAAAAGATAATTCTCAGAGGGAAACTGATACCACCTGTCTAGTTTATCATGCACTGTCTGGGTTCACTTTTTTCTTTGTCATTGTCACAAGCTTCTCCACCTGCGTATTACCCAAACTGCTAACAAGAATGGAAGCTTATCCGGGGCAAAATCTGACTTTTCAATTTCTTTTATATTCCCTATTATGAGTCAACGAATTCAGTTTCAGCCCCCATGCATATCAGGAACTCAACATGCTTGTTAAGCAAGAGGTGAACACCCCAGTTTTGCTCAGACTGTGTTTTAAAGAATGCATTAAAAAAAGAATTCATGAATGAATCAGCTCATCAAGGTGATCATCAAGTTATGGATCAGATACCCACAAATTTCATTCAGTTTGGTTATTGAAAAAGTCAAAATGACCAAACCACAAATGACCAGAATAGATGTTTTGCATATTTCATAACTAGACTTAATATTGAAATATATTGCACAGCAGTTGATTGTGAAAACTGTCAAGTCAAAGCTAATTAAACTAGATTTTAACCTCCATAAACCAAGGGGAGTGTGCCTGTTTTGTCAACATGTTGCACCAGCACATAGCATAGTGTCTGCCACACAGTGGGTGCTTATGGCAGCTTCTCAAGATGAACACATCAATTCTTTCCCTAGTTGAATACACAAATTATTCCCCTCTTGTGATATCGAATCTATTTGTCCAACTACTGGATCCTGGGTTCTCCCATGATTGCTTTGGCATATACAAGAGGGAAGAAGTGATCTGTATGACTTGCAAGGCTAGGTTTAAGAATTTTTGCAACTTCCACCTGGATTTCTTGGAACACTTGCTTTGAGCAAGTCTGTCACAAGAGAAGAAGCCTGATTACCAAGAGACCAGAAAGTTTGCTAACCACGTGGAGAGAGAGAGAGAGAGAGAGAGAGAGAGAGAGAGAGAGAGAGATTCCTGACTAGCCAAATGCCAGACGTATGAGTGAAGAAACATTTAGATGGCTCCCGTCTCAGCTACAATCTGACTACAACCAAATGAGAGACAAGAACCACCCACAGGAGTCTATCAGTCCCAAGAACCATGAGCGATAGTAATAAATTGCTTCATTAAGTCACTAGATTTAGGGTAGCTTATTACACAGCTATAGATAACTGAAACAGTGTTAAATGTTTATTGAATAAGTAAATGGATTGATAAAAGAAAGCCACTTAGAATAAAGGGTTCCCAAAAGAACCCAGTGAAATCCATTAAATAAATTATTTAGGTGATGTCAACAACAGTCAAGACTATCAGAAAATTGGACAACTCTGTGGGTAATTAAGGCCAAGAGGAAATCTGCTACAGAATAGAGAAAGTAATTTTTTTGAGAGTGGAATTTTCCAAATTCACTAACCATCTTGACCGTATTCATTAGATGATTGCTCAGTGCCCTACTTCCCTTCCCACAAAGTAAACTCACCATTGCATTTCAGCCATGATCCTAGGTACAAAGGAGAAGAAAACATATTAACCAAGAAGGAACATGGGGAACCAGGGAAAACAGACTTTGGGGAGCCTGATCTTTCTATGAAGACTCTCACTCTTCTCTCTCTTCCTTTAATTTTGTGGAAGAGACTTTGGGCTAGGTAATACTGTGTAAAGCAACTAAATATAGCCAGAGATCAGGGTGGGTGGGAATGGAAACAAGAGGCTAAATGTTGAACACTAGCAGCCCTTACCTCATCACATCCCCCATAATTGTGCCATTATGCACACAGAGCTCTTCAGCTGGGTATGGTCACCATTTCATAATGATAAGAGATCAGTTAATGACCTGATCCACATCTTTCATTGTTTCGATGATTGCAAATAAGTCTGAGTCACTCTACCATCATTCTTACCACAGGCACAATTGCTTTTCGTTTTTCTTTTTTGTTTTTTGGTGAGGAAAATAAACATCAAGAGGATGTATTTAATCTTCCTTGGTGTTTTAACTTTGTGCCTTTTCAGATGAAACCACATCAGGGTCTGGTCCTCTCTTTTCTGAGTATCCATTTCTTATGGCAGAATAAGTCCTTTTCAGTGCACAAACCCACCCTACCTCCTTCTCAGTTACAGAATACTCCCCACCCTGCCCCAACATGAATACACAAACTCCCCATTCCCAAAGAGATTCCAATTTTGTCAGAGCCCAAATGTGTTCAAAAGAGGTGCTCTTGCAATCACTGGAAGATGGAAGAGGAAATGACATTTTTCAGTAGCCACAGGCAGGTTTGTAGGCATTGGCAGATGGCACATGGAATAAAATATAGAAGTGCTTTGACTAACTCTACACAATCAACTTCACAATGCAGTTTACAACAAAAAAGATATGATTGACAGTCTCCATGGATCCAATAAACCAACCATCATCAAATTTTTTTTATTTGTCTGTACAAACAGGATCCAGAGGACGCTCAGGGTCACCTGTTGGGCAAGCAGCCCTTCATGGTCACTCTGAGCAGGCTAGGGAGCAAAATGGCTTAAACAGAATTTAGGGCAGTCATTAAGAAGAATTATCAGATTTGATGGACAAAGTTCTTGAAATCTAGCTTCATCACGTGGGAAAATCTTATTTCCTATTGACTCTATTGCCATTTTATTCAAATCAATTCAAAATGATTTATTGTCTGGTATTGTCTGGCACTGAGGATGGAGAATTGTAAGATCTGTCCTCAAGGAGCTTTCCAGAGTGATGGGTTATGGAAGTATGACTCCTGAATTTCCCATAAGAAGGATAAGGACCACGTGTGCCAGACATTTTTTGTTGTTGTTGCTGAGACTCAGTAAGTACCATCTCTGACCCTAAGCTCCTCCCATATCACAAGGACTGAAAGCCTGGAAACTACATTTCCCAGGCTCTCTTGCCCATGGAGTTCTTGGTATAATCTTCCATTGAGAGGTGCTCTTGCAATCACTAGAAAATGGAAGAGAAAAAGACATTTTTCAGTAGCTACAAGCGGGTTTGTTACACATTGCAGATAGCAGACATGGGGCTATGTGTCAGCTTCTGAGCAATCTTCTGAGAATCATCCACTTCAGTGCTGTAGGCAGCTAAGATCATTGGTGGCAACTTGGCTTCCCAAGGATTCCAACACTTCATATTTCCTGGAGGTTGACCTTCACTCCCAGCCCTCCCAGTGATTTCATAAAACCTCTAATTCCATATGTTGTATTCCTTCTTAAAGGACTAAAATACTTAGAGAATATTAGTCAGAATGGGATAGATATATTTCAGTCATAAACACCCTCCCAACTCTGAACAGAATAACAAGATAAGGTTATTCTTTGTTCGGGACATAGGCTGATTGGTTTCCCATCTTGTACCTAAGATCTCTGTGGAAGAGGAAGACAGTACATAGAGAAGGCATCCTAGAATAAAGGTGACACAGTACTTCTACTCACATTCCATTACAAAAAAAAAAAAAGAACTGGTCTCAAGGCCCCAATTAAATTGTAAAGAAGGGGGAGACTATGGTCTTCCTCTGTGCCCAGAGGGAGGAAATGGTATGATGAACACATTGCATCTTATCAGGCTTCTATTTTTTTAAATTAAATCTGATGGTTATATTTGATACTAAATGCTGTGTCCTGTAACAAAATTCTAAAATATGTGGCATAGACTTCATAGTCTAGTAGTGTTTCTAGAAACAGATGTAATAGGCTGGATGGCTGGAGATCCATATCATGGAGTGGAAAAACACTTGGCAACATTGTTGCGTTTGGTAACCTGAAAGACCACATGACTCTTGAGCTTGTAGGTAAAAAATAACATGTGTTGGTTGCTATTGACTGCTTTTGGGAACACAATAAAACAATAAGAGGCTACCAGGAAATAATTAACTGGTTTTTGAGCAAAGATAAAAAGGACAAGCATCTACTTCTAGAGCTCCCTTTTGATATCAACTTCTGTATTAGTCAGGGAAAGTAATGCTCACTGCCATAACAAACAATCCCCAAAAGCTCAATGGCTTAACATCTAAAAGTTTATTTCTTACTCACAAAAAGTCTAATCTGGATATTCCTCTGAAAAGGGATTCAGGGATCCAGATTTCTTTCATGTTATGGTTCTACGTCTTCTGGCATCAGGGTTATCCTGGCATTATCCAGCCAGAAGATGAAGAGAGGGAAAGGAGAGAGAGAGAGAGAGAGAGAGAGAGAAAGACTGAGAGAGAGAGAGAGAAAGGCTGAGAGAGAGAGATTGTCTCTCTGGCTGAGCAATTGCTTCCTAGAAGGAACTCTACACTGTGGAAAGAGAGGAGGATAAATCTTCATTGGTCAGCTAGCCATTTCTGCATTGGACTCTGAAGTTTTCTTTTTGTTTCTTTTTTTGCTGCCATGTAATTTATTTTCCCCACTTTAATAATACAGCTTCCTCCTGTTCTTTCCAACTTCTCTTCCTTTTTCTTTTGACATGCACTTTCCCTTTCATCTCTTATTTGATCTTGCTTGCTTTTCTCTTTTATTTTACTGCTAATAATAATTAACCATAGCGTCCTACTCTCTACTCTGAGTAATTTCTAAGCATGAGGTCGAGAGAAAAAGATGGGGCTGTCATCTTGTGGGAGGAAGTTACTTTAGTACTTTTTCCTGCAACTCAAATACCATCTGATTCTGACTGTTAGGAGTGATAGGCGTTGGAAGGGAGATGTCAAAACAAATCTACATGGCAAATAAGATATTTGCAAGACTGTTGATGTTTTTTATGCTTCCATGATCCAAGTTCTTCAGTTTTTCAGGTTTCATGCTGGCTTTGGGGTAAAAGTTTCCAGTGTTGAGTTATTTTCTCTTTATTCAATTATTAATAGGGACCACTCGTTACTGCTGGATGAGAATGGCAAATGTGATTGAAATCATTTTCAACTCTTTAACAACACAATTATAATATTTAGACAGTTTTTTTTCATTTACAGATGTAACTCCTATCCATTTTTAGTTTGGGGAAAGAAATACACATTTTTTAAATGTGAGATTTGAGTATTTTACCATATGCAAATGCCACATCCCCCATAAGAAGCAACCAGCACAAGTAACTATTTCTTCCCTACAAGCTACCTCACCCTACACTTTACTTTTTGATTTAGGACAGAAGAATAAGGCTTTAGTTCCTAACCTTGCAAAGTATTCCCCACGTTGAGTCCAGGATCAGTCTGCTCAGAAATTTGAGTTTTCCAAAATGGAGGTTCTTCAAAGAATTAAAAATAAACCTTCAATATAATCCAGCAACTTCCCTACTGGTATATATCCAAGAAAATAAAATCAGCATCTCAAAGAGATACCTACACTCCCATGTTCATGACAGCATTATTCACAATAACCAGGATATAGAAAAAACCTAATTGCCTATTGACAGGTAAATAAATTGTGTGATATTTACACATATATAAACATACATATATATGCACATATATACATATTTGTATATATGCATATGTATGTATACATACATGCATATATATGTATGTATATATTGGAATACTATTTAGCCTTTAAGAGGAAGGAAATCCTGTCATTTGTGACAACATAGATGAACTTGGAGAACATTATGTTAAATGAAATAAGTCAAGCACAGAAGGAAAAATATTAGATGATCTCACTTACATGGGGAATCTAAAAGAGTTGAATTGATAGAGGCAGAGTAGAGTAGCAGTTCTTGGGGACAAAGGGGTAAGGGAAATGGAGAGATGTTGGTCAAAAGATACAAAGTTTCAGTTGTGCAGGATGAAAAAGTTCTAGAGACCTAATGTATAACATGGGGACTGTAGTTTATAATACTGTATTGTATACTTGAAATTTGCTAAGAGAGTAGATCTTAAGTGTTCTCACTACCCACAAAAAAGGTAACTATGTGAAGACATGCATATATTAATTATCTTGATTTTAAAATCAACTCACTATGTATATGTATATCAAAACCTCACACTGCGCATCTTAAAAATATACGATTTCAATTTTTAAAAAGAAATTTGAGTTTTCTAACTTGAATTAAATCTATGTTGAGCAAGACTCAATCCTCTCAATTTCACTTCATTATTTGGCAAAGGGTCCTAGTAAAGTCACAGCATCCAGCACCTTTCTATTTCTGTGGATTTTTTCCTCTTTTCTGGTGGAATATTGACATGACATTAGAGCCCTGGAAACTTGACAAACTTCTAGAAGCACTTTTGAGAATACGAGCACTGTTTTGTACATTTGGGGCAGCAAAAATAATACCAATACATAATATTTTTTATAATCTTTATATGCTTGTCAGATATTGTGCAAGTATTGTCCCATTTAATACTCTTAAAGTGTTAAGAGGCAACTATTATTATCATCCTTTTTAAAAATTATTTTATTATACTTTAAGTTCTGGGATACATGTGCAGAATGTGCAGGTTTGTTACATAGGTATACACGTGCCAGGTGGTTTGCTGCACCCATCAACCTGTCATCTACATTAGGTGTTTCTCCTAATGCTATCCTCCCCACCTCCCACCACCTGACAGGCCCCGGTGTGTGATGTTCCCCTCTCTGTGTCCATGTGTTCTCATTGTTCACCTCCCACTTATGAGTGAGAACATGCGGTGTTTGGTTTACTGTTCTTGTGTTAGTTTGCTGAGAATGATGGTTTCCAGCTTCATCTATGTCCCTGCAAAGGACATGAACTCATCCTTTTATGGCTGCATAGTATTCCATGGTGTATATGTGCCACATTTTCTTTATCCAGGTTATCATTATGGGCATTTGAGTTGGTTCCAAGTCTTTGCTATTGTGAATAGTGCCGCAATAAACATACGTGTGCATATGTTTTTATAGTAGAATGATTTTTCATCCTTCTTATTTTGTAGATTAAGAAACTGAGGCTTGGAGAAAGTAAGTCAAGAAGATATGGCTCTTAAATACTGCCTTGGGAACTTCAACTTGACTCTATTTGACTAGAAAGCCTATAACTTAACCACTCCATTTCCAGTCTATTTCCATAAAAATGACCCAAAGAGTTTGCATAATTATGATGGGAGTTGGACAAAGTCAATCAGCAGAAAAGAAGAAAAAATTGCAAATTCTTGTGGAAATGAATCATAGCAGTAATAATTACCAACATTTCTTGAGCACTTATTGTATGTCAGGCACTATTCTAAAGCCTTTGACTGGACTAACTCATGGAATCCTCACAATGACCCTAAGAGCGATGTGGTGCTGAGAAGAATGTATATTCTGTTGATTTGGGGTGGAGAGTTCTGTAGATGTCTATTAGGTCCGCTTGGTGCAGAGCTGAGTTCAATTCCTGGATATCCTTGTTAACTATCTGTCTCGTTGATCTGTCTAATGTTGACAGTGGGGAGTTGAAGTCTCCCATTATCACTGTATGGGAGTCTAAGTCTCTAAGGACTTGCTTTATGAATCTGGGTGCTCATAAAGTGCATATATATTTAAGATAGTTAGTTCTTCCTGTTGAATTGATCCCTTTACCATTATGTAATGGCCTTCTTTGTCTCTTTTGATCTTCGATGGTTTAAAGTCTGTTTTATCAGAGACTAGGATTGCAACCCCTGCTTTTTTTTGTTCTCCATATGCTTGGTAGACCTTCCTCCATCCCTTTATTTTGAGCCTATGTGTGTCTCTGCATGTTAGATGGGTCTCCTGAATACAGCAAACTGATGGGTCTTGACTCTTTATCCAATTTTCCAGTATGAGTCTTTTAATTGGACCATTTAGTCCATTTACATTTAAGGTTAATATTGTTATGTGTGAACTTGATCCTGTCATTGTGATATTAACTGGTTATTTTGCTTGTTAGTTGATGCAGTTTCTTCCTAGCATCGATGGTCTTTACATTTTGGCATGTTTTTGCAATGGCTGGTACCGGTTGTTCCTTTCCATGTTTAGTGCTTCCTTCAGGGTCTCTTGTAGGGCAGGCCTGGTGGTTACAAAATCTCTAAGCATTTGCTTGTCTGTAAAGGATTTTATTTCTCCTTCACTTATGAAACTTAGTTTGGCTGGATATGAAATTCTAGGTTATTCCAAAATTGACCACATAGTTGGAAGTAAAGCACCCCTCAGCAAATGTAAAAGAACAGAAATTATAACAAACTGTCTCTCAGATCACAGTGCAATCAAACTAGAACTCAGGACTAAGAAAATCAATCAAAACCGCTCAACTACATGGAAACGGAACAACCTGCTCCTGAATGACTACTGGGTACATAACGAAATGAAGGCAGAAATAAAGATGTTCTTTGAAACCAATGAGAACAAAGATACAACATACTAGAATCTCTGGGACACATTTAAAGCAGTGTGTAGAGGGAAATTTATAGCACTAAATGCCCACAAGAGAAAGCTGGAAAGATCTAGCATTGACACCCTAACATCACAATTAAAAGAACTAGAGAAGCAAGAGCAAACACATTCAAAAGCTAGCAGAAGGCAAGAAATAACTAAGATCAGAGCAGAACTGAAGGAGATAGAGACACAAAAAACCTTCCAAAAAATCAATGAATCCAGGAGCTGGTTTTTTGAAAAGATCAACAATGACCCTAAGAGCTAAGTCCTATTATCTTTCTCTTTTTTTCAGGTAAAATTGAGGCACAGAGAAATTAAGTTACAGGATCACACAACTAGCCATAAAGTAATTGAAATAAGAGCATCATGAACCTATTTGTCACCCATGGAGATAAAAATGGACAAACTGGAAATATAACTATTGTAAGTTCTTCAGCATGGCTTACCTTCTGTGATTTGCTCACATGGTCAGAACCGTCCTTAGGTAACAAGCACGCCATGCTCTGGCCCAACCACTGTCCTCATCTGAATGTAGGAAGCTTTGGATGATGTCTGCGTATCCTCAGAACAGTCTCCTAACCATTCCTCTCTCAACCAGACCCGGAGGCATGCAGTGCCAAGGAGCTCTTCTGTCCTATTGAAAGCAGAGAATGGTTCTCTCTGAAATAAGTACAAAGAGCAAGCAAATTTAGTCAGTTTATGCAAAACACAAAATGGCATCTGCCATCTGGAAAAACACACTAAAGCCGTGAGCCGTCAAGCCCCTTTCAAGACTTTGGCATGTAAAATCAACATTTTTTTTTTAAGTCTGAAAGGTCCATGTGAACTTCCAGCTTCATTAAATGTAATTCACCCTGCCCCCCAACCCCGATTACTGTTGCTGACATCCAATCACCCATCACACATAGTTCCCCATTTTAAAAAATTAGATACATAAGTAGATAGATAGACAGATGACAGATAGATAGATAGATAGACAGATATTTTTTACTAAGTGGTGAAAAGGTCTCTGAGAGATAGGCTTACCAACAGAGGATTTTTAAAGAAAATAATAAAGAAATATCCTTCATAATTACCTTCTTTTTCACGTTTACAATGGTTTAAACAAATAAACTTGCCTTTATGTTGCCTATATAAACTTGGAACCTAATTTGTCACTGACATTCCAAGGCTCAAGATTGGGGGTTGATACTGCTGGTGTCTCTGCGATCACAAACGCCTGATCTTGCCTCCATCTGCACTAACCTCAAGGAGCTCAAGACAGATGAGAACAAGAAGGGCTGCTTAGGTTTTCCCTTAGTGCCAGGCTGAGTAAGCAGGGCACCCAGGCAGAAATATGTCCAGCAGACAGGAACAAAAATAAGGTAAGATGCTGTCAATGCTTCATTAAGAGTTACATTTAAATGGGTAGGAACTGAGACCTGAAAAGTCACTGATGCAGTGTCAGGGGAGGGCTGATCAAACCAAATGCACTGAGAAGGAACAGAATCACCACTGAGGATGAAGTTATCTGTGGTCTTCGAATCAAGGAGGCTGGGGCACAGTCAGAAATAGCGATCAAGACAAGAACACTGGACCAAAACACAAGGAACAGTAGCTAACGTGCAATAAGGGATTCCCATGGCCTAGCTACTTTACATCCATTAGATCATTGAGTGTCACAACAATTATAGGAGGAAAGTACAGTGCATATGAGAAAACTGGAGGCCAGAGAGGTTAGGTCATACTGCTAGAGGAGGTGTTTAGATTTAAATACAGATAGTCTGATTTCAGAGTTTATCCCTATAACCACCACATTTTACTGCCCAGCATATGTATGTAGAACCCAAGACTAGAAAGATATACACCATAGGCTGCTTTCTCCTGGTGATAGAATAACAGGTGACTTTATTTTATCCAATGTATTACTCTGTATTTCCATATTCCCTATTTTATAATCAGAACTTTTCAAAGGTTACTGGGAAACTAAACTTGCTTAATGGAAAAAAGAAACAGAAACTTCATGAATGAAGAAAACTTGGTTTTCTTAGGAGCAGAAAACCATATAAGGCGAGAGGTTGGTGTCAGGATCTGAATAGTACCTAGGATTAGTGCTGGTGCTGTTCAGAACAGAGTCTGCTGCTGTCTCTTTCCTTGTCAATGCCATTCCAAGGCCGAGGATCTGTTCCCCAGGTCAGACAATTGGGAGTAGGGGAGGGATCGTGGGGGGCCAGAATGAGGAATGGTTCATTTCTCCAGGACTGATCTGATCAGAGCATCAGATTCTCCACTTCTTTTCTTAGTCAGCACAATCTATCTATGTGTATTTGATCGTGACTGTCTCATTCCATCATCTTCTGCCACATTTAGAATTGCCTGGTGACACTTGCATCAAAACGACTAGTCTTTTGATCATTTCTTTCCCTTTCAGATTTAGGGAGATGTGCTGAAGTCTTCCAGAAGTCAGCATGCTGCTCTAATAGGAACAGATGTGAGTTTGGAATCCACCGGACCTCACTGAAACCCTTAGCTCTGTTGCTTATCAGCTGTGTGACCATGGACAATTTATTTCACCTCTTTGATCCTCAGTTTCCTCATCCGTAAAATGCAAGATGCTAGGAGGATTGGACTGGCAATATAAATTGCTGTTGTTGTTGTTGTTGTTATTGTTATTATTATCAGCAACAGTAATAACATTAGATACTATCACCCATGAGTTGCAGCAGAAGACCCATTCCTGCCACTCCTGGATGGTTGCCAAGTTGCTGCAGAAATGATGTGACAATGGACTCCAATATATTATTGAAGTGACATTCTCCAACTCCAGGGCCCGAGGAGCTTGCTGCTATCACAGAAGCTCCTTTAGGCCAGTCTTTTGAGTGTCACTTACACCAGTTTGGAAGTAATCTGCTTGCTCGCCCTTCCAGCAAAGGATGTCATGATCAGCTAATGGAAAGTGACAAGAAGGGATATAATGAATGAGAGGGAGTTAAAGTTTGGGATAAAAAAAGAGCCTTGTTCTTTTGGGGAATGCACAATGCTAAGCATACCATGTTAAATCGTGCGTGTCAAATAATGGACTAATTAAGAATCTTCATCCATTTTTTTCACATCTCATTTTTGTTGTCCTTTGAAAGATGTATTTTCAAATTAGCTCTTAGCTCTTTAAATAAGTACCAACAGGAAATAAAAAGACACCTTGTCTATCAGAGAAGCAAATGATAAACTGAAAAGAAAACACATGGGAAAGGAGATGGAGGTTTTGTGGGAGATGCTGAGAAGTTTTTATCATCATAGCAGCAACTTCTTGAATAATGGAATTTAATAACATATAATAAACTATGATCCAGGAGAACTCTGATTCAATCCCACTAATTGTTTGAGCCAGTGAAAGGAAGGCAAAGTTTACCATGCCAACATGCTGCTAATGCCACTGAACACCGCAGGGAACAGACAATTGTTCCCAGCTGCCTACCTCCTCACACAGAGGCGGCACATGGTCCCTGCCCCAAACACCGAGCTGAATCTCCAACTTTCAATGACAATCCTAGTTCTAGGACCTTAAAGTCACAGAAATGTAATTTTTGCAATCAACAAACTATTGTATTAAGCAGAGAATGGAGGGGTAACTAGATACAAAACCCCCAATTAGATTATAAAGAATAATAACCAATATGCTTTCAGACTAATGCCAAAAAGTACAAAAACCTATTATAAATTTAATTGAGCACATGATCATAAGCACTATTTTTCTACTTACATAGTTTTGCTGTATTAAGGTAGATTCCAAATAAAGAAACACTTTTTTTTCATTGTTATTGAAAAGGGTGCTTTTTTTCTTTTCACTTTGGATCATTTGACCAATGTGAAAAATGGGAAGGTATAATTAAGAAAAAAAATATTTTTTCCTGTCTTTACTCAGTTTTTATTTAAGTATAAAAATTAAGAAAAGGAATTGAGGCAATTATTTGGATAATACAGGTCTCTCCTAAAAGATGAGGTTTCTAATGAAAATACATTATTTTCGCCTGAATTATTCAGATAATGCCCTTAGTTTTCTACTTTATTTTATAGGTGTGGGTCTGTCTGTTGATTAAAAAAATCCTTTATAATCACCTTAAATGATTCTTTAGGTTTTTATGACAATTAAATATATAAGGGTTTTGGTACATAAATCCTATATACCTCAGGAATAAACCATCTAAAACTCTACAGAACATTTTGCAAAGTAGCTATTTAAATTACTAAACCAAAACAAGAACAACAACAACAACAAAAAGCAAGAAGAAGTATTAACTTTTTTCTCTCAGAAATGTTCATGAAACCTTAATGGTTACATTTGGCGGTAGAAGGAGGAGTGAAATACCTTTGTAAACTGATAGTCTAAAAACAGGAAAATTAGTATTGTGCCACGGCTATGAGCAGCTAATAAAGAGAACATGGTTAAAAGAGATTAAGGTTCAAATTAAGGTCAGAAAAGAGACTGATTGAGGAAAACTGCCATGTTCCATTGCATGGCAGTTTAAGTGAGACAGTTTCCCCCTGAATCAGCCTTAGGTTGAAAAATTACACTGTTGGGGTTAATAAAGAGGCCGGGCATTTGTTTGGACTGAGACTTCAATTAAAATGTTATTTGGGGTAGCCAGAGCTAATGTCTTGCTTAGAGGTAAACTGAACTGCCTTTTAAGAGGATGGAAAAAAAAAAGAAGATGAAGAAGAATAAAAAAGACCACCTAATCTGTCAAAGACCCTGAATAACTGGCAGAAAGAATTGTGTTTGCTGGACCTGTGCCCAACTCAGCAGTGAGCATTCTTAAAGGTTTTGTGACATCATCTGAGGCAGCTGAGGTTTTCTGAGTTTTTGATTGTTGCACTGGGTGAAGAATCTAGTGTTCAGCTGAGCCTTTTTGAGACAAAGAAAAAAATCTGGTTAGTATAATATGCCAAGTTTGGGCTTTTTTTAATGCCACAAAAGGGGTGGGACCAAGAATTCTGGGTCTTAGTCTCATGACTCTTCCCCAAAGACAAAAATTGATGGATACAGTTAATTGAATTTCTCAGTCCATACCAATTTGCCCACAGTTAGACAAAACCCACCAAAGTTTGCTTTCATTTCACTTCTTTAGAGCGAGTGAAAATCCTTCCTAAATAAGTTCCTCTTCCTCTACATTCACTCCTATATTCCGTAGAGATTCATTGAGCATGTTTACTCTGGACAGCATCAAGCATACTTTGGTCAACAAAACACATTTCCCAAATTTTATAGGGCTTATACTTTGAGGAAAGGAGGAGCAGCTGATAAGTTATATATATATTTACAAACTGCTAACATTAAAAGAAACAACACCATGATGGAGATAGATTCCAGTTCTTTTCAGTATTTTTCTTAACCTATCCCATGAGTAGCAACATGAAGACCTCATTGCAAGGGTAAGGGGTGGCTGAGGCAGCTGGTTAATGGCGGATACAAAATATGTGATTTTCTACTGGGGAGTTGAATTTGGGATCTGGTCACGGAGATAAAGAGATTCACAGAAAGAGAGGTGGGACAGCCCCAAGTAGCGTGGATAAGAATGAAAATTAACTTAAGAATATGGACGTGATTGGCATTTTTTGTCCAAACAGTGATACAACAGAGCAATGGACTGATAGCTATAGAAGTGCTGAACCAGGAAAGGTCTCTGGGCTAGGGAAAGACACTATCTCATTGAAGAAGCGGGACCAGGTAACAGCACATAGAGGGGTGCTAGGGTCCGGAGAAGAGGAAAGGAACCATTCTTGTCCCTTGTTTCCCTCATGCTGTTCAGTTTTTAAACAAAATTTAGAAAATGAACACTGTTTGGCTTGATCCCCATTCCAATTGGCCCCAAGTCCAGTTTTTTATTGAACTAAAGAAGATGTTCATGAAAGCATAAGTCCCCCCTCTCCCAATTTCACCAAAATTAAAACAAAATAAATTTGCTAATCAAGGACATTTAATCTTCAGAATATTCTTGAAGAAAATAAACTTGGTTGAAAGAACAGTGGCAGGCAGTGACTTAAGCTACTCTGGAGGCTGAGGTAGGAGAATCGCTTGAACCCGGGAGGCGGAGGTTTCAGTGAACCAAGATCACGCCACTGCACTCCAGCCTGGGTGACAGAGCAAGACAAGACTCCATCTGAAAAAATAAAAAAAGACTACTCCACACACAGCACACAGAGGCATAATGCAAAATGGGAATGATAACACTTTGAAAACAAAATGCCAATAATGAGATCATTGCAAAGGGAACAGGGAACCAGCAAGCTGAGAAGTAACACAACGTCCACGAGTGCTACGTCTGTCCAAGTGGTGGCAAAATCTGCCAGGCCCAGATTGACTTCATTAGTCATTTAGAAGCACATAGATCACAGAAAAAATTCGCCTCCTCCTCACTGAGAAAGAATTGATCATCAGTATAAATAGAAAGGAATTAGAACACCAATTCTTCACAGCATAAATATTTCATTCACCAACCAGTTGTGATTTCGCCCGTGGCAATTAAGAAAATATGCAATATTACCACTGGACAGGTGTGAATGTAATCAACTTTAGCAGAGAATCGAGGTGGATAATTCATATTGAATACAGAATTAATGCATAGATTATATTTTCTCAGATGTAATTAAGGAACTTGGGGAGAAAGAAGCACAATTATATAACCCATTTAGCCCTATTCACAGCTCTGTTACTCCTTCAGGTCTACTTGCACCAATGTGATTCTCATTCAGCAAATATTTGTCAGGCACTTTCTAGATATAGGACACCATGCTAGATAATGGGAATTCTACACAGAACAACCTTCTCTCTTAACATCCTCAACTCATCTTCAGTCCTCTCTGTGCCCTTACCCAGCTTGGCTTTTCTCCAAAGTATTTTCACTACCTGACATCATATCATATCTGTATTTGTTTTTTGTTCATCGCATCACTTACTAAAATACTAGCTCCAAGAAGCAGGCACTTTGACTGTCTTCCTGTGTGGTGTACCCAACATTTAGGCCGCATTAAGAGCTCAAAGAATGCTGTTGAATAAATAAGGCTTATGTCCAAAAAGACTATTCATTTCCATTAGGAAAAGCAGAATAAAAGAAAACTATAGTTATGAGCATGCATAATTAGGGTTTCTAACCTAGGAAATGAGGGAGGTCTTTCTTGAACAAATGACTTTTAAGTTGGACCCTGAACAATGAGGAAGAGCATGTCTGGAGAGGGGGTTAGGAGGCCTTTCAAGGAGAGACACCAGCATGTCTAATGGTACTTGTGGGGTTGAAATAAAGGGGAAAAGACCAGAGATATGGAATCATGCTGAGGAAAGGGGGAGTCAAGAGATGAGGCAGAAGCCATGGACAAGAGCCAGATTATCCAAAATCTTGGAGGACATGTTCAAAATTGTAGACTTATTCCAAGAGCAATATGGAGAGTTTTAAGCAGTGACATGGCCAAAGTTCTTAATTCATGATCTCTCTGACAAGCACAAAAGGAAGCATTTTCATGTGAGCATTCTGAAATTGGGCATGAGAAGCTGCTGGAATATTTCAGAATGTAGAGAAGTAGAAAAACTTAACTATATTTATTGAGTATCAGCCAGAAGCACCTGATTATAATAGGCAATGTGGGGAGGGTGGTGACCACAAAAAGTTAGCAGCCTTTGTTCCTGAAGAGAATGTAGCCTAGCCAGCCTGCTACCAAAAGGCAATACACACCCATGGAAAAGTTAGAGAAAACTGAGAAACCACAGATGAACTGATTCACTGTCTCTTTCCTGAATGCCTGAAGGCCATTACTACCACAAAAGGCCCTTCCTAGTGTGGCAGGACAACACTTTGCCACCTCTACCTCCACCAGGTCTACCCTGGTTTTCTGAATTCCAGCAGCAAGAGGCCACCCCAGGCCCCCCAAACATGGGACAGATATCCTCCATGCCTTTGCATGAGCTGCCTGTCATTCTATCCCTCTTCACACTCACGACTGGTCTTCTGCCTAGGACCCAGCATGAGTACATGACATGTGCCAGGTGCCCAAAAAGTATCTGTTGAATAAATGTTAGGGATTGAGCTAACATGTCACCCTTATTCCACCTTTCTAGTGCACACTTCCTGAGTGCCTGCTTTGTGCCAGGCACAGTGTTGAGGCCTTTCCATGCATTCTGATTTCATCTTCACAACAATCTTGTAAGGCAGATATTGTTACTATCCCCCGTGTACAGACAAGACAACCAAACTAAGGCTCAGAGAGGTACAGAGGCTTGCTTAAGAGTTCTCTCACCTTGCAACAGGGACATAAACCCACTTCTGCTCCTCTCCTAAGCTCCCAGTGTGACTAATTACTTGCTTATGTTCACCTCCTTCTTGAAGGCTTCCTTGATACTCCAAATTACCATGAACCTAAGCCTCGGGACTCCTAAAGTATTTTGTGTCAATGTGTGTCCATAGCCATTCTACCTAATTTCTTCCTGGCACTGTTAGTGTCTCTGGTGGGTCTTGGTATCATCAGTGTTAAGTACAGTTATTTGGCACTTGGTAGAAGTGTAAATTAATATTTTTCAAAGAATAAGTGAATAAAGAAATCAGCTCAAAGCAATCTAATATAAACTCTAAATGTGCCCTTTAAGAAAACTAATAAGAAAACTTTTTTTTTTTTTTTTTTTGAGATAGTCTCCCTCTATAGCCCAGGCTGGAGTGCAGTGGCATGATCTCAGCTCATTGCAACCTCCGCCTCCCAAGTTCAAGTGATTCTCCTGCTTCAGCCTCCTGAGTAGCTGGGACTATAGGTGTGCACCACCATGCCAGGCTAATTTTTTTGTATTTTTAGTAGAGACAGGGTTTTACCATGTTGGCCAGGCTGGTCTCGAACTCCTGGCCTCAAGTGATCCACCCACCTCAGCCTCCCAAAGTGCTGGAATTACAGGTGAAGAAAACATATTATACATGAATCCAACAGATAGAGTATGATCACTCCCATTAACAAGAATTCTACAGTCCTTATCCTTTCCCTTATCTCCACCCATTACAGCATTCCTTTAAAGAATGGTTTATCTGGTAAATTGAATATTTGTTTTATTTTCAAAATTAAAGATGCCAATATTATACCATTGCATAAAGAGAGAAAAGGGAATCACGAAGACATTTATAAGACTATTCATGAGTCATGGGTCTATGCGCAAGCCTAGAGGGCATACAGTTGAGGAGCATATAGGAAAGAAACTGTTCACTGCCAACTCTTCTCCCAAGGAGAATATGAGAGATAATGCTTTTTAAACTTGAAATATACTTCCCAAGAATATGTAATGCAGACATGCAAAAGGTGAAATACTACAAACCAACCACTCTACAGAAATTGTCGTCTCCCTGATGAGATTACTACACTAGAAACAACATGTTTATTGGCTCACAAAAGACATGTCACCTAACAGTTCATAGTAGGGAGTCTGAGGAAAATAACTCACCCATTGTGAAGTCAATGTTCAAATCAATATCCCTTGGGGAGAAAAATATTGCTCATTGATAGAGATTGATTTTTCTTTTCCTTAAGAAAATTCCCGAGGGGTAAACAACATTTTTTTTTTCATAGGGAATGTAACTAAACAAGGCAATGTTAAGGTCTACATTTTCCTAGCCTCATTAACATGATACTCAAAAATCATGAGTGTAATTATAAATGCCTTTTGACCTACTGAAAAATAGATACCAGTTCCAATTTTTAAAATTTCATTTTAATATCCAAGCAACGGGATTTCAAAGACAACTTGATGTATGTTCTCTGCTTTACTAAACAACACTATTATAAGTGAGATACTTTTTGGCACTTTAAAACAATTTTAAAAATTATATATAAATGAAAAAAACTGGATCTTACATTTTTTAACCTATGAATTTTGAAAATGTTCTTACTGCCTTCACCTTACTTTTCCACTCCCATTTGTACCCCTAAACCATTAAAAAGCATACAGAAGCCATGGATCTTACATTTTCCAAAGGCCTTCACAAAAGCAAGATGTTTTCATGGGCAAATGGAAAAGAAGGCTGAATAAATTCATTTTATATTTAGCATGTTGGTTCAGACTGGTGAATATTTAGATTTATTTACAAGGCTACAGTAGATTATAGTGATCGATACATAGACTGTCTTCTCAGGCCACATGTGTGACCAAAAGAAAGCTTGCCTTCTACCCTTTGAAACTCAAAAGTTGCATAAGAAAGGACAGATGGATGATTTGGGGAAAAAAGAAATGTCATTCAATTAATGTTTGTTGAAAAGGGTGTCACAGATCATTGGCAGAATTTCCACTCATTGGCAACTCCCCGAAGCAGCCAAAGATTAATTGAACACCCAGACTACTGGGTTCTATGAGGAGAGGAGAACAATAGTGTGTTGGTGATTACAGAGGCTGAAATGTGGAACCAACAGAAGTATAGCTGAATGAACCATCTTCCTCATGCAGGAAGAGCACCCCCACAGCCAAACAATCTTTGTTCTTTATTCCTGGGATAGAGATGGATTCATATCATACCACACTCTTGTACTCTATTTCTCTTTCTAAAAGAATACATTTTTCAAGTGATTTAAACATAAAATTAGGAGCAAAGTTCATTGGTTGGCATAGGTTCATGACCTACAACTTGACCTTAGGAAACACTTAAACCACACTGATTATACAGATTTTTCTCATCTAATGGTATAATATCTATAACTACATGCATCTGGTAACATACTAAATGCTGTCTAGAACAACAAAGCAAAGCAAACCAAAAGCTCACAATTTAAAATTTAAAAAAAAAAAAAAAGATCTAAGCCCACCTTTGTAAACATTTGCTTCTGTAAGAAGTTAAAAAAAAAAGAAAGAAAAGGAAAAGAAAAAAGATCCACCAGAAGTACCAAAATCAAATATTTATTAGTCTTTTAATTTTCTACTTATTTGAAATTCAAAAATAATTTTCATGCTTTGATAGGAATGTGGGGTTGTTTATCATTTCAAAAGCACTTCTCCTTTTATCACAAATCGAAGAAGAACTAACATTGAGAAACAAGGAACCAGAATATTTAGAGAAACTGGGAATAAACTACAAACTAACATAGGCAAGGGAGAGAAAATATGATCCTCTCAAAAGAATAATGTAGCAACAATCAGAGCACATCTGGGATTTGATTTAAACCAACCTGGAACCAGATTGGATCTCCAAGCTGTTCTGTACACACACACACACACACACACACACACACACACACACTGAGATTTCCAAAAGTGAAATTTCCAGAAGTTATCCTAGAGAGTTAACCCCAGAAAGGACTTTACTGGCAGACACAGGCATAACTTTACTCCTTCTGTGATGGCCCATGAGTGGGGTCTATGGCAGTCTGAATAGATGGGCCTTTCTGTCGAAAGATTCTGCCTAATCCTTCCCACCAAAGCAGGGTTCTAAAGGTGTCAGCAGGATTTGGCTGACTGGATCATTAATGGAGCTATGGTTAATTATTGACTGATTAGGGATTTACCTTATCTTTCCGTCAGGAGCTAGCTCAAGACTTAACGGTAAGCAATTTAGAGCCAGGGTGAACCTACACACATGCCTTTTTCTTCTTTCCCTTTGGGCCACTTTAGCTTGCCCTTCCCCGTAATTCACATTCAGGGCCAAATGGCCAGTCCTTACAAGGCGTGGGAGTCCTCAAGAGCACCGAAAATGAGAGGGGCCAGGTCCACGTGACAAGCGTCCAGAGACAGAGGCTTAGAGAAATGTGCCTTTTGCAAAACAGTATTTATGTGTCAAGGTTTTCCAGTTAAGTCCCTGGGAGACAGAAAAAAAAAAAAAAGCACTTGCTTTTTGTCTCTAAAAGTTCTGGTGATGCCCGTGGGTGAGAATCCGCCCCTCACTCCCTAAGGCCCCTTGGCAAAGCCAGGGAATGAGTACAGGCAGCTCAGGCCCAGCTGCCCCAGATAAGAGGTGGCCCGTGTTAATGCACAGGCTTCCTCTGCACCTCAGCAGGGCCTTCCTTTTCTAAACAGTCTCCCTTTAATGTTGGCGAATGTTGTTTTTCCATTGACTCAACATCTCGCCTGGTGGTAAGCCGGTGGGGAAAGTTGCAGCGGGGGAGGGTTAAAGTGGGAGAGAGTGATGCCAAAGCAAAAGAGCTGGACGGTCAGCCAGGTTTCCAAACAAGCTAGACACCTGCTTTGGAAAGACAGTGGTGGAGCCTAGACTTCTGGCTCCCTCTTCACTTTGATCAGCCTTTTGTTCCCTGCAGGTCTGTGATGGGCTCCCTGCCCCTCCCCACACCACTGCCCCCTTCACCGGGAGCTACTTCAACTTGGAAACCATCAAATACTCATAACTTTTCTCTATGAATGTAACTGTCTCATCTGAAGAAAAGGGAAAACAGTTATTGGAATGAATGAAAGAAGAGAAAGGAATTCTAAGGAAGAGAAGATGGAAGGAAAGTAAGTGAGAAGAGGAAATTTGGAGAGAAAAAAAAGAAAGGGGAAAAGAGAATAGAGGAATAGAAATTAAAAGTAAAAAGAAAAGAATAAAAGGATAGAACAAAAAATAAAGAAAAGGAGGAAGGGCAAAGGAGAAGGACTGCAGAAGAGTGAAGTCCAAAATGGAAGCTTTTCTCCCAGAAGCTCAGTTTCTCAAGCCACAGGACCGTCCCGGGGCTGAGGATGAAGAACAAGGGCTTCTCTGGGCAATCCCAGGTCAAGGGGCATTTTCAAAACCAAATCTTGATTAGAGCCAGCTAAATGTTTTGACTTGAGGGAGACACTGAGGATTATAAAGCAAAATAGAGCAGCATGAGTAAGAAAGAAACAGGAAAAGAAAGAAAATTTAAAAAAACTCATGGGGACACAAAGGGAATGATAGAAAACACTTCTGAATCAGCTAGTCGTCTACTAACAAGCTGTAAAGATCTCCAATGACAAGTTGTCACATTAGTTTAGTGAAACTGAAGCAGTACTTATCCCCTTTCCTGTGCTTAATCTCTCCCTGCGTGCCACAAAAACATGCTACCACGTTTAATAGGATTAGTTTCGTTCACTTTCTTCCCCCACCCCTTTTATTTTTTACAATTCTATTTTCAGCAATACAGGGATCCTTGAATTCATCAACTTCCTGTGGTGCACAGCAAAACCTGGCATGCATGGTTTTTACCCTTTAAATACTTTATTTTGAATGTGAAAAATGTAATTTAACTATTTCCTATCTTTCCCCCCAATAGCCATAGCTTGGGGGTGGGGGAAGGTGTTGATGGTAAAAGGGCCAAGACAAAAACAGTGTTCTGGAAAGGGGCTGACACAGCCCAATCCTTGCAGAAGCTACGTGCCCTAAGTGAAATTGCTCTAGCTCAGACTACAGGCAGACCTGGATTCCAATTCTGGCTGTGCCACTTACTGGCCTTGCGGCCTTGAGCAAGTGGTGAAGCCTTCCCCAGTCTCAGTTCCCTCATTCAAACGCAGGGATAATTCGTCTCTGGGCTGTTGGGAGAATGACATATACTATACTTTATTTCCTCACTTCTAAGATTAACTTTTTCTCATATTTTATGCTCCTGAAATCAGTGTCTCACAATCCATTGTGCATTTAAGATCCTCGTGTTTTCCTTTTCTCCTAAAGGCCATCTTTAAATGGTGTATTTTATAATCTACTACATTTTGGAATCAAGAAACGGGAATTGTAGGGTGTAAAGCACCTGTCCCAGTCCTGAGGCACAGCAGTGCTCAGCAAGTGCTGGGAGTATCTATCGCCGCCCATTTTCACTATGCCTGCTGCCTCCTTGCCACATTCCCACGGAAAGATCACTTTGGAATAAGACAGAAGAAGGTGTTGACACTTTTGCCCCTCATCCAGATCCTGCTAGACTAGAGTTTCTAATTGAGATTTCAGAGATCTGCCTAAATCAAACACCGATCATAACTGCCCATACTGGGTCAGAACCAGAATCCTTCGGTCCACTCTGCTCCCTCAAAGGGTCACCAACTGCCATGCTTAGCAGTGTCTTGCAAACAGTAATTATCTGATGAATTGAATTATTCTATTTTCTTTGAGTCCACTTTGGGTTAAGCACCCCCTCCCGCTCTCCGCAGCACCGCCGTCAGATTAGCAATGGAGAGAGAAGGGGATGAACTCGCCTGATAGTGGTGGGAAAAGGACGGTGGGGCAGGGGACAGGGACCCAGAGGAATGAAAGGAGCAGCAAGGCCTAGAGAGGAGACGGAGGAAGATGGAGCTGGGAGGAAGAAGGAAGTTGGCGTGAGAGGCGCTGTCGAGGCGCTGCAAGGGGGCACACACCGAGGAGCAGCCCGCACCCCCAGTGGGCTGAGAGGGCGCCGGGGACCCGCACTGAGAGTCAAGGCAGACCCGCTTCGCCACCCATAGCGTCCCCCGGGAGAGAGTCCGGGACGCAGGGCCCCCGAGGCTGCGGGTCCAAGTCCTTCCGCCAACCCGGGATTAGCGAGTCTGTCGCTTCAAAAGTCTAGGCGAGAGGAAGCCCAGACGCGTCGGCCTTCGCCCGGGCTGGAGCAGCTGCCAGATTTAGCCTCCCGCCTCGCCTTTTCTCCGGCCTGCCCCTCCGCCCCTCAAACAAGGCTTCCACACGCCTCCCGCCCCGCCTGTTTCCCGGGCCTCCTCCGGGGAAAATGGCACTCTTCGCCCACCCAACATCCCTCTACCCACCTCCCCCGCGCCCCCCAGTTCCAAGTTCCCCCGGCAGACCCCACCCACACTCTCTCCCCCTAACTCCACTCCCTTGCCCCCCTACACACACACAGCTACACACTACCCCTGTCCTGCCCATTCACACTCTGCAGACACACTCCCCATCCCGTTCTCCCCCAACTCACCCACCAACCCCCTTTGCCACTCAGCCTTTGCCCCCTGCCCACTTGCAAGTGGAGGGAATAGAGCTCTTTCCACCAGGAGGGTGCTTGGGGAGGAGAAGCCAGAAGTTGCCATCCATTTTTGTACAGCTTGACCCCAAATATGTTTCTCTCTAGTTTTTAGGGGGCGCCCTTTGTTTTTGTCCCCTAGAGTCACCGACTTTTCCCACCTAGGTATAGAGAGAGTAGCCAGAGAGCAGGAACCTTCCACACTTGCCCAAAGACCACAGACAGCAGGACAGGCATCTAGGGGTGATGCTTCCTCTTCCCCAGATTCAGAGACTGCAGTGCCCCCGCCCTGACCCCTGGGGTCCATTCACTAGGGGCTGGGCCCACCGCTGCCCCACGCTGGCAATCCCTTCCTTACCCCCCCCCCCTCCCGCCCCCAGGAATCTACGATTACTTTATCTCAAGCCTTTTGAGGTTACCAGCAAAACACCTTTCTCGGGATGTTTAATAAGCTGCTCACAGGCCTCCGCAGTTGAAAAACTGTCAACCCTCTTGATCTGTTGTCTGCTGCTTCAGCCCGTTCCATTTCCTTGGCTTTCTTCCCCCCACTGCTGCAGTCACAGCCAGGCATGGCACCTTCCTGCCTAGCTTCCTTTCCCTTCTCACAGCTGTCCTTGGCTGGGATCTCCCCTAATCACCTTGGGATATGCTTGTATTCATTGGTTTGAACATAACTTTACGAAAGGTTGTATTTTACTTTACACGGATTTGGGGGAGGTTGTTGAGTCAAACATGTAAAAACACATAACATATGATCTACATTTGCTTTTGTTTTACCTAGGAATGCTGACTTTTTTTCCTTCTTGTTGTTCCCTTTCTAAGATAACTTTTGTCCTGTGGCTTCATTGGTCTGACCAGCGGTTTCTTTAGGAAATGTTTGCCATCTATAAAGCAAGGAAGGTGAAAGAGCCAAAAAAGGCGGGGGTGGGGTGGAGGAGGAAGCAGACTTCAGATTGGTAAATGCCCCACTTTGCCAGTAGGACTGATGGACAGTTCTAGGTCCAAGAGCACAGGGCCTAGCTTCCAAATGTGCCAATTCTAATTTATTTTATGGCCTAAAAGGCGGAGGAGGGGAAATCATATAAAGGTGACAACTATGCATGAGCTAAAATGTGCATACACATACATATCCCATGACAGTCCAGTTGCTTCACCAAAACGTTGGGGGTAGGGACAGGTCCTTATAAGAATACATGTCACTCAGCTTGAGTGTACAGATCACACATTTGTGGGCAATATACCTTCCAAGTATTGAGCACTAGTCATGTGCTGAACAAGTTTAGTCATGTAGAAGTTTGTCAATAAATCTATGATTTGGATATTATCCCCACTTCACAGATAAAACCTGAGGCTCAAACAGATTAAGTAACACAATCAAGGTCACAGAGTCAGTAACAAACCAGCTGAGCAGTAATTAAAGACACAGGGTGACCCCCAGATTCCCAGGTCCTTCTTCTGATTACCTCGGTGGGGTGGGCCCAGAAATCTTTACATTAAAAAAAAAAAAAAAAAAAGCTCCTTCGGTGATTCCAATGATTCACCAGGTCTTTGGAAGCACCACTCCACAGTAAACCATCCCGCTGTTCCTGTCACCAGCCTTGCCTCCAAGCAGCCTACTCCACGTTGGACAAAACATTTAAAACATATTTAAATAGCAATTTCGAAAAACTATACAGCATATGGATTTTCCTTTTGATCTCAAAATGATGACAAACAGACACTTAGATACTTCATAAAAGAAATATTACCAGAAAAATTATAGAAATCTGGCTTTCAACTTCATCTTGCTCTAATTTAAACAAAATGCAACTTGCCAGTTACTCTCTCTCCAAATGCATCCAAACTGGGAGCGTCTTTCTCTTTCCGCTGGGTCAGGCCTACACCTATTTATTTCTAGCCCACTCCTCACCCTGAATAACAGCTTCTGGTAAGATGGACAATGTGGAAAACTTCAGTCCTATCACCAAAACCCCTGAAAATGGAGCACCCCCGAATTCACACCCTTGACGTGAAAAACCAAAGAGAGGGAAGCTGGGAGTAACGGCCAAGCATCCTTAGAGTAATTGACAAAAGAAAGGGGGTGGGCAGAAAGGGAGATTTCCATCCCTTCAAACGTGCACGCCCCTCCCGCGGTCCCGAGAGGGAGTCCCCCCTCCCAGGTCGAGTGCGTCCACCGGCTGTCCCCGCAGCAACAGGCGGGAGGCGGGGGAGGGGAGGTCGCGGGGGCAGCTCAGGCCTGGCGGCGGCCGCCGACGTCCCCAAGCCGCCACGACGTTCCCCCGCTCTGCGGCGCGCCGGGAGCAGGTGGTTGCCCTCTGCGTCCCGGGCGTGCACTGAGCCCAGGCTAGCGGAGCAAGGCTGCAGCCCCTGCGGTGGCCCGGGAAGAGGCAAGTGCCGCGGGGCCGGGGCGAGGAGGGACTGGCAGGGCGGCGTGGAGCCCCACTTGGCCGCGCAGGCAGGAGGGGCGCGCCCTCTGCGGAGCGCGGCGCCGCGGCAGCCACAGCATCTCGCGCTGGCTCTCTCAGGTCGGAGAGGCCGCGACACCTAGCGCGGGGCTGAGGCTAGGAAGGGCGGGTCGGGAAGGGAGGAAGGCACAGGGAGGAAGCCGCGGGCGAGGAAGCCCCGCTCCCGCCGAGTGCCTGGAGAGGAGATTCCCAACCTTCCCGCCCAACCCGAAACTTTTCCAACACACGCAGGCGTATTCTTCGCAGGTTTCGGCGGCCCAGAGTCGCAGTCAGGGAGGAGGCTCGGGAATCACACGTGCCCTGGCACACTGGAGGAGGTACACAGACACACCAGGAGGGACAGGGCCTCTTGGGAGGCGGCTTAGGGTGTGAAGGCAGCAGGCGGCCACACATCCGAAAGGGACTCCCCGCGAGCGGAATCGAGCGCTTAAAACCCTGCCACAGCTCGGAAGTGTAGCGGTGCCCAGAGGCTTTGCGTAACTTTGCCCACTGCGCCCCCGCGTGCAAAGGCGTCCCCTTCACGCTCACACTCTCACCCCACCCCACTCCCCTTGGGCTGCGGCCCGCGGCTGCCTTTGTACTTAAGCGACAGCAAAAGATATGCTGATTCGAACCAAAGATGGTGGGTAAATTGTGTGAATTCCACTCGTGGGCACCCCCAGATACGTGGGGAGAGCACCCCTTTCTCCCCGAAGGCATCCCCTCCGTTTCTCTCGGCCTTTGGGTCTCCAGCTTCTTCACTACTATGGACTGAAGAAGACAAAGCACAGCCAAATCAATGTTTTGGGTGTTTTTGTTTTGGTTTTGGTTTTTTCCAATCACGGCCACTCCAAATGCTAACCCTCAAAAGCTGGGTGGGGTTGGAGAAAGGCGAATTATGTCAGGGAGCACCCCTCGGAAGGCGCGCGCGCGGCCTGGCGGGTTCCTCGCCGGGCTCTGGGCAGCCGGGCCGAGTGGCTGGATTATGTAAGTAGCAGCCCTCCATGTGCTCACCACCATCTGTTAATATCTTGGTATTGGAAAGTTCGGTGCCTGAGGCAAAGCCAGGGTTGGCGGCGAAGAGCTCCCAGCCTACACTTTTCTACTCCAGGGCAGGGAATGTACTTCCCTTTGATTGTTTTCGCCCACTTTCATAAAATCAAGTAGTAGTGTGTCCCTTCAATCACTGACAACCCCCTCATCCCCGCGGGTGTGTCTTTGTGGGCGAAGAGTGATTTTCTTCGAGGCCAACTTATTGTAATGAGCCCTTTCGATGAATTTATATTTTCATGACAATTCTGCACTCCTTAAAGCAATGTGGCAGACTCTTTATTTGGGAGTGGGTTCTTTCTCATTTTAAAAATTTACTTTCCTTCTGCCAGCACCCCTGGAACCAAATTCTTGTAAGGGTTATATTTCAACTTCTTTGGAGTGATTGGCTTCTGTTTACTTTGAAAGCTGTTGGTTAAACAAACATCACTCGGGAGGCTTCTAAGCAGTGGGGTTCCCAGGAGAGAAAACGCTGCAGCTGCTACTTGCTACTGATCTTGTGGTATTTCACTTCCCCCCCATTCAGAACAAATCCAGGTTGGGCTTGGCGTCACACTGGGCACAGGAGATGAGAGTGAGAGAGAGGCCGTCAGTCAGTTTTGCCTCTGGAAAGCTTGCAGCAGGCAGGCCTGCACCCTGGGGTTGGTTTTCCTCTCTTCCCTTCTTCAGAGTTCGGATAGTGGTGGTGGTGCTGGTGGTGGTGGTGGGTGGGTGGGTGACCGGGAAGTCCTTAGGCATCCTTCTCCAAAATCCACGTCCACGTTTGCCTCTCAACTGAATCTGGTTGAAATTCCCAGAATTGGTTTGTTTAGGATCTGATAACCGCTGTTTGTAAGGTTTTAAATTACTTATACGCACTGTCTTCCCTCCTGCCCCCACCTAACGGCTTTAAGAAAGAATAGGAGGCGTGAGCATACACCGAGGAAATGTCAAGGCGAAGTGTATTCAACACAGAACCAGATGCACGAGTGATAACTGCGAGTTTGTCTAAGAACACACAGATCACCCTTCAGATAAACAAGTAAATGCAACCTGCACGGATAGGGTTTGTTACAAGACCGGTCAGAACTTGCGTTAACTTTTAAGTTACTGGGGTTGTGTTGGAAATGGGGCGAAGGGAGGAGTTGTCTTAAGCCTAGGCTTGGCAGCTGGTTTCAGAGATGGAGCCAATATCTAGGCGACTTCTCATCTCCAGGCTTCTCCCCTATCAGAAAACAAAGCGGGAGTTGCCCGAGATAGGGGGCTCGGGCCTCAAGTCTTGCTCCAGGGCAGCCCGAGACCCAGGAGAGTGCCGCAGCTCTAGCAAGAGAGGTTGTCAGGAGTGTGGCCTGTACGCCTCCCCGAAAGTAGAGGACAGGACAGGGGACAGGGCTGCGCGGAGGCAGCTCACGGAGCTGGGCTGCGAACCGATCTCCCTCGCCTAGAGTCGCGCGCGCTCCTATTTCAACTCGCCGCTCCTGCGCCCTAATGCGGGCTGCGAACCGCCGCGGCAGAGCGTCACTAGCCGGGAGCCTCCGCCGCCGAGGCTGGGGGTGGGAAAGCTTCCTTGTTCGCCAAGCGGGTTACCCCGACTTCGACTCAGGCCTGCCTTTCCCCACGGCGTGACACAGGACTTACTGGGGTTCTCAGGGAACTTTTCCCGCCGCCAGTTCCCGGGCGTGGTGTGTGCAAAACGTGCATTCAAGCGCTATGTGCAATTGACACAAACTTGTGGGCTAAAGTACAAGCCATTTCTTTTGCGTTTGAATCTTTTTCTCTGTCCCTGCCTCCTTTCTTCCCCCTACTCCCCCCTCCTTCTTCTCTGCTCTCCGCCCTTTTAAATGTCAAACTGAGCAGATGGTTTTAAGGTGTGGAAAGGTATATAGCCCTTACTCCTACCAGTTTATTTGTGGGCTGGCGCTAGCTTATATGTACAAACCAAGATTCTTAAAGAAAACCAGTAGGACGAAAAATAAGAAAGGAAGTAGCTTTGATCCATTTTCAGACCCCAAATTTCCCCGCTCAATACACCCGCTTACCTCGAAGGGACCCAACCAATAGAAGCATTATTCCGTCCTGTGTCTAATGGGCATGTTGGTTATTTCTGCTCCCAGACTAAACTGTCACATCCCGGTTAGAACACTTGATACAACAGTCAATAGTTGGAGGTGTGAGTGGTGTGTATGCGCTCCTCTGTGTTGTTTCCCTGATAGACGCGTGGGGGGAGTCTGTGGGGCGGCAAAAGGGGAAAGAAGGCGGCTGGGGATGCTCCTGCAATCTCTTTTCTTATCGCGGACACCTAACCTGACCGACCTGATTTTTTTTTTCTCTTCTTTTCACTGTTTGAAATTCGTGCCAAAAGTTTCCTGCCGGGATAGACTCGGATATACTAACATCGCTATTCTTATTCCAAGGGAGGGCTTAATATCCTCTTTACGGTTTGGTGAATTTGAGGCTGAAATTTTAAATTTCCTAGAAAGGAGTATGTGTGTGTGTGTGTGTGTGTGTGTGTGTCGCAGAAGACATTGGTAGTGTTTGGCCAGTGTACTTGTAACACACCTCATAAATACCCTGTTGTCACGACACAGCATGATTCAACCTTTGATCTAATTAAATTTGAGGGACACACGAAAACTACTTGTCCTCCTCGTACCTACAAAAATGAGTGTCTAATAGACTGTGTATGAATGTTTCTGCTTCGCAGCTTTTGCAAGTCCTAGCTTTTATAGGATCTTTAGGTCATAAACGCGGCTGCTTTATTAAAAGCCGTTTACTGTGCCCGGTGAAAGGGACGTTCTAGCTGCGGCCGGAGGCTCGCTTGCATTTGTAACTTGCAAAGCCTAAGGAGATCTTTAAGAGCCACATTATCTAAATAAATTTTGCTGGTTATTTTTCAAGCAAGAAATGTCAAACCGAAGTAAATTTCCTAGGGCTTTATGTTAGAGCCCGAGATTAAAGCGTTTGAAATTTCTTGCCTAATAAACTTTAAAGTTTGTTGCCCAGGCGTCAAAACTGTGTAAATCCTGTATTGAACAGCTTTCTTTGGTCTTTGTGGGGTGAGTGAATTAGTGAAGGGTATTCGCCAGATGTTTGCAACATACATATTTTTAAAGGCTGCTTTACCTACAATCCAAATAATGTCAGAAGTAACCAAGGGTAAATATTTCTCTTCCTAATAATTTGGACTGGAGCTTAACTGGGACTCAGCCAATGTTGATCTTCGTCTAATAACAGATGCAGCGGACCCGATGTGAAACCTCTGGCACCTATTATTTTAATACCAAACCTACCTGTATTTTATTGTCCACCTCCCCTTTAAAAGGAACCAAGGGTGACACGTATCCTTGACACTACCTATGATCGTTTAAGAAGTGGAATGATTTGCAGATCTCCCCCCCACTCCCTCCTCCTATGCCACCCCCACCCCTAAAACCCCCACTTTTTCTCCCGTATACTTTTCCGTGCCTTCCTCCACCCAAGTCGGAGGAGCGCTCATTCGCTCGGCCACTCGGCGAACTCCATCAGCTGTATCTGGGAAATGAAAAAAGAAAAAGAAAAAAAAAAAAAAAAAAAAAAAAAGGACCTGCGTCCTGGAAGAGCGAGTGTGAGCTGGACGCCGCTCGCGCCGTCTCCCGCTTTGCATAGAGCCCGCAGATGGCTCGCTCCGGCCCAGGCGCGGCGATCCAGTCGTCCCGAAGCAGTGGCAGGGCGGGGGTGGGGGTGGGGGCCGGGGATGGAGGCCGGGGAGGGGGAGCTCAGGGCCCCTCTCCCCTCCTCTCTTCCCAGCCCCTCACCCCCACCCCTTTTATATTTTTTTTTCCTCCCAAGTTCTCTTGCCTTGCTATCCCCCCTTGAATCCGAAGGCGCCTCGCGATTGGGTGCTGGGGCCGGGTACGTCAGATAGACTGTGACGTGCAGTCTTCCTGTTTCCTTCAGCTGTGTCTTAAAGTAAATCTTGTTGTGGAGCGGAGCCCTCAGCTGAGGGAGCGCTCTGAAATAATACACCATTGCAGCCGGGGAAAGCAGAGCGGCGCAAAAGAGCTCTCGCCGGGTCCGCCTGCTCCCTCTCCGCTTCGCTCCTCTTCTCTTCTTTACCCTTCTCCTCTCTCCTCCTCTGCTGCTCTCTCCTCTCCTCCGCTCTTCTCTCTCCTCCTCTCCTGCTCTCTCCTCTTCCCTTCGTTCCTCTTCTTTTCTTCTCCTCTTCTTCCCTCTCCTCGCCTCTCCCCTGCTCCTCTTCTCTAGTCTCCCCTCCCTGCCCGCCTCTCTCTCCCCTCTCCCTCTCCCACTCGCCCCGCTCGCTCGATCGCTGTCGCATAGACTCACCGTCTCTTGTCCAATTATCATATTCATCACCCGCAAGATATCACCGTGTGTGCGCGCGCGTGTTTTCCTCTCTCTGCCGGGGAAAAAAAAAAGAGAGAGAGAGAGAGGGATAGAGAGAGAGAGAGAGAGGCTCGGTCCCACTGCTCCCTGCACCGCGTAAGTATCCTCTTCTTCCCCTCATGAGTCCCTCCCCTTTTCCAGAATCACTTGCACTGGCTTGTTCTTGAATGAGAAGGAAAGAAAAGAGCCTCCCATTACTCAGACCCGTGTAAACATTTTTCCCCCCAGGAGAAAATGGTGTTATTTAAATGAATCATAATAAAATAGCCTCTAAACAGTTTCTAAGCGGGAGCCTCCGTGAACTCAGCGCTCCGCTCCTCCCAGTTCCTGAGAGTAAGTGATCCGCTTGGCTTTTATTTATTTCTCTTTCCTGCTGGTGACTGGGGGTGGTGGTGGCGATGGGGGGGAGGCTGATGTTGCTGGACTTGTCGCTGATCTTGTCACCTTTTGTGTACTGTTTCTGGGGTGTGAGGAGGCGTTTGCTCCCTTTCCTTCTTTCTCCTGCTCTCTCTTCTCAGGAGAGAGGACCGCGAGGGGGACCGGGTCGCTTTTTTGTTCGTGCAGATCCCCGCTTTTCGCCAAACCCCATTCTTCTGATCTCCCCCGGCTAAAACTCCGGGGCCGGTCCCCTCGTCCTTTCTCTTTGTCTTGTTTATTATAGCTGCCTTTCTTCCCGGCTCTTCCAATTTGCTTGTCATTTGCATACCTTTCACTTCTCCTTTTTAACCCCAGCAGAGGACCGGGAGCTGGGAGGAGGAGAGAGGGAGGTTGGGGGGCGCTCTGTTACTTTCCTCTCAAAACGCTGTCGAAGCCGAATTGTGGAAATCGGGCTTGAAGCGGTGCGGTGATGGGTCCCGGGAAACGCGCGCGGCGCCCCTCTCCCGAGCTCCTGGACCCAGGGCTGGGTCAAGTTGAGTAGGGTAAGGCGGCACCGGGAGACTCGGGGGGTCGCGTGGCGGTGAGATTGGGGCACCCGCACGAGGAGGACCGGAGGATCGCGGTCCGGGTAGGGGTAAGGGGTTCTTGGGCAGCAGAAATGGGAGGCGATGAATCTCCCAGCCATCGCTGGCAGACTATGGTGCTGGGCAGCTTCGGTCTGGTCTCATCTGGGTGGTACCTACCGTTTTGCCCCAGTTAGGAGGACTGGGGAGGGAGGACAGGAGAGGTGAGACTAATTGTTACTGGGAAGACTAGTGAGGAGGGCGGGAAGAGGGGGGAAGAGCTGCTATCTTGCCTGAGCAGACCAGGAGGGGGACGCAGGGGGCGGGGGGAGACATCACCCAAAGTCCAGTTTAGCAAGTTGTTGGTTCTTCTGGTGTGCCAGCCCGTTACTCCTCCTGCTAAAGCCAAAGGTTGGTGGAGTGATGGGGGGTGGGGGTGGTAAAGGAGGAGTAAGTAGCTTTCCACAGACTCCCAGGTCTCTGGCCCCTTCCCAGCTTCTTGGGAAATTGAGAGCCCTCCAGGCAGACACAGAGCAGAACTGGAAGTAGGGGTGGTGCTTAGTCTTAAATAGCCCAAGGAGGCAGGTTGGAGTGTGAAACTGCTGTTCTTGGCAACCCAGAAGGCTACTCTGCCTGGGGGAAGGCTGGAAACTCACCTGCTTGTTTTTATTTTTCCGAGAAGGTCTGTGCTGTCTCCTTGAGCTTATAAAAACAGAGCAAGCACAGGGTGGCCTCCTCGCAAAGTCAAGGCTAGAAGAGTCCCTTCTCCTGTTCTCTTTTCCACTCATGCCCTCCCTTATTTAAAAAGAAAAAGAAAGAAAGAAAAAAAGAACTCATTTCCTTTCCTAAACTAGGTAGGCAGAAATCTATTAGCAGAGTGCGCATGGGCAGGGCCTGACAGGTGTGTTGTGTCAAGAAAGACAGGTGCAAATTTCCTCTGTGTCTATGTGTGTCTGTACAGCTCCAGACCACAATGCTCGCTCGAGGGTTGGAGAGGTTTATGAATTTATGGTTGTCCTGGTTAATAGGATTGTCTGGGCTAATGGGAATTGGGCTGTTGTTGTTTTGAGCCCTGCCATGTGAGTTCTTGGGGTGGGGGCTGGGGGCAAGTTGGTATGTGTTTGTTTATTTTTCTTAAGGATATTGGCAGACTACTGCTGAGGCTGTGTCCCAGGCTTCTGTCTGCCAGTCAGCCCAAAGCACCCCCACTTTAGGCAGCAGGTGGAGGGAGACTGACTTTTCCTTTGCTTCCTTCCAGTTTATGCCTATCTCCCAAGTCTGTGCTTGGCAGAGAGAGAGAACTGTCCTGTGTGTGTGTGTGTGTGTGTCTGTTTGTATGTGTGTCTGTGTGTCTGTGTGTGTGTGTGTGTGTGTGTGGTGTATGCTTTGGATAGCAATGAGTGGTGTGTAACTGCCAAGAATTCCAAAGTCAGTTTGAAAGTGTTACTGTTGTTAAAGCTTATCTTTTTAAGTATGCTTTCTCCTTGCCCAGAAAGAATAGGTATGTACATAAACTCTTTCAAGTCATATGTTAAATAATCTCATAAAGTAGAATGAGCCTGTCCTTGTCCCAGACATGTGCCAAATGTCCTAGATATGAATTTGATGGAGAAAGAAAATATCAAGTACATGAGAAGGTAACTGTGCTTTTCTGTTCTGATGCAAGATGTGAGAAGTCAGTTCTATAGGGAATTTCTTGCAAGAACTTCTGAGTATATCCAAAATGAAATGGATTTTTGTGTGTGTGTGTTGAAGGAGGAAAATGAGAGTATTCATGTTAACTTGTCCATGGGTTACAACATGGACATGTATATATAATAGTAAAATAGATGAAGTTAAGGACTCTGTCTTGATGTGTGCAGAAAGTTGTTGGGAATTCAATGTAAGCACTATATATCTGGCTTCTTAAAACTTGATCTTTTAGAATTATCTTTAAACAAGCTACTTCTGTAGACTGAGTTGCACAGGAATAGGTTAGATGGCGAATGGTTTTTGGTCGTTGGTTTTGTGTTTGGGTGGTTATTGTTTCCATGAAAATGAGATTGTAATGTGTCATTTATTCTGTAGACTTCAACATTAACATCCCCCCACCCCAACACACACACACCCAATACTTTCCTTGGATGCTTTTGAAGTTCTTTGGTAATTAAAATGTCATCTATGGCTACGTTCATTTGCTTTATTTCTAATAGGGGTTATCTGTGCTTGGCACTTATTGATATTTTATGTGTCCATTATGCAGAATTCTGTTTAGTTTAATCACCACCTTGTGGGAAAAAAAAGTCATGCATACATAACATGCATCTTTGTTCTCACTTTATTCATTTCCTAGCATCATTCCTCTATAAGCAGCACATGCTATCTTAAAACCTAAGCTGGCTTATTCTATAAGTTGCCAGACTTCCTCTTTATTTGTTTAAAACTCAAACAGGCCTCTTTTCATGAATGTCTTACATCATTATAGAGATTGTCTTGAATTTGCAGTGTTAATATAAGGAAGTTTTAGGTTTCAGAAGCAAAAGAAGTTATAAAATGTGACTGATGTTATAATATGAAAATGGATTGTGCATGATGTATCATTATAGGATTTTAATTAAGTATGTGTATAACTTGGAAAGGACATATACATAAGGAATTTCTCAAACTTATTGCCTGTGCATTCTCAAATGACATTTATAGAGTTCAATTTTCTGCAAAAAAAAAAAAAAAAAGTGTATTTTCTTAAGATTATTTCACACACTCTCTTATTTACCAATCTGATAAGTTGTTACTTTTTAAACAAGTAGAACTTAATATTTTAGGCGTGTCTCAGAAAATGTTCTGTGTTTGTTTTGCAGGTGAAAAATGTGTGGAATTTTTGATAGGATGGGAGAATCTTAAATGAAATCTTAAATGATTTGAGAAGTCCATTATGACAGGAAATTTAAAAACCTGATAATGCAATCTTAGTTAATTTAGATATTAACTTATGTCAAGTGAGTTCTTCAAAATAAACATCAAAGGTTTTCTTAACCTGATAGGGAGCAGAAATATATCCAATATCTCTGAAGAAAAAGTTGCTAATTAGCAGAAACAAATTCTTGAATGTAGTCAAGGGGACAATTTAATGATTCAGGGGCTACTTAAATCAGATCATCTGATTTTTCCCTTTGAATCACTAATTTCCAGATGGATTTGAAATATTCTTCGCTAATGATATTCTGTTTGAAATTTCATAACCAGGTTGACCCAAGTAGAGTAAAGGCCCATCCAAAGATGATTTTCTAAAAGAAGTCAAGTGTAGGCTTGCACAATTTCTTCAAATAATTTTATCAACAAAGACAGATCATCTAAATAATCCAAGCAGGAAACCATGCCAACCTTACACTCTCCCTGTCTCATAAAAGATTTGTCTGAACTATCTGGATAATTACCATAATGAAACACTTCTTTGTCCAGAATCTGGACTCCAGATAGATGCAGTAAAAGTTGAATCCTCCTCCCCAAAATAACTTCTTTATTAAAGTAGAGCACTTAATCACTTTATACTTCACGTTGCAGTGTTCCTTTGAAATTCTTTACTGAAAATTCTTTCCTCCTAACCTTAAGTCATCAGTTTCCTTAGAATTTTCCATGTTAAAGAGAATGTCAGATAATTCAGATATTAAAGAAGACTCTTTTGGAGGAGGTAAAACCTGTTTTGATTATATCTGGATGTTTATTCTTATAATATCTTTTTCTGGGAGGAATCTGCTATGTTAAGATATGCATTGTGTAAGAATTACTAAAGCATTTGTGTAGGTTATATGCCAAGTGATGCAACAAAATATTTAATGATGAAAAACTCTATATAGACTTTCACATTAATTAAAGAGGGGTTTACAGGAATAGAGTAAGTGTATCCGATCAATAATACATTTGGGTTCAAATTCTCATCAGTATTTTTCTGCATCCTTGCTGATTTGGACATCCACCAGTGCTGATCAAAAGCTTCATATTGCCTAGTGAAACTGAAAATTAATGTTAAAATTCAAATATAATATGCATCAATAATAATTGCAGTTGAAACATGATGGCTTAATACATACCTTGAGAGATAAAGGAGTTTAAAAAATATCAGTGATAAAGTCATTCCATGGCTTCCTTTAAATTCTGAACTGGAAAATCATGGAAGCGCTTGGAAAATGTTTTTAAGAGATTTAATTTATATTATGGTAATGCAATGGCACATTTTCTTACGTGGTAAATATATTTATGTAGATATCTTGTTTATGAAATGTGACAGTAATGAAGTGTTGTGTCAACCGGTTGTTATTATTTAATCATGCCTATAGCCTCCATGGGTTATGGCTCCAGTGTATGCTACCACTATACTTTTATTTCTAAATTTAGGTCTAAACTATATGGAGAGATATATTTATTTGTGCCTATTAATATAATGCCTTGTCCTGGATTATATAATTTTTCTTATTTTTCCCACTTGCTTTGTCCTATTTGTTATGTTTCAGCTGGACATTTTACAACAAGACCTAAAAGTATTTAACTTCTAGCCCAAGACAGTTACAAATCATTGTTTAATCTAAAAATGTTGACTGAAATAGAATTACAAATTAGTTTAGTTTGGTGAATAGCAAGGGAGTTATATCTTGTTCTTAACAGACTCCGCAAGCATTTCTTTCCACCTTAGGAAAAGCACAGCCCTCCTCTTGGCTCCAGCATGGGGCAGGGATGCAGCTGTTGATACCTAGGCTAGATGAGAGGAAGTGCAGTTGACGCAGAGGTAGATGGCAGTTGGAAGAGGAAGGATGCCTGGGGATGACCTTGTGCTCATCAGCGACACCAGTATGTCCTTTCCAAGCCTCCGTGGCAGAGGTGCTCTTCCCATAGCAAGGATGGCAGGCAGAAGGTCTAGTTTGGGTGTTAAGGTGAACAGGGAGAGAAAAAATACTGCAAAAAGTTTGTTCAACGTGTTGATTGGAGATCCATGTGCTTTGCAGGTGATAGTCAAGAGAAAAGGATTTGCATGCAAATAGAAAAGATGTAAAATTTTAAAATAAGGGCAATAGCTCTATTTTGGGGAAGCTGATAGACACACACAAAAAAGTCTTCCTTGTAACCGCCCCCCATGTAAGTGTTTCTGTGATTAACAGAGCTTTGAAATGATTCATCCTTTTTCTTGTCTCAGCCTCTCCTTGTTCTTTCTGTCATCTGACAGCTAACCTAATTTATCAGATCTAATGTGTTTGTGTAGTATTTGTCACTGCATTTTTGTATTCCTGAAACCAATTTTATTATTAGTGTTTGAAAGGGTCTCAATCATTCTGAATTCAATTTTGAACCCAATGTTGAAGTTATTGAGAACTCCGTCTCCATTCTAAGTTCAGGAAATTTTATCCTGAAGCATGCAAAAAGTATTTCATGCTCAAGCATACCAAAAAAAAAAAAAAAAAAAAAAATATATATATATATATATATATATATATAGAGAGAGAGAGAGAGAGAGGTATCATTTTGCTTTCATGATGCCCTAAAGCAGGCTCTTTTAAAATGTTTTGTCTTTCTATAGAAACCAGGAGCAAAGATTGCATGATGAGATCACTGTCGCTTAAAAAAATATACATATTGTTGCCATCTAAGCATTGAGCATTTTCTTGAATTTTACAGGTTATTTCATGCTGAAATTATGCCTATTTGCATGGATAGTCATTCTTTAAAGCTAGCCACAGATGCAGTCCTAGGGAGCACGTAGATGTTTTTACAGGTGAACCGAAAGAGATGGGAGCCGTTCCAGACACTCTGCACGCTGCCTTTGGCAATGGACCCTGTTATTGTGAAGATGTGCTCTGTTAAGCAAACGTGAAGTTTAATATTAGATAAACCCAATGTGAAAAAAATATTTTCATTTTCTTTATAAAATGTTATTTATAAACAAAAAGATGTGACATCTTATATGTCTACAAAATTTGGGATTAGCATCACTAGTTAATAAGTTACACAATATGTCAAGTGCCTTTTATGAAATGCAAAAAGGATGTTCTCTTTTTATATTGTGTTTCCAAGAAACAATGGAAGTTCATATACAAAGAAATATACTCTTTCTTATACATTTGAGGGACATTATTTTCTGTCTTCTTTATAAATCTTCTTTCAGTTTTTTTTTTTTCCTTTAATTTGGCACAGGAAATAAGATTCACAAATCTTGTATGTTAAAGAGTTTCTTTGGGCATTTGACATATTATTTTGACAGATTTAAACAGAAGGAAACTAGTCCTGAAGATGTATTTATCTTTATCCAGGTCAATAATTTATTATTCCTCATATTGATTTCTAAAATGTGGTAACATCCTTGTTTTGCAGTGAATCTAACTTTGTAATAATTTGTCATTAAAAGGACATTATGAAAATGTATAAATATTCTTATAGTAACATTAAGATATATCAGCAGATATCAGCTTCATGTATGATTTTACAAGTAAAAAATGCATAGCTAAGCTAAATAAGCAGACTTGTAAAATGACTATTGTGCATTTATTTCAATGCTAAACTGACCATTTATGTTTGAAAGATGCTGCTGATAAGGGTGTTCTCCTTCTCATTTTATGTATGACAAAAATATTTTAGAATTCAAGAATAAAAGCTGTCTATTAAATATTTGCATTTATTTTAGAGTCCTTTTCCTTTAATAGCATTGAAATCACAATAATTGTAATTCAGAAATGCAATTTTTTATGTGAATTTCACACAGCCTCAAAATGTAACCGTATTTCTTAAGTATAGAGCACTTTCATCTTCCTTATAATACGAATCTCAATGCCCAAAATTTAATCAATTGGTTGTCAGAGGCTGTGTTCTTATAATCTACTGTTTCTTCTGAAGATAAACAGTATCATTTTAGGCATTTGTGAAAGAGAATCATATTACTGGTGCTTAAGCAGTTTTTGCTTTATTTTTTTTTAATCTTAATCCATCTTAAACCAGTGGAGCAGAAATATTTAAAAATGTTTCATTTCAAGCAGAGTGCATAATAAATTGCAATAATTGTAATGTGCCATAAATCCCAGAGCCTATGCATTTTGCATTTGATTCAGGATTGAGGTCAGGAAATTTGGAGAAATTTAAAGAAAATGATTCATCAGTCCTTTTGTTCTGTTGGCCAGGGTCCCGGGATTCTTGAGCTGTGCCCAGCTGACGAGCTTTTGAAGATGGCACAATAACCGTCCAGTGATGCCTGACCATGACAGCACAGCCCTCTTAAGCCGGCAAACCAAGAGGAGAAGAGTTGACATTGGAGTGAAAAGGACGGTAGGGACAGCATCTGCATTTTTTGCTAAGGCAAGAGCAACGTTTTTTAGTGCCATGAATCCCCAAGGTTCTGAGCAGGATGTTGAGTATTCAGTGGTGCAGCATGCAGATGGGGAAAAGTCAAATGTACTCCGCAAGCTGCTGAAGAGGGCGAACTCGTATGAAGATGCCATGATGCCTTTTCCAGGAGCAACCATAATTTCCCAGCTGTTGAAAAATAACATGAACAAAAATGGTGGCACGGAGCCCAGTTTCCAAGCCAGCGGTCTCTCTAGTACAGGCTCCGAAGTACATCAGGAGGATATATGCAGCAACTCTTCAAGAGACAGCCCCCCAGAGTGTCTTTCCCCTTTTGGCAGGCCTACTATGAGCCAGTTTGATATGGATCGCTTATGTGATGAGCACCTGAGAGCAAAGCGCGCCCGGGTTGAGAATATAATTCGGGGTATGAGCCATTCCCCCAGTGTGGCATTAAGGGGCAATGAAAATGAAAGAGAGATGGCCCCGCAGTCTGTGAGTCCCCGAGAAAGTTACAGAGAAAACAAACGCAAGCAAAAGCTTCCCCAGCAGCAGCAACAGAGTTTCCAGCAGCTGGTTTCAGCCCGAAAAGAACAGAAGCGAGAGGAGCGCCGACAGCTGAAACAGCAGCTGGAGGACATGCAGAAACAGCTGCGCCAGCTGCAGGAAAAGTTCTACCAAATCTATGACAGCACTGATTCGGAAAATGATGAAGATGGTAACCTGTCTGAAGACAGCATGCGCTCGGAGATCCTGGATGCCAGGGCCCAGGACTCTGTCGGAAGGTCAGATAATGAGATGTGTGAGCTAGACCCAGGACAGTTTATTGATCGAGCTCGAGCCCTGATCAGAGAGCAGGAAATGGCTGAAAACAAACCGAAGCGAGAAGGCAACAACAAAGAAAGAGACCATGGGCCAAACTCCTTACAACCGGAAGGCAAACATTTGGCTGAGACCTTGAAACAGGAACTGAACACTGCCATGTCTCAAGTTGTGGACACTGTGGTCAAAGTCTTTTCGGCCAAGCCCTCCCGCCAGGTTCCTCAGGTCTTCCCACCTCTCCAGATCCCCCAGGCCAGATTTGCAGTCAATGGGGAAAACCACAATTTCCACACCGCCAACCAGCGCCTGCAGTGCTTTGGCGACGTCATCATTCCGAACCCCCTGGACACCTTTGGCAATGTGCAGATGGCCAGTTCCACTGACCAGACAGAAGCACTGCCCCTGGTTGTCCGCAAAAACTCCTCTGACCAGTCTGCCTCCGGCCCTGCCGCTGGCGGCCACCACCAGCCCCTGCACCAGTCGCCTCTCTCTGCCACCACAGGCTTCACCACGTCCACCTTCCGCCACCCCTTCCCCCTTCCCTTGATGGCCTATCCATTTCAGAGCCCATTAGGTGCTCCCTCCGGCTCCTTCTCTGGAAAAGACAGAGCCTCTCCTGAATCCTTAGACTTAACTAGGGATACCACGAGTCTGAGGACCAAGATGTCATCTCACCACCTGAGCCACCACCCTTGTTCACCAGCACACCCGCCCAGCACCGCCGAAGGGCTCTCCTTGTCGCTCATAAAGTCCGAGTGCGGCGATCTTCAAGATATGTCTGAAATCTCACCTTATTCGGGAAGTGCAATATCCTTTTATTTTCCCCTCGTGAGAAAAACAAGCCAAAAAAGGTTTCCCAAAAGGTTAGGTTTACAGAATATCTAGAGTAATGTAGATTAGTATCTTCTTAAGAAGGCAACCTTTCGTATTATTCAAAGGAATAGGCTTTTATCAGCATGCGTGTGGCATTCCTGATTGCAGAAAAGCTTAAAACTAAACCAACAATCTTTGCAGCTTCCACAAGTTGTTCACTGCCTCGAGGAGCTCCTATTTAATATGTGCTTTCTCAGCAGTGTTTTTTTTCTGCTGTTCTTGCTGTATTATCTTCTTATCCCTCTCTTTAAAAAAAAAAAAAAAAAAGAGTAGATTCAGAGATGGGAAAACAATCTCTTTGTAAATACTGATTGAATTCTTTCAGGTATTTTTTAAAGGTGGTAAGTTTTATAACACAATAGGGAGAAAAGTCAGTTTTCAGATCCCTAAGATCCCATAAGAAGAATTCTCAGTGTAAACCATCTGCAAGGCTTCTGTTCGTTTAAGGATGTCCTGATGAAATCTTAGGAAGAGCACTTTGTAAATGGGAGGTTGAGGAGGAAGAAAAATGGATGTGGGTGGGGACTTAGAGTCTCTCTTTCATCTTTAAGTGAGACTTTTTTTTTTTAAAGGAAATATACAGGTACTGATTTATTCAGACAGCATTGGTCTGTCTCTCTCGTTCACCCAAGGTCTGTTCTTTGGGTCTGGTGCAGCTGCCTCTATGCATGATTAACCTCTGTTCAGCCATACACAGAAATCTTTTGTCCCAACATACACAAAGCAAATTATTTTGGAAAGCGAGAGAGTACAATTAAATATAAAACTCAGCTGTATTCGACTTAAAAATGGCTCTTTTTATGATTCTTTTAAATTCTGAAACTGACTTTTATGTAGAGATAACAGTTATATATTTTTTATTAGGCCTATCCTGAACTCCAGCTATTTTTGACTGAAGATTTTTTTTTCCTCTCTGTATATTGGTTCTTTCTGTAAATTTTTAAAAATCTTGTGGTCGTTGGTCTTTTGGGGGTAGTAGAATAGTAGCATTTGGGGGCAGGTGGAGGCATGTTTCTTATATAATAAATAACCAGATGGATATAAAATTTAGCAATTAAGTTGGCTGTGACTAAATTTAGGACTTTGAGCAATTGTCTTGATGACTAGAGATTGACATTTTCGCATCTAAGCCCACTCCAGAGGCTGCCACGTAAGTGCAAAGTCTCAGCTATGGGTGGAAATATGTTTTCCTGGTTAGTGGAGGTCATACTTCAAGCCAGCTCCCAGGATAGTAGTACAGATTTCTGATAGGGTGAACTACTAGGGCCCCAATCATGAGACCTGCTTGGGCAGTTAAACATGGAGTCTCTCTTATACTGAGCAAGAAGAGAAGAACATTGTAACAGAAAGGGAAGAGAAAGATGTGGGAGATTTCTCCATGTAAATAGAAATGGAGTTTTAACTTAGTTGTTGATTTCACTTTGACCTTTTGAAAATCTGAAATTCAATCCACCAGCCATGAATCAAAGCTGCACCAAGCACCATGCCTTACATATTATAAGCAGGCAGTAAATATTGATCGAAATGATTGGAATATCGCTGTTGGTGATGAGAAAGGCAAAGTATGAAGACACAATGGCTGGAATTTTTTTGTGCCCTTTGCAAAAAGAGCATCTTCAGAGGTTCATGTAAGGCTAATGTCTAGGGCTAAGACTCCATTGCACCCCAGAGATCTCTTAACTTCATTTTGAACCAAGTAGTAGTGATAGTGGGTTCTCTCTTTCTCTCTCTCTCTCACAGACACACACACACACACACACACACACACACACACACAGAGAGAGTAAAGTGACATGCATGCCAATTTTGGTGAATATTTAAAGATTTAATGCCAGGTTTCAAAACTCCTATAAGTCCACACTAAGCTCTTTAGTTCAAGATGCCAGTTTATGGTTTTTCTTTAAGTTAGACTTTTCATTATAACCAGATCATTATAATTATGGCTGTGCTTTATGTTTTTTAAAGTTTAGTCTTCTAGGAAAAAAATCTTTTAGAATGCTTTAAGTGTTGGCTATGTTCATTGTCTCAACCTCTCCAAATCCCCTGAGGAATTTTGAGGATTTGAATTGAAAGCAGTTCCTTTTATTTTGATATGTATCAAAGGCTTTAAAGAAAATATAGTTGCTTCTTCTTCAGAAGAATGACTTCTCCTTTCTCCTGTCAACATAAGTTTCTGTCGAGCGCGGTGATTCTGTTGGGAAACACCCATGTTCATATGAAATGTTAGCTGCTCACACCCAGAATTGTTTCTTTCATATAGCTAAATAATGTCAGCCTCTCGTGGCAATTAGTGATTACATTTTCCACCTTTTGGCCTTTTATGTTCCTATTCTTTTTTCCCCCATACTATTAATATATTGCACTTTTAACCATTTATCTCATTGGTATATTATTTCTTAGGAAGAGTAAAACAGGCAAACAACCTTTTCTATAGTTCCCACAATTCTGAAACCAGTGAGGATCTGTTGGTTTGTATAGATATTGGGCCCACTTTTCTCCTGTCTCTACCTCTGTATGGTGGTGTGCTCTTCCCTTGATTTAACTGATAGTGCGAAGGCAACATTCTCAAGCTTTTACTTTGAAGAAATCTCTGGGAATTACAGTGAATGATGTTTTACTTCAATTTTAGGGATACAGGGCCATATATGAACCTGTTGTACGGTTATTCCTTGAAAAGATCAATAGAAATGAGCAGAAATGCAATGAAATGGTACCACTGTGATTGCTATTATTATGGGTTTTATTTTTAGTTCATGGCTTTCCAAACTGTTATACATAATTTAATTCTTCAGGAAAAATTCTCTCCCACTCAAAAAGGTACCATCTGTTTTTTGAACAAAGTAGCCAAGATAAGAACCATTAAGAACACCAGCTTATCAGATCAACCCATTCTATGCTCACCACATTAAACATATACATTCTATAGGACAGAACACACTACCTCATTATCCCATCTAGTAGAAGGGAAATAGTGAATGTGTGTGCAAGTTAAACTGAATTTCAGTGCACCTGCTCCAAGGGCTCATGTCTTGGATTTTAAAAATATGTTCAGCATCTTTGCAAATGAATCTGTTTAATCAAATATTAAGTTTTATTCAAATTCCAAAAGAAACAGTCAGCCAATTGCTTTTCTTCATGATGGTCCTTGTCATTCATCCTCTTTGCATCTCAAGAAAAATAGCCTTGTTTTGGCCCCAAACATTTGCATGCACCCAATTAAAGCACAAGAGGAGTAGTATAAGCCGTTAAGATGTGCAGGTGAAGAAATTGAGCCTATTCTCTGAAACAGCCGGCTTTTTCTACTCAGCTTTAGGGAGAATGTTAGAAAGACTTGAAGTTTAGAAAAGAAAATGGCTTAGTAATTTGAAATTAAAATTCAACCAGAAAACATAGATTAGAAATGAATTTCTGAAATTTGAAACAATCCACAGAAGTTGATCTTATACATTTTTAGAAGTCTTGTGGAGGCTATAGTACTTATATTAGCTAGAGTGAAACATGTAGATTAAAGACTAAAAGACTATGGGCTCCTAAACTGCCCACCTCCCCTGAAAAAAAATTATAAAGTAAGTAAATTTAAAAAAAAATTTCCATACACTACACATCCCTCCGATTATGGTGAACTTCCTAGTGGGAGTAACAATTTGCTCTATCACTATCATTATGTGAGAGAGTTTAGATCTTTCCTCCCTATTTTAGTTTCTAGGGGGAAAACTGCTTAGAAACTTAGCAAATTAGGGAATAAGGCAGAACTAAAATTCTTTAGGTTTCAAATGTTTTGGAAAATGTAAGTAGTCTCAACCCATTTGCTTGGAACTGCAGCACGTACAATCTCTAGCTACAATCCGGAGTTTCGTTGGAAAAAAAGAATTTTCTTCCTCTGCTTTCACAGCCTATTATTCTCCCATTTGCCTTTTTGCTGCCTCCGCTGCTCCTCCCGTGGCTGCTGTTTAGGTAAGGTTATATTGTACTTGGTAAACAGACAACACTTAGATTCTCAGGTTGTTTGAACACTGCTTTAGGTTCAGCTGCAGTACCCTGCTTCTCTGATCTTTTATATTCCTGAGCAGATGTCTTTCATTAATTTATGGATTTATCATCTTTTCTTTTTTTTTTTTCTTTTTTTTTTCTTTTTTTTTTTTTTTTTTACACCTGGCAGCTGTCTCAAGTTTCAGCAGTTATTGTCTATTTTGCATTACACATAGAATTGAATGTCATCTGTCTTCACAAAGCTATGGCTAAGAGAATTGAGGCACAGCCACACGAGCTGCTGGGACAGATCTTGTTTGCGTTCCATCCCCCCTCACCCCACTCCCCTTTACCTCCTTAATATTTATTTGTGCTCATTTTCTTTCCTGGCCTTGAATGGAGCTTAGCTCGTGTTCAGTACAGCTGTATGTTTACTGAATCTATTCCATCATGAGTCATTGTGCGTGTGTAAGTATCCTGGAAACAGCTAGTGCTTTCTTGGAAGAACAGTTGCTTTTCAGCACAAGCACTTAAAAGGGAAATTAACCAATTGGTCAGTTCAGATTTATTTTGAGGAGAAAAAAAGGATTATCTAACTGTTGCCTTTTAAATGTTTCATTAGTTATTTTTAATAGTTTATTAGAAACATATATTTTATGGGAATTTTATCTTAATTACACAATAAGCAAGAGATAAAGATTAATTCTGTGTTCCATTTCAACTGATCAGTTCCAAGTATTACCAACAGGAAACATTTTAAAGCAAAAATGAACTTGAGAAATCCAAATTGGAATAATTTTTATTAGATAAAAAGCCTCTAAATACTGATCAAAATAAAATGGATATTTTACTGTTTTTGGATAAAAAGAACGAAAACATCTTAGCATAATTTAGATGTATTAAGAGCTTCAGGAAGTTTTGGTAGCTCAGTGCTCATCTAAGAAACGCAGAAAAACACTTTGTATTTTGTATGAAACCAAATTTTAAAAGATTTGCGACTTCTAATTAAATGTATGGTGTTGTCTTAATGTAGCCATCTGAAAGAAAAGATTAGAACCCAGATCTGAGAGTGTCTGTCAAAGTTTGGACTTGCCTAAAACTCTTATCACAAGGCAGTAGGAGACAGCTTGCAACTATTATTTCACTTATCCATTTGGACAGATGGTCCTGAAGTGTGCTGGGCTCCTTTAGTCTTCTGTATCAGTCTAATGGAGGTTACTGGAGGGCCTTTCAACCCTCTCCTTGGCACAAGAAGTATGTCAGTCATAAATTATCGTCTTTGTAATCATTAAGAATCTCAAACAAAAACACAAGTTCAGTTAAGCTGCTTTGGCTTACAGATATAAAATCAAAATTTATTTCTTTAGTGTTTATTTTCAGTTGAACACAAAAAGAAAGAAAGAAAAAAACCTGCACTACTTAACTTTTCTATTTACAGACCAAGGTGATCTTTTTAAAATTGCATGGGATATTAAAGGGAATGTTAATTGAACAAATTCTCAGCAGAATATTTGGTTAAACACCCTGTTGTAAGTAGTCAAGAGCTTATCCATATTAATTTGATTATGCTTCTCTAGTAACTTTCCGGTTTCTCTCCATTCTTAAGATTAGTCATGCTAGACTTGATGAAGGTCATTTGGAAACCTTTACCTTTCCTAAATATCTGTGTTTATTTGACATTTTTGCCTCAGGTGTGAAATTTTTGTTGGGTAGTTGTGTGTGTGTGTGTGTTTGCACACACATGCACACTTTTTCTTTTTTTTTTTCTTATTTTTCCCAGACACTCTTTTAAGAGAAAATCCTTAGAGAAGCTTCTAGGAAGGACCCTTAATTGACCTTGTGGGGGACCACATTGATTTTCTCCACGTGCATCTTCATTTCTGATAAATTATAAAGCCATTAATTTGCTGAGGAAATGGCAGGGCCAGGCTGCGGCACAGATGTGACCAGAGCCATCCCAGCTCTGAGTCTGCTGAGGAGTGCCAAGAATCTGGGGGAGAATCAGGAAGCCTGGATTGTTATGGTTAGCCTCACATTCTCTTGGGAACTGTTTTAGTTGCTGCTGTTTACAGATCTAAAAGGTAATGATGTTTCCAGATAAATAGGCCTTCTTATTTTGGGTAAGTGGCCATTTATTGATCTGCTAACCCACATGTATTGATTTGTTAGCCCCAACTACTGCGTCACTCTCAAAGGAGTTAACTATAAATCCAAGACAGGCAAATTGTATTTGGTTTTGGACCGTGGCTTTCACAAAAGCAGCAGCCCCTTCCCTGTCCTCTCCATGCCAAAACTACTCTTCCCAAGTTTTAGCTGTTATTTAAAAGGAAACAATTAAAAGGATATAATAAGATAAAAAGCAAGTGAGTCAAGATGCTCCATTAGATTAACACTGAAAGGTAAAATGTGAAACTTGCATAACAGTGTTCAAAATAATGCATTTTATATTTTCATGTACATTAGTAGAATAATTTGCTCTAAACTGCAAAGTGTGGAGAGAAGAACAAACAGAACTGTAATTGCAAGGAAGAAAAAAAAACCTCTTATGACAAGAGTTGTGCAGTACATGTTGGGTGCATTTGTCTCCTTAGCAACAAGTGAATGTATAGATAGCCTACCAACCTAAAGCAAGGAAAATACTTTGCCATCTTCCCCCTAAAGTAGCCAAGATTCTGCAACTCAATTGTACACCCTCATCATTGTATGCGGCAACCTCTGACAGGCGACGGTCACTGAGCAAAGGGCAGCAAGTTAGCAATAGATCCATAGCCAGTGTCGTATACCTTCCAGCACTCCCACGGCAGCTTGGTGGACCTCCAGACTCTATGGAGGTGGGGACTGGAGGGAGGGAGGTGGGAGTCCTTGTGCTTACAGAAGTTCTTTTCCTTAACCAATTGCTTCCTACATGCAGGAAGGATTGTCACCCAATCACTTGAAAAAAGCAAAGCTCATGTTTTTTTATACCCGTTATCCCAGCTCCAATATGCTGAAGACCTACTTCTCCGATGTAAAGGTAGGGACTTTTTTTATTCTTAATTGTTTCATTTTCTATGCATGTGGCAGTAATTTGAACTCCCGGAAGTTAATGGAGACAAATGTGGAATTGGTTTATTCCTACACCTGTGTTATAATTGATTTAATGCACTTGTCCTTTTGTCTAAAGGTGTGTTAAGCAAAGATGCCACTTGTGTATTAAGACTGAAAGACTGGTGTTAATAAGTTGCAGGGGTTTCCAATGTAGTCTGAAAAACTTAGCCTCTGTCTTTACATGTTTGAGTAGCTTCTTTGAAGAAATTTCAGCTGGTAATGGATGGATGTGCTTTAGAGAATGTTTTTCCCTCCCCTCAGCAACAGTAAACTGTTTCTGTTTTTGTTTCTGTTGGTTTCCCCATATTTGTGCTTATGAAAGCAAACTCTAGCACCTCTTTTTCCCCCTGTCGAAAAGGAGCGTACATTGAAATTCTCTATGCAGTAGCTGCTTAAAAACAAAAGTGATGATTGTCTCTTATTTACAACTTAATTTGTTGTTGATGTAGAGTACACTGAGCATAAGGAGAATGAATAAAGTGACAGATTCAGGACACATTATTCAAATGAGGATATGAAAGCTGTCGGCCTACAGCTGCAGCCTCCCTCATTCTACAGAATATTGGGACCTCCTGGTTCTCTGTGTGTGTATGCGTGTGTGTGTGCGCGTATGTGTGTCTGTGTCTGTGTGTGGGTTTTAAGTAATTGTTTGCATCAACTTGATGTTGTGTTAATCATCTGTAACTTTTTAAAACATAGATTGGGTTTTGATGATGATAATGACACACATGGTATCATTATCCCAGGAACTTGATAAACACTACATTAGCTGAGATTAGTTTATTAGGGGTGGGTGTTTTTCCCCACCCCTCCCCTGCCCACCCCCATATGTACAAGTTCTTCTTTCTGCCATGGAGAACTCACAAGCTGCCAAAACACGCTTGCTCTTCCACCGCTCCCTGCACGCAGCTCATTTTCTGCTTGATGCCCAAGTGGCTTCATTGGCCCCATTTTGCAGGCCAACTCATTTCAGTTTCCTTCACTGATGTTTTATTTGGCCTTATAAGAAAAGTTCTGTTTTCCCTCCTGTTTGCTTTTGAATTGTGTATCAACTTCAGCCTTTTATCTTTCTCCTTCCCTGGCTGTGCTCCTTAAGTGGAAGGCCTGTTTTCTCCTCATTCGGCGCCAAAAACTGGGCAAGATGGGGAGGCAGGGAAAGTCCATCGTGTAAATATCTGGTTAAGACTAAGTAAGCACAAACCAGGCTGAGTGACACAGAGGCCAGGAAAAGGGTTTGGACTTTGTGGAGGACAATCTAGAGTATACAAATTGAAGGCAATTTTGTCACCTGGTTGAGGACTGACCAGCTTCTAGAGTCTGGTAGAACCTGGTAAATTTTGTCTTCCAGGGAATCCTCCCAACATTGTAGTTCTAAGAGGGGACATGGAGGACAGGGAGAAAAGGGTTATTATGTGCACATGTATGTGTGTATATGTCTGTGTGTGCAGATGTCCATGTTACTCATTCCTTTTAGGGCAATGATCTGCAGTGTTGTGAAGTAATAATGACAATGCCTTGTATTCTTTGTATAGCACTTTTCACCCAGAAGGAGGCCAAAGAGCTTTACCAACTGCACACATAGGTATCACTCACCCACCATGGAAACACAGCCACCTGGAGGGTGGGAAACAGTAGCCATTCTGAGCCAACAACACTACCCAACAGTAGATGTCAATATTAGAAACATTCACTTTTTTGAGAGTTCATGCATGTGTGCATGTGTGTGGTATGTGGTGGCAAGAAAAGTGGGGAAGATTATTGATCTGTAGCTTTATAAATACCAGGCAATACAAACCAACAAGAAACTGTTCCCATTCCTCTAGAATGCCCCTAGCAATTCAGCTTTGCAAATGGCCACTGACTCTGTGTAGATAGCAATGGAATACCTGGGTGAATATTTTATTTTCAAAAGCACTAATATTCAGATTGTTGATTCTATTCATACCTTATCCATACTGGAAGAGAAGGCTGTTAAAGTACATGTGAGTCTAGTTACATACCAGTTATCGACTCTAATGGAGGGGAAACAGTAGGACATATCAGGCAAAGCAGAAAATCACTGAAGGTCACTTCCCTTTTATTTTTGGAAGAAATTATACATTTTTAACTTTCCTAATTATGTTTTTTCTTTGGTTAGTAATACATGAATTTGTATTCCTTGAGGTTACACTGGTGAGAGCAGAAAGTCATGCATAGAAAGGGAAAGGTAGTCCAGGCAACGTGGTCCAGAGACTTTCCAGAAAACAATGGCAGAGCATTCTGGGATTTCTTCAATATTAAG